>NC_140075.1:57719103-59119836 GCF_964194135.1 Talpa europaea | reverse complement strand
TTGTGGATAGAGCTTTGAAGGGCTGTGATGAAGAACTGGATTTATTATTTGATGATTGTACAATATTCAACATATTGGTTATGTTTTCATAGCTCACACATAAAGACCAGACCATAGGTAAAGATCTCTCAGAGACACCTGTGTCTCAGTTTCCTTTTGTTAAAACGAGATGGTACTTTTCTTCTCACTAGGGTGTTGCAAAGTGTTTAATGTTCAAACATTGCATATAAAAACTCTTTCAAATTG
This sequence comes from Talpa europaea, assembly GCF_964194135.1. Lineage (NCBI taxonomy): Eukaryota > Metazoa > Chordata > Mammalia > Eulipotyphla > Talpidae > Talpa > Talpa europaea. The sequence goes on along the minus strand of NC_140075.1, from coordinate 59,119,590 downwards.
AACAGATTTGCCCAATGACATCACTCTTTTTCAGCTATTTTTAGAGACTGACAGTACTTTATAACATGGAAAATGAAAAGTGATAGCTTTCTTTCTTAAAAAAATTACTGCCTTCTTTGCAAGTAGAGATTCTTATGCTTTAAACACAATTGTTCAAAAATTATTTCTCAAATCGTTATCTTTATCCTTTGAATTTTTTTCTGCATCCTCCCACGGAAATTGCAGAGAGAGATAGGCAGCAATATTTTACAATTCACTGGCAAATTTTCCATTGTCTCAGTTGTGTATTATCTTTTTTATTATTGTTTATTTTCTATTATTATTTGTGATCTCAATTTTTGCCTAATGAGAAAGGATTGTGTTTCTGGATATTTTTCAAAGAATGTACCTTATTAGGTAAGAGAAATCCTAGTCAAAGTCTGCAAATTCTATATCTAGATACAATTACTTCTTTTGGAAGGTTTCTGCAGTTGATAAATTGAAATGTTACAGTTGACCTGGTTTTTGACTACCTTAACTCAATCAGACCTTTGCCTTTCACGGCTATTATCATTTTATTATAAATAATGACATTCTGTACTCATGTGTTGGTCATGCCAGTTTACCTATTTAAGGTACTTTACTTAAAATCAAAACAGCTACCATTATTTTAGTGACAATATGGATTACACAGTGTCAATGGTGTGGTGAAGAGGTTAAGTAATAAAGACAGGGAAGATGAGAGAGAATCACAGTGAAAAGCATAGGGAAAAGATAAAAACATATCCCTAAGCTTTTTCCTTGCAAATGTGGCCTCTTGATAATTCTTTAAGAACAAAAGCACTTTGTAGATAATCCCAAGTGGATAATGAAAATCAGCAGGACACACAAGGTAGTACCTAATCTGGCTGCCTTAGCATCTTCTCTTCATTGTGGTTTTTGTAGTGTAGATGTGTTATTGTTTAACATGATATTTAACTTACAGATGTATAAAATGGAGATGTTGATTAACATTTATACCTCATAGTTATCCTTAATTATTAAGGGTAATTGAGAAAAGAATCTATATATCAAAATTACAGATAAAACATTTCTTTTTTTTTTAAAGACTTATTTACTTATGCATACAAGAACTGGGGTATAGGCCAGAGGTGCGAGGGGGCAAGAGGATTCACCAGAGACAGACTGGGGAACAGAATAGACAGATGGATGGAAATACACTGCTGAGGGGAGCAGCAGGCGAGGTAGAAGAGGTCTGCTGCGCTATGTGGGTTGCACCCACTAGGAATTGAACTTGTGCTGCAGTGGCTGAAGCTGGCTTCATAGGTTGCGCCTTAACTCAAGCACTACGAGGGAGGCCTGTGGATAAAATATTTCTTAATAAAAATAGTTTCCAGAGCATTTCAAGTTAGTGTTGAGAAGAACCTTTCAAGATTGTGGTCTACCTTTTTTTCCCTCTTGATAATAATACATGAATGTTTCTTCTCTGTAGGTACTTATCTCATAGCCTGAGACCATGGACCATGGAAATTATTCCAGGGTGACTCAGTTTGTGTTGGTGGGACTCTCCACTTCCTGGGAGCTCCAGTACTTCTTCTTTGTGTTGTTTAACTTCTTATACATCACCATTGTGCTGGGCAACCTCCTCATTGTCCTCACGGTGATTTCTGAACCTGCCCTGCACACACCCATGTACATCATGCTCAGTAACCTTTCAGTTCTTGATGTGTTTCTTGCCACATTTGCAACCCCTAAGATGATTCATGACTTCCTTCATGAACCCAAGACCATCTCATTTGAGGGCTGCATGACCCAGATATTTTTGCTCCACGTCTTTGCTGGTGGTGAGATGGTGCTCCTTGTAGCCATGGCCTATGACAGGTATGTAGCCATATGCAAACCCCTCCATTATACAACCATCATGAACTTGTGCAAGTGTACAGGCATGGTGGTAGGCTCATGGGTCATTGGGGTCATACATTCCTTGAGTCAATTAGCTTTCACTGTAAACTTGCCCTTCTGTGGCCCAAACATCGTGGATAATTACTACTGTGACCTTACTTTGGTCATCAAACTTGCCTGCACGGACACATATGTCCCTGAAGTATTGATGCTTTTGGACAGTGGCCTCATGGGGGTCACTTCATTCTTGTTCTTACTGATCTCCTACACAGCCATCCTAGTGACAGTGCGGCGCCATTCCTCGGTGGGCATGGCCAAGGCCCGCAGTACCCTGACTGCCCACATCACTGTGGTGACCCTCTTTTTTGGGCCCTGTATCTTCATCTATGTCTGGCCTTTCAGCAACTTCCCAACTGATAAACTTCTTTCTGTGTTCTCTACGGTTTTCACACCTATATTGAACCCCATTATCTACACTTTGAGAAACAAAGAAGTGAAGTCAGCAGTGCATAAACTGAAGACCCGGTATGGAAGTTCCAGGGTGCTTTCGCAAAAGTCTCGCACAAGAGTGGACTTGTTGAATTGACAGGAAGGAACTTGAGGAAACACAGATTTACCTATTTCTTGGTGTCACCATTATTTCAAAAAACTACTAATTTCTTTAAACTGATAAATGAAATACATGTGTTTTGTTAAATATTTAAGAAAGGAGTCTCACATTATGATGCATTTTTTGACTATACTTAAACTTGTAGTTTATGCCTTGCAGTTCACTTGGCTATATTTGCTGTCTAAAACCAATTATAAGTTGTTTAACAAACTATTTTATGCAATTTAAATTTCATGAAATTAATTTCATGAAGTTTAAGTGCATACTTATTATGATAAACAAAATATTATGCTTCTTTCATAATCTAAAACCATTTCAGTAATCTATGATTTAGTACCAGTACCAAAGACAATTCCACTGTAAGTATTCTTTTATTTTTTTCACATATTTCATATTGAAAAGTTTGTGCTATTCATCAAAAAAGACCCATATACTCATTTGGCATGCAAAAAATTATTTTACAAAAATTTAAGTCAATGGTTTTCAAATACATATTCATTTTTTCCCTCCTCATGTATAGAAGTTAAAGCCTTTAAGTTTCTTATCTTTTATTTTCTGAAAGTTTTTGTATAATTGATATTATTCCTTAAATGTTTTGGTAGAATTCATTAATGACATAATCTTGGACAGAGTTTCCATTTTGTTTTTTTAAGATTTATTTATTCATGCATACGAGAGCTGTGGTACAAGCCAGAGGTGTGGGGGGTGATAGGATTCACCAGAGACAGAGTGGGGAACAGAACAGGCAGACTGACCAAAGTAAACTGCTGAGGGGAGAGGCAGGCAAGTCAGGAGAGGTCTGTTGTGCCATGTGGGTTTCTCCCTGGCCCGGGATTGAACTCGTGCTGCAGTGGCTGTGAACAGCTTCAGAGATTGTGTGTTAACCCCCTGCGCCACCAGGGGGGCCCGAGTTTCCAGTTTTAAAGATTTTTTAAATACAAATTCAATTTCTTTCTTAGATTACGGACTATTCAAGTACCTATCAGTAGTTGTCCTTGAGTGAATTTAGGACTTTGTGTCTTTCTAGGAACAGAAATGTCCTTTAAGTTGTAGTTTATTGGCATAAAGGTATTTACTATGTTCACTTATTATCTCCTTTATTTCATTGGGTCATTTGCTCTTGTCATTGACAATTAGTTCCTTCTTTTATTGTTGTTGAGAGAGGTAAAGATTTATCATATTGTTGACATAGTTCAAAGACTCAGCTTTTGGCTTGATTAATGCTTTTATCTTTATAATTTTTTTTTGCTTTGAATTTAGTTTGCTATTTTCTCTCCAGTTTTTTTTTTTTAAATTTTAATGTAGTTTTAGAAATGCAGTTGTTTAAATTTGGTATGTCATCAATTTGATATATGAATCTTTTATTACTATATGAGTCATTTTGTTTATATATTGATATCCTCCTACCTGGAAACAAAATAAATTTCATGTAATACTCCTCAAGCTTCATGTGTTCAAATTTTTTCTTTGTATTGACTTCAGTTTATTTGGAATTTATAGGCTTCCATATTTTTTTCCCTCCAAATTCTTTAAAGTTTTTAAATACTTCATTTGGACTTCTGTTAATCATATGTTGAGTGCTCTTTCTTTTCATTGATTTGTGAGAGCTCATTTTATGTTAAAATCTTACATATTCTAGACTTCTGGGTTATTTAATGTGTTTAACTAGTTGATCAGTCTACCCTTATGCTAATTCTACACTGTTTTAATTATAGTCATCACGTTCTTGACATGTGATAGGATTACTTGCTATAATTATTGTATTTTGTCTTTGTAAATTGATCTATGTGTCTATATGAAATTTAAAAAATTGTCAATATACCTTGCTAAACTTAGTATGGCTCTGTTTGGATTACCTGAAATGATTTCTGAATTTTGACTTAATATAATACTCAGTTTCTCTACCCTGAAATACAGGAATTATCTATTTATTAAGGTCTTTTTTTCTTTACATAAAAATATTTAATCTCTGCAGATTTGTTTTTACAATATGCTTTCTTTTGTCCAATTACTCATGCATTCAATTATGAGAAATAAACTGAAAGGAATGAGTGTTTAACAATAATGCAAAACCCTTAGTTATTCTTTATTTCATTTGACATTTATTAATTTTCAAATATATTCAGTGGATCTGTTACTGAATGCAAAGGGGTCAGCAAATAGAGCAGCAAGTAGAGCAAGCCCAAGTTTGACAAGAAAGGACCATTTAGTACTTGCAACAAGTAATAGAGGCAGGGAGATAGGTCCCCAAAGACTACTGAACAGGGGATTTATATAAAGTAATTAAATTAATAGTCACAAAAAGACAAGTTGAAAAACTAACCCTTGATAGGTGACTACAGAACTTAGACACCAAGGTGGCAGAGGCGGGTGGAATGAACAGGGAGGGAGGAATAATGGGCTGTGGTGGTAGACTGTGGGTGAGTTGGTGGTGGATGCCCTATGGTTGTAATACCTGATGGGGCTACCCCAATGTTACCTCATTAAGAGTAAATTAATTAAAAACAAGTTTTAAAGGGGAAAAGCAAAAGAACAAAGAAGTCTGGGGTAACTGGATGCTGGAGTACTGGGTGGCCCTGTGGCATCTGTAATAGGCATGGAGGTCACAGGTTGCATGTTAAGAGAATGTTCACTTAGCTCCTTCCTGGGCAGAGATTGAGTAACTAGTGAGGTTTTTGACTACATTAGGTCACTCAATTTGGGTTATTCTCTGGGTCCTTCTTGGGTTAATGACTGCTCAAACTGGTTAGAGGAGGTTGGAACCTAGTTTCAAAACCTATCAAGAAACGTTCAGACATTGTTTAAAGTAAATCTAAGCTTTGTTTAGAATAAAACTATGATACAACTTCTTGAGACACTCCTCGTTTGTTTTTTGAGTGCCATGCTATTCTGGTTCCTTCATGTATTTTTAGAGATGCTGTCTGAACCTCTTAGCGGTTCCTTCTCGTTTCTCTGACCTCTTGGTGTTCGATAAATCCAGGGATTTAGACTCTTTACCATCTGCCTTACTGGTTTAGTGATCTCATTTAATAACAAGGCTTTATAAACTGTAGGGTAATGAGACACAAATATATATTTTTAATTGGTGATCTCCCTCAATGTCCACCATCACTTGGATATTTATCTCTGTATCACACTTAGCATGTCTGAAATTGAATTTCTGTTCACCTTTCAAACACCTGTTCATCTAGTTATGGAATCCTTTTCTTTTTAGTCAATGGTCCAAAAACCTTGGAATCACCTTCATACTTTTCCTTACACCTCTTGTTAAATCTGTCAGCAAAGCCTACTGAGTCAATTTGCAAAATATTCTCAGAATCTGGCACTTCTTACCACCTCTTCCACTTGACCTGAGTCATTTTCATCATTTGCTTGGATTATTGCTATAACCTCCCAGTAAGTTTCCCTGCTTCCACTCTTACCCTTTAGTCCATTCTAATAGGAAAGTGAAAGTATTCTTAATAAAATATATTATGTCACTTCTCTGCCTCAAATCTTCCAAAGCTTTATCCTTCACATGCACACTGAAATTAAAGTTGTTGCAGTGATCGGTAAATCCCCAAACTTCTGCCAATTGTTACCTCTCTGATATTAACTTGAGTATTTCTGTTCCTTGTTCATACTGCTTAGGTCAAGTGTTTGGTTCCAGAAAATTGCAGTTGACTACACCAGGCTCTTGGCATTTGTTATCTCCTGTACCTGGAAGAAATTTTCTTCCCTTTCATATTCTGACTTTTTACCTATTTCAAGTCTTTTCTTAAAGTAATCATAGTAAAGACTTCTTTGACAACTATATCTAAAACTTCAATATGTTCAAGAATATTTATTACTCTTTTCTTCTTTATATTTTCTTCCCTAGCACTCATTCCCATCTAATCTTTAACCTGTACTTACTTATTTTGTTTATTGACTGCTTCTCCCCAACTACTGAATAAAAACTTCACAAAAGCAGGAATTTTCTTTGTTTCATTCACTGCTGTATCCACTAAGCTTGGAATAATGCCTGGCACATGGTAGACATACAAAAATTGTTGAATAAATAAGGTTTATTGGTATTTAAAGCCAAAAAACTACTCTGCATTAATATAGTGGAAATAAAAGTCACTACTTCCACATTTAGTTCCCAAATCCTTGGGAAAGTTCTAAGGCAAAAGACTCCGCATCCTGAGATATAAGCAGCTACTAAGTTCCTGAGAAGGCTAAGAAATATTTCTCCCATGGGCACACCCTTTTACTGTTAGTGTCACTGGCTGAACAAGTCTATCCACCATGCAGGAAAAAGTGGAATTTCAGTCAAGAGTCATAGTTTTTAGCCTCAAATCTGTTTCATAGTTCAACTTCCTTAAACTCCATTTCCTCATGTGCGGAAGGAAACCTAACTATATAATTTTTTCTCAACCCAAATAAGTACAAGCATTGAAACACGTTTTTTGTTAAAATAGCAATTATAGGAAATACTATGTACATAGAAAAATGTAAATCTGGTCTGATAAAAACAGAATAGAGAAGGTAAGATCTGGAGTGTCAACTACTTTAAGGTTATGTGGGAGACCTTCACAACACCTCAAGGGTTTTGTGAATCAAAATTTGAAATGACCTCAACTAGAAAATTCTTCTTTTTTTAAATTTTTGCATAGGAGATCCGGGGTTTTGCCAGAGGTTTGGGAGGGTGTGGGAGGTGAGAGGATTCAATAGAGACAGTGGGGAGCAGAACAGGGAGATTTACTGAAATACATAGCTAAGGGGGTCAGCCGGCAAGACAGGAGCGGTCTGCTGTGTTATATGTGGGCTAGCTACGTGGCCGGGGTCACAGAGGTGATAGTGCTGAGACTTAACCCCCTAGGCTACCTGGGAGGACCCTAGAAAATTCTTCTGGCTCTTTATTCATGTAAAAATAAACCTCTTTATTTTCTGATGTTTTTCCTTGTCATTATTATTTTTCTTCCGCTCTCTTGGTCCTTGCCAGCTCTCACTTGACTAAGTCTGAATATCCCAAAACTGACCTGTTTATTCTCTTTATCATTCTGTCTACACCCATCACAATATCAGCAGGCATGTGAGGGATTTCTTAGCAGCCTCCACTTATAACCGCTCTCTTCTAGTCTTTTACCTCTAGTCAATTCCACACTCACTGTCAGATGCTTGTTGCTAAAGCAGCTTCCCCTGTACTGAAATCTTTTATTCCATTTTCTGATATATTCATCCTAGAATCTTGAGGCATGTATTTAAGATCCCTTTAAACATGGTCTAGTAAAACCCTCTGACTTGTGCTATACTCTAACCAAACTGGAGCATTTGTTTAGGGATCACTTCTAATTTTCTTCACCCCTGCCTTTATTTTAGACTCTATGGCTGTGTTATTTTCCTTCTCTCATTATCTCTGACTTTCAAAACCCTAAGTCTTATTTAAGGTTGTTCACCAACAAGGTATAACACATTTTGTTGCGTTGTTCTCCTACACCCTCCTTTTCTGCATACTTTTCCCTTTCCTGATCATTTAAAAAAAAAATCTCTTCCAATATTGAACACCTAGTAATTTTGTTTGCATTTCTAATATGTATGCTCTTATATTTGCATATTATGTTACATTATTGTTTTCTTTAGTTGCCCTTGAAAATTGCGAGCTATTTACAGATAAACATTTCATCTTGCTCATTTTTGAATTTTTACTCTGTGGTTTTGCATGTAGAAGACAGTCAAATTTACAAATATCTGAAGTAAATTAACTGGGGAATGCAGAAAAAATAGACATTATGTTTTGCCTAAGTGATTTATAATTGAAATACTATATTTTGCCAAGTTTATCACTGTAGTAATTAGAGTATGGCTTGAAACAATATGTATTACACAAAGAATGTTAATGATTAGGACTGAATTGAACCTGCAGACTAATGTAATACACTTTATGAGGGTCCAATGATAATTCTAGAAAACACTCAGAAATCTTACCTGTGCATAACTTTTAAGAAAAAAAAGAATTCTATGTTAGTTATAATAGGGCATTACAATAACTAATGGATAGACTTAGAACATGTGTTCTAGAAGTGTGAGTCCCTAGACAGAAATAATATTTGCTAGTCTATATTATAGGAGGTCTTGTTAGCAGTGGCCCCATTGGGACAATATTACATCAATGAGAAATACATATTCACCTTTACCTCCTTTTAAATAAAGTGGCAAAAGTACAAGAAGTATTGCAAACTGTAGAAGAGTATATTCCTCACAGCATCTTGGTATAACCTCAAGTTATTCATGTAGAACTTCTGAAGTAAAAAAAAAACGGGATAATTTCCAACTCCCATGTGTCAACACTGCAACTGAGTAATGACTCATGTAAGTTTTAATACTTCTGCCACTTCAAATAGTTCTCTGTAGATTAACTATTTTAATATCATTTTTCTTTTATTACTTTAATTTCCACAAATGAGATTGAATTTGTCTCTCCTTGTTTGAACTCTCAATGTCCTGAGATGAGTTCATTTTCTGTATGTTAGTGAACTTCAGGCGCTTTTCTGCAGACTCATCCACTATTGTCTCAAAGCTTATTCCTACAGTTATATTGTACATAATGTGGTGCCACAGTGGATAGCCAATATATTTCCTCAAATTCATATAGGCATCTTGTAATGATCTCCAAGCAAATAATTATGCCAACATTCTATTTTAAAATGCTTGGCATATAGTTTCTACAATAAAAAGTTCAGTTTTGTCTCTTGTTTGCTTGTTTCAAGTATGGGCAAAAGACATAGACAAGCAGTATTGGAGCAAAAAGTACACATTTCCAATTCATGAATAAGTGGCCATAATTTAATGATTGTGAAATGAATTGAAGCATCAAGAAGATGCAATTTCATGTAAATAAGTAAATAAGCAAGTAAGTGAAGATAAAAACTGTAATGCACCTTTTGTCATGAAAAGGTGAGGCAAAAAATGGGCATTCTCATGCATCATTTTAGTGAGGTAAGTTTTGCTTTGATTATTTAAAATTTCTGAAATATGTAATTATAATAGTGTATTCTAAATAATTATTTAAACCATAAAATTTTAGCTCAATAAAAGCAAGATTATTAAATGCTAATAATAGAGAAAATTGAAAACATCCATTAAATAAAATACTACAATATATAAAGTTGGTATGCAGTTACTGTTTTGGCATGAAGATTAGTATATATTGTTGAGTAGTACATTAGAAAATAATATATATGTATAAACACTGATGTATACACATATGTGTATACAACAATAAACAGCTTTTATTCTTAAATATTTTATCATATTGCTCTTTTGAATTTTTAATCTCATATAATTTAATTAACTTTTATTGAGGCAACATTGGTGTGCAATGTTGTTTGTGTTTTAGAGGTACAGGATCTCTCCCTTTAGATGTACAATAACATTAACACCAACCACCAAAATACCCAGAGTCCATTGTGCCACCTCCCACTTTGTCCTTTCCTCTCCCCTCTTGTAGCTCAGTTCTACAATCTTATTTTTAGGGTTTGAATTTATTTGACCCTTTTTTTGTTTCTCTATAGTCTACATGTGTGACACCATCCTGTATTTGTCCTTCTTCTAAATTATTTCACTTAACATAATCCTCTCCAGTTCCATTCATGTTGTTGCAAATGGCAATATTTTTTTTTTTAGCTGAGTAGTTGTCCACAATGTATGTATACCACGATGCACATACAACATGATGTGTACATACACACACACACATACGCACAATGTATATATCTTGATCCACTCATCTGCTTCTGGGCACTTAAGTTGTTTCTATTGCTTGGTTATTGTAAATAGTGCTACCATGAACACAGGAGATCATATAGCAGTAACACGAGATTACCACACAGGTGATTTAGGACCCATATCTTAGTTTTACTTTAATTCCAGGTAAAGAAGCAGGCTTGAACACTTAATACTACTTTATCTGACTTCATTAATTGTCTAGAGAAAGGGACATGATGACCCTAAAGGGAAGAAGTTTAAGGGGAGAAAGCCACTGAATTGGTGAATAAAGTAGAGATAGAGAAACTAAAGACAGATTTTCCATCTTAATATGCTCAAGATGTGGGAAAGCATCTTTGTACACTGCAAAGGCTCTTATCTTACAGAAATGGAGTACTATGTGCAATTAGATAACTATGTATACCTATCCAAGACAGGCTTTTTGGAAATACTACCCCAGGAAAAGAACCACCTATTATTCTTGGTAATAGAATCCAAAGTAGGACACGCATACCCAAGGAGGTAAGCTGCTTGAATGTGAGAAAAATATGCTTGTGTGTGTGTGTTCTTTACATTTATGAAATATAACTTCTTGATTGTCAAGTGTATTTTCTATTGCATGTAATATGTTAGAGTAGCAGTAGATGTATGTAATTCACAGGTAAATTAATATACAATTAATGTATAATATATATACAGAAAGTCATAATCTTTCTGCTGTTAGAGGAATATGATGAAAACAATTTGGACACCACTTTTCTAAAGGTAAGGTTTCTTATGTTGCTAAAGTCAGGTATTCTTTATTATGCATCTTGTTTAGTTTCTTCACAACTGTCTACAATAAATAAATCTTCATACTGACTTTAAACTTTAGAATTCTTCAAAAACTGTAAAATAGTCAGAAAATGAGTGCTTCTTAAGAGGTAAGAATTTTTTTGGAGTTTTCTCCAAAATATACAAGGATAATTAGCCTATCAAATAAAAGCAGTTCTTTTTTATTTTTTTTAATTAATAATAAATTTTATTTTTATATTCCCCATACAATTGCAGCCCCCCCATTCTGACCCCAATCCCTCCCCTCCTGCCCCCGCCCCCCTAAAAGTGTCTCTGGTTCATAGTTTTTTGTTGATTTTGATTTTCACTTTCTTATAGTTATTCATTTTCCTGGTCCCTTATTTAAGTTTTCTAGATTCCTGCTATGAGTGAGACCATCGGTATTTTTCTTTTTTTTTGGCTTATTTCGCTGAGCATGATCCCTTCCAGCGCCATCCATGTTGCTGCAAATTGCATGTGTTTATCTTTTTTGAATGCTGAGTAATATTCCATGGTATATATGTACCACATCTTCTTGATCCAGTCATCTACTTTTGGGCATCTGGGCTGTTTCCAAAGCTTAGCTATTGTAAATAGTGCTGCTATAAACAGGGGTGCAGGTGCTCTTTGGAATTGATGTTTCTGTGTCCTTTGGGTAAATACCTAGGAGTGGAATTGCTGGATCATATGGAAACTCTATGTTTAGTAGGTCAAGAAATCTCCACACAGCTCTCCATAGTGGTTGGACCAGTTTGCACTCCCACCAACAGTGCAGAAGAGTTCCTTTTTCTCCACACCCTAGCCAGCATTTGTTGCTGCTAGTTTTTTTAATATGTGCCATTCTCACTGGTGTAAGATGGTATCTCATGGTAGTTTTGATTTACATTTCCCTGATTACAAGTGATGTTGAACCTTTTTTCATATGCCTGTTGGCCATTTGCATTTCCTCTTCAGAGAAGTTTCTTTTTAGCTCTTCTGCCCATTTTTTGACTGGATTATTTTCTTTGTTTTTGTTGAGTCTCATCAGCTCTTTGCAGATTTTTGTGATCAGTCCTTTATCATTAGTGTTGTGTACAAAAATGTTCTCCCAGTCGGTGGGGTTTCTCTTTGTTTTTGTTATTGTCTCTTTTGCTGTGCAGAAGCTCTTTAATTTGATGTAGTCCCAGCTGTTTATCTTTGCCTTCACTATCACTGAAAGGCAGTTCTTTTTTAGCTGATCTACAACAAAAATTATAATTTTATATATTTGTATCAACAAATATTGTTGAACACTCTCTATGAACACTGTATTGTGAAAAAAATCAAAGAATAGAATATGAATTCTTTCTTCAGATTCATAAAGTGTCTCATAAATTGACATTATGTGCAAATATGGTGTCCTTTTTATATTTTGATTGATGATCACATAGTAAATTCACATAAATTCAGAGTCACTGGGTGAAGAAGACTTATCATACATTTATAAAAAGTCTAAATTAGGAACTAACTTCAATGTGATAAATATTTACATGCTTAAATGTAGATACCAAAAAAGTACATGTCTTAAGTAGGATGGATGTACAATTTGATATTTTATGTGTATGTTAATTTATACATTCAAATATTTCTATCATAAGTGGAACAAAGACATAGTAGCTAACATCTACTGAATACTATGGACCAGGTTCTATTCTAAGTATTTCATCTGATCTTACTCTTTTAATCCTAACAAAAATTCTGTGAGCCATGTCCTATTATTTCCCCCAATATGCAGATGCAAAAACTGAAACACTGGTCATATTAACTCAGAGTTAAGAGATAGCATTTGAAACCTGCCAGCATGTTTCGATGGTTTAACTTTTGTTTTTATCATGAATTTATAAATTGTGGAGGTGAATGTAAACTTGTTTCTTTAGGACATAAACTTGTTTCCTTCCATCACACTGAGATGCAGGAATGAAAGTCAAGGTTATACAGTCATTACAAACTAAGTGACTTGGTGTAATACATGCATTTTGTGCGCCGATGAGCAACTAACATACATGACTCTATTGAGTGGAATTTCATACCAGGCTTGACTTTGCTCATTGATTCTCACAGCCTGATGATGTAATTTCCATTTCCCTTTACAGCAATATTTCTGGCCTAATGTCAGAAACTTGAAATCATGGACCGAGGCAACACATCACGAGTGACTGAATTTGTTTTGCACAGTCTTTCGGGTCCTCGAGAGCTACAGCTTTTCTATTTTGTCTTTTTTACGATTTTCTATATGTCCATTGTGCTGGGGAACCTCCTCATTGTGCTCACAGTCATCTTTGAACCTGCATTACACACGCCCATGTACTTCCTACTCAGTAACCTCTCCTTCATTGATGTTTGTTTATCCACATTTGCCACTCCTAAAATGATTGTTGATTTCCTTATGGAACACAAGACCATCTCTTTTGAGGGATGCATGGCCCAGATATTCTTTCTGCATGTCTTTGCTGGTGGTGAAATGATGCTCCTTGTGGCCATGGCCTATGATAGATATGTAGCCATATGCCGACCCTTGCACTATGCAGCCATCATGAATGTGCGCAAGTGTGCAAGCCTGGTACTTGGCTCCTGGGTCATTGGAATTCTGCACTCAGTCAGCCAATTGGCATTCACAGTAAACCTTCCATTCTGTGGCCCTAATAAAGTGGATAGTTTTTTCTGCGACCTTCCCCTGGTTATCAAGCTCGCCTGCACGGATACCTTCACTCTTGAGGTAATGATGCTTTCAGACAGTGGTCTAATGGCCATGAGCTCCTTTGTGCTCCTGCTGATTTCCTACACAGTCATCCTAGTCACTGTGCGACGGCAGTCCTCCGCGGGCATGGCCAAGGCCAGGGCCACGCTGACAGCCCACATCACTGTGGTGACCCTGTTCTTTGGACCTTGCATCTTCATTTATGCCTGGCCATTTAGTGACTTCCCAGCGGATAAAGTTCTCTCAATATTTTATACTGTATTCACCCCTCTGTTAAACCCCATGATCTACACCTTGAGAAATAAGGAGGTAATATCAGCGATGCAAAAACTAAGGAGTCGACAAGTGAGTTCCTGATGATCACCCACTTCTCCCTTGTAAAAAGTAATGCCCTATAATGAAACTTGTATAAACCTAATAGCATATTCGAAATGTATAAAGTGAAGAATTTATAAGGGAAGAAATTGGGAAATCCCACAACCATATCAGAAGTTTCAATAAAGTATCACACAGTAAAATTTGCTAATTTTATGGAATCAGATACAATAAGCTGGATCTAATGAACATGTGGGGAAAGCTGTTGCATAATTATCTTAGATATTTTACAGTTTAATTCCCATAAATGGGTATACTTCTGATTAAACAGTTAATCTGAGTTTTATGTACTAGAAAAACTATCAATAGTTTTTTTTGCCACTGCTAAAAACAGGCATTTCACAGAAGAAACATAAATGTATAATAAACTTTTGAGATGAATTAGATTTCCCTAATAGCCAGGGAAAGACCAATAATAACCATAATTGTATACCTTTGACAATGTACTTAGTTGATAAGCAGTAAACCACCAATTGTGCCGGTAGGGGAGTCAGTGATGAACAACTGGTGGGTGTGTGTTCAGAGGGAATCTAGATGCTGTCAAGGGCAGGGATCTTTCAGAGAGGATACCCAGGTTTCTGTTTGGAAAGGACTGTGTGGACAGGGTATCACTAAACTGTGACTGAAAGATCTCAGAGGCACTGTTTCTTGGGGTTATTTTATGTGCTTTGCATGATGAACAAAGTATTTTTCCTTTAAATATTTCTCCTTTGAAATGAAAATGTTGCTAACCTATATCAGAGTAAGGAACTGCAGGCATATTGCAGAAAGAAGAGGCTCTCACAAGTTGAAGCATGGTTTGGGGTCAACTGTATGTGTGTGAGGACTTCCAGGGGTACCTGCGCAGATATATTTAATATTTAATATATGAAATACTATTTAATAATATTTTAAATTAATAATAATGTACTAAATATAATATAATAATTATATATTGTAATGTTATGTAATATATTATAAATTATAATGTTATATAATATATAATATCATGATATATTTATTATATAAATATAATATTAAATTATAATAATGCGTTAAATTATATTAACAATGTATTATTTAATATTTAATAATATATTAAATTATATATTAATAACATATTATTCAATACTTAATGATTATTAAATTATATAATGTTTTCTATATAATTTATTTTATATTAAAATAATTTTTACAATATATTATTAAATAATATTTAATATATCTGGGGCAGGTGCCCCTGGATGTCCTCACACATATACAGTTGACCCCAAGCCATGCCTGAACTTGTGAGAGCCTCTTCTTTCTGCAATATATCTGCAGTTCCTTCCTCTGAGATAGCTTAGTAACATTCTCATTTCAACCAGAAATATTTAAAGGAAAAATACTTTGTTAATCATGCAAAGCATATAAAAGGGTACGATCAGCACTGAGAAGCAAATTGAAAACTGAAAATGAGTGCAAATGTATTAAACCATTTTGTTGGATAATTTGGATATACCTGGTGTGTTGAAGATTTGTATTGTTTACATCTTAGCAATTACTCTCCTAGATATACATTTCCTCAGACTATCTGCTAGAATCTCTAGCACATATTTATTCATAGATGTTTATTCTAATGCTGCTCACAGTATGAAGGGTTGGAAACAAACTTTTAGGTGTCTTTCATGAAAATTGGGCAAATGAGCAATTTATATAATGGAAAAAGTATTGCATTAAAATAAATGAACAAAAAGTATGTACATCGCTATTTCTTTTTTTTCAAAGGATGGGAAAATTTATTGCTGCCGGGGGGTTCTTCACGGACCCAAGGTGGAGGTCAGTGAAGCCGCTATGTGCATCACTATTAATAACTGTCCCAACCAAATTATTCAGTACAAAAAATAGCAAGTTGTAAAGGAATTAATATAAGTATGAAAACGCAGGTGCAAACTACACATTTTTTGTGGATATACCCCATTGTCATACAACTATATTGAAAATCATGAAAATGTTAAATACAAATGCAGGTTATAAGTTAATTCCAGAAAACTGGTTTTTGCTGGCTTTTTTTGGTTAATACTATTTAAAATTATATTTGGCAGCGTTCTTAATGTAGTGATTTATGACCCTATTTGCCATTCTGCATATTTTTCCTTTTGTATTTCCCCCACCACCATTTCTTATACTACCTTGACACTTTTTTCCTTGACATTCCTCTTAACCTCAGAAATAACACTTCATTTATAATTATTTTGCTTTCTTGAGTCATCCTAATATCTGTCTTTGCCCTTCTGATTTGGCTTAGTACACATAATTCCCTAAGCTCCTTCCATTTTCTGCATGTGGCAATATTTTGTCTTTCTTTATGACTGAATAGTATTCCATACTATAGATATACCACATCTTCTTGATCCAATCCTTTATCAGTGGGTAGTTTGTTCTATTAAATAAGATCTTACAACTATAATATTATGGGCAAGGAAAAAAAAATCTTTTTGCCCTCAATCCATCTGAGGTTTTTTGACAGGTCCCTGTAAATTATTTTATTAATTTAATTTAATTAATTAAATTAAATACAACTAACAAGACAGAATAACAAGAGAAAAACAAACAGAAATTTATTAACATGTACATTGCATGTACACATGGATGGGGGCACTCAGAAATATGTAATTCAAAGGGATGGTTAGGACTTGGGCTTATGTAGCATCTTAAATGAGTGATAAAACAATGGATTAGGATTTTGTGTTTCCAGGGCAGCAAATTATGCAAATGCAATTATTCAAGGAAACTAATGAAAGATAAAGATACTAGTCTTTTAAGCAGTTTATTGCATATATTCTTTTGTTGCCCTTGCTGGGCTGATAAGGATTTAGAATAGCCTTAGGTGATTAACTTTTTTTCTTCCTGGTACAGAGGGACCAGGAACATATTTACAAAATTTTGTTCTACTTTTAAGCAAATGGAGGGAGGGCAGAGGGTTTTGTTTTTTGTTTTTTTTTTTTTTGTATCTGCTACATTTCATGTTGTATTTCTAATAAAGGAAATATGGCAAACATTAACATTTATTAAGTTAAACCTTGTATGCAAAGATATTTATGTAATTGTTTTTATTTTTAGGGTACTTGAAGTATTAAAATCATTTTACACAAGGGTAAACTGATGCCTAGAGAGATGAATCATTTGTTCAGTAGTATTTTCTTAGTTGTTGGTAGAATTGAGAAAGATAACCCATGCCTTTTAAGCTATAATTAGTTACCTTTTCCTCTATACCACAATGTGCTCCAGTAGCAAGGACACTGCATGTCCTTCCATTCCTAAGTCAAAGCATTTCTCTTTTAGGAAAAAAGAATGAACTTCTCCACAACTTTTCCCTAGAGTGGTAGGCTCAACTGTGTAGAATTCACAACAGATAGTTTACTCCACATACTGTCCAAGGGTTGAATGACCCTCCCTTTTTCTCCTATGAGTCCAAAGGTCCTCATTGTAATCGTCAGCAATATGGGATGACATTTACTTTGTTCTAATGGGAATGTGTAGTGGAGGGTATTAATAATCCCCTTTGGAAGATGAACCTTGGCTAGCTATTCTAAATCTCTAAGTTTCAATTGGTCACATACATAAAACCGTGATATTACTCCAAGTTGACAAGAGGAAAAATGCATCTATAAATATCACTACATGGATGAGATTAATTCCACGATAGAAAAACTGAATAATTCAATTTACATCTGCTATGCATTGTATCAGGTAGGTAATATCTGACAAAGATATACATTAAAAATGATTATTTCCAGTTACATATTCAATTATTACATTGTACATTACAGAGGACCCATAAATGAAAGCAAGCCATATTAGAAGAGACAATGTTAAGTTGAAGATGTTTGTGTGTCTTAGAATGATTGGGAGGGCAAAGTATTCATAGGGAGATTATAAAAAACCTCTAATCATAGTTAGAAAATTCCATATGACACTTTCATCTACCACCTAAAGAAATTAAATAAACATAGGCCTTAAGGCTATATCTTTCTTTATAGATACAGTCCTATTTAGTAAAGCTATTTTTCAGAAATCATGGGACTATTAAAAACCATACTTAGGTTGTAAGTTTTTAACTGTAGTATCTTTGCATTAATGATCTATTTTACTTGCTTTCACTTTAAGCGGATCAGACAGGACTTACTTAATGCTAGAGAAGAGTGAAAATTTCTTCTGTATTAAGAATCTCATTATTTCTGTCACTTTTTAAAAACTTGGTCAACAAAATACCACTTTTTAAAAATTAGGTAAACAAAATAATTTTCTGTTGAAATTCAGAAGGATTATTGTATGTCCTTTTACTGGTTTTATTATTGGCACTAGTTTTAATTAATTTAGTATAATATTGTATTACCAATGAAATGAAACATTTTGTTCCATGTGAGATGAAGTTTATGAAATGTATGAGGTGATTCATAGTCACAAAATTTAAGGTCATTCACTGGAAATGCACAGAAAGTTTGGAAGGTAGAAATGCTGAGTAAATGACAGCTATAAGTTGAACTATATTTCAACTTGCACTGAAGTGTATTTATGGAGAATCTATTTGATGTACATCTTTATGCCAAATCCGTTGATGACACATAAGAAGCATGAGAATTTAAGGATCTTTCAGTGTGGGAGGGAAACGACAACTACACAAAGTTTGCCTTGGGAGAGTATATGTGCAAGCAAAGTGGTACAGAAAACTATGAAAAAGAGAAATTTCAATTTATGCCTTTGGGAAGAAAGCTCTTAGAGAAGGCACTTGTAGTGCCTTCTCTGTGCAGGCCAGAAGAAAATGAATTGGAAGTGTTTCACTGCTTAATACATGCTAAATAGTCTGCTTTCTTCTAAGGAGTTGTATATGGTGTGGGTAAAACCAGATCATATGTGCTTGGTGGTCATGCTGAGAACTTAAATTTATTTTACTTTGAGTTAAAGTAAACATGAGATTTTGCAAGTGGGAGGGTAACGTCCAGGAAAAAGTGAGGTCTACAGCCTAGAAGAATAATAGTCACAGCTAAAAATAAACATTTAAAGGAAAAAGGACTGAATTGAGGTAAGAAATTATAAACTGAGATCTGAAGTGACTTTATAATATGCACATCCCTAAAATGATTAGAAACATGTTTGCAATACTGGAGTGTCGTGAGAAATTAGAGGTCATCTCTCAAGTGGTAATGGATACCACAGAGATGAATGGAATGCCCAAGGAAGAAAGGGAACATGGCGGGAGAGGAAGAGAGATTAATAGGATATGAAGTACGAGATAAAAGAAAGATACAAAATGTGGATATGGAGAAGGAAGAAAAAACCTAAAGACCAGGTCCTTAACGAAAACCTACTTGTAAGGGCCAGTGCATAGATTTGCTTCTTAAGAGTATTACTATATTAGTTTTCATAAGAGGACTTTGAAGATATTTGATAACAAGCTTCTCTGACAGTGGCAGCAAAAGGCATAATTGAGTGTGGTGTGAAGGTCTTAGTAGGTGGAAAAGTAATAGAGGGGAAAATGTAGATATCCTTCAGGAAATTTCTTGTAATAAAGGAGGAGAAATTGAGGAAAGAAAAGAGGGTAGAAGAATTTAGGACTTTTTATTGTTTTTGCCTTTTGCTTGGATGAGCCAGACCCCATCACTTTGTCAGTAAATGAAACCACTTAGTCAATAAGTGAAAATGCTACATGAAAGAAGGAGAGACTTACATGTAAGCCAAAGATGCCTTCTAAGGATTGAGGTAATTTTGCCCCCAACTACTGACCATGTGGAAGATCTACATGGGTTTTGGGTTTCATATTATTCAGATCTAAAAAGTATGATGTAATATCTATGCATGTTGATTTTTGAATGATGCAAACTGAATTTTATATTACATAACCTTGTATAAAGCAATGTTACTTTAATTTTTAAAAGGCAGTATCATGTAGCTTGAGACAGCTTCCCCTGGAGTGTAAGGTCTCAGTTCATATTCTAGCTCATTGATTCTAGCTACTTGGGAAGTTACTTATCGTCTCTGTAACTCTGATTTTTTCTTGTGAAATAGAATTAATAAGTGTTTGTCACACAGTATTTTGGGAAGATAAAAATTATTATATATAGAGTTTAAATGGTGTTTGGAACTTTGCTGGTCCCTAATAAAAAGTATTATTTTTATTATCTGATTTTAAACCTCTACAAAGATTTCCTTACCCTTAATAGCTGTTTATCTGGAGATTACTAAACTTGTCTGATTCTGACTTTTCTGCAGGTCAGGAATAATAACACTTTCCCATAAATTTCCTGTAAGGATCACTGCTACAATGCATACACAAACAGTTAACTCAATGGAAACTAACTTGCAGTGTCTTAACAATACACGCTTTCTTTTCCATACTTTTTCAGATTTTAAATTATTATTCAGTATTTATTAGAAATTTACCTCATTCTTTTAGCTTATATACATTATTCGTGCTACAAACATTTTCATTAAGTAGTGTTCATCTGGTTACATAATAAATTCCTAAACTTGAGCAAGGATAATGATTTTAGAAATGGGGACACTCAAAAAAAGTGAACCACCTACTGGACAAGGTAATAAAATAATTTACGGAATATTTCAGAATCCTCTCAATTATTGTGCTGTTCATTTTGTTACATATACTATATATTCATTGGTGATTCACTCATTGATTCATATTGCTAAGGCATTCACTTCTTTGTTATGGATCGTCTTAATTTTTTGCTCTAGCTTCAAAGACAACAATAATGTATGTTCAAAGTGTGAGCCAGTAAAATGCCTCCCTGCAAGAGTGCACAAAACAGTGCTCTGCTGAGGGCTTCCCTGTGTTGATTGCAATTGCATCCATCTAAAGGAGAGGTTGTGTTGGCTAAAGGATATAAAGTTTCCCATTTGCAGGATGAATAAGTTCTGGAGATCTCATGGACAGCTTGGTGACTACTCTTAATAATAATGTATACTTGGAATTTGTTGAGAGAGTAGATTGTAATTGTTTTCACTAAAAAAAAAAGGTAACCATTAGCAGTGATGGATATATTAACTGTGGCAATCATTTCGCAATATTTATATATCAAAATGTTACATTGCTCGCCTTAAATATGTACATTTTTTACTAGACAATTATACCTCAAAAAAGCTGAGGAAGGAAATGAGAGGGTAGGGTTATATCTTAGGGACATAGAAATCTGGCTTATTGTATGAAATAGACAGTGGAAGATGTTTATGCTCTTATGTGGGATTAGAACACAGGTTCCTTATGATCTCATTTTTTTCTTGCAAAGATACAGCTCTAGTATATAAATCTAATTCCACACAACTAGAAAAAGTTTCAGAAAGTACTATTTTAGGAAATCTTGTTATTTCTGACAATTAACTCTTCTATTCTTTGAATGATTATTAAGATGTTATTATTAGCTTATTATATAAGTTCATGGAGAACATTAAACTGGGAAAACAAAAGTTGACCTAAATCTAATTTTGATAGTCAATAAAAATGGAAAATTTAGGTACTGCTCTTAATAATCACAAATGAGTTTCAGATAATTAACATAAAGCTATAATGTAATTTAAAATAATTATACAGATGAATAATTGGTAAACTGCTACTACAGGTCTGGGTAATATACATTCAACAGTAGCTCCTTGGTAGAAACTGAGTAAGTTGTGTATGATTCCTGTAAAAGCAACAAGGCTTTGTCAATATGGGAATATTTACTATATTAAGGACATTTATTGTATTATAATTACTCTGATGGAAGAATGTCATGAATTGTCATATTTGAACTTTAAAACCTCCTGCAAAGTAGGTTTTTTTTAACCACTACCTATCTTTTTTGAGCTATAGAATTTGTTTTTTTTTTTTTTATAAATTTTATTGTTATATTCCCCATACAATTGCAGCCCCCCCATTCTGACCCCAATCCCTCCCCTCCGGCCCCCCTAAAAGTGTCTCTGGTTCATAGTTTTTTGTTGATATTGATTTTCACTTTCTTATAGTTATTATAGAATTTGTAAAACTCAGAAAAAATAGTAACTTTATATCATGTGATAAATATCAAGCTATGAAAATATCTGGAGTTAGAGAAAATGTTGTACTTAAGAGATTTCTTAAAATTAATGATGGAAAATAAACACAAGACCAAGAGATCCAAAATATTTTTGCCAACCAACAAAGTCTGTGGAGCCTGATAGTCTGCTAGTCTTGTGATCATAACAATTCAACTCATGTGTGAGCTTGCTGAATGCTGTATAACAGATTTTTCTTAGGACTATCCAAAACTCAAGGGCTTTAAATGAGACTGATAAATTAGACTTTCTTGTACACTTCTTACTCTCCAGATATAGTACTATGGTCTCTTCAAAATTTGTTTTTCTTAGCAAATAGACATTATATCTGGGATCTCAATAATCCTTTACACTAAAGGTGTTCTTTTTTTTGACATTCATTACTTTTTAAAAACACTTTTATTTTCTTACATTGTTGTTCATTTTTGTACAATATTTGATTTCTTCCCTCAGGGGTAGTCCCCATAAATATCCCACCACCTCAGCACCTGTGAACCATCACCACAGATCCATGTGCTCTTCCCTCCTCTGTTTTGACCCCTCACACCCCCCCTCCCCTGCTGGATGCCTCAGATCTATAATTTGCCTGCAAGTTTTGTCTTTTATTTGATCCTTTGTTCAGTTTCCCTATAGTCCACCTATAAGTGAAACTATCTGATGCATTCATTGCTTTGATTGATTCACACATCTATTTTCCTTCTTTTCAAAGAATTTATTTATTTTAACTGAATAATGAAAGTGTTCTTAGTCCATCATTCTGAACCTTCCTCTTTTCCCTCTCTCAGGACTGTTTCAGAGCAAGAGTGCAGTCTGGCTCCATGGATAAGGTCAATTCTTCAGTGGTGTCTGAGTTTGTGTTGCTGGGACTCTCTAGTTCTCAGGAACTCCAGCTTTTCTATTTTGTTTTCTTCTCTGTGTTATATGTGGTCATTGTCCTGGGAAACCTTCTCATTATCATCACAGTGTCTTCTGATAACAGCCTGCACTCCCCCATGTACTTCCTGCTGGGAAACCTCTCCTTTGTGGACATCTGTCAGGCTTCCTTTGCCACACCTAAGATGATTGCAGATTTTCTGAGTGAGCATAAAACAATCTCCTTTACTGGCTGCATTGCCCAGATTTTTTTCATTCACCTTTTTACCGGTGGGGAGATGGTGCTACTTGTCTCCATGGCCTACGACAGATACGTGGCCATCTGCAAACCCCTGCACTATGTGGTCATCATGAGCCGAAGGACGTGCACTATCCTAGTACTGATCTCCTGGGCTGTGGGCTTGGTGCACACATTAAGTCAGTTATCATTTACTGTGAATCTACCTTTTTGTGGCCCCAATGTCGTAGACAGCTTTTTTTGTGACCTCCCTCGAGTAACCAAACTTGCTTGCTTGGATTCTTACATCATTGAAATACTGATTGTCATCAACAGTGGGATTCTTTCTCTAAGCACTTTCTCTGTCTTGGTGGCCTCTTACATCATCATTCTTATCACCGTTTGGTTTAAATCCTCTGCTGCAATGGCCAAGGCATTTTCAACGCTGGCTGCCCATATCGCTGTGGTGATATTATTCTTTGGACCTTGCATCTTCATCTATGTGTGGCCTTTTACCACATACCCTGTGGACAAAGTTCTTGCCATATTTTATACCGTTTTCACCCCTATTCTAAACCCCATGATCTATACACTAAGGAACAGGGATATGAAAGTTGCAATGAGAAAAATTTTGACCCATTACCTGCGGCCCAAGAAAATTTCTGAAATGCCACTAGTAATGAGGAATTCCCATTAGTAAAACACAGTTTCTTCAAATTCCTCAAATCAATTGTCTATAAAAATTTTGTTTTTATGGTACATCTCAACTGCAGTGAAAGTAATAAAGAAGATGATATAGAGAGTATTTAAGGGAGATTAATAAATTATTCTCCAGATAATGCCTAAACAGGAGATGTGAAAAAAATGTATCATTATTACTGATTCAGAAAATAAAATATGGAAGGACTGTATATGGATAGCAATGATGCATTCACTGTTTTAGCTACAGGTAAATACAAATATTATGGAAAAAGAGGAGTGCCGATTGATTAGGGTGAATAAATTTAGACCTTTTTTTTTATCTTATTAGTTCCTAATTTACATGTCTGAAAATATATAAAGAGATGAATAGTATTTAGGAATATGACTTTGAACTTTCTGCTTTACTGATTTAAGATAATTGCATTGAGTACAGTAAAGATTCCTAATTTTGAAATTCCTCCCCCCAAACCATTTTTGCCTATCCCCTATTATTTTCCAATAACAATGTTTTAAAATATGAAATTACATATACTCAGGAGCTTGCATTTCAGAGCTTTCATTTAATGGATTTTCTCTGATTAGTTAACATAATTGCTGTTTCCTTTAAATTACAAATTGTAGAAGAGGGAGGAAAATTTTTTAAACTGAACTATTTCAACACTGACATTTTACTCCTTGCATTTGGACCAAGCATAGAGTTCTTAGGGATAATGAATCAATGTTAAACATACATCCCAACTGGCAACCTGGACCCCACAGGACCCCAGGATCTCTACCTTAGACTCCAGGGACCATTAGGGGATTTATTAATGCTTATTAGAGTTTTTAAGTTTATTTTCCCAAATCCCTCAATTCATAAGAGGTATTAAATGAGGCTAATGTAAACATTAGTCTCTCCTCTAGGCCAAGAATGAAAACACTAGTTTTGCACTTCATGTGCCCTCTTATCTAGTCCATCTTTTCTGAATGCATCCGAATAGAGCCAACATCAATAAAAAGATTTTTTTTTTAAAAAAAAACCTTGGGAATTTCCTCTTTTCTCTCATCCCACCAATTTTTGCTCTCTCCATAGCATTTTTGTACTTCTGAAACCTGATGTTTTTGGCTCTTTTCTGCTCTCAAAATCTACCTTCCTATCAAGGGTAGCATAAAAGTAGCTTACACTTCAGTATAAGCCTAAACTGTCATTTACCTCTTCCAGAAATGTGCATGTTTATTTTTTTCTGGTTTTAGAATACAATTCCATCAGTGTCAAGAGTGCAGTGTTAGCAGACTAGCTCTAGAACATCAACAGATTTTTTTAAAAAAATATTTTTTTATTGAATTACTGTTATTTTATATTCTTGTCTATTTTTTTCACAATAAAGAATTTCTTCCCTCAGGTGTGGTCACATAGTTCTCCTACCACCAGATCACCCATAATCCTCAACCTTAGTCTGTCATACTCACCCCACTACTATCTCCTCCCTTCCACCTCTCCCTCCACCTCCCATCCTGGATGCTTCAGATCTGTGGTAGCTTTCAAGGGTTGGTTTTAAAGTGTGTCTTATCTGATCCTTTGTTTGATTTCTCTATATTCTACACATAAGTGAAACCATCAGATATTTATCTATCTCCTCTGACTGTTTCACTTAGCATAATCCCTTCTAGTTCCATCTATGTTGCTGCAAATAGCATGAGTTTATCATTTTTTGATGTGCTGGGTAGTATGCCATTTTGTGTGTGTGTGTGTGTGTGTGTGTGTATGTGTTTATGTATATATATATATATATATATATATATATATATATATACACCACATCTTAATTCACTCAGCTGTCCTGGGGCATTTAGGTTGTTTCCATATGTTGGCTATTGTGAATAGTGCTGCTATAAACATGGGAGTGCAGTTTTCCTTTCAAATTAGTGTTTTTGTGTTCTTTGGGTAGATACCTAGGAGTAGAATTGCTGAGTCACGTGGTAAGTCCATTTTTAGTCTTTTGAGGAACCTCCACTTCTTTCCATAGGGGTTGGACCAGTATACATTTCTACCTACAGTGTAAAAGAGTTCCTTTTTCTCCACATCCTAGCCAGGACTTGGTTTTATTTTTTTAATCATGGTTTTGATTTCCAGGTCCCTGATGATAAGTGATGATGAACATTTTTCCATATGCCTGTTGGCCATGTGCATGTCTTCTTTGGAGAAGTATCTCTATCAAGCTCTTCTGTCCATTTTTTAATTGGGCTGTTTTCTTTTTGTTGAGTTGCATGAACTATTCGTAGATCTTCAGTATCAGTCCCTTGTCAGATGTATGGTGTGCAAATATTTAGGAAGAAGAGATCTTACCAACACCCTCTGACTTCATACCATGCAAGCTGCTACTTCTTCATAGAATGAGGTCTGGGCATATGATTTTTCTTCTTGACTAAAGTACTCTGTACTACATTATTTTCTCTTGTCAGCCTAGATTACCAAAATACTAGGCAGGTAGGGTTTCATTAAAAAGCTTATTAATTTCATCTTTTTTTCAATGGTAAGATTTAATTACTCTAATATGAGATCTAGCCTTCATTCTAGGTGCTTTCTAAAAAGATTCCACTAAATCTAGTAAGCAGTGAGAATCAATGTGCTAAGAAAGTCAGAAATTACATAATTTGATTCTTAGATTCATTTTGTTTTGAAAATATTTGTGAATATCTTGTTATATTGATTACTACAGACATTTATTTCATTCAGATAAATCAAATTATATACACAATTTAAAAATTGTCCTTTTTACTTAAAAATTTACATAAAAACAATATGAGCAAACATTGTGCAAGTAATTGAAATTTTGTTCATTGTACATTTTAATAGGACAGTGGCTGGTTTTTTAGTTTGAAAACAATGACATTTTAGAATCATCTTTGACATGGAAACATACATGCTATCATATTGAATTAATCTTAATTTTTTATATCGCTATAATACATGAAAGATAAGAAATAACTGTCTGAACTAAGTTAATAGTTACAAAAGAAGAAATGTTTGGGTGAAAGAACTCCAAATTCTTTGAATTTTTTACATGATATCACATAGCTTTCAAACAAATTATCCTTACAAGGTTTCATGAAAAAGATAAAGTGCTATTTATATTTTAATTATATTCATCCAAAGAAGGTCTGGAGAGCCAGCAGGTGTTTTTCTAGTAGAGAAAAACATACTTTATTCTCAATAATACATAATCTCTGAACAAGCTGGGCATTCAAGTTTCTACATTTAAATGCTGACAAAGTTGGTTTACATTCTTAGCAGCAGATACAGTTTCAGAGCTGTTAGAATTTCTAACCAAAGCACGCCACAAAAAAGAGCAATGATCACAATGATTGTGGAGTTTCCTTTCATCACAAGAGTAGAAAGAGAAGATATTGCAGAAAATAAAGTAATTCCTTTAATAAAGAGAATCATATTTCCCCCCTTGACAAAGAAGCTATATCAGTCATTAATTTGTTGATTTTTCATATCAGATCTACCCTTTGTTGGCTGGCTTTGTGATACCAGACTCAAACTTTTCTCTTTTGTCCTGAAAGGATGCTGGATGAACATTACAGAAGGAAAGGCTTCTCTTTCTGCTTACAATGTGCTTTTCTTGCTCTGAAAGTATAGCTTCCAGGAAGTTCTGATGAGGCCACTCAGTGGACTCACCTGCCAGCAAGTCCACTGCCAGTCTGGGCATAAATTCATTGTTCCCCTTTCTCAGTCCTCCATTTGTGGCCCGCCCCTAACCCAATGCAACCTAGAGAACTTCTCATCCATGGGTCCTCATTCATACTCTCTCCTAAGAGTCTGAAACTTGGGGAGGGAATCCATTTTTCAAGTTTATTCCTTTCTTGGCTTCTTTCCATCAGTTCTATGGTATTATTTAGAGTTTTAGTTTTTATCTCCTCTTAGTAATTAATTCTCTTTACCAGTTATAATTCAGATAAGAAGTGAGCATTAGGATTAAACCCAACTTGCTTGAGTTGGAGAACTCTAAGATGCAAAATACCAATTGAACCAACAGTGAATTTGTAATTCTGTGTTATTAATAACAAATACTATATCCAGTGGAGAAGGAATAGAAGACTGGCCCCTTGCTATATAATTCCCATTGGCACATTTGTGAGTTTTGTGCTCACTGCCCCAGGAATTCTAGGCTGTCCTGCGATCTTACATTTATTCTATTGGTGGCATACAGAATTTCTTGATTCTGTGGCTTGAGATACAGTTCAGTTTTGGAATTTCTCAGCCAGATTCCCTTAAACTATTGTTTTAATTTTGCTCTCTTTTTACTCTGAGTCTTAATATATATTTATTAACCTCTTCATTGTGTTCATGTCTCAAATTCATGACTTGCTTTTCTTTGCCATCTCTACCCATTTAACTTACAATAAAAAACTTGTTGTAAAAATGTCTTTATGCTTGTTTGCATTTCTTTAAACAATAACACACAAATTTAAACTTCAGCATTTTACATCTGTTTTCCTTTTTGAATTAAGACTATTGTGTCTTTCTATTTTCTATTTTTAAAATATGATATGTATATTTATAAATAGTCTTTGATTGACAATAAATAAACAAATGTGTCTTCCACATCCTGTCCAATTATTCTGAAGCTTTTCAAATCTAAATGGTAAAGAGTTATCATCACTGTTGCTGAGACACTGAAGATTATGTCAGTTCCTTTGAACTGTTTAATTATGCCTTTGCTTTTCTACTTGGTTTATTGTTATTTCTTTATTTTATTTCTTAGAGCAAGGAATTACTCTCTCATTTGTCTTATGTGTTGCACATACTTTCCAGGTTACCATTTTGAGTTTAGAATTCATTGTGGTTTTTCTTTCATATACCAACTCTAAAAACAATCATGCAGCAAATCTCTCAGTCCTATCCACAATGGCACCAATATCATGCTTGTTTTTTTCTGCTTCTCTTATTTTAATATTTGATCTATCTGAAATTCATTGTACTATCAGAACTGGCATACAGATAACAATTCATTTTTTCCCACCAATGCATTAATTTATTAAACTGTATTTCCTTAATTGTTATTATACCTCTATAACTACAAACTTTATCTCATATATGTTTGGTTCTATTTCTGGATATTATTCTGCTACATTTATTGTTCTCTCTTCACGTTTTTAATATAAAAATATTTCCGTTTTCAATTTTCTAATATATTTTGTTTGGTAGAGCTACATCTATTTTTCTGTTACAAATATTTCTTTTATATTTTCACATAATTCCTCCCACAAATGATCTGTACAGACTAATAATGATTCTTTTCATCGAGCAAAAGTACTAATTCTAACCATCTTAAGCAGAAAGTATTAGAAGAATTGAACATATTGTTCATGGTAATTTGGAAAAGAAGCCTATGAAAGCGAGCAAGAAAACATTAGATTCCAGGGAGCCTGAAATATATCCAAGATCATGTTTGTGTGGAAGAGGCAAGTTTAATATTGACAGTAAGTCTTACTTGAACAGTAAGACTTTGAGAGTAAGTTACTTTCACTGCTGCTGATATCCAACATTATGTTACTACTGTGATAGTTTCACAACTGTTTCTTTGTCATTGTACATTTCCTTAAGATTCAAAGTACCATCCAGTTGTCTATATATGTTCACATGCTTATTCAGGGCTAGGGGTATATAGGGAACATTCAGCTACATTTGTTTCAACAAAGGAAAAACATATTTCACCACAGACTCCACAATGGAGAATGGAGATTCCTACTTCAAATAGAAAAAGTATCTATATTACCAAATATCTATAACTATAGCTATAGATATATATACACCAATGAATAATGTTGTTAATTTTTAAAAGTAATACTATTTTTTGAATGAAGTTGCATTATATTTATATTTAAAATTTTATCTACACCGTTGTGCTCCCTGTTCTGTGGTGAATCCTCTCACCCCCTGCACCTCTAGTCTACATTCCAGTTAGTCTATGCAAAAAACAAAAACAAAAACTAAAAAAATTTCATCTACAGAAATTTAAGCTAATTTCAAATATGAGTCTTTCTAATCATAAAAGATATCTATCTCTTCATCCTAAGAAGAAATAATTATCTCAAATTACATTCTTCAAAAAATAGAACAAAACAAAAAAGGAAACAAATATTGCTGAAATTCATATGGAAACACAAAGACCCTGAATAGCCAAAGCTCTCCTAACTAAAAAGTAGAAAAACGGTGGTATTACATGTTCAGATTTCAAACTATACTATAATACAGCAATAATTAAAACAGCATGGTATTGAAACAAAAGCAGATATACAGACCAATGGAATAAAATTGAGAGATCAAAAATAAAACTACATATATATGGACAACTAACTAATCTACAAGAAAGGAGTGAAGAATATACACTAGAACAAGGGAAGCCTCTTCAGCAAATGGTGGTGTAAAATTGTTTTGGCATGTGTAAAAATATGAAACTATCCACTGTCTTACACCATATAAGAAAATAAATTCAAAATGGATAAAAGACTTGGATGCAAGACCTGAAACTATAAAATACATAAGAAAAACATTCTATGACATAAACTTTAGAAGTATCTTTGCAGATTTGTCCCTAGCAACAAGGAAAACAAAGGAGACTATAAACATCTAGGACCGCATCAAAACAAGATGCTTCTGTACACCAAAAAGGCAGTAACCAAAATAAAGAGATACTCCACAGAATGGGAGAAAATATTTCCACACCATACATCTCACAAGGGACTGATACTGAAGACCTACAAAGAACTCAAACAACCCAATAAAAAAATGGGCAAAAGAGCTAACTATGTACTTCTCCAAAGAAGAAATACAGATAGCCAACAGGCATATGAAAAAATGTTCATCATTATTTATCATGAAGGACATGCAAATCAAAACAACAGTGAGATACCACCTCACACCTGTGAGAAAGGGCCCTATTATGAAAAATGAGAA
Organism: Talpa europaea; assembly: GCF_964194135.1. Lineage (NCBI taxonomy): Eukaryota > Metazoa > Chordata > Mammalia > Eulipotyphla > Talpidae > Talpa > Talpa europaea. Next base: position 59,088,683 of record NC_140075.1, on the reverse strand, counting down.
ACAATATGTTGATGAGCATGTAGAAAAAAGGAACCTTCTTATAAGTGTACTGTTGCTGGGAATGTAGACTGGTTCAATCGCTATGTAAAGAAGTACTTGAATTAATTAACACATTTTTTTTGAAGGTTACTTTTACTGCCAACTACTCAAGAGACAAAAGTATGCACAATTCATTTGCAAATAACCTTTCCTAAATTTTCCATTTTATACTTAGTAAATGATATTTTATATCTTATCAATATTTGCAATATTATTGATTCAGATTAAGATTCTCTAATACATATATTGACAAGTTCCCTTGCATTTACTTTTCATACCACTTAGATTTCATATTAATCTGGAAATTTTAAAATTTGTTCCCATAAGTATATTTATATTTTTGGTTCATAAAAATATGCACATAATGATTTTACAATCTTTGATTTTTGATATTATGCTTCAAATCTTATATATATGTGGGTATGTATATATATAATATATATTTCAGAAATAAAATATAATTTATTAATTGTAATCAACATTGGTGCCTGAAAGCTGAAATCCACTCAAAGCAAGCTCTGTAGTCTTTCAGTCTGTGGCTTAGCAATTTATCATTTTAGCCACTTCTTGTTTTTCAGACAGACCAGTCAAACTAGATGACTTGTGACTCTTTCTTATAATATCAGGAAAAAGATAAACTCATGCCATTAGCAGCAATGTAAATGGAGCTAGAAGGTATTTTGCTAAGTGAAATAAGTCTGAAGGAGAAAGATAAATACTGGATGGTGTCACTAATATGTGGAATATAAAGTAACTAGACTATCAGACAGATAAAGACTAGCTTAAAAACTAACCCTTGACACCTGACTACAGAACTGAAATATCCATAGTGGGGAGGGGATGGGGTGGAAGGAAAGAACAAAGATGGAGGGAAGCATAATGGACTATGGTGCTGGACTATGGGTAATTTGGTGGTGGGTGCACAGAGTGAAAATACTGATGTGGGTATCTAAATATTACCTCAATCAATAATTAATTTAAAAATACTATCAGGAATAATTTTTTTCCCAGGCAATGCTGCTTCTCCAGAATAGAAAAATCTAGCAACCTGCATCTAGTCCTTCTCCATGAGCTAGCTGAAGGATCTGACCACCAATATGGACAAGAGCCCACCATCACCAGATTTTAGACCAACTCTGCATTTATCTGCCCTTCTATCTGCTTCAATGGTTTCCTGCCAAACCCACATTTCTGTGCCAAAAGCATTCCCCAGAAAATGAATTCAACTCTTAATTTTACCAGACTCACTTCCAAAAATATGTTGTAAGCCCATTTGTCCACCTTGGTAACAGCTTTGCTTTAAAGCCATTTATTTTCCCAGGCCCCTGGGGCATATTATTGGCATTTATTCACATTGAGCAAATGAACCCTTGATTGCTTGGTAACATAATTGTTATAGGTACTTTATTACACTAAAAAATTTTATTCTTTCTCTCTCAAATTTATATACTTATTTTTTCCCAGTGTCTTTCTCTTTCAATCAGTGTTGCATGTATGCATGCATGCTTAGACATGTGAACATTTTACAATGAGATACACACAGTAATTTTTCAATCTTTGGAAAAAATACCCTTGGTGATAATATAGTTCTATTTATAAGGTCAGTCACAGAGCAAGTAATGGCAAATGTTATCTTTATTAATGGGTACCCATCTTAATTATTAAGAATAAAAGAGATAACATTAAACTTGGTCTATTCTGCCTGGATTAAGAACATGGGAAATTTTGGTGGAAAGGATTTTCTAATTGTTTCCTATATTTTGGAAACCATATATTAGCAAACTATCACTAATTGTGTGTGAGAGAGAATTCTTTAATTTCCTTCTTGAAGGATAATTATTTAAAATTAGATCTACCATACAACTTACGGAGATTTTTAGCTTATAAAAATAGTTGAAATATTCTGGGGAAGAAATAGAACATTAGTCATGCAGAAGAAAGGAGACCGCATTCAAATATGTGAAGAACTTTCATAATGAAGTGAGAACAGATGTGGTTTATTACACATTATATAGATGATTAAACCTATTGAACATTGTGATTCTAAGACAAAAAAAACCTACCCAGAGGCTATGATCATTTATATGATTGTGTGTTTTAGTAAGGGAAAATTAGGGTTCAAAAATTACTTTACTGACTGGAAGTCAGTAACCATCAATAGTTTTTGCTTTTTATATACCAACATGTTGGTAAAATTTTTTTTTCTCTTCCATTCTAGGAAAAATTATTTTGTAAAACATAATTATTCCCAGTGTAGAGTGACCTCAGACCTCTAAAGGGAGATTTCTCACTTCCCCAATTAAAGCAATTTTCAGGAATGAGGATGGGAGTCCTTATATTGCTATGTCTTAGGACTTTGTATTTTCATGATGAGGGCAAGGAGAACAGAGCCCTCACTACATTAGGGCGGGATCTGAATGCTTGCTACTGCACAGGTTAGCAATGGTTCAAGTAGATTATAAATATTTTTTAATATGAAGATTCACAGCAGAAAGTGTGAAGCTTAGAAACAAACAGTGGGACACCAAATTTGGAAAAAGGTGTAGGAATTGAGAGAAATTATTGAAAGGGTAAGTACTTTGAACATATTACTTGGACTTGACATATAATTGGCAAATTATCTTCTAGGTACAAAATCAGCAGCTAGAAGATAGCAGAGGGGAATTCATTCTTATCAAAGTCAAAGTGGAAGCTCCATCTGGAAGAGGCAGATTCCTGTTCTTCACTTCTCTGTTTATGACTCTCACTGCATTGACAGAGAGCAGCCTTGAGATAACAGGGTCAGTATTTGATTAACAAATGATGTGTGCTATAACTACTACATCTTCCTTCTCTGTCCTGTTTATGTTTTCTATTTGAGAATAGTCATTTGTTAAACAATTAATTATCAACTATCAAAATTTGCCTGCAATGAAGGAGTGAAGATATAAAAGGAACATGGGTCAATGAGGTTATCCTTTCTTGATTTTTGCTGATAGGAATGTAAGTAGTCAACTATTATGACAAAATAATGAAAAACATTATTCATATTTATGGCTTTGAAGTTCTATTGACATATTTCAGATGGATATTAATGTAACATAACTTTTCTCCATCAAACTTGATCTTACAGAAAAGATAGGGAAATTCTCTTCTAGTTAAAATGTGAGCTGAAAGCACTTAAACTTTGCAGTGCACAGCCAATGAAAAAGGGAAAGATTCATTGATGAAGAAGCTTCTGGATGATCTGTGCATAGTTCAAGGAATCCTGAGTGATGTTTATGAACTTCTTATGTCTTTGTAACCTAAGAATTTTATGTCTTGGGCCCCCCCTGGTGGCACAGCGGTTGAGCGCTGGGCTGCGAGGCTGCCCGCAGCCTCTGCAGCGCCAGTTTGTTCCCCGGCCGCCGGCGAGGGTCCCACACACACACACACAAAAGAATTTTATGTCTTATATCTCCACTAAGAATTTCAATGATAAAAATATCCCTGGAGATAATCTAGTTCTCTCTTCTAAGGTCAGACACAGAGCTAGTAAGTGGCAAATTTTATTATATTTACAATTGAGTATTAAAATTCATTATTAAAAAAATGAGATATGATTGAACTTGGTCTGTTTTACTTGAATTAAGAAATCATAGGAAATTAGTGTGGAGAGGATTTTCAAGTTGTTTCCTTTATTTTGAAAAATGAAGTTTGACATGCCTTACTATTTTCTAGATATTGCAAAAATGAAATTTGTATGAAACTAAATTTTTCAAAAATCATTTTTTAAAAGATAAGATGATACACAATATGTAAAAGATTAAAAGATGTACAAGATTAATACCTATTATGTATTTTTGGGTACCTAGCACTAATGTTTCCTGAACCACTGGAGGTTGTATAGTGTGTTCTTCTGGGACCAAGTAGTCATATGGTGCCCAATATGTTCAGCAATAAGTGAAAAATCATTCAAGAGGAAATTTCAACATTACTTATTTTTTAAGGGAAATATGTCTTCAAAATGCACTGTCTTAAGTGATGTGGAGTATTTCCAATATAGCCATTTCTGAAGGTGTTGTGGATTTTGATAAGTCCAGGTGTATCAGGTGTTTAGGTAGAGGGAAAAAAAGCAGAATCAGAAGAGACTGGAATACATTTGTAATATATTTATAAATGGTCTTTCTGTGATAGAAGGCAATTTTGACTCAATTTTTTTTTTTTAAAGATTTTTTTTTTAATAGAGGCATGTTTTTCTTTATTTGTTTTGCTTGTTTGTTTTTGTTTTTGTTTATCCATGCACTGGGTACAGTCAGAGGCGCGGGAGGGTGAGAGAATTCACCAGAGCCAGAGCGGGGAGCAGAGCAGGCAGAAGGACCGAAGTACACTGTTGAGGGGAGCAGCGGGCAGCAGGAGAGGTCTGCGCACCATGTGGGACCCTCCTCCGGTGGCCGGGGAGCAGCCGGGGATTGAACCGGCGCCGCAGAGGCCGCGGGCAGCTTCGCAACCCAGCGCTCTACCGCTGCGCCACCGGGGAGGCCCGACTCAATGTTTTTATAAGGATGAAAGAAATGTTCTTAAGCTTCACAGAAACTGAGAGTGTCACTAATGCCTCTTCTATCCATAATTTGGCAAACAGTTTCTACTGAGCTGCTTAAAACACTGTGAAGCTCTTTATATTGTGCAATTTCAGGAACATTAATCTAGACCACTTAGCCCTCTACTCAATGCTAATAGCTTGCACAAGTTGCTTGTGTTTGCATTCCCAACTTAATTTTAGTGCTCTTTAGCTTGCCCTCTCTGCTAACCAAGTCAAGCAACTCATGCCTTTCTGAATATGACTTTCATATTTTTGCCTTTGAAATCGAAATCTTTATTGCTGTATTCATGAAATAGCCCTTTTATTAAATTTTGCTAGCAAATACCAAACATTTAAAATTTTACTTTAAATAGTACCTATTCCATAACAGGTTATCATAATTTCTGTTATCTTGGAAATATTTAATACATGAATGTAGCACTTTATATTTCCTAGTCTTTGATATTTACCTTAGATTTCTATTTTTAATATGTATATCTTCCTAATTACAATAGGTTCCATAACTAATCCTCTCTTATTCAAACTTTTGCCACTTCCCAGGCAGTCAGAGTTGTTAAATATAAGTCTATTGATTGTTTATGTAGATTCATTAAATTAAATTGACTTTTAATTGAAAGTTTATCGTACTTCTTTTGCATATATAGCAGATACTGTGCCAATCATTGTGATATTTTCCTGACTTTCTTATGTTCAGGTGGCTGTGGGCTGGACGCATGGCTCACGCAAATGAATCAGTGGTATCTGAGTTTGTGCTTCTGGGACTCTCTAATTCTTGGGAATTTCAGATGTTCTTGTTTGCCATCTTCTCTATAGTGTATGTGACATCAGTGCTGGGTAACATCATGATTATTATCATCATTTCCTCTGACTCCCATTTGAACTCCCCTATGTACTTCCTGCTCAGCAACCTTTCTTTCATTGACATCTGCCAATCGAACTTTGCCACCCCCAAGATGCTCGTAGACTTTTTTGTTGAACGCAAGACTATTTCCTTTGCAGGCTGCATGACCCAGATATTCTTTCTTCACACTTTTGTTGGGAGTGAGATGGTGATGTTAGTATCAATGGCATGTGACAGATTTATAGCCATCTGTAAGCCTCTGCACTACAGCACAATTATGACTCGGAGACTCTGTAAAATTTTTGTGATTGCTGCATGGGCTGTGGGTATTATTCACTCTGCAAGCCACATAATTTTTACAGTGCAGCTGCCATTCTGTGGTCCCAATGTGGTAAATAGCTTCTTTTGTGACCTTCCCCTGGTGATAGAGCTGGCTTGCATGGGTACGTATGAGATGGATATTTTAACCCTAACTAACAGTGGCCTGATAGCATCAAGCTGTTTTCTGGCTTTAGTAATTTCCTATGTCATCATTCTGATCACTGTCAGGCGCAGGTCCTCCAGTGGATCATCTAAGGCACTGTCGACACTAACTGCTCACATCACAGTGGTGATTCTTTTCTTTGGGCCTTGCATTTATTTCTATATATGGCCTTTTAGCAGAATTTCTCTGGATAAGTTCATTTCTGTGTTCTACACTATTTTTACACCTTTGTTGAATCCCATCGTCTACTCTCTGAGGAATGAAGATGTTAAAGCAGCCATGAGAAAGTTTAGAAACCGTTATGTGACCTCCTGGGAAAACTAGGGTCACCAGGAGGGAGCATAATCTCGAATGGGAATGAAGAGCCTCCACTGGATCACAGTATCTTGCCAATTATTTTTGCTAATGATATGTATTGCTGGATTGTCAAATTGGATTTTTATTTTAAATGCAATGAATTTGCATAAAATCAATTCTTGACTTACTTAAACATGATTTTATTTTTTTAATTTTTATAATTCTAAAATAATAATTCCATGGAAAATAATTAATCCTTTAAAAATTTTATAAAGAATTTAGAGATTCTAGTCTATATGAAATATTTTTCATGTTACCAAATTTGTGATTCTTTTTACTTGAGCATATGATATTTTTATACCTTGCAATCAAAAGGAATAAATTGAGTTTTTGATATCATTACTTGACATATTCATAACTTTTTTATATATTGACACATTGGAAATATATTGTATTTTACAGCATGGATTTCACTTTATTAATATGCAACTGTTTGTCTTTTCCTCACATTGAATTTTGGTTATTTATAATTTGCTTATTTGCAGTTTTCCCTATCTGCTACTATGTTCCAATAACATTTTTCTTTTAGATTACTAATGTACATTTCGACTCATTACAATACTTATTCTAGAGATTTGGTGTTGTTAGCATATGTATCTATTGTTGAAGTCTACTTATCTTTAAGTATTAGCTATGTAGAATGAATTCCACATTATTCATAGGATATTGCCAGTATTTCTGAAATTGTTTGCAAATCTGGGAGGTGTTGAATATTTCAATTCAGAGCAAATGTTAATTACATACGTACCTAGATACAAATGGACAAAGAGACAACAGTTCTTTGCAACTTATGATGAATTCTGAAGTCTTCTCTTTCATATTTCTTAGAATACATAAGAGGAATATAAAGCTCATAGAAATCTAAAAATAAAGATTTAAATCATCAATTATTGTTTCATTTGGTCGCTAAAAGTATTCTTATTCTTCTCCCTGTGACTTGCATCATGAAAAAGACCTTATAACAGAAAGACTGAATGCATTCTAACAATAGAAAAAAGATTTGTTTAACAGAGAACAGAAAGCTTGCAATTGTCATCACACTGGATTCAGTATTTTGATTATACTATAAGATATGAGTTAGTGACTATGTGCATGAATATTAATTCTGCATGCTAAGCCCCTGTGCAAGCTGAGATTTAGATGTGTAGACAGTGTTTTTGGACCATGAGATTATTTAGCTAAGATTTCTGGTATTCTGGTATCTTAGGGCTCTCGGTCAATATTATTTGTGCAGTGTCAAATATGCAAATGTACTTTTCAACTTCTACTTTTTATATGGTTTTATATAATGCCAAAAACGTTGTAAATGCACAATAAACATTAATGCAGTCACAATACTGTTGGTAGTATATATTTTTTCCCATTAAACTCTGCTTTGTTGGTGAAAATGCAAAGGTGATGATGAAATCTTGAAAAATTTCTGCTCTGATCTTCAGTATTCTCATCTTTAGGGAGGTGTGTATAAAGCAGGGGACAAAGTGGAAGTAGAACTAAGAGAGGAAGAGCAGAGGGAGAAAGAGGAGGGAAACCAGTATTGAGTGACTATTTGATGTGGTTAATTCTTTGTAGAATTAGATCTTTGGCCCATGACCAATTGTTGTTAGAGATATATTCTTCCATTTTCTAATTCCTATTTCACTATTGGTTCTATTTGGGTTTTTTTTTTTTTTTTGACTTGTTCTTCTTTTTTTTTTTTTAGTTATTATTTTTATTTTTTATTTTTTTTTAATATTAAATTTTATTTTTATATTCCCCCATACAATTGCAAATGCCCCATTCTGACCCCAATCCTTCCCCTCCCGCCCTCCACCCCCCAAAAAGTGTCTCTGGTTCATAGTTTTTTGTTGATTTTGATTTTCACTTTCTTATATTCATTTTCCTGGTCCCTTATTTAAGTTTTCTAGATTCCTGCTATGAGTGAGACCATCCGGTATTTTTCTTTTTCTTTTTGGCTTATTTCGCTGAGCATGATCCCTTCCAGCGCCATCCATGTTGCTGCAAATTGCATGTGTTTATCTTTTTTGAATGCTGAGTAATATTCCATGGTATATATGTACCACATCTTCTTGATCCAGTCATCTATTTTTGGGCATTTGGGCTGTTTCCAAAGCTTAGCTATTGTAAACAGTGCTGCTATAAACATAGGGGTGCAGGTGCTCTTTGGAATTGATGTTTCTCTATTTGGGTTTTTAAGTCATCAGACATGTCCATAACCTATCACAATAAGTTTGCCAAAAAAATCCAAAGGCCATAATTTTTTTTTAAAGGTGATAAATCTAACTACATTGTTTCCCACAGAGGTATTCTTATTTAAAGCCTGTCACAAATAAAGTCAAGGATAACTAGGTGAAAAACAGTATTATTCATAGGAACTAATATTTTTAAATCATAAAGATCTCTTATAAGTCAATAAACAAATGCCTAAGAAGTCAGTAGAAAAATTAACAAAGTATAAGAAAGTCCATATTATAAGAGTACATTAAGGGATGTCACTCACTGTTATTTACCAATATTTAATGCTTAAATTATCACAGCCACTTTGTTAAAAATTCAAACAAGACAAAATAGTTTAAAGCAAAAGTGCTGCATCCACTTTCCACACTCTACACCATTTTTAGAAGTCACTGGAAAATTTTTTACCTGTATCCTTACAGAGGTTTTCTGTGGAGTTACATATTCTTTCATGCATATAACACAGACAAGTCAGTTTTCATGTGATTTTTTCCTTTTATGTGAATGGAACTGTATTCTTTGTTTGTTTTCTTAACAATGTTTCTTAGAAAACTTTCCATGGTCAGTCATAGAGCTGCCACATTCTCTTTAACTGCTCTGCAGTAACCTTTAATTTACTTATCTAGTCCTTTATTTATAGATATTTAGGCTTGTTATTGCATGTTTTGCAATATTGCAGTGAGCATCCTTGTACCTATTTTTCCATATAGAATGCATATAAAGACATGTCCATTTTTAATCCCACTGACTACTGTCAAATCACCTGTTAAGGAGTTACACAATTTTATACATCCAGTAACAGCATATGAGGGTAACTAGCTCCTCTTTGTCTTACCAAAAGTAAATACGCTATTGTGCAGTCAACATACAATGATCCTCAACTCCGGGCTTTCATGCTATCATTAATTCTATAAAATATCATGAAGAGTCTATGTCTATACATTTTGTGAAGCAAAATAAAGAAATAAGATATTGGATTATAAAAAATTATTTGGAAATATCATGTCCATAAAATGCTATAAGTGCTTCAATATTATAAAATATAAACATTTCAAGCTATTATAAATTTAATATAAATGCTATATCATAAGCAATTATAATGTAAAATATTCAAATTAGTATATTTACACAATGGAATACTACTCAGTTATAAAAAAAATGAAATCTTGTCATATGTGACCACATGGATGGAACTGAAAGGAATTATGCTAAGCAAAATAATTCAGAAGATGCAAGATAAATACCAGATGATTTCACTCCTCTGTGAAATATAGAAAAACAAAACAAAGGGACCGCATATGTGGAATATAGAGAAACAAAACAACAGGACAGACAAAATAAAATGAAAACAAACCCTAGAAATCTACCTGTAGAACTGAGGGGAAGGATGGGTGTGGGGTGGGAACAAAGGCAGTCTAATGCACTAAGTGGAGGACTGTGGGTGAATTGGTGGTGGGTGTGGTGTGGCAACATACATTTGAAGAGGTGTGGACCTACACCTCTGCAACATATACAATGCTGTGAACCAACATTACCACAGTAAGAAATAATACAATCTAAAAAATAAGAAAAAGTAAAATTAATGTATTTAACAACAGTGTGCCCTTTTATCAATATTGATTCATGATTCAATGCAACTTCATCTATAAAATTAAGAAAACTTATGTGCTAATTCTTCATTTTATATGGAAATGCAAAAGAGGAGAGTGGCTAAGGAAATTGTGAAGGAAGACATACACTACCATATATAGAGATGTCTAATATTAATGCTATTTAAACTAATATTAAGACTACATATTAAGTTTTTGTGGTATTGGTAGAAGGAAATAGAAACATACAAATAGAACATACTAGAGAGTTAAAGAATAATAAACATATACAATCACTTGATTTATAAAAGGGGATGACATTGTATAGCAGGGGCAAATGCTTGGTAAATTTTTTTTTTATTTAAACATTTTATTTTATATAATTCTTACATCTTTTTTCATCTTTGTACAATGCATGCATTTTCATTTTGGTTATATTCCCCATACAATTGCACCCCCCCCCCTTATTTTGACTCCAGTCCTTCCTTTCCCCACCTCTCCCTCCCCCCCAACCTGTAGTATGTCTCTGGTTTATAGTTGCTTGTTGATTTTGATTTTTACTTTGTATTGATTAGTCTTTTTCCTGATCTCTTATTTAGGTTTTCTAAATTCCTGCTATGAGTGAGACCATCTGGTAATTTTTTTTTTCTTTCTGACTTATTTTGCTGAGCATGATCCCTTCTAGCTCCATCTACTTAAAATTAAACAATTAAAACTTAGTTCTAACCTAACACAGCTAACCAACATTAATAAGAGACAATATATATTTCTATATAAATTGGGGAAAAATTAAGCTTGAGAACCTGATATAGGAAGATGTTTTCGTGTTTGCCTATAATGAACAAGAAATCTCACAACTTAAAGCTGTGATCTTGTGCTATGATCTTGCTTTTATTCTATTACTGATATATAGAAACTTGATTTCTATGGCTTGATGTAGAACTGAGTTTTGAAATATTTTCATTCAGATTCCTTTCACATATTGCTTTAGTTTTGCTCTCTTCTTTTGAGAACTCAATTATATATTTTTATTAGTTTTTTTCATTGTGTCAATGTCTTAAAATCACTGCTTGCTCTACTTTGCTATCTTTGTCAATTTAATGGACAATAAAAATCTTGTTTTTATAAGATTTTTTTGTTTATTTTGTACTTCTTTATAAAATTGCTTATTTTATACTTATTTAAACAAGAAGGCATTTAAAATTTAGCACTTTACATCTCTTCCTTTTTGAATTAAGAATTTTATGTTTCACAAGCGAGTTCTACTAAATGTTCAAACTAATGACTACCTTACAAAAACTCTTTCAAAAAACTGAGAAAGAAGGATTACTACCAAATATATTTCATGATGCCAACATTACACTAACAGCAGAAGTAAACAAAGACAACATACACACACACACACACACACACACAAAACCACTACAGCCCAATCTCCCTAATGAACACAGATGCAAAAATCCTCAATAAGATACTAGCAGACCAAATCCAGCAATGAATCAAAAGAATTATACACCATGACCAAATGGGATTCCAGGGACACAAGAATGGCTCAACATATAAACATCAATTAATATTCAACACATCAACAGAAAAAAAAGAATAAAAACCATATGACCATATCAATACATGCTGAGAAAGCATTTGAAAAAGGTCAACATCCATTTATGATGAAGGTCCTCAGAATATTTGGGATAAAAGGAACCTATCTTAACATAATAAAAGCCATATACGACACATTCACAGCTAACTTTTTTTTTTTTTTTTTTGCCAGCGGTCAATTTCTTTAATTACGTAGTATATTGTTTTACAATTCAGATTACTATAATCAAACTCCCAAAACATGATAGCTGCATACATGCAAGATTGATACAGTTTGGCCTATAATATGGGTATAGGTTTGATAATCCAACAATCATGAAAAATTAAGGGAGAGAACTCAGTGGTTTCCTCGTAACATTACCTGTTGACAAGCAATAAGCTGTCTGATAACATCATTCTTAATGGTGAAAAACTGAAAGCCTTCTCTTTAAGATCTGGAAGAAGACAAAAATGTCCACTCTCACCACTGCTTTTTAATATAATACTGGAAGTCCTAGCTAGAGAAATTAGACAAGAAGAAGACATACAAGGAATCCATTTGGGAGAAGAGAAATTGCAGATGATATGCTAATATATATAGTATGAGAATGTTATGGAGAGAGCAAAAACTGGTGGGGCAAGAGAAAAGAGGAAATTCCCCAGGTTTTTAAAAAAATCTTTTTATTGATGCTGGTTCTATTAGGGATGTATTCAGAAAAGATGAGCCAAAATTGAGAAGATAAGCGGGCACATAAAGTGCAGAACTAGTGTTTTCAGACTTGTCATAGAGGAGAAAATAATGTTTACATTAGTCTCATTCCTATTATAAATTATGGGATTGAGGAAAATATATCCATGATGGAATACTACTTTGCAATCAAAAAAAAAAAAAAACTCATGCCATTTGCAAAAACCTTGATGGAGCTGGGAAGGGAGCAAATGAAATCAGACAGAAAAAGAAATATTGGATGGTTTCACTGATGGCTATATATAGGGAAACAAAACAAAGGGTGAGGAAAAATACAAAACTTATAATCTGAGGCATATAGCAGGGGAGGAGGAGGTAGAAGGGTCAAAACAGGGGAGGGAAGAACGTAAGAACCATGTGGTGATGGTTCATGGTTGCAATGGTGGAATTAAAAAAGAATATTGTGTTTTATCCTGCTTTCAATATATGAAATATGTTTCCAATAGACTCTCATTGACAATAAACAAAAGAATGTTTCAATTACATCCTCCCTAATTATCCTAGTTTTTTCAAATCTGTAAGATAAAGAGCATCAAATCGGTAATGTAAAAGCATTTTAAACCTTTTTTCAGAAGAATTCATGTTTTCTGTTTATAAAATATGCAGCTAGTAATTACAACTTAAATGTTAAATCTTATACATGCTCATATATAAAATATAATTTAGTAACTGAAATTGAAACTGGTTCCCAAAAGCTGAAATCCACCCAAAGCTAGCTCTGCATTCTTTTAGCTGATAGCTTAACATTAACCAATTCTGACCAGTTCCTATTGTTAAGCAAGTCCATTCAACTATGATGACTTGTGATGACCTATGTTATAAACCAGGAATAATTTACTTTTCCAAGAAATTAGCTTCTCAAATAATTAAAACCAAGCAACCTGAAAGCAGTCTCATCCATGAGGTACACATGCAGCTAAAGGATCTGACCACTAGTCCATACATGGATAAGGCCCCACCATCACCAGTGATCTGTCAATTATGCATTTATTTATATTCCTATCTGCTTTACCCAAAGACTTCCAGCCAAAATCTACATTTCTGGGCCCATGGCCATTCCTCATCCAATGAACTTCAACTCTTATCTCATTAGCCCCATTTTTGAAAATGTGATACAAGCCCATTTCCCCTGCAACTGGGGAGACAGGTCTGAGTCTGCCCACTCCTGTCTCCTGTGTAGCCAACTTTGCATTAAAGCCATTTTCTTTCCCAAACAATGGTGGCATAGTTTTGGCACTTATGTGCATTGGGCAGATAGACCCTTGATTGTTTGGTTACATAATTATTGCAAGTATTTCATTACACTAACATTTTATTTTTTCACTCTCAAATTTATTGATTCCTAGGTTTTTATTTCAGTATCTCTCTCAATCAGTGCTTCTATTATGCCACTGTGCATGCATGTTTAGCAAGTGAATATTTTAGTAGGAGATATATACATAGTCAACAATCTTTTAAACTTTGGAGAAATACCATTGGTGATAATCTATTTCCATCTACTAGGGTCTGTGACAGACCTAGTAAGTGGCAAATGTTATTTATCTTTATTAATGGATACCTTTCATAATTCTTAAGACTAAATGAGATGTAATATTTAGAACTTAGTCTGTTTTTATATTGGAAGAAAATTAGTATTGAGAGGATTTTCATATTGCTTTCTATATTTTGAAATATAGATTTTCAAAATTTCAAGATTTTCAAGCTTTATTAAATATTATGTATGTGACAGAGAATTTTATTTTCAATTTCTTTCTTCAAAGATGACTATTCAAAACTTTATTTACATATAACTTTTGGAGATTTATAAAAATTAACAGACAGTCAAAATATTTGGAAGAAGAAATAGAAGATTTGTCATGCAGAAGAAAGCAGAGCACTTTCAATGATTTGAAGAACCTCAATATTGAAGTGAGAATATATGTGGTCTATTACACATTATATGGATGATAAAACCAGTTGAGCATTCTAGCAACAAATTAAACTATCTTTTGAAATAGTGGGTTCCTTGTGATTGGAAAAAAACACATTGAAGTTTTGATTATGTATAAGATTGTGTTACTGTTTTATTTACAGGAAGAGTTAAAAAAACACACATTAGTGACTAGAAGTCAGTGACAAATAAGCTTTGCTTTCATATGCACCAACATGTTGGAAAAACTTCCTTCTTTTCTTTTCTGTTCCAGAAAAAAATATTTTGCAAATCATAATTATTCCCAATGTAGAGTGACCTCAGAGCTCTAAAGGGAGATTTCTCACTTCCCCAATTAAAGCAGCTTCCAGGAATGAGAATGGAAGTCTTTATATTGCCATGTCTTAGGACTTTTTAATTACATCATGAGGACAAGAACAGCAGAGCCCTCACTACATCAGGGCGGGACCTGAATGCTTGCTACTGCAAAACTTAGTGCAGGGATCAATTAAAATATAACAACTCAAGAATAGATGATAATATTTTCCATATGAAGACTCACAGCAGAAAGTGTGAAGCTTAGAAACAAATGGTGGGGCACCAAATTTGGAAAAAGGAGTAGGAACTTGAGAGAAATTATTGAAAGGGTAAGTGTTATATATGCATTTGAACATATTACTTTGGCTTGAAAAATAATTGGCAAATTGTCTTCTAGGTGTAAAACCAGCAACAAGAAGACAGCATGGGGAACTTTATTATTATCTCAATCAAAGTGGAAGATCCTACTGGATGAGGCCTATTCCTGTTCTCCACTTCCCTGTTTATATGACTCTCCCACCACATTGACAGAGAGCAGTTTTGAGAATAATATTATCAGTATTTTATTAACTAAGAGAAGTATACTACAACCACTATATCTCCCTCCTCTGTCCTGTTTATACTTTGTTTGAGAAGTTAGTCATTTGTTAAACAATTGATTATCTACTATCAAAATTTGCCTGCAATGAGAAATGTAGAGGGTCCAAATAAAGGATCAGGAAAAAAACCTAATTATAATAATGTAAAAATCAAAATCAACAGGCAACTATAAACCAGAGACATTCTGCAGGGGCGGGAGAGAAGGAAGTAGGATCAAAACAAGTGTGGGAAGAGCACAAGGAACCAGGGTGATAGTTCACGGGTGAATGGGTGGTGGGAATTTCACGGGGATGAAAATGTAGGTATATACAAAAATGAAAAATGATGTAAAAAATATTTAAAATAAAAAAATTGCCTGCAATGAAGGAGTGAATATACAAAAGGAGCACAAGTCAGAGGTTATCCTTTCTGATTTTTGCTGATAGGTGTATAAGTAATCAATTATTAAAAGAAAAAATAATGAAAAACTATGCATATTTATCACTTTGAAGTTCTATTGACATATTTCAGATGGATATTAATGTAACATAACTTTTCTCCATTAAACTTGATCTTACAGAAAGAAATAGGGAATTCACTTCCAGTATAAAATGTCATCTGAAAACACTTATACCCTGAAGTGCACATGAAAAAGCGAAGGATTCATTAATGAAGAAGCTTCTGGATGGTCTGGGCATAGTTCAAGGAATCCTGAGTGATATCTATGAACTTCTTATGTCTCTGTAACATTATTGCCTTTGCACTAATAATTTTAGAGATGAAAATACCCCTGGAGATAATCTAGTCTATCTTCTAAGGTCAGACACAGAGCTAGTAAGTGACAAATGTTATTTATCTTTACTAATGGGTACTTACCTTAATTATGAAAAAATAATGAGTTATGTTTAAACTTGGTCTGTTATACTTGGATTAAGAAATCATAGGAAATTAGTGTGGAGAAGATTTTCAGGTTGTTTCCTGTACTTTGAAAAGTGAAATGTGACATGCCTTATTTACTAGATATTGCCAAAGTGAAATTTATAGGAAATTTGCATATTTTCAGAAAATCTTTTTTTTCAAAAATAAGATGACCTTTAAAAAATTATACAAAATTAATACCTATTATGTTCTTTGTGACCTAGGACTCCACTATATATTCACAATGAATTGTGTTTAGTGATATGAAATATTTCCCAAACAACCATTTCTGAAGGTATTGCAGATTTTGATAAGTCAGGTGTATAAGGTGTTTAGGTAGAGAAAAAAAGCAGAGTCAGAAGTGACTGGGTTACATTGGTGATTTATTTATAAATGGTCTTTCTGTGATAGAAGGCAATTTTTGACTCATAGTTATGATAAAAATGAAAGGAATGTTCTTGGGCTTTACAGAAACTGAGAGTGTCACTGATGCCTCTTCTATCCATAATATGGTAAACAGTTTCTACTAAGTTTCCTTAAACACTGGGAAGCTCTAGGTTGTGCAACTTCAGGAACATTCATCTAGACCACTTAGTCTTCTACTCAGTGCTAACTGACTGTATAAGTTGCTTTTGTTTTGCCATTCCCAACTCAATTTTAGTGCTCCTGGGCTCCAACCAGGTCATTCAAGTCATGCCTTCCAGAATGGGTCCTTCATTTTTTTGCCTTTGAATCTTTATTCCTGTACTGCTGAAATACTTATTTATTTGATATTGGCTAATAAACTCAAAATTTAATTTATATAGCAATCAGTCCATTACATGTTTTTTTGTTATGTTGGTAATGTCTAATATATGAATGTATCACTTTATATTTGCTACTCTGATTTTGCATTTTACATTTTATTTTTTAATATGTATACTATATATTCCTAAATTTAATAGGTTCCATAACTATTACCATTTTTTGCACTTCTGCCACCTCCCTCAGCAATAATGGTTAAATATTAATTTAATGGTTATTTATAGTTTTTAAATTAACTTGACTTTTAATCAACAGCTTATCATTATTTCTGTTATACAGAATACACTAGATAAGTGTCAATCATTGTGATATTTTCCTGACTTTCTTCTATTCAGGTGACTGTAGACTGTACACATGGCTCAAGCAAACGAATCAGTGGTGTCTGAGTTTGTGCTTCTGGGACTCTCTAATTCTTGGGAATTTCAGATGTTCTTGTTTGCCATCTTCTTTATAGTGTATGTGACATCAGTGCTGGGCAACATCATGATTATTATTATCATTTCCTCTGACTCCCATTTGAACTCCCCTATGTACTTCCTGCTTAGTCACCTTTCTTTCATTGATATCTGCCAATCGAACTTTGCCACCCCGAAGATGCTTGTGGACTTTTTTGTTGAACGCAAGACTATTTCCTTTGTGGGCTGCATGGCCCAGATATTCTTTCTTCATGCTTTTGTTGGGAGTGAGATGGTTTTGCTAGTATGGATGGCATGTGACAGATTTATAGCCATCTGTAAACCGCTGCACTACAGCACGATTATGACTCAGAGACTCTGTATAATTTTTGTGATTGTTGCGTGGGCTGTGGGTATTCTGCATTCTGCAATTCACCTGATTTTTACAGTGCAGTTGCCTTTCTGTGGTCCCAATGTGATAGACAGCTTCTTTTGTGACCTCCCCCTGGTGATAGAGCTGGCTTGCATGGGTACCTATGAGATGGACATTTTAACCTTAGCTAACAGTGGCCTGATAGCATCGATCTGTTTTGTGGCTTTAGTAATTTCCTATGTTATCATTCTGATCACTGTCAGGAGCAAGTCCTCCAGTGGGTCATCCAAGGCGCTTTCTACATTAACTGCCCATATCACAGTGGTGATTCTTTTCTTTGGACCTTTCATTTATTTCTATATATGGCCTTTTAGTCGACTTCCTGTGGATAAGATCCTTTCTGTGTTCTACACTGTTTGTACACCCCTGTTGAACCCAATTGTCTACTCTCTAAGGAATGAAGATTTTAAATCAGCTATGAGAAAGTTGAGAAACCATCATGTGAGCTCCTGGGAAAGTTAGGGTCACCATAAGGGAGCATAATTTCAAATGTATGAAGAGCCTCCAATGGATCACAGTATCATGCCGATTATTTGTGCTAAGGATGTATTACTGAGTTGTGAATTGGGTTTTTTAAAAAGATGTAGTGAATTTAAATAAAATCAATTCTGGTTTACTAATTAAACATATTTTAGCACTTTTTCAATATTTATAATTAAAGTATAACTTATTTCAAAATATCTAGTAATATTTTTAAATATTAAGAATTTAGAGATTTTGGTGCATATGTTATTCATGTTACTAAACCTATGATTCTTTCCAATTGAACATATATTTTTATACCTTGCAATCAAAAGGAGAAAACTGAGTTTTTGATATTTTCACTCAACTTATATAACATTTTTATATTTGACACATTAGAAAATTTATTTTACAATATGGATTTCACTTTATTAATGTATAATTGTCCGCTTAACTTTTCCTTCATATGGAATATTCTGGTCATTTCTTATTTGGTTATTTGCAATTTAGTCTATTTCTTTGGTCCAATAAAATTTTCTTTTTTCTTAGATTATTTGATGCTCCACTCATCACAATATTTGCTCCTTAGGTTTGGTATTGTCAGTAGCATATGTATCTACTGTCCAAGTTCCCTTATTTTTAATATTATAAATTAGGTAGAATGAATTCCACATTATTCATAGGATATTGCAAGTATCTTTGAAGTTGTTTGAAAATATGGGAGGTGTTGAATATTTCAATTCAGAGCAAATGTTAATTATATATGTACCTAACTATAAATGGACAAAGAGACAACAGTTGTTTGCAACATATGATGAATTCTGAAGTCTTCTCTTTCATATTTTGTAGAATATATAAGAGGAATATAAGCTCATAGAAATCTAAAAATAAAGATTAAAATCACCAATTATTGTTTCATTTGGTAGCTAAAAGTATTCTTATTCTTCTCCCTGTGACTTGCATCATGAAAAAGACCTTATAACAGAAAGACTGAATGCATTCTAACAATGGAAAAAAAAATATTTAACAGAGAACAGAAAGCTTGCAATTGTCATCACACTGGATTCAGTATTTTGATTATACTATAAGATATGAGTTAGTGACTATGTGCATGAATATTAACTCTGCATGCTAAGCCCCTGTGCAAGCTGAGATTTAGATCTGTAGACACAGTGTTTTTGGGCCATGAGGTTACTTAGCTAACGTTTCTTGTATCTTAAGATGCTTGGTCAATATTATTTGTGCAGTGTCAAACATGATAATGATCTTTTAAATCTGACTACTTTTTAATATATTTTTATATAATGCCAAAAACATTGTAAATGCACAATAAACATTAATGTAGTCATGATACTGTTGGTAGTATATTTTTTCCCCATTAAACTTTGCCTTATTGGTGCAAATGGAGAGGTGATGATGATATCTTTGAAAAATTTCTGCTCTGATCTTCAATATTCTCATCCTTAGGGAGGGGTATATAAGGCAGGGGACAAAGTGGAAGTAGAGCTAAGGAGAGGGAGAGCAGAGGGAGAAAGAGGAGGGAGACTGGTATTAATGAGTGACTATTTGATGTGGTTAATGTTTTGTAGAATTAGATCTTTGGCTCATGACCAATTGTTGTTAGAGATATATTCTTCCATTTTCTAATTCCTATTTCACCATTAGTTCTATTTGGGTTTTTAAATCATCAGACATGTCCATAACCTGTCACAATAAGTTTGACCAAAAAAAAGCAAAGATTACAAAGTTTCTGAAAAAGATAATTCTGACTATATTATTCCCCACAGAGGTGTTCTTATTTAAAGCCTGTCACAAATAAAGTCAAGGAAAACTAGGTGAAAAACAGTATTATTTATAGGGGCTATTATCTTTAATTTATAAAGAACTCTTATAAGTCAATAAGCAAATGCTCAAGAAGCCAGTAGAAAATAATGAAGTATAAGAATAGGTAGTTTGGGCCTCCCCTGGTGGTGCAGGTGGTTGAGCGCTGGGCTGCGAAGCTGCCCGCAACCTCTGCAGCACCGTTTCAATCCCCGGCCATGGGCGAGGGTCTCACATGGCGCACAAACCTCTTCTGTCGCACCCGCTGCTCCCCTTAGCAGTGTATTTCATCACTTTGCCTGTTCTGTTCCCTGCTCTGGCTCTGGTGAATTCTCTCACCCTCCCGTGCTTCTGACTGTACCCACTGCTTAAATAAATAAATCTTAAAAAAAAAAAATAGGTAGTTTATTCTTGATGTAGGCAAGAGAATCTTGAACACATTAATGAATTCTGAAACTCACTTGTAAGACAATCAATTACAGTTAAATTTCACTCGTTCACTTATATGATCAGCAACAATCCAAAAGTCTGATAGTATGCTGTGATGATCAGATTTGATAAAACAGGGCACTTCACAGATTGCTATCAACCACCAAATTGTTAGGATGCTTGGAAGATTTTGATTAACATTTATTAAAAGCTTAAAACTTTAAATTGACATTGACATTTCTAGTGTTTTATCTTACATTACCCATACATATATAAGGCAAAATATGTATAGGGCATTTATTGCAAGCACTTTTAAGGACAAAATATCACAAAATATTTAAATGTCTATAAATGTGGTCTCTTGGAACATTTTATTGTTATACATTTACAAAATACAATGTTATGTAGTTTTTAAAATACATATAGCAATCATCTGATGGTTGGATCAATTTTATTTTTTTTAATAATAAATTTTATTTTTATATTCCCCCATACAACTGCACATGCCCCATTCTGACCCCAATCCCTCCCCTCCCAGCCCCCACCCCCCAATAAGTGTCTCTGGTTCATAGTTTTTTGTTGATTTTGATTTTCACTTTCTTATAGTTATTCATTTTCCTGATCCCTTATTTAAGTTTTCTAGATTCCTGCTATGAGTGAGACCATCCAGTATTTTTCTTTTTCTTTTTGGCTTATTTCGCTGAGCATGATCCCTTCCAGTGCCATCCATGTTGCTGCAAATTGCATGTGTTTATCTTTTTTGAATGCTGAGTAATATTCCATGGTATATATGTACCACATCTTCTTGATCCAGTCATCTATTTTTGGGCATTTGGGCTGTTGGTTGGATCAATTTTAAAGAAAAAGAAGTGCTCCAAATTAAGGGAGGTTTAGACAACACCTTGTAATGGACTTCTGGGGAGGAAGGGTTATCAGAAATGATTAGCCCAAATTCCTCACTTTTCGCTGAGGACATTCAAGACCAAATAATATAAATGACCTGTCCAAACAATTCAATGAATTAAGAAATATATGAAAAACAAAGTGACTATCTTGTGCCTACACCATCATTGGCCCATGACCAATTGGTCTCCTTCTCCTGGAAGACAGCCTAATTTTCTGTTGTTTTTTTACATCACATTAAACTGTACCCTTGAACCAACCACAAACCTATTAATCTTAATAGCACAAAACACACATAAAATAGTCCCTGAACCCCAACATTAGCAATTTTACACAAACTCCTCCTTACTTACATATTGAACTTCAGTGCTATATAAGAAGACAATGTCAGGGTGGGAGATACAGATTCTATCTTGACTCAAAAGTTCTGTCCAGGGCCTCCCCTGGTGGCGCAGCAGTTGAGTGCTGGGTTGCGAGGCTGCCTGCAGCCTCTGCAGTGCCAGTTTGATCCCCAGCCACCCGTGAGAGTCCCACCAAAAAAAAAAAAAAGTTCTGCCCACTGGCTCTACTGCTTAATAAACTTTGTGATTAATGGACGTTTCTGCTTCATTTTTCAAACTAAAATTACCCTTTCAACTTGGGGGAACTCAAGCATTCCTACAGTCACAGTGATACAGGTATCTCATTCTTTCCTACCAAATTGCAGGGTTATAGAATAGATTTACAGACCCATGAGTTAGTATCTTACTGATGTTTTATAAAGATAGAAACTTTAATTGGAATGTCCAAGTTGAGGTATTCACTTGATATTAGAACCAATGACTTGTTTAACTACAGTTAACCTTTTCTGGAGAATAAATTTATTGTAATTTATGATAGATTCTTCTCTCTATGGCTTGGTTTTTGTGTAATTGTTTTTTTTTTTTTTTATGTGTCGTGGTCACAGTTGACTTTACCCCATCCTGTTGTTGGAGAGTCAGGATGTACTGTGTTTCCACTACAACAGATTGACTGTTGGCTAGCTAGTGCCTTATGTATTTTGCAGGTGATAAAGCTAAGGCATTTGTAATAAGGTGAGATGGGGACTAACTTCCTCAGTTGCTAGAAACTCATGTACACAAATACCAGCCCTCTGACTAGAAAAGGGAGCTGCTGAGTTTCTGAAATAAAGATGAATTAGCTATTTAGGTCATGTCCCCTGAGGAGTTGGACCTCGGAGCAGACCTCTGACCTGCTGGCCCCCAGGAAGGAAACCCATTGATTTCTAATTTTATTTTTTTTTATTTTATTTTTTTATAAATTTTATTGTTACATTCCCCATACAATTGCAGCCCCCCCATTCTGACCCCAATCCCTCCCCTCCCGCCCCCACCCCCCTAAAAGTGTCTCTGGTTCATAGTTTTTTGTTGATTTTGATTTTCACTTTCTTATAGTTATTCATTTTCCTGGTCCCTTATTTAAGTTTTCTAGATTCCTGCTATGAGTGAGACCATCCGGTATTTTTCTTTTTCTTTTTGGCTTATTTCGCTGAGCATGATCCCTTCCTGCGCCATCCATGTTGCTGCAAATTGCATGTGTTTATCTTTTTTGAATGCTGAGTAATATTCCATGGTATATATGTACCACATCTTCTTGATCCAGTCATCTATTTTTGGGCATTTGGGTTGTTTCCAAAGCTTAGCTATTGTAAACAGTGCTGCTATAAACATAGGGGTGCAGGTGTTGTTTGGAATTGATGTTTCTGTGTCCTTTGGGTAAATACCTAGGAGTGGAATTGCTGGATCATATGGAAGCTCTATGTTTAGTAGGTCCAGAAATCTCCACACAGCTTTCCACAGTGGTTGGACCAGTTTGCACTCCCACCAACAGTGCAGGAGAGTTCCTTTTTCTCCACACCCTCGCCAACATTTGTTGTTGCTAGTTTTTTTAATATGTGCCATTCTCACTGGTGTGAGATGGTATCTCATGGTAGTTTTGATTTACATTTCCCTGATTACAAGTGATGTTGAACATTTTTTCATATGCCTGTTGGCCATTTGCATTTCCTCTTCAGAGAAGTTTCTTTTTAGCTCTTCTGCCCATTTTTTGACTGGATTATTTTCTTTGTTGTTGTTGAGTCTCATCAGCTCTTTGCAGATTTTTGTGATCAGTCCTTTATCATTAGTGTTGGGTGCAAAAATGTTCTCCCAGTTGGTGGGGTTTCTCTTTGTTTTTGTTATTGTCTCTTTTGCTGTGCAGAAGCTCTTTAATTTGATGTAGTCCCAGCTGTTTATCTTTGCCTTCACTATGACTGCTTTGGGTGATGTGTCTGTAAAGATGTCTTTGATGTGCAAATCACGTAGTGTTTCGCCTATATTTCCTTCTATATATTTTATGGTTTCAGGTCTTATGTCTAGTTCTTTAATCCATTTTGAGTTGATTTTTGTGTATGGTGTGAGGTAGTGGTCAAGCTTCATTCTTTTGCATGTAGCGACCCAGTTTTCCCAGCACCATTTATTGAACAAACTTTCTTTGCTCCAATGCATAGTCTTTGCTCCTTTGTCAAAGATTAGTTGACCATAAATCTGTGGGTTTATTTCTGGATTTTCTATTTGATTCCATTGGTCTGTATGTCTGTTCTTGTTCCAATACCATGCAGTTTTGATGATTATGGCTTTGTAGTAGAGTTTGAAGTCTGGGAGTGTGATGCCTCCATTCCCTTCTTTTTTTTTCAGGAGAGCTTTGGCTATTCGGGGTTTTTTGTGATTCCATATGAATTTCATCAATAATTGTTCTATTTCTTTGAAGAATGACATTGAAATTTTGATTGGAATAGCATTGAATCTGTATATTGCTTTTGGAAGTATGGCCATTTTAATAATGTTTATTCTTCCAATCCATGAGCAGGGGATGTCTCTCCATTTCTTTGTGTCTTCTTCTATTTCTTTTAACAGTGTTTTATAGTTTTCTTTGTATAGGTCTTTTACCTCTTTTGTTAGATTTATTCCCAAATATTTGATTTTTTTTGTTTCAATAACAAAAGGGATGTTTTTTTTGATTTCTTCTTCTTCAGATTTATTGTTTGTGTATAGGAAGGCTACTGACTTTTGCGTGTTGATTTTGTATCCTGCCACTTTACTGAACTGATTGATGAGTTGAATTAGCTTTTCTGTGGAGTTTTTGGGGTTCTCTATGTATAATATCATATCGTCTGCAAATAGTGATAGTTTGACTTCTTCTTTTCCTATTTGGATTCCTTGGATGTCTTTCTCTTGTCTTATAGCCCTGGCTAGGACTTCCAGTATTATATTGAAAAGCAGTGGTGAGAGTGGACATCCTTGTCTTGTTCCAGATCTTAATGGAATTGCTTTCAGCTTTTCACCATTGAGAATGATACTGGCTGTTGGCTTGTCATAGATGGCCTTTATGATGTTGAGGTATGTTCCTTGTATCCCAAGAATTTCAAGGGCTTTTATCATGAATGGGTGTTGCACTTTGTCGAAAGCTTTCTCAGCATCTATTGATATTATCATATGGTTTTTATATTTCTTTTTGTTGATGTGTTGGATAACGTTGATTGATTTTCGGATGTTAAACCATCCTTGTGTCCCTGGAATGAATCCTACTTGGTCGTGGTGAATTATCTTATGGATACATTGCTGGATTCTGATAGCTAAAATTTTATTGAGGATTTTTGCATCAGTGTTCATTAGGGAGATTGGCCTGTAGTTTTCCTTTTTTGTGTTGTCCTTGTTCGGTTTTGGTATTAGTGTAATGTTGGCTTCATAAAACGTGTTTGGTATTGTCCCTTCCTTCTCAATTTTTTGGAAGAGTTTGTGAAGGATAGGCACTAATTCGTCTCTGAATGTTTGGTAGAATTCATTTGTAAATCCATCAGGACCTGGGCTTTTGTTTTTGGGGAGGTTTTTGATTACCATTTCAATTTCGCTAATTGTAATTGGTCTGTTTAGGTGTTCTATTTCTTCTTTATCTAGCTTTGGGTGATTGTAGAGTTGTAGGAATTTGTCCATCTCCTCTAGATTGTTAAACTTGTTTCCATATAACTGTTCATAGTAGTTACTGATTATTCTTTTGATTTCTGCTGTGTCCGTTGTGATTTCTCCTCTTTCATTGATGATCCTGTTTATTTGTGCTTTCTCCCTTTTTTCCTTTGTGAGCCTGGCTAGGGGTTTGTCTATTTTATTGATTTTTTCAAAGAACCAGCTCTTGGTTTCATTGATCTTTTGGATTGTTTTTTTAGTTTCAATTTCATTTATTTCTGCTTTGGTTTTTATTATTTCTTTTCTTCTACTGGTTTTGGGGTTTTTTTGTTGTTCTTTTTCTAGATCTTTGAGCTTCGAGATTAGGTTGTTTCTTTGCGTTCTTTCTTGTTTCTTGATGTGAGCTTCTATTGCTATATATTTTCCTCTTATTACTGCTTTTGCTGCATCCCATACATTTAGGATATTGGTGTCCTCCTTGTCGTTCAATTCAAAAAATTTTTTAATTTCTTCTTTGATCTCCTCATTAGTCCAATGGTCTTCCAGTAGTGTGGTTTTTAATCTCCATGAGGTAGGAAAGTTCCTTGCCTTCTTTTTATGGTTTATTTCTAGTTTGATGCCTTCATGGTCAGAAAAGATGGTTGATATGATTTCAATCTTGGTGTATCTGTTGATGTGTGTCTTGTGCCCCAGTATGTGATCGATCCTGGAGAATGATCCGTGTGCGCTTGAGAAAAATGTGTACTCCGTTTTTTTGGGGTTTAGTGTTCTATAGATGTGTGTTAAGCCCAATTGCTCTAGGTCCGTATTTAGAGCTTTGGTTTCTTTACTTATTTTTTGTCTTGTTGATCTATCCATTGTTGATAGTGGTGTGTTGAAGTCTCCCACTACGTATGTGTTTTCTCTGATGTCTGTTTTCAGAGAGGACAACAGTTGTCTGATATATTTTGGTGCTCCTTCGTTTGGTGAGTATATGTTAATGAGTGTTATTTCTTCTTGAAGTATTGTCCCATTGATCATAATGTAGTGACCACTGGGGTCTCTTTTTATCTTTTTGAGTTTGAAATCTGTTTTATCTGATATAAGTATAGCTGTTCCTGCTTTCTTTTTTGGTCCAGTTGCTTGTAGGATTGTTTTCCATCCTTTAACTTTGAGCCTATTTTTATCTTTTGTAGCTAAATGTGTTTCCTGGAGACAGCAAAAGGTTGGGTTTTGTTTCTTAATCCAGGCTGCAACTCTGTGTCTTTTTATTGAAGAGTTTAGTCCATTTACATTTAGAGTTAATATTGATATGTTAACATCTGTATTTGCCATTGTGTTTGTCTTTCCTTTGATTTTATTTATTTATTCTTTTAATAACTTTTTTTTTTTTTTGGCCTTCTTTCATTGTTATTCGTCCCTCTGAGGTTCTGGCTTTAGGACTCCTTGTAGTATTTTTTGGAGTGGGGGTTTAGTTGCAATGAAATTCCAGAGTTTCTGTTTGTCTGGGAAGGTCCATATTCTTTCTTCAAAGAGGAAGGAGAGCTTTGCGGGATAGAGTATTCTTGGTTGGCATCTGTTTTCTTGGAGTCTGTTGACTATGTCCCTCCACTCTCTCCTTGCCCGAAGTGTTTCTTCGGAGAAGTCTGATGTCAGCCTGATTGGTTTTCCTTTGAATGTTATCTGTTTCTTCCCTCTTGCCAGCTTCATTATTTTTTCCTTGTCCTGGATTCTTGGGATCTTTACTATTATGTGTCTTGCTGTATTTTTCCTTTCGTCGTGGAAGTTTGGTGTTCTTCTTGCTTCTTGTATATCAATTTTCAGCTCCTTCTTCACATTTGGGAAGTTCTCTTCAATTATCTCTTTGAATATTTTCTCTGTTCCTACATCTCTCTCCTCTCCTTCTGGTATTCCTATAACTCTTATATTTCCTTTCCTCATGGAGTCAGATAGTTCCTGAAGTCTTTCTTCGTTCTTTTTCCTTCGTACTTCTCTTTCCTTTTCTGTTTTGGTTCTTTTTATTTCTATGTCTTCAAGATTACTTATTCGTTCTTCCATTTCATCTATTCTGCTTTCATTGCTTTTCCCAGAATTCTTTAGTTCTTCCATTAATTCTTTGATCTCCTGCATTTCTTTTACTTCCCTCTTTAGGGACTCAATTTCTTTCTTCTGCCCATTGTTTTCCCTCTTTAGGGACTCAATTGCATTCTTCTGATCGTTGATTATTTTTCCCTTATCATTGTTTTCCTTTATGACTTCTGTCAGTTTTTTAATCACGGCAATTTTAAATTCTCTTTCTGGAAGGCTCAGAAATTCTTCCAAGTTATTGTCGTTGCAATCTGGGGGCTGGTTTTCTTTTTGTGGTGTGCTTTTTCTCTGGAGAGTTGCCAGGTTGCGTGTGGTTCTTCTCCTCCCTACTGTCTGTTTTCTAATTTGCCGTATGCATTGGGACACTGTGTTGTTGGGACTGGCCGGCATCTTGGGTGGGCTTCTCTGTTCCCCTCTGGTTCCTCCAGGAGTCATCTGTCAGTTTCAAGCAGTCTTTACTGGAGAAAGGTCCCTGTTCTAAAATGCCGATGTGGGGACACACTCCCCTGTGCGCCTGGTCTGCCCCGGCGGTGGGTTCCTGCTCCCCTCTGGGCTTGGACTGCAGGCCAGAGGGGGTCTGGCGTGGGCGAACTTCCCCCGCTCACCTTTGGCTCCTGAGGAAGCCTTCTGCAGGTAGTCTTTACTGAAGAAATGTCCCTGTTCTAAAATGGTGATGTGGGACACACTCCCTGCGCGTCTGGTCTCAGGCACACTCTTCTGCGCGCCTGGTCTGCCCTGGCTGTGGGTGCTCGCTCTCCCTGTGTGCTCAGAGTACTTGTTCGGAAGGGGCCCGGTGTGGGCTAACTCCCCAGCTGGCCACTAGGTCCTTCAGGAGCCTCTGCTGGCTTCAAGTCGCTAGGTGGCGCCAGAGATCTCTCCTAGAGCCCTTGGGGAGCTGATTTTCCACCCCGTGGGACAGGGGGCAGAGCAGGGATGGTAGGGTACACCTCAATGGCTTTGGGGTGCTGTGTCTGCCTTGTGCCCTACCGTCGTGGGGAACCCACGCCCCTAATTTCGTGCCCCGGGTCTCAGTTCCAAAGCCCTCAGTTCAGGATGCGGGCTGTAGCCCAGATCAGTGGCGCGGGAATGGCGCCTTTTGAATCCCGCTCCCCTGCCTGGGCGCCTTGTTCCTGCTCACTCAGGGAGGGCCTCCGCGGTCTCCCAGCAAGCCTAGGTCGCAGGCGCGGTGACCTGGGCAGCTGCGATCCGATCCGGATCCGCGTCTGCTTTTTCAGCGTGCCACTTTCCGTGCGCAAGCTTACCGGTCGGCGGGGGCTGTGTGCTGGTGCTGGCCTCCTCCTGGGGGGCGGGGCTCTCTTTAATGGCGCCTGGAGCTCACCTCCGCGGCGGATCCTGCAGGGTTCTCCACAGCTCCCGTTCACGGGGTGTGGTGGCTGAAATAGTTCCTTTCCACTCACATTCCCACTCGCTGCGTCCGTTTTTCTTGTTGGCCGTTTTGGTTTGTTGTTTCCCTCCTCTCTGCCTGTTGGAGAGTGCCGACTTTGTGGGCGGGGGAGGGGAGCAGGGTTCTGCGCTTCCCTCCCTTCTGGTCCTCTTTTATGGCAACTTTCTTCTTTGGGCAGTTTGCTGGAGTCGTCCGTTTATCTTCCGTGTCCCAGTTCTCACTGGGACCTGCTGCTTTTCCTCCCTATTAACTTTTTTTAATGGGAGATCTTACTCACAGTGTCTCCTCGCCACCATGTTGCTCCGCCCCCCTGTTTCTGATTTCTTTTTTTTGTGTAATTGTTAAAAGATTTTTTTCATCTGGGACACTATAAATTGTGTCTTGATTTTGCAGTTCCAACAGATATATTCATAAATTAATAATTCCTATCTAAGTATTATTCTTCCCTTCAATAATCTTGGGGAAGAGTATGTATAAGCTAATACAAATCATGATTCATTTTGTCCTGCTTAGTATGGATTCAATCACATCCTCTCTATTCACAAAATAATTCTTCATTTTTGAAAAGAGATTTAGAATGGACCTAAATTTGCAAAGTGTCAGTGTCTTTCAATGTTATTTTTGATTGTCATAACATTATATGGTAGGTAGTGTACTTACCTCATTTTCCAGGTGATGAAACTGAGAGGGCAGGTGGGAGCCAATATTTCCATCCCTAGATGTCTGAGAGCCATTTTCTCTCCACTACAATACAAATGAGAAAAGATTCAGAAATTGAAACTTTGTTCTTTGCTCTTAATTTTTTAAAAGATTTATTCTATGACAAACAAAATGGAAGAAGCAACTGGAAGTCCATAAAACATGAGCAAAATATTTAATTTTAGTTACCTGTAATTTCATGAGGTTTATTACAGAAAGTCCCTCTGAAAAGCTAATATCATAGAATCTAACCTCAAAAACACAGTTTTTACTATGAGTGCTTCATGGGATGTCACTCAAAGCCTGATATTTACCAACATTTAATGCTTAAATTATCACAGCCACTTTGTTAAAAATTCAAACAAGACAGAATAGTTTAAAGCAAAAATGCTGCATCTACTTTCCACACCATTTTTAGAAGTTACTGTAAAAATTTTTACCTGTATCCTTATAGAGGTTTTCTGTGGAGTTACATATTCTTTCATGTATATAACACAGACAAATCAGTTTTCATGTGTTTTTTTTTCCTTTTATGTAAATGGAACTATATTCTCTTTCTGTTTGTTTTCCCAACAATGTATCTTGGAAATCTTTCCATGGTCAGTCATTGATCTGCCATGTTCTTTTTAACTGCTCCACTGTAAGCTTTAATTGGCTTATCTAGTCCTTTATTTACAGATCTTTAGGTTTTATCCCCCTATTGTTGCAAGTTTTACAATATTACATTTAGCATCCTTAAAATTCTTTTTTCCAGTGTAGAATACATACAAAGATATGTCCATTTTTAATGTTACTAACTACTGTCAAATCACCCTTAAAGGAGATACACAAATTTAAACACCCTGAAGCAGCACATGAGGGTACCCATTTCTTCCCAGTCTTACCAAAAGTAAATATTGCTATTGTGTAGTCAGCATCTAATGATCCTTAACTCTTGGCTTTCATGCTATCATTATTTCTATTAAATATCATGAAGAGTCTAGACAGTTCATGAAGTAAATATAGAAAGAAGATATTGGATTAGAAGAAAATGTATTTGGAAATTCCATGTCTACATAAATAGAAAACATTAATTATTCAAGTTAGTGTATTTACACAATAGAGTACCACTCAGTTATTAAAAATATCAAAATTTTGTCATTTGTGATCACATGGATGCAACTGTAAGGTATTATGATGAGCAAAATAATTCAGAAGATGAAAAGCAAATACTAGATGATTTCACTCATATGTGAAATATAGAGAAACAAAACAAAGGAACAGACAAAACCTATAGACAAAATCAACATTTCCAGAAGGAAATGTTGGCAAGCATATGACTAAGAACTTCTCATCTTGTTTATAAACCAGCAAGAAAAATAAACCTGGTGTGTGTTAGCAGATGAAGAGGGAAGGTCCAGAAATCTACCTGCAAAGGCCTGTGATGAGAGGGTCAAAACATGGGTGGATTTAACTAAGTTTAGGTTGACCTGAGCCGAGATAGTAGAGTCAGGGTGAATCAAAGACAATGAAATAGCCACCAAATTCTATGTTCCTCCTTTAGCTGTTACTAGAAACTGATTGTCCATGGAGGAATACAATTCTCATCCAGGAAGTCCATATATCTTGTATTCTTGCTAATAACATGCAAAAAATGATGAAGCAATTTGACCCATGGTAGCAAATAACTTGATATGTTTCAATCCTCTATTATCCCTTGTGCAGAAGGGGGGCAAAAAGACTATGAGATCCTAAAGGGTGTTAAGTCAAGAAAATAGAAAAAGTCTGGGTTGCCCAATCACTACTTGGATGAACAGCCACCAACTAGGAATACATTGTGCATAGTTACATGAGCAAAATATAATTTTATTTTAGTTACCTGAAATTTCATGATGTCTTATTAAAGAAACTAGAGTTACTAAAACTAAAAATAGGGAGAGAGAAAAATAAGTCTGACGAGAGAAACCAATTTTATAAGTCCTTATAAGCATTATTAAGAATCTGGACTTCGTTGAAAGTGCAATGGAAAGACTTTGAAGTGTTTTAGGTGATTTAGTGTTATGCATTTAGAACGATCAATCTGATTGAATTATAGAAAATGGGTTAAAAGTATGAAGCGTAAGACAAGGAGATAAACTGGACTGTATTGCATCAATCCATTTTGATATTATATTGGATTACTTGAAGATGATGTTAGCATAAGCAGAATTGAACAGATTCAGAGATATTTGAAGATAAGGCCCATCGGGGGAAAAAAAGGTAAGACCCATTGATCGGCTGCTTTTGAAGGCAGAGAGAATAAGACTGGCTCTCAGAATTTTACCTTTAGAACTACAAGATTATACATACTATAAGAGGAGTTCATTCATAAATTTTTAAAAGCATTCATTATAAATCAAATACAGGGAAGATGATGAGTTGGATATTGTATATTAAGGATTTGAAATGGACATGCTTGGTAGGTATTTGGATACATAGTAGAGAGAAACCTGATACTTAAGTTATCTTAACTACTTTTTACATTTTCCCATAAGCAAATTATATTATTCCTATTAATGATACCAGGCAATAAAGGGCACTAAAACTGGCCAAGGACAGTATCCAAATAGTTTAGTGGTCAGGTGAGTTCTTCACTGGAGCACACACTTGCAAGACCACTCAGATTCAGGGAACAACAATAATGGGATGTATTTAACAAACAAGGGGAAGCAAAGAGTCACTGAAGCAAGTGGTCACCCGAAGCAGTGTCTACTGTTTTGAAATTCTAAATACAAACATCATCTAAGACAGCATCTTCCCACCACTGAGGGCCTGGAGCACTATGCAGATAATAGGCCAGAATTCAACTCAGAAAGGCAGCAGAAGACCAACAGAAGACACCAGAACTGCTGAGATGAACCAGCACAGTATCAGATAAACAACACTGAAACAGCAGCTGGCAGCGGCCAAATGACCTGACAAAAGGCTCACACTCACAGCTCAGTGGCGCGCCCAGCTCCTGCACTCACAGCTCAGTGGGTGCCCAGCTCCTGCTCTTTGCCTTCCCCTATGGGCAGGCGGAAACAGCAACAAAGCTGGAAACAGTTTCAGTTCCTAGGCTACCTGCAAAGCCTCCGAGCTTTTCTTTGAGGTTGGCTCTGGAAACCTCTCCATGTCCTGCAGAGGCCTGAAATTGCCTTCTGGAAAATGGACATGGCAGGAGCAGAAATGGCTGACTGCACAAAGGCTGACATATGAAAACACTAAAATTCAAAAAAACGCTGAATCCCTGGGGTTGCTTCTGCAGGCCATTATATTTCCTATCAGAGTCTCCACCCCCACTGATACTTAAGCGATTTTCACCTGGGGCTATTCATCCTCACCAGAGCCACTCACCAGTGGGCTTACCTCAGCATTCAGCTTTAGCCCCAGGTTACACAAAGACTAGGGGACTTTTATTTAATGGATTGTCTAGGCAAGTCACTTATTTTTGCAGGTTTTGAGCAGGTGGCTAAAACAAGAGATAAGTGGAAGTAGTTTTAAATAAATGATGAGGTCTGGGAGCAGACTAGGGCCAGTTAAGAAATACACTAGTTGGGCCTCCCAGGTGGCACAGAGATTAAAGTCTCAGTGCTGTCAAGCTATTGCCAGCCACTGAGGCATGTGTTCAATCCCCAGCCAGGGAGCTAACTCACACATGGCATAGCAGACCCCCTCCTGTCTTGCCTACTGCTCCCCTCAGCAGTGTATTTCAGAAAACCTGCCTTTTTTCTCCCCACTCTGTCTCTGGTGAATCCTCTCAGGCCCCGCATCTCCCACCGACACCCTAGTTCTTGTATGCATAAACAAATGAAAATACATTTTTTTTTAAAAAGAAATGTACTAGGTAAGGTAACTAGAGGAAACAGAAAACACATTTGGCAGTGATGTGTGCCTGTCTTAGCCTACCTTAACCAACATGTGGTTAGGCAGATCTTTGTTTTTATTTTCTTTGCAAAATGCCCTCAGTAATAACCATGAGGAGACTTTAGGGAGAAAAGCGTATTACTTACGGGACCTGGAACCTGCAAGGCACACCTGGGGTCACACAGTGAGGTGGGTGTGGGGAGGCAGAGAGAGAAAGAATCAGGTGTGATTGCCAATGGGATTCTACTTCTTATTGGAGTAGAGGGTGGGAGCCTAGGGTTTCTTGGTTTCATTTTTTTTGATGAATTTATTTATTTAATTTTAATTACTTATGCATACAACAACTGGGGTGCAGGCCAGAGGTGTGGGGGGGTCAGAGGATTCACCAGAGACAGCGTGGGGAGCAGAACAGGCAAACTGACTGAAATACACTGCTGAGGGGAGTAGCAGGCAAGACAGGAGAGGTCTGCTGTGCCATGTGGGTAGCTCCCTGGGGAGGGATAGAACTCAGGGGGTGACAGCCTGAGACTCAACATCCAGGCCACTGTGGAGGCCCTTTATTGATGAATTTAAAACAAGATAGTGAACATTTAAAGGGCAGGAAGAGATACAGCAGCTAAAATGGTCAGTTACTGAAAGCAACCAAGATCTCTAAGAAGAAAGAGTGTGGGCTTGAGGGTAGCCTTGCTCTTTGTGTAGTCCTGGGGCTGACTGTGTGTTTATTTGAGATAGCCATCTTTGAAGTGGATAGCTAAGCAATTAAAGTTTACATTGGCACTTACATTACAAAAAGAAAAACAGATGCTAGGTTGATACTACACAAGGGACAACTATTTATAGACATCTTAGTGGGATTAAATGAAGCATCCAGGGACTGGCAGCAGCAGAAATGACCGCTCAGCCTGAAAGGACAAGAGACAGAAATGAACAGTGAGACCTGGAGCAAGGGAGGGGGTTGCAAGATATTAAATAGTCCAGGACATAATTACCACCAGAATTTTCATGATGTGGCAGATAAGAGAAGTGGAAGAAATATCTACATGTCTCTCTTCTCTCTCAACTCAGCCAGTTCTTGCAATACTCTCTAATTTCAATTAAAGCCTGAGGCTCAAAAGGGCTACATAATGCAGTCCACAGGGGTCAGGCCAGAGGGCACAGGACAGAAAAGGGCCTGAAATAGAGCAAATGGAGATAAAACAAGACAGCAAGAGAAGTGAATGGTGGATGATAAAGTGAGGACACTGATACAGTCCTCTCTCTCAAAAATATTGGGTATGATCAGGAAGAGGTAAGTTTATAGTCGAGAGAAAATATGTTAAGAAAGAAACCTTGGCAACATGGATGGAGCTGGAAGCGATAATGCTAAGTGAAGTATGTCAGAAGGAGAAAGATAAATACCAGATGGGGTTGCTAATATGTGGAATATAAATTAAGTCAAGCAAGAGTCAGATAAAGGCAAACTTAAAAACTAATCCTTGATAGTTGACTATAGAACTGAAGCACCAAGGAGGGGGTCAGGCAGTCAGGAAGGAGTAAAAACAGAGGGAAGAAGCACAGTGGTCTATGGTGGTGGACTATGGGTGAGTTGGTGGTGGGTGGACTATAGTGGCAATACCAAATACTACCTCCATTAAAAATAATTTAGGGGCGTCCCTGGTGGCGCAGGCGTTGAGCGCTGCAGGCCATTGAGCGCCGCACTGTGAAGCTGTCTGCAGCCTCTGCAGCACAGGTTCCATCCCAGCTGGCCTGCGAGAATCCCACATGGCAAAGCAGACTTCTCCTGTCGAAGCAGACCTCTCCTGTCTTGCCCGCTGCTCTCCTCGGCAGTGTATTTCGTCAGTCCGCCTGTTCTGTTCCCTGCTCTGTCTCTGGGGAATCCTCTCACCCTCCTGCGCATCTGGCCTGTACCTTAGTTCTTGTATAAAAATAAACAAATCTTTAAAATTAAAATAATTTAATCAATTAAATAACCAAAAATAAAGGGGGGGGAAAGCAACATATTTATTTATTTCAAAAGATATATTTATTTATGCATACAAGAACTGGGGTACAGGCCAGAGGTATGAGGGGGTGAGAGGATTTACCAGAGACAGAGTGGGGAAAAGAACAGGCAGATTGACCAAAGTACACTGCTGAGGGGAGCAGCGGGCGAGTCAAGAGAGATCTGCTGAGCCATGTGAGTAAACTCCCTGGCCGGGGATCAAACTTGTGCTGCAGTGGCTGCAGATAGTTTCTTCTTAGGTTGTGTGTCTTAACCCCTTGCACCACCAGGGAGGCCCGAAAGCAACATATTTAAAAACAGAAAATGGAAGGAACCTAGACTAAGGATAATAGCCCCTATGAGCTTATGAGCCCATATAAAGTTCTTCTACAAAATAAATAAATAGACAAATCTTAAAAAAAAAGACAATCTGAAACGTCCAGTTTTAGAAGGAGAGGATAATGTTAAAGGCCATTTTCTGTATTCCGTCTTTACATAGGCCCACATAGTGGCTAATTATCTTCATTGCCCAACTATAGAAGTAGTCTAGCTTAAGGGTGTCTGGTTTGATTCACTTCCATGCAAATTATATGGCATAAAATCTCAATAACAAAGTTATTGCCTATTTGCCCCCATGTCCTAGATATATGGACTGATTTAAATTGTCCTGTCTTAAAAGAAGGCGAGAATGGAATGATATATCTAAATGCTCGTATTTCAAATATTTGGTTTTAGTTTGTGTTTTCCAGCTTAAATTTGACCTTTAAAATGACATATATCTCATGACAAGAAGCTTGGGTAAATTTTTTTTGAATATATGTGCTTTACAAAAGTCACAATGAAATATGATGGAGAAATGAAACCAGCTAATGCCAACTGGGATGTGAAGCTAGTGTGAACAGTTACTTTACATTTCTGTATTGCAGTTGCGTTTTCCACATTTTTAATAAATAATTCAACTTTTACATGGACCTAGCAGTGCACTAGAAATATGACAAAGAGCCACTCATGTCAGTGAAAAGAAAATTTCACTGATTATCTTGGTGTTTTTTGAATCAGTTTTTCAGAAACTGCTTATCATTTGCTTATACCATTCAAGGCATCATTATGGTGAGCTGCAATGAAATGATAAATAATTGTATCCTAGATTTTGTACATATCCTTAGATTTGTAGAATTGTATCCTTAGATTTTTCTACCTATCAAATCACCCCAAAACTTACCAATGTAAAGCAACCATTGTATTGCCTAATACAGCAGATGGGTTCTTTCTTTGATCTGAACTAGTACATCTGGGTTCTTTGATCTGAACTAGTACAAAACTTACCGATGTAAAGCAGCCATTTGTATTGCCTAATACAGCAGATGGGTTCTTTCTTTGATATGAACTAGTACATCTGGGTTCTTCAGAACTTTCAGGTGAGTCTGGAATCTACAAGATCAAGAATACATCACTCACATATCTGGTAGTTGGCAGGGTGGCAGAAGAAGCTGGCTGTCAGTCATGGCACCTCAGTTCTCTCCACAGGCCTCTCTGGTGGCTGGAGTTAGCTGACAGCAGCCCTTAAGTGTTGATTGTTGAATTATCAGGAATTTTAAGGTAATCGCTAAACTGTGGTGGCTTATGGCTTGTGGTGGCCACTCCCCAAGGAAGTGGGGTCACCTGGATATTAATCCTTACCTGTGACAAGACCAAACAAAGACATGCAGATAGACATTTTTTAAAAATGGTTCATTTACAGGACCTTCTTGGTGGCATAGGGGTTAAGTCTCAGCATTATCATGGTATCACTGCTGAGGCCCTGGCCAGGGAGATAACCCACAGGGCGCAGTAGACCTCTCCTGTCTCATCTGTTGCTTCCCTTAGCAGTGTATTCCAGTAGATTGTCACCTCTGGCCTATAACCCAGTTCTTGTATGCATAAATGAGTAAAAATAAAAATCTTTAAAAAATTTTTTAAAAAGATTCATTTACAAAGGAGGGAGAATGGAAGGGGGGAAGATGGTAAGAGAGAGAGGAAGAGAGAGAAAGACTATAAATTGACTAACATGTGGTCAAATACGATCCCTCCAGCTAACCAGCAGTACAAGGCCACCAGTTATATACCAAACATAGCTTGTTGATCCTGCCCCTACTTCCCCTGCTCAGGAAACCTGGCTTAGGCACCCTGGGACTTGGGGTCCAAGGTGAATGCATTTAACTGGGGATAGGGAACATGACACCTCTCCAAATCAGTCATAGTAAGAATATTTACACCATGGACATTGGGAATCCCCGACCTGCAATTCTTAAATATTTACAAGCATGCCATTGCTTCCAACAGACTGGCATGGGCTCATTCACATGTTACCCTCAGGACTTCAATAGTGGCAAGAAAAGGCAAAAACGTTTTTGTCCGATTATCCTATTGGACAAAACTCAAAGACAAATGACAAATGGCCAAGTCCAAAGTAACCAACCATTGATTCATACAATAGTTTTGTGAGTATCAAAGGCATTATTTTGGGTAAAAATAAATAGCCAGTATAAAGAGAAAACTCATTGTATGATCCCATTTTTATGACATTCTCAAAAAGACAAAGCTGAATAGAAATTCTTAACAATAAAAATAAACACCTCATGGTCACTTATACAGTCATTCTTTGACTCAGTACTATTACTGAATCACCTGCCATTGCCTATGTTTTGTACCAGGTCTGGGCATACACCAATGATGCTGAGAGATTCTGTTTTTACCACATGGAGACTATAGTTTTGGGTAGAGAGAAGGGAAGGAGAAAGAAACAATATGTAAATGAAAGAATTAAAAAGTCAAATTGCAATG
This sequence comes from Talpa europaea, assembly GCF_964194135.1. NCBI lineage: Eukaryota > Metazoa > Chordata > Mammalia > Eulipotyphla > Talpidae > Talpa > Talpa europaea. Next base: position 59,050,461 of record NC_140075.1, on the reverse strand, counting down.
AGTGTTATGAAGGAAGCAATAATGTCATGAGATGAAAATTAAAAATGAGGAATGTGTAAAGATCACACTAGATGAATTAAAATCACTCTGGATGAAGTAATGAATGAATTAAATAACAGAAGTTTGGAGACCAGCTTTTGTAACAGTTAAGGGAAAATAATGAAGATTTAGAAAGGAAAGTTAAAATGGAAATAATTTGGTAAATTGGAAATGTTTTAGAGGCAGGCCAGGCAGATTTGAAGATTGGAGTGAGATCAAAAGGAACTAACTTTCTGGCTGAGACCACTGGGTCACTAGAAATGTCATTACTTTGGAAGAAGTAGACAAAGGGAGGAATAGATTCAGAATCACAAGAAATCCCAAGACTATAGACTCCACATGGGCAAGAACTGAATCTCTCAGGATTGCTACTGTATCACCAGGACCTGGCACAGAACCTAGCAAATGGTAGATGATTATAGAATAGTACTGATTCAGTGAATGAATACATAAATAACCATGAGGTGGTACTGTTTAGTGTGGGAATGGCGCATATTAAAGAGCTCCCCAAAAACAAATGTTGGAGAGGATGCAGAGAAAAAGGAATGCTATAACATTATTAGTGGGAATATAAACTGGTACAGTTATTTTGAAAGTGATCTCGATTTATCTTAAATGAAAATACCTTATGACCTAGCAATCCTGCTTTTGAGCTTCTATCATATGAAACCATCAAATCAAGAAATTATATGCTTTACAATGTTGATTGCAGCATTATTCTCAAAAGCTTGGTTATAGAAAGAATTTGAGTGTCCACTGATAGAAGACATACTGTGTTTCAAAAGTTAACCATTTTTGGGTCTCCCTGGTGGTGCAAGGGGTTAAGCACCGCACTATGAAGCAATCCTCAGCCTCTGCAGCAGGAGTTCGATCCCTGGCTGGCCAGAGAGCAACCCATCACTGCTCCCCTCAGCAGTGTATTGCAGTCAGCCTGCCTGCTCTGTTCCCCACTCTGTCACTGGTGAATCCTCTCACTGCCCCCCCACCCCAACCCGCCGCATCTCTGGCTTGTACCCCAGCTCATGTATGCATAAATATATATATTTTTTAAAGTTAACCATTCAATCTGAAAGGCTGGGGGGGGGAGGCAAATATTGTTTAAAAAATTTAAAGAAATGATGTTAAAATAAAAAAAAGTTAACCATTTTCCTATGTCACCTGAAAACTTATTCAGTCCTTCTCTCAGTTATCTTTACACAACATCTGAAGCAAGTTGCGTCTATATTGAAGCAATTCTATCCACTTACGATTAATATATTCTGAAGTATTGAGCAGAAATACTCAATACTCAAAATGGATTTTTATTTTTATCAGGATGTGGTCCTAAAATACTAATAATCTGCGAACACCTGACTTCAGAATCCATAAGAAAAGCAGAGTGTGGAACACAGTAAATTATTTAGCTGGGTTGGTATATCCCATCAACTTTGATCCCCCTGTGGAGCAAAGTAAATTTCCAACTTTGGTTCCAAAGATCGCACATTCCAGGGAATAGTGAAGTCTTTGTGTAGCTTAATACAGCAGGAAATTAAACTGGAGATCTTGGTCATTATATTAGTATATTTACTACTTCTTTGAAATCTGCTTATCAATTTAGAATATCTCTCTCTCAAGAGAAAGGGAGTTAAGGACACAATTGTTTTCACTTCTGAAATAGGCAAAGTTTACAGGAAATACAAAAATGAACACACATATTTGGAAATTTGGCAAATTCAGTTCTGTCATTTTCCTTCCAACCATGATATATATTTTGCTAAAAATATTGTTTTAGCCTTAAAATAACTAAAGAGTAAATGAATTCCTGATTTTTTTGGTAGCATACTATGTAGTATGGAGTTTGAAAACATTTATCATCAGTATTTTCAGGAAAAGGAAGAAGTAAAGGATTAGACAAAAGAAAATTCTAATTCTTAAAGGTCCACTGGCAGGTTTACATTTCTTCTGATATATTTTCTTCAGACTCTGAGCCTATGGACCATTGCTGAGGGATATAATCACTTTAAACAATGGAAAAAAAGGGACAAGGTGGGAGGCTGGTTATAAAATGAGAGCAGAGGTAATGTTTCTCATTTCTCCAGCACTACATTCCCCCCTTGTGATGTTCACCTCATTTGCATCACAGGGAAACAATTTGAAAGTTCTTACCATTTTGTTTTGGGGAAAACAACCAAATTGTGTTAATAACTCCCACAGCAAGATGACTTCACTTCACAAAGGAAGTTCTTTAATTGGCTATTCCAATCTACGTGATTGGTTATCTGAGATTTGGGGGCGTGTGGTATGATATTTAATATTTGTTTTATGGGATCTTATGATTCACTCTTGGAAAAAAAACCAATGGATTCTGGAGGTCTCTCTTCTTAAACTTGTTATTACTCCCCTGGGATTTCTCTCAAAACTGGTACGTGGATTTAATTGCAAATACATGTTATCACTCAAAGTGTTAAAGACAGTATAAAGTTACTACTAGAATTAAGTTGACTTCGGTTCTTAAATATGAGAACTTGGAGGTAACATGTAAGATTTTAAAGTGTAAAACAAAATATCAAACTGATTATTGACGCTGATAACACAGTGATGGATTGAGCCATCCTGTCAAGGTGAACATGTTGGTGATATAGTTCTGAAAGAACAAAGATGATGATGGGGTATAGGATGGGCCACAAAATTGTTATTTTTGTTTTATTTTTAAAAAATTATTTATTTATACAACTGGGGTACAGGCAGAGGAGCAAGAGAATTCACCAGAAACAGAGTGGAGAGCAGAACAGGCAGACAGACTGAAGACACTGCTGAGGGGAGCAGCGGGCAAGACAGGAGAGGTCTGCCTTGCCATGTGGGTATCTCCCTGGTCAGCGGGAGTCAAACTTGCCCTGCAGAAGCTGCGGACAGCTTCGCAACGCTGTGCTCAACCCGCTGCGCCACCGGGGAGGCCCAAAATTGTTATTTTAATGCTAGGCAGACTTCCCTAGATATAAGGAAGGTTCCTAAGTGAGCAATATACAGTGGTATGTGTTTTCTGAGTAGGCAGGCCACAATCGACCAGCATTGTGCCCTTGTCACACTAACTTGTTATTAGGATGTGGTTTCTTCACTAAAAAGTTAAGATAATCATAGTACTTCCTTTGCAGCATTGTTGTAAGGATAAATGAGATAGTAGTTATTTAGTACTGTGTTTTGTGTGAAGTTAACTAAGCAATTTTTCTTCTTGCATTATATAAATATAGAATGCTGCATTTTTTTCTTACTGAGGACCTTTTCTAGCTTGTAACTCTCTTTTTTTTTTAAAGATTTATTTATTTATGCATACAAGAACAGGGGTACAGGCCAGAGATACAGTGGGGGTGAGAGGATTCACCAGAGACAGAGTGGGGAACAGAACAGGCAGATTGACTGATGTACGCTGCTGAGGGGAGCAGCAGGTGAGTCAGGAGAGGTCTGCTGCGCCATGTGGGTAGCTCCCTGGCTAGGGATCAAACTCATGCTGCAGTGGCTGCAGAGAGCTTCATAGGTTGCGTCTTAACCCCTTGTGCCACCAGGGAGGCCCCTAGCTTGTAACTCTTGCATCCGCATTATTATATATTTATGTGATTTTGAATCACGTATCAATGCAAAGTGGCTAAACCAAGTCTTTCATGTCTGAAAAACTTTATCCAGTCTGGCTAATTATCTACACAGTGACAAGAAGCCAATTTCCCCATAAAAATAGGGTCTCTTCATTGCCAGCTCATTTTCTTTTTTTTTTTTTCATGCATTTGATTGACTCTTTCCAAGCCTCCCATCTCCATCACCATCACAAAAACCTTTAATTTTTTTTTGTTTGTGTATCTGTGAGCAACCTTCAACTTGACCTGAAGGAGAAGCTTCTACAATTTGATCTCTAGTCTTGTTAATTTTACTTTTCTCTTTCTACTTGAATGAATGCCTTTTAGTTAAATGCCTGAGTTCAGAAAAATCAATTTCAGAGTCCAGAAAGTACCACATATAAATTTCATATTTCTTCTTAAATGGAAAGCTGGTTTCACATTCCACTTTATCTTTATTTAGATAGAGACCTATAATTGCTTGCTTTCCAAAGTCAGTCACCAAGGAAAGGTTATCTCCAAAAACCTTTTGGTCTAAGACAAGGCACTACTTAATTCTCCATTCTAAATCTGAAATCATTTCGTAATGAAACATTAAAGAATACCTTCCTCTTTAAGAATGATACCACTGGAAATATACTTCTTGCTCTTGTTTACCCTACTTTCTTTCTTTTTTACAGATTAAGGCAAAGGAATTCTAAAGACTGGAAGTAACTATAGGTGAAAACAGAAAGACCATTGAAGAGCCATATGGGGCTTCTTTTCTACTTCCTTTTTTTGGTCAAAATCTACTTCATTGTTTTAATAAATTATAGGCTTAATATATTGTGGGTATATTATTATAGTTCATCCTAACTTCATTTTATTTTACTTTATTTTTTATCTCAATGTCTTCTAGGTTGTTAATCTGTACTGAAATAGATATTTTCCCATTCTAATTGGCTTTACCCCAACAGAAGCAAAACTTTTTATTTGACTTTTAATTATAATAGTATGATAGTACAGCTAATATTTATTTATCAATTTATTTCTTACATAGCTCTTTTATAGAGTGATACAACAAAAAAGAAATAAAAAATTCAGAGAACTTTGGTGAATTGCCTGAGAAAAGAATCCTATCATTTTGGACCCAGTTTAAATCCCCATGCCTACAGATTGTTTGGTGCATAATTTGGAACAAATAATTGGAACAAATGGACAAATATTTAAATAAAGAGTAAGTATACCAAAGCCAGAAATTAAACTCAGATCTTCTGATATCATTGGTTCTGTTTATATTATTGCATCCTGTGCACAATTTCATTCTGCTTTACTTGAAGACTGGTTAAACACACAACTGTGGATATGAAGATGATTTTCTCTAACTATGAAAAAAACACTTTTGGATTGGTTTTAGAGATATTCTGCCTGTACTTGTAGAGGTAAACTGAGGAAATTCAATGAAACTAACTGTAGACAAAGTTTTTTGGCTAGAAAACTGGCTTAATACATTTACCAGTTTGCAAATTCTTGTCAGGCCTATAAACACATTAAGTATGGGAAGATGTTTTAAAAGGCAAAAGTCTCTAAGCTATAATACTAAAAAAGCAACTAGAATTTTTATATTTTTATATGATCTAAATATTTGAAAGCCCTACCTTGATTGAAAAATGTATTTTAACTAGCTTCCATTGAGTTTGGATATAGACACACAGGGAGTTCTTCCCAACTTCTGAATTCTGAGGAGGAGCTTCATTTAAGAGAGTACTTCCTAGATATCTGAGTGTTTCAATTAGCTTTTATATGAATAGATATAAAATTGCTTTTCAAATTTGCATCTGGATGTATATTTATATATACATAAATATGGAATTTAGAGTTTGGAAAGCAATTTCATATCTTATTTAATTTTAGAATATAGTTTTTAATATATGTCATTTTTTAAAGAGTGAGTTATAGTTCCCTAAAATTGTTGATGTATTTTAGCCTATGAGGAAGAATTCTGATCAGAAAAGCCAATTAAGCATTTGTTAGCTTCATAATATTAAAAATTAAGTTTTCATTAAATTTCTAATAAATCTGCCAAAATTCTACTGATATTTCCCAGATAATGCTTATTTTACATACATATATTATTGTATATATTTTCTATTTCTTTTGTGTCTAGACTTTACCTTTATTTCCCCCAGTTTCTGCTAAGATGTTATCTACTTAGTGAGGCTCTCTATACCCACCTGGTTAGTCCACATTCCTTTGCTTTGCTTTATTCTCTATATACAACTTAGCACTAACTGACACAATTTATATATTATATTATATTATATTATATTATATTATATTATATTATATTATATTATATTAATTTATTTATTAAAGATTTATTTATTTTGTGCATACAAGAACTGGGGTAGAGGCCAGAGGTGTGTGCGTTGGGGGGGGTGGTGAGAGGATTCACCAGAGACAGAGTGGGGAATAGAATAGGCAGATTGAAATACACTGCTGAGGGGAGCAGCTGGCAAATCAGGAGAGGTCTGCTGCACCATGTGGGTAGCTCCCTGGCCAGGGATTGAACTCATGCTGCAGCTGCCCCAGACAGCCTCACAAGCTGTGTCCCAACCGCTTGCACCAGCAGGGAGGCCCTATATTTTATTTAGTCATGTTTAATTACCACTACCAATCCTTACACCTTCCCCTCTAGGACATAAACCAAATGAGGGTGGAACATAATATTTCTCTCTCTTTTTTCATTGTCTTGCTTTTGGAGTATATTAGATTGCATAGTATAGAGCAGGTGACTTATGTAATTTGTGACTGAGTTTGTTACAAAAAATATGCTATTCAGTAGGTTTTGGAAGCACATTTTTATTATTGTGGCATTGGCCCTTAATAGAGAAAACATAGATTATAAAATCATTGGCAAAATATAAATTTAATTAGCAAAAATATCATGCTAATTAAAATTACATCTTTGAAGAGTAAGTAGCATGTCAAAATAAGTATCAATAGTATCAAATTCAAGAACTATAAAAGGGAAATCTCACTGAAAAAAGTAAACAGTGCAACTATGATACTATAAGAACTATATTTGTTTAAAGATAATGTGTTTCTGAGGTTCTAGGAAGAAACTTCTTTCACTGATAAATCATATAACACACTATTATAATAACTAATTGCTTAAAGACAGAAAAGTGAATATAATCTGTTGCTGATACTAATTTAAATTGTTAGAAATTAATTTTTTCTCATCTTATTACTGCAGGTAAATCAAATTCATGGTCACATTTCCCTCCTTTCTCTGATGTCCTTTGATTGGGCTGATTTTACACTTGGCCTAAAAAGGCACTAGGCTCTTCTGCTCACTCCCTGCTATTTGTAAACTTAATGTGTAAGTATAGTATATTTGACTTTTAAAGTATTGGTTAAATCTTACACATTTTTACAAAAAAACTTGTTAGAATACAATGGCAAATACTCAACTTCTTTCCTTCCTTCTATATTGACATATCTATTAAACAGAACTATCCATCCACTCATCTATGTGATTATCCATCTATCTATCTATCTATCCCTGTCATTCAATATTGTATCTATCCACAAATACAGAAGTAAAAAGAAATTCATAGTTATAAGAATAATCATAGGAAAAATACAAATTCCTAACAGTAAATGTGAATAATCAATGTCTCATAGACTCACTGTATTATTTTTATAATTATTGGAATGGAAGCATTTATTTGATTTGCAAAATGGTAAAGGACTAATCTTTTAATTATTTGTTCTTCCTCTAGATAACTTCAGCGGCTCAGATTCAATTAATGGATGGAGCAATAAGTCAGTGGTTACTGAATTCATTTTGCTGGGCCTGTCTAGCTCTCGGGAACTCCAACTCTTCCTTTTTTTTATCTTTTCTGTGTTTTATGGTGCTGCAGTGCTGGGAAATGTTCTTATCATCCTAACAGTGACAACTGACTCTCGTTTGCAGACTCCAATGTACTTTCTCCTTAGCAATCTCTCCTTCATTGATGTGTGTCAAGCAACATTTGCCACTCCCAAGATGATTGCAGACTTCCTCAATGAGCACAAGACCATCACCTTTGAGGGATGCATGTCACAGATCTTTTTCTTGCATGTTTTTGGAGGTAGTGAGATGGTACTTCTAGTTGCTATGGCCTATGATAGATATATTGCTATCTGCAAGCCTCTCCACTACATGACCATCATGAGCCGAAGGGTATGTGCTGTTCTGGTGGGGGTCTCCTGGGCCACTGGCATTCTGCACTCAGCCAGCCACCTGGCATTCACAGTCAATCTTCCTTTCTGTGGACCCAACAAGGTAGACAATTTCTTTTGTGACCTCCCCCTCGTGATCAAGCTTGCCTGCTTAGACACCTATGTTTTAGAGATCCTGGTGCTCACCAACAGTGGCCTGCTGTCACTTATCTGTTTCCTCCTTTTGCTCATTTCATACACTGTCATCCTTGCCACTGTCCATCGCCAAGCTTCTGGTGGGATGTCCAAGGCACTTTCTACCCTGTCTGCACACATCACTGTTGTGGTTCTGTTCTTTGGCCCCTTAATTTTCATCTATATTTGGCCCTTTGAAAGCTTTCCAATTGATAAATTTATCTCTGTGTTTTTCACTGTCTTCACTCCTTTTCTTAACCCCATGATTTATACACTGAGAAATAAAGATGTAAAGGAAGCCATGAGAAAGCTAAGGAACCGACATGTGGGTTCCAAGCAGGTTGTTTAGACAACTGTGAGGAGTAACACAAATCCTTATTTATTTTTCTTTGCAATGAACACATATGCTTGTTATTTTTGTGTTTCTATCATTTAGTCTTTCACTACAAGAAGCATGTATCTGGTTATCTAAAGTTGGCAAATACAGTATAGAATCTCATTTTATGGTCCCAGTTCTTGCATTCGTAGCTCACCTCATCTTCCTTGAAACAGCAATGACATATATTAAATACCTAAGCAGTTTTTTTTTTTAATATTTATTTATTTATTTATACTAGCACTGGGTACAGTCAGAAGTGCGTGAGGGTGAAAGGATTCACCAGAGCCAGAGCAGGGAGCAGAACAGGCAAATTGATGAAATACACTGCTGAGGGGAGCAGCGGGCGGCAGGAGAGGTCTGCGGGCCATGTGGGACCCTTGCCCAGCTGCTGGGGATCGAACCAGCGCTGCTGAGGTTGCAGGCAGCTTCAAAACCCAGCGCTCAACCGCTGCACCACCGGGGAGGCCCTACCTAAGCAGTTTTTGTTTTTCTTTAGATGTCCATGTGCGTATGAGGCATTTTTTTATATGTTACTTTAATAAACGTCATTGATTAAGAACAGGTAGTTTGGGTTTTATTAAAATGGGCAATAAGACAAAACTTACGGTCCTATGTTCAGTAAAAGCTTTAAACCCATCAACCTAGCAACAGAAATGTCTACTAACAATTTGGTAATAAAGTCAAATAAAGGTCAAAATAAAATAAAATATTATAAAACACATACATTGCATTAATAATCTTACTTGATGTACTCTAATCAATATAATCCTCATGAAGAGTGGAGTATAGCAAGTCACAAAAAAAATAAATTTGTGTTTCTTTGCAGGCAAGAATGCCATCTGAAAACAGAGACTGATGTTTCGTCCCTTGTCTATGAGAACATCTAATGAAGCCAGAATAACCTTGATTCCAAAATTTAATTAGCATATAATAAGGTTATAATGGAAGATTTTAGGCCAATCTTATTCAAAAACAGGTTACAAAATTCCTTTAAAATACACAGCAACACTAATTGAGGAATTTATAAAAACAGGAAAATAATGATACAGTTAAGATTACCCAGAAATGCAAGGTGGTTTAACATTTGACAATCATTCCATGTAATTTACTATAGTAGCAAAATAAAAGAAATATATGCCTATATCAATTTATGGAAAAAAAGTATTTAATAATACCTTAACATCATTGCTGGAAAAAATTTTCATAAACCAGGAATAGAAAAAATGTGTAGGGCTGTACATTTTAGTATAAGGCATATAATGGTACTTAGTATTAATGCTGCATTTACTCTGCTGGTCTGAAATGCTAGCCTAGAAGGAAGCCAAATGTTAACCCAGAACAAAACCAATGTTAACAAATGCAAATTTAAACCTTGTTTAAATGCAAATATGGAGGGCCTCCCTGGTGGCACAGCAGGTTGAGCACTGAGCTGTGAAGCAGTCCACCAGCCAGGGTGATTCCCACTTGACTTGACAGACCTCTCCTGCCTAGTCCACTGCTCCCCTCAGCAGTGTTTTCCATCTGCCTGTTCTGTTAGCCACTCTCTCTGGTGAATTCGCTCATCCTCCCACTCCTCTGACCTGTACCCCAGTTCTTATATAAATAAATCTTTGGAAAAAAAAAATGCCAACATGGAGTACAGAAGGTTAGGTTCACAGCACAGCTAATTCAGAGGTCAACTAGATGAGTAATTAATTAACCTACTTGATTATCAAAAATCACTTAGAGATGTTTTTAAAGCATGGAATTGCCTGTGCATAATAGAAAACCCAGACCCAAATGGTTGGAGTGATAAATAAATTTCACACGAAAAAAAGTCCAGAGGTAGATTAAACTTAGATATACTATACTTCATAATTTTCTCCATCCTGTCATTGTTGAGTCAGCTTCCTTCATCTCTGCTTTCTAATTTTTTTAAAGATTTATTTATTTATGCATACAAGAACTGGGGTATAGCCAGAGGTGCAGTGGGTGAGAGGATTCACTGATTCACCAGAGACATAGTGGGTAGCAGAACAGGTAGATTGACTGAAATACCCTGCTGAGGGGAGCAGTGGGCAATCAGGAGAGGTCTGCTGCGCCACGTGGGTCATCTACCTGGACGGGGATGGAACTCGGGTTGTGGTAGCTGCGGATAGCTTCATATTGCTGCATTTTAACCACTTGCACCACCAGGGAGTCCTCCATCTTTACTTTCTATTAAGTTCATTTTATTTTATTCTGGCACTGACTGGTGCCTATCCTGAGCCAGTCATCTCAGTTATGAGTGAAGCAGTTATAAGAGTTAAATCTAGCCAGAGTGAAAAACCTGACAGCTCATGGGGTATTGCAAAGAAAACTCAAAATAGGATTGCAAAAATAGTGAGATAAGTTAAAAAGTGCTCTTATATTCCCTAACAAAGATTAAAAGTTAGTCTTAGGATTAAATGGTTTTAAAATAACCTGTTTATCAGAAAAACTCAAGATTATTCATATAATACATGACATAGCCTGTAGCAATTGAATTCAAAATAGCAATAAAAATGTAAATAAATTTACATAAATTAAAAGAGATTTAAATAAAAATTACCAAGATATAAAAAGTAGAGAAATTCAACTCATAATGAGAAGGAAAATTAAAAAATAGAAACAGACACAAAAATGAAAGAGATGTAGAATTATTGGAAATGTACATTCAAGCAATTGTTAAAAATAAATTTCATATAAGTAAGAATATAGAAAAGGTTAAGTTAGAAATATGGAAGACATAAAAATAAAGGACATCAAACTTATAGAACTGAAAAATAATATGTCTGATATGCAAAATAAACTAGCAGATCACATACTGAAGAAAAAAATAGATATGTGAACTTGAGCATATGATCATAGTAGCTACTCAATGTGAAGCACATGGAAGATATAAATGCACACATGACTATTAGAGAACTATGGAGCAATTTCAAATTATATGTAATCAATTGAAGTCACATTGAAAAAAGCCCAAATATGATGAACACTATACCCATAGATCTAAGAACATAAGAAAAAAAATAAAATGAAAAACCCAAAGAGAACACATAATGGTATAAGAATCAGGAAAACAACTACATCATGTTATGTCAAATGAACTTATTGAAAGGCAATGGTAAAGAGAAAATATTAAAAGTATATTTAAAAAGACTTGCTTAGAACATATTTAAGGATGACAACTGATTTCTCACTGAAAACACTTCAGCCAAGAAGACTGTCAGAGAATACATAAAAAATAAATAACTCTCTAAAACAAAAGCATAATAAATTATTTTGCAAAAGTAGAAAAACTGAAAGAGCTCATGAGGGTAGACTCACTCTCCAAGAAATGTTATAGAAAGAACTTAAAGGAAGAGAGCAAAGATTCCACATGGAAATCTGGATTTACTTTGAAGAACAGAGGATCTGGGAAAAGAAAGTATGTGAGCAGACACTTATTTTTAAATCTTGCTAAGTGATAATTGCGCATTTAAAGTAAAAACAATAGCAATATAGTGTGTGATTTAAAAATATGGAGAAGTAAAATATGAAACAATGTAACATTCAGAAAGGAGAAAGTGTGTTATTTTAAGGTTGTTATGTGATGTCTGATAAGATGTATCAATTGAAGGTAGATTATGCTGAGTTAAAAATGTATAAAATAAACTTTTATACAACAAAAATTAAAATAAATAAGCTTCTTATATGCGAAAATTGAGCTAGAAGAGAAATAAAGAAAATAACACCATATATAATTGTCTCAAAAAAATTAAATACCTAGGAGTAAATTTAACAGAGGAGGCAAAAGACCTATACAGTGAAAACTACAAGACATAGTTAAAAGAAATAAAATAAGATACAATGGAACAAATAGGTATTTTCTGTTCATGGATAGGAAGAATTAACATTTTCAAAATGGCCACTAACTCCAAGCAATACTCAGATTCTATTCAACGTAATAGTGTGTGAAGAGCTGATCCTAAGTAAAACCAACTATGAATTCCTAAGTAGTCTCTCTTTCAATCAGTGCTGCTCTTATATGCCACTGTGCATGTGTGTGTAAATATCTGTATATTTTACAAGGAGACATACACACAGTCAATAATTTTTTAAACTTTGGAGAAATACCCTTAGTGACAACTTAGTTCTATCTTCTAAGGTCAGTGACAGAACTAGCTAGTGGCAAGCTTAGTTTTATTTATTAATGGATACCTGTTGTAATTGTTAAGGATAGATGAGATTTTACTTTGAATTTGGTCTATTCTGCTTAGATTAAGAAATCATGGGAAAGCAGTATTGAGAGGATTTTCTAGTTGTTTCCTGTATTTTAAAAAATAGTTTGATAAACTACCATTAATTATATATGTGTCTTATTTTCAATTTCTTTCTCTACAAATGACTATTTGAAACTTAATGTATACCACAACTTTTGAAGATCTATACAACTTATATTAAAAATAGTTGAAATATTTGGGAGATACAAGATCTGTCATAGAGAATAATGGAGACAACCTTCAAATATTTAAATAACCATCATACTAAAGAGGAAATAGCTTTGTTTTTTTAACTACAGGTGACAAATCCAGTTGAACATTCCAGCAACAGATTAAACTGTCCTGTGAGGTAGCATGTTCCTTGTAATTGGAGGAAACCACCCTGAAGCTTTGAACATTTGTTAGATTTTGTAATTGTTTTAATGATAGAAAATTGTGTTAAAAAATTACTGGAAGTCAGTGAAAATATAATATTGTTTCTTTCATATGCATAAATATTTAGGTAAATTTTTTTTCTTTCCATTCTGGGAAAAATTATTTTGTAAAACATAATTATTCCCACTGTATGTTTAATTCAGATCTCCAAAGGGAGATTTCTTGTTTCTCCAATTAAATTGCCTTGCAGGAAAGAGGATGGAAGTCTTTATATTGCCTTGCCTTAGAACTTGGTGATTTCATCATGAGGGCAAGATGAGCAAAGCCCCCACCACCTCAGGGCATGACCTGAATGCGTGCCTCTGTAAAGCTTAGTGCAGTGATCAAGTTAAAATGCATCACGTCAAAAACAAATTTTAAATACAGTCAATGTGAAGACTCGCAGCAGGAAGAGTGAGGCTTAGAAATAACTCTGGGCCACCAAATTTGGAGAAAATAAGGAGGGTGTAGGAGAAATTAATGAAAGGGTAAGTTTTGTACATGCTTTTGAACACAATGTTTGAGCTTGACAAATAATTGGTAAAATGTCGTTTAGGTTCAAAATCAGGAACTGGAAGATAGCAAAGGGGAAGTAATTGTCTCAATCACTTTGGAGACCACAAAGAACAGGCAAATTACTGTTTTCCACTTCTCTGTTAATGTGACTCTCCTACTGCGCTGACATAGGGTAGCCCTGAGAATAATAGTGTCAGTATTTGATGAACAAAGAGAAGTATGCTATAATCATTGCATCTTCCCTCTATCCTACTTACATTTTCTGTTTGAAAAAAATTAGCCATTTGTTAAACAAATATTTGTTGACTATCAAGATTTACCTTGAATGAAGATGGAGTAGCTATACCAGTAGTGGTCAATGAGGTTATCCTTTATTGCTTTTTTGTAGTTAAGCTTATAGATAATCCACTATTATAAAATAAAATAATGAAAAACATTATGCATATTTATGACTTTGAAGTCTATTGATATATTTTAGAGGTGGAAATTAATATAACATAACTTCTGTGCATCAAACTTGATCTGACAGTGCAAATAGGGAAATTCTTGTATGGGTATTTTGTCATCTGAAAGCACTTCTATTCTAAAGTGCATGGACAACGAAAAAGTGAAAGATTCATTAATGAATAAACTTCTGGATGTTCTATGCATTGTTTAGAGAACTCACATTACTGCCTTTGCACAAAGAATTTTAGAGATGAAAATATCTTTGGAGTTTATCTAGTTCTATCTTCTAAGGTCAGACATAGAACTAATAAGTGGCAAATGTTATTTATCTTTACTAATGGGTAACTACCTTAATAATTAAAAAGAAAATGATGTATAACATTGAACTAGGCCTGTTCTACTTGGAATAAGAAATTGTAAGAAATTAGTGTGTAAGGATTTTCAAGTGGATTTTCAACTATTATATTAATTATATATTAAAAACTTGGTCTTAACAAATATTGAAGAATATAGCTTGTGGAAATTTAATCAGCTTAACGAATTAATACCTGTTATGTTTTCTTGAGTACATAGGGTGAATGCTTTCTGAACCATGTAAGTGATGAAATCATCATTTATATTTGCTTATCTCTGATTTTGTTTTTTATACTTCTATTTTAATATGAATATTATACTTTCCTGATTATAATAGGTTCCATAACTAATCCTCTCTATTCAAACGTCTGCTAATTCCCACAGTAGTCAGAGTTGTTAAGTATTAGTCTATGGGTTATTTATATTGTTTCATTAAATTAAATTGACTTTTAAATGAAAGCTTATCATATTTCTGTTGTATAGAATACACTTGATACGTGCCAATCATTGTGATATTTTCCTGACTTTCTTATATTCAGGTGACTGAATATAAACCGGACACATGGCTCAAGCAAACGAATCAGTGGTGTCTGAGTTTGTGCTTCTGGGACTCTCTAATTCTTGGGAACTTCAGATTTTCTTATTTTCCATCTTCTTTATAGTGTATGTGACATCAGTACTGGGTAACATCATGATTATTATTATCATTTCCTCTGACTCCCATTTGAACTCCCCTATGTACTTCCTGCTCAGTAACCTTTCTTTTATTGACATCTGCCAATCGAACTTTGCCACCCCCAAGATGCTTGTGGACTTTTTTGTTGAACGCAAGACTATTTCCTTTGCAGGCTGCATGGCCCAGATATTCCTTCTTCATAGTTTTGTTGGGAGTGAGATGATTTTGCTAGTAGCAATGGCATATGACAGATTTATAGCCATCTGTAAACCCCTGCACTATAGCACAATTATGACTCGGAGACTCTGTATAATTTTTGTGATTATTTCCTGGGCTGTGGGTATTCTGCATTCAGTAAGCCACCTGGCTTTTACAGTGGATCTGCCATTCTGTGGTCCCAATGAAGTAAACAGCTTCTTTTGTGACCTTCCCCTGGTGATAGAGCTGGCTTGCATGGATACTTATGAGATGGAAATTATGACCCTAACTAACAGTGGCCTGATATCACTGAGCTGTTTTCTGGCTTTAATAATTTCCTATGCCATTATTCTGATCACTGTCAGGCAAAGGTCCTCCAGTGGGTCAGCCAAGGCACTGTCTACATTAACTGCCCACATCACAGTGGTGATTCTTTTCTTTGGGCCTTGCATTTATTTCTATATATGGCCTTTTAGCAGACTTTCTGTGGATAAGTTCCTTTCTGTGTTCTACACTGTTTGTACACCCCTGTTGAACCCCATCATCTACTCTCTGAGGAATGAAGATTTTAAATCAGCCATGAGAAAGTTGAGAAACTGTCATGTGGATTCCTGGAAAAACTAGGATCACCATGAGGAAGCATAATCTCGAATGGGTATGAAGAGCGTCCACTGGATCACAGTATCTTGCCAATTACTTTGCTAATGATATGTGTTATTGAGTTGTCATATAGGATTTTTTTTTAACATGCAAAGGATTTACATATATAATTTTAACTACTTTTTTCAATATTTATAATCTAAAGTAAAAATCCTCCTGAAAGTAGTTAGTAATGCTTTTAAATATTTTAAATATTTTATAAATATTTTAAATAGAAATTAGATTTTATTTTACATAAAGTATTATTCATGTTACTAAACTTGTGATTTTATTAAACTGAACTCATGTTATTTTTATACCTTGTAATCAAAAGGAGTAAACTAAGTTTTTGATATCTTCACTCAACTTATTCATAACCTTTTATAAATTGGCACACATTCAAAAATGTGTTTTATGTCATGGATTTTATTTTATTAATGTACCTGTCTACTTATCTTTTCCTTGCATATTGACTATTTCATTTATAATTTGATATTTGCAATTTCCCCTATCTGCAACTATGCTCCAATAAATTTTTTCTGCTTTCTTTTAGATTTTTGATATACATCCACTCATTACCATATTTATTATAGAAATTTGGTGCTGTCAGCAACATATTTACCCATTGTTCAAGTCTACTTATTTTTTTAAGTATTATATATTAGGTACAATGAATTCCACATTAGACAGAACATTGCAAGACTCTTAGAAATTGTAAATCTCAAAACATTTTAATTCAGAGAAAATGCTAATTACTTATGTACCTAAATATGTAAATGCACAAAGTAACAAAAATAATTTCCAACTTAGGATAAAATCTGAAATCTACACTTTTATATTTCTTGGGAAATATAAGAGAGACTATAAAGTTCATGTACATATTATAATAAAGCTGAAAAATATTAATTTTTACCAGGGTGAGAGGAGTAGGGGAGAATCCAAAGTGGGGAGGATGCACATTGGAATAAGGTGGAGGACTATGGGTGCTTTGGTGCTGGGTGATACCTCTGAAACACAACATTGTAAACCAGTGTTTATGCAATAAAAATTAATTAACTCATTAAATATAACAAGCAAACTAAAGATATAAATCGGAATAATAAACATACCCAAATATTAAAAAAGAGGCAGAAAAAGAAGGGAAAGGAATAAAATAGTTGGGACAAATAAAGAATTACAAGATGATGAACTCATTCTAACCATATCATAATCATTACAGCAAATATAAGTGGTCTAAACACACTTATTAAAATTCAGAAATTGTCAGACCTGATAAGAAATCATGAATTAAAGTGGTATAATAAAACTAATATTGGATTTGGAGACAAACCAACCTTGTAAACTGTTACTGGGAATGTAATTGGCAAACTCCTTTGGGAAAACTCATTCCTCAAAAAATTTAAAAATAGATAAATCGTATGACCCAGCAATTTTCCTCTTCTGGGAATATAACTAAAGGAAATTAAGTCACGCTCTTGAAAAGATATCTTCACTCCCCTGTTCACGGCAGCATTAGTCTCAATAGCCTAGGTATGGAATAAATTGTCCATCAAGGGATGAATGGATAAAGAAAATATGGTACATGGATGCAATGCAATATGATTCTGCTTTAAGAAAAAGAAAACTTGTTATTTGCTACAACATGGATGAACCTGAAAGACACTGTATTAAGTGAAATAAGCCAGACACAGAAGGATAAATAACATGATAGCATCTAAATAGGGAATAAAATAATAAAATCAAAGAAGCAGAGAGCAGAATGGTGGTTGCCAGATGCAGTGGTATTAGTCCAAAGGTTATAAAGTTTCAGTTATGAGATGAGTGAATTCTGGAGTTCAAAAGTACATTTGGTGACTACAGTTAATGAACTATTGAAAACATGACATTTGTTCAGAGAGTATATCTCAAATGTTTCACCATATACTTAAAAAAACCCCACTAACATTGGAATGTGATTATCACTTTATAGTGACAATCATTTATATATATAAAAATTATCATGTTATATACCTTAAATTTTAGAATTGTTTGTAAATTACACTTCAAAAAAGACAGAAAAAGCCCTGAAACTGAAGAATTTAAAAACCTAAACTTTCACTTGTACCACATGAAAAAGTCTAGAGATCTATATATGGTATAGGGCCTATGTCAAAGTACTATATTGCATACTTAAAATTTTGCTAAGACGTAAATCTCATGTTGAGTGTTCTTATCACAAGAATACAATAATGAATGAAGAAGACAAGAAGAAGCTTTTGGAGGAATGGATATGTTTATGGCATCGATGGAGATGGTTTCATGAATGTATAATTATCATCAAACTCATCAACTTGTATGAATTAAATATATACAGCTTTATGTGTATCAATCATACATCAGTAAAATGGTTTTTAGAAAAAAAGATTTAAGCCTCACACATAACAAAAATTTAAATCATGTCAAAGTGAATTTGATTAAGAAAATTAGTTGTGATTATTGTCTTAAAATGATAAAAAACATTTAATAAATATTTAAATGATAACATTAAATAAAAAAGAAGTCTACCAATATGGCAAATTGTTATATAGTTTAACAAAGTAGAAAGTGAGTGATATAAAAAACTAATAGTGGAAATGAAATGATAAACAAAAAATGAACAAAAATGATCCAATAGTGGATCAGAAGAGTGCAAAAAAGAACAAGAATATAAATAGAAAAAATAGCCAGATGGTAGACACAGATCCATTTCAATAGCTAGATTATATTTAAATCATCTAAAGACTCCACAAAAAGGCAGATTTTGCCAGAATGATCCATAATCAAGACCAAATATTTGTTGTATGCATGGAATCCACCTTCAATACCAAGACACCGGGCCTTCCCTGGTGGTGCAGAGGTTGAGCACTGGGCTGCAAAAGCTGCCCGCAGCCTCTGCAGCGCCGGTTCGATCCCCGGCCGCCTGCGAGGGTCCCACATTGCGTGACAGACCTCTCCTGCCGCACGCTGCTCCCCTCAGCAGTGTATTTCGTAGGTCTGCCTGTACTGTTCCCGCTCTGGCTCTGGTGAATTCTCTCACCCTCCCGCACTCCTGACTGTACCCAGTGCTTGTATAAATTAATTAATTAATTAAAAAAAGAAAAAAAAGAGGGCCTCCTCTGGTGGCTCAGCGGTTGAACGCTGGGCTGCGAGGTTGACCACATCCTCTGCAGTGACGGTTCATTCCCCAGCGGCCTGCGAGGGTCCCACAAAAAAAAAAAAAAAAAAAAAAAAAAAATTGTAGAAAAGCTATATTATGCAACCAGCAACAACAGGGAAAGCAGCAAGAAATACTATCATGGAAAAAGAGACATGGAATATTGATAAAGGAGGGTTTATTCCATTAAGAAGACAATAATCCTAAACTTTGTACTTAATTTTCAAGCTTTAAAATACATAGAGTGAGATATTTCTTCCTATAAAACTAAATTTCCCAACTGATTTGAAGAGTAACACACAAACTAAAACCTGTATGTAAGTCTTTGAAAACATTCATTAGCACCCCCAAAATGGAAGTAACTAAGATATCCTTAACTAGATAACTAAAAAGATTAGTTAAGGAACCTACATACAAAGAAATACTATACCAAAATAAAAAGTATGAGCTATTAATGCATGCAATGACATGGGTGAATCTTGAGTGCATATTGTTAGATGAAAGGAGCAGATGAAGGAGATACACACTACATAGTGTATTCACTGAGCATATGATGTTCTGGAAAAGGCAAATCTTTACACTCAGAAAATCATTAGTGATTGTATGTTAGTGGTCTACTATGAAAGGAAACTTCTATGGTCATTGGACTTCTTGATACCATACTCTAGAGTTATTTGTTATAAATTCAAATGCATAAATGTGTAACTTTGATTCTAATAATTTTACCTTCAAACACTTATCCTGAAAGAGCATTTAGAAAATTTAAACTTAAATTAAAATTTTTAGATAAGCTATTTTAAGTCATGCTTATTTCCAACTAGGGAAAAAACACCTTACATTTTCTACAATATGAGAATAATTATTCTATTACATTTATTAATTAGAATATAATGCACTTATTAAAATCAAGTTTATAAGTTATATGTTGCAACTAGTGGAAATGTTCATGTTTCATGTTTAGAGAAACCATATAAGCAGTGTGATCCCATTTACTAAGATAGGTTTGCAAATTAAATATAAGAACATAGGGGACTAGACAGCACCTATCATATTCATAATTTTAATCTGGATGTTTCAGAGGATGATAATGATGACATTAGCAGACAGAATATTTACTATAAGGAAAATTTAGGGAAAATGTGTTAATTTTGGAATTATTAAATTTGTGGTGTAGACATGACTTGTAACACATTTGGGAACCTGAGAATTAGAGTTGTACACTTAGGGTTCTTTTTTTTTTAAAGTGGAAAGTCATTAGAATATATGAAATCTCCCAGTAATATATATCTTAAGAAGAAAATAAAATCAAAATAACAGATTTTTAGACATCATGTACATGAAAGGAATAGTAGAAAGTAGAGATAATAACGGAAATATTGGTCAAAGGGAGATTTTGGAGTGCTTTAACTTCACGTTATCAGGGAATAGATGAAAAGTAAGATTAGTTCTAGTAATAAATGAAAAATGTTTCAATTTGTGGAAGAGGCTTCATGGAGGAGAAAGAAAGGGAATTTGTAAACAAGGGGTTAGAAGATAGATTTTTAAACCAGGCAGTACTATCTTGTGTCAAGCAAATAATTCTTCAAGATCTCATTCAACCTATGTAAATATTTAGGATCTTGGATTTATTTAGTTCTAGTGTTCCTACCAACATGGAAATTCTAAGAAACCTCTTTCTTTCCCCTTTAATATTTTGTTCTTCAATGACAACTTCAGGGAAGGAGAAAAATCTGAGTTTCACTCAACAGCATTTTTTCCTAAAAATTTGAACTAAAAATTCCAAATTTTTACAAAATGGCTTAAAGCCCCTTCACCAGAATCTACTCTATAGAATGCAGTGATTTTGTTGTCAAACAGCTCTCACTGCCTTGCCCTAGAGTCCTTGCCTTGGAAATCAAGCATATGGTTCTTCTGGAACTTCTAAAATATCAAGATATTTGCACTGGTGTGTACTGTACAGAGGCACAAAATGACTCCTCATCAATTTCTGACACTCCTTGAGGCTCTGTTCTGAAGTTCTCCTGAAGCATAAAGTTATTTTGAAGTAACAGTTTTTCATTGTTTCCACCCCCCACTCCATGTTCATTTTCTCCAAAGGAGAAAGATTTTCCATTAGTGTTGCTGCTTTGTCCATTTGTGAAATCCTCAAGGTGTTGCACTATAATTCTTGTTAGCAAACCAACTTATTAGCCCTAATGAAGGCTAATTTATGCCACCACAATTCTCCTCTGAGTCACTTGGTCAACAGAATCCAGTGACGTCAAGTCACTAATAAGCTTCTAACCATTGACATGGTTTTCTTATATCTATGTGCTGAGGAAGATGACACTTCAAAGTATAAATGGTGAAGACTGAAGACTGGAAAAATATGTGTTGCCTGTATTTGGCCCTCATGCAGTGGATCCTGAAGAATGTTGTTTCTCCTGGTAAGTTCAGATATTTGAAGACTAGGGGCAGGGAGAAGACTGTTTTTACACAGTCTCCTAATTCTTTCAGAGTAGAGAGAGGTAATTATCCTCCAACCCATTGAGTAATCTTTGAATATTTTATGTCCACTTTGCCGATTAATTGTCCGAATATCTAACACTGAGAAGTGACTGATGGATTTTGTTTCATGGCGTCTCTTTGCTCAAACCAGGATGGGTTTCCTCTTTTAACTGAAGATATTTTTATTTCAATACAACCTTTTGTAATTACTTTTAATCCTTGCGTTAACTTGCTATTTTCAGCTCGCTTATAAAAAAAATCAGTGAATTATAAAATATTAGACTTTAGGACTTTAGGACTTTCTTCCCTTTTTTTGGAAGAGAAACAGAGCATCTTGAAGGATGTGTGATCTGTCTAAAATTGTAAAATTGTTTAGTGAAAGGCAGAATTAGAGCAGATATTTTCTATAATGCAGATTAATACTTCCCTTATAGCCCATGATGTCTTTGGGCATCACCTGTGATTTGGACTTCAGTTTATTTCAAAGCTAATAGTTTAGAATGATCTTTGTTAACTCATAGCAAAAATATATTAATATAAATTACTTATAAAAAGATCAAAATATCCTACTGGACAAATATGCCATTTCCCATATGATTATTATCTTTTAGAATCTTATTTACTATTGTGATGAACTCATTCTATTGTAAGTATATCAAATGCTTGCCTCAATTATTTGAGGATCAAATATAATAAATCTCAAAGAAGTGGTGATGGTGGGGGAAGGTACCTACACTTTGAATCAAGGGCAAATGAGGTGAAAGAAAAAGTCTAAATATTTCTAAATGATGGTTTTGATAAAATGATGCAATATTCCTGATAGCTCATGTGTCTTCACAAACCTTAATTTATATGACAATCACTATCAGTGGTAATGCTTCCTAAAAATATTTCTGTTAATTTAATTTTTAAAATTGTAGATACAGTTGCAGAGGTTTTGCTTTGAGAACAATGTTTAAATCCCTGAAGAATTCTACCCATACCTCTAGACCTGTTAGATGAGATAAAGTTAAAAGGAAACATTTTCCTAGAATACATGGGCAAAATGTTCTATACCTGAAACTGCAATGGATACTGGGAAATACTCCCTTTCATAGTATCCTTAGTGATATGTGATTGGTTTTTTTATTTCTAGATGTCTCTGAACAATATTTTTGATCGTCTAACTTACTGTCATTGAAGACAGAAGAATTTCACCACAGTTGGGTTAAATTCTCTTCAATGTGAAAGACAAGATTTTATTTTTAGCATTTCTTTCTTTTTATTTACTGTACAAATCTTTTAGATTCCTGACTACTGCAAGTGTTCCCCCAGTGACATAAGACCTACATTAAGATACAGCATCCAGTCCTATCTAAATTCTTTGAAGACAGTCTATCCTGCCTATAGAAACCTTGAGTCCATTTCCTTGTGATTCACCTCATCAGAGCCAAGTCTGTTTTCTTAGGAGACATGGAAGTAACAACTAAAATCTTTCCAAGCATTAATGACGATAGATCATAAGATATCTGCACTTATCCTTTTCATCATAGGTAAGTGAAAGCACTTTGTCAGTATCCTTCTGAAGACTACATGCATTTGTTTCCTCAATGACTATTTTATTTCTGACCTGGCTGTAAAGTGGGAGGGGTAAAGGTAATGGCAATGCTGGAAAGTTTGTGAAAGATGTATCTTTGACCTAGTAAAGTTTGCACTTTTTAAGTAATACTCTTGCTTATTTCACTTAATCTATCAGTTGTAATAGCCATGATAGAAGCATTGATACTGGGGATAGATTTATTTGATAGAATTTCATATGGGAGTGAGACAAGGACAACCTAGCACAGACCTGTCAGACATTGATTTACCTTCAAATTATGAGAAATGAAAGGTTGACCTTTACATGAATATATCTACTAATTGGAAACTCATTATTACGAGTCAGATCATACCATCTTAAACATGTAAAATTATCAGAAAATAATTACTAATTCTAATCTGTAATAATATATTATTCAGATGTACATGTTTACTCATAATTTATATTTATTTACCCACTATAATTGATTAAAGGTTTCTTACCTACATATTAAGTAACATTTTCAGTGTTCTTTGAGGGTAATAGTATTGTCAATATCTAGTATTTGAGGATAATGAGCCTTGACAGGCTAAGTGAACTGCTCATTATCATACAGCTGCCCAATAACACAACTGTGATTTTAACATAGAAATAAGAACAATTAAAATAGCTTTGTTTTCACTACTGTACAATTATTTTATTTGGTGTAAAAAGGAAGCATTTCATCTAAAACTATGTTAGGGAATGGAGGGAAATGAGGATCCATCAACTTTACTAAATGAATAAGGGACTATTATTATTAGTAACTGGACTTCAGGGAGATAAGTTATAAACATTTCTGCTCTATCACTAGGGCTCATCACAGTGACCTGGGAAAAGCAGGCATTTACATATGTGTAATGTAAATCAAGTAAAAATAAATGCATTTACCTTAGGGGAAAGAATTTATATTTGGAATATGTTTAGTTAGAATTTCTGTTGCTCATCATTTTACTATTCTATACTTAAAAATCTCAGCCACAGGTTCAATCAATTTGCCCAATATTTTCTTCTATGGAAAACAGGGACCTTTCTTTTTCTTGTCAGCCCAAGAAGCCAATGCCCTGGAAGAATATAGTTTTGCAGAAGAGTCATTGGGTTTTCATAAGAGTTTCATGTGGTTTTCTCACATACTTGGATTATATGTTTTATTCTAGAGGAACCAGAAAGTCTTCTTTGCTCACAGAAGGTCCCTGGGAGACTCATTCCCTGGGCTCGAGGCTTTGCTCTTTCAGATAGGGCACATTTGAGCCCCCCATTGAATAGACCACATTCCGTTGGGTATTATTTCCTTTCCTATATCTACAGATCCAACAGAGCATTTATTCAAGGGTTGAAGAGTAAGGGTGTTTTCCAAGGAGGGCATGTCAATGTGGGCACCATAAGTTAACCTCATAATGGGAGACTCTTGAGGAATGATGTGGAGGAGAGAAAGGCACTGAAGAGAATGAGGTGGCTCCTCAAAGACACACCTGTTCCACTGTATAAATTTTCCTTTGATCTCCTCTGACTTCAAACTCTACTTTCCAGCCTGTTTCATAAATCCTGGAGTCATACTTTTGATATAATCTGTAATAATTGGGTGGGATAGCTAGAGAACTAGAGATTTGAAATATGTGAGTCCCTTAATTTGGTTCCTAGAAGATAAGATTATTCATCACATTCCCTGTCCTTATGTGTAAACCTTCCTGTGAAACTCAGACACACTGGACAATTTTCAGTTATGACAGAAGATATTACATAAAAAATCATAGGTGCTATTAGATGTGGAAAAAGATTTTTCAAAATCTGATACTTCTCAACATTCCACCATTTACTTTTCTTATTCACTGCACTACTTTTCTATGTTTTAGATAGTTTATAAAAGTAAATATAACAGGGGAGGGGGGAGAAGAAAAATGGGGAGAGGACCCAATAGACTATGGTGGAAGATTATTGGTGTTTTTGTGTTGGGTGTGGTGTGGTAATATACCTCTGATGAGGTGTGAATATATACCTGTAATCCATGTTCATTGCTGTAAAACAATGCTATCTCAATAAAGATGATACAATTCAAACAAAAAATAAATATAACACAAAAGGAAAAATGTTCTGATTAAATAGAATGTAGACTAGTAAATAGAAAAGAAAAACTTTTCTCATGGTCTCAGTTTCTTACAATTAATATGCTTGTGCAATATAATTTTAAAGAGCCCCACCAAATCAAATAAAATCTCAGTCATAATTCAATTATGTTTCTAAGGTTATTAACACCAATGACTGAATCAAAGAGATTTAGTGTGTTTTGGGAATAGTTGAAATGAACTAATGTATTAGATTTCTTCAAGTAATAAAATTTCATGAGGATTTGCATCACACTTCTAGGAAGAGTTTCAGTAAGTTCTGGACCTCACAGCTTTGCTACAATTAGGAATTTTACTTCACAAAGAGTATTACTGGATAGAGAAAGGGATAACATCTAATTATTCAAGGCGGTGAATCCTCCCGTCAGTTTCTCACACAATGTAATACTGTCATTTTCTCTCCTGCTTTAACTTTTACAAATATATAGCATACACACAAAAGTGTGCAAAGCAAAATTTCACATCTCAGCAAGTTTCCACAAAGTGAAAACTCCCACATAACTATCAATTGCATCTAGAACCAGAACATTAGTGGCACTTCAGAAGCCCCTACTGTCTCCTTCCTGTATCTATTGCCCTTCAAGGATAAAACATTATTTCAGTTTTTTGACAACATAGATTACTTTGGGCTATTTTAAAATTTTATTTAAATAACATCATAGAGTAAACACTTTTTTTGTGTGTGTAACTTTTTTGGCCAACAGAAATTTGTAAAAAAATTGTTTTCTCAGGGTTAACCATTCAAAAAAACATTATACTGTTTAGTGTAGAAAAATGATTTAGATTTTGGTCTTTGTAGGTTCCTAGATTGGATTTCTGTAGTGTCAAAAAAACTTTTGGGTACTCAATTTCAATTGTAAATTAGTTGATTGCATTCCTTAAATGTATGTGATTGGTACATTACTCAGCCAAACATCTTGACAAGTCTCCTATCCATTTTTGTTTTAGTGATGTTATGCTGACTATATAACTTTTAAAGATGCATAAAAATTCAGACATACACATATTAGTAAAAATTAGAATCCCTAAGGATGGAAATGGAATTGGGATATCAAACCCTACTAAGTTCATTAATCTGTTTCTCTCCTACTCAGATAACTGAAGAGAAGTTCCTTCTAAAGTCAATGAATGAGGCAAATTATTCTCGGGTGACCGAATTTGTGTTGCTGGGACTTTCCAGTTCAAAGGAGCTGCAGCCCATACTCTTTGTCATATTTTCACTACTCTACCTGGCAATACTGCTGGGCAACTTTCTCATCATCCTCACCGTGACTTCAGATTCACGCCTGCACACCCCCATGTACTTCCTGCTAGCCAACCTCTCTTTTATAGACATATGTGTTGCCTCCTTTGCTACCCCCAAAATGCTCGCGGACTTACTGGTTGAACACAAGACTATTTCCTTTAATGCCTGTCTGGCTCAGATTTTCTTTGTTCACCTTTTCACTGGTGGTGAAATGGTGCTCCTTGTGTCCATGGCTTATGACCGCTATGTGGCTATATGCAAACCTCTCCACTACATGACAATCATGAGCCGCCGTGTGTGTATTATTCTTGTTCTCATCTCTTGGTTTGTTGGTTTCGTCCATACTACCAGCCAGTTGGCATTTACTGTTAATTTGCCTTTCTGTGGCCCTAATGAAGTTGATAGCTTTTTCTGTGACCTCCCTCTAGTGACCAAGCTGGCCTGCTTAGACACTTACGTTGTCAGCCTACTAATCGTTGCTGACAGTGGCTTCCTCTCTCTGAGTTCCTTCCTCCTCTTGGTTGTTTCCTACACTGTGATACTTATCACAGTTAGGAATCGCTCCTCGGCTAGCATGGCAAAGGCTCGCTCCACGCTGACTGCCCACATAACTGTGGTCACACTCTTCTTTGGACCATGCATCTTCATCTACGTGTGGCCCTTCAGCAGCTATTCAGTTGACAAAGTCCTTGCTGTGTTCTACACCATCTTTACTCCCATTTTAAACCCTGCCATCTATTCCCTTAGGAACAAAGAAATGAAGGCAGCCATGTCAAAACTGAAGGGTCGGTATCTAAAGCCTGGCCAGGTTTCTGCAGTCATAAGAAATGTTCTTTCCCTGGAAACAAAGTAAACTTAGAGAATTGTTATCACTGTAGCCTTGCCTCTGGATACAATTACTAATGGAATCACTGGATGTGAAAGCAAATCGTTGTAACCAGTGGGAAGGGTTGAATAAGTTGAATTAAAGATAATGGTGACAGTAAAAAATGCAAAGAATTTTAGAAATTTTAATCTTATTTTTCTTCCATTGCGTTTCAGTTGTCCTCACCTTTCTTAACTTTTAAAATAAAGATAAAAAACTTTTAAAATAAAGATAAAAAACCTTTATCTTTATTTTAAAGAATTTCTAAAATTCTTTGTGTTTTTTACTTTCACCATTATCTTTAATTCAACTTAATCAACCCCTCCCACGGGTTACAATGATTTGCTTTCACATCGCAGTGATTCCATTAATAATCGTCCAGAGGCAAGGCTACAGTGATAACAATTCTGTAGATTCCCAACCTACTAAAGATAGAGCTTCCATATGATCTAAGAATTCCACTCCTAGGTATTTACTCAAAGGACACAGAAACATTAATTCCAAAGAGTACCTGCACCCCTATATTTATAGCAGCACTGTTTACAATAGCTAAGCTTTGGAAATAACCCAAATGCCCAAAAATAGATGACTGGATCAAGCAGATGTGGTACATATACACCATGGAATATTACTCAGCAATCAAGAAAGATAAACACCTGCAATTTGCAGCAACATGGATGGAGCTGGAAGGGACCCTGCTCAGCGAAATAAGCCAAAAAGAAAAAGAAAAATACCAGAAGGTCTCACTCGTAGCAGGAATCTAGAAAACCTAAATAAGGGACCAGGAAAAAGAATAACTATAAGAAAGAAAAAATCAAAATCAACAAACAACTGTGAACAAGAGACACACTGGTGGGGGGGGGAGGGGGGAAAGGAAGGATTCGGGTCAAATAAGGGGGTTGCAATTGTGTGGGGAATATAAAAAAAAAATAAAAAAAATAAAGATAAAGGGTTATGGCTTTGAATTCAATCGCACAATGTTATTTATGGAAACTTTGGGCCTTCTGTAGGGGAAATGTATTCTTCACACCTCAGCTATGCAAATGAGTGAATATATTTTTAAAACAATTTTTCAAATGCAAAGAATAGTGATGTACAGTTATTCTTATGCCTACTTTTCTGCTCACTCTCCTGCTATCACAGAAGAATATTGTAAGTACCGTCGTGACTCCATTTTTGGTGACTCACAAGATTTCTAGTTTCAAACTGTACCTACACCAAGTTTATTCTTATGTGGAAACTTCCCTGTCACTTGAATTATATGAACAAGGGAAGCCATTTAAAGGAAGAAATTCATGATAAATCATACATTATGTGTATTCATTAGTAGAACCAAACAGAAAAGAGGCAATGCTAACTCTTAGGGTTCTGGAGAAGAGCTCTGAATTTTGCAACAGAGTACTGTTTGCCCACTGTTTGAAAAACAGACTTTACATGCTGCTGTCTCTTATTCAATACTGAGTTTCCAATCATGAACTACCAAGTAACACCATTTAGAAATGTCACACTTTCTGTCAAACACTAAACCATCATAAATTATAACTGGTACATGTAGGTATAGACAGAAGCAGGCACCAGAAATCTGTATGAGTGGGTAATTCTGGCCTCTATGTTACCTATGTCTATGTTACCTCTATGTTACCTTCTTCTACTCAAAATTATGTGATAATAGTGTTTGCCATGACTAGTTGACAGAAGATGAAAGACTAAGTTTTGGTCTGCACAAAGTACCTTGGTATATTTTGGTCAGTGTAACAATGGGTGACCGCCATATGTAAGACCACTCAAAGTGAATAGCATTTGTACCACTGAGGCAAAATCTTTTTAGTGAGAATAGCCTTGAACATTTTCTTTGACTGTTAACTTTGGATGGAAAATTGACCTTAGGTTAAAAATTAACATGAATTCCTGGATAATGGAAATTATTTGGCTGCTATATTAGGGGCGACAGCAGAATAATATTGGAAAACAAGGAAAGGCAGTATGGGAAAGAAAAATGAGGACAGAACTATGTGGATGAGCGTAATGTTTGTAGATCTCAATTGTGACATCAGTGTCAACTAAACACCATCCTCCACAGAAAAGGTAACCAAGATAGAAGGACCATCTCTCAGTCAATGTTTATTCTATATCACTTCAGTGCTTATATAATGAGTCCATGAATTAAATAGCCATGGTAGCTGGAATTTAACCTATGGATATGCCCCCAAAATATTGGATTCCCTTTCAGTAAGATCGATTTAAGTGCTGCCACAACAGTTTTTTAAAACTTTACCTGTAAACAGAAGAGATTGATGCTGAGCAATTAACATTCATTGAGAAATCAATTACATCAGTTAAATACCTTCACAGAAGTGGTAGTCACTTATCCTTATTAGAATTGATTTCAACTTCAAATATGACCTTTCCACTTATGCCTACAATTCTTCTCCTGTGATACAATGCTAGACTCTTGGTAAAGGGAATTGTCAAGTTAGGCAATTGTTATCTAATTTCTAATTAGTGTGAATTTTATCAAAAAAGGGCGTTCAATTTTATCTAGTGTTAGGAATATATCTATTAAAAGGATCTGTGTTATATTGTTATATAGCACAAAATATAACAAAATATTCACATGCTATGTTTACTTTATTATTTTAGTATTTTTCTTTTATTATTGTATTTATTTTTTACGTCATTCTTTATTTTTGTACAATGTGTGCTTTCTACTCTCAGGTGTAGTCCCTGCGAAATTCCTACCACCAATGCTATGTTTACTTTTGATACAATGTTGGCTACCTCTTAAAAGACTAATTATTACTTGATCATTTTCTATTATTTGAAAATATTCCACTCAAAAATATGGGTTAACATTTTATCTAGAATCTTTTTTTTTTTAAAGATTTATTTATTTATTTATTTATATGAGAACCGGGGTACAGGTCAGATGTCTGGGTGGGTGAGAGGATTCACCAGAGACAGAGTGGGGAGCAGAACAGGCAGACTGATGAAACACACTGCTGAGGGGAGCAGCGGGCGAGTCAGGAGGCTGTGGACAGCTTCACAGAGCAGTGCTCAACCACCTGTGCCACCAGGGGAGGCCCTTATCTAGAATCTTTGTATGTCTGATACCACACTTAAGGATTCAACAATTTGGGGATCATTAACATTTTGTAATTTTTTGTTTATTCACAAATGTTAATGCTAGATTTATTGAACCATTAAAATGCATTATCAACGTGATGACTATATGGGAAATTTTGCTGAAATATCTTTCATACGTTAAATAATTTTACTCATAGCTAGAAAATGCCTCTCTCAGTGTGGTGGTTGTGGTGAATTTTGGGTGGGGAAAGCAAATTGGAATAAGATAACTAGTCTAAATAACAACAAAGGAGTTTTAACATAGTTAAATACATTATTTTGAATCTCGATGTTAATCATGTTAACTTGTATTCCATAAACTTCCCCTAAGTTTAGAAACAATTTCATGATAGAGTCACAGTTTTGCTTTTATCATGAAAGATTACTTTTAATCATAGATGAAGAGCATACTTATGTCTGCTCAAAGCACTGACTTTGTTTCTCTTTCCCTCTTTAATCCAAATGAAAACTCCTTGAATTAGAATATGAAATGTGTAGGAATCTGAAACAAATTCTAACATGCTGTGTAAAGAACAGATAGGACATCAGATTAAACCACAATTACAAATTCCTTCTCTAGAGAGTCACTCTGCAAAGATGGTTGTCATGAGAGTAATAGGGCTCCTATTTTATTGTTCATTTGATTCTATCTAGATCATGAGACTATGAGTCTCTTTCTAATTGTTAAATTATGTGTTGCTTTTTCTATTTATATGACCGAGAGCTGCAGAGGGCAAATCCAGAGTATTCATAAGTAATTTCCTAATCCTATAATGTTCTTGCTCCTAAAATTCATGTTAGTTCATGATTTTTCACAATACTGCATGGAAATCAATTACATTTGGGTTTTTGAAATTTCATTCCTGAGATCTGATATGTCATTTCTACTGTCCCTATGTGTTGGGCAACTTTCTCTCCAAGTCCAATACCATCTCCTTCTCTAGCCTCCTCCTCCTGTTCTAATTCTTCTTCTCCATGGGCAGCACCAAGACCTTATTCTTGTCTGCCATGGCCTTTGACAGGTACCTGGCCATCTGCAGGCCCCTGCACTACCCCACCATCATGACAGTTCAGCACTGCATCAGAATGGGAGCTGGCTGCTGGGTGTGTGGCTTCTCTTGTTTTCTCTTCCCAGTTTATCTTGTCTCCCAGCTGCCTTTTTTTGTCCCCAATACCATTGATCACTTCCTATGTGACCCAGGACTCTGTCCTGCATGCCAGCTCCTGGCACTGAGATCACCTGTGCCATCTTTAATCCAGTCCTCATCTTCTCCACCTTCCTCTTTATTACCAGCTCCGACATCTTGGTGATTAGAGCTGTGCTGAGGGTCCCTTCAGCAGAAGGCCAGCACAAGGCCTTTTCCACATGTGGCTCCCATCTGGCTGTGATGTCCCTGTTCTTTGGCTCCATCATGGTGATGTATGTGAGCCCAACAGCAGACAACCCAGCAGGGATCCAGAAATATGTGACTTTGTTCTATTCTGTATTAACTCCTCTTTTCAACCCCTTGATCTACAGTCTCCGGAATAAGGCGATGAAGGAGGCTCTGAGGAAATTATTCAACACTGTGAGATTTAGTCAGAAGCATTGAAGAAATCCTTGAAGAACTTGTGTTCATGACTAAAATAATGTAATTGAAATAAATAATTCAAAGGCAGATATTTAATTGAATTAACTGAATCAGAATACTTTCGTTTCGTAGGGGGAATAAATATTGAATGTTAATAAACTGCTTATTAAACTACTAGATGAAGAACATACTTATGTCTGCTCAAAGCACTGACTTTGTTTAAACATTAAAATGTTTAAACAAAACAGTAAAATGTTTACATCTCTTCATTTTTTTATTATTAGAGAAATTATAGTCTCTATCCTTTTTAGGACTATAAAATTCCATTGTATTGATATTTTTTTGTAAAGATTTATTTTTTATTTGTATAATAGCTGGGGTACAGGCCAGAGGCACAGGAGGGTGAGAGGATTCACCAGAGACAGAGTGGGGAGTAGAACAGGCAGACAGACCAAAAGCACTGCTGAGGGGAGCAGCGGGTGAGACAGGAGAGGTCTGTTGCGCCATGTGGGAATCTCCCTGGCCCTGGCCGGCCGGGAATCAAACCTACGCAGCAAAGGCTGCAGACAGCTTCACAGCGCTGTGCTCAACCCACTGCACCACCGGGGAGGCCCCTGTATTGATATATTTTTATTTTGTTTATCTTCTCAATATTGATAGACATTCAAGTTGTTTCCATTTGGTGCTCTTCATGAGTAATGCTTCTATGAACACGTTTTAGTGTGACCATGTTTTTACTTCCTACAGTATATCTCTCAAGTCAAAATGCTAGTTCAAATGCATTTTGTAAGTAAGTAAGTACTTACCTTGTAAGTAATGAGGACTTCAGTTTTCTGTGTATTTTCACCAATACTTGTTATTTTCTGCATTTTGACTTTAGCTATCTTAGTGAGTGAGAAGTGATATTTTACTGATGTGTTCCTTCTTGATGACTAGTGATGTTGATCTTTTCATGTATTTATTGGCTGTTCATATATCTTTGAAAAAATATATATTCAAATCCTTGTACCATTTTTAACTTCGAATTTTTATACTTTAAATGTTGTGTTGTAAGAGATATTAATATATTTTAGATATGTTCTTTCAGATATAATTTGTAAATATTTTCTCCCAAACTTTATTTTTTTTTATTTTCTTGAATGTGTCTTTAAAGTTTCGAATTTTGATGAAACACAATTTATCCTCCTTTTGTGTTTCTTGCACTTTTGATGTCATGTATAAGAAACCATCGCTTAATCCAAAGCCACAAAATTACTTTTGTGGGCATCTATATTATTATTTAACATAGATGACTTTTGCAATTTTTGAATTAATTTGATTATTGTAATAGGAATTTGTTAAGACAGGAATCATATGTAAGTTCCAAATATCTACTGTGAAGTAAAAGTTCCCAAACTCTTTTTGACTTATTCAAGTGCAAAAAATTTATAAGGTCATATGAATCACTGCAAAATAATCTATTTCTTGTTGTGTAGTATTGGCATTCTTGAATTAGCTGTCTCATACTTCACATTTTAATAGAGCCTTTTATTATTTTTTTTTATTTATTTTATTTTTTTTTTTTGTAGAGGCATGTTATTTATTTATTTATTTATTTGTTTGTTTTGCTTGTTCGTTTTTACATGCACTGGGTACAGTCAGAAGCGCGGGAGGGCGAGAGAATTCACCAGAGCCAGAGCGGGGAGCAGAGCAGGCAGAAGGACCGAAGTACACTGCTGAGGGGAGCAGCGGGCGGCAGGAGGGGTCTGCGCACCATGTGGGACCCTCCTCCGGTGGCCTGGGAGCAGCCGGGGATTGAACTGGCGCCGCAGAGGCCGCGGGCAGCTTCGCAACCCAGCGCTCAACCGCTGCGCCACCGGGGAGGCCCTCATACTTCACATTTTAAAGAAGAAATTATTTACTTTCTTGAGATTGTCAAATATGATCTAATCATTTTAAAGTAAATTATTCATATAACTTATTAAGTAACTTCTCTCAAACATTGGAAGCACTGATTCAGAGTAGGAGTAAAGAATGAGCAGTAACATGTTAAAAAAAAAGTCAGAAAAATAGGCAAAGTATGGAATATGGATAAAAGAAAGGATGGAATAAGAGAATTATTTTAAGTATAATAATTTAAATGTAATAATATACTAATAAATTTCTTTAAATGTGCTTTACAGAAAACAAGAGGTATGTAGAAATAGGCTTAGTGCTTTTAAACTATTGGTAATTTTTTCAAATATTTGCAACAGTGAGGTATTTTGCTTCTCTTTCTTTGCTTTGTATATCTTTGCTTCTATTTCTACATAGTAATTTTTATATCTTCTAATAAAGCTGTGTAAAAACTGTATTTAATGAAGTGGATCATTAATAATTATTTTTAATATTAGTATGGTCATAGGACTTTTTTGAATTTGTGACATATTGGTGGTTAAAATGTTAAAATAGTAGCAGTTTTGATGATGGTTATGTGGCACCAAATAATGTTTGTTAGTATGTGAGAGGAAAGAATGAAAGCAGCTGGTCCCTATTCATTCAACAACTTCACCAGGAGGATATTCCTTGGGTAAAGGGGTGATGGTTTCATGGATGCAAACTTATCTCTCAATATTAAGTCACACACATTAAATTTGCATAACCTTTGTATACCACTCATTTCTCAACAAGGAATTTTTTTTAAGGAAAATGGATTGAGTGTGCATAGCATTTGGAACAGTAATACCGCTGACATTTTTAGGCAGCAACTCTGAGCCAGAAACATGCCCATTACTTGATCCTCTCCACTTCATAGAATCTTCTCAACCAGTTGTAGTTTCATTGGAATTAGAGAGGGCTAGTAATCTCAAAGCAATATAATCTGTATGCATTTGAATAGGGATTGCAACTAGAAACTAAATCCCAAGCCAAATTCTTAAACATGACATATTACTTTTTTCCCTCAACTCCTTGGAGTTAAGAACTTTATTTTAAAAGTTACTCTAAATAGTTACAGAATATAAAAGATAGGTAGTAGATGTAAAAAAGATAGACATAAATTCCAGAGGTAATACATTTTTTACCTAAATCCTGTCAGTTTGGAACTTAGAAATAGCAATTTACTGCAATCATACCATCCACCAGAATGAACTGACTTCACTATGCTTTATTGATACGTTTTATAATGTTATCAATGTTTACCTGAAAGGAAAACAAAGCTGACTCTTAAACAACAGACACCCTTGTCACTTTCTGTCCTCCAGGTGCAAAGACTCTGGGTCCACATTTACATAATTTTCTTCTTTCTTTTCACACTTCTCTACCTAAGCTGTCCATCAACATTTGTTTTGCCCTTTCTTTTTTCTCAGGATGGCTTATGGGTCTTATGCCTTCTGAGATGGTATAATGTAATATAATATGATAATAATAATATAATAAGGCAAAATATGATGTCACATGATAGAGCATGACATAATGTAATATTTATTTAATCTAAAAAGGTAAATGTTGAAAATGTTGATTAAGTACACAATTTCAAAGGCATGATGGAGTCCCCTTCTGGGGGAAAACCGACATTGGACAAGTGCAGTGATTATAAAGTGCAGTGGTTAAGAAAAAAAAAAAAACTTGGCTGTATATTCTCCCCATTGCCCTTCTTTTGATAAAATGTTCTTTCCACAAAAGAACAACTGAGGACTACACTGAAAGCTTTTCTTGTTTTCCTGTCTTCATGCTACAAAATGTAGAGGCAGACAGGACTATGGTTCAGAGCACACCCGTGGCAGCCAGATTGTGAACTCAGAGTCTGCCTCTGCCTTCACTAGTTGCCTGGCCTTTGGCAAATTGGTTCATCTCTCTAGATTCAATTTCTTTCTGTGTATAATGGAGATGATCTCACCTGCTTCCTTTTGAGAGGATTCAGAGTTAATGTACAGAAAGGATATAGAACAGGATTGAGAGAGGGCCTGACACATGTTTGGCTCTGTATAACGGTTCTTGTGATCACTGGCATCATCAAAATAAAATCAGGCTTG
Organism: Talpa europaea; assembly: GCF_964194135.1. Taxonomy (NCBI): domain Eukaryota; kingdom Metazoa; phylum Chordata; class Mammalia; order Eulipotyphla; family Talpidae; genus Talpa; species Talpa europaea. Next base: position 59,014,394 of record NC_140075.1, on the reverse strand, counting down.
TAGAAACATAAAAATTCTGGGGTTAACAATTTTTCTAGTATTCACAACAGTAATGAAGTTCTTCCTCTTTTGTTTTGCATGTGCTTAATACCTGGTTTGTCTTGTATCTTCTCACATTACTGTGATTTTATTTTTATTTTTTTACTTCTTTACCATTTGAGCCTACAGTAATACTTGGATCTGTTGGCCTCTGTGCTTGCTGTATGTTTGACTTTGCAAGGAACTCAAGAACTCTCTCAATTCTAAATCTTCATCTTCTAAGATTTTTCCATATGATTTGTAGGAAGGAGGTGTAAGAAGGAAAGTAGAGAAACACATTTACTGCACAAATTGCAGCCTACTCAAGGCAGGAGCACATTCAAAGCAATACCATGGGGCAAAAGTAAAACAACACAAACTTGGACATGAAATCTGCTCTGCCACTCCCTAACTCTATAAATTAGCTTAATAGCCTTATCCCTTCTTAACCTTATTCTTATCATATATGAAATGAGCAGAACAAATCTCTTACTTTTAAAGCTTAAAATTTGTACTATTAGAAATTTTACAACCATACTATGTACAGTTGACACTACTTATTGTAAGCAGCCCAATTTCAGAGCAATGATATTATACATAAAAGTGTGCAAAAAGAATGTAAAAATTCTGGAGGTTTTGTATTATTGTAAAAAGTTTGAGGACATAAATATACTTAAATGCTCATACAATTATCTTTATTGTCAGTTTGTTATGTCATAGCAAATTGGTACCCTTTGGTAGATTTTATTTCTCTTTCAGAATAGCAATTATAGAATCCTTTCTGAAGACTCCAAAAAATGGAGTCTAAAAATCAGTAAGTTATAACATATTTGAAGCCAGAACAGTAAAAAAGTCTAGGAAAAATCTTGAAGTCTATTACAGAGGAAGAGTTTAAAATAACATATGCAAAATCCTACAGAATTGTGGTCTCATAAATGGTCACAGAGGGAAAAGTTCATGACTATTCCCAAGGTCTTAAAATTATATTCCGTTATTTTCTCAACCTGCACTAGGGAACATAAAATAAAAATTTAACTAAGATTCCATACCAAAGTTTGATCATATCTATTAGGTATTGATCTGAAAAACTACCCGATGTGAGAACACAGGAATTATGAAGACCTACGATAAAAGAGAATATTCTGTACTAAATTCAAGCTCTTGACTCATCTCTGAAACTCTCCAGATTATTTAATCAGTATTAAGCAGAAATTAACATGACAAATATATAACGCTCTGTAAACAGGCTTTCAGTGAGCTATTTTCCTGGAATAACATATATTAAGCAGTTATATAAAGAAGGATTTGTGTTGAATATGACGCCTTTTCCTGGGTAGTCATGACATTTTACATTTTGTTATACCATTAACATCAATCATAGTATTATCTGCATGTGCTGTAGAGTACAATAGGAAATGCATTCTTACCTGTGTATATCATATATTGTATATGATAAATGTAAATAGATCTCTTATCTCAATGGTACAGAGATACTATTATTACTGAAAAACTGGCATTTGACTAGGGCTTTTGAGAGAGAGGACAACTTATTTGACATTTAGAAGTAAATGCCACTTCTCAATGTCTTCAAAGCCTATCTTAAAAAGTTTTCAAGAAAAATTAAAAGTAGAATATAGAAACAGAAAGAGAAAAATACACACAATGGAGGAAATGATTATTAAAATCAGTTATGATTCACTCTATGACATTTTATTATCACTGTTACTCTTTAATTCCGGTTACTCGATCAACACTTCCCATGGGTTAAAATGATTTGCTTTCACATCACAATGATTCCATTGGTAATTGTACAACAGCAAGGCTACATTGATGACAATTCTGTAAGTTTATTTTGTTTCTAGAAAAAGAACATTTCTTATGACTGCAGAAACCCGGCCAGGCTTCAAATACCGGCTCTTCAGTTTTGACATAGCTGACTTCATTTCTTTGTTCCTAAGAGTATAGATGGCAGGGTTTAAAATGGGAGTAAAGATGGTGTAGAACACAGCAAGGACTTTGTCAACTGAATAGCCACTGAAGGGCCACACATAGATGAAGATGCACGGTCCAAAGAAGAGTATGACCACAGTTATGTGGGCAGTCAGGGTGGAGCGAGCCTTTGCCATGCTAGCCGAGGAGCGATTCCTAACTGTGATAAGTATCACAGTGTAGGAGACAACCAAGAAAAGGAAGGTACTCATAGAGAGGAAGCCACTATCTGCAACGATTAGTAGGCTGATAACATAAGTGTCTATGCAGGCCAGCTTGGTCACTAGAGGGAGGTCACAGAAAAAGCTATCGACTTCATTAGGGCCACAAAAAGGCAAATTAACAGTAAATGCCAACTGGCTGGTAGTATGGATGAGACCAACAAACCATGGGATGAGGACAAGAATAATACACACACGGCGGCTCATGATTGTCATGTAGTGGAGAGGTTTGCATATAGCCACATAGCGGTCATAAGCCATGGACACAAGGAGCACCATTTCACCACCAGCAAATAAATGAACACAGAAAATCTGAGTCATGCAGGCATTAAAAGAAATAGTCTTGTGTTCCGCCAGTAAATCTGCAAGCATTTTGGGGGTAGCAAAGGTGGCAACACATATGTCTATAAAAGAGAGGTTGGCTAGCAGGAAGTACATGGGAGTGTGCAGGCGTGAATCTGAAGTCACGGTGAGGATGATGAGAAAGTTGCCCAGCAGTATTGCCAGGTAGAGTAGTGAAAATATAACAAACAGTATGGGCTGCAGGTCCTTGGAGCTGGAGAATCCCAGCAACACAAATTCTGTCACCCGAGAATAGTTTGTATCACTCATTGACTTTGGAAGGAATTTATCTTCAGTTACCTGAGTTAGAGGAAAAACTAAGATCAATATGCATGAACTGAGCATGGATTTGATGTCTCAATTCTGCCTCAGTTTTAAGAATTTTAGTTTTAATTCAAATATGAATTTTGGATTTTCAAGCATGCCTAAATAGAGACAGCACTCTAGCAAGCAAAATGAAAGAAAGAGAACCAGAACAGGACACTGAACCAACACTTTTCTAGAAAAAGGGCATAATGGAGGTGGAAGACAGGTGGAAACAATTTTAACCAACGGATTTTTTTAGTTACATGAATTTAAGAAATGAAATAAGCTGATTAAAAAATTAAAGTTAGAAATAAATATTAAAGCAACTATTTAAAAAGTTGTTTTGACATGTCTGAAATCTAACAATCTACAGAGACAAAATCCGTCATTTTTTTCTTCACTAAATAAAATAAGCTTTCTTACTAATGAGAAATCTTACTAAGAGGGAAAGGTGTGACCTGCTTCTCAAAGGAAATAGGCATTCACAAAATCAACATGTAAAACACGTTGGGCACATACTGTGTAATTCCATTTAAATGAAATTTAAAGCCGGATATATTAATATATAGTATTAGAAGTGAGGAGAGTGGTTATCCCTGGAGGGAGAAAAAGAACAGGAGGACATTGGAGAGGCTTTGGCATGCCAGGAATGTTGTTTCTTTATGCAGATGTTAGGGTGTCTTAAGAAGGGATCCTTTTCCTTTCTCTTCATGGGCTCTAATGACTCTCTGCTGTAACATTTAAACTCTCATTTCACTTCTATTAACAACATTTCTAGCATTGGCTTCTTTAAAAATTAGCTTTTTCCACAATTCAGCACTAATGGAAAGATAGTTATACATTTCTTTAAAAAAGATTTATTTATTTATTTATACAAGCACTGGGTACAGTCAGAAACGTGGGAGAGTGAGAGAATTCACCAGAGCCAGAGCGGGGAGCAGAACAGACAGACTGACGAAATACACTGCTGAGGGGAGCAGCAGACGCGGCAGCCAGGGATCGAACTGGTGCTGCAGAGGCTGAGGGCAGCTTCAACCTTTGTGCCACTGGAGAGGCCCAATTATACATTTTCTATCACAAATGATATTTACTTAATAAATGAGTATTTATTTCCACCTTTGCATTTTTCCCCTTATAATAAAGTTTATGAGTATAATAGGATGAAAGTTTAGCTCTCATCTTTGCTCCAAAGAAAGCATAATAGTAAAGGATAAACATATAGATGTATTTATTCCCTGTGCATCACAGAGTTCAGTGACCTCGAGGAGATCTCTTAAATCAATACGTCTATTTTTAAGAATGTAACATGAAGAAGTTTATCAACCAAAGTTTTAAGCTTCTCTGCAATATAAATTCATTATTTTTGGTTAATTCACTATATAAGAATTTAAATGCTTATAGCACTGTGCTAGGCACAGCTGAAAGAGCTGTTAGGTTTATACCTTTCCCCACTAAATATTTTACTATCATTATGTCTTTTTCTTTTAGAGAAGATGACGGGCTCTTTTTTCCCTTCACTCTCCAGTACATTCTAGATGAAACAAAACTAGTTTTACTACTTCATAAAAATATTTTTATACCCAATAAAATCATACAATAGAAGCAAATCTATTGGAAAATATTTTAGATTAAAACCACAGCTATGTTATTAAGCAACTATATGGCACTGAGCAAACCATTTAGCTCTTCAAGGTTCCTTGTTCTCATATATAAAATGATGAGGATTATATTACCCTTAAAGAGACAGCAAAAGTGTTTTTTATATAGGTTATGAAATACTTCATTTTTGTGTGTGTGTGTGTAATATTTTAGTGTGAATTCATGCAATCATAGAAAATTTTGCTAAGTAACTTACAGGTCTCTTTTATTCCTATGTATTGTTTTTAAAATGTCTTTTCCCAATATTTTTATCTCTGAAAACTATGTCTGGTTGGTAAAATAAGGTAGGTATGAGAATAATTTGCAGATGCCACCATACTTTAACAGTTCAGTTAAAACCTGCAGAAATTCTCTTTCACTGGCTGCTCCTTCCACCAACTTCTCCCTGTCCCTCACAGTTGCCATGGACTGGTGCATGAGCCTTAGAAAGAGCCACTGAACTGAGATAAAAATGAAGAGTTTGGATATAACCTTTAGTCTACAGGCATCCACAACCAGACATGGCTTGATTTTCAGATACAAGCTGCCATGAAAAACACTGATCTGGCCCTGAGGAGATGAGTCATAAGCCAGATTTACCTTAAAGAAAGAAATAAGCAGAGGATGTCTGTACCTGGGGTTGGACTTCAAGGAAATGGACAGCGCTGGCTGCAGTGTCCTAATGGAAGCTCTTGCTAGTGGGGGAGCACTTGAGGAATCTGAAAGAGGGAAAGAAGTTGATAAAACCAAAGAGGCAAAGAACTGCTGGAAATAAATTTGTAAATGGTATAGTGTAGCCTTATTTTTGCAATATTGTTTCTGCATATGTTAGCAATAAAGGAAGAAATATGTAAGCAATCATAATAACTTGCTGAGACCTCTAAATTAAAATCATTAATACTTTACTAAAGGTAAAGAGAATTGATTCTTGATCTATGTTTCAGTCAAATGTCCTAGAAAAGTGTACCTCCAAACTTAATCTCCAGAAAAATGAATGAAATCTATCAAACAGTTACAATACTTATTTTAAGGGGGAATTCAGAACTGTTAGCTGTTACTTCTTCATAGACACCTTCTTTGTCTAATAAGAGAAATTTTTAGTCAATAATATCAATCAAAAGCACTCCAAAATATTTTTTGAAACCAAAAACCAATTGCAGTCATTGCCATATAATTTAGTTTCTGTACAGTTCCTGAAATGTTAGGAAATTTAGTCATTTTCTCAAAATAACATATAGAAAAATTTGCACTATTCCCTTTTCTTAAAGTACTTTCCTTTAATTTTAACAGGTAGATTAACTCTCTTCTTCTCAAGGGAGTGTTACCCATAATAATCATATAATTGAGTGAGGTACTTTATCCTGTAATAATATAATGGATTTTACCATGTTAGTGATAAAATTCTCAAAGACAGGCATCACATTGCATTTTGCTTTTTCTTTAACTAGGTGCACAGCAGCAAGTTCTTTCTTTCATTAGTTATTTTATATCCAATAACCACATACACTAGTTATCATTATTTCTATTTCATATATAATTAATATCACCTGTCTTGAATAAACAGATCATTCTAAATTAAAAGGTTTAAAATATCTTGAAGTATAAATCAAGGACTGAAGTCCACACATACATATACTATAGCCAGAATATTGTGATATAGAAAACCTTTTTTTCTACTTCTATTAAATATCTTACCAAATTTTAGGCAAACTGCATACTCTCTCAGGTACTCAATTCTTTTTTAAAATGAGAAAGAAGTTAAAATTCTTCCTAAACTATAAAATCCTATGGTTACCTGACTTTTAAAATGATTCCATAAGAACAAATAATCTGCACATAAAAAATAAAGCAACAGGTTACACTGATGTAAATAGTATATACAATCACCCCAGTTTTGTCAAAGGAAATCAGGGATCAATCACTTCTGCAGTTATTTTCTAATTGTTAATGGACATAATAGGTACAGAACCTGCAATGATTAAAGAAAGTAAAGGATGTTGCTTGTTTGCTCTCTCTGCTAACTGAATCAAGAGCCTAGGAAAGCACAGCTGGCTCCTTCTCCCATGCCTTGGAATATCTACACTTGCCAAGTGGAGCAAAATTTTGCAGGAACCACTGGCTAAAGGGCAAAGGATGAGAACCCAAGTTTTCCCAGGCTTCAGTCTAACCCTTTACACTCTCTGAAGCATCATTGGTCTCAGTATACAGATAAAAGGAAATCTTTGCCAGTAATTGGAAACTAATTGGGGATTTGCCATCAGTAGATTGTAGTGATGAATGTAAGTGATGATATACTTGTGCACAGGTCTGAATAGGGACTGATATGGAGGGACAGTGAGAGTGAGAGAGAAAGTCTGATGTTTAATTTCAAGTAGATAAAGTGGAGTTATCATTCATTATTCTATTATGCAGGTTTCCCCCACCTCCAAATGAACTAAAAATTAAAAAAACAGACTATCTCATCTTTAGAATAACTTCTCTACACTAGCTTCCCCACTAACTAGTAACACAAATGTTACAGGCTAGGCCAATATAAAATTCCATTTCTTTTTTTTAATTTAATTTTTTAATTTAAATATTTTATTTTATATAATTCTTACATCTTTTTTCATCTTTACACAATGTACGCATTTTCATTTTGGTTATATTCCCCATACAATTGCACCCCCCCTTATTTTGACTCTAGTCCTTTCTTTTCCTGCCCCTCCCTCTCCCCCCTAAAATTTCATTTCTTCTTCATAATTAGAAATAAAATTGTGAATTTGAACAGTAGTAAAGTAGAATAGTGGTCTTCTACTTTTGTTAGTCAAGTTGAATATTTGCCTTTCGCTAATTAGCTTACAAAATAGGACTAGGTAATCTCCAGTACTATTTTCACTTCTAAATTTTGAAATGCAGAGGTAGTTATATAATGGAATATGTAGAGCTTGGAAAAGTCAGTAGAATTTCTTGGGCTATTCTTAGAATGTCAAGCAGCTTCTTCACTAATGAATTATATGCCACTTTCTCATTGCCACTATACTTCAGACGTAGCATCTTTCAGATCACAAAATATATCAGTGATTTCTTTACCTCCTGAGTTAAGATGAAGTTTGATACTTAGAAAACACATCTTATATTAATATCTATCTCTAAAATGTAACAATTAAACTCTGGAAATGTAAATATGTATAATCATTCTTGTCCATAATTTATCTTGTAAAATTTGCTTTCCCCTAAGAACATATGCATAAAGCAATAAAGGACACCTAATTCATCATTACTCTGCATTGCACAGTAAATTCCTTTCTTTATTCTAGCCAAATTTTGATAGTCGATAACTATGGATTTATTAAGTATCTAAATATCCTATAAATAGAAAGCATGTAAGGGCAGAGAAGGGACAGGTAATAGTTGAAACATACTTCCTTCTGTTCATCAGGTTCTTATTCTATTCCTATCAGATCCTATTCCTAATAAGCAATGCAGTGGGAAGTCATGTCATACAGACAGAGAGGAGAAGAATAGGAATTTTCTTCATATGGTGTTTTCAATTTGACTGAGACAATAATGACCCTTTTGCTGAATTCTAGCTGTCAAGTTTGCATCTAGGAAACAGCTTACTCATAACTTCTCTATTCTAAGCAAATGTTCAAAATATATTTAAAATACTTACATTCTAGTAATGATTTCCGTCTTTTATTCTTTAAATCTTCTAAACTTTCACTCACCTTTCATAGTCAATGCATTTTTAATATACTCTTTACATGGTGCATTTTAATGTAGTTTCTGCACTAAAAGGTGCTTAGCCCCTTAGTTTCTATCCTAATGAAATGAGAGCTCTGCTACTCTCTCCATTAAACATACAACTGCAGTATTCTAAGACAAGACAAATAAAGACTTATACCCTGATGTTGGGGAACAGATCTCTTTGGAAAAGTGAACAATCACTCTTTAAAGATCTGTTAAGTCACCCTGCATTGGGAGTAATTACATTTTCCCATTGTGTATTCTTAGTACACTTGTCGAAGATTAGTTCAATGTATGCATGAGTTTATTTCTAGGTTCTCTATTCCATTATTGATCCATATGTCTGTTATGATAGAAAGTTCATACTGTTTTGGTAACTGCAGGTTTGCACTGTATTTTGAAATCAGGAAGGGTGGTGGCCCAGCTTAATTATTCTTGTTGAAAATTGTTTGGGATATTGGAATATTTTTTAGTTGCATATAAATTTTAGGATAATTTTCTATTTATATAAAATGTGATTTGGATTTTGAAAGGGATTGCATTGAATCTATAGATTGCTTTGTGTAGTATAAAATTTTTATAATATTAATTGTACCAATTCATTTACATGAGATATCTTTCCATTTATTTGTACTACTTTAATTTCTATTATCAGTGCTTTATAGTTTCAGTGTACATATCCTTTATTCCCTTAGTTAATTTCTAAATATTTTGTTCTAAGTATTTTGCCTTTTATATTTTAAACAATACAGTTTTGAAATAAGGTTTCTCTTGTCTCACTTTCAATCATTATGTGTTAATTCATATATACATACATACACAGATACATTAAAATTTCATCAAGCATCCATTGTATGTCAAGCACTATTTTTGAGTCTACCAAGAAATATGTGAAGCAGAATAGATCCCTGATACACAGAACAAGAACTGGCAAATTTTTTTTTTCATGTCAGATAATAATTATTTAGACTTTATAAGGCATATATGGTCTCTGGTACATATTATTTCTGTTTTGATTTTTTTAACATCCCTAAAAAAAGTGGGAAAATTTGTTCTTAGCTGTGAATTGTAAATTTCAGATTATCAGCCAGAATTTGTGAATCTCTGTCACAGACCAAAAATTTTAATGGATGACATAGAAAACAAGTATATCAGCAAACAATGTTAAACTAACAAGAAAACATCACAAACAAGACATAAATCATCTTCTAAAGATTTATCATAATGCTATGGTGTCCCTCCATTCCCATCCTTGGCAATCACTGATTTATTTTCTGTCACTTTAGTTTGAATTTGAATGTTTGTGTCTTTTGTTGATTTTTTTTTTATGGTAACTTCATTTACAACACTCCATATGATCTAGGGGTATATAGGTTCTCACCTCTTCAGATGTATGTTACCACACCGTATCACCAAAAAATTCATTGCTTATGGGGCCCCAACCCCCGTTGTTCTTTATCTTTCCCTTCTCTCTCTAGTAACCTCATTTCTACTGTCATTATTTCCAGGGTTTGTTTTTCATTTGGTTTTGTGTGGCCCTTTGTTTTGTTCCTCTATGTTCCACATATGAGAGAAACCATCTAGTTTTTGTTTTTCTTCTTCTACTTTATTTCACTTTGCATAATGCCTACCAGTTCTAGCCATGTTGTCACAATTGGTAGAGGCTGATGAGTTTCCTGTAAGCAATAAAATGTTGGATTTCGTTTTCTGAATCATTTGGGAATTCCATACATATAATTGGTGAATTCACTTCATTAACATTTGGAATAATTATTGAGAAGAAAAGCATTTGTTCCTTTTCACTGTTTTGGGGTGTTTTGTAATTTGTTCTTTTGTTTTTCTCATATTCTCTTCTCTCATGCATTGATAGCTTTCTTTTGTGTTATGTTTGAATCCCCTTTCCAATTTCTTATGTATTTCTCCAGTGGATTTTTGAAGTTATGAATTTTATGTGTAAGAAGGTTCTACACTCATAAAAAGTAAGGCATATGAAAAATGTTCAACTTCACTAATTATCAGGTAAATGCATATCAAAACCACAATGAGATACCACCTCACATCAGTGAGAATGGTCCATATTAAAAAAAAGAAACAGCAAGTGCCAGTGAGGATGTGGTACAAAAGGAACTCTCATATTGCTGGTGGGAAGGCAAATTGGTCCATCCACTATGGAAAGCTGTGTAGAGGTTCCTCAAACTACTAAAAATGGATCTACCATATGACCCAGCAATTCCACTCCTAGAAATCTACCTAACAGACACAAAAACATTATTTTGAAAGGAAACTTGCACTCCTATGTCTATTGCAGCACTCTTTTTAAATGGCCAAGATATGGAAACAACCTAAATGCCTTAAAAAGATGAATGGGTCAGGATACTGTGGCATATACACACATTGGAATACTACTCAGCAATCAAAAAAGATAAACTCATGCCATTTGTGGCTACAAAGATGTAGCTGGAAGGGATTATGCTAAGCAAAATAACTCAGGAGGAAAATGATAAATGCTGGATATGGTTTCATTTCTATGTGGAATATAGAGAACTGAACAAAAGATTAAGAAAAAGACAAAACTTGCAAACTGACCATATATCTGAGGCATATAGCAGGGGAGGAGGAGAGAGAGGGGGCAAGACAGGGGCAGGAAAAGCACAGGGAGTATGGTGATGAATCATAGGTGACATGACGGTGGGAAAACAACAAGAACTAGAAACCATTACATACAAACCACACAAAATAAACAGCAGTGTAAGAAAATAAATAAATTAAAAAAAAAAAAAAAAGAGAAGTGGAGCCTGCCCTGGTGGTGCAAAGGATAAAGTCAGCACTATCAAGCTATCACTAAACACTACATCATGAGTTCGATCCCCTGCCAGGGAGTTGACCCACATGGTGCAGCAGACCTCTCCTGCCCTACTCACTGCTGTGCTCAGCAGTGTATTTCTCTATATCCGCCTCTTCTGCTCCCCACTCTGTCTCTGGTTAATCCTCTCATTCCCCACACCTCTGGTCTACACCCCAGTACATGTCTGCATAAGTAAATAAAAATAAACCTTTTAAAAAAAGGAAAAAATAGGAGAACCATGAGGATTACTCCTGAGAGGAGAAACCTTTACTGTACAAAAAATGAATAATGATGTTTTTTAAAAAGTTAATTTTAAAAAATGTAATTACTCATTTTTGTCTGTCCTTGTATTCTATGTAAGTTTTTGCAATCATTATATGTTGGGGCACTTAACAATAGGTTTTTTTTTATTGTTGAGTGGAATTCTATTGTTTATTAGTTTTACCTTGCTGCCACAATAAATTACCATGAGCACAGAGGCTTTAACAACTGAATGTCTTTAAAGCCTGCTTGTATGAAGTGCAAATGGGATTTATCTGGTGAAAGTTAAAGTGTCTGCATGGTTGTGTACTATTCTTAAAACTCCAGGGGAAAATCTATTAGCTTGCATTTTCTAGGTTCTAGAAGCCATCAGAAATGTTGGGCTAATGAACTACTTCCTCTGTCTTCAAAGAAAGCAATGCTGCATTTGTGTTATTTCTCTCCATTCTACTGCAGCTGGCAAAGGTTGTCCATAAGGACATACATGATTTGATGGGGCTTACCAGGAAAATTTTCCCATCTCAAGTTCCACATCCTAGATAACAACTGCAAATTCTTTTGTTATATAGGGTAATACAGTTATAGATTCAGGGGTTAGGAAGTAGGTATATTGTGGTAACATTATTCAGCCTGTTATATTCTATTCCAAGGGTCAAACCCTAGTGAAGTGAAAACATATGTTCAAACAAAAACTTGTTTAGCATATAATAGCCCAATAATGGACAGAAGTCAAATGTCTCTCAATTGTAGAATGGATAAACAAAAAGTAGTATATCCATACAATAGGATGTTGTTCAATAATAAAGAGGAATGACATACTTATAAATGCTATAAAATAAATTAATCTTGTAAATACAATGCTGTGTTAAAGAGCCTTATATGATTTAATTTATATGAAATATTCAGAATCCATAAACCAGGAAAGAAGTTGTAGATTTGTGGTTTCCAAGTTCTGGGGAGAGAGGACTATTACTCTTCCAGAGTCTGTTTGTAGAATGAGAGAGATTTCAGTGAAGATAATGAGATATTAATGTTCTTCAAGAAGTTGCAGAGACAAATCTAACAATTTTGTAATTTGAACAGTCCCTGGAGTCACTGGTCCTGTCTTCTAACCAGAAGAAGGCACAAAATGTTGACTGAGAGCACATGCTTTATCCTAATTACAGCTCTCTCTAAGAAAATTCTTTTTTTTATGATATTATAATCTTTTTTTAATTATAAATTTTATTTTTATATTCCCCATACAATTGCAACCCCCTTATTTTGACCCCAATTCCTCCCCTCCCCACCCTCCACCACCCATAGAGTGTCTTTGGTTCATAGTTGTTTGTTGATTTTGATTTTTACTTTCTTATAGTTATTCTTTTTCCTGGTCCCTTATTTAAGTTTTCTAGATTCCTGCTATGAGTAAGACCATCCGGTATTTTTCTTTTTCTTTCTGGCTTATTTCGCTGAGCATGATCCCTTCCAGCGCCATCCATGTTGCTGCAAATTGCATGTGTTTATCTTTTTTGAATGCTGAGTAATATTTCATGGTGTATATGTACCACATCTTGATCCAGTCATCTATTTGTGGGCATTTGGGTTGTTTCCAAAGCTTAGCTATTGTAAACAGTGCTACTTTGAACATAGGAGTGCAGGTGCTCTTTGGAATTGATGTTTCTGCGTCCTTTGGGTAAATACCTTGGAGTGGAATTGCTGGATCATATGGAAGCTCTATATCTAGTAGGTCAAGAAATCTCCACACAGCTCTCCATAGTGGTTGGACCAGTTTTCACTCCCACCAACAGTGCAGGAGAGTTCCTTTTTCTCCACAACCTTCCCAACATTTGTTGTTGCTAGTTTTTCTAATAAGTGCCATTCTTATTGGTGTAAGATGGTATCTCATGGTAGTTTTGATTTGCATTTCCCTGATTACAAGTGATGTTGAACATTTTTTCATATGCCTGTTGGCCATTTGCATTTCCTCTTCAGAGAAGTTTCTTTTTAGCTCTTCTGCCCATTTTTTGACTGGATTATTTTCTTTGTTTTTGTTGAGTCTCATCAGCTCTTTGTAGATTTTTGTGATCAGTCCTTTATCATTAGTATTGTGTGCAAAAATGTTCTCCCAGTCGGTGGGGTTTCTCTTTGTTTTGGTTATTGTCTCTTTTGCTGTGCAGAAGCTCTTTAATTTGATGTAGTCCCAGCTGTTGATCTTTGCCTTCACTATCAGTGCTTTGGGTGATGTGTCTGTAAAGATGTCTTTAAGGTGCATATCATGTAGTGTTTCGCCTGTATTTGCTTCTATGTATTTTATGGTTTCAGGTCTTATGTCTAGTTCTTTAATCCATTTTGAGTTGGTTTTTGTGCATGGTGTGAGGTAGTGGTCAAGCTTCATTCTTTTGCATGTAGTGACCCAGTTTTTCCAGCACCATTTAAAAATAAATTATTTTTAAGTTAAAAAATGCAAGCAAGAGGGCCTCCCTGGTGGCGCAGGCGGTTGAGCACCACACTGTGAAGATGTACACAGCCTCTGCAGCTAAGGTTTGATTCCAGCCAGCCAGGGAGATTCCCACATGGTGAAGCAGACCTCTCCTGTCTTGCCTGCTGCTCCCTTCAGCAGTGTATTTCTTCAGTCTGCCTGTTCTGTTCCCCACTCTGTCTCTGGTGAATCCTCTCACTCTCCCACACATCTGGCCTGTACCCTGGTTCTTGTATAGAAATAAATAAATCTTTTAAAAAAAAGCAAGCAAGAAAAAATTGAAAGGAAATTATCGAGTATTAATAATACATTTTCACTACTTTAAATTTAGTAAAATACATGCCTTTAAAAAAACATGTTATTTTATTATAAATCAATAGTAAATCATAAAACTCTTTGAGATGTTAAAACTAAGAAAAATCTTACCTTAAAAAATAAGGTTTGAAATTTGAAAAGCAAGGGATTCATACTTTGGAAGAATTTTTCTAAACCAGTCATTTCATCCAAATCCCAAAGTAATTACAGAAAATAATCCAAACTGATGCCCTGCATTGAGGTAATGGCAGAGCATTATATAATTACAGCCATCTATGTCCTCAACAATTCTCTGTTGTTTTTTTCATTGACTTTGATTGACTTTGGGTTTTCTCTCTTTATATGTTCCTGTGATCATTCTAATCATTTCTCTGTGCTTCCAGTTATGCCTCCAAATATCTTAGCTTCTACATATTTCCCTTTGCTCATTTTGTTTCTTTCTATAAGTTTGTGTGTGTGTGTGTGTGTGTATGCCTAAACACTTTTGTAATTCTATGTCTACAATTTATTCAACTGCGATTATATCATCTCCAGAGTATATATAGATCTGACTGGTTTAGTTTCCTTTAATACCATCAAATTCTTTCTCTTCCTTCCTCCCAGTTTTCTGTGTACCTTCTCATTTCTTTTTCTGTTCACTATAACTGATTACGTAAGAAAGTGAAATCTATATTTCACTATATAGAGATGGAATGGATTTTTATAAATATTTTCTATCTAAAATATCAATGTGTGATATGTGTCTATTAACTTTTTCTAATGTTTAAAAGCTACCTATGTAATATACACAAAAATTCCATATTGAATTAAATATTAGAATATGATCTGAATAGCAAAATTTAAATACAGAATAAACAGAAAAATATATTGAAATGTATAAAGGAAACCATTGGTATTTCCAATTGGAAAACTTTAAACTAGTGATAGAAAAATCAAATTGTTAAGGAACTGACATATTTTTAACTATAATTTTAATATAATTTTTAAAAACTTCTAAAAAACGAATGATGCTATAAACAATAGGGGAAATGTTAAAATAACTCCAAATGAAAGAATAGCATTCAGATTATTCAAAGTGCTTCAAATAAATGAGACAAATAACATATCAGGAAAATAGATTAACGTCAATCACCGTTTCCAATACAAAAAGAGTAACTGACAATCTGCCATGTTTTATAAGAAAGTTAAGCTCTATATTGTCTTTACATCAACCTAATATTGCCCTTCATAACACACTCATTTCTTAATCTATGTGATGCTATTCTTCATTAAGATTATAGTTGATATAAAATTCCTTAATAGATACTTTCATCAAATAAATATCATTTATAAAGATATGTCAAAATTGCTTATGCTCACAAAGGCTATTCTCAAATTTTGCAATCTAAGTATGAAAAGAATTAAATTTGTCTTCTAAGCCATAAAAGTAACAGAAAGAATAGGCAATATACCAGCTGAAGTTTTATTGAATAAATACATACCTTCCCTGACTTAAGTTCTGAACTCCCTTTATATATGAATAGTGTAGGAATACAAAGAAGGACCTGACAAACTTCTTTAAGAGTTCTAGCAAATTTCCAAAGTAACATTTTTTAAATAAATTCTCACATAAAACCTTGGCATTGACTCTGGAGAAACAATGTTTTCATAATTTACAAAGTGATAAGATATGAAATTACAAAAAGGTGGAAGAAGGAAATAGGGGGCTCGGGGTCATGTGAGTTCACCTTACCTGAAGGCATAAGATGGGTATCAGAAAATTTTATGTGGTTGGATGCCGTTTTCCACAAAAAATGAAATTCTAGTCTTGGATCTCAAAAAAAACCAAACAAATATAATTGAGTTCCATGCAGTATTTTGGAAATTCATGAACTGCTAACATGAATTTTAGGAGCAAGAACATTATAGGATCATGAAATCAGTCATGGATATTCTTGGATTTGGCCTCTGCAGTTCTCTTGTTTATATAAAAGGAAAAAGCAACACATAACTTAACAAGTAGAAGGAGATTCATAATCTCATGATCTAGAGAGAAGCAAATGAACGATTAAAATAGGAGCGCTATTACTTTCATGACAGCCATCTTTGGGGAGTGACTTTCTAGAGAAGGAATTTAGAACGTGGTTTAATCTGATGTCGTAGCTGTTCTTTACTTAGCATGTTAGAATTTATTTCAGATTCTAATTCAGAGTTTTCCTTTGGAATAAAGAGGGAAATAGAAACAAATTCAGTGCTTTGAGCAGGTATAAGTGTGCTCTTCATCTAAAAGTAATCTCTCTTATGATAAAAGCAAAGCTGTGTCTATCATGAAATTATTTCTAAACTTAGGGGAAAGTTTATGGATACAAGTTAACATGATTAACACAGAGATTAAAAACAATGCATTTAACTGCATTAAATGTTCTTTTTTATAATTTTGACTAGTTATCTTAATTCCAATTTGTTTGCCTCACCCTAAGCTCAACACAACTGAGAGAGGCATTCTCTAGCTCTGAGTAAAATTATTTAACATAGGAAATATATCTAAGAAAGTTTCCCATATATTTAACCACTTTGATAATGCATTTTAATGGTTCAATATTCTAAATTAACATTTTATGAATAAAAATGTGCATAATGTAATGATCCTCAAATTGTTGAGTACTTAGGTATGATAATCACAGATACAAAGATTCTAAATATAATATTAATCCATATTATAGAGTGGAATATTTCCAAATAATAGAATATGATCATGTAAGAATTCATCCTTTAAGATGTAGGCAACATTATATCAGGTGTAAAAACAGTATGTATTTTGTCATATTAATTAATAGAAAAAGGTGCTTCATTCTCTTAATAGATACACTGGAAAGTGGAGGATTTGAATCTCTCAGGTATGAAAAACCTAAAAGGATGACTTTATTCACAAACCTAGAGCAGTTATTTACATTGGAATATTTATTTATTTAGGTATCACTGGTTTACAAAACTATATGAGTTGAGGTATATAAGTGTTGTTACCAATCTATACTCACTACCAGGAGACCTGTAGTCCTTCACCATAGTACCCATAAGTGACACTATGGGTATATGTCCCTGTCTTTCTGTCTTATTTTGCTGAGCATAATTCCCTCCAATTCCATCTATATTTTTGCAAATGCTACGAGTTTATCTTTTTTTTTTATAGATGAGTTGTAGTCCAATGTGTATACACAGCACACATTTTTAATCTACTCATATGCAACAGATTTTCATTAGAAATTGTCTTACAAAATATTACTCATTAATAGAGATGCCTTTCTTTGTGTTGTATCATTCTGAGTGTTTATAAATAGCAAAAAAACTATAACCAATGACTTTGGGTCTTTGCGATATCTGGATATAATAAATAAAAGTGAAAACTTTCCTGTCATAACAAGGTTTATAATCAAAGTTAGTATGGACATTGAACTGGTGTGTACAACAAGAAACAATTTTGGCTCGATCAGTGAATGGGTAAGGAGTGAATAACAGAACCATGTGGCAACTATTGTGCTATACAAAGATATTAAAGAAAATTCTGTTTCATATTATTTGCTCTATTTTGAGAGAAATATGTCAAATTGACTTGAGGACAATATCCAATTGTTTAAATAATGTATGCAAATAATTTATTTTAGTTTCATTGTGTTAGGTTATGGGAATTAGTCTTATATCCATTTTAAAATATATTATTAGCCATTATAAAAATGGACGTTTATTAGATTTTCTTTTAGAACATACTCTTCTGTAAAAATACAATGGAAAAGGGTAACTGAAAATCTGCCATCTTTTACCAAGAAATATAAAGAACCAAGCACTCTTATAGTATTTTCCTTGATCCAATGCAACATTGCCCTATATATCAATTTCTAATCTATGAGATCTTATTATCTATTAAGATTTCAGTTGATATGCAATACCTTAATAAGTTCTTATGGCAAATATGAATCATATTTAAAGATATTTCAATGTCGTTTATGCTCACAAAAACTGTTACTTAAATTTTGCAATCAAAGTACAAGTAAATTTCCTTGTCTTCTAGTTGCTAATTACAACAGAAAATAACAGGGTGTAGGCAATATACCATTTGAAATTTCATTCAGTTTTTCCTAGAGAGATGAGGTAGAAGATCAAGAGGGCCACTTTCACCACTACTATTCAACTTAATTTTGGACATTCTAGCTAAGCAATTGGGCAAGTGCAATATATAAAAGTAATCCAAACTGGAAAAGAAGTGAAACAATCACTATTTGCCAGGACATGATAATACACATAGACAACTCTAAAGACTCCATTAAAACACTATTAGAAACAATATATCACTGCTGTGGAGTGGCAGGCTATGAAATCAAAACACAAAAATCAGTTGTGTTCCTATATGGAAACAATGAACTAGAAGAGGAGGAAATCAAGAAAACAATCCCTCCCTAGAAGTTATTCACACAATTACTCCCTAGAATCACTTGAAGACATTCACAATTACATCAAAAGGAATTAAAGACCTAAGAATGTATTTAACAAAGGAGTCAAAATATCTATACAATGAAAACTATAAGACACTGTTAAATAAAAACATGCCACAAAGAAATGGAAAGATATTCCCCATTCATGGATTGGAAGAATTAATATTATTAATATGGCCATCTTACACAATGCAATATACTTAGTCAATGAAATTCCAATCAAAATTTCAATAGAATTCTTCAAAGAAATAGAGCAAAACCTTATTGAACTTTACATGGAACCAGAAAAGATCCCAAACAGCCAAAGCAATCCTAACCGAAAAAAGAACAAAGGTATCACACTTCTATATTTTTAAAAATTAGTTGCTGTAATGGTTGGATACCCCCATCATATGGTATTACCACAGTAATACGCCCACCACCAAATACTCTTACAGACCACCAACATAGTCTACTGTGCTTCCTTTCCTCTTTATTCTTAAACACCCCTTTCCCCTTGGTGCTTCAGTTCTGTAGTCAGCTATCAAGGGTTAGTTTTTAGCTTGTCTTTATTTTACTCTTAATCTGGTTACTCTATATTCCACATGTTAATGATACCATCAAGTATTTGCCTTTCTTCTTCTGACTTATCTCAAGATTATCCCTTACAACTCCGTTCACATTGCCACAAATGGCATGAGTTTATCTTTTTTGTTTGATGAGTAATTTTCCATTTTGTATATATACTACATCTTCTTGATCCACTCATATGTTTTGGGGCACCTAGGTTCTTTCCACAATTTAGCTACAGAGTGCTGCAGTACACATGGGCATGCACCTTTGATCTTGCAATAGTGTTTTTGAAATTTGGGTAGATGCTTAGGAATGTAATTACTGGGTTGAGTGGCAGATCCATTTTTATTTTTTTGAGACACCTCCCTAATGCTTTCCATAGTGGCTGGACCAGTTTGCATTCCCACTACCAGTGTTAGGAGGGTTTCCTTTTCTCCACATCCTCACCAGCGCTTGTTATTTCTAGTTTTTTTCATATGAGCCATTCTCACAGGTATGAGATGGTATCTTCTTGTGGTCTTCATTTGTATTTCTCTAATAACGAATGAGGGTGAACATTTTTTCATGTGCCTATTTGTAGTCTGTCTGTCTTCTTTGGAGAAATGTCTATTCTTCTGCCTATTTTTTGAGGTTTTTTATTATTTAGTATTATGAGTTCTCTGTTATCAGTCGCTTTTTTTCAGATGGATGCCTTGCACATATTTTCCTTCCATTCAGTAGACTGACTGTCCTTTGATTTTAGTTATGGCTTCTTTCACTGTGAGGAAGCTGTTTTAGTTTGATGTAGTTCCAGTTGTGTGTTTCCTTTCTCTCTCTCTCTCTCTCTCAATCTCTCTCTCTTTTTTTTTTTTTTTTTTTTTTTTTTTGCTGTTTGGGATGAATCCCTAAAGGCATCACTAAATCTCATGCTGTAAAATATTTTCTTCTATGTATTTTATGTTTCAGGTTTTATATCCAAATATTTTATCCATTTTGAATTGATTTTGTTGTATGGTTTGAGATTAGTGGTGTAGTTCCATTTTTTTGCATGCAGCTGTCCAATTTTCCCAACATTTATTGATGAGAGTATCCTTGTTTCAGTGTATGCTCTTGGCTATTTTGTCATTGATTAACCGTTCATATAAGTGTGGGTGTATTTCTGGACTCTCAATTCTATTCATTGGCAGTACCAGACTGTTTCCATATGAGTTTCAGTTGTGTTTGTTCCAGTTCTTTGAAAAAATGCCACTGATATTTTTATTGGGATTGTTGAATTTGTATATTGCCTTGAGTAGGATGGCCATTTTGACAATGTTGATTTTTCCAATCCCTCCCTGAGCAGAGACTATTTTTTCCATTTCTTTGTGTCTCCTCCTATTCCTTCCAACAGTTTTCTTTTTATTGACCTTTTACCTCCTTTGTTAAATTTACTACTAGGTGCAATTTTTTTGGTGTAACTATAAATGTGAGCACCTTCTTAATTTCTTCCTCTTCTATCTCATTGTTTGCACATAGGAAAGCAACTGATTTATATGTGTTGATTTTACACTCCGCCACTCTGCTAAACTGAATAATTGTTTCATTTACTTTTTTCCATGGAATCCTAAAGAATCTTTACATACATTATTATGTCATTTGCAAATGATGATAACTTTACTTCTTCTTTTCCAATTTGGATTCCTTTTACAGCTTCTCTTCTCTAATTCCTCTAGCTTGAATTTGCAGTACTATGTTGAATAGCAGTGTTGACAGTGGACACCCTTGTCTTATATCAGATTTAGTCACACGTCTAGATTTCAAGCTGTATATTAACAAGTTATAGTAATCAAAACAGTATGGTATCAGAATAAAAACAGACACACAAATCAATGGAATAAAATTGAGAGCCAAAAATAAATCACATTTATACGGCTCATTACTCTATGACAAAGGAGTTAATATTATACCATAGAATAAGGAAAGTCCCTGCAACAAATGGTGGTGGGGAAACTGGATAACAATATGCAAAGCAATGAAACTAAATCACTACTTCACATCATGCAAAAGAATTGACTCAAAATGAATTAGAGTTGGATGTTACACATGAAATGATACATAGAAGAAAACACAGTCAAAATACAGTGCTTCAGGGATACCAAAACACTCCATTATTCATGGATATCTTTGGGGACCTGACTCCATCAGCAAGGGAAACAAAAGCAAAAGTAAACACATGAGACTACATAAAACTAAAAAGCATCTGCGCAGTGAAAGAAATTATCATTAAGATGAATCAACACTTTACCAAGTGGGTAAAATGTTTACACATCTGACAAGGAACCAATATGCAAAGATCTCATGTAACTCAAAAAAATAAAGGAAACAAATATCCAATCAAAAAATAGGCAGAAGAGGCCTCCCCGGTGGCGCAGCGGTTGAGTGCTGGGTTGTGAAGCTGCCCACAGCCTCTGCAGCGCTGGTTCAATCCCCGGCCACCGGGCGAGGGTCCCACATGGCGCGCAGACCCCTCCTGCTGTGCCCGCTCCTCCCCTCAGCAGTGTACTTCATCAGTCTGCCTGCTCTGCTCTCTCCTCTGGCTCTGGTGAATTCTCTCACCCTCCCATGCTTTTGACTGTACCCAGTGCTTGTATAAATAAATGGATAAATCTTTCAAAAAAATAGGCAGAAGGGCTAAATAGATACTTCTCTAACAGGGACATCAGATGGTCAGTAGGCACATGAGAAACTGCTCACTATCACTAGCCATCAGCGAAATGCTAATCAAAACTACAGTGAGATACAACCTCACAGTTGTGTGAAGACTCATCAAAAGGACCAGAAACAACAAGTGTTGGAGAGGATGTAGAGAAAAGGGAACACTTGTACACTGTTTATGGGAATGTAGAGTAGTCCAGCCCCTGTGGATAGCATTTCCATAGTAGTATGGAAATTTCTCAATATGTTAAAAATATATCTACCAAATGATACAACACTTCCAATCTTATTTACAAAAAAAAAAAAAAGCAAAATGCTAAATCTACGGGATACATGCACTCCTATGTTCATTGCAGTTCTATCTACAATATCCAAGTTATGGAGACAATTTATGTGCCAAATAACAGATGAATGGATTAAGAAGACATGGTATATATACACAATGTAATACTACTCAGTGATAAAAAAAATGAGCTGCCATTTGTGCAAACATGAATGGAAGAATGGAATTAGAGGTGGTTATGCTTAGCAAATAAGAGAGAAGATACTAGATTATTTTACTAGATTATTTCATTTGTAAGGGGAATATAAAGAAAGAAATCAAGGGTCCAGACAAACAAAACCAAAAGAAATCTTAGAAATCTGATTTTAGAATTGCAACTACTAAAGGGAGTAGGGCAAAGCGGGGAGCAAAGGATGGAGGTGGTCCAATATATGGGTGCTTTGGAGGTAGGTGTGATGTGGTAATATACATCTGAAGAGGTGTGAACCTGTACTTCTCAATCATACACAGTATTGTAAACCAATGTTATCTCAAAAGCAAATAATACAGGGCCTCCCTGGTGGCGCAGTGGTTGAGCGCTGGGTTGCGAAGCTGCCCGCAGCCTCTGCAGCATGGGTTCGATCCCTGGCTGCTCCCCGGCCACCAGAGGAGGGTCCCACATGGCGCGCGGACCTCTCTTGCCGCCCGCTGCTCCCCTCAGCAGTGTACTTCGGTCCTTCTGCCTGCTCTGCTCCCCGCTCTGGCTCTGGTGAATTCTCTCACCGTCCTGCGCTTCTGACTGTACCCAGTGCTTGTATAAATAAATAAATAAATAAATGTTTTAAAAAAAAAAAAAAAGCAAATAATACAAAAAAAAAAAAAAAGACCAACTCTCCTTACAAGTCATGGCATAGGCTCAAAAAGGATAAATGGAACATGGATTAAGTGGACTGTTTCCAGTAGCAATAAAGTACTTTGTGGGAATAACTTTTTAATTATTAGCTGGTGAATAACCTGAAAACAGAAAAAAGCACCTAGAATTCAGAGATCCACATTGAATTCTGATAGTGAAAACTGGTCTTATGCTTTGTTGCTTCATTTAGAAAAATGGAGGTTTTCTATTCTTGTCTATTTTCTCTGTCACATTAAAAATAAGTGGAATTGTACAAATCATCTCTACAATGATTTAATATACACATGACTTAAACCTAAATTTGTAAAATACAATGAGATGCAAAATATTTACATTAAGGTATGTTGTCATTTTATGCAAAATTCCATGTTGCTTATACTAAATTTGTAACTATTTTAATAGGGAAATGTAACTAATAAATGATGGAATGTTTTCAAAAAGAAATCAAATAAAGCTTGGTACTATCCAGTGTTACAGTGTAAAAATATCACTATATATTTTACTCATGGAGTGTAAATTAGAGCAGCATTTTCAGGAGGAAAAATATTGTTAACATTTGTCTTATAAATTTCATTTTCCATCTATGTCTCTTATAAATATTCAATAAATGTGTAAGGAATTATAAATATAATTTGAAATTCAAAATCCAAACTTGTTTATTGCATTATTATTTGAGTATTGATAAAATAATAGATGCTCTACATTCCCATCAATAATTTTATTATAACATATCCATGTTTTTAAAATATTATGAATCGGTCACAAAAGAATGAGAGCTGCATACAGTACATAAAAGTATATATCCATGAATCTTTGCCTTCTCTCCTCTTTCCCCATCACTTTCCCTCCGTTCTACTTTCTTCTCTTTCTTCCCACCTACACCTCCCCTTCCCCACACTGGCATGGTTTTGTCAATGGAAGAAAGGGGAGATTTTTATTTGTACTTTATAGTTTTCTGTAACTTGGTAATATAAAATATATAAAATCTAAAGTAAAAAATGATCACTAGTGAAAGCACTTCATGTGGAGAAAAACAGCAAAAGCTAAGGGGCATGGGCTTTGGCAAGGATCCCCTCTCCATACTTTCCTAAATGTTCACTTTCCATCTGTCCCATCAATCTCTGTCCTGTGGGTCAGGGAACTTACCACTCAATAAAACCAGGAGACATTAATGTAACTATCATTTTTTTCTTTTACTGTCACATCCCATGATCACTCCAACACACACACACATCTGTGTTCCATTTCTGGTGAAAGGTTGTGATTATTTTTTTTTTTAATGATTCCCCATGTGATTTGATTGTGAGTACCTGAATCCCCAAATCCCTAAACATCAAAATTTCCTAATGATGGCCAGTGTAACCAGGGGATTCCATCTATTTTATTTATTTTCTTGAGCTGTAGTATCTTGAGTGGTTTTATAGTTAGTATTCCAGTCATCTGTGACAGCAGGACCTACGAATCTAGCCTCTACAAACAGAAGGTTTGTATTGTTTGACTTAAAGTCTATTGCAGTGAATACCTTACTTCATGTTCCAGTCATCTTTACCCATTTGCAGAGCCAGTATTTAATGGTAATTGTGTATTTTTCAGTAGTACATAATATTGCAAGTTTAATATCAATTATAAAATCAAATGATGCATTCAGAAAAGGTTTTAGGACTATATGGCTAGCTAAAGTATCTTTTGTTTTCCCCTTAGCATTAGATGATGATTATTTTCTTCATGTTTTCAGATCTAGGCAATAATCATTTTTGTAATAAAAAATTTAAAACATGGAAAATTAAATAGTGAAGTATTTCTTGCATAACAAAACCATTATTAAAATTTGCTTTTAATAAATCTTAGATTGTTTGATATTATACCTAGACAACAACTACTACATTCAAAACTAATTACATGGATTACAATTAAGGGAAATTTTTACCTGACATTTGGTAACTGTAAATTTGTAGCTCAGTTGCAAAAAATGAACAAATCCCAATTATTCAATTTTTTCATATAAAAATTAAGTAGCAAGTCATGAGACTTATGGATATGCATAACCATATAAAATCAAAGAAAGTTTACATATTTGCTATAAAAATAATTGAGCTCATTGTAGAAAATGAGAAACTTTCAAAAATTAAAAAGACCCAATTGTCAGTCAACATTAATAAATATTTCTCTGCTTTTTCCTTTAGTCTCGTTGCTTACGGTTTAATTTATCTATGTATTTAGATTTGGTCATATTTCAAATTTTTTTGGTCTCTTTTTTCCTTATATATAACCACTTCCTCAGGTTAATAAATCATTTTGCAAATATTACTTTAAAAATATCTGAATTTTGGGGGTTTTCTTCATATTTTTCTTGATATATATTGGATTGCTAGAAAACCTCATAAATACAATATTTATATACTAACTTTAATTAAGAAATAGCTACATTTATTGCCTTAGCTAAACTTTAGTTTAAAATTAATTTTATTAAAAAATTTATTCTTGTTGAATTGCCTACATGAAGAGTCAGTTCATAGATTTAGTGGAGGTATAATCTTTAAGAAAGAAAATTCTACAATATCTAAGCTTTAAATTATTATGTCTTAATTCTTGAAAATATTGTGTGTGGTGGAATTGAAACTGTCAATAGCAGACCTCATGAATCTCCACAGCTTCAATAGACTATTAGTCATTTCATTTCATACAGATGCATAGCTGACATTCCAGCCCTTCCTCACATTCTTGGCTAAAATCCACCAACACACAGGATACCTGAATTGCTCATCTTTTTTTTTTTTCCAATCTCAAAGAAATAGTCTCTTTTCATCAAATTTGATTGGATGGAAAGAGAGAAACCACCTCAGTACAAGAGCAACCACTTTATGATTCTATAAAAATCATTAAAAGCGGCATCTCTGTCCAAATGTGCACAGGTACGATTTAGGATGAGAAATGCCTTATAGACAAATCATAAACTGACCCATTGCTCAAGAAACACAGGTTTAGGCCAATGAACTAGCAGGAAGGCCGAAGTGAAATATGATGGTCCCTCTGGTCATCAGCAGTGGGCAGACTGCCCACAGTTATCTTGATGAAAAAGGGCACAGAATTATTATAGCAGCCAAGCCATCTACACAGTGTGATTTACTATTCAAAATAAAACCCCAAATGTCTGTTCACAGAAATCTTAAATCTTACCTTCAAGTTCTACTTTTTTCCTAAATATTTTTTAAATTAATATCTCAGGAAAATGTAACATATGTCTTGGGACTGAATGTAAAAAAGGAGAGCAAAGGAAAATACTGATTGATGAGAGAGAAATGCATTTAATTGAAGTTAAAGGGACAAGATTACTTTGTGCTTCAAAAAAATCTTGACTATTTTATCATTGTTTCAAGGTTGGAGCTTGTTGGAGAATCAATCAGGATACACCCTGATGAAAACCGTGTTTTGAAATGAGAAGAAGTTGACATTTTGTGTGAAATATTGCATCCATTTAATGCCCTTTGTTTAATTTCTTTGATCTAGGTGGAGGCAGGTCAAATGGATAAAAATCAAACAGAAGCAGTAAGAGAATTTGTGCTGGCTGGCTTCTCACAGTCCCCATCTACTGAGGCAGGGCTATTTGGATTATTCCTTTTCTTCTATGTGTGCACTTGGGTAGGCAATGTCCTTATCATGCTCACAGTGGCCTCTGATAGCCATCTGAATTCATCACCTATGTATTTCCTTCTCGGCAACCTCTCTTTCCTTGACCTATGTTATTCAACAGTAACTACCCCTAAGCTCTTGGCTGACTTTCTTCATAATACAAAGCTCATTCCTTATGACCAATGCATTGTGCAACTCTTCTTCCTGCATTTTGTAGGGGCAGCTGAGATGTTCCTGCTCACGGTCATGGCTTATGATCGTTACGTTGCCATTTGCCGCCCCCTGCACTATACTACTATCATGAGTCGAGGACTATGCTGTGTGTTGGTAGCTGCCTGCTGGACGGGAGGTTTTGTCCACTCTACTGTCCAGACGATCCTTACCATCCGCCTGCCCTTTTGTGGGCCAAACCAGGTGGACAACTTCTTTTGTGATGTGCCCCCCGTCATCAAACTGGCCTGTACAGACACATTTGTCATTGAATTGCTAATGGTCTCTAACAGTGGGTTGATCTCTACCAGTTCCTTTGTGGTGCTAGTTTCTTCCTACACTACTATCCTGGTCAGAATTCGCTCCAAAGAGGGAAGGCGTAAGGCACTCTCCACCTGTGGCTCCCACCTCATGGTGGTAACACTTTTTTTTGGACCCTGTATTTTCATCTATGCTCGTCCCTTCTCCTCTTTTTCTGTGGACAAGATGGTATCTGTACTCTACAATGTTATCACCCCCATGCTGAATCCCCTCATCTACACTCTTCGGAACAAAGAAGTCAAGTCAGCCATGAGGAAGCTGTGGGATAGGAGTGGACTTGCTTGGAAAAAGCAGGATATGTGAGAAGCTGATGTGAGTTTTTGAGATTAGAAAATCTGAGCTTAAACAAATTACTTTTCACTAATGAGTTAAAAGATATAGACTAGTTTTCTTCCACTGAATTATAATATTCCTAATTATGGCTTTATCATTAAACTAAACTCAGAAAAACTCCTTTCATAATGAATGATTCTATTTCTGCTTCCTTTCTTTCCTGAAGGAAATATGATTTCTACTTTTCTATCAGTTTGTGCTCTTCCATCCTATATACTCATTTGATCAAATTTTATTTCATCCATTCTTTCTATGCATATTGCTACTGTATATACTGGTCAAACTATCCTTTCTAAACTCTCACCACTTTCATATGTACCTTGCAACAGATGTGCAATAAATTGTCTGCAATAAATTGAAAAGGAATTTATATGTTATTTACTCTCAAGAACATTTAAAGGGATAGCAATTAAATTATTTATATTGGATCAGATTTATATGACTATTGGTATAGACACACACAAACACATACACACACATATATATGCTTTATATACATAAAACTAATGGGATATATCAGTTTCATCACTTTCCCACCCTATTATAAACTACTATCTAGTAGTGTAATTGAGAGAATAAATAACCTGGATTCAAATAGCCATCTTTGAATTACAAGCTAAGTGAATCTAGACAAAAAAACTGAAATTTTTGGAGCCCCAATTTCCTTAATCAGCATATAGAGAATGATGTCTACTTCTCAGTGTTCTTGGAGGGGGAGGGGGTTAAAATTGACAATAGATGAGAATGTATCAAGTTTGGTGTCTAGCTCACAATTATTATTGTTACAGTTATTTTTTTTTTCAGTGACAGAAGGATACAGATGGTGAAATTCTAAATTGGTTGATTGCCATAATGGAACAACAGTATGATCAACTGTGACTAGTTTGTGGAGGATGCTACAAAATGTTCATAAATGAGTTCATGACCCCTTTATCAGTTTTTGGGCATAGTTAGTATTTCTGTCACATTATCACTAGAAAATGCCTTACTGACTTTTGTTATCCTCAAAAACTGAGGATAACATTAAGACTAATTCAAACACTTAGTGACAGCTTACCAAGATTTTGTAATCAAAGATAAGAAAATTAAATTGAGATTTAACTTTTGAACAAACTATATATAAATAAAGTATAAATTCTAAAATAAAAATGAATTATGAAGATTTTCATTTTTAGAGCTTTTAGATTATAGAAGCAATTTCAGCAATAATTTGTATGACAGAGACAGAAGCTAAGAATGTTAGGTAAATTCATTGAATACTGAGATTTTGACTATTATTTTTATAGTCAACAATTTTAATGGTCAAAATAAAATATGGAAAAACATGTAGAATAAATGAAGGAGATATTTATATCTTCTTTATCATTATGAGAAGCGTTAAGAAAAATATTTTTCAGGGCCTCCCCGGTGGCGCAGCGGTTGAGTGTTTGATCCCTGACTGCTCCCCGGCCACCGGAGGAGGGTCCCACATGGCGCGCAGACCTCTCCTGCCGCCCGCTGCTCCCCTCAGCAGTGTACTTCGGTCCTTCTGCCTGCTCTGCTCCCCGCTCTGGCTCTGGTGAATTCTCTCACCCTCCCACACTTCTGACTGTACCCAGTGCTTGCATAAATAAATAAATAAATCTTAAAAAAAAAGAAAAATATTTTTCAGATTTTTTATCCCATATTTGGAAAGATAAATTTTAAATTTTTCATTGAGATATGGGAAGCACTTTTAGAAATGTTAGAGAAATAATAATCAAACTTTTCCCCATAACTCTTATAACAGATATTGAAACAGTTATGGTTATACCACAATTGTTGTCACAGGATTTAGACACATATTTCAATATTGAGTAGTTAATGAAGTAATCCAACTCACAATGCAAACAACCGTAAGTTATGTGACTTCATCTATAGAGAGTGTCTATGTAATCATAGGCCAGTGTTTGAATTGCCAGTCAGTACTTTAAAAATGGCATTACTAACATAGGAAGTAATTAAGGGTCCAGATTTATCAGAATTATGGCAATTAATGATAAAGAAAAATTTCAGTGGGTTATTTACTAGAGATTAATATGTATAGACTATATTACTACTAGACATTTTCCCACTAATCAGTGACATATGGAAAAAGTGGTACTTAGGAATAAAAAATGCTATTCAACATTTTGGAGTAGGAGGGAAAGATAAAATGTATATAAGATAAAATCAGTATTAGGATATGTTTAATATAAGAAATAAATATGACTAAATTTTATAAGATAAATAAGAATACATAACTAAATATAAATATAAATAAAGCTCTTCAGAAATTCTTAGGAAAACTGACATGTTAAAACAAAAGATTGCCTTTATCTCTGACTCATACACATTTTTATATCTCAATAAAGAAATCACAATTGCAAAACAAAAAAAGATTGCTTCTGTGTATATAAACTAATACTCAAAAATTATTAACAAGAGATTCACCAGAGACAGAGTGGGGAGCAGAACAGGTAGACAGACCGAAAACACTGCTGAGAGGAGCAGCGGGCGGGACAGGAGAGGTCTGCAACGCCATGTGGGTATCTCCCTGGCTGGCTGGGAATTGAACCCATGCTGCAGAGGCTGCGGACAGCTTCACAGCACTGTACTCAACCTCTTGTGCCACCGGAGGCATATATATATACATATATATATATTTTTTTTTCATTGTTCTTCCTTTTGGTACAATGTCACTATATCTTTAATTCCAAAATCCAAAGACAATGATGTTATGACAAAAGAAAGTTAATTTCATCTATAGACATGAATGTAACAATCTTTAATAAAATACTAGCAAATTGAATCTATTGTTAGTATTAAAAAAGATAATACAACTTGTGTTATTCCAGGTATGTAAAGCTTGTTTAACATTAAAAAATCTAGGTATGTAATGGATCATGTTTACACATTGATACATGTGGTAAAGCATTGGATAAAATTCAACAGAAATTCATTTAAAAGATTGTAAACTACCAACACCAGAGAGTCTTATACTAAGACATATTTAACCTGATAAGCAATATCTACAAAAATACTTAAAATAAATATCATGCTCACTGTTGACGATTAAACACATTCACCTTGAAAATGGGACAGAAATAAGAATATCATGCCTACTTTAATTCAACATTATTCTGGAGATTGAGACAGTGCAATGAGGAAAGAAAAATAAATAAAATGGCATAATAATTTGAATGAAAGAATAAAACATTCATTATTCATAGATGATGCTGTATGTGTATGGAAAATTCAAAGGAATCCACAAATAAGTCAAATTAGTAAGTGAGCTTAGCATAATTACTGAATGTAAAGTCAGTATTTTGTTATTAATTTTTTTATTGAGGTTGCACTGATTTCCATTGTATAACATTTAACAAAATAAATTCACACCTCTTTAGTTATGTCACCACATACACCCACTACCAAATCACATATAATATTCCACCAAAGTCAGTACTTTAAAATCAGCTGAAGACTTCTAGATCTGAGATAATACGGAGTAAATACTCTTCTCTACATTCCTTCAATGAGAACAGTGAAAACTCTAGACATTATATACAAAACAAAATTAGGAAAAATCTGAAAGGTAGAGAGAAGACAGATTACTGAGACTTCAAGACACAGGAATGACATAATGGTGATTACCCTTATTTGACTTTTTCTTTTTTTTCCTCCTGTAAGTCTGACTGGATATTAGAGCAGATAGAAATCAATCAATGCCACCAGGTTAAACTATCTCAAGAAAAGTCAATTCTTGCTAGTCAGAATTCAAGTAATGATACAGTCCAGCAAGATGGAAAACTTTAAGACAACAAATTCCTATATCAACCTAACACCACCAATGCAGCCTAACTTTATCCCCGCTGGCAAGGACTGAGCAAAGGGCCTAGATTTTCAACCTCCCAGTGGTAATAATATCCCTTCCACTGGTGGTCTTGGAGAGTATGTAGCAAAGGGTCACTTTTCTATTAAAAGCTACTGTGAATAAGATTGTTCTATTTCTTTTACAAATGTTTCAATTGTCAGTGTATAGAAATGCAGCTGATTTTTCTGTGATTTTGTATTCTGAAGTTCTTCTGAATCTCTTGATTAGTTCTAACAGGTTTTGGTGGGGCACTTAGGATACTCTGTATATAAGAGCATATCCTCTGCAAACAAAGGTAATTTTACCTCACCCTTTCTAATTTAGAGGCCTCTGATTTCTTTTTATTATCTGATTGCTGTGTAGGACTTTGTTTAATTGGAGTGGTGAAAATAGGTACATTTGTCTTGTTCCTGATTTAAGAGAATGAACTTAAATATTTTGTCCACTCACTTTATCTCATTACAAGGCTTATTTTCAGGAAGAGAAATATATCAATCATTAGACTCTCCCTTCTGTTTCTGTCTAAGATGGAGACTGGACTTACTCTCCCATCGGAAATGACTCAAAAACATAAAATTCATGAGACAACAGTTCTCCAAACCATGTACATCAGGCAATGAAGGAAAACAATGACCCCGAAGACAAAAAAACAAATGAAGTGATTCCTAAAATTGCCCACCTTTTTGCACAAAGAAGAGAAACCTAAACAAATTTCCCTGAATCCCCTTAGTTGAGGAGATGCAAATGAGGCTCTAGTAAAACCAAGAAGCCAGTCTTCACAAGACAGAATACCAACGGAGAAAGATATGCATGTAGAGAGAAGTGTGTTAAGGCTCCTAAATTTAGTTTTTGAAATATCTTCATCTGAATAGTCTACATGTTATTTCACTAAAAGGACTGGATTTAATACAAAAGTGAAAATTCTTCAGATATAATGGTATATTGAAAGCAGATATAATATTAAAATTATATAATACAAACATTGCATTTCTAAAGAGAAAGACAGATTCTTGATATTGGAAACTGGGAAGTAAGTATTTCTTAAATAGACTCTTAGAGCTGCAGAAATGAGTTACTTCCTTGGGCAAGAACCTCAGGTTCCTCTGTTGGAGGGAAACCCAATGATTAGATATATATTTTTTCTATTAAAATGTTCCGAACCTGGGGCCTTCTTGGTGGCGCAAGGGATTAAGAAGCAACCTATGAAGCTGACCGTGCCTCTGCAGCATGAATTCGATCCCCAGCCAGGGAACAACCCACATGGTGCAGCAGACCTCTCCTGTCTTGCCCACTGCTCCCCTCAGCAGTGTATTTCAGTCAGTCTGCCTGTTCTTCCCCCCCCCCCCCCGTCTCTGGTGAATCCTCTCACACCCTGCATCTCTGGACTGTACCCCAGCTCTTGTATGCGTAAATAATATTAAAAAAAAAAAAAAAGAACAGGAGTACAGGCCAGAGGTGCGGGGGGGTGAGAGGATTCACCAGAGACAGTCGGGAACAGAACAGGCAGATTGACTGAAATACACTGCTGAGGGGAGTAGCGGGCAAGACAGGAGAGGTCTGCTGCACCATGTGGGTTTCTCCCTGGCTGGCCAGGGATTGAACTCGTGCTGCCGAGGCTGTGGATTGCTTCATAGTGCGGTGCTTAACTCCTGGTGCCACCAGGGAGGCCTGTACCCCCGTTCTTGTATGCATAAATAAATAAATCTTTAAAAAAAAAATCTTCCTAACCTTTTAATTTTCAAACTGCATCTAAAATCAAGGAATAAATGAGGAAGTAAAAATAAAAAGATAGTTCCCCCATGTATAGAAATGGGATTTTATTTCAAAGAAAATCTTTAGATATAGGCTTCTCCTTTGAGAGTTGAACATTTCAAAATAATGAGTCTTTAGACAAAATAATTGAAAGCTTATTTTAATATTCAATAAACATAAAAATAAACAATACTGTGCCACAGAGAGCTAGAAGGGAAAAGTAGCTTATCTATTAATGCTTGTAGTTCAGACAAAAAGGAATTACTTAAAATGACTTCAATTTCACAGAAACTTCTCAGTGATCTGGTATCCTTATCACAAACAACATATTTTTTCAGCCAGAATTTTAAATTAATATATCCTGGTGATATATTCCTGAGAACACATTCTGATCCACTAATAGAGATTTTTTTCACAAGCAGATCTTTCCAACCATTTCTTATAGTATCTACTGTGGATAATGTCAACAATTACCAGTGGTTCTCAATTGTGGTTGTGAATTAGAATAAACTGAGGCACATTATAGTAAAAAAGCACATTTCTGAGATTCATTCCTAAAATTAAAATTTGGCAGATCAATGATGGAAACACATTATTAGCATTTTAAAAGATATCTCAGGGAATTTTAATATAAGCAATCTTGAAATCATATACTTTGAGAAACACTGTAATGTATTTAAGTTGTTTTACTTTGAAATAGGAAAATGAGTTCTGCGAACACTCCCTCCAACATCAAGAAAGTTCTTTTCTTTGGAATCTGCGGCTTCCTATGAACTGTCATTGGCAAGTTTCCTGCAAAAGCCCTGTTTGTGGAACAGACTGGTAATTCTTCTCACTCAGATTGCATTAACACATCAGGCAAGAACAGGCATGCTCATTCAGCCCAGAGAATGAAACCTCAGGGCTTTCTAGCCCTAGGTGAAGGTGCAATGGTCCACACACATGTTCATGAATCCAGTCAAAGTAAGAAGGAGAGTTAAGTAGAACAAGAAGGGACAACGGACAATTGGTGGGGGATGGGGAAGGGAAGGATTGGGGTCAAAATAAGGGGGTTGCAACTGTATGGGGAATATAAAAATAAATTTATTAAAAAAGAACAAGATAAACAAAAAAAAAAGTCAGGAGTATTTTGTGGGATCTAGCATATATTTGTGGATTTACTATGTGATTGGTTACATGTTTAACACATACACACAGACACACACACTCTGTGTGTGTGTGCGCGTGCACGTATGTGTGTAATAAAAGAATAGGACAGAGTCCAGAATCCTAGGAAATGAGAGAAAGGTTGAAGAAAGTGTTTCTTAAACATCAGAACTACACTAGGCCTCTCCCGCGTGGGCTCTCAGATTATACCATCTATATTCTTATTGTAGCTCTCATTTCACAGTATATGTTGTGGTTGTCTGTATATCTGCTTTTATTCCACTTATGGAATAAAAGTATGGGTGTTCCTAAATACTTTATCTCCACACCTAACCTAGTGCATAGAATCGGAAATATAGCAGGAGATTGACATTTATTAATTGAATTAATAAGTATATAGGTTGCAATAGTTATATTTTGGTGACGAAAGTGCCTATGTCCAAAGTCTACAAGTCAATAATCAATGTAATATCATAAAAACTAAGAAAATTAATCTTAAGGTAGATATTCATTTCCTTTTAAGCTCTTCTAATGTTCATATGTATGGGTGTAATTGATCATAAAATTTGATTATGTTTAAAGTCTATAAAATCAGAACACACTGTTATCATGACAACAAACAAGAGTACTTATAGGGAAATTTAAATTAAGGCAGAAGTTGGTTTCTCTCTGTGTTCTTGGTGTTCATGCATATATGTGTGATTTCATTCACAAGGAAGTTAGAGTATGCACGCACTTGCTTCCCCTGATTGAACACAGCATCCAAAATTATTGGAAGTTTTATCCATTTACTCAATTAATGCAATTACTACCAACATCCCCTGCCCCCTGCCGCCTCTGTTTTGTTTACTTTTTTTAAGTTCATTATGAGAAAATTAGTTGAATTCTCTTAACATTAACTTAGTTAATATGAAGTTTAACTTTTGTACAATTTTTTTAGGATCCAAAGACATTGAAAACCTCAGCAAAAGATCTGAAACTTGATATTCAAGTTTCTGATAGAGGACTCACACACTTTCTGACAAAAGACTCCCCAGGGGATAGAATCAACTCAGTAGGATAGAATGTTTATTTAAAATCTATTGTGGGTGAAATTTAATTTATTTAATAATCCACTACATAGTAAATGGTAATACTATAGCTTATGCCTATACCATGAAATACTTAGCCATAAAATTCTTATTTCCTCATGTTAAAATTAACTGTTTCAATTGAATATCATTGTTATGCCTTCATTTTGTAAATATAAAAGGTTAAATATAATACACATTCACAAGAAAAAGTACACTTTTAAAATCAATAGGACCTTGAAATAGTGTTATTTTCCTTCTCTCAGACTCTCAAAACCAGGACAAAGATTCACAAGTCAGTCTATACTCTCAGCTTAGTTTCCTTGAATGACAAATGTTGTATGTCTTGAATGCCTATTAATTGACAGTCCCTGCTGTGCTGAACTATGATTAGGAAATGAAAACCCAAAGTTCGATTAATTTTTTTTTTAGACAAAATAGACTAGTTAGAGAAATGAGGTTTGAAAAATTGCAGAGTTCATTCCAAAGTGTACGTGTAGGTTTGAGTGTATATGTATTGCCTTAAAAATAATTTGTTGAAATCAACATCTACTTCCCTGATACAGTATAACACAATACAAATTGCTTCAATTAATGACAGAATGAAATCTTTGAGCACATATAAAATATAGCTCCAGAGAAGTAGGAACATGGAGCTTCATGGACTTCATTAAAAAGTTTTATGACGGCTCCACAGTTTCTTCATAGCTGTTTTCATCTCCTTATTTCTCAATGTGTAAATAAGGGGATTCAAGAGTGGAGTGAAAATGGTGTAAAACACAGAGAGGAGCTTGTCCACAGAGAACCGATTAAAAGGCCACACAATACAAATTGCTTCAATTAATGACAGAATGAAATCTTTGAGCACATATAAAATATAGCTCCAGAGAAGTAGGAACATGGAGCTTCATGGACTTCATTAAAAAGTTTTATGACGGCTCCACAGTTTCTTCATAGCTGTTTTCATCTCCTTATTTCTCAATGTGTAAATAAGGGGATTCAAGAGTGGAGTGAAAATGGTGTAAAACACAGAGAGGAGCTTGTCCACAGAGAACCGATTAAAAGGCCACACATAAATGAAAATGCAAGGCCCAAAGAACAGAGTGACCACCATGATGTGTGCAGAGCAAGTAGAGAGTGCTTTGGACACCGCACCAGAGGCACGCTGACGGACAGTGATGAGGATGGTAGTGTAGGAGGTCAGGAGAAGCAGAAAACAGCTCATGGAGAGCAACCCACTGTCTGAGATCATAAGTATACCCAAGACATAGGTGTCCATGCAGGCAAGCTTGATCACCAGAGGAAGGTCACAGAAGAAGCTGTCTACCTCATTGGGACCACAGTAAGGTAAATTCACAGTAAAGGCTACCTGACTGATGGAGTGCACAAATCCAGTGGTCCATGATACCAGCACCAGCATGATGCAAGTCTGCCGGTTCATCATGGACATGTAATGCAAGGGTTTGCATATGGCCACATATCTGTCATAGGCCATGGAAACCAGAAGTACCATCTCTGCCCCACCAACAAAGTGCAAGAAAAAAATCTGAGCCATACACCCTCCAAATGAGATGAGCTTTCGGTCACTAAGAAAATCCCTGATCATCTTGGGGGTGGCAAATGAGGCCAGCCATATGTCCAGGAAAGACAGATTCCCCAGCAGGAAGTACATAGGGGAGGAGTTCAAAGAGGAGTTAAAAATGACAGTGACCACAATGGTGAGGTTGCCCAGCACAATGGCCACATAGATCACAGAGAAGAACATAAAGAGAACATTTTGGAGATGACGTGAAGTGCAGAGTCCTCGCAACACAAATTCTGACACCAAGGAATAATTTTGCAGGTCCATTACCTCAGGTTTCAGATTTATTCTGAATCTATATTGAGAAAAGAGATGTAAGTGAAAGTGCCTGTAAAGTACCAGGTGAAGAATGTGATCAACTAGTGTTATCTGAACATAATTTTTCATTTGTAGAAGATAATCTAAAATGTTCATACCAACAAGTGTACTTACCCTTTTCAAATGTCACTATTTCCTTAAGGGCAGTTGGACACTCTGAGACTCCAGCATGTGTGAAAGTTATAGGAACAACCCCAGTCTCTTTCTCTAGCTTTGTTCATAGGCAAATGTGAAATCAATCATATAAAAATTATGAAACAAAAGTCCTTATGAGGACTAAGAACATACAAGATTTTCTGGGTGGTATTATTTTCTCTCCATCTGTGTCAGTGTTGTTGCTCTTGGTTAATTGTTTTTCAGAATCAGAACTAAGAATTAAAATTAAGGCTGAATTTAATAAACTATCATCATGTAAAACGAAGACACTTGTACAGATGCTATCAAGCCTCTATTCCTCTTCTCTCTCCATTTATTCAGAGAAACACAAGACAAACTCTAGCAGAGACATTTTGGGGACACCTATGTATCTAAATCAAACATTTCTCTGTCTTGAAGACAGGAGAAGTAAATTTCACTTCTTGATGGCAAAGTTAAATGGAGTAAGATTTCTTTAAGCTAAAACAAAGCATGTTCTGGGTGTAAACATGTTTGGGATGATGTATAAAAACATATAAATACAGTAATTTGGGAGAAGTGACATCACAGTGGTATATGCAAGTCATAGAATAGCATCTTTTACAGTCTCAGATCATGCCTTTGAGGAAAATGTGATCTAAATAACAGCACAGTTACTTAAAGTCTCACTTTAAAATGTTATCTGTGCCACCTGGAAGCACAGCCTTTAACTGCAGGCTAAAGGATTCTCTCTCAGCCTTGCTCCTCATAAACAACGTAGATAAAACATTATTAGCAAATTTACAGCTAACACAAATCTTACAGAATTCACATAAATATTTCAAAAATCTGGAGATAGGTCCAATTAAGCAAATTACATATATGTAGAAGAGAGAGAAAAGAATGTAGATCAGGAATATAGATTGGCATAGTATTAACATATTACTTTATAATGGCTGTGCTTCTTATGTGTTATAATTATGAGAATATATATCTACTTTCATAACTGAAAAGAAGGAAAAAAATTCTCAAAAAATCATGTTATAATTGTTATAATGCTTATAATTAAATGAATCATAGAGAAGATCTTGTTCAGAATAATCATATCTTATTCTCAATTAATATTCAGTTCAAGATATTGTTTCCTAAGGAGCAACAGAGTTGGGATTTCTTCCACCTTAAGACTGCTTGGGATTTCTTTGTTTTTCAAACCCACTTTAGGAAAGGGGTGCAGGGCACTATAGATTGGTGGAGGACAATGGATGCTTTGGTGGTGGGTGTGATATTTTTTAACACACAAGAAGAGGTGGGAGCCTATTTTTTTATATTTGATTTTATATAATTATTACATAATTTTTCATCTTTGCACAATGTATGCATTTTCATTTTGGTTATATTCCCCATACAATTGCACCTCCCCCTTATTTTGACCCTAGTCCTTCCTCTCCCCTTCCTTTCCCTCCCCCCACCCGTAGTGTATCTCTGGTTTATAGTAGCTTGTTGATTTTGATTTTTACTTTATATTAATTAGTCTTTTTCCTGGTCCCTTATTTAGGTTTTCTAAATTTCTGCTATGAGGGAGCCTATGTTTTTGAATCATGCAGTATGTTAAACCAATGTTACCTTTATAAAATTATTTAATAAATAAAGTAAACACACTATATTAAGATGAAATCTACCTACCATAAAATCCACCTATTTTAGTGAATTTACTGAGTGGTGCTACTGTCTTCATAATGTTTGCTTGGATCTTGACAATCTCAGTTCCTTTCAGGATGCCTCCTGGTAAGAGACATGCAACATTCTCCCTGTTTACTCATTTGCTCACTCACACACACACTTTACTCATTCAGACCATATATAACACCAACACAGTTCCTCACCTCTAAATCAATATAGAAACCCATCAATATAAAAGGAAATAGACAGATTAACTATAGTTTATACAATTCCCCCAATCTCACAATTTTTTTATTACAGTTCTTGTCCTTTTTAGTCAATTGTGTTTGAGATAAAAAGTCAACGATCATATTTATTGTTTATAATAAAAATAACTATTTTTGAAAGGAACTTAGGTTGGCTTTAGATGAAAGAGATATTCTTTAAGGCATTTCAACAAAAACCAGACCATAAAACCTATTCAGTAAACTCTGAGCGGCGCTGATTCCAC
This sequence comes from Talpa europaea, assembly GCF_964194135.1. Taxonomy (NCBI): domain Eukaryota; kingdom Metazoa; phylum Chordata; class Mammalia; order Eulipotyphla; family Talpidae; genus Talpa; species Talpa europaea. The sequence goes on along the minus strand of NC_140075.1, from coordinate 58,974,886 downwards.
AATCATACATGAGTGACTAACAAATTCAGCATTTGATTAAAATGTAGTTCTAAGCTTCCAGAAGCAGGGTGGAAGATAGAAGTCCCATTACTTTGTTATGAGTATCAACTACCTCAGTAAGGGAAATATTGTACAAACCCCTATAAAGGCATTGAAAAAAATTCTTCATGAAATATTTCACAAAAGATATAGAACTGTTCTTCACATGAGCTTTTATTATGTTGACCCTTTTCGAAATTGAAGAATGTAACTTAAAATGATAGTTTTGCAAGGTTTTTACAGGGCACTACAGTAACATATTCTTGATCTGAAATACTCTAATGCTGTGACCATCATAGAGTGAGAGAACTTAAACATCTATAGGAATTAATTAAATCTGTAGTAAGGCATTCAAATAGCACCTACCTCAACCAGGTTTTGTCAGGATAATAAGGACTCAAAACTCCATTTGTTCCTCCTGAATTTTTATAAATGAATTGTATTGAAAAGATTTTATTGTAATGCTTTTTTGGTCATACATGCCAACTTTCTTTAGATCAGAATAATAAATCAGATGCTAAATGGCTTTGTGGACACAATGCATTTAATCACAGCTCAGGAACTTCACAAGTTTAGTTAGATTATCCTGACAACCATCCTTGTGCACATATTACAGATTGTAAGAGTTGAAATTTTATTGGCATGTTCCTCTCTTTATGGGCATGAAAAATTTCACACATAAACCTAAAACAGTTGTGTTTTAGTGTTTTGTGAAGATTAGGGGAATTAAACCTAAAATTATCAAATGGAAATCTTGGGTAAAATAAAAACCTTTTAATTTGTTATTGAATCAAAGATGCTATAAAAGTAGATGTTGGTGATGGATGCCCAACTTGTGAATATGCTAAAAGCCACTGAATTGTGCACTTAAAAATGAGTGAACTTTATGGCATATAAATTATATTACAATAAATTTCTTTTTAAAATGGATGTTCAAAGAAATGGAATAAAATAGATTCAGAGTTCAAATTTTGAGAACTTTTTATGATTTGCAAATACTTTTTAAAGATTAACAAATTAAATTTGTAATCAGAAAAAATGAGGTCGATTTTTATCCTATAAATGCTCTTTAATAAGTGTAATGAAAATTTAACTTTAACTGACAAGTTTCTATACTGTCAGTTAATTTTAACTGACAAGTCATTGATTTAATTCAATGACTTATATACAAAATAATAAAATAGTCTTTAATTGGATTGTATCTTCAGGCACAAAGTCACTAAAAATATACATCAAAGGCTCTTTACTAACCTGGAATTAAGATGCTCACTGCTTACTCTGCAGATTCCTCAGCATTCCAATCTACTATATTTGGATGCAACTTTTGAAAAGATATTTTTATTCCAAAGATGATCTGGTCATCTTTTTCTCCTGTTTCCTAAAAATGATACAGAAAAATAATCACTGTGAGACACTGGGAAACCACATTTGAATTTTTCTTGGAGTTCATATATAAATACGATATCTTCTCTTTCATCAAATTAAAAATCCCTTAAAGATGGGCATTTATGTCCAAGTACCATGGAGGCTAGGGAATAAAACATCTTAGATTGGAAGTTTGTGTTAATGAGTCATATTCATTTCCCCAAGTGACAAAGGATGAAAAACTTTAAAGATCTATCACATTATAAGCAGAACTACATTTTAATTCAAGGAGGGTAATATGTATTATTATCAAATTAATGGCGTGTAAAATGTACATTTCCTTTAAAGAACCATACTAACAAGCTGTATTCTAAAAAATATATTGAGAATCTGCCAAGCCTACACATTATTTTATCTGATATTAATTACTTATAACACTTTAGAGAAGATCTATTTCTACCAGGAGCACAAGTTGATAGGTGTCAAAATATTTGCTTTCTCCAGATTCATCCTGTCATGTACAATGAAATCTGTAGGAATCTGGGTTACTTTGCAAATCATTTATAATTATTATCCCACTTTCTTCCCCAAATATTTAAAGTTAATGCCTTGCTTGGACACCAATGATAAATATCCTAGAATGTGCTGATGAGTGATTTTACATTATAACTATTCATAAACACTGACATTTAATTCCATATAAGATGTATAAACATAACCAAAATTATAAGAATTTTATTGCCAAGACAACATCCCAGTGCAGTAAAATGTGTCAAATTCTGCCCTGACATTAGATAATTGTGTTTCACATAAAAGGAATCACAAAACATTTCTAAGTTTCTGTTTCTGTATTTAAAAGACACAGATAGCAATTGATAAAGAACAAAGAGTGGGCTGCAAGCATGAGCATTATGTGTTTCTGAAACGTAGCCATTATGTAGGTACAAATAAATCACTTAAAGCCAAGAATTGCAGAGCAGCTGTGGCAACTCTCAGAAGCAAATTCTTGATTTGGAGGAAGGGAGATATTTACTAAGTAGATGGTTGATTTGATAATGTGGAAAGGTTATCAGATAAGAGCAATATTTAAATTGGTGAGCCTTGTAAGTCAAGCAGATTTCTTTCCATATTGTGATTGGGCCTCAGATGAAGACCTGAATAGAATGAAAATTCCAGCCTTCCCAAGCAAGAAGCAATTCTCCAGTAGACTGACTTCAGACTTTATTTGAAATATTAACACATTGGAATACTATTCAGCAATCAAAAAAGATAAACTAATGCCATTCACAGCAACATCGATGGAGCTGGAAGGGATTATGCTCAGTGAAATAAGTCAGAAGGAAAAAGAAAAATGTCAGATGGTTTCACTTATAGGAGGAATAGGGGAACTAAACAAGGGATCAAGAAAAAAAAACAATAAAAAACATAACAAAACAAAAATAAACAGACAATTATAAATCAGAGACATCTGCAGGGGAGGGAGGGGGATCAAAATGAGGGCGGGAAAAGCACAAGGGACTATGGTGATGGTGCACGGGTGAACTGGTGATGGAAATTCTATGGGGACTACACCTGATAAAAGAAAGCAAACATTGTAAAAAAAAAAAAAGAACAACGATATAAAATATATATAAATCATAAATTATTAAAAAACTATCAGCTCACCTACAACTGACTCCAGTCTGCCACACTACACTGCAGATTTTGGACTTGCCACCCACCATAATCACATGAGCCATTCCTTATAATCAACCTCCAAGCACTCTCTCGCTCTCCTTTGCTCCCTCTTTCCATCCCTCCATGACTAATACACTAAATATAAAGCCTGCAATGAAAGAATTCAGAAAATAAGGAGAAAATATTTTAAATCATTTAAAGTTAAAAATAAAGTTTGTATTTGAGAAAGCATCACAATAAAATCAAAATTCAACTACCAATTAGTTGGCTATATTTCTAGTCTTGTGATATCCAAAATCACTACACAGTGTTGTATAGGCTTTAACTGCTCCAGGCCAAAGGGTCTGGGGTGCGAGTGGGGGACATCCTGCAACAGACCATACATCCTGGCCAGGCCTGAGTCTGCCGAAATGGAAGCTCTTTTTTCCTAATCTATACACAGTTCCAGTGTGGCTACTGTAGGACCTTATATCCTTAATGCCAAAAAAAAAAAAAAAAAAAGTATTTGCAAATAAGTAACTGAAAAAAAAAAAAACTTCACGAAGAAAATGAGCAAAGAATATACCTATTTTTTTAAGTAAAAGAAATAATAGTCCAATAAACATTTAAAAGTTTATCCTCATGGGGCCTCCCCTGGTGGCGCAGCGGTTGAGCACTGGGCTGTGAAGCTGCCCGCAGCCTCTGCAGCGCTGGTTCCATCCACAGTCGCAGGCAAGGGCCCCACATGTGGCGCAGACCTCTCCTGGCACCCTCTGCTCCCCTCAGCAGTGTACTTCATCAGTCTGCCTGCTCTGCTCTCCCCTCTGGCTCTGGTGAATTCGCTCACCCTCCCACGCTTCTGACTGTACTCAGTGCTTGTATAAATAAATAAATAAATAAATAAATAAATCTTTAAAAAAAATCTTAAAAAAAAAGTTTATCCTCATAAATGTGTGTGTGTATTAAAAAGCTAACAAGAAATGCTTTTAATCAGAAAAACATATCAAGTTCTTGGTCAGGTATGATAGACAATTCAATGATTAAAAATAGCAGTGCAGGGGGGGCGGAGCAACATGGCGGCGAGGAGACGCTGCGAGTAAGATCTCCCATTAAAAAAAGTTAATAGGGAGGAAAAGCGGCAGGTCCCAGTGAGAACTGGGACACGGAAGATAAACGGACGACTCCAGCAAACTGCCCAAAGAAGAAAGTTGCCATAAAAGAGGACGAGAAGGGAGGGAAGCGCAGAACCCTGCTCCCCTCCCCCGCCCACAGAGGCGGCACTCTCCGACCGGCAGAGAGGAGGAAAACAACAAACCAAAACGCCCAACAAGAAAAACGGACGCAGCAAGTGGGACTGTGAGTGGAAAGGAACTATTTCAGCCACCACACCCCGTGAACGGGAGCTGAGGCGAACCCTGCAGGATCCGCCGCGGAGGTGAGCTCCAGGCACCATTAAAGAGAGCCCCGCCCCCCAGGAGGAGACCAGCACCAGCACACAGCCCCGGCCGCCCGGTAAGCTTGCGCGAAAGCTGCGCTCCCATTGCAGCTGCCCAGGTCCCCACGCCTGCGACCTAGGCTTGCGGGGAGACGGCGGAGGCCCTCCCTGAGTGAGCAGGAACAAGGCGCCCAGGCAGGGGAGCGGGATTCAAAAGGCGCCATTCCCGCGCCACTGATCTGGGCTACAGCCCGTGTCCTGGAACTGAGGGCTTTGGAACTGAGACCCGGGCGGAGGCCCTCCCTGAGTGAGCAGGAACAAGGCGCCCAGGCAGGGGAGCGGGATTCAAAAGGCGCCATTTCCGCGCCACTGATCTGGGCTACAGCCCGCATCCTGGAACTGAGGGCTTTGGAACTGAGACCCGGGGCACGAAATTAGGGGCGTGGGTTCCCCACGACGGTGGGGCACAAGGCAGACACAGCACCCCAAAGCCGTTGAGGTGTACCCTACCATCCCCGCTCTGCTCCCTGTCCCACGGGGTGGAAAATCAGCTCCCCAAGGGCTCTAGGAGAGATCTCTGGCGCCACCTAGCGACTTGACCCCAGCACAGGCTACCGAAGGAGCTAGTGGCCAGCTGGGGAGTTAGCCCACACCGGGCCCCTTCCGAACAAGTAGTCTGAGCCCACAGGGAGAGCGAGCACCCACAGCCGGGGCAGACCAGGCGCGCAGAAGAGTGTGCCTGAGACCAGAAGTGCAGGGAGTGTGTCCCACATCACCATTTTAGAACAGGGACATTTCTTCAGTAAAGACTACCTGCAGAAGGCTTCCTCAGGAGCCAGAGGTGAGCGGGGGAAGTTCGCCCACGCCAGACCCCCTCTGGCCTGCAGTCCAAGCCCAGAGGGGAGCAGGAACCCACCGCCGGGGCAGACCAGGCGCACAGGGGAGTGTGTCCCCACATCGGCATTTTAGAACAGGGACCTTTCTCCAGTAAAGGCTGCTTGAAACTGACAGATGACTCCTGGAAGAACCAGAGGGGAACAGAGAAGCCCACCCAAGATGCCGGCCAGTCCCAACAACACAGTGTCCCAACGCATACGGCAAATTAGAAAACAGACAGTAGGGAGGAGAAGAACCACACGCAACCTAGCAACTCTCCAGAGAAAAAGCACACCACAAAAAGAAAGCCAGCCCCCAGATTGCAACGACAATAACTTGGAAGAATTTCTGAGCCTTCCAGAAAGAGAATTTAAAATTGCCGTGATTAAAAAACTGACAGAAGTCATAAAGGAAAACAATGATAAGGGAAAAATAATCAACGATCAGAAGAATGCAATTGAGTCCCTAGAGAGGGAAAACAATGGTCAGAAGAAAGAAATTGAGTCCCTAAAGAGGGAAGTAAAAGAAATGCAGGAGATCAAAGAATTAATGGAAGAACTAAAGAATTCTGGGAAAAGCAATGAAAGCAGAATAGATGAAATGGAAGAACGAATAAGTAATCTTGAAGACACAGAAATAAAAAGAACCAAAACAGAAAAGGAAAGAGAAGTACGAAGGAAAAAGACGAAGAAAGACTTCGGGAAGTATCTGACTCCATGAGGAAAGGAAATATAAGAGTTATAGGAATTCCAGAAGGAGAGGAGAGAGATGTAGGAACAGAGAAAATATTCAAAGAGATAATTGAAGAGAACTTCCCAAATGTGAAGAAGGAGCTGAAAATTGATATACAAGAAGCAAGAAGAACACCAAACTTCCACGACGAAAGAAAAAATACAGCAAGACACATAATAGTAAAGCTCCCAAGAATCCAGGACAAGGAAAAAATAATGAAGCTGGTAAGAGGGAAGAAACAGATAACATTCAAAGGAAAACCAATCAGGCTGACATCAGACTTCTCCGAAGAAACACTACGGGCAAGGAGAGAGTGGAGGGACATAGTCAACAGACTCCAAGAAAACCGATGCCAACCAAGAATACTCTATCCCGCAAAGCTCTCCTTCCTCTTTGAAGAAAGAATATGGACCTTCCCAGACAAACAGAAACTCCGGAATTTCATTGCAACTAAACCCCCACTCCAAAAAATACTACAAGGAGTCCTAAAGCCAGAACCTCAGAGGGACGAATAACAATGAAAGAAGGCCAAAAAAAAAAAAAGTTATTAAAAGAATAAATAAATAAAATCAAAGGAAAGACAAACACAATGGCAAATACAGATGTTAACATATCAATGTTAACTCTAAATGTAAATGGACTAAACTCTTCAATAAAAAGACACAGAGTTGCAGCCTGGATTAAGAAACAAAACCCAACCTTTTGCTGTCTCCAGGAAACACATTTAGCTACAAAAGATAAAAATAGGCTCAAAGTTAAAGGATGGAAAACAATCCTACAAGCAAATGGACCAAAAAAGAAAGCAGGAACAGCTATACTTATATCAGATAAAACAGATTTCAAACTCAAAAAGATAAAAAGAGACCCCAATGGTCACTACATTATGATCAAGGGGACAATACTTCAAGAAGAAATAACACTCATTAACATACTCACCAAACGAAGGAGCACCAAAATATATCAGACAACTGTTGTCCTCTCTGAAAACAGACATCAGAGAAAACACATACGTAGTGGGAGACTTCAACACACCACTATCAACAATGGATAGATCAACAAGACAAAAAATAAGTAAAGAAACCAAAGCTCTAAATAAAGACCTAGAGCAATTGGGCTTAACAGACATCTATAGAACACTAAACCCCAAAAAAACGGAGTACACATTTTTCTCAAGCGCACACGGATCATTCTCCAGGATCGATCACATACTGGGGCACAAGACAAACATCAACAGATACACCAAGATTGAAATCATATCAACCATCTTTTCTGACCATGAAGGCATCAAACTAGAAATAAACCATAAAAAGAAGGCAAGGAACTTTCCTACCTCATGGAGATTAAAAACCACACTACTGGAAGACCATTGGACTAATGAGGAGATCAAAGAAGAAATTAAAAAATTTTTTGAATTGAACGACAAGGAGGACACCAATATCCTAAATGTATGGGATGCAGCAAAAGCAGTAATAAGAGGAAAATATATAGCAATAGAAGCTCACATCAAGAAATAAGAAAGAACGCAAAGAAACAACCTAATCTCGAAGCTCAAAGATCTAGAAAAAGAACAACAAAAAAACCCCAAAACCAGTAGAAGAAAAGAAATAATAAAAACCAAAGCAGAAATAAATGAAATTGAAACTAAAAAAACAATCCAAAAGATCAATGAAACCAAGAGCTGGTTCTTTGAAAAAATCAATAAAATAGACAAACCCCTAGCCAGGCTCACAAAGGAAAAAAGGGAGAAAGCACAAATAAACAGGATCATCAATGAAAGAGGAGAAATCACAACGGACACAGCAGAAATCAAAAGAATAATCAGTAACTACTATGAACAGTTATATGGAAACAAGTTTAACAATCTAGAGGAGATGGACAAATTCCTACAACTCTACAATCACCCAAAGCTAGATAAAGAAGAAATAGAACACCTAAACAGACCAATTACAATTAGCGAAATTGAAATGGTAATCAAAAACCTCCCCAAAAACAAAAGCCCAGGACCTGATGGATTTACAAATGAATTCTACCAAACATTCAGAGACGAATTAGTGCCTATCCTGCACAAACTCTTCCAAAAAATTGAGAAGGAAGGGACAATACCAAACACGTTTTATGAAGCCAACATTACACTAATACCAAAACCGAACAAGGACAACACAAAAAAGGAAAACTACAGGCCAATCTCCCTAATGAACACTGATGCAAAAATCCTCAATAAAATTTTAGCTATCAGAATCCAACAATGTATCCATAAGATAATTCACCACGACCAAGTAGGATTCATTCCAGGGGCACAAGGATGGTTTAACATCCGAAAATCAATCAACGTTATCCAACACATCAACAAAAAGAAATTTAAAAACCATATGATAATATCAATAGATGCTGAGAAAGCTTTCGACAAAGTGCAACACCCATTCATGATAAAAGCCCTTGAAATTCTTGGGATACAAGGAACATACCTCAACATCATAAAGGCCATCTATGACAAGCCAACAGCCAGTATCATTCTCAATGGTGAAAAGCTGAAAGCAATTCCATTAAGATCTGGAACAAGACAAGGATGTCCACTCTCACCATTGCTTTTCAATATAATACTGGAAGTCTTAGCCAGGGCAATAAGACAAGAGAAAGACATCCAAGGAATCCAAATAAGAAAAGAAGAAGTCAAACTATCACTATTTGCAGACGATATGATATTATACATAGAGAACCCCAAAAACTCCACAGAAAAGCTAATTCAACTCATCAATCAGTTCAGTAAAGTGGCAGGATACAAAATCAACACGCAAAAGTCAGTAGCCTTCCTATACACAAACAATAAATCTGAAGAAGAAGAAATCAAAAAGACCATCCCTTTTGTTATTGAAACAAAAAAAATCAAATATTTGGGAATAAATCTAACAAAAGAGGTAAAGGACCTATACAAAGAAAACTATAAAACACTGTTAAAAGAAATAGAAGAAGACACAAAGAAATGGAGAGACATCCCCTGCTCATGGATTGGAAGAATAAACATTATTAAAATGGCCATCCTTCCAAAAGCAATATACAGATTCAATGCTATTCCAATCAAAATTTCAATGTCATTCTTCAAAGAAATAGAACAATTATTGATGAAATTCATATGGAATCACAAAAAACCCCGAATAGCCAAAGCTCTCCTGAAAAAAAAAGAAGGGAATGGAGGCATCAGACTCCCAGACTTCAAACTATACTACAAAGCCATAATCATCAAAACTGCATGGTATTGGAACAAGAACAGACATACAGACCAATGGAATCAAATAGAAAATCCAGAAATAAACCCACAGATTTATGGTCAACTAATCTTTGACAAAGGAGCAAAGAATATGCATTGGAGCAAAGAAAGTTTGTTCAATAAATGGTGCTGGGAAAACTGGGTCGCTACATGCAAAAGAATGAAGCTTGACCACCACCTCACACCATACACAAAAATCAACTCAAAATGGATTAAAGAACTAGACATAAGACCTGAAACCATAAAATATATAGAAGGAAATATAGGCGAAACACTACGTGATTTGCACATCAAAGACATCTTTACAGACACATCACCCAAAGCAGTGATAGTGAAGGCAAAGATAAACAGCTGGGACTACATCAAATTAAAGAGCTTTTGCACAGCAAAAGAGACAATAACAAAAACAAAGAGAAACCCCACCAACTGGGAGAACATTTTTGCACCCAACACTAATGATAAAGGACTGATCACAAAAATCTGCAAAGAGCTGATGAGACTCAACAACAACAAAGAAAATAATCCAGTCAAAAAATGGGCAGAAGAGCTTAAAAGAAACTTCTCTGAAGAGGAAATGCAAATGGCCAACAGGCATATGAATAAATGTTCAACATCACTTGTCATCAGGGAAATGCAAATCAAAACTACCATGAGATACCATCTTACACCAGTGAGAATGGCACATATTAAAAAAACTAGCAACAACAAATGTTGGCGAGGGTGTGGAGAAAAAGGAACTCTTCTGCACTGTTGGTGGGAGTGCAAACTGGTCCAACCACTGTGGAAAGCTGTGTGGAGATTTCTGGACCTACTAAACATAGAGCTTCCATATGATCCAGCAATTCCACTCCTAGGTATTTACCCAAAGGACACAGAAACATCAATTCCAAAGAACACCTGCACCCCTATGTTTATAGCAGCACTCTTTACAATAGCTAAGCTTTGGAAACAACCCAAATGCCCAAAAATAGATGACTGGATCAAGAAGATGTGGTACATATATACCATGGAATATTACTCAGGATTCAAAAAAGATAAACACATGCAATTTGCTGCAACATGGATGGCGCTGGAAGGGATCATGCTCAGCGAAATAAGCCAAAAAGAAAAAGAAAAATACCGGATGGTCTCACTCATAGCAGGAATCTAGAAAACTTAAATAAGGGACCAGGAAAATGAATAACTATAAGAAAGTGAAAATCAAAATCAACAAAAAGCTATGAACCAGAGACACTTTTAGGGGGGCGGGGGCGGGAGGGGAGGGATTGGGGTCAGAATGGGGGGCTGCAATTGTATGGGGAATATAACAATAAAATTTATTAAAAAAAATAAAAAAAAATAAAGTGTTGAGTGAAAAATCTCATAAAAAAAATAGCAGTGCACATTTAAATAATAGCTGCTATATATTGGGTGTTTCTATCAGCCAGCGCTATGTTAAGTTGATCCTTTCAATTAATCTTCACAGAAGTCTAACAGGAGAAACACAATAATTTCTAATTTACAAATGGGAAAACTGAAGCTTAAAGCACTAGGCACACAATATATTAGAAGTAGAACTGAAGTTCTAATGCAGGCATTTGGACTGAAGAATCTGTATGCTTAAACTGCAGAATGCTGCCTTCCTAACAGTAGTTACAATACATCTCTAACTTTTGATAGATCTTCATTTAAAATGTCAAATGTATAGTTAGGGATTAATATACAAGAATTATAAACAATTTAATTTTTCTACAGTTGTTAAAATCAATTAAAGTACATTTTGAGATAGTAGACAAAAGACATGAAAAATATTTCCACCAAACATTTCAATATATAAGTAAGGACTCATGGTGTTTTGTTATGCACACAAGAGAACACCAAATTATATATAGTATACATTCATAGGATGCATTGGTGAATGAGATCGATTGGAAAACACACAGACACATAAAGACAAACAAATGAGTAATTTATAATAAGTGTTAAGGAAAAAAAAAATCAGCAGCATGTTGGGAATGCCTGAGATGGGGCTGCATTTTAAGTAGGATTTTAAGCTTAGGCCTCTCTGAGGTGACTTTTGATCAAAGACTTGAAAGAAGAGATGGGATCGGCCATGTGTATATCTGGAGAAAGTGAAATAGAGAGAGAACAGTCATTACAAGCGTGCTTAGGTGGATGCTGCCTGATAAGCTCAAATACTTCCTGCAGCTAAAGAGGAGTAAGATGGAAAGTAATTGGAGATGGGGACAGATAAGCAATTGTGGGGGGTGCACATGTCACACAGAGACTTATGAGAAACTATCATCACATTGCTTTCTCTTCTGTGAAAACTGGGGAGCAATTAGTGAGTTCTGAGTAGAGGAGTGGTAATATTTGACCTGCTTTAATTTTTATTAATATAGTAATAATTAGAACTCAAAGTCCAGAATAACACAACTGAAGAGTGGGTTATTTTTGTGGTTTATCTTTATTAATTTATCTGTCATTTACATGTCTCAATTATTTTGGAGTGATATCTTTACTCTTTCATATTTGCACATTTCATCCATCTCTACCAAACCTCCCAGAGTGAAGTCTTATATCCTCCCTTCTCCTTATTCCTTTACTTCTCCCCTGTTCCCTCTGGTAACCAGTATAATTTTCAGAAAGTCTAAGAACTGTCTTTGCTGTGCTTTGCCAGCATGTTTTTTTTTTTTTTTTTGGTTATATATATTCCACAAAAAGTGAAATCATCAGATATCTTTCACTTTGTGACTTATTTACTTAGCACAATCATCTCAAAATGTATCCATTTTGTCCCAAAAGGCACTATTTCATCTTTTTAATAGTTGCATATTATTACATTGAGCATGTATTCCACAATTTCTTTATCCATTAGTTTTTCAATGGGTACTTGGGTTGGTGCCATGACTTGGCAATTGTGAACAGAGCTGATATTGTTACAGGGCAGGGAGAGGGGCACCCCAGAACCCTGCCTGCTCTAAATAGGTTCTGCCATCAACACAAAACATATGAGACTTTAATGAAAAGGAACTTTAATTCAATTAGGAAACAATACAAGAAAGGCAAAGAACATAGTTTCTAAATCAAGCACCCAAAGTTACCCATACCTTCATGGGTAAAAGTCCACCCAAGCAGGATTGGCCCAGAGCAAGGCCCCAAAGCCTGCCACCAGTCTAAAGCATCTTCCAGTGGGGACCCACAGAAAAGGATCAGAAACAAACAGACAAGTCTGGGAGGAAAACAGCAAAATCAAAATCAAGACAAAACTGCCATTGTCGCCTCCCCATGAGTCTAACCCACATCTGTGTCAAGCAGTCCACAATCAAAGGGCAAGCACAGTTTCCTCACGTGTCTCTCGGTTCCATGTTCCTTCTCCAGGTCTCCTGGCTCTCCATTCTGCTTCCTTCCTTCCTCAGTCTCCTTTGTGGCTTCTTCTCTCCCTGCTCAGCTCCACCCTCCTTTTGGGTGGGGCAGGAAACCTGGAACCTCCCCCTTTCCTGGGGACCACCCTGTTACAATATGAACGTAGGTATACATAGTGTTTTCAGATTAGAGCTTTCATTTTTAAAAAAAAAATAACTAGCAGAGGCATTACTGGATGATATGGGAGCTGGGTACAGGCCAGAAGTGTGGGGGGTGAGAAGATTCACCAGAGACAGAGTGGGGAACAGAACAGGCAGAGTGACTGAAGTACACTGCTGAGGGGAGCACTCGGCAAATCAGGAGAGGTCTGCTGCGCCATGTGGGTTGCTCCCTGGTGGGCCAGGGAATTGAACTCATGTTGCAGAAGCTGTGGACAGCTTCATAGGTTGCGTCTTAACCCCTTGCAGCACCAGGGAGGCCCTATTTAGACTTTTTATGGGTAAAAATATAAAGTATTTACTGTTTTGTGTTTAACTTTCATCAGGCTACCTTATTTATAAATTTCATTTTATTTGCTGTATGTAGAAATTTTCAAAACACAACACTTGAAAGCAGGTGCATCTTCAAGTTGAAGTGTTCTATAACACTGTTCATTGTCTTGAGTGTGTAAGAATAAATTAACCTTGAAATATTTGTCTGTAGATTCAGCCTCCCTGTCATCTATTATGTTTCAAACTCTTTCTGGATTTTAGGAAGGAGGTTATTAACAATTTTTTTTAAAGTATTGGGGGAACATGTTAGAGGTAGGATAGAATTGTAAAGGGGTGTGTGGTTTCTCAAACAGCTTAAGTTTAAACCTCAGCCCTTTTACTTGCTAGTTCTAGGAACAGAGGTTACAAAATCCTTTTGCTTTGATTCCTTCATGCATAAAAGTGGAAATAAAACAGGATCTAACTCATAAAACTGACATACTCATGGACTTTAATAGACAGTTTTGTTATTAATTTAATTCTCATTGGAATCTACTAATTTTTCATTTTTTTTAAAACACAGATTGAAGGGTGGTTTTGACTACTCTTTCTTTATTAGCCTCAAACAATTTTTAATTTTCTCTAGATACATCCTATCTCACCAGTTATGCTCAATGTAAAATCATTTGGGAGAACAATATTGAGCCAGGGGTTATAGTCTTATAAATTAAGGCTATAATGTGTATTATGCACTTGTAGTTATTCCCAAAAATTGAGAAGATCATTTTTACATTTATTTAGGTAATGTCTTAGATTTTAAAATCTATGGCAGATATTGATTTGAAATCATGAACAATGATGTTGACATTGCAGATCACTTCTTGTTATTACTTGACCTTGTCTTTTTACAGGAGTTCAGTTTTTTTTTTTTTTTTTAAAGATGGACTTTTTTTTTTTTAAAGATTTATTTATTTACTTATACAAGCACTGGGGACAGTCAGATGTGCGGGAGGGTAAGAGAATTCACCAGAGCCCAGATCAGGGAGCAGAACAGGCAGAAGGACCGAAGTACAATGCTGAGGGGAGCAGCGGGTGGCAAGAGAGGTCTGCCCGCCTTGTGGGACCCTTGCCCGGCAGCCAGGGATCGAACTGGCACTGTAGAGGCTGCGGGCAGCTTTGCAGCCCAGTGAGCAACCGCTGCACCACTGGGGAGGCCCAAGTTCAGTTCTTAATGATGACTTAATGGATGTCAAAACTGTTAAATTCATTTGTGAAAAGGCTATTTTGGATAAAGGTGAGAGGGTAGACAGCTTGACTAACTTGAGGAGATCTAGAACTTGAGATTGCCTGTTGGGCAACTGGAATGTCTCCAGATTATACTCATTGTCTCAAATAATATATATTATATACAAATTATGGGTTACAGAGAATTTCAAAGATGTATTTCTAGTCATATGTGCATAACATATTCTAGACTAAAATTTTATTGAAAAAAAAATACTTTGAGGAGGATAGGAACCATGTCCCTGAGTATTTGGAACATCTATAAGAATGACCCACATCAAAAAGACCTGAACAACAAGTGTTTTCAAGTGTATAGAGAAAAAGAAAGACTGATACACTCTTGGAGGAAATGTAGACTCGCCTAGCACCTATAGAAAATAGTATAGAGGTTACTCAAAATATTGAAAAAAAAAAAACACCATATGATCCAGCAATTCTACTCGGTATCTATGAAGAACGTAGATATCTATCTGAAGAATGTAGAAACACTAATTCAAAGGGATTTGTACTCTTACATTCATTGCAGAACTATTTACAATAGCCATATCATGAAAATAATCTAAGTGCCCTAAAAGATGAGTGAATTAGGGAGATGGTATGTGTGTGTTTGAGTGCATGTCTATCCATTCATCATCTGATACATCCATCCATTCATCCATTCACCCATTCATCCATCCATGTACACCATGGATCACTCCTCAGCTATAATAAATTATAAGCTCTTACATGCGTGACAATATGGATAGAACTGGAGAGCCTGGTGCTAAAACAAAATAAGTGAGGTGTTCCAGATGGTTTCATTTACATGTGGAATATGGTGAAAAAAACAAATGGTCAAAACCAAACCAATAACAAACCCTAACTATCTGATTGCAGAACTGAGGCTACTATAGCGGAAGTGAGAGAGGGTAAGAGCTAAATGGGTTGGGATCACAATGGCCTATGGTGGAAGATTATCAGTGCTTTGGTGGTGGGTGTAATGTGCTAACATACATCAGAAGGGTATAACCCTATACTTTTAAATCGTATACAATGTTGTAAACCAACACTATCTCAATTAAAGAAGTTAAAACAAATAAACTACATACAATGAAGAGTGTTAAAAAAGATCATTTAGCAGGGCCTCCCCTGGTGGCACAGTGGTTGAGCGCTGGGTTGTGAGGTTGCCTGCAGCCTCTGCAGCGTCAGTTTGATCCCCGGCCACCAGCGAGGGTCCCACAAAAAAAAAAAAAAAAATCATTTAGCAAACCAAGCATCTTTAATTTTTACTATGTGAAAACTAAAGGAACAAGAGTTTTTGTTAGGATACATAAGTCTAGGACAAAAGTCAATGTCTTTGGTGTATACATCATCCTGCTGATAAGAATGGTATATTCTCCTATTTGAAAAATTGTACTTTATCTCTACTATCAGAGTTTAAACATTTACTCCATAGCAGTCTCCATTAATTCAAATTGTTGATATTGTTTTGTTTTAAATTTGTATGCCATAGGTAATAAATGTGCTTTTTAATTACAGTCTACTATCATTGCTATTGATTATTGGGTTTATAGGTATATATATTTAGATATGTAATATTTATATATATTATATAATATTTATATATATTTATATTTATATATTCAAATAATAAATACACTTGCATAAATAGATCTATGTGTATATATGCTATACAGATATGTAGATACATTTAAATATACTCTAGTTAAAACTAAATAATTATATATGCACACAAAATATTCATAGGTGTATGTTTTTAATAAATGTATGTTATATATACACATATGATTTTATTTCTGAACTTTGAAAAGAAGTTAAAAACATTAGTTCTGTCAATTAAAAAAATGATCTTTAAAAATGAAAAAAAATAGTCCAGAAGAAATCATGGAATCACAAGCTGTATTTCACTGCCCTCTTTATTATACTTAATCCTCAATGCTCCTAAATCATTATTTAACTCTCATGCCACCCATCACTAGTAAGTAAAGTTCTTGTAAGAATTTTATTTGAAAATGAGTCACATAAATAATAAAGCTGGAAATGACCATTTGTTTTCTGGAATCAGTACCAACAAAGTTTGTATAATCTAATTAATTTTACCAACAAATATTAAAAAAAAAACACATTCTAAATCTAGCTGAAGAGAAAGAAGAATGCAAACCCTCAGCTCAACTCCTCTCCCATCTACCTAGTGTGTCAAATTTCATCTGTCATACTAAAACTATCTAAAAGACTACACCATCACAAAACACTTTTTTATGAGGCATTATACCCTCAACAGACATAATTCCCTTTAGAAACACTTATATATCCAGAACTTTGCAGCTCTGATTGGACACTACTTAATACCAGCACAAACTATATTAGGAAGTCCTCAGATTGCAGTTAATCTATTTCATGACCTGTTCTCTCTGATGGAACTCTGAATGCAGAAGTCTCCTGGCCATCTAGATATTTTGTATCTGAAATTTTTAACTGCTTCTGAACTGGTGAGCAAAAGACACATTTTATAATAATGTCAATGTATTCGTCAATTATATCTCATCCAAAATAGACATCATTTTTTGTTGTTCTATTAACTCTTTTTGCTTCTTTTGCTAAAACATTTCATAACAAATGAAAAAATTTTGTTTGATGACACTATCAAAATAAGGCTTCTTAAGATTATCATATTGCAGCAGTTGAAATTCTCCATTAGACATGATATCTAAATTTACATTGAATGTATTTCAAATATTTTCTCATTTTGTTGTGAACTTATAACTATTCTTTCTGGACTGTAAGAGAAGACATACAAAATAATGAGACCAATGCCCAAAAAATATACCTGCATGAATTAAGTAAAATTTCTCAGAAACAAGATTTTAAAACAAGGCAACCTATATTCTGTATAGCAAATGGAAATGAAATTGACATAAAGACAAATACCCATAAACTTTGAATCTTGAGAAACAATTACAAAACAATCAATAGAATTTGTTATCAGTTATGAAAAAGTAGTCTCAGGTTGGGAGAATGTGTCAGAGATCCTAAAGTAAATGTAGAGATCAGCAACTTAAATTCAGAGAAAATCAAAGCATCAGATAAAGCCCTTGAACCTGTAATCATTTATTTAAATATAAAAAGAATTTGAATCTTAAGAATATCTTGAGAATCTTGAGAAAAAATTATTTTTTGTATTTAAAAAACACAAAATATTTAAGAAATACAAAATATTTTTGTCGTGGCAAAACACAGGACACCAGAGTAGGGGAGTCTATTGTTCTGGCGGTCTGGGGAAAATTAAAGGTAACATTCAAACTTTAATACTTCTTTTCCCTGAAGTCCAAAGTATTTCACATGAGATACAAATGTATGAAACATCCAAATTCATGCTGAATAACAAGTCCTATGATATAAAGATGAAAAATTCTAAGCATCTATTATATGAAGTTGATCTCTAGGCATGTATGGTTTTCAAACTGTTGTCCAATGATTATCCAGTAAACCATAAAGGTTGCAAGTCTCATTTTTTGCTGCAGCTAATGGTCATAGTGAAGACTGAGGTACTATGAGGTAGAGTAGACTATAGTTTGCTGTGAGGAAGGGGCAGCAAGAATCATGGGCATAGTATCAATTCCACACCAAGAAAGCTCACTGATAAACTAGGTCATGCAAGAATTTTAACTCAGGGCAACAGACATTTGTAGTGAAATAAGAACTATAATACAGATAAATTACTAAGTTTGTTTATGTGGTAACAGTGAAACTTTTTCAATTATATTATACTTTCTTTTTTAGTAGGTACTTGTCTATTAATTCTAATTGTATATCCAAAATTATAATATTTAAAGCTTGTGATGGTATGCAAGACTCAGCTGAAGGTAAGCTTTAAGTCTATGGTTAAATAACATTTAACTTTGGAGTCATGAATACCTAGGCTTGAATCCCAATCTGTATAAAAGTGTGGAAGTTAATAATAGGAATAATAACAGCAAGTAACATTTATTGTGTGGTACATGATACTAGATTATATGCTAAGTGCTTTTCTCACCATTTTTAATCAAAATACTCAATATTTTAAGGTCTGACATTTGTAATTACTAATTTTTAAGATATGGCATGATTACTCATAATAGTAACATGAAAAATAACGGACAACACAGATCTCTAAAGATTTCCAAACAGTGTCTCATTCCTGGGACCCAATATTTGAGATGTTTTCTTTCTACTCTCCTGCTAAATCACATTTTATAAAGTCCCCTGTTGGCAAAACATTCAAGGAACTGGTCTGTTACTCAGTTTCAGACAGCTGCCTCCCAGGAACATTTCAGTTCTTGGGGCAAGTTAGGCTAACATGCCACACTACCCCTTTTCAATGTGAGTTCCCTTTGAATCCTGGCTTTCCCTTCAATCTTGTATAGTCATCCCAATAGAACAAATACTAACTTTGAATCTTGGGAATAAATGTTACTTGATTCATTCAGATTATTTGGGCATAATGGGTTATGGAGATATCTCACTAGAGATAAGCCACAAAGAAGTAAAATGTCCAATTATATCCCCTCCCTAAAGTGTGCCTACTCAAGCTAAGAGGGGACACGTAACTGATTTTTTTCCTCTTAGAAAAGGAAATCTTCCCTAGGTTA
Source organism: Talpa europaea (assembly GCF_964194135.1). NCBI lineage: Eukaryota > Metazoa > Chordata > Mammalia > Eulipotyphla > Talpidae > Talpa > Talpa europaea. The sequence continues at coordinate 58,955,791 of NC_140075.1, read as the reverse complement.
TTTGTAATCATGCCTATGCCATTAGAAAAAAATTGACTGATTATTTACATAATCTACTTAGCTTCAAATCACAGCTCTTTTCTGAACCCTTCTTAGATGTCCCGAGGTGAATTAAACTTTGCCTTCTCTGTCTGCATCCACAGTTAGTTTGAACACAGATCCTATCGTGATTTAAGTGTTTGATTTATCCCATGCCAACAGTTGTTGTGTCCCTTGTGTCTAGGTTTGTTCATGGATTCCAACATAAAGTTTTGAGAAACTGAAAACTAACACTTTTTCATTCTACCATTTTTCATCTAACTTCTCTTTCTTTTTTCTCCCTCTTTGTCTTACCCAACTTTCAAGTGCCCCACAATCAATGGTAAATGTCTGAAGTGTAATCTTCATATGAACATAAAAACACAAGAAAGGAACAAATTTCTACTTGCATTTTTCTGCAACTAATTTTTTGTCACTTAGCATTATATTATAATACGCTGCTAGATCAGTAGAGGGAGTTCTGATTTTTTCTTTATAATAGTTGTATGAGGTCTCAAAATATGAATATAGCTAGCTGCACTCAACTATTTTCTTGTAAAGGAGCATGCACTCCCCTCCTCCACTTATGACACATCAACCTTGGTAAAATGGCATTCATCAACATCTACTTTGATATGTTATAACTTTATTTCCATGGGATACATTACAAAAAGTAAATGTCTTTTTAAATTGAATGAATAGGATCATATTTCTTACAAAATAATTTTGTAATAAAATGAAAGCCCTTCAGTCACATCTCATCAGATCTGCTACCTTGTTTTTAATGTTTATCAGTTACATCAAAATTGATGTCATGCTGGGCCTCCCCTGGTGGTGCAGTGGTTGAGCGCTGGGTTGCAAGGCTGCCAGCAGCCTCTGCAGTACCAGTTCGATCCCTGGCCACCGGTAAGGGTCCCACAAAAAAAAAAAAATAATGTCATGTTGCTATTTTATTTTGCATTTTTTCTGACTTAATAAGATGACAAATTTCCCTTACAGATCTGTATCTTATTAGAATTACTACTGAATGAAATGACTATTTTTTTTAATTACCAAACTATTTATTTTTTGGCTTCTGGTTACAGAAGAACTAAGGATATTTAAACTTTTTTTTATAAATAATATATTTTATTTTTATATTCCTCACACAATTGTAACCCCCCCAATCTGACCCCAATCCCTCCCCTCCTGCCCCCCACCCCAAAAAAGTATCTCTGGTTCATAGTTTTTTGTTGATTTTGATTTTCACTTTCTTATAGTTATTCATTTTCAACATTATTATGTAAAATTTGATAGTTATCTTCAAAAAACAAGTAGGAGGAATTCTTTCTATAGTGCACTTTTTACCTTAAAAAAAGTGAATATTTTTCATGTTCTTAAATAGATGTTTCAAGCATCATTTCATTGTTACCATAATATTGCAGTCAAAATTTCCAATAATGTGTTCAGACAGAAAGCTCCAATGTAGGGATTTATTGCTTCAAATATTTGTATATACAATAATGTTACCATGATGATTTTATAGCACAAACTTAACCATTTTTTTATGATAACTTCTGAGAAGAGGAACATTAGTCACAAAGGTTCTGCACATTGTAAAATTTTGAAATACTGGAGTAAAAAAAAATAAAAAATACTCCTAGCTAATAAAGGAGGCAAACGAGTTATCATTGAGAAACTTTAGACAACAATTTGTATGTATTATTTATATCTGATTAACTAAAATTTAAAATCAAACTAGTGAATAAGCGATAAACTCTGAAATGGGGATGGAATAACAGCTCCATAAAGAATAGTAATGGGCCCCTCAATAACAAGCCTAGTCCACACAGCGATGTGCTGATAGAAATAAATCAGGTGAAAAAAGACAAACATCAATTGATTTCCCTCATTGTGGTATACAGTGAAAACAAACAAATGAATTAAATGGAACAAAAATAGACTTAACAATTTAGACTTTTAGACTCTAAGACTAATTAATGGTTACCAGAAGGGAAGGGGCCTGGGGTTGGATAAATGGGATACACTGTGTGGTAGAAGACTGAATTGAACTCTTGTGGTGAACATAATGTTGATTTTAATTCATGCACAGCTGAAACTTCTGTAATGTTATGATACAATGTTATTTCAATTTTCAAAAGAGTCTATGCTCTCATATAACTATTATTCAATAAAATACAAATAGGAAAATAGTGGTGCTAATTATGGCTTTTTTAAATTCTCTTTGTATATAAAGAACTTCTGGAACCTTACTGAGTTGGGTAAATGGATCTTAAAAACGGATCTGTAGTGACTGAATTTATTTTACTAGGATTTTCTGCACAATGGGAACTTCAGATTTTCTTCTTTGTGGCATTCTCCTTGATCTACAGTGCTACTGTATTTGGGAACATTCTCATTATGGTCACAGTGACATTTAGTTCCACCCTACACTCTCCCATGTACTTCCTCCTTGGAAACCTCTCTTTCTTAGACATGTGTCTCTCTTCTGTAACCACACCCAAGATTATTACAGACTTGCTTATTGCACACAAGACCATCTCCCTGTGGGGCTGCATGGCCCAGATATTCTTTATGCATCTCTTTGGGGGTGCAGAGATGCCTCTTTTGGTAGCCATGGCCTTTGACAGATATGTAGCCATATGTAAGCCCTTGCACTACAAGTCAATCATGAGCAATAAGTTGCTGAATGGATTTGTGATCATTTCATGGATAATTGGTTTTATACACACCATGAGTCAGATGGTATTAACAGTGAATTTACCTTTCTGTGACAACAATGTCATGGACAATGTATTTTGTGACCTTCCTATTGTGATTAAGCTTGCTTGTACTGAAACATATACCCTGGAATTATTTGTCATTGCTGACAGTGGGCTGCTCTCATTTATCTGTTTCATCATTCTTCTTATCTCCTACATTGTCATCCTGGTCACCGTGCGACGAAGGTCATCTGGAGCGCTCGCCAAAGCTCTGTCCACACTGTCTGCTCACATCACTGTGGTCACTCTGTACTTTGGACCTTGTATCTTTATCTATGCCTGGCCATTCAACAGTTTTTCAGGTGATAAATACCTTTCTGCATTTTACACTGCTATCACACCCTTACTGAATCCTATTATTTATACCCTGAGAAATAAGAAAATGCAAGGGGCCATGAGACAATTATGGTTCCGAAATCTTAGCTGCAAGCAAAACTTCTAGATTTCTAATCAACATAACTTTCAAATGCTATGCTAACAGGATTGTCATAGATTATATACAACACATAGTTATACTTTTTTGATGTTAGAATCATAATCTGCATAAAAATTAATAAAATATTTTATATTCATATCACGGTGACCTGCTGTCCAATACACATAGATCATTATGTGATTTACCATAGTTTTTCTCTATATATCTTTTAGTGAGGAAATAAACATGAAAAAATATGTGGTGAATATTATTAGAGATGATTTAATAGATATGGATTATTAATGACATACAAAAACTTACACTTTCAATGAGATACTACAAACAAATCATTAAAGAAATAATGTTAGCAACAATGGAAAATATGATTGAACCTCTTGAATAAATGAGAAAAAATAAACATAAGTAATTTAGATTCAGTAGTATAGTGAATATAAGATGCCAGAGTGAGTTTAAGACACCAGAGGTGACAAAGCAAGGGAAGGGCAGTTGCAGTAGAAGTACAAAGTCTCAATAAAACTTAAGAACTATAAAGAACCTTGAAACCAAATGCTCTAAGAGATATCATACATTTGCATAGACAAATAAAAGTCCTGATTTTATACAACATACCATGTAACATTTTCTTTCCAAGTGCTACATAAAACTAAAGCTAAATTTACCTGTGGTAGACTTGTAATCTTTATTGTGGTTAAAAGCTAAATATCTAAGTCTGACTTGTTTGTGAGTATTGAGGATGGGGGCAGTGTGTAATAAATTGAGAATCCCACACTTGAAATATTACAATTTGAGAACATTCTTTCCAATGTCCTTGCCCAGTTTAGATTTCTTTATTTTATTCTGTTATGGCATGCTGCAATTTTCATCCTTTGTATAAATTATGAAAACTATGTAAGTATAGGTTAATGTCAATGTTATCTCCAATAGCTAGCACACATATATCACACAGAAGTTCATTTATGCCTACTGAATGACTCAAAAAAGATTAAATAGCTATTTTATGAGAATATTATTCAGCTTGACTTACAACTAAGGAACACATTCACCTCTATTGTGAGTTACTCTCTGTCAAAAATATTAGAGTATATAAGGGCATATACTGATATGCTTCAATATTTCAGTAATTTAATTATATGAATTAGAATTCTATAGTTAAATCAGATGAGAATGGACCACACAGAAAAGTTAAAGGAAATGGAAGAAATCAAAATCAAAATATTTGCTATGATAAATCATATTCAACCTTATACCTACACAATGAACAAGTGTCAGTTTTACATTACAGCACAACCTACATTAAGGAATTCTAACCATTTATAAGGTATATAGATATCCAGCAATGGATGGAATCCTATTCGAGTTGATAAAATCTGTAAAGTGGTGTGTCTGTCAGTATAGCATACTCAGGATCCTGAGCTACACTTGCAATTAAAGATGCTAAACTAAAAAAGCTCATGTGCACCAATAAGAAATTGAAGAACACTCAACGAAGACACACCAGCCTGGGACCCTTGCCTACACTGAGAACATGGACAGAAGATGGGGCTCAGACAGCCTGCAATTAGAACTGCAAGTCTGGGAGAGCACGGCACACTGCACTTTGAGACTAAACTGGCGTGGAGATTTGTCAAAGGTCATGCTGAGGATTCATATTCTAAAAAAGCAGAAAATGACAAGAAAGCATGCCTAGCAGAAGTGGAAAAAAAAAGTCCCTGTCTCAAACTTGACTCTTAGTGGAGATTCAAATAAAAGGTTTTCTGGCCAGACCTTGGCTTGTCATCACTTTTTTTTATGTTTCAAGACATCAAGGTGAGAATTCTCCTTTAACTTGCTACCTAAGGGAGTAGCCTCCATCATTTGACAGAAGCAAGCATAAATATTGAAATAAAAAGTGCTCCTTGTAAACAGACAACACAAAACTGTCACAGAAAGATTTTCAAAGTGAAATATGATAATAAACAAATAATATGATGAATAAACAAAAAGCCCCAGCATAAATGTGAGCCAGGAGAAAGTGAAAAATCAATGCACAGAATCATAGGAAATATTTATAAATCTTTTTTCAAATAAGGAATTTGTATCTATAAGGCAAAGAGACTGTTTTTACAAAAATGTTCTAAGAAGAGACATTTAAAGTCAGTTTTCCAAAGATTTAGAGAAAAATATAGAGGGTTGAGAGCAATCTCTATAAATGGTAAAAAACGCATTTCCTTGTAAGGGATAGCTTTTAAATAAATAAATTTGTGATATTGTCCCAAGACCTCAGAAAAACTTAAGGCAGCACCTAGTAGACTCTCCTGGCTAGAAAACTTCTAAGGGCTTAAAGGTTTTGTCCCACATTAGCCATTTAAAGAAGAAAAACATGTCACAGAAAGAATTCTCTTTTTTTTTTTACTATATTTTGTGTTTTGACTGGCTCCTTCCAATAGAACATCATAACCCTGAGACCATGGACATATGTTGTATATCAAAATTCATACTCAGTTACTGACCCAACCATAAGTATTTCTTCCAAATAAGTAAAAATAAGTAAGTCTTACTTTTGTAAAATAAAGACATCCGTTTTTTAAGTTGTCCCCAATGGCAATCGTTTTGAATTGTTCTGATCAATCTAAGATACACCTATACTAGACATAAGACCTGAAACCATAAAATACATAGAAGGAAATATAGGCGAAACACTACGGGATTTGCACATCAAAGACATCTTTACAGACACATCACCCAAAGCAGTGATAGTGAAGACAAAGATAAACAGCTGGGACTACATCAAATTAAAGAGCTTCTGCACAGCAAAAGAGACAATAACAAAAACAAAGAGAAACCCCACCAACTGGGAGAACATTTTTGCACCCAACACTAATGATAAAGGACTGATCACAAAAATCTGCAAAGAGCTGATGAGACTCAGCAACAACAAAGAAAATAATCCAGTCAAAAAATGGGCAGAAGAGCTAAAAAGAAACTTCTCTGAAGAGGAAATGCAAATGGCCAACAGACATATGAAAAAATGTTCAACATCACTTGTAATCAGGGAAATGCAAATCAAAACTACCATGAGATACCATCTCACACCAGTGAGAATGGCACATATTAAAAACACTAGCAACAACAAATGTTGGCGAGGGTGTGGAGAAAAAGGAACTCTTCTGCACTGTTGGTGGGAGTGCAAACTGGTCCAACCACTATGGAGAGCTGTGTGGAGATTTCTGGACCTACTAAACATAGGGCTTCCATATGATCCAGCAATTCCACTCCTAGGTATTTACCCAGAGGACACAGAAACATCAATTCCAAAGAGCACCTGCACCCCTATGTTTATAGCAGCAATGTTTACAATAGCTAAGCTTTGGAAACAACCCAAATGCCCAAAAATAGATGACTGGATCAAGAAGATGTGGTACATATATACCATGGAATATTACTCAGCATTCAAAAAAGATAAACACATGCAATTTGCAGCAACATGGATGGCGCTGGAAGGGATCATGCTCAGCAAAATAAGCCAGAAAGAAAAAGAAAAATACTGGATGGTCTCACTCATAGCAGGAATCTAGAAAACTTAAATAAGGGACCAGGAAAACGAATATAAGAAAGTGAAAATCAAAATCAACAAAAAACTATGAACCAGAGACACTTTTTGGGGGGTGGGGGGCAGGAGGGGAAGGATTGGGGTCAGAATGGGGCGTTTGCAATTGTATGGGGGGATATAAAAATAAAATTTATTATTTAAAAAAAATAAAACACATACACAGAAGTTTTTTTTCTTTTCAATGCTATAAAATTGTCTCTGATACAAATTTTCTCAGCAGAGAGAAAAGCCTGCTGTATACTAGTTAATATCTCAGTATTTTTATTATTTCTAAACTATATGAGACATGATTTTGAATGCTGGCAACTATGTAATTACACAAAATAAAAGTAAAATTCAAAACCAGAGCAAAACAAACAAAAGAGGCCCTGCATTTCCATAGATCTCTTCTCTCTCACCCACCCTTTTCTCTCTCTCGCCCTCTTAACAACCCAGCTTATTTCCCCCTCACTACCCCTACCCCACCTCCTTTTAATGGGGCACATGCAGCTTCATGATCTAGTTATTATACTCTGAAGTAACTATGCACATGCAGCTTCATGATCCAGTAATTATATTCTGAAGTAACTATCTGAAGAATGTAAAAATCAATTAAAAGGATATATGCAATCTTATGTTCACTGAAGAACTATTTCCAATAGCCACATTACAGAAATAATCTGAGTGTCCTAAAAGATGAGTGAATTAGGGAGATGGTGTGTGTTTGTGTGTGTGTGTGTGTGCATGCGCACATGTGGCTAAGGTGGAAGATTTTCGTTGCTTTGGTGGTGGGTGTAATGTGCTAACATACATCAGAAGGGTATGACCCTATACCTTTACATCATACACAATTTGCAAACCAATGCTATCTCAACTAAAAAAACATTAAAATAAATAAACTACATACAATGAACAGTGTTAAAAAAAGATCATTTAGGCACCATTGGGGGGGCGTGGATCAACATGGCGGCGAGGAAATGCTGCGAGTAAGATCTCCCATTAAAAAAAAAGTTAATATGGAGGAAAAGCGGCAGGTCCCAGTAAGAACTGGGACACAGAAAATAAACGGATGACTCCAGCAAACTATCCGAAGAAGGAAGTTGCCATAAAAGAGGACTAGAAGGGAGGAAAGCTCAGAACCCTGCTACCTTCCCACACCCACAAAGTTGGCACTCTCTGACCAACAGAAAGGAGGAAAAAACAAAAAACTAAAACAACCAACAAGAACAAACTACGCATCAAGCGGGACTGTGAGTGGAAAGGAACTATTTTAGCCACCATACCCTGTGAACTGGAGCTGTGGAGAACCCTGCAGGATTTGCCTCGGAGGTGAGCGAACTGCTCCAGGCACCATTAGAGAAAAACAAAGACTCCCAGAGACCTACAAACAGCCCCAGGCCAGCCGGTAACATGTGCTGAAAAGCGGCGCGCTTGAAAAGCAAACGCGGATCGCGGCTGCCCAGGTCCCCATGCCTGCAACCTAGGCTTGCGGGGGAGGTGCGCGGGGGCCCTCACTGAGGTGAATGTCCCTCACTGAGTAATCAGAAACCAGGCGCCAGGACACGGGAGCAGAGTGCAAAAGGCGCCATTTCTGCGGACACTGAACTGGGCTACAGCCCGCGTCCTGGACCTGAGGGCTTTGGAACTGAGACCCAGGGCACAAAATTTGGGACATGGGTTCCCCACGACGGTGGGCACAAGGCAGACACAGCACCCCAAAGCCGTTGAGGCTTTCCCCACCACTCCCACTCTTTTCCCCGTCCCATGGGGTGAAGAAAACAGCTCCCCAAGGACACTAGGAGAGATCTCTGGTGCCACTTAGCGACCAGAAAAAAAAAAATCACCAACACCCCATAGAACAGGGACCTTTCTTCAGTAAAGACTGCTTGAAACTGGCAGAAGGCTCCCAGAGGAGCCAGTGGTGAGCTGGGAAGTTCACCCATGCCAGGCCCCTTCTGACCAGCAGTCCGAGCCCAGAGGGGGAGTGGGCACCCATGGCCTGGGCAGACTGGGTGCGCAGAAGAGTGTGCCCAAGACTGGGCGCGCAGGGAGTGGGTCCTGCATTGCCATTTTAGAACAGGGACATTTCTTCAGTAAAGACTGCCTGAAACCAGCAGAAGGCTCCCTGAGGAGCCAGAGGTGAGCTGGGAAGTTTGCCCATGCCAGGCCCCTTCTGGCCTGCAGTCCTAGCCCAAAGAGGGAGCGGAACCCACTGCCGGGGCAGACCAGGCACGCAGGGGTGCGTGTCCCCACATCGGCATTTTAGAACAGGGACCTTTCTTCAGTAAAGACTGCTTGAAACCAACAAATGGCTCCTGGAGGAGCCAGAGGGGAGTGGAGAAGTTCAACCAAGATGAACTTCAGCAACACAAAGTTCAACCAGCAACACAATGTCCCAATGCATACGGCAAATTTGAAAACAGACAGTAGGGAGTAGAAGAACCACACGCAACCTAGCAACTCCTCAGGAAAAAAGCACACCACAAAAAGAAAACCACCCCCCAGATTGCAACAACAGTAACTTGGAAGAACTTCTGACCTTTCCAGAAAGAGAATTTAAAATTGCCATGATTAAAAAACTGACAGAAGTCTTAAAGGAAAACAATGATAAGGGGAAAATAATCCACGATCAGAAGAATGAAATTAAGTCCCTAAAGAGGGAAGTAAAAGAAATGCAGGATATCAAAGAATTAATGGAGGCACTAAAGAACTCTGACAAAAGCAATAAATACAGAATAGATGAAATGGAAGAATGAATAAGTACTCTTGAAGACACAGAAATAAAAAGAACCAAAGCAGAAAAGGAAACAGAAGTTCAAAGGAAAAAGACCGAAGAAAGACATCAGGAACTATCTGACTCCATGAGGAAAGGAAATATAAGAGTGATAGGAATACCAGAAGGAGAGGAGAGAGATGTAGGAACAGAGAAAATATTCAAGGAGATAATTGAAGAGAACTTCCCAAACATGAAGAAGGATCTGAAAATTGATATACAAGAAGCAAGAAGAACACCAAACTTCCATGACGGAAGGAAAAATACAGCAAGACACATAATAGTATAGCTCCCAAGAATACAGGACAAGGAAAAAATAATGATGCTGACAAGAGGGAAGAAACAGATAACATTCAAAGAAAAACCAATCAGGCTGACATCAGACTTCTCTGAAGAAACACTACGGGCAAGGAGAGAGTGGAGGGTCATAGTCAACAGACTCCAAGAAAAAGATGCCAACCAAGAATACTCTATCCCGCAAAGCTCTCCTTCCTCTATGAAGAAAGAATAAGGACCTTCCCAGACAAACAGAAACTCTGGAATTTCATTATGACTAAACGCCCACTCCAAAAAATACTACAAGGAGTCCTAAAGCCAGAACCTCATAGGGACGAATAACAACAAAAGACCAAAAAAAAAAAGTTATTAAAAGAATAAATAAAATCAAAGGAAAGACAAACACAATGGCAAATACAGATGCTAACATATCAATATAAACTCTAAATGTAAATGGACTAAACTCTTCAATAAAAAGACACAGAGTTGCAGCCTGGATTAAGAAACAAAACCCAACCTTTTGCTGAGTCCAGGAAACACACTTGGCTACAAAAGATAAAAACAGACTCAAAGTTAAAGGATGGAAAACAATCCTACAAGCAAATGGACCAAAAAAGAAAGCAGGAACAGCTATACTTATATTAGATAAAACAGATTTCAAACTCAAAAAGATAAAAAGAGACCCCAACGGTCACTACATTATGATCAAGGGGACAATACTTCAAGAAGAAATAACACTCATCAACATATATTCACCAAATGAAGGAGCACCAAAATATATCAGACAACTATTGTCATCTCTGAAGACAGACATCAGAGAAAACACATATGTAGTGGGAGACTTCAACACACCACTATCAACAATGGATAGATCAACGAGACAAAAAATAAGTAAAGACACTAAAGCTCTAAATAAGGACCAAGAGCGCTTGGGCTTAACAGACATCTATCGAACACTAAATCCCAAAAAAAACAAAGTACACATTTTTCTCAAGCGCATACGGATCATTCTCCAGGATCAATTACATACTGGGACACAAGACAAACATCAACAGCTACACCAAGATTGAAATCATACCAACCATCTTTTCTGACCATGAAGGCATCAAACTAGAAATAAACTATAAAAAGAAGGCAAGGGACTCTCCTACCTCATGGAGATTGAAAACCACACTATTGGAAGACCACTGGACTAATGAGGAGATCAAAGAAGAAATTAAAAAATTCTTTAAATTGAATGACAAGGAGGACACCGATTTCCTAAATGTATGGGATGCAGCAAAAGCAGTAATAAGAAGAAAATATATAGCAATAGAGGCTCACGTCAAGAAACAAGAAAGAACTCAAAGAAACAACCTAATCTCGAAGCTCAAAGACCTAGAAAAAGAACAACAAAAAAACCCAAAAACCAATAGAAGAAAAGAAATAATAAAAACCAAAGCAGAAATAAATGAAATTTAAACTGAAAAAACAATCCAAAAGATCAATGAAACCAAGAGCTGGTTCTTTGAAAAAAATCAATAAAATAGATAACCCCCTAGCCAAGGTCACAAAGGAAAAAAGGGAGAAAGCACAAATAAACAGGATCACAAATGAAAGAGGAGAAATCACAACAGACACAGCAGAAATCAAAAGAATAATCAGTAACTACTATGAACAGTTATATATCAACAAGTTCAACAACCTAGAGGAGATGAACAAATTCCTACAACTCTACAATCACCCAAAGCTAGATAAAGAAGAAATAGAACACCTAAACAGACCAATTACAAGCAGCGAAATTGAAATGGTAATCAAAAACCTCCCCAAAAACAAAAGCCCAGGACCTGATGTATTTACAAATAAATTCTACCAAACATTCAGAGATGAATTAGTGCCTATCCTTCACAAACTCTTCCAAAAAATTGAGAAGGAAGGGACAATACCAAATGCGTTCTATGAAGCCAACATTACACTAATACCAAAACCGAACAAGGACAACACAAAAAAAGGAAAACTACAGGCCAATCTCCCTAATGAACACTGATGCAAAAATCCTCAATAAAATTTAAGCTATCAGAATCTAACAATGTATCCATAAGATAATTCATCATGACCAAGTAGGATTCATGCTAGGGACACAAGGATGGTTCAACATCTGAAAATCAATCAACATTATCCAACACATCAACAAATAAAAATATAGAAAACCACATGTGATAATATCAGTAAATGCTGAGAAAGCTTTTGACAAAGTGCAACACACATTCATGATAAAAGCTCTTGACAATCTTGGGATACAAGGAACATACCTCAACATCATAAAGGCCATATATGACAAGCCAACAGCCAGTATCATTCTCAATGGTGAAAAACTGAAAGCATTTCCATTAAGATCTGGAACAAGACAAGGATGTCCACTCTCACCACTGCTTTTCAATATAATACTGGAAGTCCTAGCCAGAGCAATAAGACAAGAGAAAGACATACATGGAATCCAAATAGGAAACAAAGAAGTCAAACTATCACTATTTGCAGATGATATGATAATATACATAGAGAACCCCAAAAACTCCACAGAAAAACTAATTCAACTCATCAATCAGTTCAGTAAAGTGGCAGGATACAAAATCAACATGCAAAAGTCAGTAGCCTTCCTATTCACAAAAATAAATCTGAAGAAGAAGAAATAAAAAAAAATCCCTTTTATTATCGAAATTAAAAAAAAATCAAATACTTGGGAATAAATCTAACAAAAGAGGTAAAGGACCTATACAAAGAAAACTATAAAACACTGTTAAAAGAAATAGAAGAAGAACAAAGAAATGGAAAGACATCCCCTGCTCATGGATTGGAAGAATAAACATTATTATTTTTTAAAGATTTATTTTTATTTAATTATACAAGCACTGGGTACAGTCAAAATCGCGGGAGGGTGAGAGAATTCACCAGAGCCAGAGCGTGGAGCAGAGCAGGCAGAAGGACCGAAGCACACTACTGAGGGAAGCAGGGGCGGCAGGAGAGGTCTACGTGCCATGTGGGACCCTCCTCTGGTGGCTGGGGAGCAGCTGGGGATTGAAACAGTGTTGCAGAGGCTGTGGGCAGCTTTGCAACCCAGCGCTCAACTGCTGGGCCACTGGGGAGGCCCAAGAATAAACATTATTAAAATGGCCATCCTACCAAAAGCAATATACAGATTCAATGTTATTCCAATCAAAATTTCAATGTCATTCTTCAAAGAAATAGAACAATTATTGATGAAATTCATATGGAATCACCAAAAACCCCGAATAGCCAAAGCTCTCCTGAAAAAAAAAAAAAAAAGAAGGGAATGGAGGCATCACACTCCCAGACTTCAAACTATACTACAAAGCCATAATCATCAAAACTGCATGGTATTGGCACAAGAACAGACACACAGACCAATGGAATCAAATAGAAAATTCAGAAATAAACCCACACATTTATGGTCAACTAATCTTTGACAAAGGAGCAAAGAATATGCATTGGAGCAAAGAAAGTTTGTTCAATAAATGGTGCTGGGAAAACTGGGTCGCTACATGCAAAAGAATGAAGCTTGACCACTACCTCACACCATACACAAAAATCAACTCAAAATGGATTAAAGAACTAGACATAAGACCTGAAACCATAAAATACATAGGAGGAAAAATAGGCGAAACACTATGTGATATGTACATTAAAGACATCTTTACAGGCACATCACTCAAAGCAGTGATAGTGAAGGCAAGGATAAACAGCTGGGATGACATCAAATTAAAGAGCTTCTGCACAGCAAAAGAGACAATAACCCAAACAAAGAGAAATCCCACTGACTGGGAGAACATTTTTGCACACAACACTAATGATAAAGGACTGATGACACAAATCTGCAAATAGCTGATGAGACTCAGCAACAACAAAGAAAATAATCTTGTCAAAAAATGGGCAGAAGAGCTAAAAAGAAACTTCTCTGAAGAGGAAATGCAAATGGCCAACAGGCATATGAATAAATGTTCAACATCACTTGTAATCAGGGAAATGCAAATCAAAACTACAATGAGATACCATCTTACACCAGTGAGAATGGCACATATTAAAAAAACTAGCAACAACAAATGTTGGCGAGGATGTGGAGAAAAAGGAACTCTCCTGCACTGTTGGTCGGAGTGCAAACTGGTCCAACCACTATGGAGAGCTGTGTGGAGATTTCTGGACCTACTAAACATAGAGCTTCCATATGATCCAGTAATTCCACTCCTAGGTATTTACCCAGAGGACACAGAAACATCAATTCCAAAGAGCACCTGCACCCCTATGTTTATAGCAGCACTGTTTACAATAGCTAAGCTTTGGAAACAACCCAAATGCCCAAAAACAGATGACTGGATCAAGAAGATGTGGTACATATATATACCATGGAATATTACTCAGCATTCAAAAAAGATAAACACATGCAATTTGCAGTAACATGGATGGCGCTGGAAGGGATCATGCTCAGCGAAATAAGCCAGAAAGAAAAAGAAAAATACTGGATGGTCTCACTCATAGCAGGAATCTAGAAAACTTAAATAAGGGACCAGGAAAATGAATAACTGTAAGAAAGTGAAAATCAAAATCAACAAAAAACTATGAACCAGAGACACTCTATGAGGGGTGGGGGGCGGGGAAAGGAGGGGTTGGGGTCAATATAAGGGGATTACATTTGTATGGGGAATATAAAAATAAAATTTATTAAAAAATAAAATAAAATAAAATATACAAAAGTAAAAGAAAAATAACTTTACAATGCAAAAACAAAAAAAGATCATTTAGCAAACCATGTATCTTTAAGTTTTACTATGTGAAACTTAAATGAACTGTGTCTGTTAGGATACAAAGTCTAGGACAAAAGTTACTGTCTTAGGTGTGTACATTATCCTGTTGATGAGAATAGTATATTTTCCTATTTGAATAAATTGTACTTTATATCCACTGTCAACGTTTATACATTTACTCCACAGTAGTCTCCATTTGTTTAAACTTGTGGCTATTATCTTGTTTTAAATTTGTGTGCCATATGTAATAAATGTGTTTTTTAATTAGTCTACTATCATTGCTATTGATTATTGGTTTTCTATCTATATATATATTTAGATATGTTTTATTTCTACACAAATAATAAGTCACTTGTATAAATAGGTTTATGTGTATATATGCTATACAGATACATAGATACATTTAAATATACTTGTGTCTACTTATAGCTAAATAATTATATATGCACACAAAAATATTCAGATGTACATTATGTTTTTGTTAAATGTTTTATATATACACATATGATTTTATTTCTGAACTTTGAAAATGAGTTAAAGACAGCAACATGGATGGAGCTGGAAGGGATCATGCTCAGCGAAATAAGCCAGAAAGAAAAAGAAAAATACCAGATGGTCTCATTCATAGCAGGAATTTAGAAAACCTAAATAAGGGACCAGGAAAAAGACTAATTATAATAAAGTAAAAATCAGAATATTCAAGCAACTATAAACTAGAGATACACTACGGGGTAGGGTGGGGTAGGGAGTAGGATCAAAACAAGGGGGGTGGAATTGTGTGGGGACTATAACCAAGATGAAAATGCATACATTGTGCAAAAATGAAAAATGATGTAAAAATATATTAAATTAAAAAAATTAAAAAAGACATCAGTTCTGTCAATTATAAAAAAAATGTCTTTTAGAATTGAAAAAAAAAAAGTCCAGAACCAATCATGGAATCATTTCACTACCCCGTCTCTTCATTATACTTATTCCTCAATGCTCCAAAATATTTCTTTAGCTCTCATGCCACTATAAAATACGTGTATGAATTTTATTTTAAAATAAGTCATATAAATAATAAAGCTGGAAATGACCATTCATTTCTAGAATCTGTACCAACAAAGTCTGCGTAATCTAATTAATTCTACAAACAAATTAAAGAAAATTCTAAACTTAGCTGAAGAGAAAGAGACAAGAAAGCAAACCCTGAGCTTCAACTCCTCTCCCATCTCCCTAGTGGGTCAAATTTCATCTGTCATATTCAAACTATCAAAAAGACTACATCACCACAAAACACATTTATCAAGCATTATTCTCTCAACAGACAGAATTCCCTCTAGAAACACTTATGATATTTCAAGAACTTTGCAGCACTTATTGGACACTACCTAATACCAGCACAAACTATATTAGGAAGTCCCCAGTGCAGTTCATCTACTTCATGACCTGTACCCTCTGATGGAACTATGATACAGAAGTTCTTCTGGCCATCTAGATATTTTGTATCTGAAATTTTTAACTGCTTCTGAACTGGTGAGCAAAAGACACATTTTATAATAATGTCAATGTATTCGTCAATTATATCTCATCCAAAATAGACATCATTTTTTGTTGTTCTATTAACTCTTTTTGCTTCTTTTGCTAAAACATTTCATAACAGATAAAAGATATTTTGTTTGATGACACAGTGTCAAAATAAGTCTTCTTAAAATTATCATATTGCAGCGGTTGAAGTGACATCTAAATTTACATTTAATGTGTTTCAAATATTTTCTCATTTTGTTGTGAACTTATAACTATTCTTTCTGGACTGTAAGAGAAGACATACAAAATAATGAGACTAATGCCCCCAAAATATACCTGCATGAATTAAGTAAAATTCCTCAGAAACAAGATTTTAAAACAAGGCAACCTATATTCTGTATAGCAAATGGAAATTAAAGTGACATAAAGACAAATACCTAAAAATTTTGGATCTTGAGAAACAATTACAAAACAATCAATAGAATTTGCTATCAGTCATGAAAAAGTAGTCTCAGGGTGGGAGAATGTGTCAGAGATCCTAAAGTGAATGTAGAGATCAGTGGCTTAAGTTTAGAGAAGATCAGAGCATCAATTCAAATCCTTGCACTCCAAATCATTTTTAAAAATAAAAATTGTTTTGCATTTAAAAAATACAATATATTTAAAAAATACAAATATTTCTGTTGTGGCAAAACACAGGAACCAGAGTAGAGGAGTCTATTATTCTGGCGGAAGGAGTATGGGGAAAATGAAAGGCAACATCCAAAATTTAATAGTGCTTTTCCCTGAAGTCCAAAGTATTTCACATGAGATAGAAATGTATGAAACATTCAACTTCAGGCTGAAAATACAAGTCCTATGATATAATGATGAAAAAATTGTAAGCATCTATTATACGAAGTTGCTCGCTTAGGCATGTATGGTTTTCAAATTGTTGTCCAATGGTAAACCAGTAAACCATAAAGTTCAACTAATTGTTGCAAGTGTTATTTTTTGCTGCAGCTAATGGTCAGAGTGAAGACTGAGGTATATGCTATAGAGTAGCCTGGAATCTGCTGTGAGGAAGGGGCAAGAATCATGGGCATAATGTCAGTTCCATACCAAGAAAGCTCACTGATAAACTAGGTCACGCAAGAATTTTAACTGAGGGCAACAGACATTATTATTCAAATAGCAACTATTTAATACAGATAAATTACTAAGTTTCTTAATGTGGTAACAGTGAAACTTTTTCAATTATCTATCACTTAGGTATTTGCCTATTAATTCTAATTGTATATCCAAAATTATAATATTTAAAGCTTGTGATGCTATGCGAGACTCAGCTGAAGGTAAGCTTTAAATTTATGGTTAAATAACATTTAAATTTGGTGTCATGAAATGCTAGACTTGAATCTCAATCTGTATAAAGGTGTGGAAGTAAAACATAGGACTAGTAACAAGAAGTAATATTTATTGTGTGATACACAATGCTAGATTATATGATTAGTGCTTTTCCCACAATTTTTAATCAAAATACTCAATCTTTTAAGGTCTTAACATTCATAATGGTTAATAAGAGTGAGTAATGTGAAAAATAATGGACAATGCTGATCTCTAAAGATTTCAAAACAGTCTCTCCTGCCTGGGACCTAATTTTCTAGATGTTTTCCTTCCACTCACCTGCTAAATCACCTTTCACAATGTCTCTGATTGGCAAAAGATTCAAGATGCTGGTCTGTTATTCAGTTTCAAACAGCTGCCTCCCAGGAACATTTCCATTCTTGGAGCAAGTTAGGCTACCATGACACAATATGCCTTTTCTCTTTTCTCTCCTTTTCTTTTTCTTTTATATATATATATATATATAATATAATATAATATAATATAAAATATATATTATATATTATATAATATATATATTATACATCATTCTTCCTTTTTGTACAATGTATGCTCTCTCATCTTGTTTATAGTCCCCATGAAATTCCCACCAATTCACCCCTGTACTATCACCATAGTCCCATGTGCTCTTACCACTCCTGTTTTGCTCCTATTCCCTTCTCCAACCCTTCAGTATGTCTCTGGTTTATAGTTTTATGTTGATTTTGATTTTCACTTTAATTACTCCCTTCCACCCCATTCCTTATTTGGATCCTCTACATTCGACCTGTATTCTCTTTGAATTCTTGGCTTTCCTTTCATGTCAGTGAACCTTGTACAGTCATCACAAAGAACAAAGCCTAACTCTGAAACTCAGGAATAAATGTTACACTGATTCCTTCAGATTCCTTGGGCACAATGGATTGTGGAGATATCTCACTAGAGATAAGCCACAAAGACAGAAGTGAAATGTCCAATTATATCCCTCCCCAGTAAAGTGTGTCTTTACTGTAAGAGGGGACACACAACTGATTTTTTTTCTCCTAGAAAAGGACATCTTCCTAAGGTTATTTGTAATCACCCCCTATGCCATAAGAAAAAAAAATATAGATTATTTACATAATCTCCTTTAAAGTTTAAAGTCAAATCACAGCTCTCTTCTGAGCCCTTCCCAGATGTCCCCAGTTGGATTAGAGTTTGCCTTCTCTGTGTCTATAGTTAGTTTGAATACAGATCTTATTACAGCCTACTTTGATTCAAGTTTTGGTTCGTCCCATGCCAATTGTCATGTCACTTATGTCTAGGCTTGTTCATGGATTCCAACATAATTTTTTTTAAAGATTTATTTATTTATGTATAGAAGAGCTGGGGTACAAACCAGAGGTGTGGGGAGTGAGAGGATTCACCAGAGACAGGGTAGGGAAGAACAAGCAGACTGAAATACACTGCTGAGGGGAGCAGCAGGTGAGACAGGAGAGGTCTGCTATGCTATAAGGGTTAGCTCCCTGGCCGGGGATCGAACTCATGCTGCAGAGGCTGCAGATAACCTACAGTGCTGTGTTTAACCCCTTGCACCACCAGGGAGGCCCTCCAACATAATGTTTTAAAGAACTGAAAACAAACACCTCTTCATTCTATTTCTGTTTTTCATCAGACTTGTCTTTCTCTTTTCTCTCCCTTTGTCTTACCCAAATTTCAAGTGCCCCCCCATCAATGTTAAATGCTTGAGGTATAATAATCTTCATATGAAGATGTAAACACAAGAAAGTAACAAATTTCCACTTGCATTTTTCTGCAACTAGTTTTTTTTTTTTCTCACAGCATTATATTATGATACACTGCTAGGTCAGTAGATGGAGTTGTGCTTTATTCTTTATTATAGTTGTGTAAAGTCTCAAAATATAACTATAGATAACTGTACTCAACTATTCCCTTAGAGAGAAGCATGCACTTCCCCCCTTCCACTTTTGACACATCAACCTTGGCAAAATATGTGTTCATCAACATATTGTTTTATATGTTATACCTTTATTTCCATAGGATACATTACGAAAAGTAAAGGTGTCTTTTTAAATTTAATGAATAGGATCATATTTGTTACAAAATAACTTTGTTATAAAATGAAAGCCCTTCAGTAATATCTCATCAGATCTGCTACCTTGTTTTTAATGTTTATCAGTTACTTCAAAATTGATGTCATGTCACTATTTTATTTTGTTTTTTTTCTATTAATAGGATGACACATTTCCCTTATTGATCTATCTTGTCAGAATTAGTATTGAATGAAATGACTATTAATATTATTATGTAAAATTTAATAGTTATTTTTAAAAAACAATTAGGAGGAATTCTTTCTATAGAGTACTTTTTACTTTTAAAAAAGTGAGCATTTTCCATGTTCTTAAATAGTTGTTTCAAGCATCATTTCATTGTTAGCATAACATTGCAGTTCATATTTCCAATAATGTGTTAAGACAGAAAGCCAAAATGTAGGGCATTTATTGCTTCAAATTTTTGCATATACAATAATGTTACCATAATGATTTTATAGCACATACTTAATCATATCATTGCCTTATGATAACCTCTGAGAAGAGGAAGATTAGTCACAAAGGTTCCACACATTATAAAGTTTTTAAATACAGAAAGTGACAAAGCATTTTGAACTAAAAGGTACTTTTAGTGGAGGACAAGCTCAGAGGAAGGACCAAGAGCATGTCTATGGGGGCAGGGCTGTACAATGGGCCCATGAAGTAAAGAAATAAAAAATACTACTCACTAATAAAGGAGGCAGAGGAGCTCTCATTGAGAAATTTTAGACAACAATTTGTATGTATTATTTATATCTGATTAAAAGTTAAAATCAAAATAGTTTATAAGCAAAAAAACTGAAATGGGGATGGAATAACAGCTTCATAAAGGATAGAAATGGGAGCCTCAATAATAGGCTCAGTACACACAGCAATGTGCTCATATAAATAAGTCGGGTGAGAAAGACAAACACCATTTGATTTCCCTCATTGTGGTATACAGTAAAAACAAACAAATGGATGAATTAAATAAAACAAAAATAAATTTTTAGACTCTAAGTCTAATTAATGGATACCAGAAGGAAAGGGGTCTGGAGTTGGATAAGTGGGATACACTGTGTGGTAGAAGACGGAATTGAACTCTTGTGGTGAACATAATGCTGATTTTTATTTATGCACAGCTGAAACTTCTATAATGTTATGATACAATGTTACTTCAATTTTAAAAAGAGTCTATGCTTTCATATAACTATTATTCAATAAAATACAAATAGGAAAATAGTGGTGCTAATTATGGCTTTTTAAATTCTCTTTATATATAAAGAACTTCTGGAACCTTACTGAGTTGGGTAAATGGATCTTAAAAACGGATCTGTAGTGACTGAATTTATTTTACTAGGATTTTCTGCACAATGGGAACTTCAGATTTTCTTCTTTGTGACATTCTCCTTGATCTACGGTGCTACTTTATTTGGAAACATTCTCATTATGATCACAGTGACATTTAATTCCACCCTGCACTCTCCCATGTACTTCCTCCTTGGACACCTCTCTTTCTTCGACATGTGTCTCTCCACTGTAACTACACCCAAGATGATCACAGACTTGCTCACTGTACACAAGACCATCTCCCTGTGGGGTTGCATGGCCCAAATGTTCTTTATGCACCTCTTTGGGGGTGCGGAGATGCCTCTTTTGGTAGCCATGGCCTTTGACAGATATGTAGCCATATGTAAGCCCTTGCACTACAAGTCAATCATGAGTAACAGGTTGCTGAATGGATTTGTGATCATTTCATGGATAATTGGTTTTATACACACCATGAGTCAGATGGTATTAATAGTGAATTTACCTTTCTGTGACAACGTCTTAGACAGTATATTTTGTGACCTTCCCCTCGTGATTAAGCTTGCTTGTATTGAAACATATACCCTGGAATTGTTTGTCGTTGCTGACAGTGGGCTGCTCTCATTTCTCAGTTTCATCCTCCTGCTTATCTCCTACACTGTCATCTTGGTCACCGTGCGACGAAGGTCATCTGGAGGGCTCTCCAAAGCTCTGTCCACACTGTCTGCTCACATCACTGTGGTCACTCTGTACTTTGGACCTTGTATCTTTATCTATGCCTGGCCATTCAACAGTTTTTCAAGCAACAAAATCCTTTGTGTATTTTACACTGTTATGACACCCTTACTGAATCCTATTATTTATACCCTGAGAAATAAGAAAATGCAAGGGGCCATGAGACAATTATGGTTCCGAAATCTTAACTGCAAGCAAAAACTCTAGATTACTAATTAACACAACTTTCAAATACTATCCTAACAGAATTGTAATAGATTATATACAACACATGGGTTTGCTCTTCTGATGTTAGAATCATAATCTGTGCATAAAAATTAATAAAATATTTTATATTCATATTATCACAGTGACCTGTTGCCAAATAGATCATTAAGTGGTTTTCCACCGATTTTCTCTATGTATCTATTACATAGTGAAGAAACAAACACGAAAATATATGTGGTAAATATTAGAGATGATTTAATAGCTATGGATTGTTAACGACATACAAAAACTTACACTATCTTTAAATGAGATACTTCAAACAAGTCATAAAGAAATAATGTTAGCAACAATGGAAAATATGATTGAACCTCTTGAATAAATGAGAAAAATAAGCATAAATAATTTAGATACAATAGTATAGTGAATATAAGATGCCAGAGTGTATTTAAGACACCAGAAGGGAAATAGCAAGGGAAGGGCAGTTGCAGTAGAAGTACAAAGTCTCAATAAAACTTAAGAACTATAAAGAACCTTGAAACCAAATGCTCTAAGAGATATCACACATTTGCACAGGAAAGTAAAATTCCTGATTTTATGTAATATACCATGTAACCTTTTCTTTCCTAGTGCTTTACATAAAACTAATGCTAAATTTGCCTCTGTAGGCTTGTAATGTTTATTGTGGTCAAAAGCTAACTCTGACTTTTTTATGATTATTGAGGAGGGGGGCAGCATGTAATAAATTGAAATATTACACTTGAGAACATCTTTCCAATGTCTTGTTCAGTTTATATTTCTTTATTTTACTGTTATAACATGCTGCAATTTTCATCCTTTGCATAAATTATGATAACTATGTAATTATAGTTTAATGTTAACTTTATCTAAAGTAGCTAGCACACATATATCACACAGACGTTTATACATGCCTATTGAATGAATCAAGAAAAGATTAAATAGCTATTTTCTGAGAATATTATTCAGCCTGACCTACAACTAAGGAATATATTCACTTCTATTGTGTTTTAAAGACACAATTAAAGATGCTAAAATAAAAAGGCACACCTGAAATCCAGTAAGAAGCTTGAAAAACACTCCATGAAGACACACCAGCCCAGAACTGTTGCCCACGCCAAGAACATGGACAGGAATACTGTGGTCCAAAGAGCATACAAATGAAACTGTGAATTAGGAGAGCACTATAGACCACACTTTGAGACTAAACTGGTATGGGATTGTGATTTAGCTTTGGTCTGCATTTCCCTAATGATAAGTGATGATGAGCATTTTTTCCATGTTCCTGTTGGCCATCTGTATGTCTTCTTTGGAACAATGTCTATTTAGCTCTTCTAGAATAAAAAATGATAGTTCTTGTTCATGGGTCATGGTTTGGAAATATTAACATCATTAAAATGTCCCATAGCAATATACAGAGTCAATGCATTCTTATGAAAACAGATTGAATGAGGCTATAACGCAAGCACCAGACACTAGCAAAATGCACATGCGTGGATTCATGATGGCCAGGTAGTTGAGGGGCTTACACATGGCCACATAGCGGTCCAAGACCATGGCAATGAGCAGTACCATCTCAGATCCACCCAGAATATGAGATGAATATCTGGATGACTCATCCCTGGAAGGATATGGTTTTCTGCCCAGAGGACAGTTCAAAAGTCATCTTAGGAGCTATTAAATTAGAGAGACAAAAATCAATAAATGAGAGATTGGCTAACAGGAAGTACATGGGGGAATGTAAATGAGGATCATGTCACTGTAAGCACAAGGAGGTTGCCCAGAAAAATGATTAAATAAAACACCGCAGAGAAGGCAAGGAGGAATTGCTGCACTGCTTTAAAGTCAGAAAACTCTGAGCAATATAAATTGAGACACTTCAGAGTAGTTAGCTTCATACATTAGCTAAAGGACCAAAAGCAAAATCAGTACTAATTCTTTTCAAAAATTCATTTGTAAAAGCAAATAAAGCTCTTATCAATTTCATATTAAAACAAAATCTTCATTAACTGCCTTAAGATGTTTTGAAAATGTTATCCATTAATACCTCCATTCAACCAATATTCCTAGTGAAAATAACCAATATTCTTAATGTGCTTCTACTATATGACAGGTAATTTGTCATCTGAGACAGAACACAAATTTAGCCTTGAGGGAGATTATAGGATAGTGATGGATCTAGACATTAAATAGCTTTAAATAAAATACAATTCACAGGACTGATGTAAAGGAAAAGAGCAGAGTGCTATGAGAACAAGGTGACTTATCACAGTGATGCTTGTTCACACCTGCTAATTGGAGAGATCACTGAACAGATAGTGGAATAGCCTAGACTTGGACATGCCATGTGCAAAGTTCCTGAGACAGGAAAGCCAGTGGGAAAGAAAATTAATGATACATCAGGAGGGAATAATTGGCCACACAGGATGGAATCTTGCATCCATGATGAGAACTTTGCCTTTATCTTAAAAGCAATAGACAAGTACTGAGTGTATAAGTAGAAGTTTGATGATATTTTTCCTTAAAGTAACAAAAGTCTCTATTAAATAATGGGATGAAAGATGTAAACTATGAGTGACTTATACAGTTAACAAGTTTGTCTTTCCCCCATTTCTTGCAATTCTCCCTTATCTAGCATTAACAGGATTAATAGCTTGTCTTTCCCAATTTGTTGCAGCTTCCCCCTCCCCTTAAGAAGAAAAACTAGCTGGCGTCCACCAGTTTCTGTGCAGACCCCATCTCCCTCCCCTCAATGAAAACCAGCTGGTACCCATCCATCTCTGTGTTGAGCTGGTGCCTACTTGTCTCCGTGCGGACCCCTACCTCCTCCCCTTCGAGGACCCATACCCATCTCCCGCATGTATGAATACTCCTGTGCTCTACCAAAGAGCAGGACAGCTGTCTTTCAGACATGAGTCTGCTGCCCTCCTCATTTGTCCACAAATTA
Organism: Talpa europaea; assembly: GCF_964194135.1. Taxonomy (NCBI): domain Eukaryota; kingdom Metazoa; phylum Chordata; class Mammalia; order Eulipotyphla; family Talpidae; genus Talpa; species Talpa europaea. Next base: position 58,931,010 of record NC_140075.1, on the reverse strand, counting down.
AATCACTTTCCCTTTCCTCAAACTCTTTTTCCTTTTATTGGCTGAGGGAAACTGAGGCTGGCGTTCGGTATCATGACCAATCAGGAGACTACTGAAGACATTTCACATCAGTGTGGACAGGGTAGCTTATTCAACCAATGGTGCTGGCACAACAGGTAACTCTTGGAAAATTCAGATCTGTGCCTCTCAAGATAAACTCAGTAAAGCAATTGAATATTTAAATGTTAAATAGCAAATATTACGATAAAAATCTATATAAGCATTACCCTTCTTAGTAAATCAGGGAGGAAATAATTGAGTTTCTAAAATATTGTAATCAAAATAAAATAAAATTATACATCAATATACAATGACTATCTATAAATATGTACATATAAATAACTTTATTTGGAGGTATCAAACATGCTAAAAACAAACTATAGAAAACACTTGTAGCATATCACACTGGTGATTAACATTTTTAAGTTCCTTCAAAAAGATATCAAAGTATGGCATGTCAATTATAAAAAAGCCAAATATATGTGTAAAAATCAAAGAGTAAGATGGAAAATCCATTGTAAGCATGACCTTTGTTAAAAAATCAGGGAGGGTTGGGGACCTCCCTTGTGGCCTAATGGGTAAGTCTCAGTGCTATCAGGGCTATGGCCTAAGTTCCATCCTGGGCCAGGGAGCTAACCCACATGGTACAGCAAACCTCTCCTGTCTCTCTCACTGCTCCCTGCCATGTTGCTTATAGCTTTGCCTTAGCTTTTACTTATTTAGAGATCAGTATCACGTGTGAAAGTTTAGTTTAGGGTCTCCTTATGTCTTCTTTTTTGAACATATGTCCTGCTCTGGTCATCCATATGTTTTTCTAATTCCCCAATATACTCAGTTGCCTATGACAAAACAATTTTTAAACAAACACTCTCTCCAAACTTCTCTCCCAAATATCTGTACTCCATTGTATGCCTCATTTCTAAGCTTTTGACCATGTGCGGTTGATTGTTTATTTGTATTAAAATGGTTTTGTACTACTTTTCCAATTTGAGTGAGTTCCAACGTAGGCGAAATAAATTCAAATATTCATCATCAGTGCTTCAGATGGTCTAAGACAAGCAGAAAAAGAAATAATATTTAGAGAATATCGGTTTCGTCATTCCACAGAATGACAGAATTTTGTCATTCCACAGCCTCTGTCCTCCATAGTTGAGGAAATGTCAGCTGTTATCATTGAGGGTTCCATGTATGTGATGTCTCTTTTTTTTTTTTTTTTTGCTGGTTTCACAAAGGGATGTTCTTGACATGTGCAAAAGTAACAGCTTTGATAACCATGCATATTTGGATAATAGGTTAAATTGTACAGTTACCAATAAAATAGGTCAATCATGCTGTCAATGTATAAATTGGGGTGTTTCTTGGGCAATCTGCAACTATGCTGGGTATCGTGTAATTTTTGCTATTAGCAGCTCTCTTCTTCTCTTTCTCATTAATCTCATATTATTATTTGAAATACATTGACCATTTCACTGCCACAGCAAACTGAAAGTGGTTAATACATAATTGATTTCCCTTAAATCTTTAAATTTTCATTTTTAAATTAACTAAGCCATTAATTGTTTAAAATGAACCTGTCCTGAGAACCTATTATATGCCAGGGATTGTGCAATAATCTAGTGGGAATAAGAAAAATGAGACATCATTGCCTCAAGGAATAATTTGGTTAGGGGTACTTGACAAAAAACAAATAAATGGTTACACTTGAAATGATCATTTGTATAGCAGGCGCAATGGGTACACCAAAAGGAGGCGGGTTAAAATAGGCAAAAATATCATTGAGGACATCGAATCAACTGCTCACCCTTTTTATTTTTTAAAATTTATTTTTATTTATTTATGCATAAAAGAACTGGGTGTAGACCAGAGATTCTGGAGGTGGGGGGGAGTGAGAGGATTCATCAGAGACAGAGTGGGAAGCAGAACAGGCAGATCTGCTGAAATATACTGCTGAGGGGAGCAGTAGGCAAGACAGGAGAGAGGTCTGCCATGCCATGTGGGTTAGCTCCATGGCCTGGGACTGAACTTGTGCTGCAGTGGCTGTCGGTAGCTTCATAGTGCTGTGACTCAACCCGTTGCACCACCAGGAAGGCCCTGCTCAAATTATTATTATGTATTGAGTATTTAACATTAAATGTAGAGCATGTTAGTATGAGATGGATGGAAGAATGAAACAGTGAAAGATTTTTATGCAGAAGAATTTTCTCTAGTGTGACTAATAACAAATCACTAAAATATTAGTATTTAATTAATTTTATCTCACTGACACTATGATTTCCATAGTACTCTTATGGGTTTTGCTAAAAACAAATGCATCTATTTTTCAGGGAATGAGAAAATCTATTATACTTATTATGTATTTGGCAAATATTTAATTCATACTCTGACAGATATGTCTAGGCATTATGCTTCAATGGCATTTTAATTTGGGGTAATTTCAAACAGTTTCAGTATTTTAGTTTTGGGTAATTTCTGTAAGAATCTTACTCTACCATACTGTATATCTGTTTGAGGCTTTCACTAAGGGAACCATTCAGTAGGGAAATTGGTTGGCAGTGTGTATGCATACACTTAATTTCATTTAGTAATGCCATATTTCTCTCCAAATTGATTTATCCTCCCACTATCATTATATGAAGAATCCTGTATTGCCCTTTCCTGCTATGTGCATCATCCAAATTATTATTTTTATGTTCCTTTGATGGTGCATATCTGGGTTTAGTTTTTTAAAATCATTTATTTTTTTAATAAAAAAGTATTTTATTTATTTATACATTTATTCTATTTTCTAAAGATTTATTTATTTATTCTATTTTCTAAAGATTTATTTATTTATACAAGAGATGCTGGAGGTTGGGGGGGAGTGAGAGGATTCACCAGAGACAGAGTGGGGAGAAGAACAGGCAGACTGACCAAAAACAATGCCAAAGGGAGGAGAGGGCCAGACAGGAGAGGTCTGCAGTGCCATGTGGGTATCGCTCTGGCCATCCGGAAATAGAACCCACGCTGCAAAGGCTGCAAACAGCTTCACAGTGCTGCGCTCAACCTCCTGCACCACCAGGGAGGCCCTATTTATTCTTAATTTAAATTTTTTTTTAAAACATCCTTGTTTATTTTTTCACAATTTAGAATTTCTCCCCTCAGGTGTGGGAACTCCCACCGTAGTTTTCCCATCACCAAAGTGCCCACAGTCCTCCACCACACTCTCCTTCCCTGCACCCTCTTCTCTACTCTTCTCCTCTCCCTCCCTGCCCTTCTCTCCTGAGTGTCTCAGATCTGTGGTCTGCTTTCAAAGCTAAGTATTGCATTTTGTCTTTGATTCTTTGTTTAGTTGCTCTAGAGTCCACATATAACTGGAATCATCCAGCATTTATCTTTCTTTTCTGACTTATTTCATTTAGCATAATCCCTTCTTAGGTCCATCCATGTTGTCGTAAATGGCGTTTAGTTTTTTTTGTTTTTGATTGCTGAGTAGTATTCCATTGTGTATATATTCCATATAGTCTTAATTCACTTATGTGTTCTGGAGCATTTAGATTGTTTCCATATCTTGGCTATTGTAAATTGTGATGCTATAAATATAGGAGTGCTGGTTGAATTTGGCTATAATTTTTTCTTATATAAGAAATCAATTTTTCTGTTGTATTAGTTTCCTAGGGCAATAATTATCAATTACCATAAACATTAAAGTAATGGAAGCCTATCCTTTTATAGCTCTGAAGCAGAATTCCGAAATAAAGATATCTGCAAGGCTGTGGTCCCTCTGAAGCCTCCAGGAAAGAGTCTCTCCTTACCTCCTTCAGATTATGGTGGCCCAATGTGGCTTGGATTCCAGGAACATAATTCCAATCTCTGCTTATCTGTATCTTCACATGTATTTTTCTCTGTGTGTCTGTGTCTCTTCTTTTCTCTCATGGGCGCTCTCTTGTTTTTAGGGACTACCCAAGGCAGTTTGATCTCATTCAGATCCCTATCTTACTTACATCTGCACATATCCTAGTTCCAAATAAAGTTAATTCTGAAGTTCCAATTGGGAATGGACTTGTGGGTATTCTACCAGCTATACCTCTATTTAAACTTTCTATATTTAAAAATATAAATTATTTACTGTTTTGTGTTTATCAGTTTATCAGGCCTGATAAACTGCTGTATGTAGCAGTTTTCAAAACACAACACTTGAAAGCAGGTGATTCTTAAATTGAAATGTTCTATAACACTGTTCTTTGTCTTCAGTGCGTAAGAACAATAAATTAACCTTGAATTATTTATCCATGGACTCAGCTTCGCAGTCCTCTATTATGTTTCAAACTCTTTCTGGATTTTGGGAAGGAAGTTATTTAAAAATGTATTTTCCAGAATTTGGGCAACGAGTTAGAGATAGGATAGAATTAGAAAGAGGTAGGTGGTTTCTCAAACAGTTTAAGTTTAAATCTCAGTTCTTTTACTTGCTGGTTGTAGAAACATAGGTTATAAAATCCTTTTGCTTCCATTATTTCATGTTAAAAAGTGGAAATTAAACAGGATATAACTCATAAGACTGAGATACTCAGGGACTTTAATACTCAAGTTTTTTAATTAACTTAAGAAAATAAAGTTAATTACCAAAAAAAGAAAAAAAAAAAAAAACCAAGGAATAGAAATAGGAGAAAGTAGTCACTAGGTGGCGCACAAATTCCTTTTAAACTGGTTTCAATTTTTGGAGGGAGTTGTAACTTCCTATTTCTTGTACTAACCTACTGGAAATGTTGACAATAGTTCCACTGAATTTAGTAAATTTGTTCATGTCAAATAAACCAAATGCAAATTGTACCTTTCATCATCCCCAATACTGTATCTATATGTTTGTTAAAGTGTGTAAAATATTCATTGTATTGTATAAACACATTAAAATCAGTAATTTTTCTCACTGGAATTGCGTTTTCTAAGAACTTTTATTATATATACCTATTTTGATCTTTAGCTTTCAGGGAAAAAAAATCAGAAATATCTATTGAATGCTAGGCATGTCATGGGCTAAAATGTGGATTAAGATATTGAAAAATATTAGGAGACAGGATTATTGTAGATAAGACACTAGATACCAAATTTAAGGACTTGACTACATAGCATATAGGATTTTGGAGGTTAATGAAACTCTCTTGTGTTGCAATTGTGATAGTTGCATGACCATCTGCATTTTTTAAGATTCACAAAACTCTAAAGAGAGTAATTGTTTTTCCTATAAACTATACCTTAACATTTTAAAAAAGTTTAGTATTGATATTAAGAATTGACAGTAGGTTTCTCAGAACTGTTAATTATCTCTTCTCTGTTGTGTGTTCTGACTCAATTTACAAATAGAAAGAGGGACAAGAAAAAGACAAATATCAGAGTTATTGGTGATTAAGTTGTACTGGACCTGCAATTCCAAAAGTCTTTATACATCCTTCCCTTAATTTTAATTCTGGGACTCATCCAAAGGCAGTGTTTGCAGAAAAAAACAAAAACAAGGACAGAACTGAAATGGAGGGGTAAATTTGGACTAGTCTGTACAGGGATGGTCTGTGCTTTCTCTCTCTCTGTCTCTTTCTTTTGGTTTTTAATTTCAGTATCACATGGTTTTGAATGCCTCAGAATGCCTTCTTGTCTTTTACTATATAATCAGATTACATTTCACTTCCCTCTGCTTCTTCTTTAGCTATCAAACTCCATGTTTCAGCTCAAGGAATTTCTGTGCATTACCTCCAGTGCATTCTGTTATTTCAAGTTTCCATGTACTCTCACATACCACTCCCTCAGTCTGTGATGCCTTTCTTCTCTATCAGCTGATGCTTACTATAAATTCTTCCTCCTCCTGGAAGTTTTTCTGGCCCTTGCCTGGTTTAGACACCACTTCTCTATGCCCTCACAGCACCCTGGGCATCATGTAACATGGAGCTGCTCATGTGACAACACAAATGCCAGTTTACCTCATTCTTTCCATCCATAGGCTGTTAAGCAGCTTGAAGCCCTACAGATAGCTTCTGGCACTTTGTAATCTCACAAAACTTTTGAAAGATAATTGTATCCACTGTGCCTATGGCAAATATCTGAAAATTAGTATACCTTAACTGAGGATTGCCTACAAATGCAGTTTCCTAACACTGAATAGTAGCTAGCCAGCACTCAGTTAAGCAACGGTGTGAGTTGTCATCAACATGTATTTTCTAACCACAAATTAGCAAAAATAAAACCAACACAATGATAATGTATTTTGTAAGGATTAACAACATACCAAAATAGTAACAGAAATATGGAAAGAAGTTTTTGCAGCTAAAGAAACTAAGCTACAGAGAATTTATTCATATTTTTTCAAATTGCATAAGGTGTGGTCTGCCAGACCAAAGACATTTTGCTGTTAGCCATTAAAAGTGACAAAAAGAAGTTTACTTTTAACAATTTCACATATTATCTCCTTATATAGAACTTGAAATACATTAAAAGCTTACTCCTTAATAACATCCAAACACATTTCATTTACAAAGTGTGTTTTGAATTTATATGTCGAGTCCTTATCTTCTTAATGGCTGCTTTTACCTCTTGATTTCTTAATGTATAAATAATAGGATTTAAGAGAGGGGTGAAAATTGTATAAAACACAGAGAGAATTTTATCTGCAGAGTATTTTCTGAAGGGCCATGCGTAGATGAAGACACACGGAGCAAAGAACAGAGTCACAACCGTGATGTGTGCTGAGAGAGTGGAGAAGGCCTTAGAGGAACTCCCTGCAGCGCGGTGCCTGACCGAGTATATGATGACTGTATAGGACACAAGCAAGAGGAGGAAGCAGATGAGGGACAGGAGACCACTGTCAGCAATGACTAGGAGTTGCAGCACATAGGTATCTTTGCAGGCAAGTTTGATCACAAGGGGCAGGTCACAGAAAAAGCTGTCTACAACATTGGGACCGCAGAAAGGCAAGTTCAACATGAAGGCCATCTGACTGGATGAGTGCACAAATCCAACTGTATAGGAGCATAACACTAGCCCAGTGAGCACCCGTGGGTTCATGATCGTCATATAATGGAGGGGCTTGCATATGGCAACATACCTGTCTATTGCCATGGCTACAAGCAACATCATCTCACTCCCACCTAGGAGGTGCATGAAGAACATCTGAGAATAACATCCCCACCAAGATATGGTTTTCTTTTCTCGGAGGAAATCCATAATCATCTTAGGGGTTGCAAAGGAAGCCAGGATCATATCAATACAGGAGAGATTGATAAGGAGAAAATACATCGGTGTGTGAAGGCGTGAATCAAAGGTGACAGTGACCAAGATGAGGAGGTTTCCTAACACAATCCCCACATAGACTGCAGAGAATCCCAGAAAGAACAAAACCTGAAGATGATGAGATTTGGAAAGTCCCAGCAAAATGAACTCAGTTACCACTGAATGGTTTGTTCTTTCCATATCATCCACTTTTCCCCATAATAATCAAAATGAGTAAGGGACTGGACCATTGTGTTTCCAGGAAGGATGGTTCATGTTGATGTCCAACTTTTATTACAAAATGGCCCTAAATGGTCCAGAGAAGTATACCAAATAGACGCAGAATTCAGAACATATTTCTGAAAAACAAAGATAAAAACAGTACATGAAACCACAATTGGATAGATTGTGGACTTGGAACCAGAAGATCTCAATACAACACTTAGTTGAGTCACTCACTGGGCAACACAGGACAAGTAATTCTCCTTTCGAGGGTTAAATTACTTCCTCAGTAAACTCAAAATACTGAAACATTATATCTAATGCCTTTTTGTGCTATAAAGATCTCCAGAAATTTTCATGATGGGTTCTGTGTTCACAAAACAACACTGACTTTTTATGTAGAAAATACATCCAGGATTTTCAAAAGCCATTTTTGAAACAGATTCTGATTTTAAAAACTATGAATTTAACCTATTAAGTGTTAATGTAAGTTTGAGGTCCTGAGAAATATACCTCCTCTCTTCCTTGCTCCAGATTTTTTTTTTTTTTGCATCAGTGCCTCACAGTTCATTCTAGTATTAGTCATTAAAGTGATAATTAGACACTTGTTATGCATCCATAACAATTATTGTGCTTGTAATTTAGGTATGGAATTTATTCGCTTAACACTTACCATTATTAATATCAAAAATCTCCTTTGGGATTATAGGAAAGGATTACAAAGGATGCAGAAAATCTACAGTCAATTGTTTTTTTTTAAATTTTTATAAATTTTATTTTTATATTCCCCATACAATTGCAACCCCCTTATTTTGACCCCAATCCCTCCCCTCCCCAACCCCTCCCACCCTTCATAGAGTGTCTTTGGTTCATAGGTTTTGTTTTTCACTTTCTTATAGTTATTCATTTTCCTGGTCCCTTATTTAAGTTTTCTAGAACTTAATTTACTTCATTTCCAATTTGTATTCACTTGCTTGCGTGTTGCAACAGTTTGTCACATGGCTTCAAAATGAAACAGAGCTTGAGGTAGCTGACACGTTGGTACAAAAATGATACTTTCAGTATCATCATTTAAATTTATGACACAACTGCCATCAACCCATGATTATTATAAAACTAGTTTACTGATTTTGCTTTAAAAAATTACATTGATCACTAATAATTTCAAATTTTTCTAGTTTACACAAGGAACTTCAAAAATAAAATATAGTCTATGTGCCATTATTGCTTCCAGAGAGAAGGAAATATTTTCATGTGAAGGTGCCTTATGAGAACCCCAGGAATACCCTTGACTCTCCTTTTCCTGTTTTCCTATCAATTTATATTGATTTACTTCTTCAATCATCAGAAACAGAAAGAGGAATCATAGTGCTGTACTGTTTCTTTGAGACAATCTCTTGGGTATACTTATTCAATTGGGGCTGCTTTTTCCCCTTTTATGAACATATTCGTTGGCCACTTTCCTACTTGAGAATCTTGGCTTCATGTAATGTACTAAATCACATCAAGTATGTGAAGTTATTTCTATGTCTTAAAAAATGATGTCTCCTTTTAGCTTTATGCTTAGTATTTTAAGGATCCATATATAATGTTCCTTTTTGAAATTTAGCTTTTGAAATTGTATTAAAGAAAGTAGGTCAGTTTTCAAATATACACGAAGTAGTAGCTGGAATAGTACATGAAATTCAAATATCCATTGCATGGATGAATAAACCATGTAATGCATATACAGGACATAGATTAAAACAGTTTTGAAGCAAAATTCACAAAATTTGGAAACTTGAGTCATTTATTTTTAAATGTAAAATTGGATTCTAAAGGAGTTTTAAAGTGAAACAGAAAAACCATTTAAAAATCATAAGAAGTATGTATTTTCTATTTAATTTACTTTAAAAAAAAGCAGCTTATGCAAAAGGGAAAAGAAAGGCATGCCATACATAATAGAAGAATAACTAAATATTTGCAGTTTGTTCTCTTGATAGCTTTCCAGAAAAACAATACACATATTAGTACTCTGTGTATGTGCACAGATGTGCTGAGTATTTGTGTATATTTTCATTTATAAACCTTTTATTAAGACAACAGTGTTCATGTTATGTGTACAGTTATTTGTCTTATCAGTTACCACATTAAAATAAGTTCCCGTGAGTACATAAAAATTCATAATGGCTATAATGAATTACATTTTATAGATAATATATAATACACCCCACACACAATTTATTAGGGATTTAACATTACTTACAAAAATTCTGTTTTTATCTTATTATTTTCTGATAAAAAATGTGTAATTACATAACTAACTTGTCGATCCCAAAATTATTTTAGGCATTTCATAATCAGCATCTCGTCTACCTTAAAAAATCTAATACTGTTTATTACTATTACAAAAAATCAATTTCAGTAAAAACATTCTCATGGTTTTATACATTCTTCACACACATTTTTCTATCCCTGCTTGCTTGCTTCTTTGTAGCTAAACAAATTCACTTGTCCATATAATCAAATCCTTCAGAATATTTCAAGGTCTCTCTCCTACATAATAAAAGCTTCCCTAGATATGAAACTCATACAATTTCTCCTGTAAGTACAGTCCATTTCATGAATTCTACTACTTAATAATTATCCAGGCACATTATCTGCACTAGCTCTTAATATTCTGAAATAGAAAGAACACTAGGACAGAGTAAGACCAATTTGTTCTAATTCTAGGTCTTTCATTTCTTCTTTCCTCAAGTCATTTTTTAGCTCCTTGAATATCACAAATTACTTTTACATTTCCCATAATACATATCATAAATAGAGTTGTTGATGGAATGTAAAATCAGGTGGATATATTAAAAAGGAAAATATTTTTTTACTTTTTCTAGAATATGCATTTAAGATATAAAATCATGGTGTAGAGAATTTTGTTACATACCAAAGATTTTCTGCTTTATACTCCTTTTGGTTTTCTGCCTGGCAGCATCCACCCTTCCTGCAGAAGCAGGGTATTTATTTATTTATTTATTTGCTGTGAAAACTTTCATATTATCTTAAAAGGACTGGGAATAAATATGTAGAACCTTAAAATCAACATTTTAATTCTGATGCATAGGTTCTTACACAATTAATGTAATGGAACTAAAAGACACTGAAATTTACTCACATATTATAGTCATCAAAATGAGATGAGAAAAAGACAAATTGTGATTGATCATTTAGTTGCTTGATCTACAAAGACCAAAATGTCCAATTACTAGAGAACCTAGTAATCCTTTATTCTATTAAAATTTATGTTTTTAACTATTTGTTATTTTGTTACATAATAATATAAAATAAAATCTATTAGCATTTAGGTCAAATTTACCAAAAATCATGCTCTTGTCTACATGATACTAAGTCAATTAAACTGATTTTTTTAAAAAGTAGAACAGAATAAATTCATGTGTTAGAAGTAGGAAGTTTACAAACATTTCTTGGAAAACAAAAGAGTTTTCTTGGAAAACAAAAGGGAAGGTTTCATTAAGCCAGTTTCTTCTTGACTAATAACTCTTTGACATCAATTAGAAATGCTGTAAAATTTTGACTGGTAATAACATGATGAAGTTTGACATGGGAACACTAGCAAATGCAAAATAAAATCACTTGAATTAAAGTGTACTCACTTTATATGTCCTATATTGTCACACTTACAATGAGAACATGCTATATTTGTATGAACAGAATAGCAAAATGTTTTCCAGAATTGTATAATTTTAATACACTGCTCTGCTCCTAAATAACTTTCGACATTTCATTCTACCTATGACCATATAATTAAAAGGCAGTAGGGAAGACTGTCACTATATCATTTTATTTTATGTTAAAACTTTCTCCATGACTTACCAATTCTAGAGAGTGTGTCACAACATTACTTGACTCAGGACACACTGCAACCTGGAGAGTTTCCCTCTCAAAAATAATGGTATTTTCCCTAAAACAATGTTATATATATATATAATGGTATTTTCTCCGAAAAAAAAAGGTAATAAATATAGAGAGGGTGGTAATGAAGAAATAATGCATTTTGAGACCTAACAATACCCAACTGATGATCAAGTACCAATGGGAATTATTAAATATATCATGTTTTCCCTGAATTACAACAGTGAAAATTCATTTCTGGCATTGCATAATTATAGAAATTGATGTTTTACTTATGCACAATACTTAAGAGGGACAACACAAAACCATTATGTGGCCTGGGAATTTATAATATGAAAATTTACCTGAAGAATATTAAAAATAATGAACCATAAAATACATAACTTTTACTAGGTACTAATTTCAGACCTGGCACTATTTTTAGCATAACTGGGCCTCTTAAAACAGAAGACCCAAAGATCTAAAGCTGGCTGATTGCATTTCTCCTATTTCCTTATTTCCATCTCCAGTTCTAAGAAACTTCCCATGGATTATCTCCCTTGCTCTCTTTCATATCCCATTGAAAAATACATTTACACAATAAAATTATCCCTTTCATGCCTTTACTCACTTCTATTTGAAATAAATGATGCTTCAGACTGCCTGCTTCCATTTTTAATAACACCACTGTTCTAAGAGTGATAAGAATGTAAGATAGTATGGGGAATATAACCAAAATGAAAATGCATACATTGTGCAAAAATAAAAAATTATGTAAGAATTATATAAAATAAAATATTAAAAATAAATACGTATAAGAAAAGCAAAAAAAAAAAAGAATGTAAGATAGCCATATGATCCAAGATTTCCTTGCCCATTTTTGTATATTAATAACAGTAAGATGCCTTTCTTGAGCAGAGAAATGATACCCACATGAAGTACAATTATACACTATCTAATGTTATAAACCTTTCATTGTATTGTTGGTGGTTGCTTCCATAAGAGGATAAGCAAATTACAGAGCTGAGTATACATCAATTTTATGGAATACCCATTTTCAGACCAGAGAGCTTCAAGAATTAGTCCACTATAATCTATTTGCTGGTTCTGTACAGGTCCTTATCTTCAGAGACTTCTATCTAAAATCATCTTCACATTATTTTCCCCTAAAGACGCTGAGTTCAGGCAAGAGTAGTGACTTCAGTGGGGATGAAAGAAGTATTTCACCACAGCATTTCCATGTCCTTTTTTTTTTTTTTTAAAGATTTTTATTTATTTATTTATACAAGCACTGGGTACAGTCAGAAGCACGGGAGGGTGAGAGAATTCACCAGAGCCAGAGCGGGGAGCAGAGCAGGCAGAAGGACCGAAGTACACTGCTGAGGGGAGCAGCGGGCGGCAGGAGAGGTCTGCGGGCCATGTGGGACCCTCGCTCCTGCGGCTGGGGATTGAACTGGCGCTGCAGAGGCTGCGGGCAGCTTCGCAGCCCAGCGCTCAACCGCTGTGCCACCAGGGGAAGCCCCATTTCCATGTTCTTTTATTTCATGATCCTGAATAACCGACTTTCTAGGAAACCTAAAATCACCTACTGCCTCAGCACCGTATCTTTTTGGGGTGGTTTCTACATGAGTTGCCTCAAGCTTTCTCTAAGTTCCCACTGATATTTCCATAACTGAGTACTTAAGATTAATACTTAATTGGTTCCATTATCTAGAGTCAATTTACTTGATCATATAGCAAGACAACTGATTTAAGAACATGTCAGTATCTCAACTTATAATTAAGACATTGAGGCCAGGAGCCTATATCCGCTTACAATGCTAAATACAAGGCTCTTAACAGCATCTGTAATACCCTTATTTTCTTACATTAGCATTTTACTTCGTCTGATTTGTAAGCAGCAACATGGTCCTCATTCTGAAAACCCCATCAATAACCACAGAGCCTATTTTATTTGACCAGGAAAGAATTAAATGCCATACACGGTTTCCCTCCTTCTTCCTCTCCCTCCCTCCCTCTTTCTTCTGCTGTCATTCCAATGTCCTCGCCTTTTTTTTTTTTTTTGGTAATAATTGTAATAATATAATATTTATCAGAAACCAACTATCACAGTTACTTTGAATTTAAGACTCCTTCTTGTCTTTAAGTGCCCTGTTGAGAATTCTAGGTAATTGCCTAAGTGCAGACTGACTCAGTCTGTTGGTGACTACAAAAAAAAAATCACCTGTTGATAATTATAAAACCAGCAACATTCTGTTCTCTCCTTAACTGCAATTAGGAACAAAACAAGAGACCATCTACTGATGATTACATGAGACCTCACACAGCAGCTTTCTGTCTGAAGACTTGTCAACCAATCCAAAGGTTTCAAAAAAAAAAATGATGTAAACTCAGCTCACAACCTTGTACAATTCTTTAAAATTTCCCTATGCCCTGACCCTGGTGAAACACCAGGGCTGCCCCTTGGTTGTTCATCTAGGCCATGAACCCAATTCTTCATTTTTTTTTCCAATTGTATCACAACTTGATTATTTTGGTTGACATATATAGGTTTAAATGATCACATTCTAGGTCATTCAAATAACATATACCATATCTCATAGAACATAGTGAATTTCTTTATTCCCTTTCTCTCTGTACCATTGTTGGCACATGTCATACTTTTATTTGTTCATATTATAAATGTTTACAAATTGTCACTACAACTTCATTGAATATTTCTATTTATATACTGTAAGGGCAGGAACAGACACGGTGCAGGTTTTCTGATCCAGCAGACTGGGTAAAGGAGGAGTCAGAGTCCTCAGTGGTATTTTGCAGGCTTTTATTGGGATTTACCCGGTACACAGCAGGCAGGGGTGCTGGGGGGCCGGGAGGCTGGCAGTCCTCTTAGCCCCCAGCAAGTCTTCACTCTATCTGGGCTCTCCAGCCTTCTCTCGGCTTCTGCTTCTTTTGCTTCTCTCTCGGCTTCTCTTTTGGCTTCTGTTTCGGCTTCTACTGGCATCCCTGTGATGCTGCCCTTAAAAGCACAGTCTTAGCGCGGGTGTACCCACTTCAGGGGCCCACCATCTGAAATGCATTCAGGATCACAGGGTTCCCTCATCTATCCTGATGGCGGGAGGGCAGAAAAGCCTGATACCTTTTACCTTACCCTACATATACATTGCTGACCATTAATCTTTTAATCTTTCGTTTGTGTATTATTTTTTTTAAACAATATTTGCTTCCCCCAACACCCTCAGATTGAGTCCTCATAGAATTTCCTTCCCCAAGGCACCAGTGCACCATCACTACAGTCTCCTGTGCTCCTCCCTCCCTCTGATCCCTCTCTTCCTTCCCTGCAGGATGTCTCTGATTTATAATTGCCTGTTTTTGCTTTGTTGTGTTTTGTACTGTTATTATTTTTTTACACTGATGTCTGATTTGGTTCCCCTATATTCCTGTTATAAGTGAGGCAATCCAACATTTTTCTTTTTCCTTCTGGCTTATTTAACTGAGCATAATTCCCTTTACTCCATCCACGTTGCTGCGAATGATATGCGTTTATCTTTTTTGATTGTTGAATAATATTCCATTGTGTATATATACCACATCTTCTTGATCCAGTCTTTATTTCTGGACATTTGGGTTGTTTCCAGGTTTTACCTATTGTAAATAGTGCTGCAATAAACATTGGTGTACATGTGTTTTTTTGAATCAATGTTTTTGTGTCCTTTGGGGAGATCCCTAGTAGTGGAATTGCCAGGTCGTATGGTAGCTCCATTTTCAGTAGACTGAGTAACCTCCAGACAGCTTTCCACAGTGATTGGAGCAGTTTGCACTCACACCAGCAATGCAGGAGAGTTCCTTTTTCACCACATCCTCGCCAACATTTGTTGTTGCTTGTTTTTTTGATATGTGCCATTCTTACTGGTGTAAGGTGGTATCTCATTGTGGTTTTAATTTGCATTTCCCTCATTATAAGGGATGTTGAACATTTTTCATATGCTTGTTGGCCATTTGCATTCCTCTTTGGAGAAATGTCTTTTAAGTTCTTCTGCCCATTTTTTGACTGGATTGTTTATTTTGTTTTTGTTGATTCCTGTGAGTTCTTTGTATATCTTCCTGATCAGCCCCTTATCAAATGAATGGAATGCAAAGATTTTTTCCCAATCAGTGGGGTGTCTCTCTGTTTTGGTTAATGTCTCTTGCTGTACAGAAGCTTTTCAGTTTGATGTAATCCCAGGTGTTCATAGTAATCTCTGGTTATTCTTTTGATTGCTACTGAGTCTGTTGTGATTTCTCCTCATTCATTTATAATCCTATTTATATGTGTTTTCTCCCATTTTTTCTTTGTGAGTCTGGCTAGAGGTCTGTCTATTTTGTTTATTTTTTCAAAGAACCAACTTTTTGTTTCATTGATCTTTTGGATTGTTTTTTTTAATTTCCATTTTGTTTATTTCTGCTTTTTTATTATTTCCTTTCTTTTACTGGCATTAGGGGTTTTTTTTGTTTTTTTTTTTCTAGCTCTTTGAGATGTGATATTAGGTTGTTTCTTTGAGTTCTTTCTTGTTTCTTGATGTGAACCTGTATTGCTATATAGTTTCCTCCTATTACTGCTTTTGCTGCATCCCATACATTCTGGAAAGTGGTGTCCTCCTTGTCTTGAACACGTTTTTCTATGAAAATCTTAATAAATGGAGAAAATGACTGGTTGTGTAGGACATTTGTTGACATAATAAACAGAGGTAGTAAACTATGAGAAATAAAAAATTAGTCAACTATTTTTTCACATAGGAGATCAAAGAAAGAAGAGTGTTTTTCATTTTTAACCATGAACTATTTGGGCACAATTCAGTACTAGCAGAGCTCATAAATCCAAGAGGAACTAATTATAGAGGGAAATTAAAAGTTATCACAACATGTGATTCTTAGGAAATAGTTATTTCCATTATTGCCAACTGCATTAGTACTCTTCTCTTGACCTTTATTCAGATGATAGTACTAAAGAAAGATGTTTGGGGTCACCAAAGTTTTTAAAGAATTTTTTTGTAATAAAATAAAAGCAATAAAATAATTTTGTCACATTTATAAAGTTTTCTTGGCTCAATGAAAATTCAACGTTGTCTATGGTTTTAAATAAATACACAGCTTATATATATACCTGTCTGTATGTCACAAACAGGGTATATTATATGGTTGTTAATGCCTAATTTCTATACCTATTTTATGAGAAAAAGTTAACACTAATGAGACTTAATAATATAGCTTCCCAAATGCATGGCATTTTAATTGCTGAGGGAATTGATTTATGAGTCAAGGTTTTCCCAGGGTCATTAATTGATACAATTCTCATTTTGCTTATACAATTTGAAAATAAAAGGAATTTCTCCTATGTTAGATTTAGCACATACAATAAACCAAAGAGAGTGGAGTCAAGTGAGAAGTCTTAAAAGAGTCTCACTGATTTACCATTGAACTTCCAAAGCAAGCAAAAGGTATGGAGAAGAAAGGTTAAAGAGGTTCTTATGTTTGCATATTAGTAAGGAAATATCTATTTTAGAATTTTTACAATTTTATAATTAAAGCAATTATGTATTTGTGGTATATTAAGAAATACAAATGTAACCAGATAGATAATTCTACCATCAAAGTAAATCACTAAAATGCTTTGATGTGTATAAACTCAAATTATATTTTTAATGAAATTAAACTTTTTTACATGTTCAACCATTGTTTACAAATTTTCCTAAATGTTCTATATTTTACTATGGCTGATTTGTATTATTGAACTCTTGAAATTTTTCTTAATGACCAATAAGAATTTGTTACTAAGGACCTATGTATGTGCCTGTTTTCACTAATATACTAATATATCTAAATGACCTTAAGCAATAATTTCATTAAAATTAAACTTTTTTTCATGTATTTAAATACCATTTATATATTTTATTAAACATTTTGCATTTTATCTTAGCTTATTATTAACATTGCCTTATGAAAAAAAAAATCTGGGACCCTCGTCGATGGCCAGGGAATGAACCAGCGCTGCAGAGGCTGCAGGCAACCTTGCAGCCCAGCGCTCAACTGCTGCGCCACCAGGGGAGGCCCGCCTTACGAAATTTTTTTTTTTTAAATAAATTTTATTTTTATATTCCCCATACAATTGCAATCCCCTTATTTTGACCCCAATCCCTCCCCTCCCCGCCCCCCACCCCCCACAGAGTGTCTCTGGTTCATAATTTTTTGTTGATTTTGATTTTCACTTTCTTATAGTTATTCATTTTCCTGGTCCCTTATTTAAGTTTTCTAGATTCCTGCTATGAGTGAGACCATCCAGTATTTTTCTTTGTCTTTCTGGCTTATTTCGCTGAGCATGATCCCTTCCAGCGGCATTCATGTTGCTGCAAATTGCATGTGTTTATCTTTTTTGAATGCGAGTAATATTCCATGGTGTATATGTACCACATCTTCTTGATCCAGTCATCTATTTTTGGGCATTTGGGTTGTTTCCAAAGCTTAGCTATTGTAAACAGTGCTGCTATAAACATAGGGGTGCAGGTGCTTCGGCACCTTACGAAAATTTTTAAAGAAAAAACCTTTTGCTTTTTAAATTTTTTTTTGTGCTATTGAGATAACAGAGAGCTACATCATCTTCACTGAAAAAAAATCATTAACATTTACTTCTGCCTTTGTCTGCTTCTAATTCCATATTACAAAATAAAATAAAGCATACATTCCATTTGCATATTTACCTTGGTCTTGTATGAATTGCTATTATTGAAATGTTTAAATATCTGAATTTATTTTAAGACTGTGTAGGTAACCAGCTTTATAAATTTCCAAATAACTTCACTATTATCCTAAACAGCAGATTTTTAATCTATGACTCGGTTTCTGAAATCTCAGATTTCTAATATTTATTTATTATCTATTCTTACAAAGGTAAGTACTATTATATTACTCAAGCTTTATAATAAATTAATGTCTGATAGGTTTATCTCCTACATTGAAGGATGTTAAACAGGACTGTAAATTATCTTGCAAAAATTGCCTACACTCTCTTTTTTAATGCTATGAATTGAATTTTCTTCTCTTTTCTCCTGTTTTGTTCTTGCTCTGTCACTTTTCTCCTTTTCACATCTTTTTTTTCTCATCTCCATCCTTAAAAAATTAAGAAATCTATCAACAAACATACACATTTGCACACACACACACACACACACACACAAGAACTCCAGAAAGATGGTGTTAATCATTTAAAAATACAAAGGTTGCACACAAAATGAACCCTTGGGAAGAATATTTGTGATACTGTTACTTTGACTTTTGATAAGAAAAGAGTTGGTCACCTACTAGTAAGTTTCGTTTCATTATTTTCAATGTGTGTTTTATTCTCCTTTTAACACGCTGTGTATATTGAATTTTCATGTTTACACTATATATATTATACTTTGAAAAATCCATATTTTTATTAACAATTGTAAAAGTTCATTAAAAAGCCATATATAAAGATTTTAGAAAGTTAAAGTCACATATAATCTGTCACATTTTACTATGTTAATAATTATTAAAGGTTATTTGTTTTTTAAGATGTTTTCATGTGCATATACTCAGAATCATGTTATTAATTTTATTCTGCAAGATTTTTCACTTTAGGTCCCTGTTATGTAGGTCTATATTATTGTTTTTAAGGGTTACATAGTATTTCAATATATAACTACATTATAATTAAGATATTCTGTATTAATTTATATTTCAGTTACTTAAAATTCTTTGCCATTGTTGTTAAATAATACCGTAAATAGTGAGTATATATGGGTATTGTCCCAGTAAGTGGTGACATTCCCTTTTAGTTATGAAAAATTTTTGCCAAAAATGGATTATGTAAAAATCAACCTTATTTTGCATATGTTTCTGTTTCTTTTAATTTATTTGAGTGTCCATTTGAACTTATTTTAGTTAAGGTATGAGGTAAGGAATTCAATTTATTTTTGGCAAGTTTTGAAAGTGTGCGACACCATTTGCTGAGAAATTCATCTTTTCTATACTGATTTGATATGGTCCTTTGATAGACTCCTAACAGGCCTCTTTTCCTCTATTACAATTCTTCATCTTTCAGCTACTGGAAACTTTCTAAAGCACTGATATGATTATAGTAATGTTTTGCCTCAAGTGACTTCCTATCACTTCTGAGACATAGACTGAATTCAGACCCCATAGGATTCAACTTTGATCAAACCTCCCTGGTCTTCTTTTGCATAGTCCAAATTTTTCAGTACCTCCATGCAGTTTCTTCATGCTGCAGAGTATTTCCCATGCCTTTCCTGTAGGCATTTCACTCTTTCTCCTTTTCCTCGTTTATTTAACTCCTATTCATTATCTAGAGCTTAGCACAAAAGTCTGTCCAGACCATGGCATTTGGCACTGCTATGAGGTCTATAGTTCATCTAGTCCTTTGTTAAAACAACTTTTCAACCTTACATTCAACTTGTTAGGGGATAGTAATCTAAGACTACCTTCACAAATAGTCTATAAGCTCTGTAACGAGAAAGTATGTGTCTTATCCCAAGTACATAAGAGGTCTCATGGTAACTACTCAATGAATATTTGTTAATTGAATAAACTATTTTGTGATAGTTTCAAAGGAAATCTGCGATGAAGAGTGAAAATTTTTTTCAAAAATTTTCTCCAATGATATCTGCTTCTTTCATTAACTGCTGTATTCTTTTATAATAATTTTTATTTGTTCCTTTCAGGTAACACAAAGTCAATGAATAAAACAAATTATTCTTCGGTGTCTGAATTTGTGTTCCTGGGACTTTCTACCTCTAGACCAGTGCAGCATGTCCTCCTTGTCTTCTCTCTGGTGCTTTATGTCACAATTTTTCTGGGAAACCTCACTGTTGTGCTTACAGTGATCTTTGCTCCTCATTTACATTCACCCATGTACTTTCTTCTAGCCAACCTCTCATTCATTGATTTGTGTCTTTCTACCTTAACAGTTCCTAAGATGATTTCTGACCTGTTTTCTGGGAATAAGACCATATCTTTCCAGGGGTGTGTTGTTCAAATATTTGGTATTCATATCCTGGGTGGCTCTGAGATGGTGCTACTCATTTCTATGGCCTTGGACCGATATGTGGCCATATGTAAGCCTCTCCACTACATGACTATCATGAACCCACGCATGTGCATTTTGCTTTTATGTGGTGCTTGGACTATTGGCTTCATTCACGCAGTAGCTCAGTTAGCTTTTGTTGTCCACCTGCCATTTTGTGGTCCTAATGAGATAGATAGTTTTTACTGTGACCTTCCTTGGTTTATAAAACTTGCCTGTGCAGACACCTACGGATTGGAATTTATGGTGACTGCCAACAGTGGGTTCATTTCCATGGGAACCTTCTTCTTATTGATTATTTCCTACATATACATCTTGATCACTGTATGGAAATGCTCTTCAGTTGGTTTATCTAAGGCTCTCTCTACCCTATCAGCTCATATCACTGTGGTGGTTTTATTCTTTGGACCATGTATTGTCATTTACATGTGGCCATTTCCCACAGTGCCAGTGGATAAGTTTCTTGCCATTTTGGACTTTATGATTACACCCATTATGAATCCTGCTATTTACACTTTGAGGAATAAAGAGATGAAGCTAGCAATGAGGAGACTGAGTAGTCAATTCCTCACATTGAGGGTATCTTCTAAGTAACTCAAAGAATGTATATTTTCTAAGAACTTCAAGTAGAAAAATGCTTAAATAATTAGACAAACTTGAGGGCAATTTTTCTAAAGTCAATGTTTTATAGTATTTAGAACAGACTCATGAAAATGAGTTTATATTGTACTATCACATTAATTTTATATGGTCACCATTTTATAATATTCAGAACAGATCATTATTATAAGACTATAATGAAATATTTTAACTTTTTATTCAAGAGTTGATTGACAAATGAATTTAAATCTCAGGAAATGTTTATATGAAGTTGATGAAACTTAGAAATGATGACACTATGAAATTAGGTATCACCCTGCCTGAATTCAAATTAATTAGCTTAGAGTAAATATGCTCAGATTTTTGAGGGAACTATGAAATACAGAACTCTCCTACTATATTCATTTAAATTCAGGATATGAATTATTAAGTGTGTATGTTTTTTCAAAAAGACAGAAAATTGTAGATGATTTGAAACTGGAGGGATTTTCCAAATACAAACAATGATGTAAACCAATGTTACTGCAATATAAATAAATATTTACAAAAATAAATAAATGGATAAAATAAAACTAGAGGAAAAAGAACAGAGTGGGAGAAGTGAAGTGGACAAAAGATGGGTAAGGTAACATAATAAGGGGAGACCGATACATGGAAGGAGTTTGAAACCAAGAGGCAGAACCTCAGAAATAGTACATTTCATGTACTTGGTCTGTGGTTACTACTCTCATGCTTGATTGTCTCATGTTGAATGGTGTTAAGTTATTTCTAGTTGGCTCAGGGTAGCATGATTTAGATGTCATATTTGTGATGTGTATGTCATGTGTACAATAAATGTATGCTGCTGATTTCACAAATTTTGACATCTCACTTAATATCTGTGACTCAATCAGTCAATGAGTACTCCCTAAACATCAAATACATGCTACTCTGATAATTTCATAGCTGGTCATATTATTATCCAACAACTACTCTGCCCAAATTTTTGGCTGAAAATGTTTCTCCAGGAACTTTTCTTGTATTACTCCTTTATTACTCAAGACATGAGGTCCTAACATATGTGTATGCTGTTAAATATATAGAAATTATGAAACTAATTCAATTTATATCTTGCTCTGGTAACTAAAAGATGGAAGCAAATTTACTACTAAGCTATAAAAGGAATCTATGTTCTGAGTATTTGTGATCCAAAATTCATTTGGATTTATATCATAAGTAATGTATCTTATTTTCCCAGCTCATAATTATTTTGTAGCTTAACATTTATATTTGCAATGGATTTTTGTTAGTAAACTTAAAAAGACAAATATAGAAACATGTTATCTGCTTTAGGATTTTGTCATACTTTTGAAGTAAGCAGGAGAAGGGAGAAGACTAAAATTCTAAGCTTAAAATTTCTTACGGGAAAAACTGAATTCATGATACCTTTCAGATTGTGGAGTAAAAGATCCCTTAGAACTGTAATTAACACCTGGAAAATATATGTCCAAGGAGCAGGCATAAACCATAAGTATGCAGTCATAAAAACTATAATCTATATTCATTTATGCTTAGTTCTTGCTGGTATAGACGTGATCATACCTTAATCTTTTATGCCGCCAAAATGAAAAGTAAATAGATTCTAGAGGAATACATCCAGTCAGAAGTTTACAATCTTTTATACACAATGTCTAATATGCATAAAATTTATGGAATGTGCACAAAAAACAAATATTCAACTAAGAATAGAAAATAGTTAATATTTAGAAACAGGCTTAATTACTGAAATGACTAGAGAGTATAAAATAACATTTATATATAAATATTGAAAAACAGAAAAAATGAATTTCACTAGAAATGGAAAATATAAGAAGTGTTTTCTTTCACAGCTGAAAAAGACACATGAAATTATGAATCTGAAGGCTTAAGGAAAATGGACACAGAGGAAGACAGCAGATTCAAATACAAATCAATAGACATTATTCTAACAAAAAAATTGTAAAAATCAAAGTATTATATAGTAATTGTTTTATTTAAGTGTTGATGCCTCTGACACTCTATTGGGAATACCTCAAAGTATGCATGGCCATGTTATCTATAAAAAGAAATCTGAAATTTGATGGCCATCTGGATCCACAGTTCTCAGATAAGAACATGTATACCTTTTTGAGGCATACCAAAAGAAGAATTCTCAAGGAAGTTACATGCAATAATGAACAGTTCAAAAACGCTGTATATAATCTAGTTTCTATCAGGCTATCTGAACTCTGCAGTAAATTAAATGGGTAGTTATTTGAAAATTAGACTTTTTGGCCTGATCTTCATAACACTTTTCCTTTACTTTATCTGTTATAGATGTAAACCCTCTAATTCATTTAAAAATTAGAAAGAAAAGAAGAAAAAGTCTCAAAGGCCTTAGGACATCCATCGTTGTATTTATTGCTTATCTTCTAAAGATAATTACACATTCTTAAGCATGTATAAAATGTGAAGTTCAGGCAATAGTATTTCATTCAGATTATGGTTATAATTAATTTTTTTCTGAGTCTGATGGGTGATATTAATGAAGACTTTAGTAGTGTTCCTGTAGGTAAGGTAGCTAGAATGCTAACTACATAAAAGACACATTTACTCATTTGTAAAATACAGATACCAATAGTCAGTGTACTGACTTACTGATATTTAAAGATTGGTGTCAATTGTCTTAAAGAAATTCTCATCATAATAGAAAATACCAAGATGTGGTGAGAGGTATTGAAATAGCAGCACAGTCAGTAATAACTAACTTAATACTTAGTAATTTAAAGTGATTCTAGATCACAGTCAAATCACAGTCATAAAGACAACTAACCTTCCCAGACATGGAATTTATTTAATGATCAATAAATGACTGTGGAATATGGTAGTATTGACGTAAAAATAAACATGATTTCCATATATGAATTTGGAAATACTTCCCAGTCCCTAGTAATAAGACAGATGTGGCTAATTTAGAGGGCTTACTATGGACATTCTAAAAACCCACACAAGTCCATCCATATAACAGTATCGTCATTTTTTTACATTTCTTCACATATAAATGACAGATCGTAGGAGAAGTATCATGATTGCATAAAACATGACAAGAAACTTGTTCACCCTGGTGATGCCAAGTGGTCATGGTTAGATGAAAATACAAGACCCAAAAAGGAACACCAGCAATCTGATGTGGACAGTGCGGGTGGAAGAGTCTTGTAAATTCCATCTTTAGAATGAAGGCAGATAGTAAAAGAGTATGACTAAGATATCAGCTGCAGAATAAAGAAAGCTGTTGCCTGCACGCTACTATCAATAGCGAACAATATTTCTAGAATATAGCCATGTATGCAGGTTAACTTGATCATCAATGCAATAGCAGAGAAAAGGAGTTATTCAGTTCCCTGCCTTCACAAGAGGGCAGCTTTACAGTCAAAGCTAGCTTGTCTATTGAGTGCACAAGTCAATGATCCATGAAGTTATCACTAACCCAGCACACATTGGTCTGTTCATGACATTAGCACAGTGGAGTAGGTTGCAGATGGCCATGTAATGGTCATGTGCCTTTGACACAAATAGCACAATCTCAACCCCTCCAAAGAAATCACCGAAGAAATTTGACACACGCAACCTCTAAAGGTGATGGTCTTGTTTTCCTTCAGAAAGGCTGTGATCATTTTAAGATAGTGATTAAAGAAAGGCAGAGTGAATGATGAAAAATTGGTTAACAGAAAGTACACAGTGGAGTGGAGATGAAGGTCAGTAATAGTGAGGAGCACAAGAAGATCATGCATAAAATAGAGATCAAACAAATTGAAGTTCATATCACTTGGAGGAAAACCTACTGCTGCCATGAAATACAAAGTCCAAAAATAATAAATTTGGAAACCAGAGACAGGTTCACTTCTATTATTTAGTATAGTTTGTTCTATATTCATCTGAAGCAAAAACATGAAATTAGATTTTCTGAATAAGCAGTATATAATTAAAGAGGATTTCCTGTACATGCCTGATGGAAGAGTATGTTGATATAATCTCTTAGGCAAAAAGCTTGGCCTTGTCAAGTTCTACATTCATATATTTTTATGGCCCAAGCAATTTCACCCAAGATGAATTTGCATAGGTCTCTAAGGATAAATTTATTATTCAAAAGCATAACTAATAAAGTGCATCTATGTAGAATGATGGAAATGTATCTTAGTATATATAATGATGAAGGGAAGCAGTAAATATGGATCTACTTAGCAAAATTTTTATAAGGTGAAAAGTAATAAAAAAGTATATTTAGCAGGAACTTGTAGAAACAGTAATACTGTATGATCCATTTTTTCTCTCATGCTCATGTTTCCTCAAATTGTAAATTATTTTTATAATTCTTATTTTGGAATATTTAATTCAAAGATTCCATCATCGAAATAATTTCTGAATGTTTTCCTTGGTCATTTTTTCTTTTGGTTATAGGTCATTTCCTACTTCTTCACTGAATTTGTATTCATTATTGATGGATGCCATATATTAGTGGTTTCAACCGAAGGACATTTGGCAATACCTGGGGGAAATTTTGGATGTCACATGTGAGAGTTACTACTGATATCTAATGGAGAGAGGAGAGCAATGCTGCTAAACATCTTATAGTGTACAAGAAGGCTGCCCGGAAGAAGAATTATCCAGTCCAAATTGTCAATAATGTTAAGATTGAGAGATTTTGCCTTGCACTGTGAATATTACATTTTTGTGTTATTTATATTCTGAAAATAAGAACATTGTTGTAAATATTTTAAATGTATTCTCTAGTACATCTTTTACAGTATAGCTTTTCTAAAATAATTTCTGTTATTAAATAAAAATTTCAGCTTTCATGAAATACAATTCATCTTCTTTCCTTTTCAGTTTCATGGTGAGTCTGTATTATTTAAGATACTAAGAATATAAAGGCAATTTTTTTTATGTTCATGGCATTATAATGTTTTGCTTGCCTTTTGATAATTAGGTATATGCTCTACCTCATGGCAGTGTTTTGTATGTGATATGAGTTAAGGAATACTTATTTTTTCTTGTGAATATCTAATTACTCCTATGCAATTTATCTTAAATGTTATCTTTTACTCCATTGAATTGCAATAGCATTTTGTCATATATAGAGTGATTATGTGTGTGACTTAACTTCTGGATTGTAGATAATATTTCATATATCTATTTGTCCATTCTTATACCAAATACACATTAAACATATCATTCTAAATACTAGATATAATACACTACAAAAAAGCATTAATAGTCAAAGTCCGATATTTTAAGTATTCCAGTTTGGTACTTCCTCAGTATTATATATATGTATGTGTGTGTGTGTGTGTGTACATGTACATATATTGTGATCTCTTTAGCCTTTTTACCCAAAAAGGGGGATTGTGCTAAATCCAGAGAGTTCTTAGAGGAGATCATTGTCAAATAAAATTGAGCATTTCAGTTAATAAATATAGTATATTTCTCTATTTTCTGAACTTTTCTTTGATTTTGCCCAGTAATGTTTTGCAATTGTCAACTTAGAGGTCTTATACATTGCTGTTATAATTAATTTTATTATGGTGGTCTTGAATTCAGTTACTTTAATTTCATTCATTGTCTTAATCTGCTAGAGTATTACTATGTTGAAATACCATTGGGGGCATAAACAACAGACATTTCTTTCCTTCTTTCCTTCTTTCCTTCTTTCCTTCCTTCCTTCCCTCCTTCCTTCCCTCCTTCCTTCCTTCCTTCCTTCTTTCCTTCTTTCTTTTTTTCTTTCTTATTTAAATTTCATTTTTATATTCCCCTTACAATTACAACCCCCTTATTTTGACCCCAATCCCTCCTTTCCCTTCCCCCCACCCCCCACAGAGTGTCTCTGGTTCATAGTTGCTTGTTGATTTTGATATTTTCTTTCTTACAGTTATTCTTTTTCCTGGTCCCTTATTTAAGACATTTCTTTCTTCAAATTCTGGAAGCTAAGAGTCTGAGTTCAGTGTGGCAGTGTGGTTAGCTTCGATGAGAGCCCTCTTCCTGCCTTGCAACAGCTGCCTTTTTACTGAATGTGTTCTTCATGGTGGAAAGTGAGTGAGGAGAAATCAAAACTTTGGGATGCTTTTGACCAAACTATTCACTGACATCGTAACACAATTAGTCAAAATAGTTGCATAGGCCACGTGTTGGTATAAGGAATACAGCCAGTCAATGAGAAATAAGAAATTAATCAACTATTGTTTCACATGAAAGAGATGAAAAGAATAGTAAATTTCTTTGATATTAGGAAATATTCTGGCATTAATGCAGTACCAGCAGAACCGGTAAATCCAAGAGGAATTAATTATGGAGGACAATTAGAAAAGTGTCAGAGGATTGTGACTCTTAGGAAATAGCTATTTCCAATATTTCCAATTAATTTGGTACTCTTCTCTTGACCTTTATTCGGATGACAGGATTAAAGGAAGATGTTTATTGCCTCCAAAGCTTTATGAATCTGGAGAGGTGTGAACTTATATCTCTGAATCATATACAGTGTTGTCAACCAATGTGTTACCTCATAAAAAAAGAAATTTTCTGTACTATAGTGAAATATAATTAAGTTAGTCACTTATTTTTCTCAACTCTTTTCACAATGAACTTTTCAAAATTTAATGTTTCTATGTTTAAATGATCACTCAGTTTTCACATTTATTTTGTGCATGGAAATGTATTGTTCAGTTTTGAATATCTTATATCTGTCCCTTTTAAAAAAAAACACACTTAACCCAATATAAAGTTATTATTTCAATGTGTCAACATAAAATAATTAATGAAATATTTTACATACTTTTTGTCATACTAAATCTTTGAAATCCCACGTATTTTGTAGTCAGAGCACATCTCAATTTATATTAGGCATATTTCAAGCGCTCAATAGTCATATGTTGCCTATGACTACTGTACTGGATGCTGTAGTTCTAGAATATGACCTTTTAACTTTGTTCTCTCATAGTTCTTTAATTTTACACGTGTGTGATTTTACATGTGATTTTACACACATACATGTATATCAATTTCTTTGCATTTGTCCAAATTGGAATTGAAATAATCCACCGTGTGGTTTATTAAATCCTTAGTAAATCTAAAAATCCAGCCTCTGAAAGGATAGTTTTTAAGTACCCTTTGAAACTCACAGAAAACTGTTACTCTACTCAAAATGCATTTGTGGGGGAAATGTATTGTTGGTTTCCTGTCCTTCTTTATGGAGCAAAGCTACATGCTAATGAGACCTTCAGAATAATCTAGCTTGCCAAATGCTTGGCCTTTTAATTGTTGAGGGAATTCATTTGTAAGATGCAATGTTTTCCCATGGTCATTAGTGACACATTTCTCATGTTGTCTTACACAATTTCAAAATAAAAGGGATTTCTCTTTAATTAGTATTAAGGCCATACAAAAAGAAGACTGAAGTGAGAGCAAGTGAAAAAGTCCTAGAAGATCTGAGTGACTTTTCAATCACGACTTCTAAAACAAGCAAAGGTATGAGGAAGAGAAGTTAAAGATTCTAACGATTGTTTTTTATTATTTAAAACATTTATTTAAAATTTTTTCTAACTTGTGAATAAAATATGGTTTATTACAGAGTATTTGCAATATAACAAGAACTATAGAAAACTATAACCAGATGTCTAATTCTATCATCCGAAGTAAATCATTAAAACATTTTGCTGGTATGAATGATCTCAAGCTATATTTTTACTGAAATTAAACTTTTTTCATATGTCTAAACATAATTTCCATATTTTCTTAAACATTTTATATTTTACTTTGACATAATTTTAACAATAAGCAAGCCAATTTTATTTGATAGTTTATTTTAATCAGTAACTCTTACTAGACCCTCTGAGCTTCACTAATGCTTTGTTAAAATTCTGTCCATTGGTTCCACAATTGAAGATATTTATTTATTTTTAAACATTGAACTCTGAAATTTCCCTATTGACTCATGAAACTTGTTTTTAAGGAGAAAACTGCTTTTTAAATTTTCCTTGTGCTGTTGAAATAACAGAGAACTTCCTAATTTTCCCTGAATATAATTCATTAAAATTTAATTCTGTGGTTTCTGCCTTTGTCATGCTCCTAACCCAATATTATAAGACACAATGAATCATATATTCCACTTGTATATTCATCTTGACCTTTTATGAATTGCTACTATTGAAATGTTAAAATATTTGAATACATTTCTCTAAGACTATGTAGGTAACCAGCTTTATATATTCCCAAATAACTTCACCTTTATCCTAAACAAATTTTTAATTAATGATTGTTTCTAAAACCTCATATTTCTTACATCTATTTATTGTTTCATCTAGTCTTAGGAAAATTTTATTATTGCAGCTTTATAATATTTTTTTTATAAAATGGCTTGGTCTCCATTGTTCTTTTTCAAGAATGTTCCTAGCATTTATCAGAGGACACTTTGCAAGGGTAGGTGGGAAAAGAGGACAAAGACATGTTTGGTCTCTCTTGGTGAATTTGTTTTATCCTCAAAAGTTGATATCTCACTTAGACTATACTTCCAGTCTCAGCAGTCTATAATAGATCACTAAATCTATAACTACCACCTTAGTCTCAGTGATGCTGCAACTCTAAATATCTTAGGCAGTCAATGATCAAACAGCAGTGCTTTTACTATCACAAGACTTAGTTATTTACATATTTATTTTTTCAAGTTTTTAGATTAGTTTTACAACTTTATGTAAAATTGATGGTTGTCTGACTTAAAGTCTTTGATAGCTAAATGTAGCCTACATTTTGGGATGCATTTAATCTTAAATTATAAAAATCTTAAATTACTTGAACTTATAAAAATTAGAATCTGTGTTAAACCCCAAAAGCTAATATACCAGAAGTACGTACCATTGATAGTTAAATGAATTTATGGTTTTTGGAGATCTGTATGGCATTCATGTACTTGTTTCCAAGATTTTAATAAAAAACATTATAATAGTTTATTTAAAATTGAACATTTAAAATTTAATAATATACCTTACAGATTTTTCTATGTTAGCACCTATAGATTTGCATGTTTAAATATTTTCATTAAAATCAACTTCTGAGCAATTTTCCAATTTTTGGTTATCAAAGACAATTGTATAATGAGTACTTTCAGCATTTTTCTTTGAAAATTTAGGCTTTAAATCCCAGAAGTAGAGGTTCTCCTTTGAAGTGTTCTAAAACTTTTATTTTTTTATTTTATTTATTTTTTTTTTTAATAGAGGCATGCTTTATTTTTATTTGTTTGCTGGTTTGTTTGTTTTGTTTTTGTTTATACATGCACTGGGTACAGTCAGAAGCGCGGGAGGGTGAGAGAATTCACCAGAGCCAGAGCGGGGAGCAGAGCAGGCAGAAGGACCGAAGTACACTGCTGAGGGGAGCAGCGGGCGGCAGGAGAGGTCTGCGCGCCATGCGGGACCCTCCTATGGTGGCCAGGGAGCAGCCGGGGATCGAACCGGCGCCGCAGAGGTCGCGGGCAGCTTCGCAACCCAGCGCTCAACCGCTGTGCCACCGGGGAGGCCCTGAAGTGTTCTAAAACTTTTAAATCTAAGACATAGTTCCAAATTTTCCAGAAAATATTGTGTCAATATACAAATGGTTGTATTTAAAATTTTTTATCTCATATCCCCACCGAAATTGATTTTATTTTTTAAAATGATAAAATTACATGTATTTTCACTTGCATTTCTTTACTTATCAATAAGGCTGAGCATGTTCATATTTAAAGATTTTTTTAGTTCTTCTGTGAATTCCCAGTCCTAATAGTTTCTTCTCTTTTCATTGTTTCCTTAAACTTTTCTTAATGAGTACTATATATTGCTTGTAAATCAGGGATAACAGTCCCTTGTTTTGTGCATTGAAAATATACTTCATCTCTGTTTTTTAATGTTTTTCACTATTTTTTCACTCTCATTATCAAATCTATGAGTCTTCACAGATTCTAGTTTTTTAATATCTTCCAAAATGTTTTTAGCCACTCCATTATCTTAAAATACTCATCCTTCTTTGTTTTTATTTATTTCATATTTTTATTTTTACAGGTATTAGCCTTTTATACCTCTGAAATTTATTTCACATGATAAATGAAACCGGGAACCTGATCTCCCCAGTCCCAATAGCTCGTTAATTGTTCCATTATCACTTACTGAATATTTTGTTTACTAATTCAGAAAATATAGCTTTATGACATTTACATATGTGTTATGAGAAGAAACTCAGAGGAAATGATCAAATGCCAATCCTTAGGGGCTAAGCAATATGAATTCTGAAGGTCAGCTTTTTAGAAGAATATGAAAAGTCAGCCACCGACATTTACTGACATTGCACAATTCTGACATCAGGAAGAGACACTTTCTCAAAGAACAGCCACCATCAGCAGTGAAGGTATCACTGTGCAGCCCTCCTGGCTCACCAGTGAACCATCATTGTCTCTCCACAAATGTCTTTACCATGTTGCTTGTTGCTCACAGCAAATAGAGCTTTTCTTCTATTTTCAGTTTCACAGTTTATTTTTATATAATTGAGCCAACATCAAACTGCCTTAGAAGACAGTTATCTCCTTCAGATGGTTTGATTTACGATTTTTCAACTTTGCAAAGTCATATTTGTACATTCAGTAGGAACTGTTCTTCAAATTTTGATCTTTCCCCTGGCTTTTGATGTGTAATGTAGAGTTTTGTGTGCTCTTAGGCAATGGAAGGGAGCCACAGCTCCAGCCAGTCACAGGGTCATGAGGGCAATGTAGAATATGCCATCAGGTTTATTTTTTTTAATGTATTTTGTGTCTTTTAATCCTATCATGTCTCATATGTTTCTGTCTGAGATAATTAACACTTTCTTATAAAATAAGATGATTTTAGCCAGGTGTGGGTTAATCAAAAGTGTTCTCAGCATTTTTAAGGTATGTCAGGCTACGCTATGATGATGATTGGTTAGATGAATTAAATGCATTTTGACTTATAATATTTTCCACTTGTAATTTGTGCATTAGGAAGTAACCGCATCACAAGACAAAGAAGGTAGTCTATAGCTTTACAGTGGGTCTTGATAAATTATACAATTAACATGCTAGCTTGTTCTTCAAGGTTCCCTTGGTTCATCTTGGTCTTTTGCATTTCAATACACATTGTACAATAACCTCTCATATTTTAAAAATCTCCTGCTGGGATTTAGCCTGGGAGTAAGTTAAATGTGCACATGAATTTATGGTTGATTGACATATTCACAATTCCTCAACCTAATATATTTCTACATTTATTGGATGTTTATTTTGTTATCATTTCAAAATTATTGCATTATTTGCCTATCTAGCTCTTTAACAGTTTAGTATATAAAGAGATATAAAGATATAAAGAGATTTATCTGCAATAAAAAATAGTGGTTAGAAGGAGACTTTAAAAAACTACCAATGTTTGTGAGTTGAGTATTTGGCATTAGCCAATTAGTTGAAAATTAATTAGTAATTTACTTCCAGAAATATAACCTTTAAAAAGTCTTTTACATGTAAATAGAAATGTATCTACATACATAAACTGTACCATTTTAATAACAATTCAGCAATATGACATTTTTATTTGCAGAAAATCATTATGACAGAATATAATTTTTCATTTTTATAAGCTACACACAAAATAATATAGGTGAGCTTTACCTCAAGTGGTATTTTTAATTTTATTTAAAAATTATGAAGCAATACAATAAAAATACAAATATTTGTTAATTGTGTAATAGTAGTATGGTGATCTTTATTATATTATTCTTGTACTATCCTGAATTAAAACATGTCAAAATATTATAAAAATACATTGAGTGTACTTATTTCCATTAGTGAAGTATTCAATTATATATAAATAATTTTGTGGGTCTTTTTTCCTAATTTCACTTTAAAATTATATTGTGTTATTCTCTCTTCTTGGGTATCTGGCATATCTTCCTTGATAACTTTCTCTAAAAAGTCTGGCTGGCATCATACATGTTTAAAAGGGACCCGCCTTACCATGGTGGTGTTTTCCCTGTAGGTCCCTCTCTGTATTTCTGATATCCTACAGATATTATGAATGCTTTAAAATATGTTTGCACAGTCACATGGAAGAGAAAATAAGTTAAATGAGACAATATGAAGCCAGCACTAGCATCCATTCACACACTCTCTGAACACTCTACCTCCCAAACAACTATTCATAGGCTCAAAGGTAAATTCAGGAGAAGATGGAAATATTTGCACTCTTTCACCTTTGGGAAAAAATAGGTGAGAAGCCATTTTAAGTTGGTCAACCATAGATTCATGTGTTATCTCTACTTATCTGACTCTCAGCACAGACTATAGCACTGACTCCTAGATTTTCAGTGTTCTACATTACATATACTCAATTTCATTTTTCTTGGTGCTGTTTTTCAGTTATAAAATATTTTGGTCTCTTCCTTCCTCACTTATGTGCTTCTTATTACTATGCAGTGTAGAAACAGGGTTCAAGATGGAAACATCCTCTTATTTTCCTATGGATAAGCAGTAAATCTGTTCCTCAAATTCCAAAAAGATGGCACGGAACAGACAACTGAGAAATTCACTTTTCTCAAGATTAGTACAGATATAGATGGACGGCTTCAGTTCACTTAAAAAAAGCCATTGTATATGGCAAATATTCTTCATAATCGCTGTTAATAAATTAGATCTATTCTTAATTCTTTAATTCAGTGCTGTTTCACATTGTTTATTCTTTTTGCACATTTTAATATATTTTAGGATGCAAAATTAAGTGTGTATGTGTTTCTTCTCTCCACTTTAACTCACAGATTTTAATTTCGTTTTAGGTAACATACACCAACAGCCAAACAAATGGAAAAACAAAATTACTCCACAGTGTCTGAGTTTATTTTGCTGGGACTCACAGATGTTCGTGAGTTACAGATTTTCTTTTTCTTTTTTTTTTCCATTGTCTATATATCCACTGTATTAGGTAACCTCACCATTATCTTGGTAGTGAAACTGGACCCACAATTGCACTCTCCCATGTACTTCCTACTGGCCAATCTCTCCTTTATTGATATGTCCTTGGCCTCCTTTGCTACTCCTAAAATGATCTTCAATTTAATTAGTGCATATAAGGCCATCTCTTTTGAAGGCTGCATGGCCCAGATGTTTTTTCTTCACCTTTTTGGTGGGAGTGAGATGATGCTGCTTGTATCCATGGCATTTGATAGATACATTGCAATACGCAAACCCCTCCATTATAAAAATATTATGAGCTATCGTGTTTGCATCATTCTTACAGTTCTCTCCTGGACAGCCGGTTTAGTGCACACTACGAGCCAAATGGTTTTCACAGCAACTTTACCATTCTGTGGTTCCAATGTCGTTAATAGTTTTTTTTGTGATCTGCCTCGGGTGATCAAACTTGCCTGCACTGACACTTACATCTTGGAACTCTTGATCATTGCATTCAGTGGAGTGCTCTCTTTGTTCTGTTTCATCATTCTGTTCATCTCCTATAGCATCGTCCTGATTACTGTCCAGCATCGCTCCTCCAGTGGGTCATCGAAAGCTCTGTCCACCCTTTCAGCTCACATTACAGTGGTAGTACTGTTCTTTGGACCTTGCATTTTTATTTATGTGTGGCCATTCAGCAATGTCTCTGTAGACAAAATCCTGTCTGTGTTTTATACAATTTTTACTCCCCTTTTAAATCCAATCATCTATACATTCAGGAATAAAGACATGAAGAAAGCAATAAGAAAAATAAAGGCCAGACATGTGAACTCCAGATCAAACTTTTAACTGAAATACAATCATCAAAGGCATCATCATCATTGCCATCATCATCATCCAGAGACACTGAGGTATATGATTTTGTACCAATTAGAAGTCACATTCTGGGAAATGATGGTTCTTTCTACAGAAGCATGTACACAATAAAATATCTGAATCATGTACCCAAGTACAAACCATTCCAATATAATACCATTCACTTATGTTGCAATTTTAATTTTTTCTATAAACTAAATTGAGTTCTAAGTAGTATTTATTGGGTTCTAACAATGTCTGAAGTACTTTGCATACATTTCACTTAACTTCAAAACAACAAAAAAACAGGGTGGCGCAAGGGGTTGAGCACTGCACTATGAAGCAATCCGCAGCCTCTGCAGCACAAGTTCAATACCTGGCCAGCCAGGGAGCAATCCACATGGCACAGCAGACCTCTCCTGTCTTGCCCGCTGCTCCCCTCAGCAGTGTATTTCAGTCAATCTGCCTGTTCTGCTCCCCACTCTGTCTCTGGTGAATCCTCTCACCCCCCACATACAGCAAGAGTGTACCCCAGCTCTTGTATGCATAAATAAACAAATCTTTAAAAAACACACACACAAAAAAAAAAAACAGGAAACATTATAAATACTATTACTAGAAAACTGAGCATTATAAAATTTACCAAGCTTGGCCCAGAAATTGTGAACATTAGACTTCGAATCAGATCCTACATGTACTTAAAAAAATCTATGCTCTTATAAAATATGTTTATCTGAGTTTTAATAACATTTATGAGTTGCTGTTCTTGTCCTTTCACTTACATATCATTGTTCCCAATAAAATCTTTGCAATAACAGGATAAAACAATTTAAAATTGATCTGAAAGTATAAAATCACCAATTATCTCATTATCCTTATGCCTCTGGTTCAAAAAAAAAAAAGAGCTTTTTAAGCCAGCTAAGCAGATTTATCCCAATTATCTAGTGCACTAGGATTGCTGTTACAAAATAGGCAGTGAATATCATACCTGAAATCCAAGTTACCCTCTATGGTACTTGATAACACTTGCATGCCAATGAATAAAAGTAAATGAAAATAACATAATCTACAAAAATTAAAATTCTTTCACTCAAGCAAGAAAGAATCACTATCATCAGAGTCTTCAATGAAGGTGAAAAAAGAATGAAATAGGCTGTAAGAGAAGGCGACCATAAATACAATGTTTCACTATTTAAGGCGACCATAAATACAATGTTTCATTGGCAAAACTATGGAAATTAAAAATAATTTCATCCTAAATCATTAGCGTTAGGCTAACCATATGGTTAGCATTAGACTAACCATATATTTGTGGTATTTGGTAATGGGTTTCAAATTCCCTTTTTAATTTTTCTTACCATGGAGACATTTTTGCTGAACTTTAAATTTTAGCATCTGGGTTACAGAATACTCGTGTGGGATTATAACTAAATTAGAAGAGACACCAATAATACATAGAGATGGCTATATTTACCTACAGGAAAATTTATCTTTAAATTTGGAAAAAAAGGGAGAGAATATCTTAATTTGCATGGGGCATACATATCATTATGTCTGAACAACTGTCATTCTTTGAAGTTGAATAAATGTGGAATGGTATTTACAGATTCTGAACAGCCAAGTGGAAAGATGATTCTGAATGTGCATTGACTTTCAGCCTCACATTAGCTCTTCTATAGTTTCCTCTCTATAACAGAGAGCTGCCAGCCTGAAAATGACCTAGATTCATTTATGGGCTTACTTCTGTAAGTCTCTATCAATGGAAGATACAAACACAATAAAGGAAGGCAGGGGAAAAAAGGGGGGTGTTTTACATGTTTGTGTGTTTGGCCTTGACAGCAGCAATGGACTAAGGACCTGGACTCCAGAAATTTGTGGTGGACTCAGCAGCATCAATAGAATGAAGGTTCCAGGTTCTTGAAACTTCATCAAGTTTATCAACTTTTAAATTTTAACTCAGTAGTAAGTAGAGGTTTCAACCTCTACAATGGTAGTGCTGTCCCCACAGTATTTATAGATTCTGGCTAATGTCATTTCCTTTTTGTCTCCTTTTTATTCCTCATTTCTGAGCTGCAAGTTTTTATTTTCAATTTTCTGCTACAATCCTTCCTTAGGTATCTTCAGGGCATCTCAAGTCCAAAGTGTAAAATCTAAATGAATCACCTACTTTCCCAAACTTGCTATTTTCTGTACTCTATCAAAATTACAATCACTATCAGACTAATAGTTCAATCTAGAAACCAGGATTTATGTCTACAAATACATACAATCCTAATGGTATCCTGCCTTCTTCTGAGGCTCAGTCTATTATTCTTATTTATTTCTGAGACTGTGTAATCTCCATAAATAAATCTTCAGATTCACTGTTTTATTTCCTGTTTGTTCAAATATATATCATATATATTATCATATATATGATAATATATATGATATATATATTTGAACAAACATATCATATTCTACCCAATTTCTTGACTTGAGCTATAATTTTCAACTCTAGAATTTCCATTTGGCTATGTTTTATAATTTACATATCTTTGTTGATATTCTCTATTTAATTGCCCTCTTCTAATTCTTTAGAAATGATTTTCTTTAGTTTTCGGGATATATTTATTACTGTTTTGAAATATTTTTCTTCTAAGTGCAATATCAGGGTCTCCATGAAAGTAACTTCTGTTGCTTGTTTTTGTATATGGGATACATATTTGTGTTTTTGTATGTCTCACCATTTTTGCTGCAAAGCTGGACCTTTTGGATAATACATTATAGCAACTCTGGTTACTGCCCCTTTGTTCCTCCAGGGTTGGTTTCTTTTTATTTTATTTAAAGATTTATTTATTTATGGATACAAGAGCTGGAGTATAGGCCAGAGGTGTGTGTGTGTGGGGGGGGGGCTGGTGAGAGGAGTCACCAGAGAGAGTGGGGAGCAGAAGAGGAGGACTGACTGAAATACATGCTGAGGGGGGCAGTGGGCGAGACAGGAGAGGTCTGCTGCAACATGTGGATCAAACTCGTGCTTCAATGGCTGCCGATAGCTTCATAGTGCTGAGACTTAACCTCCTGTGCCACCAGGGAGGCCCGAGTTTTGATGTTCTTAATCTTTACTTATTTGTTTAGTGACTTGGTTGTATTAATTCTATGATGTTTAGAATTAACACACTGCCCCACAGTGTATAGCCTCTGATTTCTCTGCTCAGATGATTTTCCTTGTGCTTAACCTCTAACCTGTCTACTTCTGTGAGACCATAAACCACTTAATGGTCAATGATTATGCTTAAGCCTCCTCAACCAATTAGAACTTTATCCTTTACTACCAGATGTGGCAAGGAGTTTGCATCTTTCCCCACATTTAGGCAGGGAATATTGCTGGGTATTCCCTCTTCAGTTACTCCTGAGAGGTAGACAGGCTTGGGCATTCACACTGTCTTCCAGACTACCACTGTGTGATTTTATTTCTAAGTTTGGCCTCCCGGGAGTTGTCCTTGAGTCAGTGTAGTTTAATTTTTCAGATAGTTTTTGATTACAGGATGTTTTTATGCTTTGGATGCCAGGGAGACCTCCACCCCTTTTAATGGATCTGTGTGTAGCTTAGAGAATCTATTCATTTCTTCTCAGTGTCTCTCTTTGATTTCTCTCCTAAGTGGATGCATCCTATGCATGCACTAGCCTCCCTTATCCCCAGGGTTGACCATGATCCCAGTAGGGTTTTACTTGTTTGTCTCTTAACATGTTGCTCTCTATTAAACTTCTGTTTGCTATGCAATTTGGTTTGTTGATATCAGTAACTTGGTGCTATGAATAACTTGTTAATTGCTCTCCACCAAGAACTTGGTTTTTTGTTTTTTAATATTGCCTTTATGTACATGGAACTCTCCAAACTCTGCTCCAAATACACACAAGGCCCTCAGGTGGAGCTGTGAATTCTTTTTACTTAGGATGTGACTATCCCCATGGACAGAATCTACATGCCAATATACCAGACCTAGGGAGAGACAGCCACTCGTTTCATCTAAGTGACACCCCTGCTTTTTTTTTAAAGATTATTTATTTGTTTGTTTGTTTGTTTGTTTATTAGTTTGTTTGTTTATACAAGCACTGGGTACAGTCAGAAGCACGGGAGGGTGAGAGAATTCACCTGAGCCAGAGCGGGGAGCAGAGCAGGCAGAAGGACTGAAGCACACTGCTGAGGGGAGCAGCGGGCGGCAGGAGAGGTCTGCGCGCCATGTGGGACCCTCCTCCGGTGGCCGGGGAGCAGCCGGGGATTGAACTGGCACTGCAGAGGCTGCGGGCAGCTTTGCAACCCAGCGCTCAACCGCTGCGCCACTGGGGAGGCTCTGACACCCCTGCTTTATGAGTAGGCATTAGGAGGGGTGGAGTGTTCCTGGTCAGCTTTCTGGCCAAATCAGGTTTGTGTTCTATGGCATGAGCTTCCACTCTACAAGTAATTTGGAGGATTGGGATGCTGTGGAGAGGGAGACAAGTATTTTCACTAGTCATGTCTGGAGTACAAGTTTTGATAATGGTAGTGGTGGTGATAATGAGGATAAAAACACTCATGACAACTGCCTCTGGACAAATCTTTAAGTGAAAATAATATGGTATCTTTAACTATAGGTACAATGCTGTAGAGTGATTCCTAAAACTAATTCATTTAGTAAACTGAAACTACATATTCACTGAAGAGCAACTTCCCATTTACTCCTCCTGCCTGTCCCTGCAAACCACCATTCTACATTTTGTTTCTATGATTTTGACTTAGATCCTAATATAAGTGGACTCTGCCTTATAAGAAGGTGCTGGGTGAGAAAAGAAAGCCTCCATCTTTTCCTTTGTGCCTACCCGAAGCAGAGCTTCGGTAAATAAATAAATAAAATCCAAAGCATAAATAAAATCAGCATTTAAGATCTTGCCCTTCAAGCTGAAGCTTGAAACCACAGTCTCAGACTAGAAGCTAGGAGGAGTCTCTGTCTTCTTGGCTACATCTGCATGGAGCACAGCACCCAGAGAAGAGTAGAGTGGGGCTCCCATAATATGACGCTGGTAGGGAATAGAGAGAAGTGGAGTTATTCTTAGATGCCAGATAACTATTTTTAATAAGATATAGTAGGCTATCTTGAATAAACGTTCTCTATTTTCTGCCCTAGAATAACTTCCAAAGACTCTAAATAATCATTCTTTGTTATGTTTCTGTAGTCATGTTTGTTGTGTTGGGGAGAGAGTCCATGAGGTCCCACACTTGGCCATTCTCAAAACCCCCACCTCACTTGATTCTGACACAGAAAATCTATAGACCATATTTTGGACTCAGCACTCTCTGCTGATACTGTCACCAATCATGGATCCTCTGTTATTACATCTTCACAATTGTACCTGAGAATTTAACCATACCATTTTCTGCATCACCCTTCAAACCTGATGTCAGATATTCATCATTTCTACTAGATTATTCAAGTAACGACAAAATTACTTCAGTGCCTCTAACCATGACCTTGTGAAAATGCAGTTCTCCTCAGTCTCTAGTTTAGCATTTCAATAGCACATTGATAATTACAGAATAAATTCTAAACTGTTTTGATGTTAAAAACACTTCAAAGTTCATGTTCTAACCTAACTTTTTCCTAGCCCCATCAAAAACTCTCCTTTCTTCATGACCACTCTATTACATACTTCAAAGGTACTAGCCTTTTTTTTTCATTTAATTCCTCTGGAGAGTTTGTTTCCACACCTTCTGACATACAATTTTCTCACCCAGATTTCTCTTTTTACTTCTCTCTGCAGCAAGTCCATTTCTATCAATAAAGGCACAGTTGTCTCTTAAAAGAAAGGTGCCCTCTTTCATCAGAAATTTGCAAACTCCATGAAACAAAGTTTGACTTACTGCAAAACTGTATCATCACACTTAACACTGGGTTATTTGAGGTCCATCTCCAATAATACAATTCTGAGCTCCCTGAGGGCAGATCTTGACAGAAATATTTGAGCCTCAGTATAATACCTATTTCAAGGCCTCATATTAGCTACTTGAGAACTAAATGAGAACAAAGATTTTCATTATTGCTTGGAATAACAGCTACACTGGAAGCACTTGTGCTGCCAGAAAACACATTTAAAGTAAAGACACTTAAGTTTTGTTACCCAAAATTTTCTTTGGAAATCAAAGGACATTATATTCAACACAAGAGTCATTGTAATTAGACTGTTACTTGAATATTAGGGACTAAGAAGCAAATTCTCTCAATAAATCAATCAAAAGCAAGACATTAAACTAGGGGAAGAAGTGTACCCTAAATATACACGCTAAATATACAATAAAAATATAAACTAGAAGCCCTCAACATCTGAGGACAGGGAAGGGATATTTGAAGAATCAAAGAACTTTACCCTGACCAGCAAACTGGAGTACATAAGAAGTAAAGAAGTAACAAACTATTATTATAGGTAGTACAAAATTTGAAGGAATGTCTAATAGTGTCAGAATATAGTTCAACTAAAAGAGAAGACTGAATTAGGCAGTCATTAAAAAAATAATTTAAGCCCTTTGTTCCAAAGGAGTGTATATATATATTGTAAGCTAGCCACAGAAAATAAATCGGTATGGGGGAAAATGAGATATATCTATATCTCTTTTTATTTGGAGAGATAAATTGAATGTTTTACTAAAACAATACACAGATTACTTTTGGTACTATAATCTCATGTTATATATACTCACAATACACTTTCTTATAAATACAACATACTTTCTTGGCAAGTTATTGAAAGAGACTTCAAAGTCTGTGGTTCATAGTACACCAGGATCATATGATTAATTTGTAAAAGTAATGCCTGTGAAATAAGTAGTATTAAAATAATTTACAGTAAAAGGGGTGATGATTATGAAACTATTTTATACCATATAGATATTTTTGGAAGTATCATAACAAGATTTGTAAATTAAAAAATTATTATTTTAATGAGTACAAAACAGTTGTACTGTTAATGTATACTATCAAATTTTTAATTATTTAACATTATTTTATCTTTTAAAATATATACATCATAAATAGCTAATGTTGTACATAACATGTCTTTATTTTGTAATGCTTCTAATAAGGTTTTATTTATTTTTAATAATTATTTATTCTTTTAATTTTGGTAATATTAGGATTCTCCCCACCATGTATCACCACCAAATTACCCATAGTCCATTGTGCTTCATGGTGGACTTTTAGTAGTAAATATATAACATAGATAGGCAAATTTTTACATTTATGGCATGCTGGGGGAAGTTTGGGGATTATTCATCTAAGAAATTGCCCACAAAGTTGTCTGAAGGGAGATAAGAGGATAAAACTCAGGAATAATGTGAAGGAAAGGGCGTGTCCAGTAAATCCAAGATGTCTACACTTTCTACAGCACATCAGTCAAGCAAACACCCTTCTGGTTACTTTACTTTAATCAACCCCTGTGCAGAGAGAACGGCAACATATTACAGGGCCAGCAAATACTATATGCTGATAAGTATCTCTAGCGGTCATGCTAGGGCAGCAGCTGCAGTGTTTTAACAGCTCCCACTGAAATTTGGATTCCCAGAGTGCCAGAAAACCTGCCTCCAAAGTAGTTCACATCTTTATAAAAGAGGCAGAAAATAGTATGTGGAATCATATGCAGAGCATCATAGAGAATGAAAAGTAGGTTTTAATTTTGAATAGTTCCTTGAACATATTCCTCATACTGCTTGTTAAGAACAGGTAAGTGAAAATATTATAGAGAACTAATCTTTTACAGATTTAATATGCTGTAGAAACATTTTCATTAATTTTCTGCTGATTGGAGAAAAGACTGTGACTTTTGACCCATCAAATTCTCTCTCACTGAATTATAATATTACCACTTTGAAAAAGCTATAACCAAAAACGTCTATGAAAATTTAAAGGATATATGTTCTCAACGTGATATTGCAGATTTAAATATGGGAGTGTATGGCAAGTAATTAAGAATGCTTAATAAAATTAAGAAAGTTAACCCCTGAGCTTCCAGATAAATCATACTATTATTGAAAATAATGGAAAAGAAAATCCCTCCTTTTTTTTTTTTTTTTTTTTTTTTGCAAATAAAGATACTTTTCATCTAACTTTGGGTGTTGACAGAATTTGTAAGTAGGTATATAATATCATATTTACACTTGGAGAAGGAGCTGAGAAGGGACAATGTGTGGCCAGAACTGGATATTTAGAAAATTTTTGTATAAAATTTACCATTACACCATAAATACAAATGAGATTTTAAAAGAGTAAAACCCATATTCTGGTTTTAGGCTGAATGAGGGGGCTTGAATACCAAATTTGATCCTTACTAGCTGTGTAGCCATAAAAATAAGTCATAAAGCAGTTCTATAGCAGTTTCCTGATACACAAAGTGAGGATAATGATACCTCAAGAAATTGTTAACATGTGTTCATGTATATGAACATTAGAACAAAATTTAACCCTTATTAATCACTTAATTTATGTTCATCCTGTTTGATCACTCTAGATTCTATGAATAATATCTAAAAAGTCTAGTGAATATGATTGAGTATGATACATTACACCAAAGCAAAGCTATATGTTAGGATTGAATCATTTCACTCTACCGTTTAAACCAACACAGACATACATTCACACACAACACAAAACTCATCACTGTGAACAACAGCACACAAAGATCTGAGAAAAGAGCCTCAAGAAGCTCTCAGTCTGTTTCCTGAATTCCTGTATACTATACAACTGAAACTAAAAAGCAAAACTCTTTTGAATGAATTTCAGGGCATTCTTCCATGTATAAATCACCCACTACTGCATGATGTGTTTTTGGGGGAGAAGGGTCTGTGTTCAATTGTTTGTTTTATAACCATAAAATGACATTTATAAATTGCTTTCAAGATATAGGACAATACTATTCCCTCATCTTCCAAATCCTGTATTTCTTATTTTGATCATATAATCTCAAGGCCTGGCCGACACAGAAAATTATAACATAAGGCAAAATAAATACTAATTTTCCTATTATTTAATTTTATTTAATGAGCAAATTAGTGACAAAGTAAAGATCAATTCATAAAAGCATACAGTTTGATAAAATAAAGCAATAGAAAATGAAATTTCTGCATCTACTGCTTGTTTTAATTTTAATTTTTATTTATTTATTTTTTAAAGATTCATTTTTTTATTTATGCATACAAGAGCTGGGGTGTAGGCCAGAGGTACCGGGGTGAGGGGTGAGAGGATTCACCGAAACAGAGCGGGGAGCAGAATAGGTGGATCTACTGAAATACCCTGTTGAGGGAGCAGTGGGTGAGACAGGAGTGGTCGGCTGTGCCTTGTGGGTTAGCTCCCTTGCCAGGGATGGAACTCATGCTGCAGTGGTTGCTGATAGCTTGACAGCACTGACCTTAA
Organism: Talpa europaea; assembly: GCF_964194135.1. Classification (NCBI taxonomy): domain Eukaryota; kingdom Metazoa; phylum Chordata; class Mammalia; order Eulipotyphla; family Talpidae; genus Talpa; species Talpa europaea. The sequence goes on along the minus strand of NC_140075.1, from coordinate 58,886,702 downwards.
ACCCTGCACCACCATGGAAGACCTGCATCTACTGCTTTTTAATTAATACATGACTATAAGAATACTATTTCAAAGTGAAGTGACCCATAAAATAATTACAAATCATAAACAGCAATGTACTAATATAAATAAGTCAGGTGAGAAAGACAAACACCATTTGATTTTCCTTCATTGTGGTATATAGTGAAAACAAACAAATGGATGAATTAAATAAAACAAAATAATCTTTTAGACTCTCAGACTAATTAATGGATACCAGAAGGGAAGGAGCTGGGGTTGGATAAATGAGATACAACTGTATGGTGAAGACTGAATTGAACTCTTGTGGTGAACGTAGTGTTGATTTTTATTTACCACAGCTCAAACTTCTATAATGTTATAATAAAATGTTATTTCAATTTAAAAAAAAGGTATATGCTCTCATATCACTATTATTCATAAAATAGAAATAGGAAAATATTGGTGCTAATTGTGGCTTTTTTAATTCTCTTTGTATATAAAGAACCTCTGGAACCGTACTGAGTTTGGTAAATGGATCTTAAAAACGGATCTGTAGTGACTGAATTTATTTTACTAGGATTTTCTGCAAAATGGGAACTTCAGATTTTCTTCTTTGTGGCATTCTCCTTGATCTACGGTGCTACCGTATTTGGAAACATTCTCATTATGGTCACAGTGACATTCAGTTCCACCCTACACTCTCCCATGTACTTCCTCCTTGGAAACCTCTCTTTCTTCGACATGTGTCTCTCCACTGTAACCACACCCAAGATGATCACAGACTTGCTCACTGTACATAAGACCATCTCCCTGTGGGGTTGCATGGCCCAGATGTTCTTTATGCACCTCTTTGGGGGTGCGGAGATGACTCTTCTGATAGCCATGGCCTTTGATAGATATGTAGCCATATGTAAGCCATTGCACTATAGGTCGATCATGAGTAACAGATTGCTGAATGGATTTGTGATCATTTCATGGATAATTGGTTTTATACACACCATGAGTCAGATGGTATTAACAGTGAATTTACCTTTTTGTGACAACAATGTCATAGACAATATATTTTGTGACCTACCCCTTGTGATTAAGCTTGCTTGTATTGAAACATACACCCTGGAATTATTTGTCATTGCTGACAGTGGGCTGCTCTCATTCATCTGTTTCATCCTCCTTCTTATCTCCTACACTGTCATCTTGGTCACCGTTAGACAAAGGTCATCTGGGGGGCTCGCCAAAGCTCTGTCCACACTGTCTGCCCACATCATTGTGGTCACTTTATTCTTTGGACCTTGTATTTTTATCTATGCCTGGCCATTCAATAGTTTTGCAGGCAATAAAATCCTTTCTGTATTTTACACTGTTATGACACCCTTACTGAATCCTATTATTTATACCCTGAGAAATGAGAAAATGCAAGGGGCCATGAGAAAATTACGGTTCCGAAATGTTAGCGCTATGCAAAACTTCTAGATTTCTAATTAATGTAACTTTCAAATAAATGCTATGCTAACAGAATTTAAATAGATTATAGATTATAAACAACAAATCATTTTGCTCTTCTGATTTTAGGATAATAATCTGTGCATAAAAATAATAAAATATTTTATACTCATATTATCACAGTGACCTGCTGCCAAATACACATAGATCATTAAGTGGTTTTCCACCGATTTTCTCTAAATATCTATTAGTGAAAAAACAAATGTGAAAATATATGTAGTGAATATTATTAGAGATGATTTAATAGATATGGATTGTTAATGACATGCAAAAACTTACACTATCTTTAAATGAGATATGAAAAACAAGTAAAAGAAATAATGTTATCAACAATGGAAAATATGATTGAATCTCTTGAATAAATGAGAAAAATAAGCATAAAAGATTTAAATTCAATAATATAGTGAATATAAGGTGCCAGAGTAAATTTAAGACACCAGGGGGGAAATAGCAAGGGAAGGGCAGTTGCAACAGAAGTACAAAGTCTTAATGAAACTAAAGAATGATAAAGAACATTGAAACCAAATGTTCTATGAGATAGCATACATTTGCACAGTAAAGTAAAAGTCTTGATTTTATGTAATTTACCAGGTAACTTTTTCTTTCCAAGTGCTTCACATAAAACTAAAGCTAAATTTGTCTCTGGTAGACTTGTAATCCTTGTTGTGGTTGAAAGCTAAATCTGACTTGTTTGTGAGTTTTGAGGAGGGGGGCAGTGTGTAATAAATTGAGAATACCGCACTTGAGATATTACATTTGAGAACATCTTTCCTATGTCCATGTCTGGTTTAGATTTCTTTATTTTACTGTTATAGCATGCTGCAATTTTCATCCTTTGTACAAATTATGAAAACTATGTAGTTATAGGTTAATTTCAATTTTATCTCCAGTATCTAGCACACATATATCATACAGAAGTTCATACATGACATGCCTACCGAATGACTCAAGAAAAGATTAAATAGCTACTTTATAAGAATATTATTCAGCCTGACCTACAACTAAGGAACACATTCACCTCTATTGTGAGTTATTATGTGTCAAAAATATTAAGAGTATGTAAGGGTATATGCTTCTCCTCTATTTCAGTAATTTAATTATGGGAATTAGAATTCTATAATAAATCAATGAGTATGGACTAGATGGAAAAGTTAAAGAAAATGGAAGGAAAAAAAAGCAAGTTCAAAATATTTGCTAAAATAAATAAAAATATCATAGTCAACCCTGTATCTACACAACAAACAAGAGTCTGTTTTACATGATAGCATTAAGGTATTCTAATATCAAGGAATTCTAACCATTTATAAGGTATACAGATATCCAGCAATGGATGGGATTATATTCCAGTTGATAAAATCTGTAAAGTTATATGTCTGTCAGTATAGCATACTCAGGATCCTGAGCTAACCTTGCTACAATTATTTAAAATAAGTTTTAAAAGCAATTAAAAATGCTAAAGTAAAAAGGCACACCTGAAACCCAGTAAGAAGCTTGAAGAACACTCCATGAAGACACACCCGCCCAGAACTGTTGCCCATGCGGAGAATATGGACAGAATATTGTGACTCAGAGATTCCACAAGTGGAACTGTGAATGTGGGAGAGCACTGCAGACCGCACTTTGAGACTAAACTGGAGTGGATATTTATCAAATGTCATGCTGAGGACTCATATTCTAAAAAAGGAGAAAATGCAAGCATGCTTAGCAGAAGTGGTGAGCATGAAAAAAAAAAAAAAACTGTCTGAAACTTGACTCTTACTGGAGATGAAAATAAAAGGTTCTCTGGCAAGACTTTGGCTTGTCATCACATTCTTTTATGTTTCAACACCTCAAGGTGAGAATTCTCCTTTAACTTGCTACCTAAGGGAATGGCCTCAGTCATTTGACAGAAGTCAACACAAACATTGAAATAAAAAGCGTTCCTTCTCAACAGACAACACTAAACTCTCACAGAAAGATTTTAAAAGTAAAATATCATAATAAACAAATCATTAGACAAATAAACAAAAAAACCCAGAATAAATGTGAACCAGTAGAACGGGAAAAATCAATGCACATAATGGTAGGAAATATTTATAAATCATGTTTCTAATAAGGAATTTGTATCTAGAAGACAAAGAGAACTTTTTTTAGAAAAATGTTCTAAAATTCTATAATTTTATTATATATTTTTATCCAGGTAATATTGGTTTCCAACACTGTGTAGATTTAGAGGTAGAGGCTCATACCTCTCTAGATGTGAGTCACCACACCACACCCACCACAAAGGCACCCTTAGTTCTCCACCAGTCCCCTGGGCTCTCTCCACAGTTGCTCATCCATCTGCCTCCCTCATTGGCAGCCTTAATTCTATAGATAGATTTATAGGGTTTGGTAATGGTTTGGTTTTATATGGCCAGATTTCCAGGATTTGTTCTGGTTTCATTTTGTCTGTTCCTGTTTTGTTTCTATATATTCACATGTGAGAGAAATCTTTGATATTTGTCTTTATCCTTCTGATTTATTTCACTTGGTATAGTCGTCCCCTCCAGTTTCATCCACACTGTCCTAGTGGCAACAGTTCATCTATTTGCTTAGCTGAGTAGTATTTCATGTAGTATTTCATTATATGTGTGTGTGTGTATACATATATTTTCTTAAACCACTTATCTGTCTTTGGGTACTGAGGTTGCTTCTATAAATTGGTTATTGTAAATAGTACTAAATTGAACTAGGAGAGCATACATCCCTTTGAATCACTGTTTTTTTTTTTGTGTTCTTTGGATAGATACCTAGTATAATTATCGCAACATATAGTAGATCTATTTTTAATGTCTTGAGAGCCCTTCATTCCGACTGTTTTCCATAGGCACTAGATCAGCTCACATGTCCATCAACAGTGTATGAGGGTTCCTTTCTCTCTACATCCTGACAAAAACCTGCTGTTTCTGATCTTTTTGTTATGAGTCATGCTCACAGGTATAAGTGGTATGTGACTGTGGTTTGGTTTTGGTATGCATTTCCCTGATGATAAGTGATAATGAGCATTTTTTTCATGTGCCTGTTGGCCATCTGTTTGTCTTCTTTAGAACAATGTCTATTTAGCTCTTCTACTATAAAAAAAAGAGATAGTCCTTGTTCATGGTTTTGGAAGAACTAACATTGTTAAAATGACCCATAGCAATATACAGAGTCAATGCATCCTTATCAAAGTTGCAATGGTATTCTTCAATGAACAAACATTACTGAAATTTATATGGAATTATAAATGATCTGAATTGACAAAGCAATCCTGACCAAAAAAAGAGGACACGAGGTATCATATTGCCTGACATCAAACTATATTAAAAGTCTTAGTAATCAAAAGAGTATTCAGTTGGAACTAAAACACACAGACCAAGAAAACACAATTGAAAATTTAGAAATAAAATCTGCCCTAATTTGGGCAGTTTACGACAATGGAGCTAAGAGTATACACTGGAGAAAGAAAAATCTCTTCAACAATGGTATTGAGAAAACTGGAAAGCCACATGCAAATGAATTTCATATATACTCATAGTATATATGAAAATTAACTCAAAATGAATTAAAAACATAGATGCAAGATATGAAACAATAAAATACATACAACAAAGACAGGTAAAGCATGACATTGACCTCAGTGATGTATTTGGAAGCTAACTCCTACCACAAGGGAAACAAAAGCAAAAGTAAACAAATGGGACTACATAAAACTAGAAAACTTCTGCACAATGAAACTACCATTAAAATGAAAAGACAAACTACTGAGTGGCTGAAAATATGTGCACACCATGAATCTGACAAGGGGGTAATATCAAGATATACAAAGAACTCATTCAACTCAACAAAAAAGTAAACAAAATCCCAATTAAATATGGGCAGAAGACCTGAGACATAGAGATGGCTAACAGGTACATAAAACATGCTCATCATCATCATCAGGAAAATATAACTCAAAACCCCTCTCAGATGTCACTTCATATCTGTGAGAATGGCCCAGACCAAAGGAACAGAAACAGCAAGTGGTAGTGAGTATGTGGAGAAAAAGAACAGCCTGAAGTGTTGGAGGGAATGTGGAAAAGAGAATCAATGTTTCTCAAAATATTAAAAATACATCTGCCATATGAGCCGGTAATGCCTCCAATCTTAGGTATCTATCTGAAGAATATAAAACCCTAATTAGAAGGGATATATACATTCCTGTGTTTCTTGCGGCACTATTTACAAGAGCCAAGTTATGGAAGCAACCTAAAGCCCAACTCAAGGATAAATGAGTGAATTAAGAAGATACACACACACACACACACACAGAGGAATATTACTCAACCATATGAAAAAGGATGAACTCTTGCCATTGGCAACAACATGGATGGAAGTGAAAGGAATTAAGGGAAATAAGTCAGAAGGAGAAAGACAAATGTCAGATGGTTTCACTTATATGTTGAATATAGAGAAACAAAACAAAGGGTCATACAAAATTAAAACAATCACAGCCCTAAAATGCATTTCTTATCAGCAAGTACTATCAAAAAGGTACCTTTGGTGGTTGGTGTGGTGCAGTAACACACACCTAAAGATGTGGGGGCTTTACATATCTGAATTATATACAATGTTGTAAACCTATTGTTACTTTAATAAAAAGATAAAATCTCAAAAACATAATAGGGATTAATTTTTAAAAATTAATTAAAAGGAAATTGGTGGAAGTGGCACTCTGGAATCTCCATGCTTATGCATACAGGACTATAGAAACTAGTTCTTCATGTTCTTAGACATGTGAGAACACCATGCTGTAAAGAAGTTCATATCCACCTTCATTAACATGAAAACACATATTATGAAGAAAGAGGTCCTAAAACAAAGTGAGAGGTACAATCATACCCTGGCAGACATGAAAACACATGAGCTAAGCCATCTTACATAATTAGTGCCCAGTTCACACACCTAGTTAATAGCACATGGAGAAGACTTGATATGGCTGCTGAAATCAGAATCATGAATAACAGCAACACAATTACTGTTCTAATCTACTAAGTTATGGGATAATCATTATGTAGTTATAAGTCATTGAAATAGAAACAAGTAGCTGTTTTGGGCACTGTTATAGCAAAACTAAAGCATGCAGCATTTTGGAAAAAGCTTTTGGACCAAATGAGAAGGTCTGCAAGGATGGTTAACAGGGTTGGAAGAACGGTGAGGTAATTCATATTAAAGGATGATAAAAACCAGTTCTCCTGACATGGTAGTAAAATGTTTAGTAAAATTAATTCCAGAATTAATGTGGAAGAAAATTTACCTGAAGACATGGTTCCAGGGTTTTCTATGCAGAATGCTGACAGAACCAGATGATTACTTTGAATCATACATGTGATGAAAGTGCAGGAAGAGAGGTTCTAAGAAGAGACATTTAAAGTCAATTTTCCAAAGATTTTAGGGAAAAATACAGAAGGTTTAGAAGGTTTAGAGTGTTCTATATTTAACACGCTTTAAGTGTTAAAAAAACAAATTTCCCTGTAAGAAATAACCTTTAAATAAATAAATCAGTGATATTGCCCCAAGACCTCAGGAAGACTTAAGACAGTCTAAGTAGAATCTCTTTGTTAGAAAAGAGAACTTCAAATGTCTTAAAGGTTCTGCCCCATATTAGCCACTTAAAGCAGAAAAATATGTCACAGAAAGAATTCTCTTTTTTGACTATATTTTGTGTCTTTGGCTCCATCCAATAGAACATCATATCCCTGAGACCAAGGACATATGTTGCATAGCAAAATTCACACTCAATTGCTGACCCACCATAAGTAAGTCTTCCAAATGATAAAAACTCAAACTTTTTGTAAAATAAAGACATTTTACATTTTTTTAACCATCACATATGAATTAAACCATTTGGTATTTGTCTTTCTCTTTCTGGCTTATTTTATTTAGTATTATCCACTTCAGTGTCATCCATGTTGTCCCAAGTGGCAATCGTTAGTGAAGTATTTCTGATCAATCTAAGATACACATACACAAGTTTTTCTTTTCAATGCTATAAAATTATCTCTGATGAAAACTTTCTCAGCAGAGAGAAAAGCCTGCTGTATACTAGTTAAGATCTCAATATTTTTATTAATTCTAAACTGATATGATATGAGACATGATTTTGAACCCTGGCAACTATGTAATTATACAGAACAAATGTAAAGACCAAAAAAACATAGCAAAACAAACAAAAAAGGCCCTGCATTTACATATACCTCTTCTCCACCACCTACCCTTCCCTCTTTCTTACCCTCTTCCCACCCCACTTCCTTTTCCCCTCACCACCTCTACCCCACCTCCTTGTAATGGGACACATGCAGCTTCATTGACATGGATTCTCTGTCTCCTTATCTCTTTCCCTGTTTTCCCATGTTTGTTTTTTTTGTCTGTATCTTTTTTTTTTTTTTACCCTCTGTTGTTCTCTCTAATCTAATTATTTCTAGCTTTCTATCTTTTTTGTAACTTATCCTGTGGATAAACTTTCACACAAAGAAAATGACATATTTTCAAGTTATTTTCAGCACAAATTGTCATAGGAAAAATGCTAATAACATTATCTTTCTTTCTATACCTCTGAATCATATATAGTGTTATAAAACAATGTAACTTTAATGAAAAAAAAAACTGACCAAAAGCATCATCTTCCTTTTACTACTTTTCAACATTTACCACTGTATCTCTTGCTGAACTGAAATTAAACTTGAATGAAAATATACTTGACTATATATTGCATTTCATTATAAAATTAAAGTTTATCAACTAATTTTAATCTAACTGAGACTTGCATCATTTTTAAAATGCAAAAAAAAAACTAAGTGGATTTTATATGATTAAATAGTTTTCTTCCATGTAATACTCCTTAATTGGAAAAAAGAAATCAGAACTTAGGAACTACACATTCAAAAATGTGAGTAACTATACATTATGAACATCGAGGTCACAAGAGAGAATTCTTTTGAGAGGTCTAGAGAGGGTCTACAAGAAACCATGAATTGTTTTTACTTAAGGAGTATTATTCCTGAAAAATATTACTGAGCAGAATATAATGTATCTCTACCTAACTCTTTTGTACCCAAACTATGCAGATACTGACATAATTACCATTGACTAGGTTTCAATACTTCTTATTAAACACCAGCGCCTTCTCATTATTTATATAAATTGTAAAATAAGATCTAAAATTCCTCCCTGGCTTTCTACTTTCATTTGCCTAAAGAACTAATCATTGTCACTGATAAAATGTCAATATAAAAACCTTATATGACCCAGTGGGGCCTTAGCACATGTTTTGAATATTTAATTCATAAAATATTCTTCTCATATTGTTTTTTTAATTTTAAGTGATACTCTAATAATCCCCTCTGGAAGTACTCTGCTAAGTGTATCTTTAAATCCCACAGCACATTCTCTATTGCATCATGATTAGCAGAGCAGATTTCAGAATCTGTGATGTTTTACCATGAAAACATATATTTAAGAAAAAAATCTGGGCTAATTTGCTAATTTCCTTTGCATCAGAAGGAAGAAGATAGCCTTATGTTTAAGAGTAGCCCTGGATAATTGGTGAAAGGAAACTTTTGGTCATCCTTCACATTTAAAGGAAATTGAAAGTAAGAAGAAATAGAAAATAATTCATAACTACTCATCTAGGATATCTACTGCCTTAAAATGCACAAGAAAAGAAGAATCCTGAAGAAAGAGTGAAAGTATTAGAGGTAAATTCTGACGTGTATCACTTTCTATTCTGTTCCTCAAATAACCTGCCACATTTGATGCTCAGTATGGTTTTAAAGGGGTTAATACCTTTTATCCACTATTACAAGAAAGGGAAAATGCTTTGGGGGATTCACCATCTGGATTTAAAGTTAGGAACCATGCAAATGACTGTTCCTCCCCACCCTGCACTCCATTCTAAGTCAGAGATAAAGGGGAAGAGGTAATCAGAATCACAAGTCAGTAGGGACAGGTTGAGTCCTAGAGATAAACTTCACAAATTTGCAAGCCATTTGGTTCCCAGACTCAACTGGAATGAGCTTCTTCTCTTCTCTTGCATAGGTCCCTACACCAATATAAAACTCAGAGTTAGGGATCTTAAAACAATAAAGACTTGACTGACAAACTATGCCTAAATTAGGAAAAAAACCCAAAAATTTTTGTATGGATACTTCCTTTAATGTGCACAGACCTAACCCTGAAATTGTCTCAGTTTTAAGAAGTCAGCATCTCCCCTGAGATTAACTCCAGGACAGTGACAAAAGACCTTATGATATAATGTACTTTTACCATTTTTTTAACTACAATTTGTCAAATGACTTTTTTTTCCTGTCTAAATTCCATGTAAGCAGACAAAAATTGGCCAGTAATCATCTCACTTGATGTTCTTCGTCACTCTTTAAGGTAAGAAGAGTGGATACATTACTTCTCCTTTATAGATAAAAAATAAATTCAGATTTTAAAAGGCTGAATGACTTGCCCAAGCATATAAAGTTAATAAATTGCAGAATTACCAACTTAATTAAGCTAGACTACTTCCAAATCATGGATATTCCTGTAGTATTCATGATACTATTAAAGGACTATAGAGATTCCCATCATCTAATTTATAACTATCCATTTGATTGATAAGTAATTGTCTGGGTGAAATTTTGTGCAATGACTACATTTTTACATACTACTTAATAATATTAGTAGCAATTAAGTGTTTTTTATGCTCTTCAGCCTGACCCAAAGTTATCAACACTACAAATATAGGTAATAGCATATTTTAGTAGCCTAAAGTATAGAATCAAGACAGCATCAGAAATCATTTCCAAGTTTTCATTAAATTTGTTCATTCTAGCATGGGTAGTGTTAAGGAGACTAATTTAAAAGCACAAATATAAGCCATTTGATTTTTATCAGAAAGAGAAATAGACAAAATATAGAAGAGAATGTGAAGAAAACAATGAGTTTTTTGAGACTGAAAATTTCAGAGAATGATATGCAGGAGGAAAAATGGAACACTTAGGAAGCACCTGAAGTACTATCTTTACCACAGAATGAAAAAAAAAAACAATAACCTCGGAATTAATGGAAAAGAGGCACGGAATGAAGTAGAACACATGTAGAGAACAAAGAGAGAGATTTAAGTGTCAGCAAATGTGAACAAGTGAGAGAAAGAAGAAGGAGAATTATGAGGAAGGGAGCAATGAGGAAGGGAAAGCAAGGCATATGGGGAAAGAAATGCAAGAAAAAAGAGAATAATAAAATTTTAAAAGTAAAACTAAAATGAACTAAAGCAAATGTAAAAGAGTAATTGAGAAAACAGGTGTTTGAAGACAGAATAAGGAGATAACAGAAAAATATGAAAATCAGGAAGAAGCAAGAGGGGAAAAGTGAGCAAAAGCCAGGAGTCTGCTCTACACGTCTCTGCCTTGTTTGACCAGAACCAAAAGCTTGTCCCTGTCAGATCAATTGTTTTGGGCTTTTTCTAGGAACTGACTTTGTTCAGGGTGATATCCCTCTGATGCACATCTGTTTGTAATCTCTGTGGTGAGTGCAACTTGAGAATCACCGGAACAGAAACAGAAGACATGTCCGTGAAAATGGGAGGAGGAAAGTGAATTAAAGACTTCAAGAGGTATGGAATTCCAGCTGTGTACCACACAGGGAATAGAGGCTAGAAAATAAAGGTTTGCAAAGGAAGAGTGGAAGTGGCCATAACTCCCAGAGTGCTGCCTGTGTCTTGGAATCAAGAGTCAAAAGAAGTAAGAAAAACTGTGAGCATGTGGATGACAAAATGTGAGATTAGGTAGAGGAATATTCATTACTCTCCTAAGTCAGAGTGAGGTATGAATGGGGAGGTCAACAGGTATCTGTGTAGTAAAAGACAGAAGGAAGATCTAAAGCTAATTTGAAAAGTATCAGATTACTTTCCCTCTACTTAACATGCTTGCTTAGACTCACCTTGTGTTTACATAATATGTGTGTATGCACAAATGTGTGCCCATGTGTTGTATATTACTTTTCCATAACATGAAGCTGCTAGTTAGAAATGCCATAATTAAACAAAACAAATGCTCTGTTTCCTAATAGGTGCTCCTAAAACACCAGGATTTTGCTTAAATTTCCCATGAGTTCTTTCCATGAACTTTTTAAGGTTTATTTTTCTTTATTCTTTCTTTCTGTTCTCTGTGCCTGCTGCTGCTTCTAAAAATGCTACTAGTAATTTCTATCACATTTTGATTGTGAATATTTTCCCCTCTAGTTTTACCTGCCACATATAATATCACTTAAAAAGTTAGTGATATATAACCTTCATATTGTAAACTTTTCTATTCAATGTGTGTAGTTAAACAGTTTTAAATTTATATTTATAATTATATCTAGAAGGTCCAATTTTTATTTTATCATGCCAGTGGATTATTTTGTGCATCCCCTGAGTTGAGCACACCTCATTTTGGAGGCCACTATATATATATACTAAGCTTTAATTCAGGATGTCTTCAACACAAATATAATTCTTATTTAGGCTATTTATGGCCTGAAAGGTTTAACTATATAAACAATACCAATTGATGGGACAGTAATTAACAACCTCCCACTCTATTTAAACTGAGGAATATATACCTTTTCTGTTTAACGCTTGAAAATGAGAATAAGAAAACTCACTGCAAATTTAAGAATCTGAACTGAAATCACTTTTTTCTGTATTTTCACATCAGTTCCAGCTCTCCCAGACATTGATTTTATTAGTTGAGATAGTCAAAATAGTTTACATATTTTTATGACTTTTATTATGTGAAATTATTTTGGGCAATGGCATTCTACGGCTCTAATAATGTGATCTGAAGAAAAAGTAGGTTTTGGATATATGGTGAGCAAAGAAGACTGGGTTTGTATTAATTAGCATTTAAGAACAGAATATGGAGCAGATAAAAGATTAGGGGCCGAACCAGGGATTGAACTAGGGGAATATTTCTAAATTAGGCAAAATATCAGGTCTTTGCTTAAGATCCTGGTGACCAGTTTGGAGTAAAAGTGCACAAGGTTACCAAAAGAGGACAATGTTATTGGATTAGTAAAGCACAAAATTAGAAAAGAAAACATTATTACCAACCGGGAGCTCAGGATTCCACCGAAAATGATGGAAAAAAGCACCTGCAAAAGCATTTTGTTCTGGGTGGATGAAGAGAAGGGACCACTAAGAATAGACCAAAGAAAAACTGACAACTGGCACATTGATTAACTTTAATAGGGAAAATTTTAATTACCTCGATCAAAGTAGTCCAGAGTACTATAGGAGCATCATTACAGAGAAGCACATGGCTAAATGAGAATGAGAATGTGATGAAAGAATTATCTGGGGAGAATTTGAAAATGAAGGATAGAAGGGATAAGGAACTTAAGTTGTTTCCAGCAAGGGAAGTGTTAGTTGTGGAGAATATTGTTTTTACGTGGAAAGAGCTATGGACAAGCTTGAAAGGGCTTATTAACAAATAATATTTTTTATTGCTATTCTGCAGTCTAAGGCATGATGGAGAAAGAGAACAGCACAGTGGTGACAGAATTCCTCTTCTTTGGTCTCACCCAGTCACAAGATATTGAACTTCTAGTCTTTGTGCTTGTCTTAATTTTCTACTTCATCATCCTCCCTGGAAACTTCCTCATCATCCTTACCATAAAGTTAGACCCTGGCCTCTCTGCCCCCCTCTACCTCTTTCTGGGCAACTTGGCCTTCATGGATGCATCCTACTCCTTCATTGTGGCTCCCAGGATGCTGGCGGACTTCCTCTCTGAGAAGAAGGTAATCTCCTATAGAGGCTGCATCACTCAGCTCTTTTTCTTGCATTTCCTTGGAGGGGGGGAGATGTTGCTTCTTGTTGTGATGGCCTTTGACCGCTATGTTGCTATCTGTCGGCCTTTGTACTATTCCACTGTCATGAATCCTAGAGCCTGTTTTGTCTTGCTGTTGGCACCATGGTTTTGGGGCTTTATTCATTCCATTGTACAAGTGGCCATTATTCTCCACTTGCCCTTCTGTGGCCCAAACCAGCTGGATAACTTCTTCTGTGATGTGCCACAGGTCATCAAGCTGGCCTGCACAGACACCTTCGTGGTGGAGCTCCTGATGGTCTTCAACAGTGGCCTCCTCACTCTTGTGTGCTTCCTGGGGCTTCTGTCCTCCTATGCGGTCATCCTCTACCGAGTACGTGGGTCCTCCTCTGAGGGGAAGAGCAAGGCTCTCTCCACATGCACCACACACATTATCATTGTGTTTCTCATGTTTGGACCTGCCATCTTCATCTACACTCGCCCCTTCAGGGCCTTCCCAGCAGACAAAGTAGTTGCTCTCTTCCACACAGTCATCTTTCCTTTGATGAACCCTGTGATTTACACCCTTCGAAACCAAGAGGTGAAAGCTTCCATGAGAAAGTTGTTAAGTCGGCATTTACTTGCTGAATAGAAAAGAAGAATGAGAAAATCAAGACAGGAGAAACTCCAATTTAAGTTAATTAAATCTCTTAATCATTAATGAACAAACCAAGTCCTTTATCAGATTCCATATTTATGAATCACTTTCAGTTTTCAAGTATTATTTAAGGAATATGAATGAGACCTAAGATTCCAGATTCAAGAATATATTGATAAAACTGTAACTGGAAAAAATATTCATAATATCTACAAGAAACATGCATTGAAATAAGTTAAAAAAATAACATTATGTTGGAGTTTGGGGAGGTGATAATACCTTTGGTTATTAAGCAAGGTCTTATTACATGGTGTTTATTCAGATTAATTAAATCAATCGATCATGCAATTACCTGAGGAGAGAAAATTCAGGCAGAGAGGATGACAATACAAAGACATAGATATATTAGAAGCTTGGTACATACAGCTTGGTGATAAAAGAGAATATTATAGCTGCAGCAAAGTTAATGAGGGTGAAGTGGCTGGAACTGATTTTTGAGAAGTTAGTAGAAGTAGGATTCCAAAAAAGGGCTAAGCTTAGTTAAATATCATTAAGTAGAAAATATTATGCTGTTAATATATATTTTTTAAAGATTTACTTATTTATGCATACAAGAGCTGGGATACAGGCCAGAGATGGGGGGGTGAGAGGATTCACCAGAGACAGAGTGAGGGACAGAACAGACAGACTGACTACTGAGGGGAGCAGCGGGCGAGACAGAAAAGGTATGCTTCACCATGTGGGTTGGTCCCTGACTGGCCAGGGATCGAACTTGTGCTGCAGAGGTTGCGGATTGCTTCATAGTGCAGTGCTCAACCCCTTGGGCCACCAGGGAGGCCTTGCTGTTAATATTTTTAAGGACACTTAAAAGAGGTTTTTTTTTTTTTTTTTTTTTTTTCCTAACTAGGTAGTGGGAGGAAAAGAAAGCTGTTATATTCCTTGGGAAACTGTCATGAAACTATTTAACTTTACATTTTAAAGTTTTGTGGGATTTTTGGTTTTCCCTAATGGTTAGTCTTTAAATTTTGGAGAATATATGTTTACTCAAAGATCTTTCCACCCTAAATGCAATGATGACAGGCATTTGGTTTTTAATAACTAAATCCCCACTTATTAGTTTAAATGGGGGCAGGGGAGGTAGTCTAAAGCATTGGATGTATCTGTAGTCATACAAAAGGCTATAAGAATAGCATTTAATTTGGCATTCAGTAATAAATAAATCCTAAAACATTACCAACAAGTTAGTCTACTCAAGGAATTACAGTCCTCATAGCATCTGAATCTGGGAGATGTAGAACTCTTTTTGTAATTGCTGACTCCAGGATCACAGTACTTGAAACATGACCTGTAATCAGGAAAACACTGCAGAGCTATTCTAGTACTACCAAATATCCCTACACAAATGGGAGCCTTACATTCTGTTTGCTTCAATGTCCTTTTCCATCATTTCTAAATTTAAATATAACATAAGTAATCAAAGGTCTTGAAAACTTTGGAGTTCAATTTTCACCTTGGAAATGAATAGAAAGAAACTAATAGATGAAGACTGCAAATCAGTTTAAATCCAACACTGGATTTATTTATTTATCTCCAACACAGATAAAAATAGAATCTCTGTTGGGATTAATGCTTGTTTTTGGCATTATTAATATTTAGGTTCAGACAACTCTTTGTTTTGGGGAGTTATTCTATGCATTATAGATTGTTTAGCAGCACTCTTGGTCTTTCCAAGAATGTCTTGGTGACAACCAAAAACATGTCTGTGTTTTACCCAATATTTTTTAGAGGGCAAATTTGCCCACAGCTGAATCAAAGAACACTCACTATACTCATATAGAGTTAGATGGGTAAACCTTCTTTTGGGGAAAGTAATATGATATGGACTCTCTATATATAATTTAATAGAAAATCACTAGAAATGATGAAATACAGGAATGTATTGTCAAAATATAAGAGAAAAAATGTAACTAAAATATAAGCAGGGAGTAGCCAGCATATGAAAGTAAATAAATTTAATTTATATTTATAATTATTAGTATCTTCAAAATAATAGAAAAAAGCATAATATGTAGGTAAAATATAGAGAATTTCAAAAGAAAATTGGAACATAAAATAAGTTAAATAAAAATTCTACAATTGAAAAAAATCCAAAGAAAATTCATCATATAAATTTCAAATCAAATTAAATACAGAAGTTTAAAACGTGTACTGAAAGTCAAAGGAGCAGAAAAAATTCAAATTGAAATCAAATAGGAAAAAGAATGGAAAAATATGGGAAAGGACATTAGATATATGTGGGATTTAATGAAAATGTCTTATGATTGTATAATCAAAGTCCAAACAAGATAGAAAAATAGGAGAATGGGAAATATTTGAAGAGATAACCTTCAATACCTTTTACAAACTGATAAAATGCATCAAATCACACAAATTTTGTGAACCACAAACAGAATAAAGTTCATTGTGCTTCCTTCCCTTTTTGTTCTCACCCTGCCCCTGAATACTTCCTGCTCAGAATACTTTTTAGCCCCTCAGTCAGCTTTCAAGGGCTGGTTTTTAAGCTTGTCTTAAACTGACTCTTAGTTTAGTTACTCTGTATTCCACATGTTAGAGATATCACCTGGTGTTTATCTTTGTCCTTCTAACTTATTTCACTTAGCATTATCCCTCTCAGTTCCATCCATGTTGCCACAAATGGCATGGCCTGATCTTTTTTGATTGCTGAGTAATATTCCATTATGTATATATACCATATTTTGATCCACTCATCTGTTTTGGGGCACTTAGGTTATTTTCATAATTTAGATATAGTAAATAGCACTGAAATAAACATGAGAGTGCAAGTTTCCTTTCACATTTTTTAATTTTTGGGGTAGGTACATAGGAGTAGAATTACTGGGTGATATAACAGATCCATTTTTAATGTTTTGAGACATCTCCATACTGCTTCACATAAGGGCTGAACCAGTCTGCATTCCCACTAGTCTAGAGGCATTCCCTTTTTCCGCATTCTCACCAGTATTTGTTTCTGGTCTTTTTAATATGGTCCGTTCTCACAGGTGGGAGATGATATCTCATTGTGGTTTTGATTTGCAAGTGATGGTGAACATTTCTTCACAAGTCTTTTTGCAGTCTGTATGTCTTTTTTTTTTTTTTTAAAGATTTATTTATTTATTTATACAAGCACTGGGTACAGTCCGAAGAGCAGGAGGGTGAGAGAATTCACCAGAGCCACAGCGGGGAGCAGAACAGGCAGACTGACGAAATACACTGCCGAGGGGAGCAGCGGGCATGGCAGGAGAGGTCTGCGCGCCATGTGGGACCCTCGCCTGCAGCCGGGGATTGAACCAGCGCTGCCGAGGCTGCAGGCAGCTTCGCAGCTCAGCGCTCAACCGCTGAGCCACCGGGGAGACCCTGCAGTCTGTATGTCTTATCCGGAGAAGTATCTGTATAGTTCTTCCACCATTTAAAAAAAAATATTTATTTATTTATACAAGAACTGGGGTACAGGCCAGAGGTGTGGGAGGGCAAGAGAATTCACAAGAGACAGAGCGGGAAGTAGAACAGGCAGACAGACTGAAAACATTGCTGAGGGGAGCAGCGGGTGAGACAGGAGAGGTCTGCTGTGCCATATGGGTATCTCCCTGGCTGGCCGGGCATCAAACTCATGCTGCTGCAGCTGCAGACAGCTTCACGGTGCTATGCTCAACCTGCTGTGGCACTGGGGTGGCCCCCACCCATTTTTTGATTGGGTTATTTGTTTTGTTTTTGTAGAGGTATATGAGTTCTTTGTATATCTTTGATATTAGTCCCTTGTCAGATGTATGATATATGAATATTTTCTCTCATTCAGTATGGTGTCTTTTGATATAGTTATGGTTTCTTTTGCTGTGAAGAAGATTTTTAGTTTGATGTAGTCCCAGTTTTTTATGTTCTCTTGTTTTCCTTGCTGTTAGTGACAAATCCTTAAAGACATCACTGAAGCTTATGTTTTGAAATATTTTGCCTAAGTTTTCTTCTTTGTATTTTGTGGCTGCAGGTCTAACACCCAAATTTTTACTCATTTTTAATTGACTTTTGTGTATTGTGCAAGAGAGGGTCTAGTTTCATTCTTTTGCATGCAGCTGTCTAATTTTCCCAGCACCATTTTTTGAAGAAGTTATCCTTGTACTAGTGTATTTTCTTGGCTACTTTGTCATAGATTAACTGTCCATATAGGTATGGGCTCTCAATTCTATTCTACTGGTCTGTGTGTCTGTTTTAGTTCCAGTTTCAGGTTGTTTTGATGGTTATGGTTTTATATTTTCAAGTCTTAAAGTGTAATAATTCCATTCTCTTCTTTTTTTTGGTCAGGATTACTTTTGCTATTCCATATGAATCTCAGTAGTGTTTGTTCCAGTTCTTTGAAAAATGCAACTGACATTTTTACTTGAATTACATCGTATCTATATATTGCTTTGCATAGGATGGACATTTGATGATGTTGATTCATCCAATCCATGATACGGAATATTTTTCTATTTTTTTGTCTTCTTTTATTTCTTTCAACAATGGCTTATTGTTTTCTTTGTATAGACCTTTTATCTCCTTTTTAGATTTATTCCTAGGTAATTTTTTTTTTGGTTAAACACATACTTTAAATGAAGGTGAAATAAAGATATTTCAGAAAAAGACAAATTAAAGAATATATTGCCTATGAAATTGAACTATATATTAAAACTTCTTTAGGTATGAGAAAATAATCCTAGAGGGAAACACTAAAATGAAAGGAAGAATAAAGAACAAGAACAAACAGATCATCAAATATGTTGATATATGTAAATAATTATACAATAAATAATGACACACTAAAAATAGTATGCTTTTTAAGGGTTTGTCATATATATATAGTAGGCCTTCAGCATTGTGGGTGTCATATTCACAGATTCAACTAACTGTGAATTGAAAATTGATAGTATATTTGGGCCTATAATGATTAAGCCTGTACTGAACATGTAGAGACTACTTTTTCTTCCATTGTCCCTTAACTAATATGAAATAACAACTATTGAAATAGCATTTATATTGTACTGGATATTATATGTAGTCTAGAGATGACTTAAAGCATACAGAAGGATGTATGTATGTATGTTACATGCCATTTCAGTAAGGGACTTGAGCATCTGTGGATTTTGATACTCACAGGGATCAATCCCCTGCTGACACTTGAGATGAATATATCTATTCATGCATTTATTTATCTATATCTACATCAATAAAATATATCTATATTGATCTATATAATGGTGAAAATGAATCATTTGCATTTCATGGGTTTAATCATTGATATGACGGGACTGAATTTGCTTTCTTGCCAACTGCTTTGTGTTTATTTATACTTTCCCCACTTTTTCTGCTTTCCTTTGGTTTACTTGAAAAACAGAAGGAAAAATGGTCTCGTAGCATGTATAGTAATATTTTAGTCATCTCCTGTGGTAGTCTCGGCTTTACATCAGATTTCTAGATTTGTTTTTGGTTTGCTATCATCTGACTCTTTGTTGTTCATGTTTCTCTATATTTCACATGTGAATGAAACCACAAAGTTGTCCATTCACTTTTAACCCATATGGGTTTTTATTTTTTAATAGTGGTTTTCCTGTCTGTAATACATTTTATCTGATACAATGATTGAGTTGTTGGGTTGTTAGTCCACTAATATTTATCATGATTACATATTTTAGTTTGGCTAAAAGTGACAGTCTAATTTATATTTGTTTCATCTTTTTTTCTACTTTATTTTATTGCCTTTGATGCTTGATTGTTATTTGATATTAATATTTCCTTATATTTGTTATTTATTTAAATTAATTCATTTAAATCTGTTTGTATGGTAATTTTGGATTCCTAGTTATTTTTAATGTTTTTAGTGATTTTTAGGATTATAAATACATGTTATACATTTTAATTTTTCACAGATTTACTTCAATATTGTATCTTTCCAGGTACCACATGAAAATGTTACAACAGTATATTTTCACTTGCTCTCTCTTAGCTCTTGTATTGCATTGTTTTATACTTAATACCTACTATTATCTACTGAGATAATAATTCTACAATAGTTATTCCTTTTGCTTTGCTTTTTCATTTATCTGTAAGAGATTCATATAATAAAATTGTCTTCTAGTTCTTCATGCTTCCTTTTGTATAATTCTATTGCTATGTTTTCAAATTCTCTAATCTTTTCTTTAGCAATGTCATCTCTGTTAACGCATTTGACATCTATGCATTTTCACCTCAAAAATAGAGTAATTTAATTTCATATTTCACTTTGCATTATGTTTTTCTATCTTCTATGGCTCTACTTCACTGTTACATAATAGCAATGCTACCTCTTTTCTTAACAATTAGATAACTTAATCTTTACAAGCTAGTGATACCTTTTCTTACTTTCAAGCCTCTGGAATGAAAAATGGAAGGTGATGGAGTGGCAACTATAGCTTGAAGTTAATAGAAATATCACTACATTTTCTGGTGAAAGCACGTCCCAGAACTTCTAGTATACAGAATCTAAAGATGTAAAAAAAAAACTACAAATTCTACAAGGATTGAAGATACACATGACTTTCTTGTTCTTAAGTCAGTAAATTTTACCTACTAGGAACAAAATGGCATATAATAGCTATGATTATGAGTGTATATTACACCTGAAATGATGATATTCCTAGAAAGGATACAATCTAAAATCTAATGTTTTAGCTGTGTTATCAAGTCAGTATTCCAATGTTCTGTCAGCTCATAAGCTTTCCACTACAGAGTAAATGGTATAGCCAGTGGATCTCTGCTAGTCAATTTTTAAGTCTCTTCTGCTACAAAGCTTTATGAATTAAGTTAAGCTATAAGAATGATGTTGTTCAAAGGCCTGTGGGCATGGAAAAAAAAAAAAAAACACTTGTACCAGTATGTATGTAGATTCCTGTGAAGACGAGTCATTGTCTCATCTCATTCACAATAGAATGGTTCAATAAATTCAACTTTTCCCAAGTGGTTGGATATTCTCCTCAAGGGATAGTACTAGATTTGGGGTTCAGGTTGTTCTTTATTGATGGGTGGGACATTTATTGCTTTACAACAAGATCAGCCCTAGTGAGTAGGATATCATGAATATGACCATGAGTAACCTTCCTTTCTGTCACTACTGTTACTTCAATGATGGGGGCAGCTCATGCTAACTAACTGAACCATTATGTCTCATTGGTTGTTTAGTGCCTTTTTTGTGATGCTCTTCATCAGTATTAGTATTAAATAATGCAGCTCATGATGGAAGTCTTTGTCCCTATTGTCAGTTGAAGTTCCATGAGCAGAATGTTTCTACCAGGGCATTGTAGAATGCCAGCAGCTAATTCCCATTCTTTTAATCGTTCTCTGCTACAGATGGCATGGCCATATGGTCATGATGCACAAATCTATGGAACTACATCATGATTCTCCTATTAGTATTTGCCAAAACTTCCCAGCCCAGACTGCTTTAGTAGCATAGAATTTACCTGAACATATGGCCCAAGTGATAGAACTACTTTTATTCTATACTAGAAGTACTAAAACACTTTTCCTGAGCTAAGTTCCATAAAAAACTGGAAGTCTCACTATCAATCAATAAATAAGAAATACCATAAACTGGAATTTAGAACTCCAGAGCTTGAAGGTACCACCAAAAATGCTTTCTTCTTAGTAGTGCAGTGATTGAGGAACAAAATATAATATTTTAACTTCAACTTTTAAGATGATATGGTAGCATTCTTCCCATTAATGGACTCACAAATGTTCATTAATGTATGACTACCTGAACCACACAGGGAGAAACTTATGGTAACTGTACACATATTAATGCAAATTTCAGTAAGAGTTCACATGTGTATATAACAAAATAGTTCATTAAATGTGTCTCCTCAATGAATAAGTTCCTATCAGAAAGTTCATGGTTAAAAAAACCACAGTAAGATACATGTGACACCAGGGAGGGAAGAGCACAAGGGACTATGGTGATGGGTCACGGGTGATATAGTGGTGGGAGAACTATGGGGATTACATCTGAGGGGAGAAATCAAATACTATACAAAAATGAACAATGATGTAAGAAAATAAATAAATTCAAAATTAAAAAAAGAATGACTACAAAAAAATTGCTCTAGTGAATGAACTCATCTGCTATCCTGTATTGTTAGGTTTTAAAATTGTAACTGATTAATTACATTGTTTTACTATAAAATTTTCAGTAGAATCACCTCCATGATTTTTTTTTTTTTTTATAGAGGCATGCTTTATTTATTTATTTGTTTGTTTGTTTTGTTTTGTTTATACATGCACTGGGTACAGTCAGAAGCGCGGGAGGGTGAGAGAATTCACCAGAGCCAGAGCGGGGAGCAGAGCAGGCAGAAGGTCCGAAGTACACTGCTGAGGGGAGCAGCGGGCGGCAGGAGAGGTCTGCGCGCCATGTGGGACCCTCCTCCAGTGGCAGGGGAGCAGCCAGGGATCGAACCGGCGCCGCAGAGGCTGCGGGCAGCCTCACAACCCAGCGTTCAACTACTGCGCCACCAGGGAGGCCCCTCCATGATCTTTTAATACTGTTAAGTGAGCATGAAATTCTATTTAAGAATAAAAGAACTGACAAAATCCTAAATCTTCAGTATCATTGTTCATTAAAAACTAATTAATCATTTATTTCTTTTTCTTTTTTAACTGATTTCTTTTTTCTTTTTTGTTTTATTTTATATATTTTTTACATCATTCTTCATTTTTATACAATGTATGCTTTATCATCTCAGGTATAGTCCCTGTGAAATTCCCACCACCAATTCACTTATTGATTACCATTAATGAGTAAAGGAAATTAAAAATAATTCTTGCTTTCTTCTTCACTCTCCCTTTTTGCATGGTAAAAGGAAATTTGTCTTTATATTAAGAGATGGTCTCTAGTCTATGTGTTTTTGTATAAACACTGTTCAGTTTGAATGTTGCTTATTTTAATAAATGTATTAAATTATCAAATTATTAATATTCACATATTTAAAATTACTGAATAGAACTATAATTTTCTCAAGTTCATAATCTATGACAGATTCATTTTCTATGAATGTGTCAACCTCCACAAAGCAAAACACTTGACCCACTACTTTCCAAAAAAGTTACTGGAGAACGTTCATGTGACTAATACATTGGTGAATTCACATTCTACTTAACTAATGAGAAATAAGTCCTTAATCTGAACTCTAGGGAACTCTAGCATGTTTATCTTAATAATTCTCTTTGGGAATTGATGGCCAGTATACATCTTATCTGTGCTTCTTGTCCTTTTTGTTTAACCTGAAAATTATTCTCATGAATATTCATGGTGATAAAAGCTAAACAGCATATATTCAGAATCTCACTATATTTGTATGTCTTTGAAGAGGCCATTCCTCAGCTAGAACTAGTAGGTTTAAGTAGCAATGCTAACAAAGCACTGCAATTGTATACTTTTAAAAATAGGAGATAGTTTACAAGAAACTTGTAAATGACAACTGTATTATACTGATCATAAAGGCAATATTAAAAGCTGGAAACTATGTAACTAGCATCTGGAAAAATATATCTAGTTTCAGTTAGAAGAGTCAGTCTGACTGATAATAAATGACACATTCCTGATTTGAGAGGTCATTTTTATAGTATAAGCTTGCATTTGTGAAAGATAAACATGGGCTAGTTGAGTTCCTATATGGTAAAAAGACAAAATAAAGTGGAATATGGTCAAATTATGAAAAAGTTGGGTTCTTCTTTAGTTAACTTTAATATCTGATTAATTCTAATGTTGTGATCTAACAAATCTCAAATCCAAAAATGATCTAACAAATCTCAAATCCAAAAATGACTTATTTTATTTTATATTAACTAATTTATCTATAGTTTTACTATCCCACTCAGAATATTTATTTCCACACAGAAAACATTTTTGGAATGATAAAAGAAAAAAATGATTAAATTATTTAAAAAAATTCCCTTAAAGCCTACTCTTATTTTTTGGTTGAATCATATACCTTTTCTTCAATACAGTTCTCTAATGGTACTGCTAATATATTTTTGTAGTAATTTTGAGACCCATGAAAAATATTCCCTATTTTTTCAAACCACCAGTCTTCTTCTACTGATGTTGAAAACAATTATTTCATATTTGAAGCTTGATCAATACATGAGAACAAAGCCCTTTGTATAATACAGTATGGTATTAAATGTACATGTTTATTTTTTAATTAGGAAAATATTTATAGTGGTTATTTTAACAGCAAGTATTTTTCACATTTAAGTATATATTTGTAATAAATGAAAGTTACCCATGGGTTATCTAATCCATCCATGGCTTAACATACACATAAAAATGAATCATTTAAAACAACCCTCCACAGCAAGAGAAACTGTACAGTCTGTTCTTACCCAAACAACTGGTAGTTACATATTTCTCACACACTATTTAAATACCTCTGTGGAAACAAATGGGAATTTTTTTTTCTGCTCACATACACACAGTATTTGGGATCCCACAGGTTTTTGTCCCAAGTAAGCCACCACAGTTGAAAAGAGGGGGTAATTTTTAATTTTTGGTGACATGATTGGCACAGAAGTAATTATTAGGCTCCTCCACAGTTCTTCTTAGAGTTCATTATTATTTCCATAATATATACCATTCAAAAATTTAAACTTTTCATTTAAGGATTAACTGTGACTAAAATTAGGAAAGATTTTTATTTTCCTACTCTAACTTATTTTCTTTAATTAATTTAATGTATATATATATTAAAGGTATTTAATATTTGATCTATAACCTGACTTGAATACATCTATATGTACTCTTATTGGATATATATACATACACACACATTAAATTTTCTTAAAATGGGTAAACATTACATTGTTTTCAATTTTCTAAATTAAACTATGAAATTACTTTTTTGATTCTCAAGACTTCTTTTAGGTCTTGAGATTGAAGAATACATACTTTTGAAAACACTTTCATAATTAGTATGTAGGCTCTATTGTTGCATAAAGCAATATCACTGGCAACTACAATAATTCTTTATAAAGAAGACAAATTTTTACCCTGTATATTAAATAGAGAAAAATACTTTCACTAATACCAAGTTGAGTTGCCTCCTTAGCACAATAGGCAGTGCATCAATCTCATTCATACCAAGTTTTCTGTAATAAAATTCTTCTGTGGTCCTTATTAGCTTGATATCTTTATCACTTAAGAAGATGAGATAACCCTATAGAATTTTGTGAATGATAAATAAAAACTAGAATGAATATATATATATGCCCATCACTAATAAATGATAAGGAATGTCTAGAATTTTAATCATGACTCAATTTGATGTTGTTTTTGGTTCAGATAATTGGGATGAAAAGTTTATGGATATTTCATGAACTATTAAGTAAAAATGTAAAATCAGAATTGATTTTCCCCATTCTGTTCTGATGCCCCATACCTATAATGAAAGTATGCATTCTTTTTATGTATGTGTGATTCTGTATCTGTGTTTGTGAGTTTGGTATGTATCATTAACAGTAATTTTTTTTTAATAGAAAAGAAAAAAAGGAAAAACTTGGTGGGACCAAAAGATCTAAATTAAAACTAAAAAGTAGATAAAAGTGAAAAAGTCTCTGCTCTATATGGGAAAAATATATAGAATGTAAATGTGAAGAATGTATGAGACAGGATGATAGTCAAGAGTTTGTAAATAAGTGTGAAAGGTCACAGGGAAGCATTTTGGATTCAAAAAAGAAACATTTAGGAGCAAAGGAAACACAAACACTACTTGCAAAAGGCAGTTGTTCGGTCATTGTTTTGATTGTTCAGAGATTATCTATATACAGAATGCTAGGTACAAGAAAAGAAATCTAGCAAGGAACTTGGCAACAATAGATTGTGGAAAATAGACAAAGCTCTTAACTACAGTCAGGATTTTGATCAGGAACCAAAATTATAAGATACAGAACACTACTTAGAAAAGAAAAGGAGAAAAACCTAGACACTGAAAACATTTCAGTTCTCGTCCAGAAATTTTCTGCTTATTATCACTGGGAGTAGAGCAATAAGAACATATGAGAGACTATAGCCAGAACAAAGCTACAGAAATAAGTGAATACATTGGTATATCAGTTGCAACAGTATAATGGTATGTAGGTACATTAATTTGCAATGAATGAAAATATAATTAGTTGACAGAAGACAGTTCTGCTGAGTGGGTATTTAATTAATTCACATTCACATATATGAATATATAAAAAAAGGAGGGGGAAAGAGTTAAAAGACTGAATGATAGGCACCAAAATGTATACAGGATTATATTTTTATACGCTTGAACTAACTCAACTAATAGCCATATGACCTTTTTATTAACTCATCCATTGAACTACTGGTTTATGAAGTCAAAATAGAAACAATGAATATGAGGACATAGTCTATACCCGCAAACAATGTTTACAAAAATTTACAATAAATTCTCAACTTTTGGGCTAGCTGGCTAAAAAAAAATGCAGTAATGCAAATGTTGCTTGAGTTAACAATTAAAATCTATTCTTCAAAAATGATCATTTTATATCTTTCCATAGGAATCAAAGACCACTTTCTATAGATCCATATCCTCAAAAGTACTACGTTTAAAAAATATTTTTTTCTAGATTATCTTCATTGTGAAGACTTTCTGGAAACTTCTACATAAAATAGGTGGACATGATGAATGGCTCAATGATATCCGAGTTTGTGTTGTTAGGACTCACCAATAATTGGAAACTTGAAATTTTCTTTTTTTGCATATTTTTGTTGGCCTATGCAGCCCTTATGGCAGGAAACCTTCTCATTGTGATCACTGTAACCTTTGACTCTCATCTGCACTCTACACCCATGTACTTCCTCCTTGGAAATCTCTCTTTTCTCGATATGTCTTTGTCTACAATCACCACCCCTCAGATGATCACAGATTTTCTCAGGGAAAAGAAAACTATTTCCTTGTGGGGCTGTATGGCTCAGATGTTCTTCCTCCACTTTTTAGGAGGGAGTGAGATGACTCTTCTCATAGTTATGGCTATTGATCGATACGTTGCAATATGCAGACCTCTGCACTACACCACCATTATGAACCGCCGGGTGCTAGTGGGCTCCGTGCTGCTGTCCTGGACTGTTGGTTTTGTGCATACAATGAGCCAGATGGTCTTTATGATCACCTTGCCCTTCTGTGGTCCCAATGTAGTGAACAATATTTTCTGTGACCTACCTCTTGTCCTAAAGCTTGCCTGCACGGAGACTTACATTCTGGAGTTGCTGGTAATTGCTGACAGTGGACTGTTGTCTTTCATCTGCTTCATTCTCTTGCTTGTTTCCTACACTGTCATTCTGGTAACTGTCAGACAGCGATCCTCTGGTGGACTTTCCAAGGCTCTGTCTACACTGTCAGCTCATATTACTGTGGTCACTCTCTTCTTTGGACCATGTATCTTCATTTATGCTTGGCCATTCAGTGGCTTTTCAGTGGATAAATTTCTTTCTGTGTTTTATTCCGTTATCACACCTTTACTGAACCCCATTATTTACACTCTCAGGAATCAGGAGATGAAAGCGGCCATGAGTAGACTAAGGACCCAACATGTCAGCTCCCGACAGAATTTCTAGACAACGATCAGTGTGAACAAAGTTCTCAGTACAAGACCCACATATATTGTACCCTGAATAAATTGGCAGTAATTTGGTTTACTTGTAAATTTTTAAATTCATGGTGTATATTAAAATTATCAAAAACTTTACGATATTTTTACGACATGATTGATTTTATTTCAAGAATATGCATTTAAAATTAAGTCCAGTTTGGTGTATTTTTTTAAAAGATTTATTTTATCTATGCATACAAGAACTGGGGTATAGGCCATAGGTGCGGGGGGTGAGAACATTCACCAGAGACAGAGTGGGGAACAGAAAAGACAGATCGACTGAAATACATTGCTGAGGGGAGCAGTGGATGAGCCAGAGGAGGTCTGCTGTGCCATGTGGGATGTTCCTTGGCCGGCCTGGGATCCAACTCATGCTGCAGTGGCTGTGAATAGCTTCATAGGTTGCATCTTATCCCCTTGCGCCACCAGGGAGGCTCTAGCGTATTTTTTAATGCAATAAAAGAGTATGTATAGAAAATCTCCTCTAAAATAAAAGCTCATATGAAGAGAAAGTTTCTGAAACATCGAGTAAGAGGTTCAAATCAGCCTGGCTGACATGCAAAACATATAAGTGAAGCTATTTTACAAATTTTGTGTCTAGGTGACATACTTATTAAACACCATAAAGAGAAGACTTGAATATGGCTGACAAAAACAGTCATGATTAACAAAAACAATAAAATTATCATTTTCATCTACTAATTAATGGGATCTTTATTCAGTTATAAGTAATTGAAATAGAAAACATACCAGCATTGGGGTGCTGTTAGAGCAAAAACCAAAATCACTGCATTTGGAATAAAGATCTATTTGGGGCTAGAAGAGTAATGAGGAAATTCAGTTGGAAGATAGAAAAGAGCAATTCTTAGGTGATACTGAAATGTTTGGTTATACTGTCTCCTAAATAAATATGGAAAATGTAAATATTTACTTGAAGATATAGTTCCAGAGTTTTCTATGCAGAATGTTGACAGTTGTCAGATGATTATTTGAGTTGTGTGTGATAAAGTATAGGAAGAGAGAGAGAGGCTGTCAGTTTTCAAGATTTAGAGAAAACACAGAGGGTCTAAGACTGTCTCTACAATTAAAAAAAATTCTCTATGTAAGAAATCACCTCAAATAGAGAATCAATGACATGGCTACAAGACCTTTTGTTAAGTTATCAGAAAGACAAGGCATTTCCTAGCAGAACTCTTTCATAGAAAAGAGAAATTATTCTAAGAATTTTACAGGCTGTGTCCCAAATTAGCCAGATACACTTACTGAGAAAAATATCTGTAACAGAAAGAATGTGATTTTGGAGTATGGAATAAATCCCCAAATGGTTCCTAAAATCACAAGAAAATATTCTGGCCAAGAGATACCCACTTGAATTAAAAAGAGCAGAAAGTATAAAATGAAGAGTCCTCTTGGTCTTGGAAGGGTGTTACAGAGAAGCAGATAACCAAATAGCCAATAAACATTTGTAGATTTGCTCACCATCATTCCTCATCAATGACGTGTAAACAGAAAACTAGAATGAGATGCCACTACACATCACTGAAACTGCTAAAGTTAGAAGACTGAAAATACAAATTGTCAGTTAGGATATGAAAGAATTATTTATCTCATTTGTTGATAGTAGGGGTATAAAATGTTACAGCAACTATGGAACATTATGGCCATTTCTCAAGTAGTTAACCCTGTCACCCTCTGTTCCACTAATCTGATTCATAGATATATATACATAAGAGAAAGGAGAGCAAATGTCCATAGAAAAATGTATACTTGCAGATATGAATGCTCTTGTTAGCTTTACTCATGTTCTTCCCCAAACTCAGAAAAAAATGTTATATATATATATATATATATATTTAAAGATTGATTTATTTATTTATACAAGCACTGGGTACAGTCAGAAGCGTGGGAGGGTGAGAGAATTCACCAGAGCCAGAGCAGGGAGCAGAGCAGGCAGAAGGACTGAAGTACACTGCTCAGGGGAGCAGCGGGCAGCAGGAGAGGTCTGTGTGCCATGTGAGACCCTCCTCCGGTGGCCGGGGAGCAGCCGGGGATCGAACCGGCGCTACAGAGGCTGCGGGCAGCTTTGCAACCCAGCGCTCAAGCACTGTGCCACTGGGGAGGCACAAAATGTTATATATTTTTAAAATGTGATACTTCTCAGCAGTAAATATGGATATATTAAAAGAATAATATTGAATTTAAGAGGTCAGACACAAGGGAATACATTTTTTATGTTTCAATTTACATTCCATTCAAAAACATACAAAACTTACCCAAGTATTGATAGGGACAATCGATACTTCTAGGGATGTACTTAACTGAAAAGGGTCTTACAGAAACATCCTGACATGATGGTAGTATTCTGTCTTTGTATGGTATAGGGGTAAATTTAAAAAAAAAAAACATTTTGGGGAGGTTTTCCCATGCCTTTTCAGTAAAATCATGTCTCTCTGCCATTGTGAATCTGCCATCAAATATATGTCAAGCCTCCTTATTCCTTCTACAACTGCCTCCTTTCCCACATCTTCCAGCACAAAACTCAACATTTCTTATTCATTGTACTACAGAATTTCCAAAATTCCCTTTTCTTTTTACACTTTCCTTCCTCAAATCCATTCTCTACACAGTAATCAGCATGGTCTTCATCTTACAAAAGTCCTTATAATTACACACTTAGAATAATTACTAAATGGCACATCCTGAGCAGCATCTGCCTACCCCTCTGATAGCACCTAATGCATTTCCTACATTTGCCTACCACTTTCTCGTTACCATGGTCTCCTTTCTATTTCGTCATCACCAGCTCTTCCCTCTTTAAGTGGTCTTTGTTCTTCATTATCCTGTTGTCTGAAATACCCTCCCCTTATTTCTTCCAGAGCTGTATTACTCTAGTATTCAGACCTCAGCTTAAACTTGACTTTCTCAGAAAGGAATTTTCTAATACTCTAATGTAATATCCTATTTTACCCCATACATTCTCCAACATGTCATTATTTTGTTCTTTTGATCTCTAACATTCTTTTTATTGCCTTTTACTCCTGCTTTCTTGACAGATTCTAACAAAATGTTAAGTCCCTGAGACCAAAAAATAATATATGATACCTCATAATCAGTGCCGAATTGCTGACCTGCCTATTCAATAAATCTTCCCAATGACAGGCACTCAAATTTCCTGTAAAGCAGAGGTTTCTCATTTTTTTTTTTTAAGGAGAAACATATGTGGAAGTATAGCCACTATTGTAATCTTGTCTTTTGAGTTGTAGTCTCATTTCTGGATGCCTTGTTTAGTTAACTAGCTCTGGTCAATCTGAAAATTCTAAATTTTTCTCTCTCTCGCTCTCATACACACACCCACACAACACAAACACACATTTTTCTTTTTAATGTCTGAGATAAAAAATTTCTCAGTAGAGAGGAGACTGACTATAGACTAGCTGAGATTTTAATATTACTTTTGGTTAATTCTAAAGCATAGTGATGAATTCTAAGAAATGAGATTGATCCCTGGGGAGTAAGTACATAAATCAAAAAATGAAAACAAACCAAAACAAAAAACTTTGCATTTCCAAAGATCTCTTCTTTCCCCCTTCCCTCTCTCTTATCATGTCCCTATCCAACCTCCTTTTTCTTGAATCTGTATAAAGGGCTTTATGGACCATATATCTCCAGGTACATGAATTCTCTGTCTCTTCATCTTTTCTCCCATTGATTTTACATGACTATCCATTTTTCTTTCTGTTCTTCCCTCTTTTCAAATTGTATTTCTAGTTTTCTGTCTTTCTGGGAATTTATCCAACAGATAAACTTTCACAAAAAACAAAATGATAAATTTAAAAAATATTTATTTCTAGCACAGATTATATTAGGAAAATGGTACAAACAATATTTCTCCCTCTTGACAACTTCATTTTTCCAGCATCTTTCACTGCATTTCTGGCTTAACTGAACATAAACTTGAATGAAAGTATACTG
Organism: Talpa europaea; assembly: GCF_964194135.1. Lineage (NCBI taxonomy): Eukaryota > Metazoa > Chordata > Mammalia > Eulipotyphla > Talpidae > Talpa > Talpa europaea. The sequence goes on along the minus strand of NC_140075.1, from coordinate 58,855,045 downwards.
AACTATATATTTCTCTTGGAAAAGTAAAGTTTGTTATTTAATGTTAATGCAACTCAGATTTATTGAGTCTTTTTTACTAAATAAGAAAAAAAAAACTAAGTAAAATTAATTTTGTGTGATCAAAGTTTTCTTCAATGGGATATTCTTTAACTGAAACACCAAAAGATCTTCATTTTTGTATAGCAGCACCAGGAACAATATGTTCAAACAGTGAAGTAAATATAGAATTTTTTTGATATGTCACATTCCTAGAGTGACTAGTCTAGGAAACCATAAATTATTCTTCTTTAAGGAGAATTATCCCTGAAAAATGTTTGAGCATAATAGAGTCTATCACTACCTGTCTCTTCTGCATCAAAAATATCCAAATATTGGCAATATTAGTCTTAAGTGACATAATTGTTTCACTACTTAAATTTTATTAAACATTACTTTCTCATCATTTATATGAATTATATAAGATTTACAATAATGGAAAACTAATAATTTCTGCCAAATCCAGTTACAATTACTGTTGTTCAATAGTTTTCAAAAATTCTAATGAAATTAGGTACAAGAAAGGTGGTAGAAAAATATTATTCATATTTGGGATCATTTTATGAGTAACTTAAAACACAGAAGAGAATCAACTAGGGAAAAATTAAAAATGAGATTTCAGCAATGATAACATGTATGTAGCATAATGTATGCAGGAAACCATAGCAACATCAATTACATTAAGATAAAAGATCATATCAATATAACACTAAAGTAGGAAATATTCAAAATTATGTTTAAGAAAAAATGCTACAAAACTGTATTAACATAAACATGACAAAATTGGGTTGTGTGTCATTAAAGAAGGCAAATATTTAAAGAGACAAAATACTTCTGGGATGAAAAGATAACAATATTGTGATTCTAATCATTTTTTCTACATTTCTTATAAGTTTGACACTATGATATGAAAATGTTACAAGGCCCCTGGAAACTGGTCCTTGTTAGTTATACCCCTTCCTGTTATTGAGTTAATCTGGTCCTTGTTTGCTTTGAAAACCACCAAACCTTGACCAGTCAATTTCCTGTTTCCTTGCTAGCCCTCCCTGGTGATCAACCCTATAAAACCAGGACCCCCACTCATCTCTGGGCAGAGAGTGTGGCTCAGGACTGTTTCTCCTTCTTTCCTGTTGTGTGATCCACAATAAACATCTGTTGCTTGAAACTCAGATCTAAATTCCTTTCACCATATAAAGCCAGACAAGAATGCTAACAAAAATATCAGTGGAACTTGTAATTTCAGAAAAGAAATCCATCCTATTTTATACTACAAAGGTATGAAAACAGCCAAGAAAACTTTGATGAATAAAGCAATAAGAGGGGCCTTGGCTTACCATACATTAAAATTCACTGCAAAACACCATGAGTAAAAATAAAATATATATTAGCTTCTTGAAAATTAACAAGAAAGACAATGACTAGACCAGAAGAAGAACCTAACTGACCTGAAAATATAATGGATTATAAGGAAAGTATGACACATACTTAGTGGAATGAATCATTATTCAATTGGGATGGTGAAAAATTACACCATTTACTGAAACCAAGCAAACCTGTGTGTGTGGGGGGGTGACTTGTTTGGTGGGTTCTCACCCATGCACATGCTACTGCAGGACACCACTCAAAAACAGACATGTGGGGAAGAACAACAACAGAATTTATTTAAAGGGATTGTGGAGAGAGAGAAAAGTTTACAGGTTGGCATTTGGCCAAAAGCAGTCTTTCCTGTCCCAGATAGTGTCCATGGTTCAGAGACCAGGGTCTAAGCAGAAGCCTGCCTGACAAAATGACCCTGGCCCACTCAGCAGCCTCATGGAGGGGCAGGCGGGAGGGGGAAATCTATCAATCAGAAGCTTTGTGCTAGGACCAGGAGTGGGACACATGGAGGGTGAAAGGGCAGCCGGCTGATCAGCAGGGGCTGGAGCACAGGGATTGTAGGTAAAGCTATGTTCAATACACACATACACAAAAGAGCTAGTTTGTCTGCTACTCTGACTTTTAAAAGCTTCATGGCCACCCTGCTCCTCTCTTCGTTCCCAGCTTCCCTCTTTCAGAAAGTTATGTGGTGGCCTCAGGGCAGCTGGTGGGGGAAGGCTGCCAATCCTGTTACAGCAACACAAGTCTTGCCTGGCAGCTGCAGGGAGAAGCTGAAGCAGTGGCCTAAGCAAAGGGGCAGCTGGACACAGAGGTCACTAGTGGCTGACCCTAATGAGGGGCCAGAGGTCAGGTCACTATCTTGCTGACAGTGAGTGTGAGAGTGTGTGTGTGTGTGTGTGTGTGTGTGTGTAGGGAGGGAGGAGGAGCACAGCCTACAGATTAACAGCATGTTCAGCATGGCATAGCTCTTGCTCCAGCAGTGCAGTCCAAGAGGATGGTAGCTGCTGCTACAGCTCCATCAGATGGCTCAGAATTCAATCCTCCAATACTACAAATAAATTCCAGACAGACCATGTCAAAAACAGAAAAAAACCAGCATTACCTGGTTGTTGAAGGGAAGTTTATGTCTAGAAGGTTATCACCATATACTTTCAGCAGGAGTTTTCAAGCACTTTCTTTCCATCTGTGAAAGAAAAAAAAAGAAGTGTAAAAAAAATGACAGGGTGAGATTTAATTGTTTATCACTAAATTATCCAGAAAGACAAGGGCAAGAACAGAGATAACATTAATATCTGAGGACAAAGGCAAATTGCTTCTCAAAGTGCTCAGCAACACACAATCATGGTTGCCCCAAATTTTGATCGGAATTCAAAAGGCAAATCTTGAATGTTACTGGTATCTCTTGGGTAGTTGTTACTCAGCAATGAAATTGTAACTTGACTTAAATGTAGAAATATATGAGTGTAGAAGGCATAAAGGACTATTCTGTGATAGAATATAAGTAGAAGCTGAAGAGAGTTCCTCTGCAAAGGACAAAAGACACAAAGAAGGCTCTTTCTCCTCCAGAATGCTGCCAAAGTGCAAGGCTCAATGTCAAAAACAAGTCAACAAGTTTCTGAATCCCTTTACCTGAAACCACAAAGGCAGAAACTCCTAGGAAATACAGTTCCAACCCTATTGTGTACATAACCAATGTGAATTTCAGTAGAGGACTAAACCTGTAACAACAAAACAGGTTGTCAAATAGGTCTACCCAGTGAGGAAGTGCCTAACAGAAGGCTCATGGTGAAGAATCTTAAAATTACTAACACAAAGTATATATAGGACTGATGTTGGAAAAGAGTTGTTCAGTCCTTAGTGGAGAATATGCCAATTAGCTATGAACACTAGTGTACTGTGGAACATTCTAGTGGGAGTGATGCTAATCCAGGCACATGTTCATTTCTAACTTATGTTAAGGATAAGATTTTAAATATGCCTAGGGAAGAGAAATCCTGTGGAAGCAATTGAGAAAATGATGAAAACTCTCCCTGAAGAGGACTGGCTATTCACAGGCTTTTATGCTCCTTTATGGCAAAAGAATTTGTAACGAAGACTTTGAACACATAATCCCATCACAGTTGAATGAATGAATGAGTAAATGGAGCAATATAAGGTAGATAAGAGTTAATAGTGAAAATTTCAACCTAAACAAAATTTAGAATTAAAATAATTTATATGTTGTCCAACAATTTTCAAAGCTAATTGTTTTAAGTAAACTACAACAAAACAACAAATGCCATGCATATATTGCATAATTTGCCTCACTTCATAGTCCCATATCCTTCCACACTCCTATGGGTATTGATTATTGCCTTTAAAATGTCACCAATTTGATAGGCTAAAAAAATGGTGTCTCCTATTCTGCAATTTCAAAAGTCTGTTTTAACAATCCCAATTATTTTCTCACTGCCAGTCTCTGAGGGATCTAACAACAATCAAACGAGTTTTCTCCTTTATGCTGCCTATCAAGGGAAACCTTTATATACTGTTGTCTTTTGAAGTTCAAAGCAGAAAGAAAGATGACTGGATGATGAAGGTCAAACATCCAGGATTTCATATTGATGTCACTTCTGAAGTCTTAGTGTAAACTGGTAGGTTACATAATCCTGATGTTATTCTATCTAAATGCCACATCTATCATATTACTTTCATTTATAATATTCAACATGTCCATAAGTGATAAAATATAAATGTCAAATAACCAGCTGTGGAGGGAACCAGGAAGGAGAAAATGGAACAAATTTGATTTTGTTGCTACTGGAAAATATAAAAATCACCTTACCTATGTGTATTGGAAATAAGGAGAAAATCCAGCAAACCAGGCCAAACATGTTATTCTTAAAGAAAAGGGATCAGGTATGTTTTAAATTGTTTGACTACAATAATCACATAGAATGATTTCATCCTTTGAATTATTGTATAGTATAGTGTAGTGAAACTCGCTTGGTTGCATTTAGGGATGCAGTTATTTTTGCTTTATTTTTAATTTATTTATTTATGCATAGAAGAACTGGGGTGTAGGCCAAAGGTGCAGGGGGTAATGAGAGGATTCACCAGAGACAGAGTGGGAAGCAGAACAGGCAGATATGCCGACATACACTGCTAAGGGGAGCAGTGGGCAAGACAGGAGAGGTCTACTGTGTCATATGGGTGAGCTCCCTGGTCAGGGACCGAATTCAGGCCTTCGCAGTGACAGAGCTGAGACTTAACCCCTAGGCCACTAGGGAGGCCCAGGATGCAGTTATTTTTGAAGAGAGATTATTAATAAAATAAAATGCCTGATCCATATGTTGGAAAACCATAGAATTTTACCAGTCACAATATATTGATGTTATGATAATATTTGCTAGAAATTATGGAGAGCAATGGAACATCTAAGGAAATTTAGTTTTCTTAAGACTACAGTCTGAAAGTGAGCGAACATTTGAATGAACTCATTATTGTGTAAAAACATTGGGCGAAATCACCTTGTCCTTGTTCTTTTTTTTTTTTTTAAATATTTATTTATTTATTTATTTATACAAGCACTGGTACAGTCAGAAGCGCGGGACAGTGAGAGAATTCACCAGAGCCAGAGCGGGGAGCAGAACAGGCAGAAGGACCAAAGCACACTGCTGAGGGGAGCAGTGGGGGGCAGGAGAGGTCTGTGCACCATGTGGGACCCTCCTCCGGTGGCCGGGGAGCAGCCGGGGATTGAACTGGCGCTGCAGAGGCTGCAGGCAGCCTCGCAACCCAGCGCTCAACCGCTGCACCACCAGGGAGGCCCATTGTCCAGTGTTCTTTTTTAAATTTGCCATGCTCTTGAGCACCAAATATATTTATTTGCATAATTCAGAGAATTACAAAAAATTGATGGGTTGTAGCTGTGATAAAATTATTGTTGTATGGTAAAAATTTGAAATGAAACAGAGAAAATTCACATCATGAGCAAGACCTATTGAAGATTCCCATTTTTAATTATTACCTTCTGAAAGAAAGTTTTATGCTACTCTGAATGATGTAATCAACATAATAGAGTATATAGGTCAGTTAGGAAGAAGTTGTGTGTCTTTATGATAGTAATTTCACATAGAAAAGGGCAGGTACTTAAGTGTTCATTATGGTTAATGAGATAGACTGTTTTTAACATTTAAAGTATGTGATGAAAAGGTCAAAATGTACCCTGACAAGTCACATATGTCCTATTTTCTTCTCTACTTATCTGAACTAGGTCTGGATCTAAGATCAAAGATAAGGATGGGAAATGAGCAACAAGCTTGGAACAAACCTTGAAAGTAGAGTTAAAATTAGCCAAAGGGGATTAAATAAGTAAATATAGATTGCACACTAACCAATATCTTTTAATTGTAAGTATGTTTTAAGATTTCATTTAATATAACTGAGTCTACCTCAGTGGATAACATAATATCTGTCATATGTCTTTCCTGATAAAGTTAAAGGTTAAATGAAGCTTAAAGGAAAATCGCTGTAAATAAACCTAGGTGCAAGGGGTAAAAGTAACTAGCTCAAAGAAAATAGTCTTTCAAAAATAAATCACAGATTTTTGCTTTTAGTTTAGGAAGCACTCTGTAATCTTTATATATCTTTACAAGAGAAGTTCTGCAAAATCATATCAGAACAATCTCACTAGTCATAGTCTTCACAGTGATGATGGTGTGTCATTCTATGTCAAAAACACAAGGTTTAAACAGGAATATCCTATAAATACAGTCATTTGGGCCTTCCTGGTGGTGCAAGGAGTTAAGTACCACACTATGAAGCAATCCTCAGCCTCTGTGGCAGAGTTTGATCCCTGGCCAGCCAGAGAGAAACCCACATGGCGAGGCAGCCCTCTCCTGTCTCGCCCGCTGCTCCCCTCAGCCGTGTTTCAGTCAGTTTGCCTGTTCTGTTCCCCACTCTGTCTCTGGTGAATCCTCTCACGTCCCCCATCCTGCATCTCTGGCCTGTACCCCAGCTCTTGTATGCATAAATAAATCTAAAAAAAAAAGAAATGAGCACTCTTTTTAAAATAAATAAATATGGTCATTTGGTCCAATTTTGAAACAACTGGATAAGAATGCACACATGGGATAACATGTCTACTCATTATAAACTTGTTAGGCAATAATATGAGAAGAATATCTTTAGTTTTGAGAGACATTCCATTTTTAATACATTCCATTTTTATTTTTATTTTTTTAATTATTTAAATATTTTTTTATATAATTCTTACATCTTTTTTCATCTTTGCACAATGTATGCATTTTCATTTTGGTTATATTCCCCATACAATTGCACCTCCCCCTCTTATTTACATTCCATTTTTAAAACATTCATCTTTCCTCAGAAATTGAGTTTAAGCTCAGCTAACAACATAACTGCCTCACATTCACATTTGCATCTATAACATGGTCATGGTCAACCATTAGTTCTTTTCAGGAGTCATAAGGTAAATTTGGTGATTTCAGAAAGATTTTTCTTTACTTATGGGGAACATCTTCCTGCATATGCATATGGAGGTAATGACAAAAAGTGTCAATAAAAGTACTTTCTGAGACCTGCAAAATATAAAAATCTCCACTGATGCTTTTCAGAATTCTTTTCCATCACTGTGGTAATTCAGTATCATGTGCAGTCTCATCTAGAGCTGAACATGATGGGAAAAAAGTTTTTCAAGGTTTAACTGTCCCTGTCCCTTATGAAGCAAAACACAACATGATTTAATTTTCCTCTATTCCATCACATTTTTTCTACTTGCTTGTGCTCCTGTGACACATTTTCTACTAAAAACACCAATGAATACCTACAAAGTACTTGCATTGCCAGAGGGTTGTTTGAATAAAAGGTTGCATAAATTTGCTTTAGATTCATTTATCTTTGGTTCATGTAATTTCTGTGTTTTTCCCCTTTTAGACAACTTGTGACAGATTCATACAAAGAATGAATGGCTCTCCTGAATAACAGAACAAACATTACAGAGTTCATCTTGCTGGGACTTTCCAGTTCTCCAGAAGTTCAAATATTCTTTTTCGCAATCTTTTTTCTTGTCTATGTAGCCATCGTAGCGGGAAACCTCCTCATTGTGATATCTGTGATATTTGACAGCCACCTTCACTCCCCCATGTATTTCTTACTGGCAAATTTATCATTTTTTGATTTCTGTCTTGCCTCTGTGGCAACTCCAAAAGTAATTGCAGACTTCTTAAGAAAACACAAGACTGTCTCCGTGTGGGGCTGCATGGGTCAGATGTTCTTCATGCACTTCTTTGGGGGCGGAGAGATGTCTCTTCTCATAGCCATGGCAATCGACAGGTACATTGCTATATGCAAACCCTTGCACTACAAGACCATCATGCGTCCCAGAATGCTCATCATATTTCTAATTCTCTCATGGACAGTTGGGTTCATACATACCACAAGTCAGATGATTTTCACAGTGGGTTTACCTTTCTGTGGTCCCAATGTCGTGGACAGCATTTTCTGCGACCTTCCCCTGGTCATCAAGCTTGCCTGCACTGAGACCTATAACCTAGAGCTCTTGGTGATTGCAAACAGTGGGCTGCTGTCCCTGATCTGCTTCCTTCTCTTGCTCATGTCCTATGTTGTCATGCTGGTCACCATCTGGAAGCGCTCCTCCAGTGCATCCTCCAAGGCTCTGTCCACGCTCTCTGCCCACATTACTGTGGTCAATCTCTTCTTTGGCCCAGCCACTTTCATCTACGCTTTCCCATTCAGTAGCTATTCTGTTGATAAGTTTCTTTCTGTATTTTACTCCATAATCACCCCCCTTCTTAATCCAATTATTTATACTCTGAGGAACCAGGAAATGAAGGCAGCCATTAAGAGACTGTGCAGCCAGAAAATTGGTTCCTGGCTGAAACCCTAAGTGTTGACCCCTTAAGTGTTGACTCCACAGTTGACTGATTGCATCCTCTGCTATTGGGGGGGGGGGGTTGAGCTTTAAATATTTATTCAAACCATTAAAATTAAAATGTTAAATAATGCCATATTTCTTCCCTCAAATCTCACAGAAATATTAGGATAGCATTTATTTAAAGTCCTAATGGAAAATATTCATATTATAGATTTTATATATAAATAAACATGTATCATCATGTACATCTTGTGTTAGACTTGGAGGAAGCAAACATGATGAATATCTGAAATACATAAGCAGATTATCTTCTGACAAAAATTTTAAGTCTTATTGAATTAATATGTAAAATAGAAAACCTAAAAGTACACATTTTTGGTGTTTAGTATAAGTTTATATTTCTAAAATTATATGTAGTAATTTAATAGAATTTAAAACATCCATTAGTATATGAAAGTCATATTGAGGCTTCACTGAGGAGTTGTGATTTGAATGATGATTTGAATAATAATTTTCACTGTGTGGCCTCTGTAGATTAATCATCTTTAATAAAATATAAAAATAAGTCTTGAAAATAAAACTTCAAATATTTGATACCCAAATATATTTCAAAGCATTAATATTACCTGAAATATTAATTATTAGAACTATGAGCTGCTTGTTGTATTTTACCCCATCAGATAACATGGATACTAGATGTTCTTTTAACTGAATTCAGTCATTCATTAAACATTTTTAAAATTTCATTAGGACCAAAATCTGTCAGCAGTACAGATACCATCTAATTTGCAAGCTGGTCTCTGCCTTAGAGAGAATAATAAGGTTAGGTGTGGTGGTCTCAGAGGACCACTGTAGGAGGAGATATTTATACCAACATATAAAGAAAGCTAAAGAGGGCCTTCCTGGTGGTGCAAGGAGTTAAAGCATAGCACTACAAAGCTTTATGCAGCCTCTGCAGCACAAATTCGATCCCCAGCCGGCCAGGGAGATACCCACATGGCGCAGCAGACCTCTCCTGTCTCGCTGGCTGCTCCCCTCAGCAGTGTTTTCAGTCAGTCTGCCTTTTCTGCTCCTCACTGTCTCTGCTGAATCCTCTCACCCTCCTGCACCACTGGCCAGTTCCCCAGTTCTTATATGCACAAATAAATAAATCTTTTAAAAAAAGAAAGCTAAAGAAGTAAATGTTTGAGAGATAAAAAGAGCATTCCAAGTAGAAGGGCCAGTTTATATAATTATAGCACAGCGAGAAAGAGTGGTTACAACTGAAGGCGGATCTTTGTGAAGGAAATGGATCAGAAAAAGGAAGAATGATCTTTAGAAATTTTATTGAAAGAGAGCAGAGCAGACTAGTCAAACCTAGTGGATTTTTTTTATTATTGGCAATATAAAGTGATTACAAGGATTTAGAAAAATGTATTTTTATTTATTTATGTATTACAAGAACTGGGGTATAGGCCAGAGGTGCAGGGGGTGAGAGTATTCACCAGAGACAGAGTAGGGAGCAGAACAGGTGGATCTACTGAAATACACTGCTACCTGGGTCAGATCCCTGGCCAGAGATCGAACTCATGCTACAGTGGCTGGTGAGTGTCTAATAGAGTTTAACCCCTGTGACACCAGGGAGGCCCAATTAGAAGGTTTTGAGAAACGGGGGATAGAATGCCATAAACATTTCAACTTTGTGTACTCTGTCCTCTTAAGTAGAGCAGAAGGAACAGTTAGTAAGTTGTTCAGTTAATCAGCCCCATACTAATACTATTGAATAAATACTGATTAATAACTAATCCTGATTCAGTAATTAAAACTTTACAGTGAGGTCTTACAAACTCCAGTACAAAATTTCAGATTACCTCAAATAGTAGCCACATTGAAAATCAAACTTACACATACTTCTTCCCAATCTTCTCCCCTTTTGAGAATATTTAGCAGTACTTTAATATCTCATCTATCCGTTCCTAAAATTTCAGCTTTATTAAAGAAAACTCTACATATTCCAAACACTGACTAGGTTGAGAAATTATTCTGGCCTTATAATTTTGTGCATTATTATTATTATTATTATTATTATCTTTAAATTCTGCACTTAAGGATATTTTCCTTTCTTCCAAATGCTTTCTCTTACAATCATGTAACACAAGTACTGGCATATACTTCTTGGCAGAAAATATTTTTAACTTTATATTTTGCATGGCAATTCTCATGGATTACTAGTGGCTGCATGAGATAATTTTTTTTTTATCTGATTCTCAGAGAGGGTAAATAATCTGCTATCAATGTCTGCTATAGGCTTACAAGATGATTATTGCACCTTATTTATCATATATTTACCACCCTCACATCTATGTAATCTTTCCCAGAAGGTTCAACTACTGAAAAAACATGGAAGGTTATATATATGAATAAATATAATTTGTTTGCTCAAATACATTGCTTTACTGTTTGTAAAAGTTTGTACTAGCATTGCATTCATTAACTTCCATTTATATTGCTGAATAACATCATGAAGTTCTACAAAATATCAAAGGACTTTGCAAAATTCTAAATCTTCTCAATGGTTGACTGCTAAGCTCCACTAATTAATCATTTACTAACTTTCATCAATAGCTTTAAGATGGTAAAGTTTCCGCTCTCCTAGTTCTCTCTTTTTCTTTGCCTATCTCCTTTTCTCTCTTTACCTGTCTCAAAGAATCCTTTACATGAGAAAGGAGAATTTTTCTCTATGTTAACCAATCTGGGCAATGAATTTTCTTATAAAAATAAAAATTAAATTTTAGTTATGTTGACATTTACAACTTATATGTATAATAACATTTTGAAATAACTATAGCAATAAGGTAAATTTTGTTAAGGAAAAAGATCATATTACATATAGCAACAAAAGGATGAAATATGCAAAACTGCACTAGTAACAAAAATAAACAAAAATTAATAATAAAATATATTTGTAGTATTTATAAAATGAAGATGATAAATTTTGTTATGATTCATAAAAAAGAGAAATTTGAGACACATAAATTTTTTCTGGAGGGAAAAACTGAATTATGTACATTTTTCATTGGTGAGTTTTACATGCTATTAATGAGAATATGACTGGGACTTGTTTCAACTTCAGAAAAGAATTATATTTCACTGCAAGCATATTGATATACATACAGAAATTCTGAATGATCAAAACAATGACTTTGTAAAATATAATACAATGCATAGTAAAATGCACTGCAAAACACAAAATTAAGACAATACAAGGGAATACACCCAAGTAGATCAGTGGAACGGAAGTGATCTGCATAAAAATATTCAACTAGTGTTTCACAAGGGAGCACAAGTAACACAGTGGATAAAAGCAATAAATGGTGCTGAGACAACTATTCATATATAAAAAATAAGGATCTAGATATCAAACTTGCACTCTTACAAAAAGTAACTCCAAATAATTAGGGAACTAAATGTAAAATGAAAAATTAGAAGATTCACAGAAGATAACAGAAGAAAATCTAGCTGACCTTAGGTTTGATGATGCCTTTACAGAAGATACAACACCATGTACGAAAGAAGTATACACCACCAATTTATGAAAGAAGTATAAGATGCATTCATTAAAATTAAAAATTCCACTGTTTGTAAGACCATATCAAGAGAATGAAGAGACAAGATCCATAGGCAGAACATATTTGCAAAAAAAAAAAAAAAATGATAACAGTTTTCTACCCTTAATATACAGAGAACACCCAAAAATCAACAATAAGAAATAATCTTACTAAAATGTGTAAACACACCAAAAATGTTTTACATCATATAGCAGGATGATTCAAATTAAATAACAAAATTACTTATAGCTATTAGGATGGCCAAAATTCAGAATATTGATAAAACCAAATACTGACAAGGATATGTAGCAACAAGAACATTCATTCATTGATGGTGGAAATTCATATGGCACAGATAGTCAAAAGACAATTTTGTAGTTTCTTTTGAAATGAAGCCTACACTTAGCAAATGATACAGCTATTATGCTCCTTAGTATTTTCCCAAATGCCTTCAAAACATAAATCCACAAAAAATGACAAATTTTTATAACAGCTTACTTAATAATTACTAACACTTGGAAGCAACCAAAATGTCCTTTAGTAGGTTTATAGATAAACTCTGGTACATCAGACAATGAAATTTTATTCAGTGCTAAATAGAAATTATTATCAAGCCATGAGCAACATAAAGGAAATGTTACTGTGTATTACTGAGTTAAAAGGCTACATAGGTAAGTTTCCAAGTGTATGAAATTCTGAAAAAAGGAAAAACTATGAACATGGTGAAAACAAGAGTAATTTCCAGGGGATGGCAGGGAATGATGGATGAATAGGTGAGAATATGCAGCATGATACTACAATGGTGGATTTATATCATTATAAACTTATTAAAACCCATAGAATGTACAACAGTAAGACTTAAATATATTGTCAACTGTGCACCTTGGTTAGAGTTCATCAATTCTAAAAAATATACCACTTTAGTGTGTGAGGTTGAAAGTGGGAGAGAATATGCCTGTGTGCGGCAAGGATTATAGGAGAATACCACTGCTCTATATTACTGTGAACCCAAAAGTGCTCTAAAAGCTGTAGAATTAAAATAAAACACATGGAATAAAAATAGAAAAACCTAAAGCAGATTCTTTTCTATCTGTAAGTTTAAGTGATGAAGGTAACAGCACAAAGTTCAATGAATTATTACTTAATTACAGTGATGCAAAATATTGTCTCATTTATCAAAAAAATCCCAGCAAATTAGAGTTTGCTGTGGAAAAAAAAATCATGCTTAGTAATACTAGAATTAAAATAATCTTGAATATTTATATTTTGCCTGAAGATAACAAACATGCTTATTGTAGAAGATATGACAAAGACTAAACATCATACAAAAATCTCATAATTCACCTCTTGTGACACTATCCACATTCTCTTGAGTATTGATTGTTGCCTTAAAGTATTGGCAACTTGATAGGCAAAAACGGTGTTTTTTTTCTGTATTTTTAAAAGTCTATTTTAACAAACCTAATTACTTTCTCAGTGCCAGTCTCTGAGGGATCTAATAACAATCAAGTAAGTTTTCCTCTTTATGCATCCTATCAAGGGATATCTTTATATACTGTTGTCTTTTGAAGTTCAGAGCAGAAAATAAAATCACTGGATGATGAAGTTTAGCGTCCAGGATTTCATATTGATGTTACTTCTCAAGTCCAAGTGCAAAGTGGTAGGTTACATAATTCTAATGTTACTGTAATTATATCAGTCATTCTATTTTCTTTTATAATATTAAATGTACCCATAGTGGGGAAACTAAAAAAAAAATAATTACTGAGGGAGAACTGAAAAGGAGGACAATAAACTGGAACAAATTTGATTTTGTCACAACTGGAAAATATCCAAGAAACGTTATTAACATGTGTTAGAAATGAATAATCCAGCACTTGATGTGAAAGAAGTGTTTCTTAGAGAAAAGGGATCAGGTATGTTTAAATGTTTGGCCCTACTGATCAGATTGAACAATTTCATTCTTTGAATTATTGCATAATATAGATAAAGCTGCTATGTGACCCTGGTATGCAATTATTTTCAAGGATATCATTAATAGAACTGCAAGAATAAAATGCCTAATACATTTCTCAAAAAATTCACAGAAATCACCACTCACAAAATTTTGATGGCATCATTACATTTGTTAAGAATTATGAAGAGGGGGTCTTCCTGGTGGTGCAGGGGTTAAAGACAGTGCTATCAAGCTATTGTCAGCACTGCAGCATCAAGTTCAATCCCCTTTGCCAGGGAGATACCCACATGGTGCAGCAGACATGTCCTGCCTCACTCACTGGTCCCCTCAGCAGTGTATTTCAGTGGATCTGCCTGTTCTGCTCCCCACTCTGTCTCTGGTGAATCCTCTCACTCCCTGCAACTCTGGCTTACACCCCAGTTCTTGTACGCATAAATAAATAAATCTTTAAAAAATAATTATGAAGAGGAATATACAAGGAGAATTAGCTCTTCTATGATTAGGGAACGAAAATGCCCAAATATTTAAATGGACTGATTAAGTTGTAAAAACACTGAGACATATTCTTGCCTAGGACTCTAATTTTGCCACATGCACCTGCAAATCTACTTATTTACATAAATCAGGGAAACACAAAAGGACTGTAGAGAAACATGAGGGTATAGCTGAAGTAAAATATTGCCTTATGGTAAAAATGAGCACAAAAAGGGAGTAATGATTCATATTAATGAATGAGAGTTATGGAAGATGTCCTTTTACTATTTTACTGCCTTACAAAAGAAAGAAGTTTTATGGTACTCTGAATGACTGTATCAACATAATGCTTAGAGTATGGGCCACTTATGATAAATGTGTGTCTGTGGTAAGTGTTTCTCCATATGTGGAAAAGTTATATAATTAAATGTTCACATGGTAATTAGATGCACTGTATTATTAAATTTAAAGTGTATTGAAAGGTTTAAAATGTACCCAGGAATGCCCCAAATATATATATTAATTTTTTTCTCTCATAATCTGAATTTACTCTGGGTTAGCTCCGGGGAAGATAAGAACTGGAGATCAGCAACAATCCTGGAAAAAATCTTGAAATATATGGCTAAAATCAGCCAAACATGGGAACAGCTGACATAACTGAACTTATCTAGACTGCCCACTGAATCTACCCCTCTCAATGTAAGTGTGTATGTACTTTTAATTCTTCACTTAGCTTAACTGTGTCCACCTCAGACAGTTATACAATAGGACTTATTTCCATCTATGAAAGTTAAAGGTTAGATGAACCAAAAGTCACTGTGAGTACAAACAAATCTAAGAGAACAAGTAACAAACTGAAGATACTGGGCAGCATTTTCTGCGACCTTCCCCTGGTCATCAGGCTTGCCTGCACAGAGACCTATAGCCTAGAGCACTTGGTGATCGCAAACAGTGGGCTGCTGTCCCTGATCTGCTTCCTTCTCTTGCTCATGTCCTATGTTGTCATGCTGGTCACCTCTGGAAGCACCCCTCCAGTGCACCCTCCAAGGCTGTGTCCACGCTCTCTGCCCACATCACCATGGTCACTCTCTTCTTTGGCCCAGCCACTTTCATCTATGCTTTCCCATTCAATAGCTATACTGTCCATATTTTTTTTTCTGTATTTTACTCCATAATCACCCCCCCTTAATCCAATTACTTACACTCTGAGGAGCCAGGAAATGAAGATAGCCATTAAGAGACTATGAAGCCAGCATATTGGTTCCTGGCTGACCCCCTAAGTGTTGATCCCCTAAGTGCTGACCCCACAGCTGACTGCTTATATCCTCTGCTATTTGGGGGGTTTAGAGTCTTAAATATTTATTCAAGCCATTAAAATTAAAATATTAAATAATGCCATATTTCTTCCTTCAAATCTCACAGAATTATTAAGATAGTGCTTATTTAAAATCCTAATGGAAATTGTTTATAGGGCAGACTTTATAACATAAATTAATGTATGATCATGTACATCTTTGTGTTAGAGTTCAAGGAAACAAACATGGTGAATATTTAAAACACATAAGTAGAGTGTCTTCTGACAAAAAATTATGCAGTTTCTATGAATTAATAGGCAAAAACAGGAAACTTTAGTAGGAAAGTACACTTTGAGTTTAGTTTGTTGTTTTTTTTCCAAAGCTATATGTAGTCACAATCATTGTTGAAATACTATATGTTAACCATATGGAGGAAGAACATTTTTTCACTGTATGGTCCCCTGTGAAGCTACCAACATTAGCAGACGTTAAGACAAGTCTCAAGATAAATATTTCAGAATTATCCCTTAGCACCCTAATAGCTTTCTAACAACCACTAGCAACTGAAACTTATATGTTAAAACCAAAAGCTGCTTATTATATCATCCTAAATAGGATAATATAGAAAATCAATGTTCTTTTAACTGTATTCAATCATTTATGAAACATTTTAATAGCATTTACTAGCTACCATCACTGTCCAAAGCATTATGGGAATTATTTAAATACAGAACTGGTCCCTGAGCTGGGAGAATAACAAGGGCCAGTGATAGATGTCAGGTGTTGTGGCCTCAGAGGACCAGTGTTATGAAGATATTTCTTCCAGCACATTAAGAAAGTTAAAGAATTTCATATTTGAGCAGTGAAGAGCATTCCTGGCAGAAGGGTCAGTGTACACAGATATTTTGAGATGAATAACATTTTGTAGGTAGTAAAGGTACTGAAGCTGCTAAAGGACTTTGATGAATAAAAAGATTTCTGCTGAAATTTCATAGAAAGATGAGAACAGAGTGTTCAGGCCTAATGGATCCTTTTCTATTGGTAATACAGAGCCATTACAGAGTTTGGAGAGGGGGAGGGACTAGATTTAATATATTTGCCTGATGTAGCAACAGATTCCTTATATTTACTCTTTTTGCCTAAGGTAGGTCTGTCTCTGTAAGTGGAGATTAAGTTACAACAAACAAGAAAGCAGAGAGAAGAGAATTGGAATGTCATTTCAGTTCGTGAAATGACACCACTAACAGTGACTTTATGGAAAGAGTGCAAAGCTCTCCAAAAACAAATACACAGACATCTTGGAGATATTCTCTTTCCAAGTGTGTCATTATCACTGTAAGGACATGAGGGTATTAAACATATAATTGCCCCTTGATTACCAAATTGCAATACTTTCTCTCTTTATTCCACTCTTCCTTTTCACATATATTGTTTTATTTTAATTTGGCCCTAGACTATGTGCTCCTATCATTTCAGCTTTATTCTTTGTGCCATCCTTACTGGATTGATTAATGTGGCTGGGTCATTCAATATGCACTCCTATTTTCTTTCTCATTTCAATGTTTTAAAGACCTCTATATCCTTGTAAACATCTTTTCAAATGCCACACTAAGCTGTGGTATAAATCTCCTCAGTGGAAATATTTTTAAAAGGTTTATTTTCATGGCAATTCCTAATGCCTATGGACTATGTGTAGAAGTGAACAACAACAACAAAAAATCTGAGGCTTATTCAGAAAAATTGAGAAATCTACTAGGAACATCTGCTCTGGGCTTTAAAAAATGAATATGGGACAATTATGTACCTCTTGTCCTTGTCAATTTTTTAAGAGGATTATAACTCATGAAAAAGTTACATATCGGAATAAACACTGAACACTTCCTCTAGCAGAGGAACTTATCTGCAATCACGTGTTTTTACTCAGCCTTTAGAATGTACTTGCTTAATTACATTACATAAAAGTTTTACTAGTCACCTCCATGATATTCCTCTAATGCTGCCGAGTCATCACAAATTTCACCCAGTTATAAGGAACTAAGAGAATCCTCATATTTAGAATGGCAGATTGCAAAACTCAGCTAACTTATCATTTACTTATTACCATTAATCAATAAAGGGCATTAAAAATGGTATAAGCCTCTCTCATGCTCTCTTCTCCCACTCTCTCCTCTCTTGACCCTTATATTATAAAAGGAGATTGTTAAGAACTGGTCTATGGTCTCTGATTTTTTTTTTAAAGATTTATTTATTTATACAAGAACTGGGGTACAGGTCCAAGGCGTGGGAGGGTGAGAGGATCCCCCGGTGACAGAGAGGGGAACAGAACAGGCAGATTGACTGAAATACACTGCTGAGGGGAGCAGCGGGCGAGATAGGAGAGGTCTGCCCCGCCATGTGGGTTTCTCCCTGGCTGGCAGGTAGTTGAACCCGCACTGCAGAGGCTGCGAACAGCTTCACAGTGCAGCGCTGCACTACCAGGGAGGCCTCATAGTCTATGAATTTTATTGAAAAACTTGCTCAGAGTGGACACTTTTTTATAAATTTTATTTTAATAAATGCATTCAGTTATCAAATTATATTTAGATTGTTGAAATAAAACTACTAGAATTATAATTTCCTCAAGTGCATCATGCATGTTAGATTCATCTTCTATGAATATGTCACCCTCCACTAACCAAACATTTGTGTTAGTGCATTCCAGGAAGCACTGTTGGATAAAGTTCACATGACTGATACACTTGGTGAATTCACAATCCATTTAAAGTAACAAGAAAATAAGTCCTTGCTATAAACTCTAGGGAAATCAGCACGTGTTTTTTAATAATTCCTTCTGGGGTTTGATCACCAGTCTGGATCTCATGTATGTTACTTTTTTTGTTAACCTGCAATGGCTGGCATGCATATTCTTGGAGTATTCATGAAGACTGTCAGCCAGTCTTTGAAGAGGCCATTCTTCAGCTAGAACTGGTAGGTTTTATAACTTGCTAACAAAATAATTTAACTGCATGCTATAATAAAAGATGAAACAATTCATACACAATTTATAATTTAATGAAAACCATACTATTCTGATCATGAAGGCAACAGAAAAGGTAATTTGAACTAACATGAACAAAGGTGTCTAGGTTCAGTAAGATGAGCTAGTCTGATTATAAATTCACTCACATTCATGATCCTAGTGGGCAATTTTATAGTTTGAGCTTAAATTATTGGTAGATACACATGGATTAACTCCATCCCTTTGGAATATAAAGACAAAACAATGTAGAATATGGCAAAATAATGGAAAATTTCTGCTCTTCCCTAGCTAAATCTCTGGCAAATCTGAAATATAATCTAATAAAATCTCAGATCCAGAGAGTGGAAAATATTGACTTACTTTATTCCATATTAATTTGCCATTATTTTTACTCTGATACATGAAGATTTCAAAACAACACAACACTTATGGAATGCTAAGTGATAGATGTGATTAAATTTTTTAAAAATTCCTCTATAACTATACATTTTTTATGTTACTTCAGTAACACTGCGTTATAACATTATATAAACTTTAGGTATTATATAAACTTTAGGTAACATTATATAAACTTTTGTTCCTGATTTACACATCCCCTTCACTAATTGATCTGACAGTACAAATGTTTATTTTTCTGTTATTTAATTCATCGTGACTGCAGTCAGATAGCCTTTTTTTTTTTTCAATGTAATGGTCTAAGCGTGCGTTTAATATTTTTTTTTGACAATTTTGCAAGTTAAGGAGAGACAGTCTCCATTTTTCTAAACATACTGGCTTGTTCGATCTATATTTATAGTTATTTTAATTATTGCGAATTTGGTTAATATATGTGAACAAAACCCATTGTGCACTTTTAATGTTGAGGCATTTTCTATTAAATGTACAAGCAAATATTTTTTCTTTAGGAAAATATTTACAATGGTAAAGAAACCAACAAACTTATCTTTCATTTTTCAAATATTTTGTGTGTGATACAGTGAAAATTACTAGAGGAAGTATAATCCATTCATGGATTAACAATCTCACAAAAAAGAATCAATTTTTAAAAAAACTCACAATCAGTAGAAACTATACACTTTCTTCTTATCTAAGAACTGTCAGTTACACATTTCCACACACACTATTTAAGTGTTTTTATAGAAATTTAAGTGCTTTTATAGAAATACATGGAGGTGATGTTATTAATAAAGATAGATACACAGTGCTAGGCATCCCACAGCATTTCTCCCATCAAACAAGCAATGGCAATTGAAAAGAGCAATTTTTCATCTTAGTCACATGAAGGTCACAGAAAGAGTTAGTCTCTCCCATCACAGCCCATCCATCCAGTGTCAGAGGAGGTCACTATTAGAGAGAAACCAAAAGCTATGCAAAACAATTTATTCAATTAGTTTTCATTCTCCTTTTTTTCGATCGGGGATTTTACTATAATTTATACCACTCAAAAAAGTAAACCTTGCATTTGAGGCTTAATTGTGGTTTGATACTTAGAAAGAATTTTTTTCTTATTCTCTTTTTCTTTCAACCCGTGCCCTTGAGTTTGAAGGGGTGTTATTTTATTTCACAAAAAATAAATCTGAATTTAAAAAGTCTATTTCCTTTGGAAATACTGAAGCCAAAACTGGACTCTAAATCAGGACTCTTGGTTCATTTTTTTCTTTTTTTGATATTGAGCTAATGAATAAATTCTCAAAGAAGTGCTGAGAAAAGGGCAGCATCTAAAAAAAGAAAATGTGTAAGAAAGCAAGCTGAGAAAGATCTATTCAAAAATTAAAGTAGAGGGCCTCCCCAGTGGCGCAGCGGTTGAGCGCTGTGCTGAGGAGCTGTCCACAGCCTCTGCAGTGCCAGTTAGATTGCCCGCCAGCCAGGTAGAACCCCACATGCCTCGCCTGCTGTTCCCCTCAGCAGTGTCTTCGCTTGGTGTGCCTGTTCTGCTCCCAACTCTGGCTCTGGTGAATTCTCTCACCCTCCCACGCTTCTGACTTGTACCCCAGTTCTTATATAAAATAAATACATCTTAAAAAAAATGAGAGTAGATAAAAGGTCAAAAATGTTCTGGCACAAAATATGCCTGGAAACAATATTTACAAAATTTTACAATAAATTTCTCACTTATGTAACTTTCTGGTTGAAAAAATACAGTAATGTAAATGATTTTTTATTAATCAGTTAACTTATTTTTTCAGAAATTTCTGTCTTCTCTCCTTTTGTAGGACTCAAACTATTTCTATATATCATATCTTCAAAATTACCAGTTTTAATTATCAGCTTTTCCAAATTATTTTCATTTTGAAGACTTCCTGAAGAATAAATGGAGATGATGAATAGTTCAATGATATCCGAGTTTGTGTTGTTAGGACTCACCGATAATTGGAAACTTGAAATTTTCTTTTTTTGCATATTTTTGTTGGCCTATGCAGCCCTTATGGCAGGAAACCTTCTCATTGTGATCACTGTAACCTTTGACTCTCATCTGCACTCTACACCCATGTACTTCCTCCTTGGAAATCTCTCCTTCCTCGATATGTCTATTTCCACAATCACCACCCCTAGTATGATCATCGATTTTCTCAGAGAAAAGAAAACTATTTCCTTGTGGGGCTGTATGGCTCAGATGTTCTTCCTCCACTTTTTAGGAGGGAGTGAGATGACTCTTCTCATAGTTATGGCTGTTGATCGGTACATTGCAATATGCAGACCTCTGCACTACACCACCATTATGAACCGCCGGGTGCTAGTGGGCTCCGTTCTGCTGTCCTGGACTGTTGGTTTTGTGCATACAATGAGCCAGATGGTCTTTATGATCACCTTGCCCTTCTGTGGTCCCAATGTAGTGAACAATATTTTCTGTGACCTCCCTCTCGTCCTAAAGCTTGCCTGCACGGAGACTTACATTCTGGAGCTGCTGGTAATTGCTGACAGTGGACTGTTGTCTTTCATCTGCTTCATTCTCTTGCTTGTTTCCTACACTGTCATTCTGGTAACTGTCAGACAGCGATCCTCTGGTGGACTTTCCAAAGCTCTGTCTACACTGTCAGCTCATATTACTGTGGTCACTCTCTTCTTTGGACCATGTATCTTCATTTATGCTTGGCCATTCAGTGGCTTTTCAGTGGATAAATTTCTTTCTGTGTTTTATTCCATTATCACACCTTTACTGAACCCCATTATTTACACTCTGAGGAATCAGGAGATGAAAGCAGCCATGAGTAGACTAAAGACCCAACATGTCAGCTCCCGACAGAATTTCTAGACAACGATCAGTGTGAACAAAGTTCTCAGCACAAAACCCACTTATATTGCATCCCAGAATATGTTGGTGGTAATTTGATTTGCCTGTAATTTTTTAAATATTCATAATGTATATTAAAATTATCAAAAACTGTTATTTCTATGACATGATTGTTTTATTGTAAGAATACTCATTAACATTGAAATCCAGTTTGGTGTATTTTTTTAATTCAATAAAAGATTATACATAATAAATATGTCTCACTGACTATAGTTTGATATCCAGACAGATAAAAGAACAAATTTAAAACAAAGAGAAATCAAATATGAGAATGTTTATGTATTTTCACTTTAGAACACGGTATCTTTCAACTAAATTCTCTAGTACTAAGTATCTACAAAATCGTGAACTTTTCTAAGCCAACAAGCTCACATACTCACTTTTTTGATTCCTAATATTAGTCAGTTTATTATATTTTGAAGCAAACAGGTTACTTTCATGAATATACAGAATGAAATGGTATGTGTCATCCACTTCCAGGAAGCACATAGTCATTTCTTAAGAAAAGAGAAATTCCTCCTCACTTATAAGTTATACACAGTTTATTTTTTTATTCATATTTTTCCATATATCTCTCAAGAACTAATTGAGAACATTGCTATTGTTTTAATCCTGCAGTCAAGGAATAAAAATGAGTATGTTCCAGGCATTCACTTCACAGCAAAACTGGAAGTATTTAAGCTTCCTGTGAAGTTACATAAAGTATACTAAATTATTATGTGATCTATGGACTTCATAGTAAAAACACTATACTTCTTTGACATCAAATTCAAATATTCTGCTTTTTCCTGGTAACTTAGCCTAACTCAGCTAAGTTTCTACAAATACTTTTTTTTTCATTATCTCTAACAGTATATATTATATACTAATTGTGGGCTACATAGTATTTTAAAGATGAATTTCTAGTCATATGTGTATTACATATCTAGACTAAAATTTTATTTAAAAAATACTTTCTAAGACTGAATCAGGAAGAAATAGAAAACCTGAAGAGACCAATATTAAGCAACAAAAAACAAAAGCAAAGATAAGACTCTCTGCAGCCAAAGATACCATGTGTTTTTTTTAAGATTTATTTATTTATGCATACAAGAGCTGGGGTGTAGGCTAGAGGTACAGTAGGTGGGAGGATTTACTAGAGACAGAGTGGGGAGCACTCTGAACAGGCGATTGACCGAAATACACTACTGAGTGGGGCAGTGAGAGAGACAGGAGAGATCTACTGTTCCATTTGGGTCACCTCCCTGGCCGGGGTTTGAACTCATGCTGCAGTAGCTGCAGATAGCTTCATAATGCTGAGACTTAATCCCTTGCACCACCGGGGGGGCCCCAAAAGATACCATCGTTAAAACAAAAATGCATCCTATTGTATGGGAGAAAGTATGTGCACATCACTCTTTTAAAAATAGAACAATATCCCAGATCTGCAAAGAACTCATCCAACTAAACACAAAGAAAACAAATTGCCGAATCAAAAAAAAAAAAAAAAGTTAGAAGATCTAAATGAACACTTCTCCAAAGAAAAGAATCAGATGGTCACAGACACATGAAAATATGCTCAATACTTAACAAAAAGCACAACCAGTTACCATCTCACATCTATAAGAATGACCCACATCAAAAAGACCTGAAACAACAAGTGATTGTGAGGGTATGGAGAAAAAGAAAGCCTGATACATTCTTGGAGGGAATGTAGACTGGCTCAGCATCTATAGAAAACAGTACAGAGGTTTCTCAAAATTCTAAAAAGAAGACCATATGATTCAGCAATTCTACTCCTAGGTATCTATCTGAAGAATGTAAAAACACTAATTCAAAAGGATATGCTATTGGTTATCCTTATTCAGAAGGATTTGTTATTGGTTTGGTTGTTTCTGACCACTTGTTTTTTCACCGTAGTCCACATATAGATGAAACAATCTGGAATACCTAACTTATTTTGCTTAGTACCAGCCTCTCCAGTTCTATCCATGTTGTCACAAATAGCAAGAGTTCGATTGCAGAACTGAAGCTACTATAGCGGAAGTGAGAAAGTGTAAGAGCAAAATGGGTTGGGGTCATAATGGCCTATGGTGGAAGATTATCAGTGCTTTTGGGTATAATGTGCTAACATACATATAACCCTATACCTCTAAATCATATATAATGTTGTAAACCAATACTATCTCAATGAAAAAAAAGTTAAAATGAATGAACTGTATATAATGAACAGTGCTTAAAAAATCATTTAGCAAATCATCATCTTTAAATTTTACTATGTGAAAACTTACAGGAACAACTGTTTGTTAGGATACATAAGTCTAGGACAAAAGTCACTGTCTTTGCTGTATATATCATCTTATTGATGAGAATGGTATATTCTCCTATTTGAATAAATTGTATTTTATATCCACTATCAGAGTTAATACATTTATTCCATAATATTCTCCATTATTTTCAATGTGTGGCTATTATTTTGTTTTAAATTTGCCTAACATAGTTAATAAATGGACTTTTTTTATTACAGTCTACTATCATTACTATTGATTATTGGTTTTATTGGTGTATATATACATGTAACATTTATATGCAAATAATAAATATACTTGTATAAAAGATCTTTGTGTATATATTTTACACAGCTATGTAGCTAAATTTAAATATACTTGTGTCTTCTTAAACTAAATTATTATATAGGCACACAAAAATATTCATAGGTGTATATTATGTTTTTAAATAAATGTATATTATATATATATATACATGATTTTATACTGAACTTTGAAAATAAGTTAAAGACATCAGTTCTGCCAATTATAAAATAATGTTCTTTAGAAATGAAAAAAATGACAGAACCAATCATGGAATCACGAGCTGTATTTCACTGCCTTGTCTCTTTATTATACTTAATCCTCAATGCTCCTAAATCATTCTTTAACTCTCATGCCACCCATCACTTATAAGTAAAATTCTTGTAAGGATATTATTTGAAAATGAGTTATGCAAATAATAAAGCTGGAAATGACCATTCATTTTCTGGAATTGGTACCAACAAAGTTTGCTTGATCTAATTAATTTTACAAGCAAATGGTTTTTTTTTGTTTGTTTTTTTAAAAAAAACACATTATAAACATAGCTGAAGAGAAAGAGAGAAAAAAGCAAACCATCAGCTTCAACTCCTTTCCCATCTCTCTAGGGATCTAATTTCATCTGTCATATTCAAACTATCTAAGACTACACCACTGCAAAACTCTTACTTATGAAGCATTATTCTCTCAACAGACAGAATTCCCTTTGAAACACTTGCGATATTTCCAGAGCTTTGCATCACTATTGGAGACTACCTAATACCCGCACAAACTATATTAGGAAGTCCCCAGATTGAAGTTCATCTACTTCATGACCTGTTCTCTCTTATGGAACTATGAATGCAGAAGGCTCCTGGCCATCTAGGTATTCTGCCATGTGAACTCATCTAACTGCTTCTGACCTGGTGAGCAAAAGACACATTTTATAATAATGTCAATGTATTTGTTGATTACAAGTCATATAAAAGACTTTTTTTTTTTTTTGGTCCTATTGTCTCTTTGCTTCTATTGCTAAAACATTTCATAACAGTTGAAAAATTTTGTTTGCTGATACAGTGTTCAAATAAGCTTTCTTTTTTCTTTTTTCTTTTTTTTTTAAAGATTTATTTATTTATTTATACAAGCACTGGGTACGTCAGAAGCGCGGGAGGGTGAGAGAATTCACCAGAGCCAGAGCAGGGAGCAGAGCAGGCAGAAGGACCGAAGTACACTGCTGAGGGGAGCAGCGGGCGGCAGGAGAGGTCTGCGCGCCATGTGGGACCCTCCTCCGGTGGCCGGGGAGCAACCAGGGATCGAACCAGCACTGCAGAGGCTGTGGGCAGCATCGCAACCCAGCGCTCAATGGCTGCGCCACCAGGGAGGCCCCAAATAAGCTTTCTTATGATTATCATACTGTAGCACCTGAAAATCTCCATTAAAGGAGACCTTTAAATTTACAGTTAATGTGTTTCAAGTATTTTTACATTTTGTTATGAAATTACAACTATTCTTTCTTGACTATAAGAGAAGGCATACAAAATAATGAGACTACTGCCTCCCCCCCCCAAAAAAAAATCAACCTGCATAAAAAAGTAAAATTTCTCAGAAACACGATTTTAAAACAAGGCAACCAGTATTCTGAATTGCAAATGGAAATGTATGTGACATAAAGACAAATACCCATAAACTTTGACTCTTGATACAGCAATTACCAAAATAGTCAATAAAATTTGTTATCAGTCATGGAAAGGTAGTCTCAGGTTGAGAGAATGTGTCAGAGATCCTAAAGTAAATTAAGAGATGAGCAACTTAAATTCAGTGAAGATCAGAGCACTGATCAAGTGATCAAGTCCTTGAACCTGAAATGATTTTTTTAAACAAGAAAAAGTTTACAAAATACTTCTCCTGTGGCAAATCATGGGACACCAGAGCAGGGGAGTCTATTTTTCTGGAGAAAGGAGTATGGGGAAAATGAAAAGCAACATTCAAACTTTAATACCGCTTCTCCCTGAAGTCCTAAGTATTTCACATGAGATACAAATGTATGAAACATCCAACTTCAGGCTGAAAATAAATGTCTTATGATATAAAGATGAAAAAAATTTAAGCTTCCATTATAGGAAGTTGCTCCCTAGGTATGCATGGGTTTCAAATTGTTGTCCAATGATCATCTGGTGAATCATAAAGTTCAACTCAATGTTGAAAGTCTCATGTTTTTGCTATAGCTAATGGTCATAGTAAAGACTGAGTTACTATGTTGTAGACTATAGTCTGCTGTGAGTAAGGGGCGAGATTCATAGCACAGTATGAATTCCATATCAAGAAAGCTCACTGATAAACTAGGTCATGCTAGAATTTTAACCCTTGGCAACAGACACTTCTACTCAAATTGGACTATATAATACAGATAAATTACTATGTGTCCTAATGTGGTAATAGTGAAACTTTTTCAATTATCTAACACTTTCTTTTTCAGTAGATACTTGCCTATTAATTCTAATTGTATTATCCATAATTATAATATTTAAAGCTTGTGATGCTATGCAAGACTCTGCTGAAAGTAAGCTCTAAAACTAAATCTTTGATGTCATGAATTCCTACACTTGAATCCCAATCTGTATAAAGGTGAAGTTAATAATAGGAATAGCAACAACAAGTAACATTTATTGTGTGACACATGATGCTAGATTATATGCTAAGAACTTTTCTCACAAATTTTAATCAAACTACTCAATCTTTTAAGGTCTCACATTCTTAATTATTAGTTTTTGAGGTATAGCATAATTACTCATAAGAGTGAGTAATATTAAAAATAACAGACAACAGATCTCTGAAGATTTCAAAACAGTGCTTCATGCCTGGGACCCAATGTTCTAGATGTTTTCTTTCTACCCACCTGCTAAATTACATTTCACAAGTTCCCTATTGGCAAAAGATTCAAGGAACTGGTCTGTTACTCAGTTTCAAACAGCTGCCTCCAAGGAATATTTCAAGTTAGGCTAACATGCCACAAGACCCCCTTTCCAATGTGAATTCTTCTTGAATCCCTGGCTTTCCTTTCTTTTTGTACAGTCCCAAAAGAACAATCCTAACTTTGAATCTTGGGAATAAATGTTATGTTGATTCCTTCAGATTTGGGGGGCACAATAGATTATGGAGATATCTTACTGGAGATAAGCCACAAAGAAAGAAGTAAATGTTACATTACATCCCCTCCCTAGATTAAAGTTTGCCTACTCATGAAAAGAGGGGACACACAACTTATTTTTTCTCCTTAGAAAAGGAAATCTTCCCTAAGGTCATTTGTAATCACCCCCTATGCCATAAGAAAAAAAAAATAATTATTTACATAATCTCCTTAAAGATTGATATCACAGCTCTTTTCTGAGCCCTTCCCAGATGTCCCCAGTTGGATTAAAGTTTTCCTTCTCTGTCTGCATCCATAGTTGGTTTGAATACAGATCATATTACAGCCTATCTTGATTCAAGTGTTTGGTTTGTCCCATGCCAACAGTCGTGTCCCTTATTCATGGATTCCAGCATAAAGGCATATAAGTACAGGCATAAAATATATTTCTTTAAAATGAATATATTTCTTTAAACATTCCTCCTAAATATTTATGTACTTCACTATAGTCATATTTTATAGACATTGTATCAAAATTTTAGGAATCTAGTACAAAAATGATGTATGAATATATTTCAAAATCAAATCATTTTCATTTCCTTTGTTCATGAACTTTCACTTTTTATACATGAGCATATTCAGTTTTCAGTTTCTTTTTTTTAAGATTTATTTATTTATTTTATACAAGAACCGGGATACAGACCAGATACACGGGAGGGTGAGAGGATTCACCAGAGACAGAGCGGGGAACAGAACAGGCAGACTGACGAAATACACTGCTGAGGGTAGCAGCAGGTGCAACAGGAGAGTTCTCCGCACTATGTGGGACCCTTGCCAGTGGCCAGGGATCAAACCAGCGCTGCAGAGGCTGTGGACAGCTTCACAGCGTGGCGCTTAACTGCCTGTGCCACCAGGAGAGGCCCGGTTTTCAGTTTCTTAAAACACCTTTTCATTCTACTTCTGCTTTTCATCTAACTTCTCTTTCTCTTTTATCTCCCTTTGTCTTACCCACTTTTCAAGTGCCCCCCAATCAATGTTTAATGCTTGAGGTATAATCTTCATATGACCATATAAACATGAAAAAGGAAACAAAGTTCAATTTGTATGATACACTGCTAGATCATAGATGGATTTCTGATTTATTCTTCATAATAATAATAGTTGTATAAATTCTCAAAATATAAATATAGCTAGCTGTACTCAACTATTCCCTTAGAGAGCAGCTTGCACTTCCCCCCCCAACTCTATTTTGACACCTCAACTGTGGTAAAAAGAGTGTTCATCAACATGTAATTTTATATGTTGTAACTTCATTTCCATGGGATACTTACAAAAACTAAGTGTCATTAAATTTAATGAATAAAGTCATATTTCTTTCAAAATAAATTTGTAATGTGTGCCCTTCAGTGATATTTCACAATATCTGCTACTTTGTTTTTAATATTTATCAGTTACATGAAAATTGCTGTCATGTTGCTCTTTTATTATTTTTTGTCTATTAACAAGATGACACAATTCCATTATAGATCTATCTTTTGTTGGAATTACTATTGAATGAAATTATTAATATTATTATCTAAAATTTGACAGTTATCTTTAAAAAATAATTAGGTGGAATTCTTTCATAGTGTACTTTTTACTTTTAAAAAAGTGAGCATTTTCCATATTCTTAAAGAGTTGTTTCAAGCATCATTTCATTGTTAACATGACATTGCAGTCCAAATTTCCAATAATGTGTTAAGACAGAAAGCCCCAATGAAGGTCATATATTGCTTCAAATTTTTGCATATACAATAATGTTACAATAATGATTTTATAACACACATTTAATCATTGCCTTATGAGAAGATTAGTCACAAAGTATCTGCACATTGTTAAGTTTTTTTTTTTAAGATTTATTTATTTATTTATAAAAGCACTGGGTACAGTCAGAAGCGCGGGAGGGTGAGAGAATTCACCAGAGCAGAGCAGGGAATAGAACAGGCAGGCTGACGAAATACACTGCTGAGGGGAGCAGCAGGCAGCAGGAGAGGTCTGCACACCATGTGGGACCCTCGCCCGTGGCCGGTGATCGAACCAGCGCTGCAGAGGCTGCGGGTAGCTTTGCAGCCCAGAGCTCAACCGCTGCACCACCAGGGGAGGCCCTGTAAAGTTTTGAAATATGGAAAATGTCAAAACATTTTGAACTGTAAAGTACTTTTAGTGGAGGACAAGCACTGAGTGATGGCCAAGGGAGTGAGCATATGGGGTCAAGGAAGTGTAATGGGTCCCTGGAGTAAACAAAATTAAAAATACTACTACCTGTTGGCCATTTGCATTTCTTCTTCAGAGAAGTTTCTTTTTAGCTCTTCTGCCCATTTTTTGACTGGATTATTTTCTTTGTTTTTGTTGAGTCTCATCAACTCTTTGTAGATTTTTGTGATCAGTCCTTTATCGTTAGTGTTGTGTGCAAAAATGTTCTCCCAGTCGGTGGGATTTCTCTTTGTTTTGGTTATTGTCTCTTTTGCTGTGCAGAAGCTCTTTAATTTGATGTAGTCCCAGCTGTTTATCCTTGCCTTCACTATCACTGCTTTGGGTGATGTGTCTGTAAAGATGTCTTTGATGTGCATGTCATGTAGTGTTTCACCTATATTTTCTTCTATGTATTTCAGGTCTTATGTCTAGTTCTTTAATCCATTTTGAGTTGTTTTTGTGAATGGTGTGAGGTAGTGGTCAAGCTTCATTATTTTGCATGTAGCGACCCAGTTTTCCCAGCACCATTTATTGAACAAACGTTCTTTGCTCCAGTGTGTATTATTTGCTCCTTTGTATGTTTATAGCAGCACTATTTACAATAGCTAAGCTATGGAAACAACCCAAATGCTCAAAAATAGATGACTGGATCAAAAAGAGTGGTACATATACACAATGGAATATTACTCAGCAATCAAAAAGATAAACACATGCAGTTTGCAGCAACATGAATGGAGCTAAAAGGGATCATGCTCAGCGAAATGTCAGAAAGAAAAAGAAAAATACTGGATGGTCTCACTCATAGCAGGAATTTAGAAAACCTAAATAAGAGATCAGGAAAAAGACTAATCAATACAAAGTAAAAATCAAAATCAATAAGCAACTATAAAACAGAGACACACTGTTGGGGGGGAGTGGCGGGAAAGGAAGGACTACAGTCTAAATAAGGAGGGGTGCAATTGTAAGGGGAATATAACCAAAACGAAAATGCACACATTGTGCAAAGATGAAAAAAGATATAAGAATTATATAAAATAAAATATTTAAATTAAAAAAATAAATAATATATAATTTTATTTAAAGAAAATAAAAAATACTACTACCTAAGAAAAGAGGGAAAAGAACACTCATAAGGAAACTTTAGACAACAATTTGTGAATTATTTATATCTGAATTGATTAAAAGTTAAAATCAAACTCACTAAAAGCAATAAATCTCTAAAATGGGGATGGAATAATAGCTCCATAAAGGATAGTAACTGGTGTGTCAATAACAGCCCCAGTAGAAACTGTGCCTAAAGGAACTCAGAGGTTGATCTCAACCCCTGTTTTGTCTAAGTCCAGGAAACTGAGACCTGGAGAGAAAGATTAGGCACCAACAGCAGGCAAACCTGAATTTTAGTCGCAGGCTTCCTCACTATTTCAGGATGCATCATAATCATTCTTTTCACATCCTAGTCAAAAAAGCACGGAAATCATGACACTAAATTTCATTTCTCGCCTAGTGATTAACTGTACTCCTATTCAGATTGTTTGTGCATCACACACACACACACACACACACACACACACACGGAAAACGTATCCTCAAGACTGGACCATAATATTCAGCCAATTTTGTCAGAATTAAGGTAATTAGAATGGCATCTCCAACTAAGGCCAGTGTGGGCTGTGGCCCACCATATTCAGGTCAGTATTGTTTTGCATGAATGTGAATAGAGGTCTGATAAAAATATATAACTAATATATGAATTGCAAAACCTGGTTCCCTCAAAGAATAGTTTATAAAAACAGGTGTGATGTGGCATTGAATCTAAATGCAGTGAGATTTAGATGTCACAAGTAATAATTCTTATACTTCTCAGTCTTTCTTTCTCCCTCTGTAATATATGACTCCTTTTAGATAGGACAGGGCCACTCAGAAACAGAATATATATTCCTCCTGCTTAGTGCTTAGTCACAGCTGCCCTTGTAACATATGGATCTTGTAAGAACTATCTAGTATTTGGGTTTCAGCCACAGCAGACAAGGTATAAAGAGTTGAGACACCTTTGGACAATCTCTGCCAGAAAGGCTTTCCAAGGGTGTGAAGATATCTGATAACTATCGCTTTGGATTGGAGAAATTCGAGAATGAAAAAGCAGCCTGGTTCACTCCCACTCACTCACTCAACCATCCAGTGCTGCAGTATCACAGACATTATTTTTTTAAAGATTTATTTTATTTATACAAGAGTTGGGGTACAGGCCAGATGCGCGGGAGGGTGAGAGGACTCACCAGAGACAGACCGGGGAGCAGAACAGGCAGACTGACTGAGGGCTGGCGAGACAGGAGAGATCTGCCCTTCAGGTGGGTTGCTTCTAGGCCAGCAGGGATTGAACCAGCACTGCAGAGGCTGAGGACAGCTTCACAGTGCTGCGCTCAACTGCCTGCACCACCAAGATCACAGACATTCTTAACTCTGGGGCTGATTCAGAACTAAAGCAGAATTCCTTAAGGCAATTGTGGGCAGGCAATAACTCCCAGATTCATCCATTTTCAGAGCCCTTATATTCTTCCAAGTATTCAGACTAAAGGATCTCATCTCATGGAAAAAACACAAAACTCTGCAAGGTGATACTATCTCCTTTGTCCTATGAAGAAGCAGCATCTGGGCCCATGAGTTGTTTGTTTGAACCAAGAAATGTATGAATCAATAAATTATTGCTTAC
Organism: Talpa europaea; assembly: GCF_964194135.1. Taxonomy (NCBI): domain Eukaryota; kingdom Metazoa; phylum Chordata; class Mammalia; order Eulipotyphla; family Talpidae; genus Talpa; species Talpa europaea. Next base: position 58,822,498 of record NC_140075.1, on the reverse strand, counting down.
TAGCCAGTGTAGAAAATTTTGATGATAAGACCTCCTTATAGAGATTAAAAAAAACACTAAATTTCAAAGACAAATAAGATGACTAAAAGACTCAAAGAAGTGAGAAATATCAGCAACTTACATTATATATTATTCTCTTTTTCTCTCTACAGGTCATTCCAGAACAAGCAATATATGGAGTCACTGGAACAATTAAATCAGTCCCAAGTGTCAGAATTCATTTTGCTGGGACTGACCAGCTCCCATGATATTCAGTTTCTTCTTTTGGTACTTTTCTCAGTTATCTATGTGCTCACAGTCTCGGGTAACCTTCTCATTGTGGTCACAGTGTTTTACAGCTCAAGCTTGAACACCCCCATGTACTTTCTCCTTGGGAACCTCTCCTTTGTGGATATGATGCTTGCTTCATTTGCTACCCCAAAGATGATTGTAAACTTGATAAAACAGCGTAAGACTATTTCCTTTGCTGGATGCTTCACACAAATGTTTCTCCTTCACTTCCTGGGTGGAGTTGAAATGGTACTTCTGGTCTCCATGGCCTATGACAGATATGTGGCTATCTGTAAGCCACTACATTACATGACCATCATGAGCAGGAAGGTGTGTGTCTTGCTGGTCATGGCCTCATGGTTCTTAGGTCTCCTTCATGCAGGGCTTCAGATACCCTTTGCTGTGCACTTGCCTTTCTGTGGTCCCAATGTAGTGGACAGCATTTTCTGTGATCTCCCTCTGGTTACTAAGCTTGCCTGCACAGATACCTACGTTGTACAGATAGTCATTGTTGCTAACAGTGGGATGATCTCTCTGAGCTGTTTCAGTATTTTGCTTATCTCCTACAGTCTGATCCTCATGACCATCAGGAGCCACTCTTCTGCTGGCCAGGCCAAAGCCCGTTCCACTTTGACTGCCCACATCACTGTGGTGATTCTCTTCTTTGGCCCCTGCATCATCATCTATATCTGGCCCTTCAGCAACCACTCAGTGGATAAATTCCTTGCTGTATTTTATACCATTGTCACCCCTATCTTGAATCCAATTATCTATACCCTGAGAAACAAAGAAATGAAGACAGCCATGAAGAAACTCTGGAGCGCTTTTGTGAGTCCTAAACAGGATATGTAGGAAAAATGTAGAAGTTAGATACAAGGTAATTTTTATGTTTCTAAAGGGTTTCTTTACTTAAAAAATTAAATTCATTTACTTATTTGTAACTGAAGTGCTATTTGGATTCCCCCATCAAGTGTTACACCATAGTAGGTTTTCTTTTTTAAAAATATGATAGGATCCATACAAAGTAAGCCAAGTAAACACAGCAAATTTATAAAAATAACACATTACATTTGAATGTAATGCCAACAAAAAATAAATGGTTTGGGCCTCCCTGGTGGCACAAGGGGTTAAGATGCAGCACTATGAAACAATCTTCAGCCACTGCAGCAGCAGTGGGATCCCCAGCCAGGGAGGTGACCCCCATGGTGTAGCAGACCTCTCTTGACACTCGCCAGCTGATTCCCCTCAGCAGTGTTTCAGTCAATCTGCCTGTTGTGTCCCCCACTCTGTCTCTGGTGAATCCTCTCACCCCCACACCTCTGGCCTATATCCCAGTTCTTGCACGTATAAATAAATAAATCTTTAAAAAATAATACAAAAATAAATGGTTTCATTTTTTTTTAAGATGTTGCCAATACTTTCAATGAGAAACTAACTTGAATTCAAGGGGAGTTAGTAAATATATGCTTTTTCAATGTATTCAGAGAGTATCAGTGGAAAGAGAAAGCACAGTCAATACTCAGAAAGTCCTCTACACTTTTGAATAGTCAGAATGTTTGGTTGTTGTTTGCTTCTCTGTCTTTTCTATGATGTTTATGTTTGAGTCAACACTCACATGTGCTACTTACTAAGAAAAGAATGATTCTGAGGTGTGGTATCTCTACCCACACTACCAAAAAATACTCAAATGTGTTTTTTTTTTTTTTTATTTACTCAAAGGAGAGCTGTCAGTGCCTTTAGTTAGCTAACAAAAACTTACTCCTATTTGCTTATTTATATTTCTCAATTGCACAAAACTGTTTTCCTGACTACAAAAAGCTACAAAACTCAGAAAAGAAACTGATTTTTTTCCTAGGAGTAATTTGAATTTATAATATATTTAATAAAATGTATATAACACACACTATGATTTTCTGGAGAATAAATATTATGTCATTTGGATGCCATCATGTCACTTCTAGTTTCCATTAGTAAATCACAATTCAGTGGAGTTTGTTTTGTTGAAAATTTGAATAAATTCTTTCACAAATTGTCATTTAATCTTCTCTGTAATTTATGGCATTGAACAGGAGATAAAAATCAGCAAATATGGAAAGTTGTATTTTATCTTTAACAAGTCTATTTGCAAGCAAACTGAAGTCTTGACAACAAAAGATAAAAAAAATATTTTTGGTAGGTTATTTTCTCAATATTTCTACCATTGAGCATATCATAAAACTAGAATTTTTTTTTTGAATTTTAATTTTGTTTTTCAAACCTTCTACATTCCTAAATATTTAAAAATTCATATTTACACACAATTCATTATAAGACACATTTTTAAACCTCCTCAAAACACCAATAATCCTCAATCGTAGACCACTGGGCCCCTTTCCTCTTTTGCTCCTCACCCGCTCTCTCCTCTAGTACTCTCAATTTGGGGGTTTATTTTGGTTTAATTTTGTCGGTTTCTCCAGATGCAAAAAAGAAAAAAGAACTTAAACATGCGGGGACTCCCTGGTGGCACAGCGGGGTTGCGAAGCTGCAGGCAGCCTCTCAGCACCGGTTCGATCCCCAGTCACCAGCGAGGGTCCCACATGGTGCGAAGACCTTTCCTGCCGCCCTCAGCAGTGTATTTCGTCAATTTGCCTGTTCTGTTCCCTGCTCTGGCTCTGATGAATTCTCTCACCCTCCCACGCTTCTGACTGTACCCAGTGCTTGTATAAATAAATAAATAAATCTTAAAAAAAAGAACAACTAAAAAAATAAATAAATAAAAAAGAATTTAAACATAGATTGTTTAAAAATAAAATACCTTCATAAAAATACCTCAAAATAGATCATAGATTTAAATTAAAATGCAAAACATCAGTCTTCTAGAATATAACATTAAATGACCTTGCGTGTGGCAATGACTAAAGATGCATGAAAAAATAAATGATAACCTGGACTTCATTAAAATAAAAAACTTTTGCTCTGAGAAAGACAATGTCAAGTGATTGAGAAGCTGAAACACAAAAGTGCTAAATATTTGCAAATTAAATATCTTATAAAGGAACATCATCCAGTATATACAACATCAAGAATATTTCCCTTTCTTCCAAATGCTTTCTCTTACAATCATGTAACAATAACAATAGTACTGGTATGTATTTCTTGGCAGAAAATATTTTTAATTTTTTAGATTGCTAGTGGCTGCATGAGATGCTATTTTTTTTCTGATTATCAAAAAGAGTAAATAATCTGCTATCAATATCTGCTCTAGGCTTACAAATGATTACTGCACCCTATTTATTATATATTTACTACCCTATTTCTATGTAATCTTTTCCAGAATTTTTCAACTACTGGAGAAAAATAAAAGGTTACATATATAAATAAACACAATTTGCTTGCTAAAGTACATTGTTGTATTGTTTGTTAAAGTTTGTACTGGCATTGCATTCATTAACTTATATTTATATTGCTGACCAACATCACGAAGTTCTACAAAATATCAAAAGACTTTGGAAAATTCTAAATCTTTTGAATGGTTGACAGCTAAGCTCTACTAATTAATCATTTACAAACCTTTATCAATTGCTTTAAGATGGTAAAGATTCCCTTCTCTCTTCTAGTTCTCTCTTTTTCTTTGCTTTTCTCCCATTCTCTTGTTACCTCTCTCAGAGAACACTTTACATGGGGAAGGAGGATTTTTCTCTCAGTTAACCAATCTGGGCTATGACTTTTGTTATAAAAATAAAAATTAGATTTTAGTTATGTTGACATTTACCACTTATCGTATAATAACATTTTGAAATAACTATAGCAATAAGGCAAATTTTGTTCAGGAAAATGATCACATTATTTATAGCAACAAAAGGATGAAATATGCAAAACTGCATTTAGTAACAAAAAATAACAAAACATGGAGCTAAAAGGGATCATGCTCAGCGAAATAAGTCAGAAAGAAAAAGAAAAATACCGGATGGTCTCACTCATAGCAGGAATTTAGAAAACCTAAATAAGAGACCAGGAAAAAGACTAATCAATACAAAGTAAAAATCAAAATCAACAAGCAACTATAAACCAGAGACACATTTGGGGGGGGAGGGAGGGGCGGGAAAAGGAAGGACTAGAGTCAAAATAAGGTGGGGGGGTGCAATTGTATGGGGAATATAACCAAAATGAAAATGCATACATTGTGCAAAGATGAAAAAAGATATAAGAATTATATAAAATAAAATATTTAAATAAAAAATAACAAAACATAAAAAAATTAATAACAGAATATATTTGTAGTATTTGTGAAATATATTTGTAAAATTTATAAAATGTATTTGTAGTATTTGCAAAATACTAGAGTTGTAGTGAAATATTTTTAGTCTTTATAAAATGAATTTTTCTGGTAGAAAAACTCAATTTTGTACATTTTTTATTTGTGAGTTTTTAGATGCTGTTAATGAAAATATGATTGGGGGCCTCCCCTGGTGGCGCAGTGGTTGAGCGCTGGGTTGCGAAGCTGCCTGCAGCCTCTGCAGCGCCTGTTCGATCCCCGGCCACCAGGCAAGGGTCCCACATGGCGCGCAGACCTCTCCTGCCACCAGCTGCTCCCCTCAGCAGTGTACTTCATCAGTCTGCCTGCTTTGCTATCCCCTCTGGCTCTGGTGAATTCTCTCACCCTCCCGTGCTTCTGATTGTACCCAGTGCTTGTATAAATAAATAAATAAATAATTCTTTAAAAAAAAAAAGAAAGAAAATATGACTGGGACTTGTTTTAAAATCAGAAAAGAATTACATTTCACTGCAAGAATATTGATATATCTATAGAAATTCTGAAAGATCAAAACAATGACTTTGTAAAATATAATGCAATGCATAGTAAAGTGCATTGCAAAACACAACAGTACAAGCAAAATGTAGTGCCTTCTCAAAATTAAGACAATACAAGGGAATATAGCCAAATAGATCAGAGGAACAGAAGAGATCTGCATAAATATATTCAACTAGTGTTTTACAAGGGAGCACAAGTAACACAATGGATAAAAGCAATAAATGGTACTGAGACAACTGGACATTCAAATGTAAAAAATAAAGATCTAGATATCAAACTTGCTGTTTACAAAAATTAACTCCAAATAATTAGGGAACCAAATGTAACATGAAAAATTAGAAGATTCCTAGAAGATAACAGAAGAAAATCTAGCTGACCATGGGTTAGATGATGCCTTTACAGATATAACACCAAAGAAAGACACAATGTATGAAAGAAGTATAAGATGGGTTCATTAAAATTAAAAATTCCACTGTTTGTAAGACCATATCAAGAGAATGAAGAGACAAGATCCACAGGCAGAACATATTTGCAAAAAAACAAAATATGATAAAAGTTTTCTATCCTAAATATACAGAGAACACCTAAAAATCAACAAGAAATAATCTTATTAAAATGTGCAAACACACTAAAAATATTTTATATCCTATATCAGGATAATTCAAATCAAATGACAAAATTACAAATAGCTATTAGCATGGCCAAAATTCAGAATACTGACAAAACCAAATGTGCAGCAATAAGAACATTCATTCATTGCTTATGGGAATTCAAATGACACAGATAGGCAAAAAGACAATTTTGCAGTTTCTTATGAAATGAAGCCTACACTTAGCATATGATCCAGATTATGCTCCTGGGGATTTACAAATGCCTTGAAAACGTAAATCCACAAAAACTGCAAACAGATTTTTACAGCAGCTTACTTAATAATTACAAAGACTTGGAAGCAACCAAAATGTCCTTTAGTAGGTTTATAGATAAACTGTGGTACATCAGACAATGAAATTTTATTCAGTGCTAAATAGAAATTAATTATCAAACCACAAACTACATAAAGGTAACTTCAATGTGTATTACTGAGTTGGAAGGATACATATGTAGGTTTCCAAGTATATGAAGTTCTGGAAAAGCAAAACTATGAGCATGGTAAAAACAAGAGTAATTTTCAGGGGACGACGGGTAACGAAGGATACATAGGTGGGCCACAGAGGAGTTTGCGGCACTGAGGTGATGCTGCAGGATACTATAGTGGTGGATATATACCATTATAAACTTATTAAAATCCACAGAAAGTACAACAGCAAGACTGAAATATATTGTCAACGACACACTTTGGTTAGAGTTCATCAATACTAACAAATATACCACTTTGGTTGTGTGATGTTGAAAGGGGGAGAGAATATGCCTGTGTGAGGCAAGGATTATAGGTGAATAACATTGGTCAGTTATTGTGAACACAAAAGTTCTCTTAAAAACAAAAATTTCTCTAAAAACTGTAGTATAAAAAGGGAATAAAAACAGATAAACCTGAAGCAGAATCTTTTCTATCTGTAAGTTTAAGTGATAAAGGTAACAGTACAAAGTTCAATGAATTATTACTTAATTACAGTAATGCAAAATATTCTCATTTATCAATAAAATCCAGGCAAATTAGAGTTTGCTATGGGAACAAAAATCATGCCTAGTAATACTTATAATTAAAATAATCTCAAATATTTATATTTTGCCTGATGATAACAATTAAATATGCTTACTGTAGAAGACATGACAACCAAAGACTAAACATCATACAAAAATCTCATAGTTTTGCTGAAATTTCATAGAAAGATGAGAACAGGGCATTCAGGCCTAGTGGATCCTTTTCTATTGGTAATACAGAACCATCACAGAGTTTGGAGAGGGGGAGGGACTAGATTTAATATATTTGCCTAATGTAGCAACAGATTCCTTATATTTACTCTTTTTGCCTAAGGTAGGTCTGTCTCTGTAAGCAGAGATTAAGTTACAACAAATGAGAAAGCAGAGAGAAGAGAATTGGAATGTTAACATGGAGTAAGCCTCAGCTCATGAAATGACACTAACTTTATGGAAAGAGTGCAAAGCCTTCCAAAAACAAATACAAAAGTAAAATTACACAAACATCTTGGAGATACTCTTTTGAAGTCTGTCATTATTACACAACATTCTAAGGATATGAGGGTACTAAACATGTAATTGCCCCTTGATTATCAAACTTCAATACTTCCTTCATTCCTCTCTTCCTTTTCACATATATTGTTCTATTTTAATTTGGCCCTAGACTACGTGCTCCTATCATTTCGGCTTTATTCTTTGTGCCATCCTTACTGGGTTGGTTAATGTGGTTGGGTCATCCAATATGCACTCCTGTTTTCTTTCTCATTTCAATGTTTTAAAGACCTCTGTATCCTTGTAAACATCTCTTCAAATGCCACACTAAGCTGTGGTATAAATTTCCTCAGTGGAAATATTTCTAAAAGGTTTATTTTCATGGCAATTCCTAATGCCTAGGGACTATGTGTAGAACTGAACAACAACAACAAATCTGAGTCTCATTAAGAAAAAGTGAGAAATCTACTAGCAGCATCTGCTCTGGACTTCAAAAATGAATATGGGATAATTATGTTTACTATCATCATGTCCTTGTTATCTTTTTAAGAGGATTATAATAATGGAAAAGAAGCATATAGGAACAAACACTGAACAGTTCCTATAGCCGAGGAATCATGTATTATTACTCAGCCTTTAGAATATACTTGCTTAATTACATTATGTAAAAGTTTTACTAGAGTCATGATAGTCCTCTAATACTGCAGAATCAGCAGAAATGTCACGCAGTTATAGAGAACTAAGAGAATGCTTCATATTTAAAATGCGTGACTAAAAAACTTTATCATTTACTGACTACCATTAATAAGTAAAGGGTATTAAAACTGGTATAAGCCTCTCTTATTCTCTCCTTCCTTACTCCCTCCTCTCTTGACCTTTATATTATAAAAGGAGATTGTTAAGAACTGGTCTGTAGTCTATGAATTTTATTTAAAAACTTACTCAGAGTAGACACTATTTTATAAATTTTATTTTAATGAATGCACTCAGTCATCAAATTATATTTAAATTGTTGAAATAAAACTACCAGAATTATAATTTCCTCAAGTGCATCATGCATGATAGATTCATTTTCTATGAATGTCACCCACCACTAAACAAACATTTGAGTTAGTGCATTCCAGAAGGCACTGAAGAAAGTTCACATGACTGATACGCTTGGTGAATTCACAATCCATTTAAAATAACAAGAAAATATGTCCTTGCTATAAACTCTGGAAATCCAGCATGCATATTTTAATAATTCCTTCTGGGGGCTGATCACCAGCCTGTATCTTATGTATGTGTTACTGTTTTTTTAACCTGCAATGGCTGGCATACATATTCAAGGAGTATTCATGAAGAATGTCAGCAGAACACTCTTCAGCTAGAACAGGTAGGTTTTGATAACTTGCTAACAAAATGATGTAATTGTATACTTTAATAAAAGAGGAAGCATTTTATTTATTTATTTATTTTTAAATAATAAATTTTATTTTTATATTCCCCCATACAACTGCACATGCCCCATTCTGACCCCAATCCCTCCCCTCCCGGCCCCCACCCCCCAAAAAGTGTCTCTGGTTCATAGTTTTTTGTTGATTTTGATTTTCACTTTCTTATAGTTATTCTTTTTCCTGATCCCTTATTTAAGTTTTCTAGATTCCTGCTATGAGTGAGACCATCCGGTATTTTTCTTTTTCTTTTTGGCTTATTTCGCTGAGCATGATCCCTTCCAGCGCCATCCATGTTGCTGCAAATTGCATGTGTTTATCTTTTTTGAATGCTGAGTAATATTCCATGGTATATATGTACCACATCTTCTTGATCCAGTCATTTTGGGCATTTGGGCTGTTTCCAAAGCTTAGCTATTGTAAATAGTGCTGCTATAAACATAGGGGTGCAGGTATTCTTTGGAATTGATGTTTCTGTGTCTTTTGGGTAAATACCTAGGAGTGGAATTGCTGGATCATATGGAAGCTCTATGTTTAGTAGGTCCAGAAATCTCCACACAGCTCTCCATAGTGGTTGGACCAGTTTGCATTCCCACCAACAGTGCAAGAGAGTTCCTTTTTCTCCACAACCTCGCCAACATTTGTTGTTGCTAGTTTTTTTAATATGTGCCATTCTCACTGGTGTAAGATGGTATCTCATGGTAGTTTTGATTTGCATTTCCCTGATTACAAGTGATGTTGAACATTTTTTCATATGTCTGTTGGCCATTTGCATGTAAAAGAGGAAGCATTTTATATATAAGTTATAATTGAATGAAAACCATAATATTCTGATCATTAAGGCATCAGAAAAGGTAATTTTGAACTAGCATAAACAAATGTGTATAATTTCAGTAAGATGAGCCAGTCTGATGATAAATTCACTAACATTCCAGATCCAATGAGGCAATTTTATAGCTTGAGCTTAAATTATGGGTGGATACACATTGGGTTAGTTTTATCCCTTTGAAATATAGAGACAAACAACGTATAATATGGCAAAATAATGGAAAAATTCAATTCTTGCCTAGGTAAATTTAGGTCTAGAGCAAATCTGAAATCTAATCTAATCATACAATCAGATTATTAGATCTAAAATCTCAGATCCAGAAAATGAAAAATATTAACTTACTTTATTCCATATTAATTTGCCACTATTTTTACTTTGATATATTAAGTATTTCTAAACAAAAAAATGCATGGAATTCTAAGTGATAGAAATGATTAACTTAATCAATAATTCCTCTATAAATATCTATACATATATATTTTTAAAGATTTATTTTTTATGTATTTATTCAAGAACTGGGTACAGGCCAGAGGCAAGGAAGAGTGAGAGAATTCACCAGTGACAGAGCGGGGAGCAGAACAGGCAGATGGACTGAAAACACTGCTAAGGGGAGCAGTAGGTGAGGCAGGAGAGGTCTGCCGCGCCATGTGGGTATCTTCCTGGCTGGCCGAGAATGGAACCTGCGCTGCAGAGGCTGTGGACAGCTTACAGCACAATGCTCAACTCGTTGCACCACCAGGGAGGCCCTATACATATTTTCTAATTGAAGTAACACTGCATTATAACATCATATAACATTATATAAGTTTCAGGTATGCATCACTGAGAACAACATGTGTATGTATCACATTAAGTCCCTGTTAATGTCTAATGATATACTTCACAACAAAGTTTTCCCCTTTGTGCTTATTTACACATCCCTTTCCCTTTCAGAAACCACTAATCTATCTTACAGTACAAATATTTATTTTTCTGTCATTTAATTCATATGATTACAATCATATTACTTTTTTTTTTCAGTGCAATGGTCTAATTGCACTGCTAATACATTTGTTTTGGCAATTTTACAATTAAGGAGAGAGAGTCCCCATTTTTCTAAACATACTACCTTGTTCTATCTATATTTAAAACAGTTATTTTAAATATTTCAAACTTGGTCAATATATGTGAACAAGCCCATTGTACACTTTTAATGTTCAGGCTTATTCTATTAAATGTACAGGTAAATTTTTTCATTAGGAAAATATTTATAATAGTAAAGTAACCAGCAAACTTATTTTTTACTTTTCCAATTTTTGGGGTATGATAAGTGAAAATTACCAGAGGGCTATCTAGTCCATAAAAAAACTCACTGTCAGTAGAAACTATACACTTTCTTCCTATCTAAAGAACTGTCTGTTACACATTTCCACATACACTATTTAAGTGCTTTTATAGAAATACATGTAGGTGATTTCATTAATAAAGATACATAGTACTAGGCATTCGCAGCATTTTCCCCACCAAGAAAGCAATGACAGTTGAAGAGAGCAATTTTTCATCTTTAGTCACATAAAGGGCACAGGAAAAGTTAGTCTCCTTCATTGCAGCCTATTCATCCAGTCTCAGAGGAAGTTCCTAGCAGAAATAAACCAAAAGCTCTTTGAAACAATTTATTCAATTAGTTTAATTAGTTTTCATTCCTTTTTTCTACGATCAGGATTATTAGTATAATTTATACCACTCAAAAAAGTAAATCTTGGACTTGAGGCTTAATTGTGACTTAATTAGAAAGAATTCTTATTCTGTTGTTTTTAACCTATACCCTTGAGGTTGAAGGGGGTTAATTTTATTTTACAAAAAATAAATCTAAATTCAAAAATATCATATAATCCTTGTGAAAGATTGAAGCCATAGCTGGAATCTAAATCAGTACTCTTAGTTCAGGTTTTTTGTTTTTTTTTATGATAGAGCTAAAGAATAAATTCTCAAAGAAGTGCTGAGAGAAAGGCAGCATCTGAAAAAAAGAAAATGTAAAAGAATATGGGAAAGATCTAAATCAAAACTGAAACACGGTAAAAAATTTAGGGACAAAAATATAAGCCTGGAAACAATATTTACAAAATTTATAATGAATTTCAAAGCTTTTGTGACTTTTTGTTTGAAAAAATACAGTAAGTGTTGTTAAAGTTAACTCTTTTTTTTTCAGAAATTTTTGTCTTCTCTCTGTCCAGAGGAATCAAGCTATTTCTATATATCATATCTTCAAAACTACTAGTTTAAATTATCATTTTTCCATTATTTTCATTTTGAAGACTTCCTGAAGACTAGATAGAGATGATGAATAGCTCAGTAATACCGGAGTTTGTGTTGTTAGGACTCACCAACAATTGAAAACTTGAAATTTTCTTTTTTTGCATATTTTTGTTGGCCTATGCAGCCCTTATGGCAGGAAACCTTCTCATTGTGATCACTGTAACCTTTGACTCTCATCTGCACTCTACACCCATGTACTTCCTCCTTGGAAATCTCTCCTTCCTCGATATGTCTATTTCCACAATCACCACCCCTAGCATGATCATCGATTTTCTCAGGGAAAAGAAAACTATTTCCTTGTGGGGCTGTATGGCTCAGATGTTCTTCCTCCACTTTTTAGGAGGGAGTGAGATGACTCTTCTCATAGTTATGGCCATTGATCGGTACATTGCAATATGAAGGCATCTGCACTACATCATTATGAAATGCCGGGTGCCTCTGGGCTGTGTGCTGCTGTCCTGGGCTGTTGGTTTTGTGCATACAATGAGCCTTTATGATCACCTTGCCCTTCTGTGGTCCCAATGTAGTGAACAATATTCTCTGTGACCTCCCTCTTGTCCTAAAGCTTGCCTGCACAGAGACTTACATTCTGGAGTTGCTGGTAATTGCTGACAGTGAACTGTTGTCTTCATCTGCTTCATTCTCTTGCTTGTTTCCTACACTGTTATTCTGGTAACTGTCAGACAGCGATCCTCTGGTGGACTTTCCAAGGCTCTATCTACACTGTCAGCTCATATTACTGTGGTCACACTCTTCTTTGGACCATGTATCTTCATTTATGCTTGGCCATTCAGTGGCTTTTCAGTGGATAAATTTCTTTCTGTGTTTTATTCCGTTATCACACCTTTACTGAACCCCATTATTTACACTCTGAGGAATCAGGAGATGAAAGCGGCCATGAGTAGACTGAGGACCCAACATGTCAGCTCCTGACAGAATTTCTAGACAACAATCAGCATGAACAAAGTTCTCCACACAACACCCACCTATATTGCATCCCAGAATATGTTGGTAGTAATTTGATTTGCCTGTAATTTTTAAATATTCATAATGTATATTAAAATTATCAAAAACTGTTATTTCTATGACATGATTGTTTTATTGTAAGAATACTCATTAAAATTGAAATTCAGTTTGGTGTATTTTTTTAATTCAATAAAAGATTATACATAATAAATCTCTCACAGACTATAGTTTGATATCCAGAAAGATATAAGAACAAATTTAAAACAAAGAGAAATCAAATATGAGAATGTTTATGTATTTTCACTTTAGAACATGGTATCTTTTTTTTTTTTTATAGCTTTTTTTTTTTTAATTTTTATTTATTTATTTATACAAGCACTGGTTACAGTCAGAAGCACCAGAAGCACAGGAAGGTGAGAGAATTCACCAGAGCCAGAGCAGGGAGCAGAACAGGCAGAAGGACCGAAGTACACTGCTGAGGAGAGCAGCGGGCGGCAGGAGAGGTCTGCGCGCCATGTGGGACCCTCGTCAGTGGCCGGGGATCGAACCGGCGCTGCAGAGGCTGTAGGCAGCTTCGCAGCCCAGCGCTCAACCGCTGCGCCACTAGGGAGGCCCAGAACATGGTATCTTTCAACTAAATTCTCTAGTACTAAGTATCTACAAAATCGTGAACTTTTCTAAGCCAATAAGCTCTTACACTCACGCTTTTTTGATTCCTAATATTAGTAAGTTTATTACATTTTTAACTAAGCAAACATGTTACTTTCATGAATAGATAGACCCAAATGTTAAGTGTCATCCACTTCCAAGAAACACATTTATTTCTTTTTTCTTTTTTTTTAAAGATTTATTTATTAATTTACACAAAAACTAGCATATAGGCCAGACGCACGGGAGGGTGAGAGACTCAACAGACACAGAGCGGGGAACAGAACAGGCAGACTGACGAAATACACTGCTGAGGGGAGCAGCGGGTGTGACAGGAGAGGTCTGCAGAGCCATGTGGGACTCTCGCAGGCTGGCTGGCCAGTATTGAACAGGCACTGCAGAGGCTGCGGACAGCTTTACAGTGCAGCACTCAACCACCTGCACCACCAGGAGAGGCCCCACATAGTTATTTCTTAAGAAAAGAGAAATTCCTCCTGGCTTGTAAGTTATGCACAGCTTATTTTTCCTTTATTCATATTTTCCATATATCTCTCAAATACTAATTGAGAATGTTGCTATTGTTTTAATCCCATAATCAAGGAATAAATGAAAAAGACTTTATATGTTCCAGGCATTCACTTCACAACATAACTGGAAGCATTTAAGTTTCCTGTGAAGTTACATAAAGTATACTAAATTATAACATGATGTATGGTCCATGGACTTTAGAATAAAACCACTATGACCTCTTTGATATCAAATTCAAATATTCTGCTTCTTCCTGGTGACTTAGCCTTAATCAGCTAGGTCTCTATAAATACATTTTATCAAATTTCCTACTATACTCTTGGAGGAAATGTAGACTGGCTCAGCATCTATAGAAAACAGTACAGAGGTTTTTCAAAATATTAAAAAGAAGACCAGTCATATTATTCAGCAATTCTACTCCTACGTATCTATCTGAAGAATGTAAAAACACTAATTCAAAGGGATATGTGCACTCTTATGCTTAATGCAAAATTATTTACAATAGCCACATCATGAAAATAATCTAAGTGCCCTACAAGATGACTGAATGAGGGAGATGGGGTATGTGTGTGTTTGTGTGTGTGTGTGTATGTATGTCTGTCTGTCCATCCGTCCATCCATCCATCCATCCATCCACACATTGGAACACTACTTAGCTATAAAAAGTTATGAACTCTTACCATTTGTGACAACATGGATAGAACTGTTCATTGCAGAACTATTTACAATATCCACATCATGGAAATAATCTAATCACCATGAAAGATGAGTGAGTGAATTAGAGAGATGGTATGTGTGTGTGTGTGTGTGTGTGTGTGTGTGTGTGTGTCCGTTCATCCATCCATCAATCCATCCATCCACACAATGGAACACCACACAGCTATAAAAACTTATAAGCTGCTTGCGATTTGTGACAACATGGATAGAACAGAAGAGGCTGGTGCTAAACAAAATAAGTCAGGTGTTCCAGATGGTTTCATTCATATGTGGGATACTGTGGAAATACAAATGGTCAGACAAAACCAAACCAATAGCAAACCCTAACCATCTGATTGCAGAACTGAGACTACTACAGCGGAAGTGAGAGAGGGTAAGAGCAAAATGGGTTGTGATCATAATGGCCTGTGGTGGAAGATAATTGGTGCTTTGGTGGTGGGTATAATGTGCTAACATACATCTGAAGGGTATAACCCTATACCTCTAAATCATATACAATGTTGTAAACCAATGCTATTCTCAATTTTAAAAAGTTAAATAAACTATATATAATGAACCATGTTAAAAAAAGATCATTTAATAAATCATGCATCTTTAAGTTTTACTATGTGTAGACTTAAAGGAACAACTGTGTTTGTTAGGATGCATACATATAGGACAAAAGTAACTGTCTTGGCTATATACATCATCCTGTTGATGAGAATGGTATATACTCCCATTTGAATAAATTGTAAATTATATCTACTGACAGAGTTTATAAATTTACTGCATAGTGGTCTCCCTTATTTTTGTGGTTATTACTTTGTTTTAAATTTGTCTGCTGTGGGTAATGGGCTTTTTTCATTATAGTCTACTATCATTACTATTGTTTTTTAGTTTTATATATATATATATATATATATATATATATATACACACACAAGTAAATGCACTAGTATAAATATATCTATGTGTATATATTTTATACAGATATGTGGATACATTTAAATATGTGTCTACTTTAAACTAAATAATCATATAGGCACACCAAAATATTCATAGGTGTATATTATGTTTTTAATAAATGTATATTATATATAAACATGATTTTATTTCTGAACTTTGAAAATAAGTTAAAGACATAAGTTCTGTCAATTATAAAAAAGAAACTTCTTTATAAATGAAAAAAAAAATAGTCCAGAACCAATCATGGAATCACAAGCTATATTTCACTGCCCTGTCTCTTTATTATACTTAATTCTCAATACTCTAAATCATTTTAAGTCTCACACCACCCATCATTGTAAGTAAAATTCTTGTAGGAATTTTATTTGAAAATGAGTCATATAAATAATAAAGCTGGAAATGACCATTCATTTTCTGGAATTGGTACCAAAAATGTTTGCTTCATCTAATTAATTTTACAAATCAAAATTACAAAAAAAAAAAACAAACAAACACCAGTCTTAACCTTGCTGAAGAGAGAGAAGAAAGCAAACCATTAGCATCAACTCCTCTCCCATCTCCCTAGCAGGCTTGATTTCATCTGTCATATTCAAACTATCTAACACTACACTGCCACGAAACACTTACTTATGAAGCATTATTCCCTCAACAGACAGAATTCCCATTAGAATCACTTACGATATTTCCTGATCTTTGCAGCACTTACTGGACACTACCTAATAACAGCAGAAACTATATTAGGAAGTCCCCAGATTACAGTTCGTCTACTTCATGATCTGTTCCCACTTAAGGACCTATGTATGCAGAAGGCTCCTGGCCATCGAGATATTTTGCCATCTGAACTCATTGTAACTGCTTCTGAACTGGTGAGCAAAAGACACATTTTATAATAATGTCAATGTATTTGTCAATTACAACTCATCCAAAATAGATATCTTATTTTTTGCTTTCCTATTACCTTTTGTGCTTCTATTGTTAAAACATTTCATAACAGTTGAAAGAGATTTTGATTGATGATACATTGTCCAAATAAGTTTTCTTAAGATTATCATATTATAGCAGTTGAAAAAAATCTCCATTAGAGGAGTCCTCTAAATATACATTTAATGTGTTTCAAATAATTTCATATTTTGTTATGAACTTAGAACTATTCTTTCTGGACTGTAAGAGAAGGCATACAAAATAATGAGACTAATGTCCCCCACAAAATCTACCTATAAAAAAGTAAAATTTCTCAGAAACATGGCAACCTATATTCCGTATTGCAAATGGAAATGAATGTTTGAATCTTGAGACAACAATTGCAAAAATAATCAATAAAATTTGTTATCAGTCATGAAAAAGTAGTCTCAGGTTGGGAGAATCTATCATATATGATTATTATTTATTAGTTGATTGGAGAACAACAACTTAAATTCAGAGAAGTTCAGAGCATCAGATCAAGTCCTTGAAACTGAAATCATCTTCTAAACAAGAAAAGGTTTGCAAAATATTTCTGCTGTGGCAAAACACAGGACACCAGAGCAGGGGAGTCTATTGTTCTGGTGAAAGGAGTATGGGGAAAATGAAAGGCAACATTCAAACTTTAATAATGCTTTACCCTGAAGTCCAAAGTATTTCACATGAGATACAAATGTATGAAACATCCAACTTCAGGCTGAAAAAAAAAAGTCCTATGATATAGAAGAAAAAATTCTAAGGTGCCATTATAGGAAGTTGCTCCCTAGGTATGCATGGGTTTCAAACTGTTGTCCAATGATCATCTGGTGAACCATAACGTTCAACTCAATGTTGAGTCTCATGTTTTTGCTGTAGCTAATGGTCATAGTAAAGACTGAGGTATTATGCTGTAGAGTAGACTATAGTCTGCTGTGAGGAAAGCACAGTATGAGTTCCATACCAAGAAAGCTCACTGATAAACGAGGCCATATAAGAATTTTAACTCTTGGCAGCAGGCACTTCTACTCAAATGGGACTATATAATACAGATAAATTACTATGTGCTCTAAAATGGTAATAGTGAAACTTTTTCAATTATCTAACACTTTCTTTTTCAGTAGGTATTTGCCTATTCTAATTGTATTATCCAAAATTATAATATTTAAAGCTTATGATGCTATGCAAGACTCTGCTGGAGGTAATCTTTAAATCTATGGTTAAATAACATTTAACTTTCATGTCATGAATTCCCAAGCTTGAATTCCAATCTGTATAAAGATGTGGAAGTTAATAATAGGAATAATAACAAGTAACATTTATTGTGTGACACACAATGCTAGATTATATGGCAAGTCCTTTTCTCACAAATTTTAATAAAAATTAATCTTTTAAGGTCTCACATTCTTAATTATAATTTTTGGTATATAGCATAATTACTCATAAAAGTGATATGAAAAATAATGGATAACATAGATCTTTCAAGATTTCAAAACAGTGTTTCATGCCTGGGACCCAATGTTCTAGATGTTTTCTTTTTACATTGCATTTTTTCTGACTATTAATAAAAAGACACATTTCCCTTATAGATATATCTGTTGTTGGAATTACTATTGAATGAAATGACTATAATATTATTATCTGAAAGTTAATATTATTGTTTTTATAAGTTATTGTTAAAAAAGATCATTGGGAGCAATTCTTTCTATAGTGCATTTTTTCACTTTTAAAAAAGCAAGCATTTTCGGGCCTCCCCTGGTGGCGCAGCGGTTGAGAGCTGGGCTGCGAGGCTGCCCGCAGCCTCTGCAGCGCCGGTTCATCGGTTAATTCTCCGGCCGCAGGCGAGGGTCCCACAAAAAAAAAAAAAAAAACAAAAAACATTTTCCATGTTCTTAAACAGTTGTTTCAAGCATCACAAGCATCATCTCACTGTTGGCATAACATTGCAGTCCAAATTTCCAATTATATACACTCAGAAAGCCCCATTTACTGCTTCAAATTTTTGCATATACAATGCTACCATAATGATTTTATAGCACATAGTAGTTAATCATTGCCTTATGATAAGTTCTGAGAAGAGGAAGATTAGTCACAAAGGTTCTGCATATTGTAAAGTTTTGAAATGCGGAAAATGACAAAACATTTTGAACTGTAAGGTACTTTTAGTGGAGGACAAGCTCAGAGGGATGTGATAGGTTCCTTGGGAAAAGAAAATAAAAAATACACTACCTATAAAGAAGGCAAAAAAACACTCATAGAGAAACTTCAGGCAACAATTTATAAGTATTATTTATATCTGAATTGGTTGAAAATTAAAATCAAACTACCTATTAAGCAATAAAACTCTGAAGTGAGGATGTAATAACAGCTCCATAAAGGACAGTAATGGGCATCGCAACAACAGGTCCAGTAGAACTATGCTTAAAGGAATTCAGAGGTTGAGCACAACCTTTTTTTTTTTTTTTTTTTTTTGTCTAAGTCCGGGAAACTGAGATCTGGAAAGAAAGATGAGGCACCTGGTTCTTAGTCCCAAGCTTTCATCTCTATTTCGATATGCATCATACTCATTCTTCTCACATCTTAGTCATAAAAGCATGGAAATCATGACACTGAATTTCATTTCTCGCCTGGTGATTAACTGTACTCCTATTCACGTTGTTTGTGCATCAGACACGCACACACAAACACACACCAAAAAAAAAAAAAACAGTATCCTCCAGATTGGACAATAATGTTCTGCCAATTTTGTCAGAATTAAGGAAGTTAGAATGGCTTCTTCAGACTGAGGTCCATTATGGACTGTGGCCCACAATATTCAGGTCAGTATTGTTTTGCATGTGAATAGAGGTCTGATGGAAAATATATAACTAATATATGAATTGCAAAACCTGGTTCTCTCAAAGAATAGTTTTATAAAAACACATGTGATGTGGCAATAAATCTAAATGCTGTGATATTTAGATGTCACAAGTGATAACTCTTATACTTCTCAGTCTTCCTTGCTCCCGCTGTAATATATGACCCTTCTTAGATAAGACAGGGCCACTGAGAAACAGAATATATATATTCCTGCTGCTTAGCCACAGCTGCCCTTGTAACATATGGATCTTATAAGAACTATCTAGTATTTGGGCTTCAGTCACAGCAGACAAGGTATAAAGAGTTGAGACACATTAGGATAATAGTCTCTGCCAGAAAGGCTTTCCAAGAGTGTGTAGATATCCGATATCTATCACTTTGGATTGGTAGAAATTCAAGAATGAAAAAGCAGCCGGGTTCACTCCAATCTTACTCACTCAACTATCCAGAGTTCCAGGATCACAGACATTCTTAACTCCGGGGCTGATTCAGAACTAAAACAGAATTCCTTAAGGCAATTGTGGGCAGACAATAACACCCAGATTCATCCATTTTCAGAGCCCCAAAATTCTTCCAAGAATTCAGACTAAGGGATTTCATCTCATGGGAAAAACACAAAACTCTTCAACATGATAGTATCTCCATTGTCCTATGAAGAAGCATCTGGGCTCATGGATTGTTTGTGTGAACCAAGAAATATATCAATCAATAAATTATTGCTTACTAGCCAATGTTAGAGGTAGAAAATTTTGATGATAAGCCCTCCTTCTAGAGATAAAAAAGGTAATACTCAATTTCAAAAACAAATAATGATGAAAAGACTCAAAGGAAAGAGAAATATCAGCAACTTACATTATATATTATTCTCTTTTTCTCTCTACAGATCATCCCAGAACAAGCCATACATGGAGTCCCTGGAACAATTGAATCAGTCCCAAGTGTCAGAATTCATTTTGCTGGGACTGACCAGCTCCCATAATATTCAGTTTCTTCTCTTTGTACTTTTCTTGGTTATCTATGTGCTCACAGTCTCGGGTAACCTTCTCATTGTGGTCACAGTGTTTTACAGCTCAAGCTTAAACACCCCCATGTACTTTCTCCTTGGGAACCTCTCCTTTGTGGATTTGACGCTTGCTTCATTCGCTACCCCAAAGATGATTGTAAACTTGATAAAACAGCATAAGACTATTTCCTTTGCTGGATGCTTCACACAAATCTTTCTCCTTCACTTCCTGGGTGGAGTTGAAATGGTACTTCTGGTCTCCATGGCCTATGACAGATATGTGGCTATCTGTAAGCCACTACATTACATGACCATCATGAGCAGGAAGGTGTGTGTCTTACTGGTCATGACCTCATGGTTCTTAGGTCTCCTTCATGCAGGGCTTCAGATACCCTTTGTTGTGAACTTGCCTTTCTGTGGTCCCAATGTAGTGGACAGCATTTTCTGTGATCTCCCTCTGGTTACTAAGCTTGCCTGCACAGATACCTACGTTGTACAGATAGTCATTGTTGCTAACAGTGGGATGATCTCTCTGAGCTGTTTCATTATTTTGCTTATCTCCTACAGTCTGATCCTCATGACCATCAGGAGCCACTCTTCTGCTGGCCAGGCCAAAGCCCGTTCCACTTTGACTGCCCACATCACTGTGGTGATTCTCTTCTTTGGCCCCTGCATCTTCATCTATATCTGGCCCTCCAGCAACCACTCAGTGGATAAATTCCTTGCTGTATTTTATACCATTGTCACCCCTATCTTGAATCCAATTATCTATACCCTGAGAAACAAAGAAATGAAGACAGCCATGAAGAAACTTGGGAGTGCCTTTGTGAGTCCTAGAGAAGTTACTAGGTAAAATGTAGAAGTCAGACACAAGGTAATTTTAGGTTTCTAAAGGGTTTCCTTTTTAAAAAATTAAATTCATTTACTTATTTTTAATTGAAGTGCTATTTTTGATTCCTGCATCAAGTGTTACTACCATAGTAGGGTTTCTTTTTTAAAAATGTGATAGGATCCATACAAAGTAAGCCAAGTAAAGCACAGCAAATTTATAAAAAACACACATTACATTTGAATATAATGCCAAAAAGAAATAAATGGTTTCAGTTTTTTTTTTTTAAGATGTTGCCAATACTTTCAATGAGAAACTAACTTGAATTTAAGGGGAGTTAGTAAATATATTTTTTTTCAATGTATTCAGAAAGTATCAGTGGAAGGAGAAAGCACAGTCAATCCTCAGAAAGACCATGACACTTATGAATAGTCAGAATGTTTGGTTGTTGTGGTAGACCCAAGGTTGCTTCTCTGTCTTCTCTGTCATATTAATGTGAGTCAACACTCATATGTGGTACTTCCTAGGAAAAGAGTGACTCTGAGTTTTAGTATCTACCCACACTATCAAAAAATACTAATTGTTTTTTTATTTCCTCAAAATGAGAGCTGTCAGTGCTTTTAGTTGTCTAACAAAAACTTACTCTAACAAAAATTTACTCCTATTCCTATTTCTCAATTTCAAAAAACTATTTTCCTGACTCAAAAAAGGTGCAAAACTCAGAGAGATACTGATTTTATCCCTAGTAATAATTGGAATTTATTATATATTTATCAAATCGGATATAACACGCACTATGATTTTCTGGAGAATAAATATTATGTAATTTGGATGTCATCATGTCACTTCTAGTTACCATTAGTAAATCACAATTCACAGAGTTTGTTTCGCTGAAAATTTGAATAAATTCATTCACAAATTGTCACTTAATCTTCTCTGTAATATATGTCATTGAACAGGAGATAAAAATCAGTGATATGGAAGTTTTATTTTATCTTTTAACAAGTCTATTTGCAAGCAAAGTGAAGTCTTGATAACAAAAGATAAAAACTATTTTTGGTAGGTTTTTATATATCAACATTTATATATCATTGACCATATTACAAAACTAGAATATTTTCAATTTTAATTTTGTTTTCAAAACCTTCCACATTCCCAAATATTTAAAAATTCACATTTATACAAAATTCATTGTAAGACACATTGTCTCCCAAAACAAGTATAGAAATGGAGCTGTACTTGAAATATAGTATATTAGATCATCAATGATACATATCTGGAGTTAACTGTCTTTTATTTTAATTTGTTAAAATGATGTGATATGTTGATTTTTGTATATTTTAATGAGATAATATTGTTTTACAACACTGTGTATAATTTAGGGCTGTAGGATCACACCTCCTCAAATGCATATTAACATACCATACCGACCATCAAAACACCAATAATCCTCAATCATTGACTACTGGGCCCCGTCCCTCTTTTGCTCCTCACCTGCCCTCTCCTCTAGTATTCTCAATATGAGTGTATATTTTGGTTTACTTTTCACCATTCCTTTGGTTTTGTAACTTTATATTCTACATATGATGAAATCATCAGTATCTGTCTTCTTCCTGTTTTTTGCCCACATAACATACACTCTTCCAGTTCCATCCATGTTGTTGCAAACTGCAAGAGTTCATTTTTTTGTAAAATCATATTTTATTGTATATATATATAATATGCTTTTTAAAAAATATTGATTGATTGATTGATTGATTTATGTGTAGAAGAACTTGGATGTAGGTCTAAGGTGCAGTGGTGAGAGGATTCACCAGAAACAGTTGAGAAGCAGAATGGGAAATCTACTGAAATACAATGCTAAAGAGAGAAGAAGGCAAGACAGGAGAGGTCTTCTGTGCCATGTGGGTTAACTCCCTGGTCAGGGGTCCAACCCAGGCTGGAGCATAAACTTTTAAGCCACTAGGGAACCCCATATATGTAATATATCTTTATCTACTCACCTGTCAATGTTAGATTGTTTCCATAACTTGACTATTGCAAATAGTGCGGCAATGAACAGAGATTGCATATATGCCAGTGAATTAGTTCAAAACTAGTTTTTAATGAATAAAGAAGAACTTGAAATATAGGACAGAAATTTCAGGTAGTGGTAACTAGTGGGTTATAGAAACAATAGAAAATAGTAAAATGTACCTATGTGATCACTCAATGAAAATCATTTGAGTAACACAGTAAGCATTCTTTTTTTAACTTTGGTGAATGGCAGAATTTAAGAACTGATGGATTTTAAAATACATAAGTTATTTCCTTATCTTTTATAATATTATCATATAATATTAAGTTATTATAATAGATATAATATAGCTATTTCAGAAGACATTTCTGGTAAATCCCTAATTCCTATCATTTTTCCCCAAAACTTTATTAAATAATAAATAAATATTGCCATTCTACAGAACAAATCAAGTTTGTGAATATGAACAATAACTGAAAGAGATGCAGATTGGAAATAAGTACACATTATAAGTGTGAACACCTCAGAGATTCTACTGTGATTGTCCCAGTCAAAAGACAAAACATTTAAGAATAGCTTGAAAGCTGTGATAGAAGAGCGACAGTAACAACTATTAGAGAGTAGGAAAATTGCCAAGACATTTAGAGAACTCCTTCACATCCTGCAAATATCATTATTCTATTTGACATGTCCACAAAATATATTTTTCATTGACTCTAAGATATATTATAAAGCTACACTAAATAAAACATTATGGTATCGCTAAAAGAATTAATAAGTATAAACAAACAGAATGGAAATCCCAGAAGTTGAGGCATAAATATAGACAACTTACCTTGCACATAGGAGCAAAGACAATAGAACATATCAAAGATAATCTCTTCATCAAATGGTGTTGAAACAACTAGACATCCAGGTGCAAAAAAGAAAAAATAACTTAAACATAAACGGTATACCCTTTATAAAAATAACTCAAAATAGATCATAGATCTAAATTAAAATGCAAAACATCAATCTTCTAGAATATAATATGAAAAATTCTAAATGACCTTGAGTGTGGCAATGACCAAAGATATGATGTATGTAAAAATAACTGATAATCTGGCCTTCATTAAAATTGAAAACTTCTGATCCAAGAAAGACAGTCAAGTGATTAAGCACATAAGTAACTAAAGAGCTGAATATTTGGGGCCTCCGATGGTGGTGCAGGAGTTGAGCGCTGGGCTGCGAAGCTGCCCAAGGCCTCTGCAGAACCGGTTCGATCCCCGACCGCCGGGCGAGGGTCCCACATGGCGCGCAGACCTCTCCTGCCGCCCGCTGCTCCCCTCAGCAGTGTACTTTGGTCCTTCTGCCTGCTCTGCTCCCCGCTCTGGCTCTGGTGAATTCTCTCACCCTCCCGCGCTTCTGATTGTACCCAGTGCTTGTATAAATGAATAAATAAATCTTTAAAAAAAAAAGAACTAAATATTTGTAAACCAAATATCTTATAAAGGAATGTCATCCAATATACATGAAGAACTCTCAAAGCTCAACATTAAAAAGACAACCTGATTTAAAACTGGGCAAACACTCACTAAAGAATAGCCTGAGTTCTATCCCTGGCCAGGGAGCTAACCCAAATATGATGCAGCAGACTTGTCTCACCCACTGCTCCCCATAGCAGTGTATCTCAGAAAATCCACCTGTTCTGCTCCCCACTTTGTCACTGGTGAATCCTCTTACCCCCCCACATTGCTGGCCTATACCACATGCCTTCTACAAATAAATGAATATTAAAAAAAGAATATATAAAAATAACAAATAAGAATATGGAAATATGTTCAACATCATGTAACATTAGAGAACTGAAAACTGGAACAATTGAGATACCACTGCAAAACTATGGAAATGACTAAATACAAAACATTGACAACACAAATGCAGATAACAATATGGAACAACAAGTACCTTCATTCATTGCTGATGGGAATGCAAAACAGTAGTTTAGTAGTTCCTTACAAAACTAAAGAAAAAAAAATTTTAAAGAAAATTTTACCACACAATTCAGTGATCACATTCCTTGATATTTGAGAAAATGCACAGAAAACTTCTTTCCACACAAAAACCTACAGTTGATGTTTACAACAACTTTT
The DNA here is from genome assembly GCF_964194135.1 of Talpa europaea. NCBI lineage: Eukaryota > Metazoa > Chordata > Mammalia > Eulipotyphla > Talpidae > Talpa > Talpa europaea. Next base: position 58,797,169 of record NC_140075.1, on the reverse strand, counting down.
TCATATATACACAAAAATTGGATGTAATAGAACTGTTCTTCAATAGGTAAGTGGATAAGTATCTGTGGTAATTCCAGACAATGAAATATTATTCAATACTATAATTAATATAGCCAGCCTGAAAAGACATAAAAGATTCTTATATACATGCATATTACATTCTATATGATTCTAAACATACAATACTGTAGAAATGGTAAAACTATGGAGTCACTGAAAACATCAAGAGTTCCAAGAGGTTAAAGGAGAGGGAAGAATAAGTAATCAGAACCCAGAGGACTATTAATGCCAAGAATTTATTCTGTACAGTACTACAATACAAAACTACTATGATGAATATATATCAATGTCAAAATCTCATAGAATGTTCAATGCCGAGAATGAACTTGAATGTAAACTATCAACCTTGAGTGGTAACGATGTTATCAGTGTAGGCTCAATGATGCTAAAAAACTAACATTGTAGTTCAGGATGTAGATTGTAGGGGATGAAGATTGCAGAGGATCTCTCTTTAGTGTTTGCAGTTTAAATGAAATACAATTTAAAACTTCACTAATATTGAATGCTTGGTTGCATTTTATGTGATTTTCCTTGTCTCCCTGTTCAGACATCTATAATATGCAAAAGCCATCACTCTTGATAAAAAATTCCCCAAGAGATGTCCATGATAATTATTTTCATGATTCCTGTTATGTCCAGAACATAGAAGAGGAAAATATCACCCAAGGGGTTTTCCAGGGCTGAATCTGCCAGGGGTGAATTATATATCAGACTGAGGGAAAGCTCTTCCATTGACAATGTTCTACCCAACAATAACAGATACCATCACACACATACATCAGAGAAGTGAATATTCATCTGGCCTTAGGGCAAATTTTTTGTTTAGTAAGTTATCTGTGTCATGTATATTGTTTCTATCATTAAATAATATTTCTATGTATCTGTATCTATTTTACATGTGGTCACTGTAGGGCATGTTTAGCTTCTGTCCTTTAAAGATAATTACAGATTTTCTCCTATTGTATTCCTACTGGAATTTCTAAGGTCTCCTTAACAAGGATGGATATATCATTAGACTGCAGTGCCTCAGATGCACTCAGATCTGCTTTAGAAGTTCACAGTTCTCAAATAGCACTTGACATTAGCAAATTTCAGTGATCTGCCATGATGACAAATATCCTTGCCATTTGAAGAAGATTAAGTTGTTTTTATCTGACAGTATTGTATGCTAAGATAGCTTATAGCTGTTACTATAAGGAATAAAATTCTTAATCTGAGAAAAAAGAAAAGCAACTTGAACTAGTGAATTCTAAAATTATGAAATTCTCAACGTTTGTATTTTTATAAAAAACCTGATCTGAGAGGATTTGATAAGTTAGCCAATACATACTCAGATAAGGTACACAGGGAGATAGAATTGTTACTAATTAAAAAAAAAAAACTTAGCTGGGAGGAAAACACCTATAGACAGGGTAAAAAAGAATGTTTTCCTATATTTTAATACTACTAAATGAATATTTCAGTTTGTCTCCATTTCTTTTTTTTAGAGATTTATTTATTTATTTTATACAAGAACTGGGGTGCAGGTCAGAAGCGCGGGAGGGTGAGAGAATTCACCAGAGCCAGAGTGGGGAGCAGAACAGGCAGACCGAGCGAAGAGACTGCTGAGGGGAGCAGCGGGCGAGGCAGGAGAGGTCTACTGTGCCATGTGGTGTTCTCCTTGGCCGGTAGGGCATTGAACTGGCGCTGCAGAGGCTGAGGTCTTTGTCTCCATTTCTTAATTTTTTAATTTCATAAAAGTTTTCATACCTCCTTTTATGAAAATTCTCTGTGAATTACAGGTGACCATTCCAAAGGTGCTGTAATAGAATGCACTATTTCAAAGAGAATAAAGTAGTTGTTTCCAAAAAGCAAGCAGCTTGTCTGATACTTCCTTTGCACATACACTTACTAAACAGTTGCTAAGTCTACGCTTGTTAACTTAGGGAAAATGTAAGTAGGAGGTACTTTAAAGAAAGGTGTTTCTGTCTTTTGCTAATAGAATGCAGTTGGGGTTCATTAGAGATTGTGGCAGGTAAGTTTTGATAACAGTATTGTTTTAAGTGTATTTTGATGACTAAGGAAAGAAGCAGCTAAATGCATTATACATGCACTGAGCACCAGAGAGGTTTAAGTGCTTCTTGTAGATTGTCTTATTCATCTTCACAAGTCTATTAGATGAATGCTCTCTTTTTACTAAGGAAATGGAAAAGAAATAGGTCACAATTTCAACAAGTAACATAGTTAGATTTTCAGACCAGTTCTGACTAATTACACTGCTCATGGTTATTCTACTCATGATCCTACATATTAGATTTATACTGATAAGTAATATAATCAGACCACCAATATTACAAATATTAGTAACTACTAAATTGATTTTTTTAAGAAAACAGTAATGACTACTTATTGGTAAACTATTGCCTACTAATGTATATTTTCATATTTTAGCAAATTCCTCTCAAGCACAGTTAATCCTTGCTTTAACTAGTAGTTGTTTACTATGTCACTTATTCCAATATGTATAGAACTCATCACTGAAAACTAATCCTGGAAACGTTTATCTTGACAAATTTAAGTTTCATGGTAGAGCCAAATTCCTTAAGTTTCTCAGGGGACATAAATGTAATATCAGGTTATTTTCTTTAGAAATTAAATAAATTTGTAGTATAAGTGATCTGTTTATTTGTAAGTTGTGAGATTATTATCATGTGTCCCCCTTTCCACAACAAATATATACCATTCTTTTTTTTTTTTTTTAAGATTTGTTTATTTATTTATACAAGCACTGGGTACAGTCAGAGGTGTGGGAGGGTGAGAGAATTCACCAGAGCCAGAGCAGGGAGTAGAACAGGCAGAGTGATGAAGTACACTGCTGAGGGGAGCAGCTGGCATGGCAAGAGGGGTCTGTGCGCCATGTGGGACCCTCACCCGGCAGCCGGCGCTGCAGAGGCTGCGGGCAGCTTTGCAACCCAGCGCTCAACCTTTGTGCCACCGGGGAGGCCCCATATATATACTTCTTAATCCTTTAGGAGAATCTTTATTTCATCCTTATTCTATGCTTCTGAGCAAGACATGAAGAAACGAGGGCTCATGATGAGGTCATGGTTTTCATTGTTCACCAGCTCTCCTTTACACCACCCTTGTGATTTAAAAGGATAAAAAAGGAAACAGATAAAAAGTAAAAGAAAGCCAAGAAAATGGAATAATTAGAAGGAGGGGAGAGATGTAATTATCTTTCCTTCATCCAGCTTGAAAATATTCTCAATTTACCTAACGGTGTATATAAGCAATGCCATCATTACAGATAGCAGTGATAAACTGGTGATCTCTGCAGTTTCAACTTTATGGTCTCTTAATAACAAAGATATACTTTGATTATAAATGTTGTCATTTATTCTCATCATAGAAAGAAAAAACTACATACAGTATTTCAAAAATTTAGGGATTTCCTAGACTCTAGTGATAAAATTGACACTAAATATTTTGTCTATTGATCAACTATAGTTGCAAGGATTTTCCTTTCAGAGTTCATTACATCAGACTCTGAATCTGAGTTATCTTTCACTTTGGTGAATACATTTCTCACATAACTCTCCACTGACAGTTTTTCTTTCTTTTTTTTTTTTTATTGAGGTACCTTTGGTTTATAACATTGTGTATAGTTAAAAGGTATGGGATCACATTGCTACACTCACCACAAAGACATAGTCATCCAGAGTCTACCATAGTCCAATGTGCTTCCTCACCACTTGTCTCCCCAGCACCTCCTCTTGTACTGACAGTTCTACTCTCAAATTTTGAAGGTATATTAATGGTTTTACTTTATGTCCATTTGCTTTGTTTCTCTATATTCCACATATAAGTGACACCATCCACTATTGTCTTTCTCTTTCTGATTTATTACACTTAGCAAAGTATGTTCCCTCCAGTTCCTTCCATGTTGTCACTAACAGCAAGAGTTTACCTTTTTTATACCTGAATAGTATTCCACTGCACATATAAACATCTTCCTAATCCATCTCTGCTTTGGGTAGTTGAGTCAGATTCCATAGACCAGCTATTGCAAAGTGTACTGCAGTGAACATAGTTTTTGTTTCTGAATTTTGGGTAGATATCTAGGTGTGGAATTGCTGGGCCAAATGGCAGACCCATTCTTTAAATTTGAGGAAACTCCATACTGTTTTCTATAGGGGTTAGACCAGTCTACATTCCCATCGACAATGCAGTAAGGGTTACTTTTTCTTTATGTCTTTACCAACACTTGATATTTCTGGTTTCTTTAACATGAGTTATTCCCACAGGTGTGAGGTGATATCTCACTGTGATTGTGAATTGCATTTTCCAGACTATAAATAATGTTGAGAATTCTTTCACATGCTTGTTGGCCATCTATATCTTTAACAGAGTGAATATTTATCATTTTTGCCCATTTATTTGAGTTATTAGTTTTCATTTTGTTGAGTTGTATGAATTATTTTTAGATCTTGGAAATCAAGTCCCCTGTCAGTTATATGGCATGCAGATATTTTGTCTCATTTCATTTAAGTTATAGCTTCTTTTACTGTGGATAAGCTTTTTAGTTTGATGTAGACCCAATTATATTTTCTTTTGTTTTTCTTACTGTTGGAGATGAATCCAGAAGCACATCAACAAAACCTGAAAAATGAAGTGTTTCACCTATGTTTTCTTCTATGTATTTTATGGCACTGATATATTTTTCTAATCCATTTCTTTCACTAAATGAATTCCACTTAACTGTAGATCTGAATTGCTGATATACGAGAAACTTAACTTTGCATCTGAATCATAATGCCATGGTATTTACTATATTTTGTTTTCATGGGAATTTCTCTGGATTTTAATGTCAGTTCATCACATTTGTCTGTAGATAACTTAAGTTTTAGTTATTTAGGAAATGATTGTTGGTGGTGCCCCACCCAGATATTTTTACTGGAGTAGTGAAATAAAGCTAATCTCCATGTGATATCATAATCTTTTTTTAACATTTTGGTGTCCTGCTTGCTTGCTACCTTCCTGTGAAAGTACTCTCAATTAATCATTTGAATAACAATCCTATCTCAGATTATGCTTCTTGGAATGTGAATCAAATGTTTAACTTCTCTTTGGGTATTTTAGCAGGGTTTGTGTTTCCAATTATACATTTCATTTTAGATACAGATGTTAACAAAATTTCTAAAAATTAAATACCCTTTCCCATTCCACTAAAAAAGTTATCCTTCTCTCTAGGTTATTTAAGAGGACACCCTGTATGGATAAAGGAAATCTGTCTGATGTGTCAGAATTTGTGCTTCTGGGACTTTGCCACTCGTGGACTATGCAGGTCTTATTTTTACTGATATTCCTTATGATTTACCTGATCATTGTGTTTGGAAATATTGCCATCATGATCTTAATAATCATGGATTCCCATCTTCATTCCCCCATGTACTTCCTGTTGGCCAATCTGTCCTTTGTTGATATGTTGCTTTCATCAGTCACAACTCCAAAAATGATCACAGACTTTCTCAGGGAAAATAAGACAATTTCCTTTGGAGGCTGCATGTGTCAGATTCTATTTGTGCATTTTGTTGGAGGAAGTGAGATGGTGTTATTGGTGGTAATGGCCTATGACCGTTATGTGGCCATCTGTAAGCCACTCCATTATTCAACTATTATGAGTCTTCAAAAGTGCATTGGGTTGGTGGCAACTTCCTGGACCATTGGCTTTGTGCATGCCATGAGCCAAATGGTTGTGATTGTTCGGCTGCCTTTCTGTGGCCCTAGGGAAATAGACAGCTTCTTCTGTGATATACCATTGGTAATCAAACTTGCCTGCATCGATTCCTACAACTTGGGAATATTAATGAATGCTGACAGTGGTATTCTCGCTATGACCTGCTTTATACTATTGCTGATATCATATACATATATTCTTCAAACTGTCCACCAAAACTCTAAAACTGGTGCATCCAAGGCACTTTCTACCTGCACTGCCCATATTACAGTGGTAGTGCTCTTCTTTGGACCCTGCATCTTCATCTATGTGTGGCCACTCAATGTTACTTGGGTAGACAAATTCCTTGCTGTGTTTTACTCTGTTGTTACCCCTCTCCTAAATCCAACCATTTACACACTGCGAAATAAGGAGATGCAAAATGCTATGAAGAGATTCAGAAGCTACTCCATTCATTTAAAGGGAAATATTTGATGTGCAGAACTTCACTCTAATTTCCTCAAATTGACAATAGGTAGATCTTGTGAAATAGGTAGAAAATTCAAGGTACTCATTTTTCATCTATAGGTTATGCCTATCTCCAATTGCAGGAATAGGGTTAGTATATAATTCAAGGAGTATCAACATTCATTAATCAACCTGTAGAACACCATGGGATATTTCCTTAAAATATAAACATTGATGGGTCTCCCCGGTGGTGCAGTGGTTGAGCACTGGGTTGTAAAGCTGCCCGCAGCCTCTGCGGCTCTGGTTCGATCCCCTACTGCTCCCCGGCCACCGGAGGAGGGTCCCACATGGCGCGCAGACCTCTCCTGCAGCGCCAGCTGCTCCCCTCAGCAGTCTACTTTAGTCCTTCTGCCTGCTCTGCTCCCTGCTTTGGCTCTGGTGAATTCTCTCACACTCCCACACTTCTGACTGTACCCAGTGCTTGTATAAATAAACAAATAAACAAACAAACAAACAAATAAATAAATAACTCTTTAAAATATATATATATAAACATTGATGATACTTCTTTGTAAAAGATTCACCTAAGAAGTCTTCCTCTGCTTTAATTATGTTATATCAGGACCTGAAATTCATTCAGCAACATAATACATCCATCCTGGAGTAGCATCTCAATAAACTTCTCTTGCATTTTCTCCAAACTAGTTAGAAAGTGTTTTTAAATCATTGACTCCTTCCTTCAAATATTTCCCTTAACCTCTTGTCACAAGGCAAATTAATACACTTTTTAATTCATTTTTTAAATATTTTTAAATTTTTTTTAAAATTTATTTTTACATCATTGTTCCCCCTGCCTGATGTAACAATATTTTAAACAATATTTGTTTCCCCCACCAGGTGTAGTCCCCATATATATAGAAGAAAATTAGGTAAAACACTACAACTCATACATCTCAGTAACATCTTCAAAGACTCATCATCCAAAGCAAAGAAAGTCAAGGGAAAGATGAATACCTGGGGTTACATCAAACTGAAAAACTTCTGTACAGCAAAAGAAACATTAACCAAAGCAGACATTCCACTGATTGGAAAATATTTTTGCATTTTTTAAAACATTACTTCCTACTCAAACACAAATGAGAAACAGTGGTGAAGAAAATGGAGAACAAGTTAATAGAGATGACGCACATTGATGAACAGTAGATGATAGTCCTGGGTTTGTTTTCCATTAACTCAATATAAGTTAAAAAATAAAACTTGATATTTTCCTTGGTTACTTCAGTCTTAAGGACTAATATTTATGTTTTAATTTATTATGCATGTGTAAAAGTTGTGAAATATAAGCTCCTTAAGGGCAAAAGACATCCCTTACTTGATTCTTGCAATTGCAGTCCTTAGTACAATGGTTCATATGTAGTAAGCATTCAAAAATACTTTTCAATGGACATATGGTGGAAAATTTTTCCACTAAAATAACCATCACATTTGTTGCTCATGATATATTTAAGCATCATTTTTTGTCACAAGGCATATATTCCTAAGTATTTCAAATTATAAATAAACTTGCCTTCCTTTTTACAGAATTATAATTAAATGGATTAAAATTTACTTGTAAGATTTGATAATGAAAGTCCTAAAATAAAAATATAGCACATATGCAGTGTTTATTTCTTAATTGGGAACAAAACATAGCAGAATGGCAGAAAAAAACTCCCTTACCATCCTTGAATGTTATTACATTATCCCTAAATTAATCATAGGAAAATGTGACCAGAAAATATAAATTGATTTTGCTTCAGGTAACAGTTTTGTTTTTTCCTTCATGTTAGGATTTAAAGATCTATTTGATTTTCAAGAATATATAATTATTAAATGATACCATATTTAATTACATATTATACTACATCTGATACTATGCACTTGACAGATATGCTATGCAATTGACAAGTATTTTCTTCAAAGGAAAGTGAAAGTAAATTATACAAGAATAAAATACCAGTATATCTCTATTAACCAAATTAAAAATATGTTGGAAATGGCATAATTTGCATTCCAATTTGATGATGCTGTACAATCTGGAAATGAGAGAAGCTTCTTTGTCATACGTGTACACAGGTAGTACTATGAATTAACAGTGTAACATTTGCCTCTCTATCTTGGGTCACAGCCTTCATTCATTCTCTTGGGTATACTTATTCATTCTGTGCATTGTTGTGATTCTGTTTTAGCAACTTAATGGAATTTTAAGTATCTTTTCATCTCACAGTTCACAGGGATTTCTCAATATTCTGAAAGTAGAAGAAGTAAGTATGAGAAATGCAGTTTACATTGTCTTGTAATATAATTTCCCTCAACAAAATCCAAGTGTAGTATGTGCTCTCAACTCAAACATTTTAGTCACTTTCTGCCTTGCTGTCTAAGCTTAGTATTTACATATTTCTCAGACAGGCAAATTCTCCTTCAATTTCATTTGTGTCTTTTAAGATCATCTTCACAGGGGCCTCCCTGGTGGTGCAAGGGGTTAGACACAGCACTGTGAAGCTATCCACAGCCACTGCAGCACGAGTGGGATCCCTGATTAGGGAGCTACCCACACAGTGCAGCAGACCTCTCCTGTCTCAACGGCTGCATCCCTCAGCAGTGTATTTCAGTGGATCTGCCTGTTCTGTTCCCCATTCTGTCTCTGGTGAATCCTGTCAGCCGTTGCACCTCTAGCCTATACCCCAGTTCTTGTATGCATAAACAAATAAATAAATCTTTAAAAAAAAGACCACCTTCACAGGTTTATTTAACTATAGTTGTACACATTCTTTGGTCAAATCAAATGGTCAATAGTCAGTCTTAATTTTCAATATTAATGGAAGTATTGTCCACTCTGGTATTGGTATTGGTATTGGTATTTCTTACTTAAGAAACAAAAATTTCAAACCAGTAGATCTTTAATTGGTGGTGGTTGGTAGCAAAAATTTTGTGATTGGGATGTCAGGTATAACAGTGAAAGAATCTATCACCCCTTCAACATTCTTATTCCAAATTTAGATAATGAAGATCTCATATCCCATAAGAGTTATAATGAATTTGCTAGGATGTCTTTCTACCATCCTATTAAACCAGGTATCTGTTAAAATCAGTGACTTTCATAGTTATAAGACCATTTCTGATGGACTTAAAATAAATTCTAATATAACTGTAAAATAAGTTCCTTGATCAGAGGCAATTTTGCGATGAATGTAAGTGAATAAAACATTTCTGAAATCTATCAATGGTTGTGTAAACTGAAATATTATGGTTAGGAAAAAATGAATATCCAGAATACAAGTTATGTAATGGGTAAAAATGCTAGTTTCCCCTTGATGGAAAGGTCTCTGCAAAATTAACTTGCCTCTAGGTGGCTGATTATTTAACACAGGAAACTGTGCCATAAGGTTTATCAAATTAAAGGGACAAGTACTGATACCGAAATCAAGCTATGTGAGGAATTTCATGTTTAGCAACACTTGATCTTCAGTTCTATGACCCCATTGAGCAAGCAATGAAATAATTGTAAAAAAAAAGAGGTTAACATGCACAGAACTGTCATATCTACAAGGTTATGAAAGCTTCTTTCTTAGATGTATGCCTGTTGGTGAACACTCAGATGGAACACTTGTATTTTCATAAACTTGTACCCATTCTGAAAGATAAAAGCCTTCCCCTGGAATTATTTGTCACAAGTTATAATTCTATTCATTCAAAGTCATGTCCATTTACCAAAAAATTAGTAAATGTTCATACATCAATATAAATTCATGCTTCTAGCCAAACAAAACGGACACATGCACAGCTTTCATTTCATCCAAAAGAGATAATTATTATTCAACACTCTGTGGTTGGACCATAATCAGAGTACTAACCATAACCAATTACTATCTAACCATAATACTTTACTAAATTGAGGCTCTAAAGCCACAGACTGTAACTTCTAGTTGCTGTGAACATATCATGCAAAACCAACTGTAAATCCGGGTCCAGAGTTTTATTTTCAGTCTATTGGTCATAAGAACTGAAATGAGTCACTTTACACTGTTAAGTATACCAGTGCCCATGTAGCTACGGGTGCATATTGAAGAAAACAAGGCAATCAAGCGGTAGCAGTTGTTGCAGAAAATGGGTCATAAATTAATGCAATTCCTTTGTGCCTCTGGACCTGCTAAGCCTGATCTAAATTTAGCATGTCTACTTAATGATGCAATGCCCTTTCTTGGATCTCAATTTTATGGTTAGAATAATGAGATATGGGCCTCCCCGGTGGTACAGAGTTAAAGTTTCAGCACTATCAAGCTATCCCCAGCCACTGCATCATAATTTTGATTCCCAGGCAAAGAGCTAGCCCACATGGAGCAGCAGACCTCTCTTGTCTCTCCTGTCACTCCCCTCAACAGTGATTTCAGTAGATCAACCTGTTCTGCTCCCCACTCTTGTCTCTGGTGAATCCTCTCAGCCCGCAAATCAGGTCTTCATCCCAGTTCTTCTACAAATAAATATTTTTTAAAACAATATGTAAAAAGACAAGCATTTCGAAATATGTTCAATATCATGTAACATTAGAGAATTTAAAGCTAAACAATAATGATATAGCACTGCAAACCCATTGGAATGACTAAATACAAAACATTGACAACACAAATACAGATAACAATATGAAACAAGTACCCTCATCCATTGATGATGGGAATGCAAAATAGGAGAGTTTGGTAAATTCTTACAAAATTGAAAAGTTTTTACCATACAATTCTATGACCACATTCCTTTGTATTTGACAAAATGCATTAAAAATTTCTTTCCACACAAAAACCTACAACTGATGATTACAACAACATTTTCATATATGCAAAAAATTTGATGCAACTAAATAGTTCCTCAGTAGGTAAATGGATAAGTATCTGTGGTATATCCAGACAATGAAATATTATTCAATACTATAATTAAGATAATATAGCCAGCCATGAAAAGACATGAAAGAATCTTATATACATGCATATTACATTCTATATGATTCTAAACATACGATACTGTAGAAATGGTAAAACTATAGAGTCACTGAAAACATCAAGAGTTCCAAGAGGTTAAAAGAGAGGGAAGAATAAGTAATCAGAACTCAGAAGACTTTTAATGCTGTAAATTTATTCTGTACAATACTACAATGTAATACTACAATGATGAATATATATCAATGTCAAAAACTCATAGAATGTTCAACACCAAGAATGAACTTGAATGTGAACTATCAATCTTGAGTGGTAACGATGTATCAGTGTAGGCTCAATGATGCCAACAAACTACCATTGTACTTCAGGATATAGATTGTGGGGGATAAGGATTATAAGGATATCTCTTTAGTATTTGTGGTTTAAATGAAATACAATTTAAAACTTCACTAATATTGAATGTTTAGTTGTATTTTATGTGATTTTCCTCGTCTCTTTGTTCAAATCTTTACAGCATGCAGAAGTCATCACACTTGACAAAAAAAATCCCCAAGAGATGTTCATTATAATTATTTTCATGGTTCTTGTTATGTCCAGAACATAGAAGAGGAAAATATCACCCAAGGGGTTTCCAGGGCTGAATCTGCCAGGGATGAATTATATATCAGGCTGAGTTTGGGAAGCTCTTCCATTGACACTGTCTCTACCCAACAACAACAGATACCATTACACACATACATCCATCAGAGAAGTGAAAATTCATCTGGACTTAGGGCAAATTTTGTGTTTAGTAAGTTATCTGTGTCATCTGTATTGTTCCTGTCATTTAAAAAATATTTCTATGTATCTGTTTCACATGTGGCTATTGTGCATGGAGTTGAGTAGGGAATGCTTGGCTTCTGTCTTTTAAGATAATTCACATCTTTTCTCCTACTATTGTATTCCTACTGGAATTTCCATGGTCTCTTTGACAAGAGTGTATTATCATCATACCACAGTGCACTCAGATGCACTCAGTGTGCTTTGGAAGATCACAGTTCTCAAACAGCACTTGACATTAGCAACTTTCAGTGATCTGCCAGAATGGCAAAGGTCCTTGCCATTGAAGAAGATAAAGTTGTTTATATCTTAGAGTATTGCTAAGATAGCTTTTAGCATAGAGGTATAAGTAAAAGGGGTCATGTGTCCATTAAGAATTGACATGAAACTCAGTTATTGTAGGATTAAAATTCCTAATGTGAAAAAAATGAAAGCAGCTTGAGCTAGTGAAAAGAACTTGGGCTATCTACCTGTGTACCTCATCTGACTATGTACTGGGTAACTTATTAAATCCTCTCAATTCAGGTACTTATAAAATACAAATTTGAGCATTTTAACATTTAAGAATTGTTACTATTAAAAATTTCAGTGGGAGGACATCACTTATAAAAAGGTAAAATATGCTGCTATATTTTAATACTACTAAATTAATAAGTCAATACATTTCTCACATAACTCTTCACTCACAGTCTTTTTTTTTTTTTTTTAATTGAGGTACCTTTGGTTTGTAACACTGCATATGATTAAAGGGTATGGGATCACACTGTTAAGACTGAGTCAGTTTCCATAGATTGGCTATTGTTAAGAGTGCTGCAGTGAACATAGAGGTGTATATATTCCTTCAAGTTTTTGTTTCTGAATTCTTTGGGTAGATATCTAGGCATAGAATTGCTGGGTCAAATGGCAGACCATTCTTTAAATTTTAAGAAACTTCCATACTGTTTTCTTTAGGGACTAGATCAGTCTACACTCCCATCCATAATGCACTAAGGGTCACTTTTTTTATATGTCTTCACCAACACTTGATGCTTCTGGTCTCTTTGACATTGGCTATTCTCACAGGTGTGAGGTAATATCTCATTGTAATTGTGAATTGTGTATTCCTGACTATAAATTGTGTATTCCTGACTAAATGATGTTGAGAATTCTTTCATAAGCTTGTTGACTATGTGTATATTTCATAAGCCTGTTGACTGTGTATATCTTTTGCAGAGTGCTTATTTATCCTTTTTTTGTCCATTTATTTGAATGGGTTATTTTTTATTTTTTTTTATTTGTCTGATTTATTTGCAGATCTTAGATATCTAGTCTCCATTCAGCTATATGGCACACAAATATTTTATCTCATTTAATAGGGTGTATTTTCATGTAAGAGATAGCTTCTTTCACTGTGGATAAGCTTTCTAGCTTGATGTAGACCCAATTATATTTTCTTTTGTCTTTCTTGCTGTTGGAGATGTATCCAGAAGCACATCAACAAAACCTGAGTAGTGATGTGTTTTACTTATGTTTTCTTCTTTGTATTTTATGGCACTGATGTTTTTCTAATCCATTTATTTCACTAAATGAATTCCATTTAATTGTAGATCTGAATTACTGATATATGAGATACTTAACTGTGCATCTGAATCATCATGCCATGGTATTTACTATGTTTTGTTTTCATGTTATTTGCTCTGGATTTTAATATCAGTGCATCGTATTCCTCAGCAGACAAATTAAATTTTATTTACCTAGGAAATGATTGTTGGTGGTGCTCTACACAGATATTTTTACTGGGGTAGTGAACTAAAGCTAATCTCCATGTGATATCACACAATTTTTTTAAACTTTTGGTGTCCTGTTTACTTGCTACCTTCCTGTAAAAGTACTCTCAATTAATCATTTGAATAATGATACTATTTCAGACTATGCTTCTTGGAATTTCAATCAAATGTTTAGCTTCTCTTTGGGTATTTTATCAATATTTGTGTTCCCAATTATACTTTTCATTTTAGATATAAATGTTAATAATTTTCTAAAAATGAAATACTCTTATAAAGATAAGGCTATGTTTTAAATTAGGTATTGTTTATACTTTACATTGACAATCAATGTTTTTTTTGTTTTTTTAAGATTATTATATATATATATATCTTTACATCATTATTCATTTTTATACAATGTATACATTTTCATCTTGGTTATAATCCCCATAAAGTTCACCAACTTCTATGTTCATTTTATACTTTTTCAATATTTTTCATCTGAGATATGAAGAAATTCAACATTACAGTGAAATTTTCAAATGTAGTGTTGCTGGAGATAGAACAATTTTTTATACTCCGAATGATACTGATAACATATAACTTTTTCAATAGTACTTTTTATTTGTATAGTCACATTCAATTATATATGAATACTGAATTAACATATTACAACACTTAAAAATTAAATACTCTTTCCCATATCACTAACAATTTATCATTCTCTCTAGGTTATTGAGAGGGTACCCTAGATGGATAAAGGAAATCTGTCTGTTGTATCAGAATTTGTGCTTCTGGGACTTTGCAAATCATGGACTATGCAGGTCTTATTCTTTTTGATATTTCTTATTATTTACCTGATGATTGTATTTGGAAATATTGCCATTGTTCTGTTAATAATCATGGACTCCCATCTTCATTCCCCCATGTACTTCCTGTTGGCAAATCTGTCCTTTGTTGATACGTTCCTTTGTTCAATCACAACTCCAAAGCTGATCACAGACTTTCTCAGGGAAAAGAAGACGATTTCGTTTGGAGGCTGCATGTGTCAGATTCTATTTGTGCATCTTGCTGGAGGGACTGAGATGGTGTTATTGGTGGTAATGGCCTATGATCGTTATGTGGCCATCTGTAAGCCACTCCATTATTCAACTATTATGAGTCTTCAAAAGTGCATTGGGTTGGTGGCAACTTCCTGGACCATTGGCTTTGTGCATGCCATGAGCCAAATGGTTGTGATTGTTCGGCTGCCTTTCTGTGGCCCTAGGGAAATAGACAGCTTCTTCTGTGATATACCATTGGTAATCAAACTTGCCTGCATCGATTCCTACAACTTGGGAATATTAATGAATGCTGACAGTGGTATTCTCGCTACGACCTGCTTTATACTATTGCTGATATCATATACATATATTCTTCAAACTGTCCACCAAAACTCTAAAACTGGCTCATCCAAGGCACTCTCTACCTGCACTGCCCATATTACAGTGGTAGTGCTCTTCTTTGGACCCTGCCTCTTCATCTATGTGTGGCCACTCAACGTTACTTGGATAGACAAATTCCTTGTTGTATTTTACTCTGTTTTTACCCCTCTCCTAAATCCAACCATTTACACACTGAGAAATAAGGAGATGCAAAATGCTATGAAGAGATTCAGAAGCTACTCCATTCATTTAAAGGGAAATATCTAGGGCCTCCCCGGTGGCTCAGTGGTTGAGCGCTTGGTTGCGAAGCAGCCTTTGTAGGGTCAGTTTGATCCCCAGCTTCTCCCAGCCACTGGAGGAGGGTTCCACATGGCGTGCAGACCTCTCCTGCCACCCGCTGCTCCCCTCAGCAGTGTACTTCAGTCCTTCTGCCTGCTCTGCTCCCTGCTCTGGCTCTGATGAATTCTCTCACCCTCCCGTGCTTCTGACTGTACCCAGTGCTTGTATAAATAAATAAATAAATAAACAAATCTTTAAAAAAATTAAAAAAGGGAAATATCTAAAGTGTAGAATTTTAAGTTCTTCAAATAGACAATAGGTAGATCTTGTGAAATAGATTGAAAAATTCAAAGTATTCAGTTTTTATCTATAGGTTATGCCTATCTCCAATTGCAGGAATAGGGTTAGTATAATTCAAGGAGTATCAACATTCATTAATCAACCTGTAGAAAACCATGGGATTTTTCCTTAAAATCTACATTAATGATACTTCTTTGTGAAAGATTTATCTAAGCAGTCTTCTCTGCTTTGATTATGTTCTATCAGGACCTGAAATTCATTCAGCAACATAAAACAGCTCTGGTGTAGCATCTCAATAAACATCTCTTGGCTTTTCTCCAAACAAGTTAGAATGTGTTTTTAAATCATTGACTCCTCCCTTCAATTATTTCCCTTAATCTCTTGTCCAGAGGCAAATGAATACACTTTTTTAAACATAACTTCCCACTCAAATACTAACAAAAGCAGTGGGGAAGAAATTGGAGAATGTGATAACAGAGGTGACATGTACTAAAGAACAGTAGATGATAGTCCTGGGTTTGTTTTCCATTAACTCAATAAGTCAAAAAATAAAACTTGATATTTTCCTTGGTTACTTCAGTCTTAAGGACTAAATTCATGTTTTAAGTTATTACTGTGTGTGTAAAAGTTGTGAAATATAAGCTCCTTAAGGGCAAGATCCATCCCTTACTTAATTAATTCTTGCAACTGCAGTCCTTAGTACAATGGTTCATATGCAGTAAGCATTCAAAAATACTTTTCAATGGACATATAGAGGAAAATTTTTCCACTAAAATAACCACAGCATTTGTTGTTCATGATATATTTAAGCATCATTTTTGTCATTAGGAATATATTCCTAAGTATTTCAAATTATATATAAATTTGCCTTCCTTTTTACAGAATTATAAATAAATGGATTAAATTTCACTTGTAAGACTTGATAATGAAAGTCCTAAAATAAAAATATAGCACATATGCAGTGTTTCTTTCTTTCTTTTTTTTTTTAATGACAACCTTTGAATGCCCACTCAATGTTATTACATGTATCACTTTAAATGCTTTCTATTATTATCCCTAAATTATTAATAGGTAAATGTGATCAGGAAATAGGAATTGAATTTCCTCCAGGTAACAGTTTTGTTTTTTCATTCATGTTAGGATTTAAAGATCTACTTGATTTCCAAGAGTATGTATTTATTAAATGATAGTCTATCTAATCACATATTATATTACATCTGATACTATACTATACATTGATAAGTATTTTCTTCAAAGGAAAGTGAAAGGGTAATTTATACAAGAATAAAATACCAGAATATCTCTTTCAATCAAATAAAAATATGTTGGAAATGGCATAATTTGCAATCTAATTTGATGATGTTGTACAGTCTAGAAATGATAAAATCTTCTTGGTCATACCTGTCCACAGGTAGTACTAAAGATTAACAGTGAAACATTTGCTCTCCATCTTGGGTGATAGCCTTAATTCACTCTCTTGGGTACACCTATTCATTCTGTGCATTGTTGTGATTCTATATTTAGCAACTTTTTTTACTATCCAGAATGTTGAGTATTTTTTTTCTCGCAGTTCATAGGGATTTCCCAATATTTTGAAAGTAGAAAGAATAAGAATGACAAATGGACCAGTTTGCACTCCCAACTGCAATGTTTGAGAATTCCTTTTCACCACATCCTCGACAACATTTGTTGTTGCTATTTTTTTTTTTTGATATGTTCTATTCTTTCTGGTGTAAGGTGGTATCTCAACGTGGTTTTGGTTTGCATTTCCCTGATTATAAGGGATGTTGAACATTTTTTCATCTGCCTGTTGGCCATTTGCATTTTGCCTTTGGAGAAACATCTTTAAGTTCTTCTGCCCATTTCTCGACTGGATAATTTGTTTTTGTTGAATCATGTGAGTTCTTTGTATATTTTTGTGATCAGTCCCTTATCATTTGTATGGAGTGCAACATTTTTTTCCCAATCACTGGGGTGTCTCTTTGTCTTGGTTAAAGTCTCTTTTGTTGTACAGAAACGTTTCAGTTTGCTGTAATTCCAGGTGTTTATCTTTTCCTTGACTTTCTTTGCTTTGGGTGATGAGTCTTTAGAGATGTTACTAAGGTGTATGTCTGTAGTGTTTTACCTATATTATCTTCTATGGAGGAATTATGCTCAGTGAAATAAGACAGAAGGAAAAAGAAAAATATTGGATGGTTTCACTTATAAGATGACTACAGAGGAACCAAATAAGACCACAGTGTAAAAAACAAAACAAAAAAAAAAACAAAAAAAAACAATAACAGTACAAAACAAAACCAGACAATTATAAACCAGAGACATCCTGCAGGGGAGGAGGAAGGAGAGTGACCAGAGGGAGGGAGGGAGGAGCACAGGGGACTGTGGTAATGGTGCATGAGTTCATTGGTGAAGGAAATTTGATGGGGACTACACCTGGTGTGGGGGGAAGCAAATGTTGTTAAAAAATCAACAATTATATAAAAAATAATTACAAAAATAAAGAGCATAAGATTCTACAGTGCCCCCCCAAAAAAGAATAAGAAATGCAGTTTATATTGTCTTGTAATATAATTTGCCTTAACAAAACCCAAGTGTGGTATGTGCTCTCTACTCAAAACATTTTACTCACATTCTGCCTTGCTATCTAAACTTAGTATTGACATATTTCTCAGACAGGCAAATTCTCCTTCAATTTCATTTGATTACTAAGACTTACTTCACAATTGCAGCCCCCCCTGGTTCACAGTTTTTTGTTGATTTTGATTTTCACTTTCTTATAGTTATTCATTTTCCTGGTCCCTTATTTACGTTTTCTAGATTCCTGCTATGAGTGACACCATCCGGTATTTTTCTTTTTCTTTTTGGCTTATTTCGCTGAGCATGATCCCTTCCAGCGCCATCCATGTTGCTGCAAATTGCATGTGTTTATCTTTTTTGAATGCTGAGTAATATTCCATGGTATATATGTACCACATCTTCTTGATCCAGTCATCTATTTTTGGGCATTTCTTTGGTCAAACTCAAATGATCAATAGTCAGTCTTAGTTTTTAACATTAAAGAAAGTATTGTGCACTCTGGTGGAGGTATTTCTTACTTAAGAACCAGAAATTTCAACCCAGTATTCTTAAACTAATGGTGGTTTTAAGCAAAAATTTTGTGATTGGGATATCAGGTGTAACAGTAAAAGAATCTATCACCCCTTCGACATTCTTATTCCAAATTTAGATAATGAAGCTGTCCTAACCCATGAAAGTTATAATGAATTTGCTAGGGTGTCTTTCTACCATCCTATTAAACCATGTATCTGTTAAAATCAGTGACTTTCGGGCCTCCCCGGTGGTGCAGCGGTTGAGCGCTGGGTTGCGAAGTTGACCGCGGCCTCTGCGGCACCCGGCTGCTCCCCGGCCACTGGAGGAGGGCCCCACATGGCGCGCAGACCTCTCCTGCCGCCCGCTGCTCCCCTCAGCAGTGTACTTCGGTCCTTCTGCCTGCTCTGCTCCCCGCTCTGGCTCTGGTGAATTCTCTCACCCTCCCGCGCTTCTGACTGTATCCAGTGCATGTATAAACAAAAAAAACAAACAAATAATTAAATAAATAAAACATGCCTCTATAAAAAAAAATAAATAAAATCAGTGACTTTCATGGTCATAAGTCCATTTCTGATAAAATTCCAATTTAACTGTAAAATAAATTCCTCAATCAGAAGAGGTAATTTTGTGATGAATGTAAGTGAATAAAACATTTCTGAAATCTATCGATGGTTGTGTAAACTGAAATATTATGGTTAGGAAAAAATGCATATTCAGAATATAAGTTACGCAATGACACAAAAATTTTAGTTTTTCCTTGATGGAAAGGTCTCTGCAAAATTAACTTGCCTCTAGGTGGCTGATTAATTTACACAGTAAACTGTCCATTGGTCATAAGGACTGACATGAGTCACTTTATACTGTTAAGTATACCAGTGCCCATGTAGCTACAGGTGTGTATTGAAGAAAACAAGGCAATCAAGCAGTAGCATTTGTTGAAGAAAGTGGGTCATAAATTAATGCAATGCCCTTATGCCTCTGGACCTGCTAAGCCTGATCTCTTATTTACCATTTCTACTTGATTATACAATGCCATTTCTTGGGTCTCAATTTTATAGTTAGAAGAATGAGATATGGGCCTCCCTGGTGGTGCAGGGTTTAAAGCCTCAGTACTATCAAGCTATCTCCAGCCACTGCAGCATGAGTTTGATTCCCAGCCAGGGAGCTAGCCCACATGGTGCAGCAGACCTCTTCTGTCTCGCCTGTTCCCCTCAGCAGTGTATTTTAGTACATCAACCTGTTCTGCTTCCCACTCTGTCTCCGGTGAATCCTCAGGTGAATGCTTCTCTCTGGTCTATACCTCAGATCTTGCATGCATAAATAAATAAAAAAAAATCTTAAAAAAATGAGAAAGCATCCTTTTTTGTGATAGATACTTAGGGAATACAATCACTTGATGATCAAGGTTAGGTATTCGATGCCTGAGAGAGCCTAGTAATATGCTAAATATTAGACCTCCAGAAACATTATTGAGGGGTTCATAGCCAACTATCTGTTTTAGATTTGTCAAAGACATACAAAATACTGATTTTCTCTGATGATTGGGTCCAATCAGAATTGCTGAATCAATGTAGTTGATCAATATGATGATTGTGGAATATCAATATAATCAAAATTTCAATTCCCAGCCAGCCAGGGAGATACCCACTTGGTGCGGCAGACCTCTCCTGTCGCACCTGCTGCTCCCCTCAGCAGTGTCTGCCTGTCGGTTGTCTGCCTGTTGTGCTCCCCACTCTGTTTCTGGTGAATTCTCTCACCCTACCACACCTCTGGCCTGTACCCCAGTTCTGGTATAAATAAATAAATTTTAAAAAATATATATTAAAATAATAAAATAAAAATGAGCAAAATCTTTGAATAGACATTTATCTCCAGAAGGTATAAAAGTTACCAGGCAAGAAGTACATGAAAAGATAATCAATATCATTAGTCACTAGAGGAATGCAAATCAAAACGATGAGATACTGCTTCACACCAGCAAGATCAGTTACAATAAAATAATAAGTGTTGCTAAGAACAGGAAAAAGTTAAAATGCTCATACAATACTGGTGGAAAAGTAAAATAATTGCAGCTTCTGTGAAAAACAGCTTGACAGTTTCCCAAATTTGAAACATAAAGTTTCCTTGTTACTAATTCAACTCAAGAGAATTAAAAAACAGGGATTCCAACAAAAATCTGTGCATAAATGTTTGTAGAAGCACTGCCCACAATAGCCAAAGGTAGACATGATACAAATGTCCATCTCAGATGATAGGATAAACTGTGGTATATTCATACATGAAATATTACTTAGCCATAAATATGAATGATAGTCTAATGTATGTTATCATATGGATAAATCTTGAAAACATAATATTAAGTGAAATATGTAATTCCATTTCTATGAAATGTCAAGATCATTCAAATCTATACAAACAGTAAGTGAATGTGTGGTTACTAGGAAATAGGATAAGGAAAATGTACATGTTCACAGGTACAGGATTTCGTTTGAGTGATGAAAATATTTTTAAAAAGTAGAAAAGATAGGTGGTAAATATATTTCCAAATGTTATGGAGCCAGGAATACAAATTCACACATCATATGTTAATTTTCTCAATTTAATAAATTTGTCATTACATAAAGGAAAAACTACGGTTAAGTGTGTCAGAAATATGCAAAGATTTAAATTGATTTCCATTATCAGCCATAAAGTGCTTTTAAAAATTCACTATTCAGTAAGAGTTCACTGACTGCCTACTGAAAGTACTCAATATATACAAAATACTTTTTTAAGTTTTGGTATGAAAATCATATCAACTGCCTTTAGGAAGTGAAGACTTTAGTGAAATCACTGATGTTAAAGAATTCATTACTGGTATATACATCTAAATGCTTATTTGAAAAAAAAAGTGTACTTTCCACTACTGGGTCAGAAAACCATATATACAGATATACATCCATATATCTATATATCCAGATTATACAACTTAGTGTTATAAATTTGAATCATAACTTTTTACAGAGATAATTTTCAATTTTATATATTTTCTGTTTAACCTGTTAAAGATTAAGAATTGTTTGTCAATGTCTATTCACAGAACTTTCCTGTTTTGTCAATTGTTTTGCTTGGTTTTGTGTTACTGTGAACAAGTTTTTTATAATATTATCCTTTTTATTTGCTCTTCTAAATTTACTGTTGTATTACTTTAATAAAATATGTTATAACTTCCTTTAGTGTTAAGCTTTCTTTAAGGCCTATGATTCTCTAATTCAAAGAACACTGGGTTTCCACTATCTGGTTTGCTAGTTTTGACTCCAACCCATTGTTAATGAAAAAAATCAACATATCATTCTACTTTTAGATTCACTAAATATTTCCCATTAAAAATGTTTAATTTTTTAGAGAATGAACATTACATATTATTCTTACACATGGAGCCTTACCTTGGTTTGAATTTTAAAATCTGTTATAGAATCTATAAAATTCTAAGCACCAGTTTTGCTGAAGGGTTCCTAAACAGCTCTTGTTTGCATGTAGTGCATCTTTTAGGACATTCCCCAGAAAGTGCATATACATAATATTCAACAAAACCTTGCAAACTCAAAAGTATTTAATTCAGATTTATTTGAAAGGCAGACTGACTATCCACTATTTATCCACATTTCATTTCCTTAAGTGGTTTGAGAGAAAATGTGGTTTCATTGCTGCCTTTCGAGATAATTATTAAAAATTCATATTGACAACATGATATTGTCTCTTATGCCAGTAACGTGACATTTTTTTGATAGGAGGCTTAGAAGAAATTCAGAATTTGAAAAAAAAATTTGCATTCAAAATATAATCAAAATGTCAAATATTTCTACTAAGATATGTCTTGGAATTAACTATACAAGTCAATTTATCCAGGTCCCTTACAAGCTGTTTCATTAGTTAGATTTTGATCTGTTGCTTCTGACACATAAGTCTGAAATAGAAATTCTATTACATTTGATCATTTCCAAATTATACAAATATTAGAGGTAATCTGTCCAGTGCTTTATAATATTCTATATGAACCTTTCTTGCATCTATATTTAATTTCATTTTCAATACTTTTCATCATTATTGCCTGTATTTTTCACTGTAATTTTGGCCACTGTGTTCTTCTTTGAATACATAGTAGTTTTATTCTTTATTAAAAAAAGATTTTGTCAAATTGAAATTCAGTTGTGAGTTTAAGTTTGTTCTTATTTTTATATATTTCCATTCAGAAATTTTGAATTTTTCTATCTTTCATGTCTTCAATTGCAGTTTTAGTGAAAATCAAAATCA
The DNA here is from genome assembly GCF_964194135.1 of Talpa europaea. Taxonomy (NCBI): domain Eukaryota; kingdom Metazoa; phylum Chordata; class Mammalia; order Eulipotyphla; family Talpidae; genus Talpa; species Talpa europaea. The sequence continues at coordinate 58,774,029 of NC_140075.1, read as the reverse complement.
ACAAAAAACTATGAACCAGAGACACTCTATGGGGGGTGGAGAGCGGGGAGGGGAGTGAATGGGGTCAAAATAAGGGGGTTGCAACTGTATGGGGAATATAAAATTAAAATTTATTTAAAAAATATTCCTGTGAAATGTGGATTGTAGAGAATTTTGCTTAGAAATAACTAAAATTGAGGATGTTTTGCTTCAGAAGGAAGGTTTAACCCTTAAATTTAGAAGATACAGCTGCAATCATGAAAGGAGAAGACATCACAGGAGATTATGTCTTCTGTACAATTTAGGCTACAAAATGAGGACAATTATATGAAATATATAAAGAGTCAAATTCCATCTCATTATAAGAATACAATTTCAACAGCTAAATATTTTCAAAATACATTGTTTCACACGTACTGGTATCTTGTCAGGTTTGTAAGTCTTGAAACTCAGATTGTTTGCTTGAATGAGAGTGTGGTTAGTCAGTGCTGCATTTTATCCATTAACAAGATATACAACATCCAAGCACCCTCTCTTTTCTAACATTTTAAAAATCCCAGTCTTGTTTTCATCTCTATAATGGAATACTTGTTCATAATTCACATCATTTCACTGGCTGTACATATATAGAGGTAACATTTAAGGAACTGATAAGAGAAAGAAGATATAATTTTACCTCTTAAATACCACACTTTATAAAGCTTTCAGTCCAGTTGTCATTTTCATTATGAAAATTTGAGAAAAAAAAATATTTATTTCAAACTCTAAAAGCTGAAGCTGCATAACTACTTATTTCTTCAGTTTATATATTTCTGCATATTTGACTAATACACAAAATATAATCTAACAAATTAATTTTTTTTCAAAAATTATATTCACATAACAGTATATTTATTAAATTAGCAAGTGAGAAAAGTAGCACTGGCAAACCCCAATGAACATAAAAAATGATCCTTCATTGCATAGTAAAAAATATCAGGACCAATCATTCTCTCAAAGGAGATGTTTGCAGTAGGTACATAGGAAGATATCAAAAAGGAAGAGTAGATATGAATATATAACAGGTGGTCTGGATTTCATTTTTAATATATTCTATGGAGAATTAAATGTTGTTTAGAGTGTGTTTTCAGCATTTCAAACATAAAAATAGATTATACAAAATAAATAATACTATAGGTTAATAACTTGGAATGCTTTTCACAAGAATATTTGACATCATAAATTGTCTCAATGAAGTACAATGTATTAAAACTCCATGAATATAGTAGTACTTTCAGAAGATATCACTTGTACTAAAGTGAGCTACTTAGGAGAGGTCCTCAAACTCAGTATTTGACTACACAGTCTCCTCATTGATGTCTTCATATCTTTGTTTCTCAATGTGTAAATAGCAGGATTCAGAATGGGAGTAATCAAAACATCCAATATGGCAAGAAATTTATCCACTGGCACTGTGGGAAATGGCCACATATAAATAAAGATGCATGGCCCAAAGAATAAAATCACCACAGTGATATGAGCTGACAAAGTAGAGAGGGCCTTAGACAAACCGCTAGAAGAGCGTTTCCATACTGTAAGTAGGATGAAGAAGTAGGAAATAATAAGTAAGAAGAAGGTTCCCATTGAAATGAACCCACTGTTGGCAGTCACCATGAATTCCATTTTGTATGTGTCCATGCAAGAAAGTTTGATGAACCAAGGAAGGTCACAGTAAAAACTATCTATCTCATTAGGACCACAGAAAGGTAAATGGACAACAAAAGCCAACTGGACCACAGAGTGAATGAGGCCTACAAACCAAGCACCAGACACTAGCAAAATGCACATGTGTGGGCTCATGATAGTCATGTAGTGGAGGGGCTTACATATGGCCACATAGCGGTCCAAGGCCATGACAATGAGCAGCACCATCTCAGATCCACCCAGAATATGAAGGATGAATATTTGGAAGACACACCCCTGGAAGGATATGGTTTTCTGCCCCGAAGACAGGTCAAAAATCATCTTAGGAACTGTTAAGGTAGAGAGACAGAAATCAATAAATGAGAGATTGGCTAAAAGGAAGTACATGGGGGAATGTAAATGAGGATCAAATGAAACAGTAAGCACAACAAGGAGGTTTCCCAGAAAAATTATTAAATAAAACACCACAGAGAAGGCAAGGAGGAATTGTTGCACTGCTCTAGAGTCAGAAAGTCCGAGCAATACAAATTGAGATACTTCAGAGTAGTTAGCTTCATACATTAGCTTTGTCTGATGATACCTAAAGGACCAAAAGCAAATTAATTAATTTTTTTTCAAAAATTCATTTGTAAAAGCAAACAAAGCTTCTATTAACTTCATATTAAAAAAATCTTCAACAACAGCTGTAAGATATTTTGAAAACATTATCCATTAATATCTTCATTCAACTAATATCCCTCGTGAGCATAATCAATATTCCTAATGTGCTTCTACTATATGACAGGTATATTGTCAACTACTGAGACAGAATTCTAATTTTGCCTCAAGGAAGATTATAGGATAATGAAGGATCTAGACATTAAATAGCTTTAAATAAAATACAGTCCACAGGACTGATGTAAAGGAAAAAGAGCTGAGTGCTATCAGAAAAACTGACTCATCCCAGTGGTGCTTGTTCACACCTGATAATTAGAGAGATCACTGAAAAGAAAGTGGAATAGCCTAGACTTGAACATGCCATGTGCAAAGTTCCTGAGATAGGAAAGCCAGTGGGAAAGAAGATAAATGATTGATCAGGAGGGAATAATTGGCCACACAGAATGGAATCTTGCATCCATAATGAGAACTTTGCCTTAGTCCTAAAAGCAACAGAGTGGATGGGCATTTAAGCAGAGGGTTGACCACATTTCTGCTTTTAGTCACAAAACTCTCAATGTAAATAATGGGATGAAAGATGTAGAGCAAATTAAGAGTAACCACTCAGGAGACTACTGAAGACATTTCACATCATTGTGGGTGGGGTGACTTAGTCAACCAATGGTGCTGGCACAGCAGATGAAACCTAGGAAATTCAGATCTCTGCCTCTCAACATAAGCTCAGCAAGAAAATTAAATATTTAAATGTTAAATAGCAAATATTGAGATGAAAAATCTATATAATCATTATTACCATTATTAATGAATCAGGATAAAATAACTGACAGTTTCTAAAATATTGTAATCAAAATCAATTAAAATTATACATAGATATAAAATGACTGTCTATAAATATACACATATAAATAGCTTTATTTGGAGGTATCAAGCAAACTATAGAAAACACTTCATCACACTGGTGATTAACATTTCAAAAAGATATCAAAGTGGCATAACAATTATAAAATGAAACAAATATAGGAAAATAATCAAAGAAGAAATACTCTCAATATGTAATTATATGAAAATGAAAACTGGCATTAGAAATCAATTAAATATAAAAAGCAACTAGGAGTGCTGCTTTGTATTGTCAAATTTCAGAATATAAAAAATTTGCTGTATCATGCTTAAGACTTGGCAATGTCTTCTGAGCAAATGAATACTTATTTCCTGATAATGACAGTGAAAATTCAGGCATTGTTCCAAGAAGACACGTTCAAAATACATGCAAAACTTAAGCTTTTCCTAACTTATGACTAACAGTCAAGAAAGTTTATTTAGCATATAAGAAAGGATGAGTCAAAAAATCAATGTAAGAGTCACCTATTAGACCATTGTTTAATTCAAAAAAACTACAAATAACAGTATTGTCCATGATAGATAATTAAAATATCCTCCAACTGGGAAAGCATTCAACCTCATACAACAACAAAATAATCAGTGCATAAATTTACGTCAATAGTGGACACTGAGTTAAAAACCAATGCTGCTTCACTTTACCTAAATGTAAATTGAGAAAGATAAAAGCTAAAAAGAAAAAAATACGTAGGAAACACACTTTTAAAAACTGTATGTGTAGTAAAAATGAGAAAGATTTAGCTCTTTAATCCATATCTTAATATAGTTCATTTCTGTATTGTATGCATTTACTAATTTGAACCATAGGAAACTATTCCAAGTAAGTACAAAGATGTTCAACTGTCAGTTTTAGAGAACTGATTATAGTATATCAACTTAATTTTCTTTATATTATTTTAAACTACTTGATATCTAAATATTAAATGTTCTTTCTGCACCTCAATGGTGTCATGGATTCCACACTTGTACTAACATTCCGAAGGTTATAGGTCCCACATTACATCTTTCTCATGTAACTCCACATGGTCTCTTATGGACACACACCTGCATGGCCTCAGTATCAAACTGAATACTGTGGGCAATGTCTTCTAAGAGCCAAAAAGAGATGAGAGGGCAGCCATGGAGGCAGGAAAGGGCATCAGGAAATCCATGAACATACAGCAGTAATGTGAACCAAAAGGAAACACTGCTGTGATGATGCTAGGAGGTGCAGACATAGGCAAACAGATGGAGAATTTTGCACTCAGTAACTGATAGACAAAGATAGACCATGACTGAGCAAAGAAGAATAGAACAATCACAAGGTAAACAGCAGAGAATGATTTTCAAGTGGAACAGCAGCAGATACTTCAAAGGCCCAGTAGTCAAATTTCTATCTTAAAGTTCTGATCATGCACACATGTATTACCAATGGATCATCTCTGGCTTTCACTTCCTAGCATGTATATTTCCTATTTCTAAAAATTGTCTAAAACATTATGTATTGCTTTTGAATTAAAATATGCATTTTAAATACAAAATAATCAGATCAATATACACTTTCCTTTGAACTAGAGCATAGTAATTACACCACCATTACATTAAATATTTAAAAGTGCACTAAAGTTTCACAACCATGTGAACAGCTGTTTACTTATCAGAAATCACAAGAGAACAACACAGAAAATATTCTATGAAACAGATTCATTTCCAAGATAAATGAATGATATTTGAAAGCAGTCTACTGCTAGTTTCTTTACAAGAAATCTATTGCTTGGTGGATTGATACTAAGAAGAAAGAGATGACAGGAAAAGGAAGGGAAGAGAGAAAATCAGGAACAAGAAAGGAAAAGAAAAGGAGTGATGGAAAGAAGCAAGAAAGAGCATCACAGAAGTAAAGGGGAAGCAGCTGCAACACACTAAGGAAGGAGTGGCCCAGAGTCTTGTCCTAATGCTCACTGCTTAAAATTCCCCTGCAGTCTCACTGGCTCTCACAACACCTTGGCTGACACCTAAAGCTACTGCAGTATGTCCACAGCCAGTGCCCCCAGACACTCATCTTTCTCTCCACCTAGAAAACTCAGCAACTGCTGGGACACTATTTCAGAAATGCTCAGGTTGATGCATACTTTTGTTTTAACCAAAGGTATCCCTGAGCTTTTCTTCATTTGGCTGATTATTTCTGCTCAAAAAATTTTATCTCTGCACCAGTTACTGAAGGATTGTGCCTTTCGTCCCTCAATATAGTTTTGTATTTCTCCTTGACTACCACATTATACTTACAAGTTGCTCATAATGCTTTTCATAATAATTACAGGTGACGAGTTTCTGTATCTGTCCTGCTAAGTCCATGAGCTTTTCTTTTTTTTTTAAGATTTATTTATTTATGCATACAAGAGCTGGGGTACAGGCCAGAGATGCAGGGGGTGAGAGGACTCACCAGAGACAGAGTGGGGAGCAGAACAGGTAGACTGACTGAAAGACATTGCTGAGAGGAGCAGCAGGCGAGCCAGGAGATGTCTGCTGTGCCATGTGGGCTGCTCCCTGGCTGGCAAGGACTGCAGAGGCTGTGGACTGCTTCATACTGCAGTGCTTAAACCCTTGCATCATCAGGGAGGCCCAATGAGCTTCTTGAGAGCAGGGACTGTCTTATTCTAAATACTAGTCCAGGTATTATTGTGAGTTTGTGAAAGCGAGGGGATAGATAGTTGTGGCCATGCATATGTGCATAAATGAATGGATAGTCCTGAAATGGTTTCTCAGTGAATTATACCCTACATCTTACCCTTTAGAAAACTGATGGCAATACTATTTTTATTTATTTATTTATTTGTTTGTTTGTTTTTTAGATACTGTTTTTAAAACATAGCCGCTACTCTAGAAACTGTATGTAATTATGGCAGGTCTTAAAAAAATCACACATCCACTCATTTTATCAGTCCATATTGAAATATAATATATAATTTTAAATCACTTAAAACAGAATTCTGAAAACATAGTACATCAAACTCACATATGAAACTTACAACCTGTAAATGAAAAGATAAACTAGACCAAGAAAATTGGTCCCGTGTATCAGGAACAATCTAGGTTTGTGGAGCAATGCAATCTGAAAAGAAATTTCACATTTCATTTAAAAGGACTGACACCACTGTGTCTTAAATAGCCTTGAAAAATGAAAAAGAACTGAAAAAAGAATAAAAGGAAGGGAAAGTGCAGATAGGAAAATAGCTTTATGAAGTGACATTGGCTAAGTGTTAATTGTAATATGAAAGTAGCAGATAATTTTTTAATATTTATATTATATAATTCTTACATCATTTTTCATTTTCGCACAATATATGCATTTTCATTTTGGTTATATTCCCCATACAATTGCACCCCCCCTTATTTTTAGCATCTATTCATTGCAATCATACCATCCCCTCTTACCTGACCAAAAAAAAAAAAAATGAAGTGCAGAAATGAATATTTTCAGTATTACTAGAATTTTTAAGAACTGTTTCCCTCTGTGATCTATGTGGCTAGTGCTTCTCACAGCTGCTCCAGCTCTATCAATAGCTTTGGTGACCACTTGATGACTCAGTGACCTAGTCCCCAGCACATTCACCTTGGGGGATCTATTTTAATTCTCATGACACAAAGAGAAAAACGAGTATTGAAAGTTTGGTTAAAACATAAATGGAAAGAAAAGAAAACTTCATGTAATAAAATATGACAGTAAAATATCTTCAAGGAAGATCAGTATCTCCTAACATTTTAAAGCCTATTTGTAAGTACACTTAGACTAATGCCAGGGAAAGGGGAATAGCTATTAGCAAGTTCATTAGTAAGGACCATTAAAAATAACACATATATGGGATATCAGTGGAAACACTACTTGCAGTTTAGCTCATTGGTACAGTTATCCTCCCTATTTCAGATATATTAATATTAATTAATATGGAAATTTAATATATTGGCCAAAGTCACTTTGCTACATCTATAGTCAATATTCCAATGCTACTAATTTCTGATCTCAAAGTCCATGGCTTTAATGCCAACACTATGTTGCTTCATTTTATATCATTACTACAACACACAAATAAGAGTTTACAGGTTGAATTAGCTGTTAACTTTTCTGAGTATATTTACATATATTATCTCATCTATTGTTCTTTCACTCAGTATGTTTTTGAAGTCACACATACTTAAGTGTTTCAGTGCATCATTCTTAATAGCTGAGTAATATTCCTCTGTATGAATAGGCCACATTTGTCTATCCATTCATCAGCTGAATATTTCTATTGTACTTACCTTTGGCTATTGTGATCAGTGCTACTACAAACATTCATGTATAAATTGAATACCTATTTTCATTTTTTAAAGATTATTTATGCATACAAGAGCTGAGGTACAGGGCAGAGATGAGGGGTAGGGTGTGAGAGGACCCACCAGAGACAGAGCAGGGGGCAGAACAGGTGGATTGACTGAAATACACTTCTGAAGAGAGCAGCGGGTGAGACAGGAGAGGTCTGCTGTGCCATGGGATTGCTCCCTGACCAGCCAGGGGATTGAACTTGTGCTGCAGAGGCTTCAGATTGCTTCACAGTGCAGTGCTTAACCCCTTGCACCGCCAGGGAGGCCTCTATTTTCAATTATTTTCTGTAAATTTCTATGAATAAAATTAATGGGTCATATGATAATTATATGCTTAATCTTTCTAGGTACTCCTTTATTATTTTGTAAAATAGATGCATCATTTTATATACCTACCAACAATACACAGGTTTTCCATTTCTCACCATCTTTGTTAACAATTATTTCTAAATTTCTGTTTTGTTGTTGGATATTTGTTTTTAATATAATGGACATCTTAAAAGATGTGAAGTAGTTTTTGCAATGGTGTTGATCAACCCTTCTTTCTTTGTCTTTTCAAACTTGAAATACAATCTTCAATAATACAATAAAGTTCAGGGCCTCCCTTGTGGCACAAGGGGTTAAGCGTCAGCCTATGAAGCAATTCCCAGCTACTGCAGCACTAGTTCGATAACCGGTCAGGGAGGTGACCCACATGGCACAGCAGACCTCTTCTGTCTCACTCACTGCTCCTCCAGCAATGTATTTTGGTCCATCTGCCCGTTCCGTTCCCCATTCTGTCTCTGGTGAGTCCTCTCACCAACCCCCCCCCCCAACACAAACACACACCTCTGCCTGCATCCCAGTTCTTGTATGCATAAATCTTAAAAAAAAATTATAAAGTTCAGATTTTTAAATTTTTTTTCATTGAGGTAATATTGGTTTAATTTAGTACATATGATTCAGAGGTACAGCATCATTTCTTTTCAGAGGTTTATTCCCACACCACACCCACCTCTAAGGCACCTATAATCTTCTACCACTTCTACCCCTCCCACTTTGCTTTCTACCTCAGAATCAGTCATTGAATGGGAAAAAATATTTTCAAAATACACACCTAATAAAGAACTTGCATCCCAAATATGTAAAAAAATACTTAAATCTCAACATTATGAAAACAACCTAATTTTCAAAGGAGAAAGTATCTAAATAGAGATCTAATGGAAGAAGAAATGCAGATGACAAAAAAAGTGTCTGAAAGATGCTTGACATTAATTGTCTTTAAGGAATATTAAATCTAAGCAACAAATATGATGTGAATATTCACTTATCAAACTGACAAAAATAAGCAAAATGACAATATCAAATCATGGTAGGAATGTCAAAACCCAAACACCTCCTAGTACCAGAAAATAAGAGTGTGTGCGTACACATGCACATGCAACAAGCTCGCATGTGCACACGCGTGTGCACACACACTATGATGGTGGTATATTGACGAGTTACAGGAGACAAATTTACACAGATGCCAATGGCCACAGCGAGAACGAGTTATGTAACAAGATAAATAAATTGGTACTGGATTATGACCCAATTATTAATTGAATAATCTATCAGTCCATATTTATACAAATGAATTATTTAAGTTCATTGATGAATATGTGAATAACATATAGTATTTGGTGCTATATGTCAATTATTCTTCAATTATACAAATACAATTGTGTACATGTATGAAGTGTTCACTTGACATACATATATATTGTGGAATGATGAAAATTGTGATAAAAACATCCTTCATTTTCTAGAAAAAACACAGGAACATAAAAGGTCCTTGACGTGAATATTGGTAAAGATTTTTGGATGTGACACCTAAATCACAAGCAAATCCACCAAAAATAAATAGCTGGGATTACCAAAACCTTCTGAAAAACAAACAAACAAAAAAAACCACCAAGAAACTGAAAACAACCTATGGATTAGGAAATTTTTTTATAAATCATGTATCTTTAAAGGGTTATTACCCAAAATTTTTTGGAAAAAAAACTCATAAAACTTCCAAGTAGACCAATTTAGAAGTGGTAAAGGACATGAAAAGACATTTTCCCAGAAAATATATATGATAGGCTAACAAATACATGAAAAGAAGCTCAGCATCATTAGGGAGATGAAAATAAAACTATAATGAGATATACCTTCACACCTAGTAGAATAGCCATCACCACACAGACAAGAGATAACAAATGCTAGTGTGGATATAGAGAAAAGGCAACCCTTGTGCCCTGCTATTGAGTGTAAATTGTAAAACCACCAAGAATTACAATATGGGGAAGCATAAAATATTAATCATATTATGCTAAGTGTGATAAGTTAGATTAAAAAATATATATATATAAATATCAACTTGTGACTTGTATTTACCAGAGGCAAGGAGTGATTGAAAGGAACAACTGGAAGAAGGCAATCAACAGATACAAACTTCCAGTTATTCCAAAGTAATTAAATAAGTATAGGGATGTAATATACAATGATTACTATTGCTGATATAGGCTATTTTACACATAGAATTAACAGAAAAATCTGAGAATTCACATCACAAGGGGATATATTTTTCTTTTCATCATTTTGAGTTCTTTTTTCCCTGTATTTATATAAGAAAATGAATATTACCTGAATCTACTGTGGTAGTAATTATAAGCTATAAATCAATCATCTTCATGCTATGATGTATATTTACAACTTACACTGTAAATTTCTGTTTACAGTATAACTTATACTGTGATATATGTTAATTCACAATAAAATGGTACTGTCCCCTAACAGGCAAAATGATACTGTGCCCTACAGGCAAAATTAGCAGAGGCCAGAAATTTAATAAAACTAATCAAGACAAATGGATGTATCTTAGTCTATAGAAAAGTAAAAGAATTGCAGCTGCTGTGAAAAAACAGCTTGACAGTTTCCCCTGTCATCAACTAATTCCACTCCAGAGGATTGAAAACAGGCATTACAAAAAAAAAAAAAAAAGTGTGCATAAATGTTTGTAGAAGCAATGTCCCCAATAGCCAAAAGGTAGAGGTGATCCAAATGTCCATCATTGATGATAGCATAAACAGTGTGGTATATTCATACAATATTACTTAGCTGTAAAAATTAATGAAATCCGGATGTATGTTAACATGTGGATAAACCTAAAAACATTATATTAAGTAAAATACATCAGATACACAGGGTTCACATAACATAATTCAACTTCTCTGAAATGTCAAGATCAGTCAAATCTATTGTTACAGTTAGTGAATTAGTGGTTGCTAGGAAACAGGAGGATAAGAGAAATGAACCTGATCACAGGTACAGTGTTTCTTTTGAGTGATGAAAATGTTTTTAAATAGTAGAAAAGACAAGTAGGAAGTGTATGTCCAAAAGTTATGGAACCAGGAATACAAATTCACCATCACACATCGATTTTCTCTATTTATTAAATTTGTTGTTACATAAAAGGAAAAACTAAGATTAAGTATGTTAGAAATATATAAAGATTTTAAATGATTTCCAAATGATTTTCTATTATGATTTTAAATTATTTTCTATTTTATAAAATCCTTACTATCAAGCATAAAGTGCATTTCAAAATTCACATTCAGTAAGATTTTCCTGATTGCCTACTGAAATATATACAATATATACAAAATACTTTTGTTAGGTTTTGTCATGAAAACCTCAGCTGCTTTTAAGAAATGAAGACTTTAGTGTAATCACTAATGCTAAAGAACTCTCATCAATGGTACATTTGCAAAAGTGAATTTTCCATTTCATAGTCATAAAACTATATATATTATAGTTTTGTATGTCTCCAGAATATATGTATATCTCCAGAATATATAGCTTCATGTTATGAATTTGAATTTTTTTTTTCATAGAGGTAACTTTTATTTTCATGTTTTCTTTTTGAACTGTCATAGATTAAAATAGTTTACAAATACCTGTTCACAGATTGGTCCTGTTTTATCAATTGTTTTGCTTGGTTTTGTGTTACTGAGTATGCCTTTTACATGTTGTCCCTTTTATTTTATCTTTTTAATTCTTTTAATTATACTGTTGTATTACTTTTTAAAAATATTTTTAAAAAAATTTAGTGTCCACATTTCGTTAAACCCCATCATTCCCTCACTTCAAAGAAACTGGAATTCCACTATTTGGGTTGCCAATTCTGACCCTACTTACTGCTAATGAAAAAAATCAACACATTGTTCTACTTTTATTTCCATTAACCTTCCCCATTAAATAATATAAATTAAAATAATATAAAATAAAATAAACGTTTAATTTATTAGAGAACGAGAATCACATACTATTCTTTCATGTGGAGCTTTACTTTTGTTTAAATATTAAATCTATTACATAATCTATAAAATTCTAAGCACCAATATTGCTGAGGGTCTCCAAATAGCTCTTGATTGCATGGAGTTCATCTTCTAGAAGATTCCTCAGAAAGTGCTTATATATATATGTTGTGACATTCAACAAAGTATTGCAAACTCAAAGGTAATTTCTCTTTTTACTTCTCACATATTTTAAAGTCAGGTTGGATATATGCTATTTATCTCACTAACTTTTTATTTCCTTGAGTGCTTTAGAGAAAATGTGCTTTCATTGTTGCCTTTAGAGATTAACAATGCAGATGACAGCCTGATTTTCTCTCCTACTTTAGTAAAATGACTTTTTTGATACCAGGCTCAGAATAAATTAGGAAATGGGATATTCTGAATTCAAAAATATATTCAAAATATCCAAAACTTTTACAAGGTCATGCCTGGGAATTAACCATATAAGCTAATTTATCTAGATCCCTTACAAAATGTTCATTATATAGATTTTGATCTGTTACTTCTGACACATTAGAAAAGTCTGAAATACAAATTCTATTTTAAATTCCATCATTTCCAAATTTTACAAATATTGGAGGTCATCTGCCCAGTACTTTTTAACCGTCTTTTCTGAACTTTTCTTAACTCTATATTTAATTAATTTCATTTTCAATGCTTTGAATTACTCCCTGTATTTTTCACTGTAATTTTGGCCAATGTATTCTTCTTTGAGTACCTAATGGTTTATTCTTTGTTTATGAAATGATTTTGCCAAGTTAAAATTCAGTTCTAGTTTAAGTTGGCTCTATTTTTAGATATTTCTTTTCAGAAATATTGAATTTCTGATTCTTTTATATCTTGAGTTGCAGTTTTAATGACATTTTCTTTGTCATGGAATATTATCACATTGTTTCACCACTTCATGGTTGGAATCATTGTTGCTTTGTAAAGATTTCAAAGTAAAAAGATTTTAAAAGTAGTTAAATTGTTATTTGATATTGTTTCAAAAGAAAAAAAAAGCTCTGAAAATTTGATAAATGATCTTACCAAGAAGTACTTAAAATTTAGGATGGATTGCTTCAGAGGAAAGATTTAACTCCTAAAGGTAAAAGATATAGTTCCAATTATGAAAGAGGAGACACTACAGAATTCAGACTACAAGACTATAACATGTAATCTACAATGAAGCAAACCCCATCTACTATAGTAATATAATTGTTTTGCATATGTGTTGATGTTTTTTTCAGGTTTTTAGTCTTAGATTTTTGCTTGAATTAGAGTGTGGCTGCTCAGTACCACATTTCAAACATTATCAAGCAAATGTCAGAAAGGAAAATATCAAGAGTCAAAACAAAATCTGAAAATATAGCAGGTGGCCTGGATTTCATTTTAAAAAATGTTTATTCTATGAATTACAAAATATAGGTCAGAGTGTGTTTTAAGAATTTGAAAATATAAAAACTATAAAATAGATTATACATAATAATTAATACCAAAGTCAAGTTACAAGTCAGTAACTTGGAATGATTTATCCAAGACTATTTGACCTCATGAATTAAGAAAATAAATTGTCTCAAGAAAGTATAATGTTTAAAACTTCATGATTACAGTAGTGGTATCTTTCAGAAGATACTACTATCTTTTAAAGAGCTAAATAGCCAAATAGCTCCTTCTAAATAGCTACCATGAGCTATTTAGGAGAGCGCCTCAAACTCAGTAACTGGCTACTCAGTCTCCTCATTGAGGACTTCATATCTTTGTTTCTCAATGTGTAAATGGCAGGATTCAGAATGGGTGTAATCAAAAAATCCAAAATGGCAAGAAACTTATCTGCTGGCACTGTGGGAAATGGCCATATGTATATAAACATGCATGGTCCAAAGAATAAAATAACCACTGTGATGTGAGCTGACAGAGTAGAGAGGGCCTTAGACAAACCAGAAGGAGAGCTTTTCCATACAGTGAGCAGAATGTAGATATAGGAAATAATCAATAAGAAGAAGGTTCCCATGGAAATAAATCCACTGTTGGCAGTCACCATAAATTCCATTTTGTATGTGTCCATGCAAGAAAGTTTGATGAACCAAGGAAGGTCACAGTAAAAACTATCTATCTCATTAGGACCACAGAAAGGTAAATGGACAACAAAAGCCAACTGGACCACAGAGTGAATGAGGCCTACAATCCAAGCAGCAGACAAAAGGAAAATGCACATCCGTGGGTTCATGATGGTCAGATAGTGGAGGGGCTTACATATGGCCACATATCGGTCCAAGGCCATGGCGATGAGGAGCACCATCTCAGACCCACCCATGAGATGAAGAACAAATATCTGCATGATACACCCTGGGAAGGATATGGTCCTCAGTCCGGAGGACAGGTTAGAAATCATCTTGGGAACAGTTGCCGAAGAAAAACAGAAATCAATAAATGAGAGATTGGCTAAAAGGAAGTACATGGGAGAATGTAAATGAGGATCAAATGAAACAGTAAGCACAACAAGGAGGTTTCCAAGAAAAATTGTTACATAAAACACTGTAGAGAAGGCAAGGAGGAAATACTGCACTGGCTTAGAGGCAGAAAGTCCGATTAATACAAATTGAGACACTTCAGAGTAGTTAGCTTCATGCATTAGATATTTCTTGTGATGCCTAAAACAACAAAGACAATATTACAAAGATTTCTAATAAAACATTAATATGTAGTAAACATTGAATAATTAAAAAATATTAAATTACATATTAAATGAGACCTCTTTACTAACATTCATAGGTGTTTTGAAAATGGTATGCATTAATATTCTCATTCAACAAATATCCCTGTAAGCATAACCAATATTCCTAACATGCACCTATTAAATGACAAGCAGTATGTCAACTTCTCAGGCAAAACACTAACTCTGATGTGAGGGAGTTTCTGTAAAGGAAAAGAGCAGACTACTATGAGACAAGGTGACTCTTCACAGAAGTGCTTGTTCACATACTGCTAATTAGAGATATCTCTGGAAAGAAAGTTGAGTTGGCCAGACTTGAACATGCCATGGGCAAACACCCTGAGAAAGGTGATTGAGATCAGCCAGGAATAATAGGCCAGGCAGGATGGAAATTTGCATCCATGAAAGACTTATTTTACATCAGTGTGGACATGGTGAACTTATTCCACTAATAGTGCTGGTACAACAGGTAAAACTTGAAAAATTCAGATTTCTGCCTCTCAACATAAACTCAATAACTCAGTTGAATATTTAAATGTAAGCAGCAAATAATAGGATAGAAAAGCCAGTGTATATATAGTCCTTGTTAAAAACTCAGAGAAGAAATAACTGACAGTATCTAAAATATTCTAATCAAAATCACATCAAGTTTACAAAGTTTATAGCTTCTCAAATTTAACTAATAATCAAGAAAAGTTACTTATAGTAATAATAAGTCAAAAATCAAGGTATAAGGCACCAATTAGACCAATGTTTATTTAAAAAATCTACAGACAATATTAATGTCCATGATAGAGAATTAACAAGTCCTCCAACCAGGGAAGGCATTCAGCCATATATATCAATAAAAAAATCAATGTAATAATTTATGTCAATAGTGGACACTGAGCTATAAACCATTGTGGTTTCTATTTAAATTACGCAAATAGAGAAAATATTGAGTATAAAAATAGAAGGAAATCCATTTTAAAACTCTTATCTTCATTAAAAATTAGAATGACATAGATCTTTAATTCATATCATAAAATAGTTCATCTCTGCATTGTATGCATTAATGAATTTGAACCATATGAAATTATTCCTAAACAAAGATGGTCAACTCTCAGTAATAGAGTTCAATATATTAATTTTTCTTTATATAATTTTGACCAGTTTGATGTCAAAATATCAAAATCAAATTACTGATCCTTATTCTGCACCTCAATGAATGCTATGGATACCATACCTGTACTATCATTACCAAGCTTACCAGTTCCACATGAAGTCTTTCTTACTTCACTCCACATGGTCTCTTATGGACACACACCAGCATGGCCTCGGTATCAAACCGAATACTGTGCATCATGACCCCAATGAGCCAAGAGTTATGAAAGTGCAGCCAAGCAGTCAGTAAAGGGCACCAGGAAATCCACAGACATATAGCAGTAATGTGAAGCAAAAGGAAACACTACCGTGATGATGCTTGGAAATGTTGACATAAGTATATAAATGGAGAATTTTGTACCCAATAATTAATTAGTAAAGAAAGATAGACCATTACTGAGCAAAGGATAATGGGTAAGGTAAACAAGAGGGAATGTATTTCAAAGTGGAACAGCAGCAGACACTTCAAAGGCCCTCTCTTAAAGTTTTGATCATGCACACGTATGACCAATGAATTATGTCTGGCTTTCACTGCCTAGCATCGATATTTTGTTTTCTATAAGTGGTTAAAACAATCATGCCTTGATTTTGACTTTAAAAAAATCAATTTTAAATACAAAATAAGATGTTCAAGATGCACTTTCCTTTTAATTAGAGGAAAGTAATGACAACACCATTGAATTAAACATTTAAAAGTGCAGTAAAGTTTCACAACTATGTGAACAACTGTTAACTAACCAGAAATGAGAAGAGGCCAAGGCAGAAAATATTCTCTGTAACAGATTCATTCCCAAGATAAAATAATATTTGAAAGCAGTCTACTGTTAGTTTCTTTACAAGAAATCTATTGCTTGGTGGATTGATACTAAGAAGAAAGAGATGACAGGAAAAGGAAGGAGAAAAAGGAAGTCGGATTCATGGAATAATGGAAAAGGAGTTATGGAAAGAAGCGAAAAAGAGCATCACAGAAGTAAAGAGGAAGCAGCTGCAACACACTAAGGAGGGAGTGGCCCAGAGTCTTGTCTTAATGCTCACTGTTAAAATTCCCCTGCAGTCTCACTGGCTCTCACAACACCTTGGCTGACACCTAAAGCTACCGCAGTATGTCCACAGCCAGTGCCCCCAGACACTCATCTTTCTCTCCACCTAGAAAACTCAGCAACTGCTGGGACACTATTTCAGAAATGCTCAGGTTGATGCATACTTTTGTTTTAACCAAAGGTATCCCTGAGCTTTTCTTCATTTGGCTGATTATTTCTGCTCAAAAATTTTTATCTCTGCACCAGTTACTCAATGATCTTCCCTCTCTCCTCCAGTCTAATCTTTTTTTAAGATTCATTTATTTATTTTTACAAGCACTGGGTACAGTCAGAAGCACGGGAGGGTGAGAGAATTCACCAGAGACAGAGTGGAGAGCAGAATAGGCAGACTGACGAAGTACACTGTTCAGGGGAGCAGTGGGCGGCAGGAGAGATCTCCACGCCATGTGGGACCCTCACCCGGCAGCCAGGGATCGAACCAGCGCCGTAGAGGATGCGGGCAGCTTCGCAACCCAGCACTCAAGTGCTGCGCCACCAGGGAGGCCCTCCAGTCTAATTTTGTGTTCTCCTTCAATACCACATTATACTCGCAAGTTGCTCATGATGCTTTTCATAATAACTACAGGTGACAAGTTTCTGTGTCTGTCCTGCTAGGTCGATGAGCTTCTTGAGAGCAGGATTGTGTCTTATTCTAAATACTAATCCAGGTATTATTGTGAGTTTAGGAAAGTGAGGGGTTAGATAGTTGTGGTTATGCATATGTATATAATTTAATGGATATTCCTGAAATAGTTTCTCAGTAAATAATATCCTACATCTTATCCTTTAGAAAACTGATGGCAATACAATTCTTAAAATACAGCTGCTACTGTAGGAACTGTATGTAATTATGGCAGGTTTGAGAAAAATCACACATATCCACTCATTTCATCAGTCAATATTGAAATATATAATTTTAAATTACTTAAAACAATTCTACAAACATAGTATATCAAACTCACATATGCATTTTGAAGGGAAAATCTCATTCTGTTTAGAAAGACTGTCACCTGTGTGGGTTCAATAAATGCTCACTGAATTGAAAAATAGAACTGAGATGGAATGAAAGGAAGGGAAAAAGAGGCTAGTGAGATATTTTAGACAGTGTGGCAGAGGTACTAAGCATTAATTATAATAGGAAAATAGCAGATAATTTTAGCACCTATTCATTATAATCATACCATCTCCACTTACCTGACCAAAAAAAAAAAATGAACTAAAGAAATAAGTATTCTAACTATTACTAGACTTCTAAGAACTGTTTCCCTCTGTATTATGTGGTTAGTTCTTCTCACAGCTGCTCCAGCTCTATCAATAGCTTTGGTGACCACTTGATGACTCAGTGACCTAGTCCCCAGCACATTCACCTTGGGGGATATATTTTAATTCTCATGACACTAAGAAAAAATGAGTGTTAAAAGTTGGTTTAAAAAATAAATGGAAAGAAAGAAAACTGTTTAATAAAATATGACACTAAAATATCTTCAAGGAAGATCAGTATCTCCTAACATTTTAAAGCCTATTTATAAATATCACATAGACCATTACCAGTGAAAGGGGAATAGCAATTAACAAATTCATTAGTAAGGGCCATTTAAAATCCTTTTGGAAATACATATATGGAGTATCCATGGAAATATTGTACTTGCAGTTTAGCTCATTGTTACAGTTATCCTCCCCATTTCAGATATACTAGTATTAATTAACAGGATTTAAATATATTGGCCAAAGTCACTCTGCTACATCCATAGTCAATAATCAAATGCCAAGGTCACCTGGTGGTGCAAGGGATTAAGATGCAACCTATGAAGCTATCCACAGCCACTGCAGCATGAGTTCGATCCCTGGGCAGGGAGCTACCCACATGGTACAGCAGACCTCTCCTGACTCGCCCGCTGCTCCCCTCAGCAGTGTATTTCAGTCAATCTGCCTATTCTGCTCCCCACTCTGTCTCTGGTGAATCCTCTCACCATCCGCAACTCTGGCTTGTACCCCAGTTCTTATATGCATAATAAATCTTAAAAAAAAATTCAAGTGCCATTACTTTCTGATATCAAAGACCATGGCTTTCATCTCTACACTATACTGCTTCCTTTCATATTATTACTGTAAAACACAAATAAGAGTTAACAGTGGGATTAGCATATAACTTTTCTGAGTGTCTTCACATATATTATCTCATCTATTCTTCCTAACAAAACAGTCAGATGTAAGTGCACCATTCTTCCCTCAGGTTGTGATTTCTCTTAACAGAAGAAAAGGAAAATCAATTTGTTTCCCAGATTCATTCCACTGGTCTTTTTTTTATTTTTTTAAAAATTTATTTATTTTTATACAAGAGCTGAGATACAGGACAAATGCGCAGGAGGTTGAGAGGATTCACCAGAGACAGAGCAGGGAGCAGAACAGGCAGATGACCGAAATACACAGCTGAGGGGAACAGCGGAGCGACAAGAGAGGTCTGCAGCTCCATGTGGGACCCTTGCCGGCAGACCAGGGTCGAACTCACACTGCAGATGTTGCGGACAGCTTCACAGCACTGCACTCAACCCACTATGCCACCGGGGAGGCCCCATTCCCCTGGTCTTTGTGTTCACTAATTTAACCACACTTAACTGAGTTACAGAAATGCTGTTCAGACACACACAGGAAAGCAAATGCCACACATTCTTATCTCAGGACTCTGTTTCAAAATACCGTTTCAACAATCTTGATTTTTGTTAGCTAAATTGCTGTCAACTATTGTATCGGTACTTTTACTAAATTATGTGATGATCAACATTATATGTAAGTGCACACAAAAGCATAATTTTAACAAAAATCAAGCAAAGATAAAGGTAAATGTAAGCAAAATATGATGATGAAACCACATGCCGAACCACTTTGCAATTGAAATCTTAACTTATAATGAAAATATCATTTCCTCATTTATCATTTTCTAGTTTCTAACTGCACCTGCTATTGTTTAACTAAGTTCACACCACATTAATTCTATCAAGGGCACAATTCAGTGACATTTTGTATGATGATAATATTATGCAATCATCACCTTATCACCCAGATAGGAAACGAGTGTCCCTTGAGCATTCACTCTTCCCCCATCTCCCCCTTACCCCTGGAATCTCTCATCTGTTTTCTCTCCTGTGAATTTGCCTATTATGGATATTTTATATCCACTATTATATAAATGAGAACATACAAGATGTAACTTTCAATATATCTTGTTTCTTTCACTCAGCATGTTTTTGAAGTCACTGAAGTGTGTTTCAGTGCATCATTCTTTCATAGCTGAGTAATATTCCTCGGTATGAATAGACCACATTTGTCTATCCATTCATCAGCAGATGCACATTTGGATTGTATTTACCTTTGACTATTGTGACTAGTGCTTTTATGAACATTCATGCATAAATTTTTTAAATACATATTTTCAACTATATCTGCAAATATCTATGAGTGAAATTGATGGGTCATATGATAATCCTATGCCTTATTATTTTGTAAAATAGATGCACCATTTCATACACCTACTAAGAATTCACAGGTTTTCAATTTCTCCCATCCTTGCTAACACTTATTTCTCAATTTCTGTTTTATTTTTGGATATTTGTTTTTAATATAATGGATATCTCAATAGATGTGAAGTAGTATTTTACTGTGGTGTTACTGACCCTCCTTTTCAGAGGTATAGGATCAAATATTTTCAGAGATTTGCTCCCACATCACACCCACCTCCAAGGAGATATATGTATCTTAGTCTATGGTTTCTTTAAAACAATATAGTACAATCAACAAAAGAAAAATTAGACAAAAAATACTTCATCAGAACTAAAGCCTTTTGCATGTCAAAACATACAGGCAAGACAGTGAAATAAAATCTTCAGGTGAGAGAACATTTTGTAACTCATGTGTCGTAGAAGGGTCTGGTAGTAGGATGAATGGTGGTCCTCAAGAAGCTATGTCTATATGCCAATTCCTGAAACTGCTAATGTAATATTATTTGGAAAAGGGCTCTTTGAAATACAGTGAGCATCTTGCAAGAAGAGAATCCTGGATAACCCAAATGACTCTAATTCCAACAGAAAGTGTCCTATTAAGAGACAGAAAACAAGAATACATAATAGAAGACTATGAAGACAGAGATTAGAGGTATGCAGAGTCTGGAAAGGGCCATGGCTCAACCAATATATTTGTATCAGGTTTCTAATTTCTAACGTGGAGAGATAATAAATCTGCTATCTATTCATTAGCCCAGCACTGATGAATGGATAAACAGTGTGGCATATTCATGCAATAGAGTAACACTTGGCCAAAAAAGTGAATGAAATTCTGATATATGTTACAATATGGATGAACCTTGAAAACATTACATAAAGTGAAATAAGTGATAAACACAAGGGCCACATAATGTAATTCCACTTCATTGAAATGTCAAGATTAGTCAATTCTATATAAACAGTAAGTGAATTCATGGTTACTAGGAAATAGGAGGATAAGGGATCTTGGATTGAATGTTACCAGGTACAGTGTTTCTACTGAGTCATGGGAATGTTTTAAAAGTAGGGACAAAAGTATGAAGTATTACATGTGCATAAGTTCAGTAGCAAGGAATACAAAATTCACACACCACAGATTTTCTCTATTTATTGATTTTGTTGTTACATAAAAGGAAAAACTAAGATTAAGTATGATAGAAGTATGTAAAGATTTAACACGATTTTCAGTTGTGCTATTTTTAAGAATCCTCACTATCAGGCATAAGTGTTTCAAAAAATTCACTTGTTTAGTAAGCTTTCACTGACTGTGTTTGAAAGAAACTATAATATATAGAAAATACTGTTTATGTTCTGGCATGTAAACCTTCGTTGCTTTAGGAAGTGAAGTCTTTAGTGAAATCACTAGACATTAAATAACTAATCACTGGTCTACACAGTTAGATCTATATTTGAAAAACTATTCTTCATTATTGGGTTACAAAACCATATATATACATACATATACACACATACACATATATGTATATGTATACATGCATATATGCCCATTTTTCCAGGCCATATAACAGTGTAATTATAGATTTGAACTGTTTTACTTTACATGGAGAAAATTTTTTTCACTACATTTTCTGCTTGAATGTCATAGACTGAAACAGTTTGTTAATGCATGTTCACAGATCTTATTTTTTCAATTGTTTTGCTTGGCTTTATGTAATTTTGAACATGTCTTTGACTATATTGTCTTTTTTATTTGCTCTTTTTTATTCTTCTAAATTTACTTTGGTATAAATTTAATACAAAATATTGAAACTTTCATTAGTGTACAGATTTCATTAAGGAACATCATTCTTTCAACTCAAAGAACACTGGGTTTCTACAATTTGAGTTGTAAATTCTGAAAACTACTTACTGCTGAAGAGAAAATCAACACATTTTTAATGATAAATTTTCTACCCCTTTCCCATTAAAAATGTTTTATTTTTTAGAGATTTAACATTATGTAATATTCTTTCATGTGGAGCCTCATTTTTGTTTGAATTTTAAAGCAATTATAGAATTTATAAATTCTAAGCACCAGTTTTGTCGTAGAGTCCCCAAATAGTTCTTGATTGCATAGAGTTCACTTTCTAGAAGATTCCTCAGAAAAGATTATTATACACACAACATTTGACAAAACCTTCCAAACTTAAAATTATTTCTAATTCTGACACATTTGAAAGACAGACTATATACTACTTATTTTATTTCCTTGAGTGCTCTGAGAGACAATGTGGTTTCACTGCTGTCCTTCAAGATTATTATTGAGAATTCAGATTTCAACCTGATTTTGTCTCCTATTTAGGTAAATGACTTTTCTATATACCAGGCTCACAACAAATTGAGAAATAGGATATTCTGAATTCAAAATATATTCACAGTATCCAATACTTTTACTAGGTTATGAACATATAAGCCAAATTATCCAGAGTCCTAAAAGCCATTTCACTATATTGATTTGGATATTTTGTTTCAGGCACACTAAGACAAGTTTGAAATCACAATTGCATTAATTTCATCATTGTCAAATAATACCAATTTTGGAGGTCATCTGCCCAGTGCTTTATAACTTTCTATCTTGAACCTTTCTTACTTCTATATTTAGTTAATTTCATTTTAAATTCCATTCTTCCTTATTCCCTGTATTTTTCAATATAATTTTGGTCACTGTATTCTTCTTTGAATACCTAGTAGTTTATTCTTCATTTATGAAATGATTTTGTCAAGTTAAATTTTGAGTTCTAGTTGTCTCTTATTTTTAGACATTTCCATTCAGAAATTTTGAATTTTGATTCTTTTATATATTTTTATAAATTCTTTTATAAATTTTGATTCTTTTATATATTTACTTGCAGTTTTAATGAAATTTTCTTTGTAATGGAATAGTACCATATTGTTTCAGCACTTCAATGGATAGAATCAATGTTGCTTTGTAAAGATTTTTTTTTAAAATAATAAATTTTATTTTTATATTCCCCATACAATTGCAGCCCCCCCCATTCTGACCCCAATCCCTCCCCTCCCGCCCCCGCGCTCCTAAAAGTGTCTCTGGTTCATAGTTTTTTGTTGATTTTGATTTTCACTTTCTTATAGTTATTCATTTTCCTGGTCCCTTATTTAAGTTTTCTAGATTCCTGCTATGAGTGAGACCATCCGGTATTTTTCTTTTTCTTTCTGGCTTATTTCGCTGAGCATGATCCCTTCCAGCGCCATCCATGTTGCTGCAAATTGCATGTGTTTATCTTTTTTGAATGCTGAGTAATATTCCATGGTATATATGTACCATATCTTCTTGATCCAGTCATCTATTTTTGGGCATTTGGGTTGTTTCCAAAGCTTAGCTATTGTAAACAGTGCTGCTATAAACATAGGAGTGCAGGTGTTCTTTGGAATTGATGTTTCTGTGTCCTTTGGGTAAATACCTAGGAGTGGAATTGCTGGATCATATGGAAGCTCTATGTTTAGTAGGTCCAGAAATCTCCACACAGCTCTCCACAGTGGTTGGACCAGTTTGTACTCCCTCCAACAGTGCAGAAGAGTTCCTTTTTCTCCACACCCTCGCCAACATTTGTTGTTGCTAGTTTTTTTAATATGTGCCATTCTCACTGGTGTAAGATGGTATCTCATGGTAGTTTTGATTTGCATTTCCCTGATGACAAGTGATGTTGAACATTTTTTCATATGCCTGTTGGCCATTTGCATTTCCTCTTCAGAGAAGTTTCTCTTTAGCTCTTCTGCCCATTTTTTGACTGGATTATTTTCTTTGTTGTTGTTGAGTCTCATCAGCTCTTTGCAGATTTTTGTGATCAGTCCTTTATCATTAGTGTTGGGTGCAAAAATGTTCTCCCAGTTGGTGGGGTTTCTCTTTGTTTTTGTTATTGTCTCTTTTGCTGTGCAGCAGCTCTTTAATTTGATGTAGTCCCAGCTGTTTATCTTTGCCTTCACTATCACTGCTTTGGGTGATGTGTCTGTAAAGATAACTTTGATGTGCAAATCACGTAGTGTTTCGCCTATATTTCCTTCTATATATTTTATGGTTTCAGGTCTTATGTCTAGTTCTTTAATCCATTTTGAGTTGATTTTTGTGTATGGTGTGAGGTAGTGGTCAAGCTTCATTCTTTTGCATGTAGCGACCCAGTTTTCCCAGCACCATTTATTGAACAAACTTTCTTTGCTCCAATGCATAGTCTTTGCTCCTTTGTCAAATATTAGTTGACCATAAATCTGTGGGTTTATTTCTGGATTTTCTATTCGATTCCATTGGTCTGTATGTCTGTTCTTGTTCCAATACAATGCAGTTTTGATGATTATGGCTTTGTAGTATAGTTTGAAGTCTGGGAGTGTGATGCCTCCATTACCTTCTTTTTTTTTCAGGAGAGCTTTGGCTATTCGGGGTTTTTTGTGATTCCATATGAATTTCATCAATAATTGTTCTATTTCTTTGAAGAATGACATTGAAATTTTGATTGGAATAGCATTGAATCTGTATATTGCTTTTGGAAGGATGGCCATTTTAATAATGTTTATTCTTCCAATCCATGAGCAGGGGATGTCTTTCCATTTCTTTGTGTCTTCTTCTATTTCTTTTAACAGTGTTTTATAGTTTTCTTTGTATAGGTCCTTTACCTCTTTTGTTAGATTTATTCCCAAATATTTGATATTTTTTTTGTTTCAATAAAAAAAGGGATGGTTTTTTTGATTTCTTCTTCTTCAAAATTGAAATGGTAATCAAAAACCTCCCCAAAAACAAAAGCCCAGGACCTGATGGATTTACAAATGAATTCTACCAAACATTCAGAGATGAATTAGTGCCTATCCGTCACAAACTCTTCCAAAAAATTGAGACGGAAGGGACAATACCAAACACGTTCTATGAAGCCAACATTACACTAATACCAAAACCGAACAAGGACAACACAAAAAAGGAAAACTACAGGCCAATCTCCCTAATGAACACTGATGCAAAAATCCTCAATAAAATTTTAGCTATCAGAATCCAACAATGTATCCATAAGATAATTCACCACGACCAAGTAGGATTCATTCCAGGGACACAAGGATGGTTTAACATCCGAAAATCAATCAACGTTATCCAACACATCAACAAAAAGAAATATAAAAACCATATGATAATATCAATAGATGCTGAGAAAGCTTTCGACAAAGTGCAACACCCATTCATGATAAAAGCCCTTGAAATTCTTGGGATACAAGGAACATACCTCAACATCATAAAGGCCATCTATGACAAGCCAACAGCCAGTATCATTCTCAATGGTGAAAAGCTGAAAGCAATTCCATTAAGATCTGGAACAAGACAAGGATGTCCACTCTCACCACTGCTTTTCAATATAATACTGGAAGTCCTAGCCAGAGCAATAAGACAAGAGAAAGACATCCAAGGAATCCAAATAGGAAAAGAAGAAGTCAAGCTATCACTATTTGCAGATGATATGATAATATACATATAGAACCCCAAAAACTCCACAGAAAAACTAATTCAACTCATCAATCAGTTCAGTAAAGTGGCAGGATACAAAATCAACACGCAAAAGTCAGTAGCCTTCCTATACACAAACAATAAATCTGCTTTGTAAAGATTTTGACATGAACAGAATTTAACAGTAGTTAAATTGATATTCAAGGTTTTCTCAGTTAAAAACAAAAAACAAAGAACTCCTATTATAGTTTGATGATGGAGAATTTTGGTAGGCATTATTTAAAATTTAGGATGTTTGGGGTCAAAGGGAGGATTTAACACCTAACAATAAACAATAAAGCTGCAGTCATGAAAGGAGAAGACACCACAGGAGATAATTTCTTCTGTATAATTCTGACTCAAAAAGAAAAACATATAAAATATGTAAAGAAGTAAATTCCATCTCAGTATAGGAATGCAATATCAACAACAAAACATTTTACAAATTTTGTTTTGCATGTGTTGGTCTCTTCTGAGGCTTGACTTAAAACTCAGACTTAATGAGAAATAGAGTTGGTTGGTCAGTACCGCATTTGGCCATTATCAAGCAATATAACATCCAAGCTTCCTCTCTTTAACATTTTCTTACATCCCAGTCTTGTTTTCATCTCTCTGACTGAATATTTTTTCTTAATTCATATGTCACTGTCAGTACACATTTATATATAATATTTGAGGAAATGATGAGAGAAATAAGACATAATCTCTTAAACTTTAAAAAATTTTCAGTCCACTTGTCACTAGCATAATAAAAAGGTGGGAAAACAAAAAATAAATATATTTCAAACTCTGACAAATGCATAACTGCTTCATTCTTCAGTATACATTTCTACATATTTGATTAAAATACAAATTTTATCTACAAATTACTTTTTCTTTCAAAAATTATATTCATGTAACTCAGTATTTTTACTAGCATCAGTAACAGAGGAAAAGGAGCAACAGCAAACCCAATTAATATAAAAAATAATCCTGCATTGCCTAGCCAAAAATACTAGAAGCAATCATTCTCTTCACAGGAGATAGTTTCTGTACGATTAAATAGGAAATTATCAAGAAAGAAGAGAAAATCTGACTATATACAGAAGGTGGTCTGCATTTCATTTTCAAAAATGTTTATTCTATGGATTACAAGATATAGGTCACAGTGTGTTTTCATAATTTGAATATATAAAGACTATATAAAATAGATTCTACACAGTAATTAATACTATAGTCAAGTTATAAGTAAATAAAATGGAATGATTTCACCAAGACAATTTCACCTCATTAATTAAAGACAATAAAATGTCTCAGGAGAGTACAATGTTTCAAACTTCTCATTGACATAGTACTTTTAGAAGATACCATTTGTGCTAACATGAGCTATTTAGAAGAGCTCCTCAAATTCAGTAAGGGACTACTCAGTCTCCTCATTGAGGTCTTCATATCTTTGTTTCTCAATGTGTAAATGGCAGGATTCAGAACGGGTGTAATCAAATAATCCAAAACAGAAAGAAACTTATCCCCTGGCACTGGGGGAAATGGCCATATGTATATAAACAAGCATGGCCCAAAGAATAAAACCACCACAGTGACATGAGCTGACAACGTAGAGAGGGCCTTAGACAAACCAGAAGGAGAGCTTTTCCATACAGTGACCAGGATGTATATATAGGAAATAATCAATAAGGAGAATGTCCCTATGGAAATGAACCCACTGTTGGCAGTCACCATAAATTCCATTTTGTATGTATCCATGCAAGAAAGTTTGATAAACCAAGGAAGGTCACAGTAAAAGTTATCTATCTCATTAGGACCACAGAAAGTCAAATGAACCACAAAGGCTAGCTGGACCACAGAGTGAATGAGGCCTACAACCCAAGCAAAAGCTACAAGCAATATGCATATTCTTGGGTTCATGATAGTCAGGTAGTGGAGGGGCTTACATATGGCCACATATCGGTCAAAGGCCATGGTGATGAGCAGTGCCATTTCAGATGCACCCATGAGATGAAGGACAAATATCTGCATGATACACCCTGGGAAGGATATGGTCTTCTGTCCTGAGGACAGGTTAGAAATCATCTTGGGAACAGTTGCAGAAGAAAGACAGAAGTCAATAAATGACAGATTAGCTAAAAAGAAGTACATGGGGGAATGTAAACGAGGATCAAATATCACAGCAAGAACCACAAAGAAGTTTCCGAGAAATAATGTAACATAAAACACTGTAGAGAAGAAAAGGAGGAAATGCTGTACTGGCCTAGAGGCAGAAAGTCCAAGCAATACAAATTGAGACACTTCAGAGTAATTTGCTTCTTACATTAGTTTTCTTATGATGCCTAAAACAACAAAAAGAAAAGAACAATATTTTTTATCAAACATTAATATATAATGAACATTGAATAATTCATTAATATTGAATCACAAATAAAGGAGACATACATCTTCACTAAGTTGTTTTGAAAATGTTACCCATTCATATCTCCATTCAACTAATATTCACAGTGAGCATAACCAATATTCCTAATGTGCATCTCCTATGTGACAGGCAGTATGTCAATTTCTCAGGCAATTGAGTAATTTTGACTTGAGGGAGTTTATAGGTTAATGAGGTATTAGACTTCAAATAGTTTTAAATAAAGATACAAGTTACAGTTTTGATGTAAAGGTAAAGAGAGAGTATTATTGGAACAGGTGACTCACACAGAGGTGCTTGTTCACACACTGCCAATTAAGTAGAGATATTACTGAACAGAAAGTGGAGTAGCCCAGACTTGGACATGCCATGTGCAAAAATCCTGAGAAAGGAAGCCAGTGGGAAAGAAGATAAATAATTGAGATCAGCCAAGAATAATAGGCCAGACAGGATGGACTCGTGTGCTCACAATGAGAACACTGCCTTCATCCTAAAAGCAATAGAGTGTATGGGGCATTCAAGCAGAGAGTGGATCATATTTCTGCTTTCAGGAACAAAAGTTCCAATGTAAAAAATGGAATGAAAGATCTAGAGTTGACTTAGTGGTACCTCTCAGGAGACTACGGAAGACATATTTCACATCAGTGTAGACAGGGTGACTTATTCAAGCAATGGTGCTGATGCAACTGGTAAAACTTGGAAAATTCAGATCTCTGCCACTTATTAATAAATCAGTAATTCAAATGAATATTGAAATATAAAAAGCAAACATTAAGATGGAAAATCCACTGTAATCATGACCCTAGTTAAAAAATTATCAGGGAGGTGGCCTAATGGTTAAGACTCGGTGATCTCAGGGTGATTGCTTAAGTTCCATCCTGGGCCAGAGAGCTAACCCACAGTGGCAGCAGACCTCTCCTGTCTTGCCACAATGTCCCTTAGCAGTGTATTTCAATAAAAATCTACGTGTTCTGTTCCCTAATCTGTTGCTGCTGAATCCTCTCACCCTCCAGTCCCTCCCACCTCTGGCCTATAACCCAGGTCTTCTACACACACACACACACACACACACACAAACAGGGAGGAAATGATTGTCTAAAATATTATAATCAAAATCATATCAAATTATACACATATTATAAAGATAGTGTATAAAAACGCATGTGAATATCTATTTGGAGGTATAAGTACTATCAAGAAAAGTAAAGCCAAACTATAAAGTGCTGATTTTTTTAATATAAAATTAGTTTCTTCAAAAGGTAAACGTAGGACATATAAATTATAAAATGAGCAAAATATATGAAGACTACTGACAAAGGAAGAAATCTCTTAATAATTATATGAAAATGAAACTGTCACTAGAAATCAAATATAAATAGTATCGGGGGGCTGTATTATACTATCAAATTTTAAATTTAAAAACCGATGTGTCATTGCTGAGGCTGTGAGGAAATGAATACTTTCTTCCTGATACTGACTGTGAAAACTGATACAACTATCCAAGAATATATATTGCAAATATTGAATAAATACAAAAGTTTAAAACTTCTCTGAACTTACTAATAGTGAAGACAATTCATTTAGAGTAATAACAGTGATAAGTCAAAAATTAAGGTATGAGTTACTTATTAGACCAATGTTATTTTAAAAAACTACAAATAATATTAATGTCCATGATAGAGAAATATTCATCCAACCAGCAAAGGCATTCAACCACATATATCAAGAAAAAAGAATCAGTGTATTTATGTCCATGGTGGACACAGTCATAAACCAATGCTTTTCAATTTAAAAAATGCAAATTGAGAATGAGAAAAGTTAATAAGAAGAAATATATAGGAAATTATTTTGAAAATATATCTGTATTAAAAATTAGAATGATGTCAACCTTTAATCCATATCATTCAATAGTTTATCTCTGTACTATATGCATTAATTTGAATCATATGAAATTATTCCTAGTAAGTACAAAGATGGTTAACTGTCAGTTTTAGAGTTCAATATATTAACTTTTTTTATATATCATAATTTTAAACTACTTGATATCAAAATATCAAAACCAAATTACTGATGATTGTTCCATATCTCAACGAATTTCATGGATTCCACAGTTGTACTACCATTCCCAAGATTAGCAGGGTCCACATTACATCTCTATTATATCATCAGTCTTTCCCATGTCACTCCATATGGTCTCCTCTGGACACAAACTTGCATGGTCTCAGAAGCAAAACAGCATGTTATTAGCAATGATCCACAACAGCCAAGAAGATCTGAGAGGGCAGCCAAGCAGGCAGGAAAGGGCATCAGGAAATCCATGGACATACAGCAGTAATGTCAACTAAAAGGAAACACTGCTGTGATGATGCTAGGAAATGCTGACATAGAGATACAGAAGGAGAATTTTGCACCCAACAATAAGAAAAACAGAACATGAGCTAACAAAGGAGAATGGAACAATCACCAGGTAAATAACAGAGAATGATTTTCAAAGTGGAACAGCAGCACTTTCCCGTAGTCAAGTTTCTATCTTAAAGCTTCAATCATGCACACAAGTATGACCAATGGATCACCTCTGGCTTTCACATCCTTCTATATTTTTGATTTCTATAAAGGTGTAAAACAATCATGTATTACTTTTGATTTAAAAATGCATTTTTAAATACAAAATAAGGGCCTTCCCGGTGGCGCAGAGGTTGAGCGCTGGGTTGCGAAGCTGCCCGCGGCCTCTGCAGCGCCGGTTCAATACCCGGCTGCTCCCCGGCCACAGGAGGAGGGTCCCACATGGCGCGCAGACCTCTCCTGCTGCCCGCTGCTCCCCTCAGCAGTGTACTTCGGTCCTTCTGCCTGCTCTGCTCCCCGCTCTGGCTCTGGCTCTGGTGAATTCTCTCACCCTCCCGCGCTTCTGACTGTACCCAGTGCTTGTATAAATAAATAAATAAATAAATAAATAAATAAATAAATAAATAAATAAATAAATAAATAAATAGATAGATAGATAGATAGATAGATAAATAAATAGATAGATAAATAAATCTTTAAAAAAACACAAAAGAAAATATATTTAAAAAAATTTAAAAAATACAAAATAAGACAATCAAGATGCACTTTTCTTTGAACTAGAGGGTTGTAATGACACGATTCAACTGAACATTTTAAAGTGCACTGAAGTTTCACAACTATGTGAACAGCTGGTTACTTACCTGAAATCACACGAGGCTAACACAGAAAATATGCTTTGGAAAAGGTTCATTCCCAAGATAAAAATAATCATATTTGAAAGTAGTCAACTGTTAGTTTTTTTTTTTTTTTTAAAGATTTATTTATTTATTTATTTATTTATTTATTTTTATTTATTTTTTTTTTTAGCATACCTGCAGCAGATGTGAGTACACAAGGGAAACTTGTCAATGTGACTTTTGTTTGGAAACGCCAAAATATATTTACTTTTTTCCATTTAGGGGAAAAAAAAACAACTTCAAAATAGCGTAAGAGGACAACTTGGAGGCAAACTTAAGATTTCCCAAATATACTAAATTTTTGAAAGATAGGTTTTGAATAAGAATATATAACTGAACCCTGTTCATTAAAAAAAGGATAAAAAAGGATGCTGATTTTGGATTTTAATTGGATTATTCAGTTTATGGATTTGCAAATTTCCTTTTCTTTTCTTTTTTTTTTTTTTTTTTTTTTTTTTGTTGGACTTAAAATGGCATTTATTTAAAAACCTTCCAAGACTACTTTGGTACAAATATTTTGAGTATCTTTTTTTTTTTTTTTTTTTTTAGTGATTTTATTTTTTTTTTTTATTTTTTTTTTTTATAAATTTTATTGTTATATTCCCCATACAATTGCAGCCCCCCATTCTGACCCCAATCCCTCCCCTCCCGCCCCCGCCCCCCTAAAAGTGTCTCTGGTTCATAGTTTTTTGTTGATTTTGATTTTCACTTTCTTATAGTTATTCATTTTCCTGGTCCCTTATTTATGTTTTCTAGATTCCTGCTATGAGTGAGACCATCCGGTATTTTTCTTTTTCTTTTTGGCTTATTTCGCTGAGCATGATCCCTTCCAGCGTCATCCATGTTGCAGCAAATTGCATGTGTTTATCTTTTTTGAATGCTGAGTAATATTCCATGGTATATATGTACCACATCTTCTTGATCCAGTCATCTATTTTTGGGCATTTGGGTTGTTTCCAAAGCTTAGCTATTGTAAACAGTGCTGCTATAAACATAGGGGTGCAGGTGTTCTTTGGAATTGATGTTTCTGTGTCCTTTGGGTAAATACCTAGGAGTGGAATTGCTGGGTCATATGGAAGCTCTATGTTTAGTAGGTCCAGAAATCTCCACACAGCTTTCCACAGTGGTTGGACCAGTTTGCACTCCCACCAACAGTGCAGAAGAGTTCCTTTTTCTCCACACCCTCGCCAACATTTGTTGTTGCTAGTTTTTTTAATATGTGCCATTCTCACTGGTGTAAGATGGTATCTCATGGTAGTTTTGATTTGCATTTCCCTGATGACAAGTGATGTTGAACATTTTTTCATATGCCTGTTGGCCATTTGCATTTCCTCTTCAGAGAAGTTTCTTTTAAGCTCTTCTGCCCATTTTTTGACTGGATTATTTTCTTTGTTGTTGTTGAGACTCATCAGCTCTTTGCAGATTTTTGTGATCAGTCCTTTATCATTAGTGTTGGGTGCAAAAATGTTCTCCCAGTTGGTGGGGTTTCTCTTTGTTTTTGTTATTGTCTCTTTTGCTGTGCAAAAGCTCTTTAATTTGATATAGTCCCAGCTGTTTATCTTTGCCTTCACTATCACTGCTTTGGGTGATGTGTCTGTAAAGATGTCTTTGATGTGCAAATCACGTAGTGTTTCGCCTATATTTCCTTCTATATATTTTATGGTTTCAGGTCTTATGTCTAGTTCTTTAATCCATTTTGAGTTGATTTTTGTGTATGGTGTGAGGTGGTGGTCAAGCTTCATTCTTTTGCATGTAGCGACCCAGTTTTCCCAGCACCATTTATTGAACAAACTTTCTTTGCTCCAATGCATAGTCTTTGCTCCTTTGTCAAAGATTAGTTGACCATAAATCTGTGGGTTTATTTCTGGATTTTCTATTCGATTCCATTGGTCTGTATGTCTGTTCTTGTTCCAATACCATGCGGTTTTGATGATTATGGCTGATTTATTTATTTATTTATACCAGCACTGGGTACAGTCAGAAGCACGGGAGGGTGAGAGAATTCACCAGAGCCAGAGCAGGGAACAGAACAGGCAGACTGATGAAACACACTGCTGCTGAGGGGAGCAACGGGAGTGGTAGGAGAGGTCTATTGTGTCATGTGGGACCCTTGCAGGCAGCCGGGGATAGAACCAACGCTGCAAAGGCAGCTTCACAGCCCAGCGCTCAACCGCTGCACCACCAGGGGAGGCCCAACTGTTAGTTTCTTTATAAAAAATCTATTGCTTGGTTGATTGATACTACAAGTTAGTGATAACAGGAAAAGGAGAGACAGAAAGTCAGGGACAAGGAAAGTAAAGGAAAAGGAGTGTTGGAAAAAAGCTACAAAAAGCATCACAAAAATAAAGGGGAAGAATTTGCAACATTAAGGCAGGAGGAGCCCAGAGTCTTCTCTTGCTGCTCACTGCTTAAAATTCTGCAGCAACTTCTTTGGCTTTCACAATTGCCTGATACCTAAAGCTACTGCAATTTGTCCAAGTCAAAGCCCCAGACACTCATCTTTCTCTCTACCTCAGAAAACTCATCAACTGCTGGGACACTATTTCAGAAATTCTCAGGTTGATGAATACTTTTGTTTTACACCAAAGGTGTCCCTGACCTTTTCTTCATTTGGCTGATTATTTCTGCTCAAAAAATTGTACCTGCACCAGTTACTCATGCATCACTCCTACTCTCCTCCAGTCTCCATTAAGTCATTCTTCTTTGGCTACAACATTATATGCAGGTTGTTCATAATACTTTTCATAATAATTATAAGTGATGAGTTTCTGTGTCTGTCCTGTTAGGTCTAATAGCTTCTTGCGAACAAGGACAGTTTCTTACTCTAAATACTGGTTCAGGTAATTGTTATGTGGTTGGGAAAGTGAGGGGATAGATACTTGTAGTCATGCATACGTACATAAATGCATGGATTTTCCTGAAATGGTCTCTCAAAAAGAATACTTCAGAAATACTTTGCTTCCCCGTTAGAAAACTGATGGCAATACAATTATTAAAACATAATAGCTACTCTAGAAGCCATATGAACCTACAGCAGTTCCGGGAAAATTCACATTCACGAGCATTTCACGAGTCCATATGAAATGTAATATATAATTTTCAATTTAACTAAAACACAATTCTACAAATATGACATACAGAACGTATATATGAAACTTACAATGTAAACGTAAAATATAACCTGGATCAAGAAAGTTTCCTGTATATATCAGGCACAATCTAAGTTTGTGGAGCAATGCAATTTGAAGAGAAAAATCTCATTTCATTGAGAGATACTGGCACCTGTGGGGGTTCAAAAAATGCTCCCTGAATTTAAAAGTAGAGTGAGATAGAATGAGATCGAGTAGTGACAGGGTAGGGAGACATTTTTATAAAGTAGTGGCACAGCCACTAAACATTACCTTTAAAGTAAACATCTGATATTTTCAACAGATTATTCTTTAAAAATTATACCATCCCCACTTACCTGACCCCCCAAAAAAATGCACTGCAAAAATGAATATGTTCAGCATTACTAGACTTTTTATGGAATATTTCCCTTGTGATCTACGTGGTTAGTTTTTCTCACAGCTGTTCCAGCTTTATTCATAGCTTTTGGTGACTACTTGATGACTCAGTGACCTGAGTCCCCAGTCCATTCACCTTGGGAGCTCTGTTTTAATTCTCATGTCATTAAAACAAAAAAGAGTATTAAAAGTTTGCTTTAAAAAATAAATGGAGGGACCTCCCTGGTGGCATGAAGGGTTAAGACACAGCACTATGAAGCGATCCACAGCCACTGCAGCATGAGTTCAATCCCCGGCCAGGGAGGTGACCCACATGGCACAGCAGACTTCTGCCTCACTCACAGTTCTCCTCAGCAGTGTATTTCAGCATATCCGCCTGTTCTGCTCCCCACTCTGTCTCTGTGAATCCTCTCACCCACAGCATCTCTGGTATGCATAAATAAATAAATCTTAAAAAAAATAAATGGAAAGCAAAGGAAGCTATGTGTAATAAAATATGACAGTAAAACATCTTCAAGATCAATATCTCCTAATCTTTTAAAGTCTATATTGTATACTTACACCAATATCAGTAAAAAGGGAATAGCTATTAGCAAGTTCATTAGTAAGGGCCACTTAACTTCCTAGTGGAATATCCATGATATACTGGTATTAATTAACATGGAAATTTAATATATTGGTCAAAATCACTCTACTACACCCACAGCCAATATTCAAGTGCCATTAATTTCTGATCTTAAAGTCCAAGGCTTTAATTCCTACACTGCACTGCTTCCTTTTATATCATTACTGTAAAACACAAATAAGAGTTCACAGGTGGAATTAGCTTATAACTTTTCCAGTGTCTTTACATATATGATCTCATCTATTCTTCCCAACAAAATAGTTAGGTGGAAGTGTACCATTCTTCCCTCCAATAAAGAAATGAGGTTGTGATTTGTATGCACTTAATGGTAGAAAAGGAGCATGGATTTATGTTTCCTAGGATTTGATCCATTTGTCTTTTTTTTGTCCACTAATTCATATCAAATTACTGAATGACTGAAATGTTGCTCAGAGAAGCAGCGGGCACACACAGGAGAGCTATCACTACACGTTCTTATCTCAAGAACTCTACTTCAACACACCATTTCAATAAACTTCATTTTTGTTACTTAAATTTGGGTCAATTAATTCAATATTACTAAGCCTTAAGTGAATATCTACATTATACTTTAGTACACACAAAAGTATAATTTTAACAAATATCAAGCAATGAGAAAGGTAAACCTAAGGTAAATATGACTATGAAGCCACATGTTGAACCACTGGGTGACTGAAATCTTATGAAAATATCATTTCCTCATTTACTATTCTCTAGTATCAACTTTACCTGATGTTGTTTAACTAAAGTGCATACAACATTACTTCATCATTTAAGGATACAATTTAGTGATATTTTGTATGATATTTTGTATGATATTTTGTATGATATTTTGTATATTTTGTATTGTGCAATCATCACCTTACCCTGTCACAGGATATATCATCACCCAAATAGGAAACAGAGTCCCTTGAGCATTCAACCTACTGAAGTGCATCAATCTTTCATAGCGGAGTAATATTCTTCTGTATGAATAGGCCACGTGTCTATCCACTCATCAGGTGATGCACATTTGGATTGTATTTATCTTTGGCTATTGTGACTAGTGCT
This sequence comes from Talpa europaea, assembly GCF_964194135.1. NCBI lineage: Eukaryota > Metazoa > Chordata > Mammalia > Eulipotyphla > Talpidae > Talpa > Talpa europaea. The sequence goes on along the minus strand of NC_140075.1, from coordinate 58,737,343 downwards.
ACTACGAACATTCACGTATAAATTTTTGTTTGAATACCTATTTTCAATTCCTTTCAGTAAAAATCTATGAATGAAATTGACAAGTAATGTGATAATTCTATGCTTAAACTTTTTGAGGCACTCCCTTATTACTTTGGAAAATAGCTGCACCATTTTATATACCTACCAACAATATGCAGGATTTCAATTTATCAACATCTTTGCCAACTCTGTTTTCTTTTTTTGTTTCATTTTTTAAAAAGTATAATATATATCTTAATAGATATATAGCAGGATAGTATCATGGTTTTATTTATCTTATCTTCCTTTATTTGCCTTTTGAACATGAAATACAATCTTCATGAATACTACAAAGTTCACATGTGTTTTTATCTTTTTTTTTTTTTGGTCATCAGGTAACAGTGGTTTAAAATACTACATACGATTCAGAGGTACAGGATCAAATCTTTTCAGATGGATGCTCCCACAATATACCCACATCCAAGCCACCCATAATCCTACACCACAGTCTACTGCATACCCTCCCACCTTTGCTTTCTACTACTATCACCCCTTAATAATAAGTCATTGATTGGGAACAAATATTTGCAAATTATATACCTGAGAAAAAGACTTGCATTCCTAAATATGGAAAAAATTCTTAAACCTCAATATTAAGAAAACAATGAAATTTTTAAAAGTAGAAAATATCTAAATAGGTATCTCACCAAAGAAGAAATGCAGACAACAAAAAAAAAAGTATATGAAAGATGCTTAACATCCATTGTCACTAAGGAATTTTAAATCTAAGCAATAAATGTGATACTAATATTCACCTATCAAACTGACAAAATAAGCAAATTGACAATATAAAGCCACATCAGGAATGCCAAAGCTGGAGCACCATATAGTACCAGAAAATAAATTTGCACACACACACTCAAACACCCATACACATACACAAAGATGGGGCTACAACAAAGGGGCACAGGACACAAATGTAAGGGATCCTAATGGCCACAATTAGAAAGATTTATGTAACAAGATAAATAAATTGGTACTAGATTATTACCCAATTATTAACTATCTATGAGTTCATATTAATAGAAATGAATTAGTTAAGCTCATTGAAGAATAATTGAGTAACATATATATGCTATATATATATATATATATATAATATGGGTTTATATTTGTCAACTATTCTTCAATTATGCAATTGACAAATACAAATGTATACATGTACAAAGTGTTGACATATATATACATTGCTTACATTGAGGAATGATTATGAAAAATCAAGGTAAACATGTCCCTCACTTCAGGTGGTTTACTTGTGTGTGTGTACTCTCCTCTCACCAGTTATTCTTAACTATAATAAGAGCCATATTATTAACTATAGATACAACACAGTATATTAGACAAGAGCTCTTCAAATATATTGTTACAGTTTTCTCCAGCTATCAGAAAGCAGAATATTCCTATTTGTTACCATTTGTCAAGTTATTTTTTTCATTCTTTGAACACTGTTACCATTAATTTATATGGAAAAAAAACTTGAATACTCCCAGATTCCCAATAATCTTCCAGACTCCCAATAATTTATCAATCATACTGAATGGGAACATTCCACTTTTGGATGGCAAGGGTAGCCTGTAACGGAAAATTTGTACCTTTTGACTTATGTGACACATTCTTCCTCCCCTGTAGTCCATGACAACCACAATTCTACTCTCTCTTTCTGTGAAATAGTTCTTATCTTTTGAATTCCACATGGACATGATTTCATATAATAGTTGTCTTTATTTCATTTTGCATAATCTCCTCCAATTTCATTGACACTGTCAAAAATGGCAAATTTTCCTGATTTTTTTAAGGTTGAATAACATCCCCACTTGTATCATTTTTTACTTTACCCATTAAAGGACATTTAGGATGATTCCCTATCTCAGCTATTGTGACATGCTGAAATGAACATAAATATGCAGATACTTCTTGGTGATACTAATGTCAGTTACTTTGGATATATACCCACCATGATATTGGTGAATCATGTTTTAGTACAATATTCAATTTCTTGAAAAACCTCCATAATGTTTTAAGTAATGGCTGTGCAGTTTTACATTTCCACAAAATGTGCTGAGGAGATTGCTCACCTCCATATACTACCAACCTTTCCTCTTTTTTTTTTTTTTTTGAATTTCATTGAGGTAACACTGGTTTATACTTTCTGTGATCCAGAGGTATAGGGGCACAGTCAACCTTGCAAGGATGTTTGCATCAGCTAGGTTGTACCCAATCAGGAGTAATGAAGCACACTTGAAAGCATATACTAAGTAATAAGTAACACAGAGATCCAATAAAGGGTGAAGAATGTGATCACAGGAAGGCTTCTCTGGTGGCGCAAGAGGATAAGTCTCAGCACTATGAAACTATTTGCAGTCACTGCAGTATGAGTTCGATCCCCAGCCATGGAACTAACCTATATGGCATAGCAGACCTCTCCTAACTTGCCCCCTGCTCCCCTCAGCAGTATATTTCAGTCAATCTACCTGTTCTGTTCCCTACTCTGTCTCTGGTGAATCATCTCACCCCCTGCAACTCTGGCCTATATCCTAGTTCTTGTATGCATAAATAAATAAATCTTTAAAAAAAAAGAATATGGTCACAGGGATATAAGTGCAATTTCTGAACAAAATGTTCTGGAAAATAAATTATCTGGTCTAAGGGTAAATCCTAAGAAATAGCATTTAAAAAAAAAGAACAACACATCTCTGAATGTTTGAAAACTTGTTTGCATGTTTAATTCCAAATAGTCCCATGAGTTACTAAGCAATTCCTTTATTTTCATAAATTAAGTTGTAATTCTGTAACCTATAAAATAAAAAGATGTAGCCTATCAGAAATATTGCAATCATAATTTCAATAAATATGAGATAATTTATGAACTTCCATAGAATATTTCTGGCTCTTAGACTATGATGTGAAATGAAAATTTAGAAATATGAACTTATTTTATTCTGTAAGCATTCAGAAGAATCTATCACATACCATACTCCTTAGTAATCATAATTAGTAACAAAATTAGTCAAGTATAATAGTCACCTACTTCAGTTGGCTCTTTAACACAATTAACATAATCATGAAGCCATGTTTGTTGGTAATGGGATTACTAGCATTCCATTTAACATTCACAGGCAGCTCAGCACTGCATTCATGCCTAAGGACAAACCAAGTCAATTCCATGAGCCCTATTTGAGTCTATTTCCTGGGAGTAATTCAATTAAAATTTTCTTAGGAGACAAAAACTACATTAGTCATTTTAATGAAATAATTGCATTTAAGGTGGTGAACTAGGTGTTGAAGAATTAAAAATTAATGTTTTAAATGTCAACTGAAGTAAAACATACCAGCTCAGGGATTATTAAAGAGTTTGGTTTCATTTAAACTTAGAGTTTGGTATTATTAAAAAGAAAAGAGTTTAATATTATTAATCTTAGAAACTTAAAAAGGGTGCCCATGAACTTGAAACACTTTTGAAAACAGGGCAGTGGCTGTGTTAGTAATTTTGAGAATAAACATTAGCTTCCTAAACCAATTAATATGTCACCTTCTGGTGATATGTTAAAAACAAAAAGCATTTATGTAAAATGCTTAAAAGTATCTTACACATAACAAAAACACAAATTCCAAATGTTTTCAAAGGCTATCCATTATTATTAATATAAAAGTCAGAGACATTTTGGGTCCTCCCTCCATAACAGATAATACAGTTTCTGTCTGCCATCCGCACCTCATGTCATCCTCCAATGGCATCTAAGACTTCACAGGCCATGGAAGAAAAAAAAATGCAGATGACAAAATCTTAGAAATAAATAGTATATTTCCAGATAATGGGTGTACTATTTACTATGTCTGTCTGTCTGTATGTATGTATCTTAGTCTGTGGTTTCCTTAAAAAAAAAAAAAATCCAACAGAGAGTCAACAAAAGAAAAATTACATAAAAAAGACTTCATCAAAACTAAAGCCCAAAAATAGATGACTGGATCAAGAAGATGTGGTACATATATACCATGGAATATTACTCAGCATTCAAACAAGATAAACACATGCAATTTGCTGCAACATGGATGGCGCTGGAAGGGATCATGCTCAGCGAAATAAGCCAAAAAGAAAAAGAAAAATACCGGATGGTCTCACTCATAGCAGGAATCTAGAAAACTTAAATAAGGGACCAGGAAAATGAATAACTATAAGAAAGTGAAAATCAAAATCAACAAAAAACTATGAACCAGAGACACTTTTAGGGGGGCGGGGGCGGGAGGGGAGGGATTGGGGTCAGAATGGGGGGCTGCAATTGTATGGGGAATATAACAATAAAATTTATAAAAAAAAAAAAAACTAAAGCCTTTTGCATGTTAAAAGATATAGAGGAGAGAGCATTTAGTAAATCTTGTGTCTTAGAAGGGTCTGGTGGTGGGATGAATGGTGGTCCTCAAGAAGCTATGTCTATATCCTAATTCCTGAAACTGCAAATGTGACCTTATTTGGAAAAGGAGTCTTTGCAAATATGAGAATCTTGAAATGAGAGCATCCGGGAGAACTTGTGTGGGTCCTAGTTCCAATAACAAGTGTTCTAATAAGAGACAGAAAACAAGAATACATATTAGAAGACTATGAAAATAGAGGTAGAGATTAGGGTTATGCAGAGTCTGAGAAGGGGCATAGCCCCTCCAATATATTGCTACCAGATTTCTAAATCCCAAAACGGAGAAAGAATAAATCTGCTATCCATTCACCAGCCTGGCACTGATGAACGGCTAAAAGTGGCATATTCATGCAATAGAAAATAATTTAGCCATAAAAATGAATGAAAAACTGATACATGTTACAATATGGGTGACCTTGAAAACATTACATTACGTGAAATAAGTGAGACACAGAAGGGTTACACAGTGCAATTCCACTTCTATGAAATGTCAAGATCAGTCAAATCTATAGAGACAGAAAGTGAATTCATGGTTTCTGGGAAATAGGAGGATAAGGGAAGTGGGCTTAATTGTTAGCAGGTATAGTGTTTCTACTGAGTGATGGGAATGTTTTTAAAAGCAGAAAAAACAAGCAGGAAATATTATATGTCCAAAAGTTAAGGAGCAAGGAATACAAATTCACACACCACGGATTTTCTCTATTTATTAATTTTATTGTTACATGAAAGTTAAAATTAAGATTAAGTATGATAGAAATATGTAAAGATTTAACTTGATTCCCAATTTTGTTTTTAAAAATCTTCTCAATCAGGCATAAAGTGTTTTTAAAAATTCACGCACTCAACAAGCTTTCGTCGACTGCGTTTGAAAGGACCTATTATATATAAAATATTTTTCATGGTTTGGCATGAAAACCTCAACTGCCTTTAGGAATGAAGTCTTTAGTGAAATCAGTAGACATTAAGTAACCACTGGTGTAAACAGTTACAGATGTATTTGAAGAAGTGTATGCTTCATTATTGGGTTATAAAATCATATGTGTGTATATATATGATTGTATATATGTATATGTATATATATGTATACATATATAACCATATTTCAAGAATATATGGTTAGTGTAATTATAAATTTGATTTTTTTTACCTTACATGGAGAAAAAAAAATTTTTGCTACATTTTATGTTCGACTGTCATAGATTAAAAAGTTTGTCAATGCCTCTTCACAGATCTGACTTTTATGTCAATTGTTTTGCTTGCTTGTGTGTAATTTTGAACACGTCTTTCATAATATTGTCCTTATTTTTACTTGCTCTTTTTAAATTTTTTATATTTATTTTAGTAAATTTACTACAAAAATTTGAAACTTGCTTTAGTGTCTAGATTTCATTAAGGATTGTCATTCCTTTACTTCAAAGAACATCGGGCTTCCACTATTTGAGTTGCAAGTTCTGAAAACTACCTATTGCTAAAGAGAAAAATCAACACATTTTTATTTTTTCTACCCCTTTCCCAACAAAATGTTTAATTTATTAGAGATTAACATTACATACTATTCTTTCATGTGGAGCCTCACTTTTGTTTAAATACTAAATCTATTATATAATCTACACAATTATTAGCACCAGCATTGCTGAAGGGTCCCCAAATAGCTCTTGATTGCATGGAGTTAACTTTTTACAAGATTCCTCAGAAAATGATTATTATACATATAACATCTGACAAAACCTTCCAAGCTTAAAATTATTTCTCTATTATTCTGATACATTTGAAAGACTGACTACACACTAAATATTTATCTCACATTGTATTTCCTTGAATATTGTGAGAGACAACGTGGTTTCATTGTTGCCTTTTGAGATTATTAGTAAGATCTCAGATGACAACATGATTTTGATTCCTATTTAGGTAACGTGACTTTTTGATACCACCAGGCTCAAAAGAAATTCAGAAATGGAATATTCTGAATTCAAAATATTTTCAAACTATCCCATACTTTATTAGGTTATCTCTTTAGAATTAACCATATAAGACATTTTATATTAATTGTAATTTTGTCCATTATATTCTTCTTTGAATATCTAGTAGTTTATTCTTCGTTTATGAAATGATTTTGTCAAGTTTAAATTCAGTTCTGAGGGTCTCCCTGGTGGTGCAGGGTTTAAGATGCAATCTATGAAGCAATCCACAGCCACGGCAGCAGGAGTTCGAATCCTGGCCGGCAGGGAGAAACCCACATGGCAGGACAGACCTCTCCTGTCTTGCCTGCTGCTCCCCTCAGCAGTGCATTTCGGTCCGTCTGCCTGTTCTGTTCCCCACTCTGTCTCTGGTGAATTCCCCACTCTGTCTCTGGTGAATTCTCTCATCCTCCTATGCACCTCTGGCTGTACCCCAATTCTTGTATAAAATAAATAAATCTTTAAAAATAAATAAATAAATTCAGTTCTGAGTTTAATTTGGCTTTTATTTTTAGATATTTCCATTCAAAATTTTAAATTTGTGATTCTTTTGTATCTTCAATTGCAGTTTTAATTCAATTTATTTTAAATTGGAATATTATCATATTGTTTTATCACTTGATGGTGGAATCTGTTGCACTGAAAAGATTTCAATTGGATAAATATTAAAGGTGATCCATATCCGAGGACATCTCATTAAAAAAAAAAAACTGAAATTTTGATGACAGAGAATTTTGATTAGAAATATTTAAAATTTGAGATGTTTAGTCTCAAAGGGAAGATTTAACCCCTAAATTTAGAAGACACCACGGGAGATTTCTTCTGTACAATTCAGACTCAAAACAAGGAAAATATAGAAACTGTGTAATGAAACAAATTGCATCTCATATAGGAATACTATTTCAACAACCAAATATTTTCAAGACATTGTTTTGCATATGTTGGTGTCTTTTGAGGCTTGACTTACAATTGAGACTTAATGAGAAACAGAGTTGGTTGGTCAGTACTGCATTTCATCCAATATCAAGCAATACAACATTTGAGATTTCTCTCTTTGCTCGAATATTTTTTAGATCTCCCTCTTGTTTTCATCTCTATGACTGAATGCATTTTCTTAATTCAATGATATCACTGTGCATATTTAGAGGTAATATTTAAGGATATTATGAGAGAAAGAAGACATAATTTAACTTCTTAGGTACCAAACTTAAAAAAAAATTCAGTCCTTTAGTCATTAGCATAATAAAAGGGTGGAAAAAATTTTAAACTCTAAAAATTGCATCACAAAATTTTTCTACATTTTGTACTTTCCTGCATATTTGACTAATATACAAAATTTAATCTAACAAATTACTTTTCCTTTCAAAATTATATTCATGTGACTGAGTAATTTTAGTAACATCAGTCACAAAGGAAAAGGAGCAATAGCAAACCCAATGAACATCAAAAATGATCCTCCATTGCATAGCCAAAAATACCAGAACAAATCATTCTCTTCAAAGGTGATATTTTCTGTATGATTATTCAGGAAAACATTAAGAAGGAAGAACAGATCTGAATATATAGCGGGTGGTCTGGATTTCATTTTCAAAAGTATTTATTCTACAACAAAATGTAGATCAGAGTGCTTTCCATAATTTGAAAATATAAATACTATGTAAAATTGATTCTACATAGTAATTAATACTATAAAGTTATATGTAAATAACTTGGAATGATTTCACCAAGATTATTTGACCTCATGAACTAAAGACAATAAATTGTCTCAGACAATATGTTTTAAAAATTCAAGTTCACAATAGTATTTCAGAAGATACCATTTGTGCTAATGTGAGCTATTTAGGAAAGCTTCTCAAACTCAGTAACTGACTACTCAGTTTCCTCATTGATGTCTTCATATCTTTGTTTCTCAATGTGTAGATGGCAGGATTCAGAATGGGTGTAATCAAATAATCCAAAACAGCTAGAAACTTATCCCCTGGCACTGGGGGAAACGGCCATATGTATAAAAACAAGATTGGCCCAAAGAATAAAACCACTACAGTGACATGTGCTGACAGAGTAGAGAGGGCCTTAGACAAACCAGAAGGAGAGCTTTTCCATACAGTGACCAGAATGTATATATAGGAAACAGTCAATAAGGAGAATGTCCCCATGGAAATGAACCCACTGTTGGCAGTCACCATAAATTCCATTTTGTATGTGTCCATGCAAGAAAGTTTGATAAACCAAGGAAGGTCACAGTAAAAGTTATCTATCTCATTAGGACCACAGAAAGTCAAATGAACCACAAAGGCTAGCTGGACCACAGAGTGAATGAGGCCTACAACCCAAGCAAAAGCTACAAGCAATATGCATATTCTTGGGTTCATGATAGTCAGGTAGTGGAGGGGCTTACATATGGCCACATATCGGTCCAAGGCCATGGCGATGAGCAGCACCATCTCAGATGCACCCATGAGATGAAGGACAAATATCTGCATGACACACCCTGGGAAGGATATGGTCTTCTGTCCTGAGGACAGGTTAGAAATCATCTTGGGAACAGTTGCAGAAGAAAGACAGAAATCAATAAATGAGAGATTGGCTAAAAGGAAGTACATGGGGGAATGTAAACGAGGATCAAATATCACAGCAAGCACCACAAGGAAGTTTCCCAGAAAAATTGTTACATAAAATACTGTAGAGAAGAAAAGGAGGAAATGTTGCATTGGGATGGAGGCAGAAAGTCCAAGCAATACAAATTGAGACACTTCAGAGTAATTTGCTTCATACATTAGCTTTTTTTCTTGTGATGCCTAAAACAACAAAAGCAAAAGAACATTTTTTATCAAACATTAATATATAATGAACATTGAGTAATTCAATAATATTGTCTCTCAAATAAAGGAGACATCTTCACTAACAAGCACAAGGGTTTTGAAAATGTTATCCATTCATATCTCTATTCAGCTAATATCCCCAGTGAGTATAACTAATATTCCTAATATGTGTCTCTTATGTGACAGGCACTATGCCAACTTCTGAGCCAAAACACTAATTTTGATTGAGGGAATTTATAGGTTAATGATGGATGTAGACATTAATAGCTTTAAATAACAATACAATTCACAGGACTGATGTAAAGGAAAAGGCAGAGTACTATCAGGACAGGTGACTCATCACATCACAGAGGTGCTTTTTCACACACTGCTAATTAACTAGCAATATTACTGAAAAGAAAATGGAATAGCCCAGACGTGGACATGCTGTGTGCAAAGACCCTGAGACAGGAAGCTTATGGGAAAGAAGACAAATGACTGTGATTAGTTGAAAATAATAGGCCAGACAGGATGGAATCTTGCATCCATAATGAGAACTCTGCCTTCATCCTAAAAGCAATAGATAGTATGGACACTTAAGCGGAGGGTTCACCATATTTCTGCTATAAGTAACAAAAGTTTCCATGTAAATAATGGAATGAAAGATCTACAATTAACTTAGTGTTATGTCTCAGGAGACTACGGAAGACATATTTCACATAAGTGTGGACAGGGTGACTTATTTAAGCATGGTGCCCACACAAGTAAAACTTGGAAAATCAGATCTCTGCCTCTCAACATAAAGTCAGTAACTCAACTGAATATTGAAATGTTAAACAGTGCACATTAAGATGGAAAATCCATTGTAAGCAGGACCTATTATAAAAAAAATCAGGGAGAAAATAATTGATAGTGTTAAAACATTAAAATCACAGCAAATTGTGCACATATATAAATAAATATTGTGTATAAATATACACATGTAAATAACTTTTTATATTTGGAGGCATAAATACTATCAATGAAAGTAAAAAAACTATAGAATTTACTTGTAAAATATCACACTGGTGATTGTTTTTAATATAAAATTAATTTCTTCAAAATGTTAAAAGTATGAAATACCAAGTTTAAAAAATGAGTAAAACATATGAAGACTTTGACAAAGGAAGAAATCTCTTACTCAATAAATATATGAAAATGAAAACTGCCATTATAAATCAATTAAATATAAATAGGACCTAGGGGTACTGCTGTGTACTATCAATTTTTAGAATTTTAAAAATGGATATATCATGGTTGTGACTATAAAAAATGAACACTTATTCCCTGATAATGACAGTGAAAATTGATACAACTTTCCAAGAAGACACTTTCCAAATAAATATAAAAGTTTAAAACTTCTCTTAACTTATGAATAATAGTTAAGATATTTCATTTAGAGTAATAATGAGTGATAGTTAAAAATTAAGGTATGAGGTACTGATTAGACCAATGTTTATTTTAAAAATCTACAAATAGAATAATGTTCATGATAGAGAATTAACAAGTACTCCAACAACAAAGGCAATCAACTTCATATATTAAGAAAAAATATTAATTTATGTCCATAGTGGATGCTGAGTTATAGGCCAATATTTAAAATACACCTATTGAGAAAAAGAATAAATAACAAATATGTAGGTAATCAATTTTTAAAACCCATATCTGTTTAAAAATTAGAATGATGTCAATATTTAATCCTAATATTAAATAGTTCATCTCTGTCTTATATGCATTTATTAATTTGAACTATATGAAATGATTCCTAGTAAGTAAAAAGATGGTCAGTTATCAATTTGAGAGTTCAATATGATATCCCAACTCAATTTTTCTTTATACAATTGAAACTGTTTGATATTTAAGTATCCAAATTACTGATGCTTATTCTGTACCTCAATGAGTCCACACTTGTACTACCACCTCCAAGTCTACCCAGTCCCTCATTATGTCTTTCTCATGTCATGGGCCTTCCCCATGTCACTCCACATGGTCTCCTAAGGACACCACACCTTCATACCCTCAGAACCAAAGCAGCATGTTGTGGGAAATGATCCACAACAGTCAAGAAGAGAGAGGGCAGTCAAGCAGGCAGGAAAGGGCATCAGGAAATCCATGAACATACAGCAGTAATGTGAACCTAAAGGAAACACTGATGTGATGATGCTAGGAGGTGCTAATGTAGGAATACAGATGGAGAATTTTGCACCCAATAAACTGGTAGATAAATATAGGCCATGACTGAGCAAAAGAGAATGGAACAATCACTAGGTAAGCAGCAGAGAATGATTTTCAAAGTAGAACAACAGCAGACACTTCAAAGGCCCTGTAGTCAAGTTTCTGGCTTAAAGTTATGATCATGCACACAATAGGACCAATGCATTACCTTGGCTTTCACTTCCATGCATCTATATTTTTGCTTTTTATGAGTGGTTAAAACAACCACGTACTATGTATGACATAAAAAATGCATTTTAAATCAAAATAAACAGTTCAAGATGCACTTGAAGGGTAGTAATGACAACACCATTCAATTAAAAATTTAAAGTGCACTAATAGGTTTCCCTGATGTCCTAAGGGTTAAGTCTCAGCACTAGCCCCTTGATGCCCTGAGTTCTATCCCCAATCAGGGAGATAACCTACATATGGTGCAGCAGACCTCTCCTGTCTAGCCCACTGCTCCTCTTAGGAGTGCATTTCAGTAATTCAGCTCCCCACTCTTTCTCTCTCTCTGTTAAATCCTCTCACTCCCCCCTCCATTTCTCATTTGCACCCCAGTTCTTTTACACATAAATAAATCTTGAAAAAGATTAGAGTGCACTAAAGTTTTATAGCTATGTTAACAGCTATTTACTTATCAGAATTCAGAAGAGGTCAAGCCTGAAAATATTCTCTATAACAGATTTATTCCCAAGGTAAAAATAATCATATTTGAATGCAGTCAACTGCTAGTTTCTTTACAATAAATATTTGCTTGGTTGATTGATATTATGAAGAAAAGAGACAACAGGAGAGAAATTCAGGCACAAGGGAAGTAAAGGAAAAGGAATGTTGGAAAGAAACAAGAAAGAGCATCACAGAAGTAAAGGGAAGCAGCTGCAACACACTAAGGAGGGAGTGGCCTAGAGTCTTCTCTTGCTGCTCATGCTTAAAATTCCTCTGTATCCTCACTGGCTGTCACAACACCTTGGCTAACACCTAAAGCTATTGCAGTATGTCCACAGCCAGTGCCCCCAGACACTCATTTTTTAATTTTTTTTTTTGCAAGCTGGAAGAGTATTTTTTTTGTTTATTTAAATATTTTATTTTATATAATTCTTACATCGTTTTTCATTTTTGCACAATGTATGCATTTTCATTTTGGTTATATTCCCCATACAATTGCATCCCCCTGATTTTGACCCTAATCCTTCCTCTCCCCACCCCCAGCAATCAAAAAATATAAACTCATGCAATTTGCAGCAACATGGATGGAGCTGGAAGGGATCATGCTCAGTGAAACAAGCCAGAAAGAAAAAGAAAAATACCTGATGGTCTCACTCATAGCAGGAATTTAGAAAACCTAAATAAGGGACCAGAAAAAAGACTAACTATAATACAGACACTCATTTTTATCTCCACCTAGAAAACTCATCAACTGCTGGGACACAACAACTTTTAGATAGTTGTGGGCATGCTTATACATAAATGCATGGATATTCCTGAAATGGTTTCCAGTAAAGAATACTTCAGAAATACTTTGCTTACCTGTTAGAAAACTGATGGCATTACAATTCTTAGACTATTGTTGTTACTCTAGCAACTATATGAACCTATTGCAGTTTTGATAAAAATTCACATTCATACTCATTTCACTATTCAATGTGAAATGTAATATATAATTTACAATTTAAACACAATTCTACAAATATGATACATAAAACTTACATATGAAACTTACAACCTGTAAGTGTAAAATATAATATAGACCAAGAAAGATTCCTATATATCAGGCACAATCTAGGTTTGTGGAACTATGCAATTGGAAGAGAAATTTCACATTTCATTTAAAAAGACTGGCACAATGCTCCCTGAATTGAAAAGTAGAACGGAGATGGGAATGAGAGGGAGGACTGAGAGGGCATTGAGATATTTTCATAAAGTTGTGGCACAGGTACTAAGCTTTAAAAATAGTTGATAATTTCAGCAGCCTATTCTTTACAATTATTACATCCCCACTTACCTGAGCAAAAAAAAAAATGCACTGCAGAAATGAATATTTTCAATATTACTAGACTTTTAAAGGAATGTTTCCCTCTGTGATCTATGAGTTTAGTTTTTCTCATGACTGCTCCGGCTTTATTCACAGCTTCGGTGATCACTTGAGGACTCAGTGACCTGAATTCCCAACCCATTCACCATGGGAACTCCATTTTAATTCTCATGACATTAAAAGAAAAATTAATATAAAATTTTGTTAAAAAAGTAATGAAAAGCAAAGGAAGCTATGTGCAATAAAATATGATAATAAAGTATCTTCAAGAAAGATCAATATCTCCCAACATTTTAAGGCTATTTGTAAGTATCACTTAGACCAATACCAGTGAAAAGGGAATAGCTATTAATTAACAAGTTCATTTGTGAGGGCCATTAAAAACCCTAGTGGAAACATATATGGAGTATCCATGAAAACACAATCCCTGCACTTTAGCTCATTTGTATAGTTACCCTCCCCATTTTAGATATACTAGCATAATTAACATGGAAATTTAATGTATTGGCAAAATCACTCTGCTATACCCATAGTCAATATTCAAATGCCATTAATTTCTGATCTCAAAGTCCATGGCTTTAATCCCCACACTACACTGCCTCCTTTTATATCATTTCTATAACACACAAATAAGAGTTCACAAGTAGAATTAGCTTATAACTTTTCTAGTGTCTTTATATATATTATCTCATCTATTCTTCCTAACAAAACAGTCAGATGGAAGTGCACCATTCTTCCCTTAGATGAAGAAATGAGGTTGTATCACTTGTCATCAGGGAAATGCAAATCAAAACTACCATGAGATACCATCTTACACCAGTAAGAATGGCACATATTAAAAAAACTAGCAACAACAAATGTTGGCGAGGGTGTGGGGAAAAAGGAACTCTTCTGCACTGTTGGTGGGAGTGCAAACTGGTCCAACCACTGTGGAAAGCTGTGTGGAGATTTCTGGACCTACTAAACATAGAGCTTCCATATGATCCAGCAATTCCACTCCTAGGTATTTACCCAAAGGACACAGAAACATCAATTCCAAAGAACACCTGCACCCCTATGTTTATAGCAGCACTGTTTACAATAGCTAAGCTTTGGAAACAACCCAAATGCCCAAAAATAGATGACTGGATCAAGAAGATGTGGTACATATATACCATGGAATATTACTCAGCATTCAAAAAAGATAAACACATGCAATTTGCTGCAACATGGATGGCGCTGGAAGGGATCATGCTCAGCGAAATAAGCCAAAAAGAAAAAGAAAAATACCGGATGGTCTCACTCATAGCAGGAATCTAGAAAACTTAAATAAGGGACCAGGAAAAAGAATAACTATAAGAAAGTAAAAATCAAAATCAACAAAAAACTATGAACCAGAGTCACTTTTAGGGGGGCGGGGGCGGGAGGGGAGGGATTGGGGTCAGAATGGGGGGCTGCAATTGTATGGGGAATATAACAATAAAATTTATAAAAAAAAAAAAAAAAAAAAAAGAAAGACAATCAAACAATCTCCACAAACACCTGCCTGTGCCCTGGCACTAAGGGAGTGAAGCCTGTGCCTAAAGAGGGTAGCTAGGCCTGAGGAAGCCCAGTAGAGAGACTCAGGGTGCTGTGTCCTTCTGCTCCATTTGCTGATGTGTGATTTCTGGGAAGCCTTGAAACACAGCTAAACTTTGGTTTCTGCTTTAGTAAAATGCGGGGGAGGGGGGGACTTTATAGAACAGTCAGGGGGAAAATGCATGAAAAAGGAGCTTATAAACCATATTCCCACCAGGAGTACAACAGAGTCACATTCCCAGTGGTGACCCAGCAACAGGCTTCAGGCACAGCAGGTCCACGCTAGATAAAGGACAGGTATGCAGGGGGTGGGCTACAGGGAGGAAGGGGTGTTATTATTATCAAGTCATACCATTTCAAAGGAGAGCCCTGCTAAGCCAGATAACTTGAATAAAGTTTTAATGATAGGTCTGAAAACTCTTCTCCCGGTGGACTTCATTTAGTATATACCTATTGATTCTCAACTACAAACACCTGAAACTTGTATGTTGCAATGCTATGTTACTTCAACTACAAAAAAGAAAAAAAAAAAAAAAAAAAAAAAAAAAAGAAATGAGGTTGTGATTTGTATGCACTCAATCGTAGAAAAGGAGAATGAATTTAAGCTCCCTGGGATTCAATCCACTGGTCTTTTTTTCAAAAATCATACCACACTTACTGAATGACTGAAAGGCTACTCAGAGAAGCAATGGGAATACACAGGAGAGCAAACACCACACATTCTTATCTTAAGAACTCCATCTCAGGGCCTCCCCTGGTAATGCAGCAGTTGAGCGCTGGGCTATGAAGCTGCCTGCAGCCTCTGCAGCGCTGGTTCGATCCCCAGCCACTGGCGAGGGTCCCACATGGCACAACAGACCTCTCCTGCCGCGCCTGCTGCTCCCCTCAGCAGTGTATTTCGTCAGTCTGCCTGTTCTGGTCCCAGCTCTGGCTCTGGTGAATTCTCTCACCCTCCCACGCTTCTGACTGTACCCAGTGCTTGTATAAATAAATAAATAAATAAATAAATAAATAAATAAATAAATAAATAAATAAATAAATCTTAAAAAAAAAAACTCCATGTCAACTTATTGTTTCAACAAACTTGATTTTTGCTAGCTAAATTGCTGTCAACTATTCTAAGTTTACCAAATTTTAGGTGAACATTTACATAATACCTAAGTACACACAACTGTATAATTTTAACAGGTACCAAGCAAACAGAAAGGTAAACCTGAGCTAAATATGACTATGAAACCATACGCTAAACCAGTAGGTGACTGAAATCTTAACTTAGAATAAAAGTATCCATTCCTCATTTATTATTTTCTAGTGTCTAACTGCACCTGTTTTTGTTTAACTAACTTCACCTAACATTAACCCATTTAAGGGCAAAATCTATGACATTTTATATGATTAAAATATTGTGCAATTATCACCTGATCTAGTCACAGGATATGTCATCATCCAAATAGGAAACGAGTGACCCTTGAACATTCTCCCCCTGGCCGCCCCTCACCCCCCAGAATCATTTGTCTGCTTTCTCTATGAATTTGCCTATTATGGATATTTCATATAAATAAGCACATACAACATGTAACTTTTAATATCTGATTTCTTTCACTCAGTATGTTTTTGAAGTCACACATAAGAAGTGTGTTTCAATGTACCATTCTTTCAGTGAGGAGTAATATTCCTGTCTGAATAGACAACACATGTGCAATAGATGCACATTTGCATTTTATTTTCCTTTGGTTATTGTGACAGTGCTACTGTAAACACTCATGTGTAAAGTTTTGTTTGAATACATATTTTCAATTCTCTTTAGTAAATATCTATGAATGAAATCGGTGGGTCATATAATAATTCCATGGTTAAACTTTTTGAGGCACTCCCTTATTATTATTTTCTAAAATAGTTGCATCATTTTATATACCTATCAACAATATACAGGCTTTTAATTTCTCTATATCCTGGCCATTACTTATTGCTTATTTTCTGTTTTGTGGGTTTTTTTTTTGTTTGTTTTGTTGTTGTTGTTTGATGTTTGCCTTTTTCTACATATAGTAGACAGGAAGTAATATTTTATCATGGTTTTGGTTTATCCTTCTTTGTTTGCTTCCTCAAACTCAAAATACAATCTTTATGAATATAATGAAGTGCATATGTTTTAGATTCTATTCTTTTTTCATCAAGATAATTGGTTTGAAATACTACACATGAATCAGAGGTATAGAATCATGTCTTCCTCACCACACCCACCTCCATCTTCCACACCACACCCATCTCCATCACAGTCCATTATGCACCCTGTCTATTTTGCTTTCTACCCACCTCTCCCCCAGAAGAGGTCACTGATTGGAAAACAAAGCCAAAAATATAAATACTTGCAATTTATATACTTGTTAAAGGACTTGAATCCAAAATGTGGAAAGTCCCTTAAAGCTCAACATTAAGAAAACAACCCAATTTTCAAAGAAGTAAAGATCTAAATAGATATATCACCGAAAAAGAAATGCAGATGACAAAAAAAAGTGTATGAAAGTTGCTTAAGCATTAAATAATTTTTGTCATTAAATAATTTTCAATCTAAGCAACAAATGCATCACTAATACTCACCTATCAAACTGAATTGAAAGCCTAGGAATAATCCCATATACAAACAATCAACCAAACTGACAAAAATTCAACAAAATGACAATACCAAATCAAGGCAAGAATGCAGAATCTGGAGCATCCCAGAGTACCAATAAATAAGTGTACATATACACACCACACACACACACACACACAAAATGTGGGAATATCAAAGAGGCACAGAATACAAATGTAAGGAAACCCAATATCCACAGGTAGAACGAATTATGTAACAAGATAAATATATCTCTACTGAATTATAACCCAGGTATAAACTGAATATCCATGAGTCCATACTAATAGCAATGAATTAATTTAGCCCATTAAAGAATAATTGAATAACACATAATATACAGTTATATTTGTCATGTAATTGGCAAGTGTAAATGTATAAATATATAAATTTTTGACTTGACATATAATGTGCACTGATTCTGATAATCAAGATAAACACATCCCTCACTTCACATAGTTACTATGTGTGTCTGTGTGTGTGTGTATTCTATTCTCAGCAACTTACAAATATAACAGAATCATATTATTAACTATAAGTACCACACAGTATATTAGGTGAGAGCTCCTCAAATGTATTCTGTTACAGGTTTCTCCCACTATAAGAAAGCAGAATATTCCATTTTGGAATGAATTAGTAAATTATTTTGTTTCATTTTATGAACACCGCCACCATTAATTTATATGGAAAACAAACTTGAATACTGCCACAATGAATTACCACATCATATTGAATAAGAACATTCCACTTTTGGATGGCAAGCGAAGCCTGTAACTGAAAATTTGTACATGTTGACTTATGTCACCCATTGTCCTTTCCCTATAGTCCAATGACAACCACCATTCTACTCTTTGTGTCTATGAAATTGTTCTTATTTTTTGGGATGCCTCATGTAGGTGATTCCATGTAATATGTCTGTCTTTGTTTATTTCATATAGCATAATATCTTCCAATTTCACTGATGTTGTCAAAAATGCAAATTTTCCTTATTTTTTATGGTTGAATAACATACCCTTTGGTGTATCACCTTTCCTTTATCCACTGAAGGATATTGAAGTGATACCTAATTTTCTCAGCACCATATTTTTAAGAGACTCTCTTCTCTCCAGCATACACACTGACCCCTTTGTTATAAACTAACTGTCCATATAAATGTGTGTTTATATCTGGGCCATCAATTCTCTTTCATTGGTCATATGTCTATTTTTTTAAAGATTTATTTATTTATACAAGAACTGGGGTACAGGCCAGAGGCACGGGAGGGTGAGAGAATTCACCAGAGACTGAGTGGGGAGCAGAACAGGCAAACAGACCGAAGACAATGCTGGGGGGAGCAGCGGGCGAGGCAGGAGAGGTCTGCCGCACCATGTGGGTAACTTCCTGGCCGGCCAGGAATCGAACCCACACTGCAGAGGCTGCAGACAGCTTCACAGCACGGCACTCAACATGCTGCGCCACCGGGGAGGCCCCATATGTCTATTTTTAATTAAAAAATATATTATCTTGACTGCTATAGTCTTTTACTGTGAAGCCTGAGAGCATGAGACCCCCATTACTTTTCTCATATGTCATGATGTTTGGGGTATTCATAGTCCTTTATGATTCCCTATAAATTTCAATGTTTGCTCTATTTCTTTGAAGAATTCCATTGAAACTTTGATAGGGATTGCATTGAATCTTTATCCAATCATGCTAGGATAAGACTGACTTTTTAGCAATGTTAATTACTCCAATCTATGAGCACTGGCTATCTTTCCATTTCCTTATGACTTCTATTTCTTTTAACAATGTCTTCTAGTTTTCATTGAATTAATCCTTTACTTTCATTTTTAGATTTATTCCTATTTATTCAATACTTTTTGAGATGCAATAGTATATGGGCTTGTGTTCTTGGTTTCATTCTTTTTTAGTTCATTATTTGCATATAGGAATGCAACATACTTTTGTATGTTGATTTTGTAACTTGCCATTTTAGTATACTGAGTTACTGTTTCTAATAACTTTCAGTAATGACTTTTGGGTTTGTCTATGTATATGATCATGTCTTCTGCAAATAGTAATAGTATTACATCTTCTTTTCCTATTTGGAAATCTATTATATCTTTCTCTTGCCTAAAGGCTTTAGCTAGGAATTCCAATACTATATTGTGCAGTAGTGGTAAGAGTGGATACCCTTGTCATGACCTGATCTTACAGGAGAAACTTTCAGGTTTTCAATATTCAATATGACGCTACCTGTGGGTTGTCACATATGGCCTTTATCATATTGAGGTATGTTCCATCTATTCTCATTTTACTAAAAATTTTTTCATAAGTGGATGCTGGATATTGTCAAATGCCTCCTCTATACCTATTGATATTATCATATGATCTGTCTTTCCTTTTGTTGATATTGTGAGTTATCATGATGAATTTGCATATGTTGAACAATCCTTGCATCTTGAGATAAATCCCACTTAGTCATGCTGTATGATTCTTTTAATGTGTGTTAAATTTGGTTGGCTAAGAATTTGTTCAGGATTTTTGCATCTGTTTTCATCTTGGATATAGCTCTATACTTTTCATTTTTTTGTGATGTCCTTGTCTGCTTTTGGCATCAGAGTAATGTTGGTCTCAGAAAAAGTATTTGCTGGTCTCATAAAAGTATTTTTTTTGAGGACTTTGGTAAGGGTATTAGTTCCCCTTTGAAGATTTGGTAAAACTCACTAGGCAAACCATCTGGCCCTGATATTTTGGGTTTTTTTGGGGGGGGGATTTTAATTACTGTATCAATGTGCTTGCTTGTAATTTGTCTGCTCATTTTGCATTCCTTCCTGATTCAGTTTTGAAAAGCTGTATCCTTCTAAGAATTTGTCCTTTTCTTCCTGATTTTTAAATGTGTTTGTATAAAGACATTCATAGCAGTCTGTTATTGCCCTCTATATTTCTGAGGTGTCTTTCGTAGTTTGTCATCTTCATTTCTGGTACTATTTATTCAAGATTTCTCCATTTTTTAGTTTGGGAGTTTAGTAAGAGGTTGTATATATTATTTTTCAAACAATCAGCTTCAGGTTTCATTGATCTTTTGAAACTGCCTTTCTGACTTTTATTTCATTTATTTCTGCTGTAAATTTTATTATTTCCTTCTTCCTAAGGTTTTTTTCTCATTTATTTTTCTAGTTCCTTAAGATATAAAGTTAGATTATTTGTTTGAACTCTTTTTTCTCAATGTGGGCCTTTGTTTCTATTATCCTCTCTCTTACTACTGCTTTTGTTGTGTCCCTTAGTATTTGTTATGTCATGTCTCCAATTTCATTTGCTTCCAAGGATTTTTTAAATTATTTTATATATTTTTTACATTTTTGTACAATGCATGCATTTTCATCTTGGTTATAGCCCCCATAAAATTCCCACCACCCATTCACTTGTGA
Organism: Talpa europaea; assembly: GCF_964194135.1. NCBI lineage: Eukaryota > Metazoa > Chordata > Mammalia > Eulipotyphla > Talpidae > Talpa > Talpa europaea. The sequence continues at coordinate 58,716,231 of NC_140075.1, read as the reverse complement.
ACTATCACCATGGTCCCTTGTGCTCTTCCTAGTCTTGGTCTCATTTATAGCAAGAATGTAGAGGATCCAAATAAGGGATCAGGAAAAAAACTAATTATAAAAAAGTAAAAATAAAAATCAACAGGCAACTATAAATCAGAGACATACCACAGTGGGGGAAAGGGAGTTATTTGCTAGGATTTTTAAAATTTCTCATTATTCTAATACTCACTCACTAGTAGTGTTGTTCAATCTCCACCTGTTTAGAAAACTTTTTGTGTCTCCTTGATCCTTGTGATTTATTTCAAGATTAATAGCATTTTGATCAGAGAAGGTAAATGATACATTTTAAATATTCATTAATTTATTTATACTTATTTGAGACCCAACATGTATGCTAGGCTGGAAAATGTTCCATGTGCACTTGTATACTCAGCTTTTTGGTCTTACTAGACCTACCAGTAGGTTTAGTAGGACCATCTGGGCTAGTAGGACCATATGGTCTAACTCCTCATTCCAGGCTATTGCTTCCTTGTTGATTTTCTGTCTGGCTGATCTGTCCATTAATATAAGTGAGATGCTGAAGTCCCCTCTCACTAATGTGTTGTGGTCAATATCTGTTTTCAGATGAGTTAATATAATAGTTGTTTTATATATTTTGGCAATCATCATTTTGTGCATATATATTGATTAGTGTTATATCTTCCTGATGCAATGATCCATTAATCATACCATAATGTTGAGCCCTTTCTCTTGTTACTTTTTTTTTTTAAGATTTTATTTATTTATATAAGCACTGGGTACAGTGAGAAGCGTGGGAGGGTGACTCAATTCACCAGAGCCAGAGCGGAGAACAGAACAGGCAGACTGATGAAATACACTGCTGAGGGGAGCAGCAGGCGGCAGGAGAGGTCTGCACGCCATGTGTGACCCTTGCCTGAAGGCCAGGGATCAAACAGGCGCTGCAGAGGCTGCGGGCAGCTTCACAGCCCAGCGCTCAACCACTGCACCACCGGGGAGACCCTCTTGTTACTTTTTTTAACTGGATGTTTATTTTATCTGATATAACTATGGCTGTCCCTTTCTTTTTGTGGGTCCCATATTCCTGTGGTATTGTTTTCCAGCCATTTACTTTGAACTTTTTTATTCATTTGTTCATTCATTCATTCATTCATTTGGCTTCTCTCTCTCTCCTTCCTTCTACATGGGCTCTTACTGCACTGCTACCTTTGAGGTCACTGATTCAATTATGTTATCTGTTCTACTTCTAAACCTTATTCTAGAGTTATTCATCTAACTTATTGAACACTTTACCTCCTATACTTCTGTTTTTCTTATTTATTTTGTATTGTTTCTTATTTCTACCTTTTGTTCACAGATTTTTTCTGAGCTCATTAATTTGTCTTTTTAAGTTTTTCATCTCTTTGATTAGCTTCTCTGAGTTCTTTTGTAATACTTTGACCCACCTGTCTGAGTTTCAGTCTATATCTTTGAGTTCCTTTATTGTAATGGTTCTGAAATATGTATCTAAAAGGACAATATAATCTTCCATCTTTTCAAGTTTGGATTCTAGAGAAATGTTCTCTCCTTGAAGTATCATACTTCTTTTGAGTTCCTATATTCCATGTATACCACATCTTAATTCAGTCATCTGTTTTGAAATGTTTTCATAACTTGGTTATTATAAATAGTGAGTCAGTAAACATTGGAATGCACACATCACTTTAAATCAGTGTTTCTGCACTCTTTGCAACTCTTTGCAATGCAAATTAGTTCTTAGCTACCTAGGAAAGAATTGCTTGATCGTATGGCAGATTCATTTTTAATATTTTACAAAATGTCCATTCTATTTTACATAAGACCTGGACCAGTTCACATACCCAACAAGAATATACAAGGGTTTCTCTGTCTCCACCAACTCACTAGCACTTGTTATTTCTGGACTTTTTATACAGGTGTCAGAAAATATCTCATTGTGATTCAGATTTCCATTTCCCTAACATTTGGTGATGTTGATCAGCTTTTAATATACCTACTGGAAATAAATACATCTTCTTTGGGAAAAAGCCTATTCAGGTATTTTGTCCAACTTTTAATTGGATTATCTTCTTTTTTGCAATTGAATGATATGAGTCATTTATAATGTTGGAAATCAACCCCTTATTATATAGATGACCTACAAATATTTTTTTGCCATTCTGGAGGTTGCTTTTTCTGTTCATTGACTATTTCCTTGTTCTACAGAAAGATTTTTAGTTTGATATAGTTTCACATGGTTATTTTAGCTTTTGTTTCCTGTGCTTTTCATGTCTTAAAAAAATCATTACCAAGACCAAAATCAAAAGAGATTTCACCTATGATTTTTTTTTTTTTTTTTTTTTTTTTTTTTGTGGGACCCTTGCCAGTGGCCAGGGAATGAACCGGTGCTGCAGAGGCTCAACCGCTGCACCACTAGGGGAGGCCCTCACCTATGATTTTTATAGGCATAAAATGGTATCATTTCCAATACTTAAATTTTTAATTCACAGGACACATTTTATGAGTGGTTTAAGACAGGCATTGCATTTCATGTTTTCCATTTGCATTTATCATTTTCTCAGCACCACTTATTGAAGGGACTGTCTTTTTTAGGTTAAGTATTCTTGGTTCTGTTGTCAAAATTAGTTGATTATATGAATATGGGGTTATTTCTGGGCTATCAATTCTGTTATATTGCTCGATGTATCTGTTTTTATGACAGTGGCATAGTGTTTTGATATTATGGCAATATATTTTGAAATCAAGAAGCGTGACTCCTCCAGTTTTTTTCATCATTCCTAGGACTGCTTTTACTATTTGGGGTCACTCTGCACAATTTTCAAAACAAATTTATTAATACTATACAAATGTTGCTAAAGAATTCACCAGACATTAAAAAGTTAAACAGATTTTACAGACTGCCCAATAATTTAAAATGAAAGTTATGGCAAAATTTTCAAAATGGGGAATTGTGCCTGTGAAGATTTACAATTCAAGTACTTCAGTTTCACAAGGAACATTTAACACAAAAATTAGAAGATAAAACACAAATTGAGACACTTCAGAATTTGAAAGGACAAATTATGAAAGCTATTTTATACAAAATGGGATATATGATGTGAAATATAAGGAAACAAATTCCATCTCAATATAAAAATATATTTTCAACAAGTAATGCATTCCCAATGTTACCTTATTACATTGTGTGGTTGCAAAATAAATGACCCCATAAGTCTAAACAGGCTTAGGAAGGATTTAGTGCTCAGCCCTGCCTTAGGTTATATTTGAGCTCCCACTCTTTAATGTGATTTTTTTCAAGCCATGCTAGTGCTACCTTCTTTGACTGAATATTACCTCTAATTAATATCATTTTTCTGTCAGTATACACATTTAGAAGGCATAAATAAAAGCAAAAGTAAGAAGAAAAAATATCTAACTTTGACTTTTTGTTGACCACATCTAAAGTGGCACTCAAATTACTAATAATTATTTAATTATATATTTTCAATCTATTTGTTTTCTGCATACATAAGTAGTAAAAATATTTAATCAATTATGAATTAAATATCTTTCAAAATTATATTTGCATGAGTAAATCTAGTAGCATAAGTAATAAAGGAAGAAAAAGAAGTAACAATAAATTAGAATCAACATAGAAAGAATTCTGTTTTTCTTGCAAAGGACAACCAAGAACAAATAATTCCCTTTACATTAGAACACTTTCAGCACTGGAAATAGCAAAATACACTACTGCTATGTAATTACAGCAAAATCAATTGAAATTCATATATTGTCAAGATTCTATGTATGTGGGGGAAATCTTATAGTCAAAACACTAGCAAATGTGTAAAACAATGGTATTTGAATAAAATATAAATGACAAAACATGTATAACAGGAAATTAAAGATTCTATATGCTAATAAAATGGAAGCCACATAAAATGAATATTTTCTGTATTTCTAAAATCTAGAAATTATGAAAAACAGCATGTAGATAATAAATAATATATTCACACTATTGGACATTAGAGTGAAGTAAACTAAGATTTTTTAGGCTACTGAATTACAAATAATAATTTTTTTCAAGATAGTATAACTTGACAAATATTTGCATATATAATGGTACTTTGAAAAGGTACCTCATGAGTTATTTAAAGGAATTTTCTCAAACTCAGGAGCTGACTACTCAGTCTCCTCATTGAATTCATCATGTCCTTGTTCCTCAATGTGTAAATGGCAGGATTCAGGATGGGTGTAATCAAAAAATCCAAAATGGCAAGGAACTTATCCACTGGCACTGTGGGAAATGGCCAGACATAAACAAAGATGCATGGCCCAAAGAATAAAATCACCACAGTGATGTGAGCAGACAGAGTAGAAAGGGCTTTAGACAAACCACTTGAAGAGCGTTTCCATACTGTTAGTAGGATGAAGATGTAGGAAATAATCAATAAGAAGAAGGTTCCCATGGAAATGAACCCACTGTTGGCAGTCACCATGAATTCCATTTTGTATGTGTCCATGCAGGCAAGTTTGATAAACCAAGGAAGGTCACAGTAAAAACTATCTATCTCATTAGGACCACAGAAAGGTAAATGGACAACAAAAGCTAACTGGACCACAGAGTGAATGAGGCCTACAATCCAAGCAGCAGACAAAAGGAAAATGCACATGCGTGGGTTCATGATGGTCATGTAGTGGAGGGGCTTACATATGGCCACATAGCGGTCTAAGGCCATGTTGATGAGCAGCACCATCTCAGATCCACCCAGGATATGAAGGATGAATATCTGGAAGATACACCCCTGGAAGGATATGGTGTTCTGTCCAGAGGACAGGTCAAAAATCATCTTAGGAACCGTTAAGGTAGAGAGACAGAAATCTATAAATGAGAGATTGGCTAGAAGGAAGTACATGGGGGAATGTAAATGAGGATCAAGTGTCACAGTAATTACAACAAGGAGGTTTCCCAGAAAAATTGCTACATAAAACACTGTAGAGAATACAATGAGGAAATGCTTCACTGGTCTAGAGTTAGAAAGTCCCAGCAATACAAAGTGAGACACTTCAGAATAATTTGCTTCATACATTAGTTTTGTCTGATGATACCTAGAGGACCAAAAACAAAATAATAACCAAGGGCTATTCAAAAATTAGTACTTAAAAAACAATTACAATTTTTATCAATTTTGTATTAGAGAAGAAATCTTCACTAACAGACTTAAGGTGTTTTAAAAATGTTATCAATTAATATCTTCATTCAACTAATATCCCCAGTGAGCATAACCAATATGTCTAATGTGCATTTACTACATGTCAAGTTCTAAGGCAAATCCTAATGTTGACTTGAGGAGGTTTATAGATTAATGGTTTATTTTAAATAGCTTAAAATAAAGATATAATTCATAGGATGGATACAATGGAAAATAAAAGTGTAATATGAAAATAAGGTGACTCATCTCAGTGATGTTTGGTCACATAATTCTAATTACATAGAGATATTACTCAACAGAAAATGGAATAGTTCCGACGTGGCCATGCCATGTGCTAAGACCCTGAGACAAGAAAGCCAGTGGGAAAGAAATAAATTATTGAAATAAGGCAAGATTAATAGGCCAGACAGGATGGACTTACTTCCATGATGAGAACTCTGCCTTCATCCTGACAGCAGTACATAGTATGGGCATTTAAGCAGAGGGTTGACCATATTTCTACATTTAGTCACAAAACCCTCAATGTAAATAATGGAATGAAAGATCTAGAGTAAACTTAGAGTAACTTCTCAGGAGACTACTGAAGATATTTCACATCAGTGTGGACAGAGTGACTTATTCAACCAATGGTGCTGGCATAACAGGTAAAACAGAAAATTCAGATCTCTGTCTCTCAACATAAACTCAAGGAAATAAATTAAATATTTATATATTAAACAGAGAAACAAATGAAAAAAGTATAAGAATATTTAATTAAATATTAAGATGGAAAATTCATTATAAGCTCAACCCTTGTTAATAAAACAGAGAGGAAACAATTGGCAGTGTTTAAAATATCAAAATTAAAATCATGTTAAACATAGATATGCAGAGATATATATAGATGATGTATATACATATACATATTATTGTCTTTAGAGATGTCAGCATAGCAAAAAAAGTAAAAATAACTGTGGAGAATATTTGTAAATATGACAAGGTGATTAATACTTTGAATATAAAATTCTTTCAAATACATAAATAATGTGTACTATACCAGTATTAAAATAAGCCAAATATAAAACATTATTTACAAAAGAGAAATCATGATAGCCATTAAGTAAATATAAAGTGATAAACTCATTAGCTATTATTAAATGTAGATAAGTTTGCTTTGAAGTGTTATTTTTTCTAAGTCAACATTTTTATATTATAATTTATCATGGATGATGCTATGTGGAATGACACTCTGATACTGAAAATGATGTTATAAATTGGTATCTCTTTAAAAACCACGTTCAAAATAGATATTAAAAGTTGAAAATTTTCCTTAACTTCTAAGAAACTCACACCAAGAAATTTTGCTTAGGGAAACAACAATAGATTAACTAAAAATTAAGTGATATGGCTCAGAATTATAAGTGTTTTAAAATGATCTATAAGAAATAACTTATGCCTGCAATACTGAATTTAAATATTCATGATAATTTCCACTGGAGAAGTCATTCAACTTTCTATGTCAAAATAAAAATCAGTACTATGGAAAGATACAAATAATGTATGTTTGATTAAAAAGAGATTGTTACAATCTAAACTATATAGAAAATCCATTTTTAAAACATATATCCAAGAAAAATAGAAAAATGCTTATCTTATATTCTTAGCAATAAATTTTAATCTCTGGACTTCTATGCACTTAGTTTAAACCATATGAAATTATTCTTTTTATAATCAAATATGACTGTTTCAATGTTATAGATTTTAACCTATTAGGTTGTTTCTGATATAATTTATAAACTATCTTTAAACAAACAAACGAAAATATAAGCGCTTATTCCACACTTGGATTGGATACTCAGGGGTCCCCACTTGCACTGACACCACCAAGCTTTCCCTCAGAGTCCAACCAGTACCACTGTTCTTTCTATGTCAACACTCCTCCATTTGCCACCCACATCAAGCATGACTACAACCATGCACCACATTGGTATGAAAGCAGCATAAGCACATGGACACTATATGAGGAAGAATAGGCTTGAGGGCATCCAGGCCAGTTGGGAGTGGGCAAACTGTGGGTTATAAACATGGAGCAGTATTGTAGCCAAAAAGAAACACTACAGGGGGGTGCTAGGAGGTGCTTGACAAGAGCACTGAACAGAGAACTTTGTAACAAATAACTGGGGGGGAAATAGAGCACAGCTAAGCTAGAGAATGGGACAATTACTGTGATGAATGACAGAAGGTGTGACATTTCAAATGATCTATAATGAGATCTACGTAAACATTATGAACAATATGTGTGGTTCTTGAAAATGTGGATATCCTGGCATCTAAAAAAATATGCATTCAGTTTGTCTCCAGATGAGCAAAATAAGAATACTTTAAATATCAACAGGAAATTCAGCAAAATAATACTGATAAATTTTAAATTGGTAGGAAATGGGGAGGTTTTTTGTTTTTCACTTTTACTTTCCAAATCTTAATAATTCCTTTATAAATACAAATGGTCTCCACCTGACTCAGTTCAATAGAAAGGGGGGAATATTAGAATCAATCAGAATACTATACTTGATAGGAAGTTTAACATATTAACTCCTAAGGAGGAAATCTAATTACAAATAGCAGGTATACATGTAAAGGTCACTAACAAGAACAACAACCCATACAAATGTCCAATAAACATATTTATTGATGTTTGTTTACATCATCATCAGTGATTATGACCTTAATTGTTTTTTGTTTAACCGATCAATAGAGAAAGAACAAAGCAGAGAACAGAGATAAAGAAAGAAAATACCCAGTAATTTCAAGCTTTCAATTTAAAAGGTACTTATTCATTGTTGAAAGGATTAGAAGTTGACAGTATTTATTAGAATTTAAAATATACAAATTTATATCTAGACATGGCAACACAAAGACACATATATCTATAGCATGTATACGTATGTATTTATTTACATATATACACATAAGCATATAGATTCATATAATAGAATGTTGTTGACACAGGTCAATTGAGAAGGTTCTGGTCACATTCCAGCACATATATACAATGGAATACTAAGAAGCACTTGAACACAGATAATAGTTCTACACATAGAGTTCTGGAAAGATTTCAATTTTAATGAAAATAACTGTATAAAGTTAATAATATGAAATTTTACGTTTGCATTTGAATTAAAAAATTCTCCAGGAATGCATACCAATTACCAGTGATGAGTCTAGTATTACATGTGACTTTTACTTGCTAATATCTATACTTCTATATTGTTTAAATGGTCTAAAACCACATTATCTTGATTTTGACTTAAAATACATGATATTTTAAATATAAAATAAGAGGTTCAAGTTGCAATCATTCAAATTCCAATTTCACTAAAGGAAACATTTCAAATAAGCATTTAAAGCTGAAATAAAGTTTTACAAATGTGGAACTGTTTAGCCATAAAGCATCACCTCAGTCACATAGGAAATATTCTCAGATTCACCACTAACACAAAATTTGTTTGTGAGCAGTCTAGGGCTAGTTTCTAAAAATTATGTCTGTTGGTTAGTTAATTGATAATAGGAGAAAAAGATGTCAGGAAAAGGGGGGGGTGGGAAATGAAGGAACAGGGAGAGGAAGAAAAAGGAGAGAAGGAAAAAATCAGGTAACCAAAGAATGGCATAAAACGTAAATAGGAAGTGGTAAGACTTCCATACCAAGAGAGCATTTCCTGTCTTCTCTGCCTGCTTAAAATTCCTCAGTACCTTTGCGAGGCTGCCCGCAGCCTCTGCAGCGCCAGTTCGATCCCCGGCCACCGGTGAGGGTCCCACCAAAAAAAAAAAAAAAAAAAAGAAATTTCCTCAGTAACTTCTGCCTTTACAACACCTCTTCCTGACACATTAAGTGTGTGTAATATATTTAGAGCCCATTGCCCCAGGCTCTCATCTTTTCTCTCCACCTCACAATTGCAAATCTATAAAGAAACTCGCTCTTGCAAGTTTAACAGTGTTTTGGTTCTCCAATACAGGTATCCCTGACCTTTTTTCTTTTGGCTGGTAATTTCTGCTCTAAAATTTTTTTATCTCTGCACCAATTTCTCAAGGGTCACTTCCTCTCTCCTCCAGTCTGGATTAGATGTTCCTCCTCTATGCTCCCATCTTATGCTTGAATGCCTCTCATATTACTTTTCATAACATTATAATTTTCAATTGGCTAATCTCTGCTCTGTCCTGCTAGGTCTAAGGCCTGCATGAGGGCTTCTTGTGTCTTACTCATAAATCCTGTCCCATGTAAATGTTGTTAGTTTGGGAGAGGAAGTATGTGGTTTCATGGTTGTGGACATGCACATGTACATCAATACATAGATAACTGATGATAATGGTTCTTGGTAAAAATGTTTTATTTTGCATCCCTTTTCCATTAAAAATCAATGCCAACAATTTTAAAAGTACTGTCACTCATATGGTATCTCTAATGCTATTCATATTATAGGTGACCATTTCCAAGATCCTTCCTGGTTCTTAGTGAAATATAACTAGACTCAGAAATGTCCCCTAAAACAAAGCACAATCTAAGCATATGCAGCAATGCAAACAACCTGGAGTGAAAATTATCACTTCCCCTTAGAAAGATGGGCATCAGTGGGCATTCAATAAATGCTTACTGAAGTGAAATACAGAAATAGAGAAAAGAAAATGGGATGGAGAGAGAGAGGGACAGATAGAAAGAACAAGGGGACATTTTATAGTGTTATATGATAGGTATTATTCATTTTATGAATAATAAAAACAGCTGACAATTTTAAGTCTATTGACATAATACCATTCCTACTTACCTGACCAAAACAAAGGGACATCAGAAATATATAATTTATCTATTGCTAGATCTATTAAAAGTATTTCCCTCTTTGATGCTATGTAGTTAGTACCTCTCACAAATGCTCCAGCACTACCAATGGCTTTTGGTCACCACTTGATGATTTGGTGACCTGAGTCCCCAGGCCATTCACCATGGGAGCTCTACTTTTAATTCCCATGGAATTAAGAGAAGGGAAAATAGTGGAAGTTTAATTTAAACCATAAATGGAAAGCAAATGAAATTATATTCAATAAAATATGAAAGCAAAATATCTTCAAAGAAAATTGGTAACTCCTGGCATTTTAATCTCTAGTTAAAAATTAAATGTTATCTAATCTAATGCCAGTGAAAAAGGAACAACTATTAACATACTCAGTAGTAAGAATTAATTTTAAAAAGCTGGAAGCATATTCATGAAATATCCTTAAAAACAGTCTATCTGCTTTTTGCCTCATTTACATAATTACTATCTCCATTTTAGACATATTAATATCAAATAATATGGAACTTAAATATATTGTCAAAGGTCATTTTGCTAGAGTCAGATCTAACATTCAAATGCAATTTTAAGCACATGTTCAATCTCAACATCATACCATTTTATTTTTTTAACTTTATGTTATTTATGTTTATCTATTTTTTTTAAAGATTTATTCATTTATTTATACAAGAATCAGGGTACAGGGCAGATGTGCGGGAGCATGAGAAGATTCGCCAGAGACAGCTGGGAACAGAACAGGCAGACTGATGAAATACACTGCTGAGGGGAGCAGCAGGCAAGACCGGAAAGGTCTGCTGTGCCATGTGGGACCCTCGCCAGTGGCCGGGATTGAACCAGTGCTGCAGAGGCTGCAGACAGCTCCACAGCGCTGCGCTCAACCACCTAAGCCACCAGGGGAGGCCCTAAGTTATTTATTTTTAAATACTTTTTTTCTTACATTCGTGTTGATTTTTGGATAGTATGTGATTTCTCCCCTCAGGTGTAGTCACCATAATTCTTCCACCACCAACACACACACACAGTCTATCCCTATAGTCTATTTTGCTCTTCTATCTCACCCTACTGTTTTCACATTTCCTCCTTCCTCTCCCCTCCTGGATGCCTCATATCCATGATCAGCTTTCAAGATTTGTATTTGTTTGACCATTTGTTTGGTGTTACTATATTCCACATATACGTGAAAGCATCCGATATTTATCTTTTTCCTTTTGACTTATGGTAATCCTGTCCAGCTCCACCCATTGTTGCCAGAAATGGCCTGAGTTTATCTTTTGTGATCACTGAGTAGTATTCCATTGCATGTATTCCATATGCGTGTTTTTATTTGTGTGTGTGTGTGTGTGTATACACACTACATTCTCTTGATCCATTCATCTGTTTGGGGCATATGGGTTGTTTCCATATATCTTGGCTAGTGTAAATAGTGCTGCAATAAACAGGAGTGCAGGTTTTCTTTCAAATTAGTGTGTTTGTATTCTTTGGGTAGATTTCTATCCAAAGCTGAAATAGCTCAATCACATGACAGATAACATTTTTAGTGTTTTAAGGAACCAGTAGGAGGGCACTGGCAGGATCTCATAAGAGGTTGTGAGGTCTCTGGCCACTCTGGCACCTTCCCTGGTGTGCGTTCAGGGAAGGGTCTCATCATTCTGTGTGAGTCCTGGAAGTTTCACAGAAGGTTGTGAGGCCTCTGCTGATATGGGCAGGTGATAGCAGGGTCTCACAAGAGATCATGAATCCTCAGTGCAGCTTCTCTGGTACAGGCCCAGGTCTCTTCAACTGCTTTCATGTAGAGGTATTTCTAGTCTATATCTCAAGAACAGGGCCTTCCTTTACTTGTTTCTACCCAACTTGATCAGCAGATTAATATCACTGACACTACCTACGTAGTTAATGTTAATCCCAGTAATCTACACAATACTGTGTTGCCAAGTTTGCTTTACAATGCCAACCTACTATTCATGAAGTATGAAAAGAACATTTTTAAATTGTGTCTTTACAATGTTTAAAAAAATAGAAGACAAACAGAAGTTGAAAGACATTCTCTGCTCTAGATTGGAAAAATTATTATTGCTAAAATGCCTGTCTTACTTAAAGCAATATACAGATTCAGTGCAGTGGCATTCCTCAAGCAAATTGAACAAACATTACTGAATTTCATATAAAACTACAACAGACCACAAATAGCCTAAGATATCCTGACAAAAAAAGAATAGCTTTAAAACTACATTACAAAACTACACCAATCAAAACAGTATAGTAATGGAAGAAAAAGAAACACAAAGACCAATGGGATAGAATCAGAGCCCAGCAATTAAACCACATTTACATAGAATATCTATGACAAATTAACCAATGATATACAAGTAAGAAAAGTCTTTTCAACAAATGGACGTTTGGGTAAACTGTACAGTCATATGCAAAAGAATGGAACAAAATCAGGGGGCGGAGCAACATGGCGGCAAGGAGACGCTGCGAGTAAGATCTCCCATTAAAAAAAGTTAATAGGGAGGAAAAGTGGCAGGTCCCAGTGAGAAGTGGGACATGGAAGATAAACGGGTGACGCCAGCAAACTGCCCGAAGAAGAAAGTTGCCACAAAAGAGGACTAGAAGGGAGGGAAGCGCAGAACCCTGCTCCCCTCCCCCACCCACAGAGTCGGCACTCTCCGACTGGCCGAGAGGAGGGAAACAACAAAATAAAAGGACCAACAAGAACAAACTACACAGCAAGCGGGACTGTGAGTGGAAAGGAACTATTGCAGCCACCACACCCCGTGAAAAGGAGCTGTGGAGAACCCTGCAGGATTCCCGGCGGTTGTGAGCAAACGGCTCTGGGCGCCATTAGAGAAGAACAAAGACCCCAGGAGACGCGCACACAGCCAGGGCTGCAGGTAAGCTTGCGCGGAAAAGCGGCGCACTTGGCGCGCTTGAAAAGCAAACGTGGACCAGGATCACAGCTGCCCAGGTCCCTGCGCCTGCGACCTAGGCTTGCGGGGAGATGCGCGGAGGCCCCACACAGGGGTGAAAGTCCCTCACTGAGTAAGCAGGAACCAGGCGCCCAGGCACGGGAGCTGGGTGCAAAAGGCGCCATTCCCACGCCACTGAACTGGGCTACAGCCCACGGCCTGGACCTGAGGGCTTTGAACTGAGACCCGGGCACGAAATTCTGGGCGTGGGTTCTCCACGACGGTGGGGCACAAGGCAGACACAGCATCCCAAAGCCGTTGAGGTTTACCCTACCATTCTCGCTCTCTGTTCCCTGTCCCACGGGGGTGGGGGGATTGAAAAACAGCCCCCCAAGGACAATAGGAGAGATCTCTAGCGCCACCTAGCGACCAGAAAAAAAGTCACTAACACCCCATAGAACAGGGAAATTTCTTAAGAATTCTTGAAAAGGGCAGAAGGCTTCTGGAGGTCCCAGTGGCCAGCTGGGAAGTTAGCCCACGCCAGGCCCCTTCCAACCAGCAGTCTGAGCCCACAGAGGGAGCAGGCACCCACGTCCGGGGCAGACCAGGCACGCAGAAGAGTGTGCCTGAGACCGGATGCGCAGGGACTGCATCCTGCTTTGCCAGTTTAGAACAGGGACATTTCTTCAGTAAAGACTGCCTAAAACCAGCAGAAAGCCCCCCCAGAAGCCAGAGAAGGTTCCTGGAGGAGCCAGAGGGGAGCAGAGAAGTTCACCCAAGATGACAGCCAGTCCTAGCAACACAGTGTCCCAATGCATACAACAAATTAGAAAACAGACAGTAGGGAGTAGAAGAACCACACACAACCTAACAACGCCTCAGGAAAGAAGCACACCACAAAAAGAAAACCACCCTCCAGATTGCAACGACAGTAACTTGGAAGAACTTCTGAGCCTTCCAGAAAGAGAATTTAAAATTGCCCTGATTAAAAAAGTGGCAGAAGTCATAAAGGAAAACAATGATCAGAAGAAGGAAATTGAGTCCCTAAAGAGGGAAAACAATGGTCAGAAGAATGAAATTGAGTCCCTAAAGAGGGAAAACAAAGGTCAGAAGAATGAAATTGAGTCCCTAAAGAGGGAAGTAAAAGAAATGCAAGAGATCAAAGAATTAATGGAGGAACTAAAGAACTCTGGGAAAAGCAATGAAAGCAGAATAGATGAAATGGAAGAACGAATAAGTACTCTTGAAGACACAGAAATAAAAAGAACCAAAACAGAAAAGGAAAGAGAAGTACGAAGGAAAAAGAATGAAGAAAGACTTCGGGAACTATCTGACTCTTTGAGGAAAGGAAATATAAGAGTTATAGGCATTCCAGAAGGAGAGGAGAGAGATGTAGGAACAGAGAAAATATTCCAGGAGATAATTGAACAGAACTTCCCAAATGCGAAGAAGGAGCTGAAAATTGATATACAAGAAGCAAGAAGAACACCAAACTTCCACAACGAAAGGAAAAACACAGCAAGACACATAATAGTAAAGCTCCCAAGAATCCAGGACAAGGAAAAAATAATGAAGCTGACAAGAGGGAAGAAACAGATAACATTCAAAGGAAAACCAATCAGGCTGACATCGGACTTCTCTGAAGAAACACTACGGGCAAGGAGAGAGTGGAGGGACATAGTCAACAGACTCCAAGAAAACAGATGCCAACCAAGAATACTCTATCCCGCAAAGCTCTCCTTCCTCTATGAAGAAAGAATATTGACTTTCCCAGACAAAGAGAAACTCCAGAATTTCATTACGACTAAACCCCCACTCCAAAAAACACTACAAGGAATCCTAAAGCCAGAACCTCAGAGGGACGAATAACAATGAAAGAAGACCAAAAAAAAAAAAGTTATTAAAAGAATAAATAAATAAAATCAAAGGAAAGACAAACACAATGGCAAATACAGATGCTAACATATCAATATTAACTCTAAATGTAAATGGACTAAACTCTTCAATAAAAAGACACAGAGTTGCAGCCTGGATTAAGAAACAAAACCCAACCTTTTGCTGTCTCCAGGAAACACATTTAGCTACAAAAGATAAAAATAGGCTCAAAGTTAAAGGATGGAAAACAATCCTACAAGCAAATGGACCAAAAAAGAAAGCAGGAACAGCTATACTTATATCAGATAAAACAGACTTCAAACTCAAAAAAATAAAAAGACACCCCAATGGTCACTACATTATGATCAAGGGGACAATACTTCAAGAAGAAATAACACTCATTAACATATACTCACCAAACGAAGGAGCACCAAAATATATCAGACAACTGTTGTCCTCTCTGAAAACAGACATCAGAGAAAACACATACGTAGTGGGAGACTTCAACACACCACTATCAACAATGGATAGATCAACAAGACAAAAAATAAGTAAAGAAACTAAAGCTCTAAATAAGGACCTAGAGCATTTGGGCTTAACAGACATCTATAGAACACTAAATCCAAAAAAAATGGAGTACACATTTTTCTCAAGCGCACATGGATCATTCTCCAGGATCGATCACATACTGGGGCATAAGACAAACATCAACAGATACACCATGACTGAAATCATACCAACCATTTTTTCTGACCATGAAGGCATCAAACTAGAAATAAACCATAAAAAGAAGGCAAGGAACTATCCTACCTCATGGAGATTAAAAACCACACTACTGGAAGACCACTGGACTAACGAGGAGATCAAAGAAGAAATTAAAAAATTCTTTGAATTGAATGACAAGGAGGACACTAATATCCTAAATGTATGGGATGCAGCAAAAGCAGTAATAAGAGGAAAATATATAGCAATAGAAGCTCACATCAAAAAACAAGAAAGAACTCAAAAAAACAACCTGATCTCGAAGCTCAGAGATCTAGAAAAAAGAACAACAAAAAAACCCCAAAACCAGTAGAAGAAAAGAAATAATAAAAACCAAAGCAGAAATAAATGAAATTGAAACTAAAAAAACAATCCAAAAGATCAATGAAACCAAGAGCTGGTTCTTTGAAAAAATCAATAAGATAGACAAACCCCTAGCCAGGCTCACAAAGGAAAAAAGGGAGAAAGCACAAATAAACAGGATCATAAATGAAAGAGGAGAAATCACAACGGACACAGCAGAAATCAAAAGAATAATCAGTAACTACTATGAACAGTTATATGGAAATAAGTTCAACAATCTAGAGGAGATGGACAAATTCCTACAACTCTACAATCACCCAAAGCTAGATAAAGAAGAAATAGAACACCTAAACAGACCAATTACAATTAGCGAAATTGAAATGGTAATAAAAAACCTCCCCCAAAACAAAAGCCCAGGACCTGATGGATTTACAAATGAATTCTACCAAAGATTCAGAGACAAATTAGTGCCTATCCTTCACAAACTCTTCCAAAAAATTGAGAAGGAAGGGACAATACCAAACACGTTCTATGAAGCCAACATTACACTAATACCAAAACCGAATAAGGACAACACAAAAAAGGAAAACTACAGGCCAATCTCCCTAATGAACACTGATGCAAAAATCCTCAATAAAATTTTAGCTATCAGAATCCAACAATGTATCCATAAGATAATTCACCACGACCAAGTAGGATTCATTCCAGGGACACAAGGATGGTTTAACATCAGAAAATCAATCAACGTTATCCAACACATCAACAAAAAGAAATATAAAAAACATATGATAATATCAATAGATGCTGAGAAAGCTTTCGACAAAGTGCAACACCCATCCATGATAAAAGCCTTTGAAATTCTTGGGATACAAGGAACATACCTCAACATCATAAAGGCCATCTATGACAAGCCAACAGCCAGTATCATCCTCAATGGTGAAAAGCTGAAAGCAATTCCATTAAGATTTGGAACAAGACAAGGATGTCCACTTTCACCACTGCTTTTCAATACAATACTGGAAGTCCTAGCCAGAGCAATAAGACAAGAGAAAAACATACAAGGAATCCAAATAGGAAAAGAAGAAGTCAAACTATCACTATTTGCAGATGATATGATAATATACATAGAGAACCCCAAAAACTCCACAGAAAAACTAATTCAACTTATCAATCAATTCAGTAAAGTGGCAGGGTACAAAATCAACACGCAAAAGTCAGTAGCCTTCCTATACACAAACAACAAATCTGAAGAAGAAGAAATAAAAAAACCCATCCCTTTTATTATCGAAACAAAAAAAATCAAATATTTGGGAATAAATCTAACAAAAGAGGTAAAGGACCTTTACAAAGAAAAATATAAAACACTGTTAAAAGAAATAGAAGAAGACACAAAGAAATGGAAAGACATCCCCTGCTCATGGATTGGAAGAATAAACATTATTAAAATGGCCATCCTACCAAAAGCAATATACCGATTCAATGCTATTCCAATCAAAATTTCAATGTCATTCTTCAAAGAAATAGAACAATTATTGATGAAATTCATATGGAATCACCAAAAACCCCGAATAGCCAAAGCTCTACTGAAAAAAAAAAAAAAGAAGGAAATGGAGGCATCACACTCCCAGACTTCAAACTATACTACAAAGCCATAATCATCAAAACTGCATTGTATTGGAACAAGAACAGACATACAGACCAATGGAATCGAATAGAAAATCCAGAAATAAACCCACAGATTTATGGTCAACTAATATTTGACAAAGGAGCAAAGACTATGCATTGGAGCAAAGAAAGTTTGTTCAATAAATGGTGCTGGGAAAACTGGGTTGCTACATGCAAAAGAATGAAGCTTGAACACTACCTCACACCATACAAAAAATCAACTCAAAATTGATTAAAGAACTAGACATAAGACCTAAAACCGTAAAATACATAGAAGGAAATATAGGTGAAACACTACGTGATTTGCATATCAAAGACATCTTTACAGACATATCACCCAAAGCAGTGATAGTGAAGGCAAAGATAAACAGCTGGGACTACATCAAATTAAAGAGCTTCTGCACAGCAAAAGAGACAATAACAAAAACAAAGAGAAACCCCACCAACTGGGAGAACATTTTTGCACCCAACACTAATAATAAAGGACTGATCACAAAAATCTGCAAAGAGCTGATGAGACTCAACAACAACAAAGAAAATAACCCAGTCAAAAAATGGCCAGAAGAGCTAAAAAGAAACTTCTCTGAAGAGGAATTGCAAATGGCCAACAGACGTATGAAAAAATTTTCAACATCACTTGTAATCAGGGAAATGCAAATCAAAACTACCATGAGATACCATCTTACACCAGTGAGAATGGCACATATTAAAAAAACTAGCAACAACAAATGTTGGCAAGGTTGTGGAGAAAAAGGAACTCTCCTGCACTGTTGGTGGGAATGCAAACTGGTCCAACCACTATGGAGAGCTGTGTGGAGATTTCTGGACCTACTAAACATAGAGCTTCCATATGATCCAGCAATTCCACTCCTAGGTATTTACCCAAAGGACACAGAAACATCAATTCCAAAGAACACCTGCACCCCTATGTTTATAGCAGCACTCTTTACAATAGCTAAGCTTTGGAAACAGCCCAAATGCCCAAAAATAGATGACTGGATCAAGAAGATGTGGTACATATATACCATTGAATATGGATGGCGCTGGAAGGGATCATGCTCAGCGAAATAAGCCAAAAAGAAAAAGAAAAATACCAGATGGTCTCACTCATAGCAGGAATCTAGAAAACTTAAATAAGGGATCAGGAAAATGAATAACTATAAGAAAGTGAAAATCAAAATCAACAAAAAACTATGAACCAGAGACACTTTTTGGGGGGTGGGGGCCGGGAGGGGAGGGATTGGGGTCAGAATGGGGCATGTGCAGTTGTATGGGGGAATATAAAAATAAAATTTATTATTTAAAAAAAAAAAGAATGGAACAAAATCATTGTGTCATACCACATCCACCTGAAATCATAAAATACTTACTTTTTGAAGACATAGGCAAAACTCTTCATGGCATTGGCTTGAGAGATGTCTTTAGGAATGAACTGCAATGGCAAGACAAAAAAAGCAAAAATAAACTTCTATACAGAAAAGGACACTATTGTTAAAACAAAGAAACATCTTTTTGAACAGAAGAAAGTATTTCTACATCACACATTCAAAAAGAGACTGTTATCCAAGATCTACAAAGAACTCATACAACTCAACACAAAAGAAAACAAATCACCCAATCAAAAAATGGGTAGAAGATCTAAATGGACATGTCTCAAAGAAAACAACCAGGTGGTTACAGGCACCTGAAAATATGCTCATTACTTATCTTCAGGGAAATGAAAGAAAAAAGCACAATCAGATACCATCTCAGACCTGTAAGAATGGCCCATGACAAAAAGACCCAAAAGAACAAGTGTTTGTGAGGGTGTAGTGAAAATGAAAGCCTGATACACTTTTGAAGGGAATGTAGACTGGTCCAGCATCTACGGAAAACAGTATGAAGGTTTCTCAAAATATTAAAACGAAGATACACCATATGATCCAGCAATTCTACTCCAAGACATCTGTTTGCATAATGCAAAAATACTCATTTGAAGGGATATATGCACTTCTTTGTTCACTGCAGCACTATTTATAATATTCAACTTACGGAAGCAACTTAAGTGTCCCCGTGACAGATGAGTGGATTAAGAAGATATAGCATATGTACACAATGGCATACTAATCAGTTATAAAAAACAAATGAACTTTGCCATTTGGGACAACATGGATAAAACTAAAGGGGACTATGCTAAGCAAGTTAAGACAGAAGGAGAAAGACTGATACTGTATGATTTCACTCATATGTGGAATATAGAGGAAAAAAGCAAAGAAACTGTTGAAAAAAAAAAAAAAAAACCTCTAGAAATCTGACTATAGAATTGGGGCTACAAGCAGTGATGGGTGTGTGGGTGCCAAGTCTGGAGGGAATCCAGTGGAAAGTGGTAAAGGAAAATGGGTGCCTTGGTGTTACATGTAGTATGGTAAAATACTTCTACCAAGGTGTGAACCTATGCCTCACAACTACATATGGTGTTATATGCCAGTTCTATCTCAATAAAAATAATTTTAACAATAAATTAAAAAATGTATCCTTAGTATTGAACAAAAAATGTAGGTAAATTTTTAAAACAAATTTTATCTTAAATTCTTGTTATTTCTCTGGAAACAAATATTACCACTGAATAAAAGATATTTAAGTATAAATTTATCTTTTAAAAAATTGAAATTTAAAGTACCCTTTCATATTCTATATATCCAAAACCAAACACTATTCCATTCATGCAATTATGTAATTGCATATAACAGAAACTGAAACAATAACCACCAAAATGTAGACATCTTTTCCTAGTGCAAAAAAGTAACAGGAAAGAACAGAGAGAGAAAGAATACCATGTTTCCTTTTCAAACCTCTATAGTGTTGGGATTCTGATCAATAATATTGAGTTTACAAAATACTTTGCAAATGAAAATAAAAAATAGGATTCCAGGGCCTCACTGGTGGCGCAGCAGTTGAGCGCTGGGTGGCGAAGCTGCCCGCAGCCTCTGCAGCATCAGTTCGATCCCCGGCTGCTCCCCGGCCACCAGAGGAGGGTCCCACATGGCGCGCAGACCTCTCCTGCCGCCCACTGCTCCCCTCAGCAGTGTACCTCGGTCCTTCTGCCTGCTCTCTCCCCACTCTGGCTCTGGTGAATTCTCTCACCCTCCCGCGCTTCTGACTGTACCCAGTGCTTGTATAAATAAAATAAAATAGGTTTCCATTATTGTCTCCTGGTTCAGAAAAAATTCATAATATTTTTTCATTCAATGTTAAACCTGAAACATTGTTTCAAGTAACCACTGAAATTTTTTAGACTTTAATGATTCTTGACTCCAATAAAACCTAAATATCAGCAATTCAAAGCTGGCTGTTCTGTCATAGACACTGTTGTTATACATCAGTGACTAATTCATCTTCCTCTGCAGGTCATCCCCTGCCCACTCACCCAAGTAATCTGACTTCTACTGAGACTGAAATAGCAGTTTAGCTCTGAAATAATGATTAATTTTTTTAAAAGACAAAGATATGTCTTAAAACTGTGCTTAACTTTCATCATTACAATGTCCATAAGTGTGCTCACCAGACCTCTCTTTGATCTTGACCAAAAAACACACTTTCACAAATCTCTCAGAAACTCAGAAATTAAGACTCCCAAGGGAGCATAGCATAGGTTGCCTGAAAATTTCCTACCCCAGAGGCTACTTTTTACAGTGAATATATGCCTCACACTCCCATGAACACTGGTCATAGAAAAATGGATTATTTGCTTGTTGATATATAATTTTGTTTCAGATTCTCAATGGAACGGAGGCAACACTTTATACATGGAAATATATATAGCCAAATATGATGTCTCTCTGTTAAGAAAAGACAGTCTTCACTCTGTAAATTTCTTTAATTCATTTCCTCTATTACAATGAAGGCAAGTTCACAAATATTTTAATATAATATGTCCATGAATATTAATTGAGATGATTTGGGATTGATACATAGCTTTCAAAAATATGAACTATTTCTTCTTCAGGTACATCTTAGGACTTCTGGACTCCCTACAACATCAAAAGGAATCCTTCTAAACGGTCTCACAGCTCCCTAAATGCCTGGTTGAGGAATTATTTATGTTCCCACAGAATTATTATCCTCAGAATCTAAAGTTTTCCTGGATTAAGAAACTATTCCAGGCATAGATATGTAACTGTAATAGAATTTTCTCAACATGGAGAAAGTTGATTGTTATTAAATAGCTCAGGAAGAAACGTAAGAGAAAGTACAGAAGGAACTCTGCAGAATCTATGTCAATAGTTACCATGGAAATGAACTTATGCTCTTGGAACTGAACAGAAGGAGATGCATAATGATACTACAGCAAAAAGACTGCAATCAGAGATCATTGGATGTGTACCTTGGTCTACCATTTCTCAGCTCTGAAACTTATAACAGTTTGTATTGAGGGTCAACCTCAGAATTCTAATTCCTATTCATGGGGTTATTGTGATGACGGAGTTAGACATGTGCAAGTTTCCAGCACACGGTAGGTATGCATAGAGAGAAACAGAGAGACAATAGTCACATGACCCCGAAATAATTAGTAGTTTAAAAAAAGAAAAACAAAAATAGTTTCATTTCTTTTTAGTTTTCTTGTTTTTTTTTTTTTAAGTTTTGATTCTCTTTGGTTAGTTCTTAAGTCATTAGATTACAATTACACTGTAATTGTAGAATCTGTAGACTTATCTCTCTTGCCTGGGATACAGCTGAAAATTAATTTTAACATTATTAATGTGGTTATTCATGTAATTATTTTAGAAATAATATTTTGACTTTTATAATATAAGTACTAGGTGAGAAAGCAGATAAAGTGGTATAACCTATAGCATGTAGAGTCTTTTTCATCTGAAGGACTGAAAGGTGATCAGAGAGTACAGTAAGAAAATATTAAATAAGTTCTTGTTGACTATATTAGAAAAAAGTAAAATCCTCTCCTACATTAAGAACTTTCTAATTCAGTTCTTATTTTCATCCCTGATATCTAATAACTATAGTGGATTTAAACAATATCATCAGCTTCGGTTATAGAAAACAGTGAGGGTAAATTAGAGAAAATCTGAAACAATTAGTGCTAAGACTACTAACAGAATTATAGATACAGAGGATATATTTCATACATCTATTAGCCACTTAAATTTCCTTTTATGTTAATTATGTTTTCACATTCTTTCAAGAAGTTGCTGATACTAAATCATCTTAACTGTATTACTTTGGGCATTTACCTTTTGACTTGATTTTTTTTTCCAGCAGTAAAATAAGTGATTATCATTGTTATGAGCAGGAATTAAAAGTAACTATGAATTATATAACTTGTAGATAAACATAATTAAAAATCTAAATGGGTGTATACCACAAAAAGTTCACCACTAAAATCTTTCTGTAAAGTAACCTATGTATAGCCTTTCAAAAATTAATCAGACTGGACCATTTTAGTTTATGCAGATATTGCCAGATTTGTTTCTTAGGAGTCATCTTGTTTTGTATCGTTAAAATCACATTGTGTATTCTGTGCCCCTAGAACATGTTGACAAAATGAGATTTAAACCCACTGGAGAGTTTCACAATTCAAGACTAAACCTCAGAATTGACTGAAGTACACCACAGATGTGGAAAGATTTCTTCCAGGTTTCGGCAGCTTTGACTTTTAGGTACAGAGAAAATTTTTTTTCCTGGTGTTCATAAGTCATCCTTTGTGCTGAAGATTTATTCTTTCACTGGTTGTTAATCATAATCTCCTTGAGTGATTTAATCCGCTCTTGTATTTTTTTGACTATTTTCATTGACGATACAGATTAGTCATTTTATCAAGACTCTTTAAAACTGATTCTTTAAAACTGATTTATTCACTAATGAAAAACTATTAATTAATAATGTGTTAGATGTTGTCTCAGTTTTTCTTTTTCTTAATACTTTTACTGAAGTACTACTGGTTAATGTCCCTGTCAGTATTTTGAGAGTAGGGGATCTCTCCCCTCAGATGTGATCACCAGTTTCAGTTTTTCAAATTTACATGTAGAAACTACTTTTCTACCATTTCCTTTGAAAACCAAATAAAGTATGTTATTTTACCTTGGGTCCACAATTTGAATTGATTAATTTCTTGATACACCACATATCCTCATCATGTTTTCATGCCTATTTGGTGTTCATATTTAATATTAAAATTACATCAATGAAAACATGACCAATTATAAGACCTAAACAACTATAATAATATCCATGCTCACATTCATCCTTGAATTCCCCTCACTTGAGGTTACTTACATTTTCTCTTTAGTATAAAATTTTATCATTTATACAAGCTCCTGCAAATGCACTGTAAGTGTCTATTGCTTTTCACCTTATAAGAATTGTGCCATGCAGATCTATTTTGGACCTCTTATTTTCTTCGTTACGATATCTACTAAGATACATCTCTATCATTTTATATAGATGTATTTTATTTATGGTTCTGCACAATATTTTATTGTCCTGTTTATGGGCATTAGTGTAAATTTCTCCTTAATAGATGCAAAAGTTTATCTTAAGCATGTAAATAAGAGTGAAATATCTGTGTCATAGAATATGTGATAGTTGAACTTCACAAGATAATGCCAAATGGTTTTCCATAGTGATAACATCAGTACATGCTTCTATCAGTAATGTATAAGAAATCCTCTTAGAATCACATACTATTATTCAGGAAATCTAATGTCATTTTTTTCTTCTTCAGATAAATTTAAAACAAACTGGACTAAATGGAAGAAGCAAACCAGTCTGTGGTTTCTGAATTTATTATTCTTGGACTTTGTCGCTCATGGGAGCTCCAGGCCTTCCTCCTAGTAATATTTTCTTCACTGTATTTGATCACTATTTTGGGCAACATCTTCATTGTACTTTTAATTATTGTTGACCTTCACCTCCACTCCCCTATGTACTTTCTGTTAGCCAATCTTTCTTTCATTGACTTTTGCATTTCCTCAGTCACTACGCCTAAACTGATCACAGACTTTCCCAAGAAAAACAAAACCATCTCTTTCGGAGGCTGTATGTGTCAGATTTTCTTTGGACATTTCTTTGGAGGGGCTGAGATGGTGCTCCTTGTGTCAATGGCCTATGACCGTTATATAGCCATCTGTAAGCCACTCCATTACTCCAGTGTCATGAGCAGACAAATGTGCATTGGATTAGTGATGACATCATGGATCATTGGCTTTGTGCATTCAATAAGTCAACTAGCTTTGATTATAAAGTTGCCCTTCTGTGGACCCAGGGAGCTAGACAGCTTCTTCTGTGATATTCCACTGGTAGTCAAGCTAGCCTGCATGGACACCTATGTCCTAGAAATGTTGATAAATGCTGACAGTGGAGTACTGGCAGCCTTCTGTTTCATTGTGTTGATGATCTCTTACTCTTACATTCTGTTTACGGTCTGTCATCACTCAAAGGATGGGGCATCTAAGGCTCTCTCCACCTGCACTGCTCACATTACTGTGGTGGTGCTATTCTTTGGGCCTTGCATCTTCATCTATCTGTGGCCACTCAGCATCCCTTGGCTAGACAAGTTTCTTGCTGTATTTTATGCAGTCATCACACCTCTCCTAAATCCAGCCATTTATACTTTAAGAAACAAAGAGATTAAAAATGCCATTAAAAGACTACGATTTTAGCCCAGGGATAGATTTCTGTGGGGTTTTTAAAGTTTCACATTTCTAGATATTCACTGTATAATCCCAAAATTGCTCACACCTTCCCTATTACTCAGGGCACAGAAGCATTCCCAATTCACAAATGGAAAGCATTTGTATCTCCAGGTGTTTTTATCAATTCTGTTATATTCTGTAATCATTTCTCCATCATATGATTTCTTGTATGGGGAATCTGGTCTGTCTTTATGACTATTATGTTGGCTGTGCTCAAAGATGTCTTGAAATTAATGATAATGTACTTATTACTATTTATGCTGCTATTTCAACACCCACCAGCACATCCTGAAATTTTCCATTATGCTAAGCATTTCACTGAGCAAAGCATTACATATAGCTCATATCTAAATTTTTCAAGAAAAATGTATCTTGGTAACTTTATTTTTACAAATGGATAAACTAGTATTCAAATAGTTAAGTCTATCTACTTTTTCTGGAGAGACATCTAAAGAAGTAATCAGAAAAAAATTAAATCATAATCACAATCTGCAGCAAGTGTTGTTTCTTCATGTTTCACACATTTGAGAAAGTATAAATATAGTTTAAAAATATACATTAAATACAAAGATAAATACTAGCAATGGTGAGGATTTTTTTTTCTTCTCTTTCTATTTATAAAAAGGCTAAGGAGTTCATTATCTATACCAAAGGAAGCATGGGAAAAGTGTTAATGAAGATGGTATCAAAAAGTCCAATTTTAGAATGAACTATACTACCCATTTAATTCACTACAGTGTTCAGATGACCTATAAGCAACTAAATCATGCACAAAGTTCATGAATTGTTCATCACTACATATAACTTCTGTAAGAATTCTTACTATGTTTCAAAAGGATTAAGTTTCAATTTCCTTACTGAAATCTGTGGAGTCTGATATACTTCAAATTTCACACTATTTTTTTTTTATTTTGTGTTTATTTTGTTTTTATTTTATTGAGGCCATGCTGGTTTACAACATAGCATATCATTTAGGGGTATAGGTTCTCACGTCATTAAATGTATGTTACCACACCACACCCAACACCAAAACACCTATAATCCTCACCCTACCTTGTCCATTTGGTGCCTCTTTTTGCTCCCCATCCTCCAACCTCTCCCTCTGGTGACCCCAACTCTTAAGTTTTAGGGTTTTCTCTTGGTTTGGTTTCATCTGTTCCTTTGTTTTGTTTATCATAATGCTTTTTGAAGCTATCATGGTATTTTGTACTCTGTAAAATTCCCAATGAAGAATCTGAAGCATAAACTTCCAAAAAAATATAATTTCTCTATGTAGGTACAGATATATAGATTTTGAGTCTGAATTTTTTATCCTTTTATATCTTTAGGTACCAGCTTGGAAAATATATACGACTGGTCTTTGAACCTATTAACCTTCTGCTATGCTTTTCAAAGCTACTTAAATTTTAAAATAAAATTAAATTCTAAACTATTACTTGGGTTTTTCTTATTCATTCCTCTGCTAAAGGTTTTCATTGTTTTTTCCATTTCTTTAATTTTTAATGTCATTTTTAAATGTATGAGCTACTTTATATTCTTTGCTCATTTCAAGAATTGAGACCTCTACTGCTGTTAATTATTTTTCTCTACATTTTGAGCCAGAGATTCCTGCTTCTTTTCATGTTTCACAATTATTTTATGCATCATAGGCATTATACATATTGTATTAAGTCATGTAAGTCTGACTTGATTGATACATGCCTCCAGAATCTATTTATTCTTACCTATAGAAGGTATAAGGAAAAAGGTATGATCACATCAATTCTATCAAGAAATAAGTGCATTTGAAAGTAGATTGTAATTTCTATGAGTCAATACACTTTTGGTTTTGAACTGCTCTTTGGAAAAAATCTTTCCACATTTTTATTATCAAACTGAGGGATCTGTCTAAACTCAGTCTGAAAGATTTCATGTTTTGCCCTCCAAATACTCTAGCTTAGGCTTTTAGTCTTTTTCCTGCTAGCTCCGAAATATGGCTAATTTTTCAAGCAGAAATTGGGCTTTACATTTTCCCTATTTAATGTACCCAACAAGAATCCATTAAAAATACAAATGTTAAGCAGAAAAATAAGCATGAACAGAAAATACATCAAATATTATCAATTATGCAATTCAGAAAGAACTTTGTAATTCATTTTTGAAAAGACGTAAAATTCTTTTTAAAATTCTTTTGTTCCTGTGGTGATTTTCTTCATCCTCAATTAAAATACTATTTTTTAATATCAGCTATATTTTGAAATATTAGGTAAACACATCATTTACAATATTCAAGAGAAGAAGTTATTTTAGAGTAATCTGGGTTTTTTATTTAGCAAATTACATTATTTTTATTGAGGTTTACAACATGTATATGATTTAGAGTTATAAGTTCACACTTTCCAAATGTGTTACACCATACCCAACACTAAAAGTACCAATAATCTCCATCATAGTCCATAAATTGGGGCTCTTTATTTTTTTTTAAGATTTATTTATTTATACATACAAGACCTGGGGTGGGGGGGTGAAAGGATTCACCAGAGAGAGTGGGGAGCAGACAGGCAGATCTACTGAAATATACTGCTGAGGGAAGCAGTGGACAAGGCAGGACAGGTCTGCTGCACCATGTGGGTAGCTCCCTGGTTGGCTGGGGATCGAACACGTGCTGCAGTGGCTAGTGATAGCTTGATAGCACTGACTTTAATCCCTGAGGCACCAGGGAGGCCGTGGGGCTCTTCATTTTTCATTCCTTTTGTTGGTGTCTTTCAGCTTCTTTCCTTGGAAATGTGGAGGCCAATTTTCTGGAGTGCCCTTGTTTTGTCCTCATTTCTTGACTTCGGACTTGCCTAAGAAGGTCTACTCAGAGACATTATGTGAAATGTGCTTATTTCTATTATAATCTGCTGTTGTTGTGCTGGAGCCCTGCTGGTATAGTGATAACTGTTGGAAAAGGGGAGCATTCTATATACACTCCTGAGATTACATCACCATCTTCTGGTAGCTCTATATTTTAGAGTGGTGCAGCTTTCAACTCTTCTGACTTCTTTCCCTGGATGCAGCATTCCGAGTGTATTTTCTTGAAGACTTCACTTCTTTAAACTATGATAAAGTTTTTAAATGATGCACTGGCAAATTTCTTTCATCTTTCCTTCACTATGGAGAAGGCTCTGGGTATATTACACCATGTTTACTTATACCATTCCCCTGCCATAACCATAAGGAAAAGATCTTGCTCAAAATTTTACAGTGAGAACCATGTAGGTTTCTAGAAGTGAAGCCTACAATAGTGTACCACCCTAAAAATAAGGCCCTGTGGAGTTTCACATGCTAGTTCAGGCTATAGATCACAATAGATCACAAAATTAACATTCAAGTGTCCCAACCAGTGGCTTCTCCTCCAGTTAAGCAGATCTCCCCTGGATCTCCTCTCTAGGTTTCACGGTGGTAATTTTCCTTATGACCTCAGTTATCTTATGACTACATAAAATGTCATTGATTTTCAGTGTCCATGTATTCTCATTGTAAAAATGCAAGTGACAACTTAAATACTCTAACCTGTCAGGAGTAACTCAGAAATTTCCTACAGTGCTTCTTTTTTTTTTTTTTTTTTTTTGGCAGTGATTTTTATACTCGTCTCAGCTTGACTGATTATATTTCTTTCATTTATTTTGCTTTATATTGTTCTCAAACTTGTACATATCTGATTGCCTTTCATCTCCAAATGGACCTATTATTTCTGATTCCAACAGTGGCAGATATGTTGGACAGGGAAGATCTGGAAAGAACAGTGCTAAAGAAATCATAAGTGTATAGCTGTGTGAGTTTCCCAAAATGAAAATAGTCAGTCTACCAACACCCCAGGAAATAAATGATAATTTACCAACTCTCTAGATATTTTATTGCATTTCAGTGCTTGTGGTTTTTTTCAAGTTTCATAGTAATCACATGTCCTCAGGCTCTCCATTAAATCAACATCCTCCCCCAGAAGATACCTCACATAAATCTTCCATTATCCTTCCATTAATGTCCTTCAATCATAACTTAGAGAAATGTCTATAACATGGTTGACACTCAAACTATCAAATTTCAGACTCTGCTCAAGAAACCACTGAGAATGTTGAAACCTAATGTTCCTGAGCATTAAGTCTGTAGCATAGTTGCAGCATGCTAATATGGGCTGTCATTTGCTCACCCGTATAACTCATCTAACCTCTGTCGGGATGAAAATGACACCTTAGTGCTCCTTATGACATGGCAAACACATAGCAAAAGAACAAAAGTCATATCCTCTTAATAAACAGAATGACGAAACATTCCAATATTTTGTCTCTTATACATTTGTAGTTGTATATAACTGGACTAACTTGAATCTAGCTTTGAAAAAGCATGATGACCTCAATACCCATCTCTTCCTCAGGGAAAGAAAGAAGCTAAAGATCCCTGAGGAATATTATAGGGAATTTTTTCCCCAATACTTAGGTCTATTTAAAACAGATTGATGGAAAGTTTCCAAGCTCAGAGGCTATACTTTAAAGAGTATATATGTCTCATGGAGAGTATATTCCAGCTGCACTGATCATAGCCAAAAATTAACTGGACATCATTTCAGACTTAAATTAGAATATAGAACAAGCCTTTCAGTCAGAGAAGGACAGGTTAAAGAGTTGATCCATGTACAGTAAGTATATCTCAAGCAATCTGATTGTAAATTTTACTTTCAATGCCTCTCCTCCATTTTAAAAAAGCTAGTTTTATTTTCTCTCTGGAGCACATTTTCTATACCTATATGTGGAGCTTAGAGTTCTAAATGTGTTATTTAATGTACTTACAGGAAGGATTATAGGTTTCTCCTCCAACTAATTCATGGACTTCTGAATTGCTACCAGCAGATTCACACACTAACTAAAAGCACTGCCTCTCTACAAAATTAGAAGTTCCCAGAAGTTCTTCAGTTTTGGGAATATGGGTTCTGAAAGACCCTCAATTTCTCCTGATATTTTCTAATTCCTTTGGATCTTACTTCAACTATATAATACAATTGTAAGTGGAAAAAAGCATTAGTGAAAAATTATCTGGGTAAAGTATCATATAATTTGAAGATAATGAAACTGAATGAACTTTAATGCAAATCTGTCCATCTTTCCTATTGCTATTGGCTATTTGTACTTGTGTCTCTGATACCTCTTCACAGAACAAAATACTTTAACCCAGAGAACTTACTTATTTTTTTAATCTTGTAGTCTTGTCCACACTAAGAATCCTATCAGAAGCCATTTCAGTAGGTAAGTTATACTGCTAGATCACTGTTTATATTTCAGTATTATTAATTTCTGATTTGTGACTCAGGGAAAGCAAAGCTCTTTTGTAAAATGACTGGAAATGTGCACATTAAAAAATAGATGAGTGCATTAATGTAGTTTATTAGTCTCATGCTTATAAAAGGAATAAAATAATTAGATTTTATGTAGGTTGACTGTCAAAAGAACCTAAATCAGAAGGTACTTATCATATTTAAAATGTCTTACTTTTACTATGAAAAAAGTGAAGAGAAGAAAGAACAGAATCCAATACATAAAAATGTACAAAGATGGAAGAATTCGAAAGAAAAAGAAAGGTCAATAAATCTTCAAAACATGAGGAAATTCTGTGACCTCATAAAAGATTAAAAGTACATTCAGTTGCTGTGTGGCCAGGCTACATAAAAGAAAGCAATTCAGACACTGCAGGTGGAAATGCAAAGTTCTTTAACCCTATGTAAGGAAGCTAACAAAAAAAATAAAATAATAAGCCTTTAAAAGTACTTAACACAGACTTGGTACATGATAAGTTTCTGGTTAGTCAACTTTATGATCTCTCACTTTCCAGACTGAAAACTTGTAACAGGATAAAAGGCCAAGACATGAGGAAAAACTAAACTGAAAAAAGGAAGGAAGGTAGGAAAGCAAGAAATCTTCAACTTAGCATCTGGTTTAAAGAAAATAAATTTATTTAAAAAGAGAATAATTTTAACAATATACTAAATAGTTTAAGTACAAATGAACTTAGTATTTCTATTTTCTTCCATGATGGCTAGTTCGGAGTAAGGTGTTTTCATGTACTGTGACTGAAACAAGTCTCAAAAAATAAAACTCTGTTACCAGTGAGGAACAAGGACCAGTGGATGCATTTTAATAAGTGGAATTACTCAGATGATGGAATATATGATTTTGTATAAATATTGTTGATGACAAATTCAGAAAGGATGCAAACGTATATTTTTAGAAAGGTTTAGATAGCATTTGAGGTGTTTTTTGGAACATAAATATTTTATTTCAAGTCATTTGATATACATTTTTTCCCTGAGTTCACTAAATACTGCTTCAATTCTATCTGCTCATAAATATCCACTTAGCAATGGGTCCGTTTCTGAGAAGCATGTTTTGCATGATAACAGCCCAGGATTGAACTTGGTAAAATACAGAACATCAAAATATATTTCAGGGCTATGAATTCTCCATTGTTTCAATCTTTTGGAGAAATTGTTTATGGAACACATAACTACTGATGCTTTAAATCAGAATATTCTTCTTGTTACCTGTAAGGGTTATACGTCTGATGGTTAAAGTTTTTGGTCTGCCCTTGTAAACTAAATTAGCTCCCCTTCTTAATCACATATTTAAGAAAACTTTATTTCCAGTTTTGATTATACTGGTAAGATTTTAATTTTGACATGAGAAGTATTTGTCTTTTCTCTGATATCTCAACATTAAGCTTTACTTTCCATTCTAGAGGTTCTTATTTCATCTCTTTTTTAGGTTGCATTAGAGCGTGCTGTACTAAATGGAGCAAGCAAATCAGTCTCTGGTGTCTGAGTTTATTTTTCGTGGACTCTGTAATTCAAGTGAAGCCCAGATCCTCCTCTTACTGCCATTTTCAATTGTCTACCTCATGACTTTTGTGGGCAATCTTCTTGTTGTTCTTATAATCATCCTTGATCCTCATCTCCATTCCCCAATGTACTTTCTCTTAGCCAATCTCTCATTTGTTGACTTCTGCCTTTCCTCAGTAACCACCCCTAAATTGATCACAGACTTTCTGAGAGATAATAAGACCATATCCTTTGAGGGCTGCATGACCCAGATCGTCTGTGTACATTTCTTTGGAGGGGGAGAGATGGTGCTACTTGTGACAATGGCTTATGACCGCTATGTGGCAATTTGCAAGCCACTCCACTACTCCAGCATCATGGACAGACAAAAGTGCATCTGGCTAGTTTTGATAACTTGGATCATTGGCTTGGTGCATTCCACAAGTCAACTGGCTATGGTTTTAGAACTTCCCTTCTGTGGACCCAGAAGAGTGGACAGCTTTTTCTGTGATATCCCTTTGGTGATTAAACTGGCCTGCATGGATACACATAAGACAGAGATGATGATAAATGCTGACAGTGGGGTCTTGGCAACAACCTGTTTTATTATCTTGCTGGTATCCTACACCTATATACTAGTAACTGTCCGCCTTCGCTCCAAAGATGGGGCATCAAAGGCACTCTCTACCTGTACTTCTCATATCACAGTTGTGGTGTTATTCTTTGGACCCTGCATCTTCATCTATCTGTGGCCACTTAGTATCACTTGGGTAGACAAGTTTCTTGCTGTGTTTTACACAGTAATCACACCTC
The DNA here is from genome assembly GCF_964194135.1 of Talpa europaea. Lineage (NCBI taxonomy): Eukaryota > Metazoa > Chordata > Mammalia > Eulipotyphla > Talpidae > Talpa > Talpa europaea. The sequence goes on along the minus strand of NC_140075.1, from coordinate 58,683,360 downwards.
TCCTGAATCCAGCTATTTATACGCTGAGAAATAAAGAAATTAAGAATGCCATAAAAAGACTGATAAATAAGCATATGGATTCAAGAGATAAATTGTAGATCTTTCATGTAATCAAAAGATTCACTATGTGTACCAGCATTGGACCACATTTTAACCTATAAACTGAGTTCAAACTTTACCTGCCCATATCTAAAAGCTACAGGTATTCCAGATGGTCTGTCTTTACTCCATCATGAATTAGGTTTCAAAATCCAGTACAGGGCCTCCCTGGTGGCACAGCGGTTGAGCGCTGGGTTGCGAAGCTGCCTGTAGCCTCTGCAGCACCAGTTCGATCCCCGGCTGCTGGGCGAGGTTCCCACATAGCGCTCAGTCCTCTCCTGCCACCCGCTGCTCCCCTCAACAGTGTACTTTGTTAGTCTGCCCACTCTGCTCTCCCCTCTGGCTCTGGTGAATTCTCTTACTCTCCCGCGCTTCTGACTGTACCCAGTGCTTGTATAAATAAATAAATAGATAAATAAATAAATAAATCTTAAAAAATAAAAACATTAAAAAAAACAGTACATTTATTCTTAATACTTGGAGAAAAAAATAATTTGCATATATATTTGTATAAATTCTCTTTTATATGTTAAAGACTAACAGATGATAATAATGAAAATGATCATTACAAATAAAAATCATACCTACTATCTACTAAACAATGTGTTATGTACCCAACTTCATGTTAACCATTAAGGTAGTTAATTTATTACTGACAAAGTCACACTGAATTAGTTATTATTCTCGTCTCTAAAAACACCTATTTATCTACCCTAAGACTAACTTAGCTACACAGGAAATGAAGACTGGATCAAAAGCATACTATATTATTTTATCTGTTTACATATTGGGAAATATATAATATACAATACTATACATATACATACACATTATAAATATTGTATACACGGAGTATACAATACTATATGATTTAGATGAAAAGGTTCACACTTCCTCAGACTTATGTTACCACACATCCACACAAAAGCACCCATAGTCCTTCCCCATAGACCGCTGGGCCCCCTCCCTACTCTGTTCCTGTAGATGCATGCACTCAGAAAGCAAAATGATGAAAGAATCAAACCATATTACTTTTGCCCTTGTACTTCACAACATAATCGATATATTTCAATTTATGAAGTCTTATATGTAGATTTAAATTTTGTAATTTGAAAAAAAATACCCAAGGAGAAGCTTTTTTAAATCCATGAATCCTCATTTCTTTCCTATGTATATAAATAATCTTTATGAATATAATGTTACCTTACACTTAAGAAATAAGAAAAGACTGTGAGGATGAGGACAAATATGTGTTGCTTCCAAGCAGTAGAAATTTAGTGATGACATGAAAACCAATGAGAAACCATCAATAAAAAACACATAACAATTTCATACAAAAAATAAAAACCACCTTAAAAATGAATTTAAAATGACAAATAGCCTTACAGAGAGGAAGAGGTGATGGAAAAAAAAATTGAAGAGGAATTGTTTCACTGACAACAAAATATTAATGGATATTGAGCTCATTAGTAATATAGGGAAATTCAACTTATCATCATTAGAAATAAGGGAAAAGCAACTTAAGATCATAATGAATTTCCACTGTCCATGAGTTAAATGGGTAAAAAGAAACCTGGCAATAAATATTAGTATTGAGATTTTGTATTAATGGAAATTTTTGCCCTTCTAATGGATGTAAATTGATTTAACCATTCTTCCAAACATTTTGGAATTGTATGGTACAGCTGAGTATATGAATACACTTTTGTCAATAACTGGCTGCTAGTTGGTGCCCAGTGTCCATATGTGGCTTCTTCCTTTTACTAACGGAAATCCTGCCCCCCTCCAAATTTAGCTGGACACAAGACCACCAGGCTAGATAAACCATCTTAGTCTTGGCAGGTGTATGTCACTAAATTACTAATTCTGGCGACAGAGTGTGCCAAGAAATGTGTTACAACTTCCAACTCATCTCTTAAAAGACATCAGCTCTAGATTCCCTTTTTGGACCAGTGTTTGGGTCCCAGAAATACCGGAGCAGAATATTTGGGCTCAATAATGGAAACCACGTGTTGAGAGATACAGAGCGTATGTTCCAACCAGAAAATGCTGTAATTTACAAATTTAAGGGAAAAAAAATAAGAGTAATGCTTTCTTTGTCCTACAAATTAAAAAATAAAAGGTAAAAGTCACAACATAAAGCAATGAGAATTCATTCACTGTAGGGTTAGTCTGTGTACAGTTCTGGAATATATACTACAACAATTTGTTTTCTGTGGTAGCGCTCCCCCGTTACACCATCTCAAAAAAATGTATACACATACACACACACATCACACAAAGATTGTAACGTGAATATAGCAAAAAATAGATGTAATATGGTATTACGATTAGTAAGGAGACTGGACAAAACCAGTTATGTCAGCACCCCATGATAATTCAATAAAATTTCCTCTGATATGCACATTTTACACTCCTAGATGATTCACTGGTGAATAAAATTGTTTCAAACCATTACAATGTCTGAATTTCTAGTGTATTGCTATGTACAGAGGAGGAAAAACATTTATTTTGGGGGTTCAATTCCATACCAATATCTAAAAAGTTAATAACGACATGTCAAAATTTATGTAATAAATCAAAGGAAGCTGACAACCTAACCTATTGAACAAAAATACATAAATTGTACTTACAGTATAAAACAAGTAAAAAACTGTGTCAAGAGTTATTTGCAGTTGTTTTGTTTCCCCAAACCATATGAAATCATCACTCCAGCTGCAAATATGCATGGGACAAAATATGGTTTCTTAGCATATTTTTAGATGAAATTATTTCAGCTGTGCTCACTGATATCAGTCTTCACTTTTAGGACACATCATTTATTCACAAATGATTGGAAGTCTACTTCCTTTCATACCTCTTTGTGGAAGGAATATACAGCATTGAATCCTGATTAAGCCCTTGATAGACCATACAATTAGTCTTGCTAGACTACAAAATGCGGTCTTATGGTAGATCTCATTTCTAGGCATATGAATTTCATTTTACTCATGAGCAGTTCTACACAATTAACTTCTAAGTGGTCCACATTTACAAAAGAAATACAATGGAAATTATTTATTTTTTATTTTTGTATAATTTATTTGTGTATATTTTACATCATTGTTCATTTTTGTACAATATGTGCTTCCTCCTCTTAAAAATTTTGAAATAAATACTAATAAAAGTAAAATACATAGACATAAGAACTTAAGGGATGCAACTACAGCCATGCTTGCTGGAACTTTATCATATGTATTTTAAAAAATGAGATGTACATCAATGGATATTGGTATCCAGCTCAAGAAAATTAATCTCAGAAAGTAGAAAGAAGAAAATAATAGAGCAGAAATTAATGGAATAAAAAATTTAAATCCAAAGACTCAAGAATACCAAAGCTGGTTATTTTAAACGATTAACAGAATTAATACCACATTGCCAAGATAATCAAAAAGAGTAAAAGGGGCAAAAAACTGATACCAGAAATTAAAAGGGAGACAATTCTACAGATCTGCAGTCATCAGAAATATTACAAGATGATGTAATGGAATCTGAGGTTATTCCACCATTCACCCTTCATCCCTCTCTTCTTTCACAGGAGCCACTCACTCTGGTGTTTGCTAGGAAGGCTTCCCTAACATATATTTCCATTAAGAAATATCGAGCACTTCCTTCAAGGTCTCTACTATAAAGACTACCAGAATTGACACTAATAAATTTTTTGAACACTGAATTACTTATGAAGAAAATACTAAGAGGAATCCAGAGCTTAAGGGTTACCACCATAAATTGGTCAAGCAACAATTTGCCTCAGACACCAAATTCCTTCCCTAAACCCATTATTTTTTTAAGATTTATTTATTTGTTTGTTTGTTTGTTTATACAATAACCGGGATACAGGCCAGATGTGCCAGGGGTGAGAGGATTCAACACAGACAAAATGGGGAACAGAAAAGGCAGATTAACTGAAACACCCTGCTGAGGGCAGCAGTGGGCAAGATAGAAGAGTTCTGCTGCACCATGTGGGTAGCTCTCTAGCTGACTGGGGATCAAAATGCTGTGCTTCCTGTGGCTGCAGATAGCTTCATGGTGCTACGACTTAACCCCCTGTGCCACCAGGGAAGTCCCCCTAAATCCATTTTAATTATATAATGGTAGAGCATTTTAAGCTGTGCTAAATATAAATGAGTTCAACTGTTGTCCTGGATTAGTCAATACTATAAAATTAGGTAAATTGGTGTTTTATTTAATAATAATATATGAATATATTTTATTTAGTAATAATATACGAATCAAATGGTCATGTTTCAAAACTACTGACCATTCTCATTTTGAGTTTGGTCAAGTGAGTACAAAAATAAAGCTGCATATTCACATTGCCTCTACTTTCCTTTATGTTGTTTATATTGCTAACAAAGGAAGAGAGGGGGCAAGCAGAAAGCAAGGAGGGAGCACAAGCAACTATGGTGGTGGACTCTGGGGTTTTGGTGGTAGAAGCACTCTGGTAACAGCACCAGAAGAGGGGTTTCTATAATTCCAAAATACAAAAACAGTAGAAGCCAACGGTACTCCAATTACAAAAGAAAGAGAACAGCTAGTCAATAAAAGCTGTGTTCTTAATTCTTTAATGCTGAACCTATTGCCGTCCAACTCTATTATTAGGCTTAACTGAACCTAATAAATACTTACGAATTCAACCTTGCAAAGGAAAGATCCTCAAGCTCTTTAAAGTTGGTTCTGCACCATTTCTTGTCTTGATTTCCCTTCTTCTACGCAATTTATACTTCAAATATTGTAATACAATCCTAATCTCAGACTCATTATATTGCTATCCAGTATTTTCTTAGTTCTATGTATAGAGAGTTGGTCAATGTATTTTCTATAAAAAGCTTTGCCATTTTAGTCAAAAAGGAGTGATATCTTGAAGCTAATCCCACCAGAAAGCTTCAAAGTGATATCTTGAAGCTAATCCCATCATCTTTCCTCTAAATATCTTCTTATGTAAATAGAGTCCTTTAAATAACTTCTCTTTCCTTTAAACAACATATGGCTATTTCTTCACAAAATGGATCCCAAGCCACTGCTGCACAAATGAAAATCAAAGCAATCCTGCAATGAAGTCCTAGGAAGGATAGTAGGCATACTAGGTAATTTGTAAACACTGTGAAAAACATCACTTAAGTTTATTTTGCCCATGAGCACATGCTGCTTTTTCCCCCAAACCAAACAAAAAAGGAAAGCTCCTTTGTCCTCAGAATTCCACATAGAATAATTTTACATACTGAAACACCAAGTGAAATTTTCAATTTATGTTTGCTTTATCCTTGAAGCTCCCACAATTTTAAAATATCCACCTACTTTTGTTATTGTCTCTTTTGCTGTGCAGAAGCTCTTTAATTTGATGTAGTCCCAGCTGTTTATCTTTGCCTTCACTATCAATGCTTTGGGTGATGTGTCTGTAAAGATGTCTTTGATGTGAATATCACGTAGTGTTTCGCCTATATTTCCTTCTATGTATTTTATGGTTTCAGGTCTTATGTCTAGTTCTTTAATCCATTTTGAGTTGATTTTTGTATATGGTGTGAGGTAGCAGTCAAGCTTCATTCTTTTGCATGTAGCGACCCAGTTTTCCCAGCACCATTTATTGAACAAACTTTCTTTGCTCCAATGCATATTCTTTGCTCCTTTGTCAAAGATTAGTTGACCATAAATCTGTGTGTTTATTTCTGGATTTTCTATTTGATTCCATTGGTCTGTGTGTCTGTTCTTGTTCCAATATCATGCAGTTTTGATGATTATGGCTTTGTAGTAGAGTTTGAAGTCTGGGAGTGTGATGCCTCCATTTCCTTCTTTTTTTTTTCAGGAGAGCTTTGGCTATTCGGGGTTTTTTTGTGATTCCATATGAATTTCATCAATAATTGTTCTATTTCTTTGAAGAATGACATTGAAATTTTGATTGGAATAGCATTGAATCTGTAGATTGCTTTTGGTAGGATGACCATTTTAATAATGTTTATTCTTCCAATCCATGAGCAGGGGATGTCTTTCCATTTCTTTGTGTCTTCTTCTATTTCTTTTAACAGTGTTTTATAGTTTTCTTTTTGCATACAACACTAATGATAAAGGACTGATCACAAAAATCTGCAAAGAGCTGATGAGACTCAACAACAACAAAGAAAATAATCCAGTCAAAAAACAGGCAGAAGAGCTAAAAAGAAACTTCTTTGAAGAGGAAATGCAAATGGCCAACAGGCATATGAAAAAATGTTCAACATCACTTGTAATCAGGGAAATGCAAATCAAAACTACCATGAGATACCATCTTACACCAGTGAGAGTGGCACATATTAAAAAAACTGGCAACAACAAATGTTGGCAAGGGTGTGGAGAAAAAGGAACTCTCCTGCACTGCTGGTGGGAGTGCAAACTGGTCCAACCACTATGGAGAGCTGTGTGGAGATTTCTGGACCTACTAAACATAGAGCTTCCATATGATCCAGCAATTCCACTCCTAGGTATTTACCCAAAGGACACAGAAACATCAATTTCAAAGAACACCTGCACCCCTATGTTTATAGCAGCACTGTTTACAATAGCTAAGCTTTGGAAACAGCCCAAATGCCCAAAAATAGATGACTGGATCAAGAAGATGTGGTACATATACACCATGGAATATTACTCAGCATTCAAAAAAGATAAACACATGCAATTTGCAGCAACATGGATGGCACTGGAAGGGATCATGCTCAGCGAAATAAGCCAGAAAGAAAAAGAAAAATACTGGATGGTCTCACTCATAGCAGGAATCTAGAAAACTTAAATAAGAGACCAGGAAAATGAATAAATATAAGAAAGTGAAAATCAAAATCAGGGCCTCCCTGGTGGCGCAGCGGTTGAGCGCTGGGTTGCGAAGCTGCCTGCAGCCTCTGCAGCCGGTTCGATCCCCGGCTGCTCCCCGGCCACCGGAGGAGGGTCCCACATGGCGAGCAGACCTCTCCTGCCGCCCGCTGCTCCCCTCAGCAGTGTACTTCGGTCCTTCTGCCTGCTCTGCTCCCTGCTCTGGCTCTGGTGAATTCTCTCACCCTCCCGTGCTTCTGACTGTACCCAGTGCATGTATAAACCAAACAAACAAATAATTAATAAATAAATAAATAAATAAATAAATAAGACATGCCTCTAGAAAAATTAAAAAAAAAATAAAAAGAAAATCAAAATCAACAAAAAACTATGAACCAGAGACACTTTGGGGGAGGGTGGGGGGTGGGAGGGGAGGGATTGGGGTCAAAATGGGGGGTTGCAATTGTATGGGGAATATAAAAATAAAATTTATTATTAAAAATATAAGAACAATAACCATAAGGCAAAAATAAATGTAAAAAAATCTATGTAAAAAAAAAAAACACCTACGATTTCCAAAACTCTAAGTGCAATTAGTCGTAAGGAATGAGTCGTGACATTTGGTGTTTAACATGATATTGATGCCAAACATATAATCAGTTATTCTGACAACTTTCAATAATTCAATGAATATCTGTAACCTCAATTTTGAAAAAAAATATTGTCAGAACCACACAATAAATGGTCATCACTTTGAACTGTTGGATTTCCTCAGAACTCTGTTCTGCATCACATGATACTTGAATCTTGGGAAAAGCCAATGGTCATGAATGACCCAATTTCTATAGAATGTCTTTAATTGCTGCACCACCCAGGAGGCCCTGGGGCTCTTTATTTTTCATTCCTTTTCTTGCTGCCTTTCAGCTTCTTTCCTTGGAAATGTGGAGGTCAATTTTCTGGAGTGCCCTTGTTTTGTCCTCATTTCTTGACTTTGGACTTGCCTAAGAAGGTCTCCTCAGAGACAGTGCATGACATGTGGTTATTTCTATTATAATCTGCTCTTGTTGTGCTGGAGCCCTGCTGGTATAGTGATAACCTGTTGTAAAAGGGGAGCATTCTATATACACTCCTGAGATTACATCACCATCTTCTGGTAGCTCTATATTTTAGAGTGGTGCACCTGTCAACTCTTCTGACTTCCCTCCCTGGATGCAGCATTCCGAGTGTATTTTCTTGAAGCCTTCACTTCTTTAAAATATGATAAAGTTTTTAAATGATGCACTGGCAAATTTCTTTCATCTTTCCTTCACTATGGAGAAGGCTCTGGGTATATTACACCATGTTTACTTATACCATTCCCCTGCCATAACCATAAGGAAAAGATCTTTCTCAAAATTTTACAGTGAGAACCATGTAGGGTTTCTAGAAGTGAAGCCTACAAAAGTGTGCCACCCTAAAAATAAGGCCCTGTGGAGTTTCACATGCTAGCTCAGGCTATGGATCACAATAGATCACAAAATTACCATTCAAGTGTCCCAACCAGTGGCTTTGCCTCCAGTTAAGCAGATCTCCCCTGGATCTCCTCTGTAGGTATCACGGTGGTAATTTTCCTTATGACCTCAGTTATCTTATGACTACATAAAAAGTCATTGATTTTCAGTGTCCATGTATTCTCATTGTAAAAATGCAAGTGACAACTTAAATACTCTAATCTGTCAAGAGTAAATCAGAAGTTTCCTACAGTGCTTTTTTTTTTTTTTGGCAGTGCTTTTTATACTCATCTCAGCTTCACTGATTATATTTCTTTCATTTATTTTGCTTTATATAGTTCTCAAACTTGCATACTTCTGATTGCCTTTCATCTCCAAATGGACCTATTATTTCTGATTACAACAGTGGCAGATATGTTGGACAGGGAAGATCTGGAAAGGACAGTGCTAAAGAAATCATAAGTGTATAGCTGTGTGAGTTTCCCCAAAATGAAAATAGTCAGTCTACCAACACCCCGGGAAATAATTGAAAAATTACCAACTCTCTAGATATTTTATTGCATTTCAGTGCTTGTGGTTTTTTTCAAGTTTCATAGTAATAACATGTCCTCAGGCTCTCCATTAAATCAACATCCTCCCCCAGAAGATACCTCTCATAAGTCTTCCATTATCCTTCCATTAATGTCCTTCAATCATAACTTAGAGAAATGTCTATAACATGGTTGACACTCAAACTATCAATTTCAGGACTCTGCTCAAGGAACCACTGAGAATGTTGAAACATAATGCTCCTGAAATTCAACAGAGGTTCAACTCATGAGCATTAAGTCGGTAGCACAGTTGCAGCACACTAATACGGGCTGTAATTTGCTCACCCGTGTAAATCATCTAACCTCTGTCTGGATGGAAATGAATCTTAGTGTTCTTTATGACATGGCAAAGATAGAGCAAAAGAACAAAAGTCATATCCTCTTAATAAACAGAATGACGAAACATTCCAAAATTCTGTCTCTTACACATTTGTAGTTGTATATAACTGGACTAACTTGAATCTAGCTTTGAAAAAGCATGATGACCTCAATACCCATCTCTTCCTCAGGGAAAGAAAGAAGCTAAAGATCCCTGAGGAGTATTATAGAGAATTTTTTCCCCAATACTTAGGTCTATTTAAAACAGATTGATGGAAAGTTTCCAAGCTCAGAGGCTATACTTTAAAGAATATATATGCCTCATGGAGAGTATATTCCAGCTGCACTGATCATAGCCAAAAATTAACTGGACATCATTTCAGACTTAAATTAGAATATAGAACAAGCCTGTCAGTCAGAGAAGGCCAGGATAAAGAGTTGATCCATATACGGTAAGTATATCTCAAGCAATCTGATTGTAAAATTTTACTTTCAATGCCTCTCCTTCATTTTAAAACTAAGCTAGTTTTATTTTCTCTCTGGAGCACTTTTTCTATACATATATGTGGAGCTTAGAGTTCTAAATGTGTTATTTAATGTACTTACAGGAAGGATTATAGGTTTCTCCTCCAACTAATTCATGGACTTCTGAATTGCAACCAGCAGATTCACACACTAACTAAAAGCACTACCTTTCTACATAATTAGAAGTTCCCAGAAGTTCTTCAGTTTTGCGAAGATGGGTTCTGAAAGACCCTCCAATTTCTCCTGATATTTTCTAATTCCTTTGGATCTTACGTCAACTATATAATACAATTGTAAGTGGAAAAAAGCATTAGTAAAAATTATCTGTGTAAAGTATCATACAATTTGAAGATAATGAAACTGAATGAATTTTAATGGAAATCTGTCCATCTTTCCTATTGCTATTGGCTATTTGTACTTGTGTCTCTGATACCTCTTCACAGAACAAAATACCCTAACTCAGAGAACTTACTTATTTTTTTATTCTTGTAGTCTTGTCCACACAAGACTTGATAGGATTCTTGTCTAAGAATCCTATAAGAAGCCATTTCAGTAGGTAAGTTATACTGCTAGATCACTGTTTATATTTCAGTATTATTAATTTCTATTTTGTGACTTAGGAAAGCAAAGCTTTCTTGTAAAATGACTAGAAATGTGCACATTAAAATATAGATGAGTGCATTAATGTAGTTTATTAGTCTCACATGCTTTTAAAAGGAATAAAATAATTAGATTTCATGTAGGTTGACTGTGAAAAGAACCTAAATCATATGATACTTATCATATTTAAAATGTCTTACTTTTACTATGAAAAAAAGTGAAGAGAAGAAAGAACAGAATCCAATACATAAAAATGTACAAAGATGGAAAGAATTCAAAAGAAAAAGAAAGGTCAATAAAGCTTCAAAACATGAGGAAATTCTGTGACATCATAAAAGATTGAAAGTATATTCAGTTGCTGTGTGGCCAGGCTACACAAAAGAAAGCAATTCAGACACTGCTGGTGGAAATGCAAATCTTTAACCCTATGGAAGGAAGCTAAAAAAATAAATAAATAAACTTTTTAAGGTTCTTAACACAGACTTGGTACATGATAACTTTCTGGTTAGTCAACTTTATGATCTCTCAGTTTCCAGACTGAAAACTTGTAACAGGATAAAAGACCAAGACATGAGGAAAAACTAAACTGAAAAAAGGAAGGAAGGTAGGAAAGCAAGAAATCTTCAACTTAGCATCTGGTTTAAAGAAAATAAATTTATTTAAAAAGAGAATAATTTTAACAATATACTAAATCGTTTAAGTACAAATGAACTTAGAATTTCTATTTTGTTCCATGAAGGCCAGTCAGGAGTAAGGTTTTTCATGTACTGTCACTTAAACAAGTCTCAAAAAATAAAACTCTGTTACCAGTGAGGAACAAGGACCAGTGGATGTATTTTAATAAGTGGATTTACTCAGATGATGGAATATATGATTTTGTATAAATATTGTTGATGAGAAATTCATAAAGGATGCAAATGTATATTTTTAGAAAGGTTTAGATAGCATCTGAGATATTTTTTGGAACATAAATATCTTATCTCAAGTCATTTGATATACAGTTTTTCCCTGAGTTCACTGAATACTGCTTCAATTCTATCTGCTCATAAATATCCACTTAGCAATGGGTCTGTTTCTGAGAGGCATGTTTTGCATGATAACAGCCCAGGATTGAACTTGGTAAAATACAGAACCTCAAAATATATTTCAGGACTATGAATTCTCCTTGCAGAAGCCATTGTTTCAATCTTTGGAGAAACTGTTTATGGAACACATAACTACTGATGCTTTCAATCAGAATATTCTTCTTGTTACCTGTAAGGGTTATATGTCTGATGGTTAAAGTTTTTGGTCTGCCCTTTTATACTAAATAAGCTCCCTTCTTAATCACATATTTAAGAAAACTTTATTTCCAGTTTTGATTATACTGGTAAGATTTTAATATTGACATGAGAAGTATTTGTCTCTTCTCTGACATCTCAACATTGAGCTTTACTTTCCATTCTAGAGGTTCTTATTTCATCTCTTTTTTAGGTTGCATTAGAGCGTGCTGTACTAAATGGAGCAAGCAAATCTGTCTCTGGTGTCTGAGTTTATTTTTGATGGACTCTGTAATTCAAGTGAAGCCCAGACCTTCCTCTTACTGCCATTTTCAATTGTCTACCTCATGACTTTTGTGGGCAATCTTCTTGTTGTTCTTATAATCATCCTTGATCCTCATCTCCATTCCCCAATGTACTTTCTCTTAGCCAATCTCTCATTTGTTGACTTCTGCATTTCCTCAGTAACCACCCCTAAATTGATCACAGACTTTCTGAGAGATAATAAGACCATATCCTTTGAGGGCTGCATGACCCAGATCGTCGGTGTGCATTTATTTGCAGGGGGAGAGATGGTGCTACTTGTGACAATGGCTTATGACCGCTATGTGGCAATTTGCAAGCCACTCCACTACTCCAGCATCATGGACAGACAAAAGTGCATCTGGCTAGTTTTGATAACTTGGATCATTGGCTTGGTGCATTCCACAAGTCAACTGGCTATGGTTTTAGAACTTCCCTTCTGTGGACCCAGAAGAGTGGACAGCTTTTTCTGTGATATCCCTTTGGTGATTAAACTGGCCTGCATGGATACACATAAGACAGAGATGATGATAAATGCTGACAGTGGGGTCTTGGCAACAACCTGTTTTATTATCTTGCTGGTATCCTACACCTATATACTAGTAACTGTCCGCCTTCGCTCCAAAGATGGGGCATCAAAGGCACTCTCTACCTGTACTTCTCATATCACAGTTGTGGTGTTATTCTTTGGACCCTGCATCTTCATCTATCTGTGGCCACTTAGTATCACTTGGGTAGACAAGTTTCTTGCTGTGTTTTACACAGTAATCACACCTCTCCTGAATCCAGCTATTTATACGCTGAGAAATAAAGAAATTAAGAATGCCATAAAAAGACTGATAAATAAGCATATGGATTCAAGAGATAAATCGTAGATCTTTCATGTAATCAAAAGATTCACTATGTGTACCAGCATTGGACCACATTTTAACCTATAAACTGAGCTCAAACTTTACCTGCCCATATCTAAAAGCTACAGGTATTCCAGATGGACTGTCTTTACTCCATCATGAAATAGGTTTCCAAATCCAGTACAGGGCCTCCCCAGTGGCACAGTGGTTGAGCGCTGGGTTGCGAAGCTGCCTGTAGCCTCTGCAGCACCAGTTCGATCCCCGGCTGCTGTGAGAGGTTCCCACATAGCGCACAGACCTCTCCTGCTGCCCGCTGCTCCCCTCAGCAGTGTACTTTGCTAGTCTGCACACTCTGCTCTCCCCTCTGGCTCTGGTGAATTCTCTTACCCTCCCGCACTTCTGACTGTACCCAGTGCTTGTATAAATAAATAAATAAATACATAAATAGATAAATAAATAAATCTTAAAAAATAAAAACATTAAAAAAACCCAGTACATTTATTCTTAACACTTGATAAGAAAAATAATTTGCATATATATTTTCATAAATTCTCTTTTATATGTTAAAGACTAACAGATGATAATAATGAAAATAATCATTACATATAAAAATCGTAACTACTATCTACTAAACAGTGTGTTATGTACCCAACTTCATGTTAACCATTATGGCAGTTAATTTATTACTGACAAAGTCACTCTGAATTAGTTATTATTCTCGTCTCTAAAAACACCTATTTATCTACCCTAAGACTAACTTAGCTACACAGGAAATGAAGACTGGATCAAAAGCATACTATATTATCTGTTTACATATTGGGAAATATATAATATACAATACTATACATATACATACACATTATAAATATTGTATACACGGAGTATACAATACTATATGATTTAGATGAACAGGTTCACACTTCCTCAGACTTATGTTACCACACATCCACACAAAAAGCACCCATAGTCCTTCCCCATAGACCGCTGGGCCCCCTCCCTACTCTGTTCCTGTAGATGCATGCACTCAGAAAGCAAAATGATGAATGAATCAAACAATATTACTTTTGCCCTTGTACTTCACAACATAATCGATATATTTCAATTTATGAAGTCTTATATGTAGATTTAAATTTTGTAATTTGAAAAAAAATACCCAAGGAGAAGCTTTTTTAAATCCATGAATCCTCATTTCTTTCCTATGTATATAAATAATCTTTATGAATATAATGTTACCTTACACTTAAGAAATAAGAAAAGACTGTGAGGATGAGGACAAATATGTGTTGCTTCCAAGCAGTAGAAATTTAGTGATGACATGAAAACCAATGAGAAACCATCAATAAAGAACACATAACAATTTCATACAAAAAATAAAAACCACCTTAAAAATGAATTTAAAAAGACAAATAGCCTTACAGAGAGGAAGAGGAGATGGAAAAAAAAATTGAAGAGGAATTGTTTCACTGACAACAAAATATAAATGGACATTGAGCTCATTAGTAATTAGGGAAATTCAACATATCATCATTAGAAATAAGGGAAAAGCAACTTAAGATCATAATGAATTTCCACTGTCCACCAGTTTAATGGGTAAAAAACAAACCTAGCAATAAATATTAGTATTGAGATTTTGTATTAATGGAAATTTTTGCCCTACTAGTGGATGTAAATTGATTTAACCATTCTTCCAAACATTTTGGAATTGTATGGTACATCTGAGTATATGAATACACTTTTGTCAATAACTGGCTGCTAGTTGGTGCCCAGTGTCCATATGTGGCTTCTTCCTTTTACTAATGGAAATCCGCCCCACTCCAAATTTAGCTGGACACAAGACCACCAGGCTAGATAAACCGTCTTAGTCTTGGCAGGTGTATGTCACTAAATTACTAATTCTGGCGACAGAGTGTGCCAAGAAATGTGTTACAACTTCCAACTCATCTCTTAAAAGACATCAGTTCTAGATTCCCTTTCTGGACCAGTGTTTGGGTCCGAGAAATACCGGAGCAGTATATTTGGGCTCAATAATGGAAACCACGTGTTGAGAGATACAGAGCGTATGTTCCAACCAGAAAATGCTGTAATTTACAAATTTAAGGGAAAAAAATAAGAGTAATGCTTTCTTTGTCCTACAAATTAAAAAATAAAAGGTAAAAGTCACAACATAAAGCAATGAGAATTCATTCACTGTAGGGTTAGTCTGTGTACAGTTCTGGAATATATACTACAACAATTTGTTTTCTGTGATAGCGCTCCCCCGTTACACCATCTCAAAAAATGTATACACATACACACACACATCACACAAAGATTGTAACGTGAATATAGCAAAAAATAGATGTAATATGGTGTTATGATTAGTAAGGAGACTGGACAAAACCAGTTATGTCAGCACCCCATGATAATTCAATAAAATTTCCTCTGATATGCACATTTTACACTCCTACATGATGTATGTCATTCACGAATTCATTGCTATTTCAGGCTATAGATCACAATAGATCACAAAATTACCATTCAAGTGTCCCAACCAGTGGCTTCTCCTCCAGTTAAGCAGATCTCCCCTGGATCTCCTCTGTAGGTTTCATGGTGGTAATTTTCCTTATGACCTCAGTTATCTTATGACTACATAAAAAGTCATTGATTTTCAGTGTCCATGTATTCTCATTGTAAAAATGCAAGTGACAACTTAAATACTCTAGCCTGTCAGGAGTAAATCAGAATTTTCCTACAGTGCTTTTTTTTTTTTTTTTTGGCAGTGCTTTTTATACTCATCTCAGCTTGACTGATTATATTTCTTTCATTTAGTTTGCTTTATATAGTTCTCAAACTTGCATACTTCTGATTGCCTTTCATCTCCAAATGGACCTATTATTTCTGATTCCAACAGTGGCAGATATGTTGGACAGGGAAGATCTGGAAAGGACAGTGCTAAAGAAATCGTAAGTGTATAGCTGTGTGAGTTTCCCCAAAATGAAAATAGTCAGTCTACCAACACCCCGGGACATAAATGAATAATTACCAGCTCTCTAGATATTTTATTGCATTTCAGTGCTTGTGGTTTTTTTCAAGTTTCATAGTAATCACATGTCCTCAGGCTCTCCTTTAAATCAGCATCCTCCCCCAGAAGATACCTCTCATACATCTTCCATTATCCTTCCATAAATGTCCATCAATCATAACTTAGAGAAATGTCTATAACATGGTTGACACTCAAACTATCAAATTTCAGACTCTGCCCAAGAAACCACTGAGAATGTTGAAACCTAATGATCCTGAGCATTAAGTCCATAGCATAGTTGCAGCACGCTAATATGGGCTGTCATTTGCTCACCCGTATAACTCATCTAACCTCTGTCGGCATGAAAATGATACAGTGCTCCTTATGACATGGCAAACATAGAGCAAAAGAACAAAAGTCATATCCTCTTAATAAACAGAATGATGAAATATTCCAATATTTTGTCTCTTATACATTTGTAGTTGTATATAACTGGACTAACTTGAATCTAGCTTTGAAAAAGATGATGACCTCAATACCCATCTCTTCCTCAGGGAAAGAAGAAGCTAAAGATCCCTGAGGAGTATTATAGAGAATTTTTTCCCCAATACTTAGGTCTATTTAAAACAGATTGATGGAAAGTTTCCAAGCTCAGAGGCTATACTTTAAAGAGTATATATGTCTCATGGAGAGTATATTCCAGCTGCACTGATCATAGCCAAAAATTAACTGGACATCATTTCAGACTTAAATTAGAATATAGTACAAGCCTGTCAGAGAAGGACAGGTTAAAGAGTTGATCCATGTACGGTAAGTATATCTCAAGCAATCTGATTGTAAAATTTTACTTTCAATGCCTCTCCTCCATTTTAAAACTAAGCTAGTTTTATTTTCTCTCTGGAGCACTTTTTCTATACATATATGTGGAGCTTAGAGTTCTAAATGTGTTATTTAATGTACTTACAGGAAGGATTATAGGTTTCTCCTCCAACTAATTCATGGACATCTGAATTGCTACCAGCAGATTCACACACTAACTAAAAGCACTGCCTTTCTACAAAATTAGAAGTTCCCAGAAGTTCTTCAGTTTTGGGAAGATAGATTCTGAAAGACCCTCCAATTTCTCCTGATATTTTCTAATTCCTTTGGATCTTACTTCAACTATATAATACAATTGTAAGTGGAAAAAAGCATTAGTGAAAAATTATCTGGGTAAAGTATCATACAATTTGAAGATAATGAAATTGAATGAATTTTAATGGAAATCTGTCCATCTTTCCTATTGCTATTGGCTATTTGTACTTGTGTCTCTGATACCTCTTCACAGAACAAAATACTTTAACCCAGAGAACTTACTTATTTTTTTTATTCTTGTAGTTGTCCACACTAAGAATCCTATCAGAAGCCATTTCAGTAGGTAAGTTATACTGCTATATCACTGTTTACATTTCAGTATTATTAATTTCTATTTTGTGACTTAGGAAAGCAAAGCTCTCTTGTAAAATGACTAGAAATGTGCACATTAAAATATAGATGAGTGCATTAATGTAGTTTATTAGTCTCACATGCTTTTAAAAGGAATAAAATAATTAGATTTCATGTAGGTTGACTGTCAAAAGAACCTAAATCAGATGATACTTATCATATTTAAAATGTCTTACTTTTACTATGAAAAAAAGTGAAGAGAAAAAAGAACAGAATCCAATACACAAAAAATGTACAAAGATGGAAAGAATTCGAAAGAAAAAGAAATGTCAATAAAGCTTCAAAACATGAGGAAAATCTGTGATGTCATATAAGATTAAAAGTACATTCAGTTGCTGTGTGGCCAGGCTACATAAAAGAAAGTAATTCAGACACTGCTGGTGGAAATGCAAAGTTCTTTAACCCTATGGAAGGAAGCTAACAAAAAAAAAAGAAATAATAAGCCTTTAAAAGTACTTAACACAGACTTGGTACATGATAAGTTTCTGGTAGTCAACTTTATGATCTCTCACTTTCCAGACTGAAAACTTGTAACAGGATAAAAGGCCAAGACATGAGGAATAACTACAGTGAAAAAGGGAAGGGAGGAAGGAAGGAAGGAAGGAAAGAGAGCTTGAACTTGGCATCTGGTTTATAGGAAATAAATTTACTTCAACCGAGATTAATTTTAACAATATACTAAATCGTTTAAGTACAAATGAACTTAGAATTTCTATTTTCTTCCATGAAGGCCAGTCAGGAGTAAGGTACTTTCATATATCCTCACTTAAACAAGTCTCAAAAAATAAATCTCTGTTACCAATGAGGAACAAGGACCAGTGGATGTATTTTAATAAGTGGATTTATTCAGATGATGGAATATATGATTTTGTGTAAATATTTTTGATGAGAAATTCAAAATGCATGCAAATGTATATTTTTAGAAAGGTTTAGTTAGCATCTGAGGTGTATTTTGGAACATAAATATCTGATTTCAAGTCATTTGACATACAGTTTTTCCCTGAGTCACTGAATACTGCTTCAATTCTATGTGCTCATAAATATCCACTTAGCAATGTGTCTGTTTCTGAGAAGTATGTTTTGCATTATAAGTGTAGCATTAGATTACTGCCCTGGATTGAACTTGGCAAAATACAGAACCAAAATATATTCAGGGCTATGAATTCTCCTTGCAGAAGCCATTGTTTCAATCTTTGGAGAAACTGTTTATGGAACACATAACTACTGATGCTTTCAATCAGAATATTCTTCTTGTTACCTGTAAGGGGTTATACGTCTGATGGTTAAAGGTTTTGGTCTGCCCTTGTATACTAAATTAGCTCCCCTTCCTAATCATGTATTCAAGAAAAATTTATTTCCAGTTTTGATTTTACTGGTAAGATTTTAATTTTGACATGAGAAGTATTTGTCTCTTCTCTGACATCTCAACATTGAGCTTTACTTTCCATTCTAAAGATTCTTATTTCATCTCTTTTTTAGGTTGCATTAGAGTGTACTGTACTAAATGGAGGAAGCAAATCAGTCTCTGGTGTCTGAGTTTATTTTTGATGGACTCTGTAATTCAAGTGAAGTCCAGACCCTCCTCTTACTGCCATTTTCAATTGTCTACCTCATGACTTTTGTGGGCAATCTTCTTGTTGTTCTTATAATCATCCTTGATCCTCATCTCCATTCCCCAATGTACTTTCTCTTAGCCAATCTCTCATTTGTTGACTTCTGCCTTTCCTCAGTAATCACCCCTAAATTGATCACAGACTTCCTAAGAGTTAATAAGACCATATCATTTGAGGGCTGCATGACCCAGATCGTCTGTGCACATTTCTTTGGTGGGGAAGAGATGGTGCTACTTGTGACAATGGCTTATGACCGCTATGTGGCAATTTGCAAGCCACTCCACTACTCCAGCATCATGGACAGACAAAAGTGCATCTGGCTAGTTTTGATAACTTGGATCATTGGCTTGGTGCATTCCACAAGTCAACTGGCTATGGTTTTAGAACTTCCCTTCTGTGGACCCAGAAGAGTGGACAGCTTTTTCTGTGATATCCCTTTGGTGATTAAACTGGCCTGCATGGATACACATAAGACAGAGATGATGATAAATGCTGACAGTGGGGTCTTGGCAACAACCTGTTTTATTATCTTGCTGGTATCCTACACCTATATACTAGTAACTGTCCACCTTCGCTCCAAAGATGGGACATCAAAGGCACTCTCTACCTGTACTTCTCATATCACAGTTGTGATGTTATTCTTTGGACCCTGCATCTTCATCTATCTGTGGCCACCTAGTACCATCTGGGTAGACAAGTTTCTTGCTGTGTTTTACACAGTAATCACACCTCTCCTGAATCCAGCTATTTATACGCTGAGAAATAAAGAAATTAAGAATGCCATAAAAAGACTGATAAATAAGCATATGGATTCAAGAGATAAATTGTAGATCTTTCATGTAATCAAAAGATTCACTATGTGTACCAGCACTGGACCACATTTTAACCTATAAACTGGGCAAACCTTTACCTGCTTGTATCAATAAGCTATAGGTATTCCAGATGGATTCTCTTTACTCCATCATGAAAATACTTTTAAAAATCCAGTACATTTATTCTTATCACTTGGAGAAAAAAATAATTTGCATATATATTTGCATAAATTCTTTTTTGTATGTTCAAGACTAACAGATGATAATAATGAAAATGATCATTACAAATAAAAAGCATAACTACTATCTACTAAACAGTGTGTTATGTACCCAACTTCATGTTAACCATTAAGGTAGTTAATTTATTACTGACAAAGTCACTCTGAATTAGTTATTATTCTCGTCTCTAAAAACACCTATTTATCTACCCTAAGACTAACTTAGCTACACAGGAAATGAAGACTGGATCAAAAGCATACTATATTATCTGTTTATATATTGGGAAATATATAATATACAATACTATACATATACATACACATTATCAATATTGTATACATGAAGTATACAATACTATATGATTTAGATGAACAGGTTCACACTTCCTCAGACTTATGTTACCACACATTAGGGATGAGTAGTGACATTTGGTATTTAACATGATATTGATACCAAGCATATAATAAGTTATTCTGATAACTTTCAATAATTCAATGAATATCTGTAACCTCAACTTTGAAAAAAATATTGTCAGAACCACACAATGAATGGTCATCATATTGAACTGTTGGATTTCCTTAGAACTCTGTTCTGCATCACATGATACTTGAGCCTTGGGAAAAGCCCATGGTCATGAAGGACCCAATATCTATAGGAAGCCAATAATGAAGTATATATTAGTCATTAATATCTACTCCTGTTAATGGCTCCACTCCTGATGGTGAGAACTGTTTATAACTATGTGTCTAAAAGGGCATTATTCTGGGCCTCCCTGGTGGTGCAGTGTTTGAGCGCTGGGTTGCAAAGCTGCCCGCATCCTCTACAGCACTGGTTCAATTCCCGTCCACCAGGCGAGAGTCCCACATGGCGCGCAGACCTCTCCTGCCACCCGCTGCTCCCCTCAGCAGTGTACTTCATCAGTCTGCCTGTTCTGCTCTTTGCTCTGTCTCTGGTGAATTCTCTCGCCCCAACCTCCCACGCTTCTGACTATACCCAGTACTTGTATAAATAAATCTTTAAAAAAAAAACAAAAATAAATAAAAGGGCATTATTCTCTCTGTTTCTCAATCCATTGCTGTTGCTGTAAATAAATAACCTGGACTGTGCAAGTAGGTAGAAAACAATTTTTAATTGTCCAGCATCTGGTTCCATCATTATTATTGCTTTTTTTTATACCTCACAATCTTTCTCTCCTCTGTTGTCCTTTTGCTTTGTTAACTCACTTTATTTGAATGTTTTTAAGATATGTTGATTTATTCCCTCCCACCTAGTCTTATTTTCATAGTTAAAAGTGTAAAATGGACAGAACATAAAAGATTCTTCAGTGTTCTGATATTTTTGTTAAAGTAGGATATGAATATATTAAATTTTTCATCCCTTTTATTGTCTGAATATGAAAACAATGTTTACATTTGTCATTCTATTCCTACTGACACAACAAGAATGAACACGCCTCTTGTCAGATTTATACAACTACTGTTGCCAATCTGAAAACTCCAGGCTATTTCCTGAAAATCAGCAAAATGTAATACTTATTTAGCTGCTGCATGCCATAGAATTTTCAGATGTCTGTTGTTTCAACTCAGTTCTCAAAACTATTATAGAGGTATTATCTCTGAGTAGACATCTTTAACATGAAAAACTGATGCAGAGGGCAATCCCATGTCTCATGTAGACCATACACCAAGTATGTTAGTGCAGGTAGGTAGAAAAAAAATCTCTAATTGTTTTCACTCAGTGGGTTGAAAGATGCATACTGTTTGATTCCTATGTCTGTGGTCTTAAACACTGGATGCTGATCCTATACAATGTTCCTGCTTCCTTAATTAATATTGATGAAACTGTTCTTAAATTAGAAAACTACAAATATTACCTCTAAAAATGAAGCAAATCATGTTGGGGATACAGAAACAAATATAAAATTTAAAATTCCATCCCCTGAAAAATTTTTGGGTGAATCTTAAACCTCACACAAAATGCCATTTGGCCTTCAAAATAGATTTTTCTCTATAAAATTTCCTGAATTTACTTTTATTTTTCCATGCCAGTCAATTTAGTTTTATTAATAATTTTAAAACTATGTTATATGAATGTATCTATTTAATCTGCACTGTATTCCTCAACATTAATATGTCTCCATTTAGTTCCTACTATATAAAATGCTGGTAGGTAGTAGCATTGCAAATATATTTCTTTCTTTTGTGTATTTATTTCCTTTCAAAATATTTTTTATAGAACTGCTGTGTTACAGTCAGAAGATATCTTATTATTCAGTTGCCCTCTTGAATGATTCCCATTAGCTGAGAATAAGGAATACTGCTTCCCCAATCCCACACCAACGATGGGTTTGTTGAGGAAAAACTAGAAAAATGCAATTGTTTTTGAATTAGGACTACTAGAAAGGACAAGAAGGGATAACATTCTTATCTTTGCATAAGTGACTGAACATGCATTTAGCTCTACATCCTTTCTAATTATTCTCTATTTCTTTCAGTACATGGTACTTTAAAATTTCATGATTGCTTCACTTTTAGGAATAATACCAGCATCAGGAAAAAATATCAGGAAAATCCCTCTCCATTTGAAAATTTGTCCTTTTATTTGGGAAAGAAAGTCCTCCACAGATGACATTGTTTTACATCACATTGAAGAGTTCTGGATTCTATGCCCCATCTTAGACAAATCCATGCCTAAGTAAGATAGAAACTGATTTAGAAAAATCATGCTCTCAAGCTGGAATAGTATTAAATCTCCTAAATTGAGACCACTACCTGGAGTTTCTATGGGAAAGAATGAGAGAGGATAAAGTCTTTCTATAAAGACATTATAGAACTCAAGGGCAGCTGGAGTTATAGAAATGAAGGCATGATAAACAGGGAAGGGAGAGCAAGACAAATGATTAAAAAAATAATATTACATAAGGTATTTCGAATTCAGTTTCATTCTACAAATAAGGAAGATATGGACACCAGTTTCACTTGTCAATCATGAGGATAGGCTTGCTGATGAAAAGGTGACTGAAATGGCTGGAATTTTTCAGTTAAGTGAATACCTAGATGAGTGCTCAGAGAATACATATATAAATCCTTGACAGGAAAAATAAAAATTGCCTGAAAATGAAAGAAGAAAAGATATAATCCCATTTTCATCCATCTAAAATATTCATAGGGCCTCCCTGGTGGTGTAGTGGGTTGAGCACCGGGCTGTGAAGCTGTCCGCAGCCTCTGCAGTGAGGGTTCGATTCCCAGCCAGTCAGGGAGATTCCCAAATGGCGTGGCAGACCTCTCCTGCCTTGTCCTCCGCTCCATCTGCCTATTCTGCTCCCAGCTCTCTCTGGTGAATTCTCTCAACCTCCAATGCCTCTGACCTGTACCCCAGTTCTTGTATAAATAAATGAAATCTTTAAAAAAATAAAAAATTCTCCTAGGACCCACAGAAGGAAATGCCACTATCTAAAAATAAATAAATTAATTAATTATTCATAATATTTTTTCTTTTTATGTGTTCACTCTCCTGATGACAATAATTATATTTTCTTTATTTTTCTAATCTAATTAAGTGATTTTTACCTCTAGGAAATAAACTGGTGGCAAGTAGGAAATAATAGAATAACAGAATAAACTAGTGGCATAAGTAGGAAATCTACTTTGTACCACTGATTCTGACTTTTCATATGTTTTATCCTCAGGTGATTTGATAATCAGCTCACCTGCCCAAGTCAATGGGTATACTAAATATCTCTGTGGTTTCTGAGTTTGTGTTGATGAGATTCTCTAGTTCTTGGGAAACTAAAGTTTTCCTCAATGTGATAGTCTCCTTGATCTACTTAGGGATTGCCCTGGGAAATCTTTTCATTTTGTTCTTGGTGATATTTGATTCTCACTTACATTCTCCTATATACTTCCTGCTGGCCAACCTTTCCCTCATTGATGTGGGTATTTCCTCTACCACCATCCCCAAGATGATTACAGACCTTTTAAAAGAACACAGAGCAATTTCTTTCCAAAGTTGTATCACACAGATATGCTTCATCCACATCATTGGAGGAGTCGAGATGGTGCTGCTCATCGCCATGGCCTTTGACAGGTACACAGCGATCTGCAAGCCTCTCCACTACTTGAGCATCATGAGCCCCAAAATATGTTTCATTTTTAATTGTTTGGATGGGTGATTTGAGTGATACATGCTATGTCTCAATTTGTGTTTGTTATAAACTTGCCCTTTTGTGGTCCTAAGAAAGTGGACAGCTTTTACTGTGACTTTCCCAGGGTTATAAAACTTGCATGCCTAGATGGAGCCAAGTTTGAATTTATTATTGCTGCCAACAGTGGCTTCATGACCATGGGCACTTTTTTCCTGCTAATCCTCTCCTATATCTTTATTTTGGTCACTGTCTGGAAACATTCTTCGCAGACTTATCCAAGGCATGTGTCACAATGTCATCTCATATTACAGTAGTGGTTCTTTTTTTCACTCCATGTATGTTTCTCTATGTATGGCCTTTTCCCACATCATCAATTGATAAATATCTGTTCATTGTTGACTTTACCATCACCTCTGTCTTAAATCCTGCTATGTATACACTGAGGAACAAAAACATAAAAGTATCTGTGCAGGGCCTCCCCTGGTGGCGCAGCGGTTGAGTGCTGGGCTGCGAGGCTGCCCACAGCCTCTGCAGCGCCGGTTCATTCCCCTGCCGCTGGCGAGGGTCCCACAAAAAAAAAAAAAAAAGTAGCTGTGCAAAGAATGAACAAACAAAGACATTATGTCAAATTTTTCTAATTGCACCTGACTTTGGATTTCTAAAACAATATATCTACCCTTTGGACATTTCCAACCAGGCATCTCACACTTAACATGGCCATATCTGAACATAACTACCTTGCTTACCAGATTTCTACTACTTCTGTAGAACATTTTCTTATTATCTTTATCACTATGGTAAAAGTGAAGGCACCATGATATGGGTTATTTTAGCAAACAGCATCACAATATACTAAATGATATTTATAATTGAAATTGTGATTTTCGGATGTTAAACCATCCTTGTGTCCCTGGAATGAATCCTACTTGGTCGTGGTGAATTACCTTATGGATACACTGTTGGATTCTGATAGCTAAAATTTTATTGAGGATTTTTGCATCAGTGTTCATTAGGGAGATTGGCCTATAGTTTTCTTTTTTTGTGTTGTCCTTGTTCGGTTTTGGTATTAGTGTAATGTTGGCTTCATAGAACGTGTTAGGTATTATACCTTCCTTCTCAATTTTTTGGAAGAGTTTGTGAAGGATAGGCACAAATTCGTCTCTGAATGTTTGGTAGAATTCATTTGTAAATCCATCAGGTCCTGGGCTTTTGTTTTTGGGGAGGTTTTTGATTACCATTTCAATTTCGCTAATTGTAATTGGTCTGTTTAGGTGTTCTATTTCTTCTTTATCTAGCTTTGGGTGATTGTAGAGTTGTAGGAATTTGTCCATCTCCTCTAGATTGTTGAACTTGTTTCCATATAACTGTTCATAGTAGTTATTAATTATTCTTTTGATTTCTGCTGTGTCCGTTGTGATTTCTCCTCTTTCATTTATTATCCTATTTATTTGTGCTTTCTCCCTTTTTGCCCTTGTGAGCCTGGCTAGGGGTTTATCTATTTTATTTATTTTTTCGAAGAACCAGCTCTTGGTTTCATTGATCTTTTGGATTGTTTTTTTCGTTTCGATTTCATTTATTTCTGCTTTGGTTTTTATTATTTCTTTTCTTCTACTGGTTTTGGGGTTTTTTTGTTGTTCTTTTTCTAGATCTTTGAGCTTCAAGATTAGGTTGTTTCTTTGAGTTCTTTCTTGTTTCTTGATGTGAGCATCTATTGCTATATATTTTCCTCTTATTACTGCTTTTGCTGCATCCCATACATTTAGGAAGTTGGTGTCCTCCTTGTCATTCAATTCAAAGAATTTTTTAATTTCTTCTTTTATCTCCTCGTTAGTCCAGTGGATTTCCAGCAGTGTGGGTTTCAATCTCCACGAGGTAGGAGAGTACCTTGCCTTCTTTTTATGGTTTATTTCTAGCTTGATGCCTTCATGGTCAGAAAAGATGGTTGATATGATTTCAGTCTTGGTGTATCTGTTGATGTTTGTCTTGTGCCCCAGTATATGATCGATCCTAGAGAATGATCCGTGTGCGCTTGAGAAAAATGTATACTCAGATTTTTTTGGGTTTAGTGTTCTATATATGTCTGTTAAGCCCAAGCACTCTAGATCCTTATTTAGAGCTTTAGTGTCTTTACTTATTTTTTGTCTTGTTGATCTATCCATTGTTGATAGTGGTGTGTTGAAGTCTCCCACTACGTATGTGTTTTCTCTGATGTCTGTTTTCAGAGATGCCAATAGTTGTCTGATATATTTTGGTGCTCCTTCATTTGGTGAATATATGTTAATGAGTGTTATTTTTTTCTTGAAGTATTGTCCCCTTGATCATAATGTAATGACCACTGGGGTCTCTTTTTATCTTTTTAAGTTTGAAATCTGTTTTATCTGATATGAGTATAGCTGTTCCTGCCTTCTTTTTTGGTCCATTTGCTTGTAGAATTGTTTTCCATCCTTTAACTTTGAGTCTATTTTTATCTTTTGCAGCTAAATGTGTTTCCTGGAGACAGCAAAAGGTTGGGTTTTGTTTCTTAATCCAGCCTGCAACTCTGTGTCTTTTTATTGGAGAGTTTAGTCCATTTATATTTAGAGTTAGTATTGATATGTTAGCATCTGTATTTGCCATTGTGTTTGTCTTTCCTTTGATTGTATTTATTTATTCTTTTAATAACTTTCTTTGGCCTTCTTTTGTTGTTATTCATCCCTCTGAGGTTCTGGCTTTAGGACTCCTTGTAGTATTTTTTGGAGTGGGGGTTTAGTCGTAATGAAATTCCGGAGTTTCTGTTTGTCTGGGAAGGTCCATATTCTTTCTTCAAAGAGGAAGGAGAGCTTCGCGGGATAGAGTATTCTTGGTTGGCATCTGTTTTCTTGGAGTCTGTTGACTATGTCCCTCCACTCTCTCCTTGCCCGTATTATTTCTTCAGAGAAGTCTGATGTCACTCTGATTGGTTTCCCTTTGAATGTTATCTGTTTCTTCCCTCTTGTTAGTTTCATTATTTTTTCCTTGTCTTGGATTCTTGGAAGCTTTACTATTATGTGTCTTGCTGTATTTTTCCTTTTGTCATGGAAGTTTGGTGTTCTTCTTGCTTCTTGTATATCAATTTTCAGATCCTTCTTTGCGTTTGGGAAGTTCTCTTCAATTATATCTGAATATTTTCTCTGTTCCTACATCTCTCTCCTCTCCTTCTGGGATTCCTATAACTCTTATATTTCCTTTCCTCACGGAGTCAGATAGTTCCTGAAGTCTTTCTTCGGGCTTTTTCCTTCGTACTTCTCCTTCCTTTTCTGTTTTAGTTCTTTTTATTTCTGTGTCTTCAAGAGTACGTATTCATTCTTCCATTTCATCTATTCTGCTTCCATTGCTTTTCCCAGAGTTCTTTAGTGTCTCCATTAATTCTTTGATCTCCTGCATTTCTTTTACTTCCCTCTTTAGGGACTCAATTTCATTCTTCTGGTCATTAATTATTTTCCCCTTATCATTGTTTTCCTTTATGACTCCTGTCAGTTTTTTAATCATAGCAATTTTAAATTCTCTATCTGGAAGGCTCAGAAGTTCTTCCAAGTTACTGTCGTTGCAATCTGGTAGATGGTTTTCTTTTTGCGGTGTGTTTTTTTGCTGAGGAGTTGCTGGGTTGCATGTGGTTTTTCTACTCCCTACTGCCTGTTTTCTAATTTCCCATATTCCTTGTGACACTGTGTTGCTGGTACTGGCCGGCATCTTGGGCGACCTTCCCAGCTCACCACTGGCTCCTCTGGGGAACTTCTGCTGGGTTCACAAGTCTTCAGCAAAGAAAGGTCCCTGCTCTGTCTCCTCGGTGAGCCTTCTGCTGGGTTCACACAGTCTCCAGCAAGAAAGGTCCCTGCTGCAAAATGCCGGTGCAGGGGACGCGCTCCCCTGCACGCCTGGTCTGCCCCAGCGGTGGGTGCTGCTCCCCTCTGGGCTGGAACTGCAGGCTAGAAGGCGCCCAGTATGGGCAATCCTCCAAGCTTACCTCTGTCTCCTCGGTGAGCCTTCTGCTGGGTTCACACAGTCTCCAGCAAGAAAGGTCCCTGCTGCAAAATGGCGATGTGGGAACGCGCTCTCCAACAATAAAATATTTTTTTTTTAAAAATTCCCAATTGAAGGGAAAGAAAGTTGGCAAAATTTTTCATGTTCACAGTGTGCATTAACTCCTTAGAGTAGCCACTCTTTCCCAAACAAAATATTGTGCATGTAGGGAAGCCACGCACCAGTCTACAGATAGATTCTTGGGTGCTGGCAGTAGAAAGCCATCTGCTTGTTTGGAAATGAAAAAATGCCAAGGTTTGTTCTACCTTTTACAGACACATAGTACCCACTTAACTTCTCTTTCATCCTGTCATAGACTTTTTTTTTTTAAAGCTGGTGGCTATTTTCAAATTCACAAAAGAAAGTCTTAAAACAAGAGGGACCAGCTATAGCAGCTAGTAATATATTGTTATATTCTTTTCTATTATCCATTCAAACCCCTCTTATCTTCAGGCAGTTCTTTTGCTAATTAATGATGCTTGCCCAGTGAGTGACTCAGTTCATTTATGAGCAGTTAGGAGCTCTGGTTAAAATATCTTGCTAGTCTATTGCTATGATTGCTCTTTTACAGTTGCCTTCAATCACGTAACCTCCAAATGGTATGTCAGGGGCTCCCTAGTTTTAGACACTTTTCACTGCATCATCCATTAAGAAACAGTAAGCCTGCCTTTACCCAATATGGGCTAAAAATGAGTAACTTATCTTTTCTGAATGGTCTTCCAACATGAAGAATCCAAAGACTGAAAAATAGCTGGAAATACTAGGTTTACTAGAACCTATAGTCTGTTTTGCAAAAAAGTATCCTCTCCACTCTAGCAAATCCTAAAATTGCAGAGACATAAAGCAGAAACTGTTACAGAAATTCATTGGAATCCATGTCAAGAGATATGACTGTTTTCTCTAGCTCTTTGGTTTGCAGTACCATGTATCTCATCCATGGAGGACACAGCATTATCTAAAGTTCACTGGTTCAAAGTAAATGCCCTGAACCACACACCCCAACTCTGCAGGGTCTCATCTCCAAGTTGGCACTTCAGTTGAAACTTTAACAACTATTCCAGTGTTCTATCAGATCAACAAATCCAAGTTGTGTAATATATGATAGGATCAATCGGTTCCCTAGTTATGTGTGCTTTTGTGCACTTTTTTCACTGACCTAGGGAAATGTTGTGTAAGATTTAATGTTGGAAATCAAACTCTGTGAACATATAGATGGTAGTGTTGGCCACTGAAAGTTTCCTACTGAAAGCAGGAAAAATAATGTACTAATAGTCAATGACTTTAAATTCTCATTGTCAACATAAGTTGTCTCCTGCTGAAACCTGATTGTCATTTTTCACTCCATTAAAAAAAAGTAAAAGAAATATTTAAATGGTTCCACTAATAAATTCTCCAAGCATGTAAGAAAAAAGGACATTCTTAACACCTTTAGAAATACATAAAAAAGAAGAAATGGCTTAGGTAGCTAGGATAAAAACAAAAGGTTTAATTGCCAAACTGGACACACAAAAATCAGAGGTCTTAATTTCAAACTTTTTTAATAATTCAAAAAGTACAAATAACTACAAGACACAAGTAAAGCAGAATCCAAGACTGCTTCACTTCAGTTTCTTTCTTGTTGTACAATGATGTTTTCTACCTCAAATATAAAATATGAGGTTTCTACTGATGAATGAAAGCTAATCATTTGCTAAAGTGGAGTTATTATGTTCATGAAATATCTCCCTTTTATATTCCAATAGTTACAGAAAAATATATTTCTGTTGATGGAGTCCAAGTTCATTTACTCTGAGCAGTTTGCTATGAGCCTAGGAGGGCGAGATATATTCAGCTAGTAGCATTCCATTATCTATCTTGTAATAAATACCCTAGGAGAATATCCAGTTAGTAGTATGTCTTTGTGGTAATTTACCAGATCTCATTTCTTTGTGTTATTCTGCTGTTTCCATTCATTTCTCCCTCCACCTCTTCTCTTTCCTTTCCCTCCTTCCCTCCCTCTCTCTCTCTAACTCTGTCAGCCCCCTTCCCCTTTCTTCCTCCCTGTTTCTCTCTCTCTCTCTCTTAATTACAAACAGAGGATGGGTTGCAGATTATTTAGTAATTCTCCCCTCCTAGTAACCAGAATATATTTGAAGGAAAATGAACACTACAAGAAAAGAAGATTATAAATGAATTTATGTATCTCTTCAATGCAGATACAAATAGCTATAAAGCAATAACAAACTAAAACCAATGATATAGTCATGACGAAAGCAAGGGTAAGACAGTTTTTTACTTCCAGAATGCAAATTTATTGTAAAATCTGGAAATCAATAGAGGAATTTACCAAGTTAAGAATATGTGCAAGAAAAATCATTTAATAAAGTTCAATACTCATTTTCACTAAATCTTATAGCAGAGCCTTAGCAAACTATCCATAGAAGGTGTGTTAGGTTGAAGAGTATACCAAAAAAAAAAAAAAATCATGTCTACACATAACCTCAGAATGTGACCTTACTTAGAAGAGGGTATTTGTAGACAGAATTAATATAGGGATCAAGATGAGATCTTACTGATCTAGTGTGGACCTGAAATCAAATAAATGTCCTCAGACAGAAATGGACATACACAGAGATACCAGGAAGAAGCTATTTGAAGACAGAAGGAGAGATTGGAATTATATTGCAGGATGCCAAGGAGGCCAGAACCCATCAAAAGCTGGAAGACATGAAGAGAAATTTTCCCTGAACATTAAGAGGGATCACAACCCTGCTAATACCTTGGTTTTAAATATCTGAGCTTTAGTACTTTGAAGGGATAAATTCCTGTTTTTTCTTAAGTTGTGAAGTTTATGAAAATTTGGTATATCTATCCTAGAAAACTAATATAGATAGTTTTAGTTTTAATAGAAGGAAATTTATTCTGATAAAAGGTATTTACACAATAACTCAAGATTCACTGTTGGTAATATATAATATTGAGAGATTAGTAGTATGTCCTCATTCTTCCTAGAACTACTTCTATTTTCCATTTTGATGACTTTTCATGAGGAAAATAAGGCAAGAATATTAAAGATTGAAAGTTATAAACTGATCTAGTGTGGAAGAAAAATCATTTAATAAAGTTCAATACTCATTTTCACTAAATCTCATAGCAGAGCCTTAGCAAACTATCCATAGAAGGTGTTTTTCATGGACATTACCATGTATAAGTTATCTTTTCCACAGACTCCTAGAGCATAAACTACCTCTTCATAATAGTACTTTGTAGGCTGTTGCCTATCTGATTTCTTTTTCATTCAACAGACGGTAAAATAATTCCGTGCAGGAATTAATGGGGAGAATAAAAAATTATAAAGTAGCTTCCATAGTGTTTTAATAGTAGAGACATAAGTAAAGAAAACTGAGCTTCTACAAGGCAACACCAAAATCACAAGATTTTCAGAAAAAGATGACTACAAATGTTGTAATTGAACTGTTATCTGTTATATAACTGAAGAGACTATATAGTACTCACATGATTTTGAATCAAAAAGTATGATATGATTTTCAGAACACTAGGAAGGGAACCAATTAGTTTAAGACAGGATTTCTCAGCTTCAGCATCATTGACATATTGAGTTGTCAGTTTTTGTGTGGGGAGCTATTCTATATGTTTTGGAATATTTGGTGGTATCCCTGCCCTATATTCAATAGTTGTCAGTAATAGAAAATCCTAGGCCTCACAAGGTGACAACCCAAAATACCTTCAGACATTGCCAAAGGTTCCTTAAAGGAAAAAGTCATCCTGCACTGAGAATCACTTTTTTAAGGATCATTATGGATTTTCACTTAGTTCAAGTTATATGTTAACTTCAATTGTTTAGTATATACCAAGGTGGTTGGTGCACTATAGTGGCAATACCTAAGCAGGAAAGGGAAATACTATATAGTACCAACTATAGTATAAGTCAATGTTATGTCAATTTAAAAAGTAAAAAGATATCTTGTTTAATATTTTGTTGGTCTTTTTTTGACACTTTAAATATCAGTTGCGTATACTGACCCATCTCTACTTAGGCACCTCAAATTTAGTATGTCCAAAACAAACTCATCATCTGCCATCCTAAGCCTGTTACTCAATGTGTATAGTGGAAGACATAACCATTACCATCATAGAAAATACAAAGCCATCATACTAAGAATTGGTATTCTTAGAAAGAACAGCATGTTCTGATTAAAAACGTTTTAATTTTGATAAATTCATGTGGTCAAAGTCAAATATATCACTTTGAATTGTTATACATGTAGGTCCAATGATGTTATTTATCACTTAAAAGAAGACCCAAAGACAAAATCTGAGTGCAAGTCATTTATTTAGAAAAGAATCCTAGAAAACACTGGTTCAAAAGTGGAGACATGAAACATAAATAGAAAGGGTGCCAAAGGAGGGTGAATTAATTGGTATTCCACTACTACGGACAACTGGATTGCAATTCTGCCATGGTCCCATAAGAGACTGTATACGTCCTATGTCATACTTGTCCCACTTGAGCAGCAAGGAAGCTGTGTATTTCTCTATTGGTGTAAGACTGCTCTGGGACAGCAATACTATGGCAGTTTCAGGCTGTTCCATATAGTGAGTTGAGAACTTTTGCAAACCAAAGTCCTCAGGCAAAGTCTCTATAGTTTATAGTATAAAACAATCTATTTCTCAGGAATATTAAATACAGAGAGATATGTGTGAGACATCAAGAGCATCAAATACACTTCACATCTTCCCATGCTGAGAGATGATCATGCTTTGTGTAAGTTCATTACATCATAGATACTTCAAAAACACAAGTGTTAATGGAGCAAGTGTTAAGGTATATTGTCTTGGCATATGTTCCTAGAATGACATTCATCATCTTCCTCCTCTACAGTTCATTCTAGATTCCTCTTACATTTATACAGTACTTCTACTGATTTAGATCATTTGCCCACCTTTGTATCTTCCTAGGTGAGCAGTCTGGGTCCATGACTACCTTAATTGATGCAATTACCCATTTATAGTTATCATGAATCATGGTAATACAAGAGAAGTACTGTCTTCATTATAATAAAGGGTAATTATCCCTGGCATTATATTTAGTAGCTTCTTTCTTTGCCTGCTTATCTACAAACATAAGGAAACCAAAATGACAAGGGAGCTATTAAGACCTAGGTATACTGAAATGCTTATTCCACCCCCAGAAAAAGGATTCTCCTCAACCCAGCAGAGGTCAAGATGCAGATCCAGAAGCTCCAAGTCCCCAAGGAAGTGATGATATATTAAGCTACTCTCATCATCACCCTTGGTTTCCAGACCGATAATTCTGGGACACAACACCTAATAATATCTGTTTGTTCAAAGTTTATATCACAAAATAAAGTACAAAATGCTATAGCCAAACTTATTTGCACTTTTACTTGTATCTTTAAAAGGCTACTCTCATGTTCTATCAAACTGACAATTTCTGTTATTGTATACTGTATTGTATATTGCATCACCAGTGGTTTACTTAGTTGTAGGCCCATTATTGTACTTTCTTTGCTGTGAAGTATATTCCTTTGACCAAAGCAGCAATGTTATGAGAGACATTATGTATCCTATGTATTTTTGGGTGATTTAATGAGAAACTGTTGTGAGGATAGTTAAAACCATACCTGGAAAACACAGCTATCCTACAAAGAATAATTCACTATTCTTCAACCATAACAAGGGATCCAGTGTGGACAACTTGTTATCAAGTTGTTAACTGAAGCCTCATCAAAGGAAACTATATCAAGGAATGAACATTAATATGTGCTTCTGAAAGGTAAAAAAAAAATCAAGCTTGGTTGTAGCTTGCAGCCTTAATTAGAAGACCCTGCTGAAAGAACACATGTAAAGACTTCATCCTTGTCTTTCAGCACTCCTGCATTCGTGAGCCCATTGCACAAGCACTGGAGTAGATTATCAACTCTGCTACTTAACACTATTCATGAATACAGTAAGATAAGAAGCAACAGAAATAGACATTCTTTCTTCCTGCTTTTCTCTGACTAAAAGAACAATTACATTACATCTCAACATGACCTTTCAATTATATTAATCACTACTGAACTTAAATTAGAGTCTAACAGTGTTAGGGCAGGAATGGCCACAGTGCAGGTTTTCTATGTTCCTGCAGACTGGGTAAAGGAGGAGTCAGAGTCCTCAGTGGTTTTTGCAGGTCTTTTATTGGGATTTACCCAGTACACAGCAGGCAGAAGTGCTGGGGGGCCGAGAGGCTGGCAGGCCTCCCGGCCCCCAGCAAGTCTTCACTCTATCTGGGCTCTCCTGCGTTCTCTGCTTCTCTCTGGGCTTCTGTTTATTCTCGGCTTCTACTGGCATCTCCGTGACACCGCCCTTAAAAAAGCACAGTCTCAGCCCAGGTGAATCCCATCTACCTATGCCCACACCCTAATCCAGTTGCCCGCAATCAAGCATGCATTCAGGACCACAAGGATCCATCATCTATCCTGATGGTGGGAGGGCAGGAAAGCCTGACATTTTTTCCCTACCCTACAAACAGTTTTATAGAAATTACAAAACTGAATCACTTGAGAACAGTAAGGAAAAGGGTGCAGAAAAATTATGACTAACTTTCACATGAGGGTCACGAAGTAGAACTGTTGGAGCCATAACCAACTGGAAGAGTGAGACAAAATCGCCTCCTCATAGAAAAGGCTAGTATTTGCAGTCCAAGGCTGATATGTGAAAAACCTACACTGCCCCCACCCGGTCCAAAACCCAGACAACTGAATGCTCTCACTAGCAGAGTTGAAACACTTGGATCGTAACAAGTAGGAACAACCTAAGGTAAGACTCCACACTCAAAGGCAAAGAGAACAATTCCTGACTTTAGCCCTGTCTAAACTATACTTTTCATCCAGTGCTACATCTATTACTCAAAGAGTACCCAGAGGTTGAAGCTGACACAAAACTGTATAAGACACTTTGGCTGAGGTGTTTGCCTAAAGAGGGGATCACTCTGGATCCCAACCACACAACTCAGACACCCAGCACTGTAGGAAGTTTGAAGCATTGATGCTCACTGGAAGCAAACTTTTGGTGCCCTTCTGGCCTGGTTCTTTCCTGTTACTCTTTATTGGTACCAGTGCCCCATTCATCTGAATACATGCAAAGGCACTAGTCTATAAAATAACAGACAACTAAAACTCCTGGGTAACAAACCTAGGATTATTGTCAACTTCATGTAGAAGGGACATAAATCTAACTTTTTAAGATAAAAAGGAAATTTCCTATTATAACCTATACAAACTAAAAATGAAGTGACAGAAGAACAAATCCCAAATGCTGGAGAAGAAAAAACCCAAGTGGAGTATCAATCAACAGAACTGCAGAACAGGTCTGATGAAAATTTTAAGATAATAGCTATATACTCAGGCTTGCCAAATTAAAACAAATGATGGATGATCAAAATCAGGAACACAGTATTTTAAAAATTGAAACTGCTACATCTAAACGTAATTTATAAAAAAAATTCTATAACCTAATTAAAAAATGTAACACAAGTCCTCAACTGTAGACAAAGTTAATGGAGAGAATTTAAAGCTTAAAAGTACATGGTGGAGAACACACAAATAGAAAACCATAGAGAAAAAGGAATTTAAAAAAATAAAAAGTGTAAGAACTCCTTGGGGTAACCTAACAAGAAATAACATCCATATCAGGAGGATCCTAGAAACATAGGAGAAAAAGTATAGAACATTTATTTAAATAAATAACTGCTGGGAACCAGCTCAATCTGAGAAACAAGCCAGTCATTATAATCTAAGAGGGCCCAAAAGTGCCAACCAAAGTAATACCAGGCAGATATCCTCCAAGACACATTACAATCAAACTATTAAAAGCCAATAACAAGAATATTAAAAAAAAATAAGAGAAAGAATAGGAACCTATAAAGGAATACCTATTAGACTGTCTGCAGACTTTTTCAGTGGAAACCTGAAATAGCAGGAGCTATTCAAAGTACTCAAATAAGATGATTCCAGTCTAGAAAACTTTATCCTGCAAAATTATCATTAAACACAGAACAAAGAGTAAGGAGCTTGACTGAAAACACAATTTAAAGAATATGTCAGCACCAAGCTGAACACAAAAGTACTAAAGGGTCTATTATTAGGCCATGAGAAAACAAATACAGAGGTATGGGACATTGTGTAGGAAGAGGAGAGTGAAAATGTGGCCCATTAGAAAAAGGCTGAGATCAGACCATCCAATAGACCATGGAAATGGAAATGGAACCTAAACTAATACTTTCATAAGTCAAAATAGAAGACAGTAAGTATAGGTAAGGATGTGGAGAAAAAGGAACCCTCGTTCACTTAAAAAAAAATATGAAGGCAAACTAAAAACCATTTTAAAAATAACAAAATGGTAATAAACACATGTGTCATTAATCAACTTGAGTGTAAATGACTTATATTCACCAGTCAAAATATCTAGAATGGGTGATTGAACTTTAAAACAAAGTAACTTTCTGTAGTTTACAGGAAACTCATCTTACCACTGAACACAGCATGGATGCAAGAAATAAAAACCAGTGATCATATAAAATTGAGAGAAAGAATTTGTTATTCACCATTCACTTACAATTTAAAAAACATTAATCAGGGAGTTAAGGAAAAAACCTCAACAAAATAAAGACCATGTGTGCCAAACCCACAGTTAATGTCATTACTACATGGTGCAAAACTGAAATATTTCCTCTAAGGTGAGATATAAGACAAGGACGGCCACTTTCAGCATTGGGAGTCTTAACTAGAGCAATCAAACAAGAGAAAGATATAAAAGCAATTCAATTTGGAAAGAAGTAAAACTATCACTATTTGCAGGTAATATGATAATTAACATACATCTAAAAAAAAAACCCTAAAACTCCACTAAAACTATTAGAAACAATAAATGAGTATAGTGGAGTGGCAGGTTACAAAATCAATTAACAAAAACAATTGTGTTCCTATATGCAAACAACTACCCAGATGAGAAAGAAATCAAGAAAACAATCCAGACTGTTTCACTACTGAGTTTAACCAAGATCGACTATGAATAATATATCTATCTTTCTCAAACTCTTTTAAAACTTTGTGATATAATACTTTCAGACATTATGTGGCCAACATTTCCCTGATACCAAAACCAGACAAAGACATTACAAAAACAAACAGCAAAAACAACAACAACAAAAAAAAACCACTATAGACCATTATAAATTATTTTGAAAATTAGGTAAGAAACTTTGTTTCTGAGAGCATAAAATCTTATTAACTTTTAAGTTCAAGCTTTCAGTTCTTCTATATGGCAGAAAAAAGGCACTTCATTTCTTGCTTGTTTCTAGAAAAAAATATTGACAAATAGGGCTCACTCTCTCCTGCTTTGCTAAGGGGACATCTGTAACAATAATGGATGGCATATCACTCTTCCCCAACTCAGTAAATTTAAGTACACTCATGATTCCACATTTCCTGTACTAAATGGAATTTCTTACCCATTAGTCCAATACTTTATCTCATCCAGTTTACTAAAGATATTCTTACATTTTCCATCTTTCCTTCTCATCATGAAGTAACACATTTGATATTTTTTCTCTTGAGAAAATGAAAATGACTAATAGATCTGGTTCCCAGGAGAAATCAACAAAAGACTGGTTATTACAGATCTCATAAGCATCAATGGGTCACTAACTCTAGTGCTACTAATTAACTGTATTCTCACTGGGAAGAAACTTATATAGTTTTGTATTGGAGGTAATCATACTACATTGCAGAGTCCAAAATTACTGAGTTCCTCCAAATGCTGTTGCACACCCTACAACACATCAGGTAGGTCAGAACATGCTCCCAACATTGAGCAAGAACAGCAATTTCTAATTTCTTGTGTTTCCCCACTAATTTCTGTCTTTCATTTCCACTTGTCTGCTTCCTTTTTGCCTTCAATTATTCCAATCCTTTTCACAATATTTTAATCACTGAGTTCTACTATACATAAAGGAGGAGATATTTCTGAAAGGAAAGGAATTGCATTTCTAATTCTCTTTGGTGAGTCTATATCTCAAGAATCTTTTCTCTCTCACCACTTTCTTCATCATCTTATATGATACTTCACATTTCACAATGCGGGCACCAAATATGTTCATGTCTTGGCCACTACATTCCCACTCATTCTCCTAACAAATTATACCCTGGGAAATAATTCCCTGTCCTGATATAATGAATTCTGAGGTCAATCAGTTCCCTCTGCTTGGCATAACTAATAAAGCATTTGACGTTAGTCAATGACTGGGTCAAGAATTAATGGGAGAGGGCCTCCCCGGTGGCGCAGCGGTTGAGCGCTGGGTTGCGAAGCTGCCCGCGGCCTCTGCGGTGCCAGTTCGATCCCGGCTGCTCCCCGGCCACGGGAGGAGGGTCCCACATGGCGTGCAGACCTCTCCTGCTGCCCGCTGCTCCCCTCAGCAGTGTACTTCGGTCCTTCTGCCTGCTCTGCTCCCCGCTCTGGCTCTGGTGAATTCTCTCACCCTCCCGTGCTTCTGACTGTACCCAGTGCATGTATAAACAAAACAAACAAACAAACCAGCAAACAAATAAATAAAGCATGCCTCTATTAAAAAAAAAATTATAAAAAAATAAAAAAAAAGAATTAATGGGAGAATGTTAAGAAAGAATATCGCTTGATAGTATTGTTGTCCCTCACTTCTTAAAAGGACCTCTATTACAAGCAAGCTAAGGTAATTAAGATATTAAAGGAGAAATTATTAAATGTGGTATATCAGTGAATAAGACATTGATAAAAATCAGTTTTTAATAGCTGTGCTACCTTTTTTTCCCAGTTTTCGGGCATAAATTGGTCATATTGGACATATAACTGGTCTTGACCACTTAGATGAGAGGAAATTTTCAATCAGCAAAGAATTTATCTACGTCACTTTTTTTTGGGGGGGGTGGATGGGGGGCATTACCTACTTGAAAACTTTCCAATGTTCTAAATGGCAAATCCAAAATATCCAGCAAGGATAATAACAAATTCTTCTGGGATTCTGCTTATGGAGAATTTCTGATTTTTCGTTGCTTTTTAAGGAAGCAAAAGAACTAAATATTTGATGGGATTTGAATACACTCCTGCCTCATGCTCTAAGTATGAACTCACCGTTTATTAACTACTTATTAGAACCTACTCCTGATAAGCCTTGAACAAAAGAGGATATCCTCTTTAAATAGGGTAATCCCTATAACATAGTGTGCAGTTACTAGTAAGTCTGATCTCACCAAACAGTTTTAGGTATTTTCTTTGACAAATTTCTTCAGATTTCAGTCTTAACTGTTTTATATAGATAACATCAGGGAAAATTAAGAAGAATAAAATTTGGTTAGCAAACTAAAATTTAGGCTTATATTAGTGCTTTTCCATTGTTTTCAGTGCATGACTTCCCTGTATCAAATTACTACAACATATCAGGAGTCTATAAAGTGCCCTTAAGATATTGATCATTTATATTCTTCAACTCAAAACTATATATATATATATATATATATATTATATATATATACACACATATATATATTCAATTTTTTCTGAACAAAGAAATATATACATTTCTGGCCAAAACCAGCATAAAATACCCACGTTTCCTTCATAATAATCCAAGTAATTGTCTTTGACTGACCAAAAGTGGTGGTTAACCAGGGCTAGTAAAACAATGAATGAATGGTTAACCAGGGCTAGTAAAACAATGAATGCAGTCACACACAAAAACTACATCACACATATATGCTCTACTGCCTCCATATTATCTCAGTGTATCCCA
This sequence comes from Talpa europaea, assembly GCF_964194135.1. Classification (NCBI taxonomy): domain Eukaryota; kingdom Metazoa; phylum Chordata; class Mammalia; order Eulipotyphla; family Talpidae; genus Talpa; species Talpa europaea. The sequence continues at coordinate 58,643,370 of NC_140075.1, read as the reverse complement.
TCTTTTCCTTTTCTTGCCTCTCATTCTCTCCTGATGCTTTCCTTTCAAAACTTTTCATATTTTTTTCTATATAGCTAGCTAACCATTTGCATATTAAAATAACATTATTCAAAAATTGTGTTGATGTATATATACACACATATTTTTGAAGTACATGCATATAAAAAGCATATATCATAAGACATAATCTTCATAATCAATTGTCACTTAATAATTTAATCGACATGTCAACAAATCTAAATCTGCATCATTACAATGGTCACATACATTTTGGTATGAAACTTATCAATCTCCTCTTTCTGCCTATTATGTCTTACTATTTTAATTTTTCTATTTCTAATTTTTTACTATAGATCATATAATGAGTGAATCCAAGTATATAATGTAGACATCTTCAACTATTCCATTTATATGTAGTGATAACAGATATTCTATTTTAAAATGTTACTGCTAGAAATTTTATTTGCTTTCAAATAGCACTTTACCAAAACTAACCTTTAAATAGCTGAAGACAAGTTGTCTTTATATTTACTTTATCTTTATCTGTAGTTTATCTTTATTTATCTTTTTTTTTTAGTTTATCTTTATCTGTAGTTTTCATATGATCTTAGTGTATCAAAATCAGTTTGTTTGAGAGAAGACACCAATACTTCCCTTTTTCTGTTTGAATTACCACTCCAGAACAGAGCTCTCAAAAGCACAGAATCTCCTTCAATCCTAGAAAAATACTGAAAAACTTCTTTCTGAGCCTTCTGATCTTTTCTTTGGGATTTCAAGTTTCATTTGATTTAAAGTAAGTCTAATAACCAAGATAATGGCTACATTCAAAAGCATTGGAAACTAACAAAGGACTAAGCTTTTTCATTTCATGATATTATCCCTATTAGATTCAACACGCTTTCCCTCATTTGCTGTTCACTGTCCTATGTGTAATTAAATGCTTGAGACTTCTCAGGTATGAAGTAAAATAATAATCTGAGAATGCATTCTCCTAGAGTATGTGTGGACAAATGTGAATAGGAATTTGAACATTTCAAATAAGGCTGACAAATCATGACAAGGAAAATGTTTTGTTGAATAAACAAGGCTAAACAAGCCAACTGCTGCCTCACAGAGCAGCAGCATTGGTAGCTGCGTGGGGAGAGGGAATGACTACTCAAAGTCCAAGTGGGTTGGAGCAATGAGAAGCCTAAAGGGGTACACTGGGAAGTAATGTGCTGCCTAGATCCAAAGGCAGCCTTTTATTTCTTAGAATCAAGTACAAAGGTGGGGTAAGTAGGTAGGGAGTGTACATGCATGGGGGATGTAAACTAGGGTGGAGTGATCAGGGTCTATTGCCTGGAGGTTCCATGATTCCTGCTAGTCAAAGCATATTATCTGTGTTCTTTATTCTTACCTAAAGTTCTGCTAATCTTTTCAAGTAAAGTATTTTAGCTGATTTGCTAGTCTGGTCATAATATCTGCCTGCTGTTTTCAGCAGATACTGGTTTCCCAGTATGTTCCTTATGCCTGGACTTTAGTCCTTGATGAGAGGCTTCCTACCTGACTGTATGCCTTGCTGACCAGTAAGAACTCTGGGTACTAAGACAATATCGCCGACAACAAGGAGGGCTGGGGATCCACAGCCAGAATTATTGCATAATAACGATGGGAAAGAAGTACCCTATTAGGAGAATGTTACGTTTTGCTCCTAATTCATCCAATACTCCTAATTCATCTAATACTTGCTGTATTCCCCCTGTGATTTTTTTCCTGTCTTTCCTAAATTCTGATTATTTCAATTCTCCTATTCCTTTATCTTCTTTTTATCTGCCTTCTCGGTATGTTTTCTACCATCACATTTTGGGATGTGCAACATATTTCCCACAAAGTCATTCATGAGCAAACAGGCAATGTTTAGTAACCATGTTTCCCAATTCTTTCTTATTTTCTATATTCAGGATTCTTCAGCTTCTCTACTGACTGAGTCGATGGTAGAGTAAATGACTCTGTGGTATCTGTATTTGTATTGACTGGACTTTCAAATTCATGGGAGATGCATCTTTTTCTCTTTTGGTTTTTTTCTGTTTTCTACATGGGAATTATCTTGGGAAACCTCTTCATTGTATTCATAGTAACTATTGACTCTCACTTACACTCTCCCATGTATTTCCTATTGGCCAACCTCTCACTTCTTGATCTAGGACTTTCCTCTACCACAGTACCCAAACTTATCTCTGATCTTTTTATTGACAGCAACATCATTTCTTTTCCAAAATGCATGGTACAGATATTTTTTATTCATGTCATTGGGGGAGTTGAGATGGTGCTTCTCATAGCCATGGCATATGACAGGTATACTGCAATCTGTAAGCCTCTCCACTACCTAGTCATTATGAGCCCCAAAATGTGTGTTTCCTTTGTAATGGCTGCATGGACAGTGGGGATAATTCACGCTGTATCTCAGTTTGTTTTTGTTATAAACTTGCCCTTTTGTGGACCTAATAAAATAGATAGTTTTTATTGTGATTTTCCTCGGGTCATGAAACTTGCTTGTGTAAACACTTATAAGCTAGAGTTTATAATCATTGCTAACAGTGGGCTTATATCAATGGCTACCTTCTTCTTCTTAATTATATCCTATATCTTCATTTTGGTCACTGTCTGGAAACGTTCTTCAGGGGACCTATCCAAAGCATTTGTCACACTGTCAGCTCACATAACTGTAGTGATTTTGTTTTTTACTCCATGTATGTTTCTCTATGTTTGGCCTTTCCCTACAACATCACTAGATAAGTATTTGTTCATTGTCGACTTTGCTATAACTCCTGTCTTAAATCCTGCCATTTATACATTAAGAAACAAAGACATGAGAGTGGCCATGAGAAGACTGAGCAAACGAATTATGGATTCTAGTGGGATATCAGAATGAATGGAACAAATGCAGAGTACAAGATGCTTCAGACTGACCAAAATACTGAAGGTCACTGGACTGTCATTATTATTATGGTAAGAATTACTATTTGGGGAGATACTCCAACAAAGATACACCCATAAAAACTGATTAGCAATTCAGAGATGACTTTATTTTGCTAACCACAGAGAATAAATTGACTTCATTACTTCCATTGAGAAGAGAAATGAGAATAGAAAATTGACCTATTTTTAATACAAGAAGAAATTTAATGAGTTTAAAGAATAAAATTAATCTTTAAATATAAATTTATGGGTGACATTTTTTAGGACTTGCTAATTACTCTAAATTATTTATTTATAAATAAATATATCATCATAAACTTACAGATTCAACAAATGAAATATGAGATGGGGTAAATCATAAAGAATATTTTTAAATTTCTATTTTAATGTTAGTTTAATTTAGATTAAGAAAATCAATTACATGTTACTTATGGTAAGCTCTGAATTCAAATTTGGCACTATCTTGAGCTGTCAGTTGAGGATGCTATTTTAGTTTTATGTTTAGAGTTGAGTGATAGCTGTTAGAGAATTTCTTTAACACTATCAACACTTTAATCATAGAAACATACTGAAATTATTTGAACTTTTGCCTGCCTCTCTATTATTCTAAAAATGAAGACCTCTAATATTCAATCATCCTAGGATGTGTATTTACATGCCCTGGTTTCTTTGAATGTGATTTCTGGGTCAGGCAAAAGATCCCCCAAGAGTTTATATCTCTGTAGTTGATAGTCTTGGATAAACATAAAGCCAAAATTTTTGAGGCACATTCAATTTAGTTGAGGATGTCTAGATTGGGAATAAAAATCTTTATGGAAGTTACACATAACATTTTTATTTGTTTCTACTGCTTTGTAAATAAAATCTGTGCAATTAAAAGAAACTAACACTGGGGCCTCCCTGGTGGTGCAAGGGGTTAAGATGCAGCACTATGAAGTTATCTGCAGCTACTGCAGCACAAATTCAATCCCCAGCCAGGGAGATGACACACATGGTGCAGCAGACCTCCCCTGACTCGCCCCCTGCTCCCCTCAGCAGTGTATTTCAGAAGATCTGCCTGTTCTGCTCCCTACTCTGTCTCTGGTTAATCCTCTCACCCACTGCATCTCTGGCCTGCGCCCCAGCTCTTGTATGCCTAAATAAATAACTGATTAAAAAAAAAAAAAAAACTAACACCTATGTTACTTTGTCCTATTTTTCTTGTAAACAAATCTCCTATGTAAACAAATCAATAATACTTTCTAATTCTTTACTATTCATTTGGATAGGAAATTCTTCTTTATTTAATCACTGCACACTACTCCCTCCTTCAAATATTCTAACTGGCTTCTGAAATAAAAGTCTCCTGGTTAACTCTTGGTGAATTCCTTCCCAGTATATTTGCTGAGTTTCTCTGATCAGTCCAATCATCAAGCTTAGTATTCCTCAGAATTCCATCTCTGGCTTTTCTCACACTGAACACTGTCCCTAGGTGACATCCATTCCCATGGCTTTAATTACCATGAAAAACCTAGGTTTTTTCAAAGTTTGGGTTCTATTCATTGAGTTCTTAATCCACAAGTGTAACTACCTACTTACTTGGATGCTTCACAAGCACCTTCCATTCAACAAGTCTAAAACTAAACTAATCATTTCCTTAAACCTGCTTCTCTTTGAAGGTTCCCAGTCACAATAAAATGACACAATGTTCACTCAGTTGATAAATTCAGTACCTGAGAGTAATAATGAACTCGACTCTCATTCTGATCCCCAACATTCAATAAATCAGCAAGTCCTATTAATTTCATCTTCTAAACACCTCTAAAATATGATTTCTTATTATCTTCTGCAGTGTCACCTTTTCTAAGCCTTCACATTATCTTTGGAATAGAACATTAAGTCACCTGGGAAGATATCCTATATTGCCAAAATCAACAAAGATATAAAATAATGATACTTCATTTAAAAAATAAATATTTAAAAAGAATATTAAGTTACCCACTTCAAATCTGATTTGTTTTAATCCCCATTGTCTTGACTTCCCTGAAATCTTCTCTAATCTTCAGGGCATTTCACTGACCAATCTGTCTGAGACATGTGCCCTTCACTCTTTACCTATTAATATCTACTTATTTACCAAATAGCATTTCCAACATCATTTGCCAGGAAGATTTCTCTGAACTCCTGGATCCAAAAGAACTCCTTCCATAGGATATTATTATATTAGTCCCTACTACCATTTTCATATTAGTCACATTCATAATTTCTTATTCAATATACATATTCTTTATTACACTTTAGATTCCATGTGAGAACTTACATTCATCATGTTTACTGCTATAACATCAATATGAAAAATGCTCAATAAACATTAATCACTGCATAAATGGATAAACCCAAATGAAGAGTGAAAACCTAGGAATGTGAATAATTTATTGAATAGTGTCATCTGGGCTTTCTTTTAGATTCAATTAAAGCTGACAGAAGTAAAGAACTCCCTCCTTTTGTTTCTCCTGTCTCTTTATTTTCTTGCTATCCTCTCCACAGTACTATGTAATGAAATCTTATGCATTCCTTTTGCAGTTTAGGTATATTCAAAGTTTGAGTCAATCTCAGCTGAAGCAGGCTGGAAATCATTTATCTCACACTTCGGTGGTATTCCTAGGTTTCAAATTCCACATTAACAGCTCTTGCTCCTTTGTTTGCCAAGGAGCCTTCTCCACTGCCAACCAAATACATGATCAATGCATTAGAAAATAGTCCTCAAATTACATCATGCTTTGAGCCTGGCTGGTCAACTACTTAGGACTTCATTTCTATCTAGATTCTCCCTCATTCATCTTAATATACTGTTTGCTGATAGTCTTCCACTTAGAACAAAGTCACATAAGGACAGGCACCCATTGGTATGATAGAATAAGTTACAGGGCATCCCTGGTGGTGCAAGGGGTTAAGATGCAAACTATGAAGCTGTCCGCAGCCTCTGCAGCACGAGTTCAATCCCCTGCCCGGCCAGGGAGCAACCCACATGGCGCAGTAGACCTCTCCTGACTCACTCACTGCTCCCCTCAGCAGTGCACATTGCAATCTGCCTGTCCTGTTCCCCACTCGGTCTCTGGTGAATCCTCTCGCTCCCCTCCTCACACCTCTGGCCTGTACCCCAGCTCTTGTATGCATAAATAAATCTTTAAAAAAAATAATAAGTTACAGAACTCTGTACTTTTCACTGTGCTACTAAAGAACAAGAAAAACAAAATCCCTCTAGTATCAGTTTAGTTGTGCTCCTTCTAGACAACTAAATTGCTTTACTACATTTTATATAAACTATAATTCATGTAACTGACCAGGCATTCCTATTATTCTTGTTTTTATACTTGTTTATAAATTTTGGGGGTCTCAATATTTTTCAAAAATTTCTTCTGCTACTCTAGAGAATATGATTCCCCTTGTTTCTGAACAAGAGAAAATTAAATACATCTCTAAACAAATACAACTCAAAAGAAAAATAAAGCCTTAGTAGTTTTGAGGAGTCCATCATAACCTGAAGGCCAAATTCTTACATACATTAAAGATAAAGCCAGCCTTTTCCAGACTGATCCAATAGCCTTGTGTAAGGTCAGGAACGGACACAGAGCAGGTTTTCTATGATCCTGCAGACTGGGTAAAGGAGGAGTCAGAGTCCTCAGTGGCTTTTTGCAGGCTTTTTTTAGGGTTTACCAGGTACACAGCAGGCAGGGGTACTGGGAGGCCAGGAGGCTGGCAGGCCTCCCAGCCCCCTCCGGTGATCTTCTGCTTCTCTTGCTTCTCTCTCAGCTTCTACTGGTGTCCCCGTGACACCGCCCTTAAAAGCCCAGTCGAATCCCATCTACCTATGCCCACATGCTACTCCAGGTGCCCGCCATCAGGCATGCATTCAGGACTGTAGGGTTCCGTCATCTATCCTAATGGCGGGAAGGTAGAAAAGCCTGATACCTTTTACCTTACCCTACACCTTGTCTCAGTGGCTTTGAATGATTATCTCCCTCTCAGGTAAACACAATACGATTATAAACAGCTCAAAATACCTCACTATATTTTCCTTTCTTTTAGGTTTGTATATGTTTTCACATGTCTTCTTAAGAAATTGACCATTCTCACTGGTGTAAGATGGTATCTCATGGTAGTTTTGATTTGCATTTCCCTGATTGCAAGTGATGTTGAACATTTTTTCATATGCCTGTTGGCCATTCGCATTTCCTCTTCAGAGAAGTTTCTTTTTAGTTCCTCTGTGACACTGGAAGGGATCATGCTCAGTGAAATAAGCCAAAAAGAAAAAGAAAAATACCGGATGGTCTCACTCATAGCAGGGATCTAGAAAACTTAAATAAGGGACCAGGAAAATGAATAACTATAAGAAAGTGAAAATCAAAATCAACAAAAACTATGAACCAGAGACACTTTTTGGGGGGTGGGAGGCGGGAGGGGAGGGATTGGGGTCAGAATGGGGGGATTGCAATAGTATGGGGAATATAAAAATAAAATTTATTAATTAAAAAAAATTAAAAAAAATAAAAATATAAAAAAAAAGAAAGAAAAAAAAAAAGAAAAGAAATTGACCAAATAAAATAGAAGTTTTACTTGCATCCAGTCAACTCTGGGAGGATAAAGGTTAAAAGTCTTCAAGCAGACCTTTATCCACATTACTCCAAAGTTTGACAATACATGTACACATTCACAGGTAAACATGATATAACTGATAACAGGTGAATGATCAATTTATTCCACAGTTATCAATTATAAGAATTATCTTCACATAGTACAGGTTAGAGATTTATTTTTTCAAGTATTATTTATGGAGCTATCTGCCTACTCAGGATATATTTTCATACCCTTATCTCAGTCTTTTCAGGCAAGTCACACCCCAAGTTCATATACCCTAAATTGGAAAATTTTAATACTAATCGACACATTATCTCAAAACCTTCCTTCTTCCCATCTGTTTCATCACCAGGCAATTCCTTCAATACTTCTCCCTTGGGAAAACCAATGTGACTCAAAGACTTAGTCCTCAGGAGAAATTAATGATGAGCTGGGTATTGGCCTTCTCTGCCGCATCTGTGGGTCACTCTCCAGTGCAGCTAGTTAGCTTCTTTTCCATTATGGAAAATCTTATATAAGGTTTTGTGTTTGGGGGAAAGGGATCACTCTTAACAGAAATGAAGACTAAGCTTTCTGAATCTCTCTTCTAAAAATACACATGACTGAACAGGCAGGTAAGAAAATATTTTTAAATTACAAAACAGTTTCTGTCATGGTTGCTTCCTTCCATCTCCCTCAACTTGCCTTCAATTTCTGCTCTTCTATAAAATATTTGTGTTGGAAATTTTCTGCTTTCTGAATTTTTTCTTTCCTTTTATTCCATATTATCTCTCTCCTCACATTTCAATCAATGAACTGAACTGAATCATCTTCTAAAAATTACATATACATACACTTTGATATTTTAATTTACTTAATGTGAAGATTTTTCAAGACTCACATGTTTCTGATTTCTGTGCTCTCCATCTCACTTTAAATATAATTTTCCATTGTGTGAAAACAGACATCTGGCCTCAGCTACTCCCATTCCTACTATTTAGGAACCAATTTCTATTTGAAAACAGAGGAAGGGAATCTCAGTTCTCAATTTCCAAGTTTCTGGTGTTTCTTCTCTTTTAATATTATGTTTCTGGACATTTGAAGGGCCCAGACAATGCCCAGTCTGAGAGGCTATGCTCAATTTTTAAAATATTCTGGTGCTACATCAGGAGATAGTATAGAAAGACCAGTATCTATAAATTCTGAAATGGAACTGTTCAAGAACTGGCCAGGTTATTTGAAGAACTGGGAAGAATAACATCAAATGAAAAAGGAAATAGTCTTGGGACCAACCTGGTGGCACAAAAGGTTAAGACACAGCACTATGAAGCTATCCACAGCCACTGCATCATAAGTTAGATCCCTCACCAGGGAGGTGACCCACATGGTGCCACAGACCTCTCAGGTCTCGCATGCTCCTCCCCTCAGCAGTGTATTTCAGCCAATCTGCCAGTTCTGTTCCCCACTCTGTCTCTGGTGAATCCTCTCACCCCTCTCACATCTGGCCTATACCCCAGTTCTTGTATGCATAAATAAATAAAACTTTAAAAAAGATAAAGGGAACAGTCTTTTAAGGAAAGGCCAGTTTTATTTTAAATGAAATAACTCCGGAGTGGAAAAATCTCTTCCAGCTAGATTGGAATAATCCTACCAAATAAAAATAATTCTAGATTTATGGGCCTCCGCTAGTGGCGCAGCAGTTGAGCGCTGGGCTGCAAAGCTGCCCGCAGCCTCTGCCGCACCGGTTCAATCCCCGGCCACCGACGAGGGTCCTGCATGGCGCAGACCTCTCCTGCCATGCCTGCTGCTCCCCTCAGCAGTGTATTTCGTCAGTCTGCCTATTCTGTTCCCTGCTCTGGTGAGTTCTTTCACCCTCCCATGCTTCTGACTGTACCCCGTGCTTGTATAAATAAATAAAAATAAATATTTAAAAAAATTATAATTCTAGATTTTTAATGATTTTTTATATTAAGGAGGTATACAATATTTTTGAAGAAGAGTACTGAACTGGAAGTTAGGCTGACTTCTGGTTCTGTTTCTGTAAATATATTGCTATAAATTCACTGAGTAGCCATTTAACCTCACTGGGTTGTTTCTCTACTTGTAGAATGAAGTAAATGGATGGGAAATCTGTGTTCTTTTCTACTTCTGTACAAATATAATTCTAATCATCTTTTCTGTTTAATATGTATCCACATTTCCTATTTAAAGATGTGCCCCCAGGCCCTGAAAGACTGACAAATTTTAAATCTCCAATAGAAAAGATGGCAAACTCTATGGGGAGTTGGAATCTGAAGAACTCCTGGGAGCGTCACAAAGTCACCATTGTTTCTGAAGAAGGCAGAAAAATGAAATGCATGGTCTTTTTCTCCAAACAAGTTTTCTGAAGTCATGATTTCTTCACAATGATAAATACTAATTCCAGATGTCTGAAACAGATAGGGTGGGACTTTCCTCATTTACCTAAATAATTACTTTTTTATACTTGGTTTGTCCACAGGAAGCATAGGCTTGTGGAAAAGTATCATTAAATTCAATTTCTTTACATATTTGTCAGTTACTATTTTGCTTCTTTAAACAAGTTAGTACCTATTTCTAGAATATTTATTCATCAAATTTTTTGAGCTTTTTCATTTACCAGGCATTATTTTAGGCAGGTGGTACAGTGTTGACCAAAGCACAAAGGGGGTGGGGAGGTTCCTACATTATGAACTTATATTTTGTTATTTTTTTAAATTTTTTTAAGATTTATTTATTTGTTTGTTTGTTTATTTGTTTATTTATATAAGCACTGGGTACAGTCAGAAGCGCGGGAGGGTGAGAGAATTCACCAGAGCCAGAGCAGGGAGCAGAACAGGCAGAAGGACCAAAGTACACTGCTGAGGGGAGCAGTGGGCGGCAGGAGAGGTCTGCGTGCCATGCGAGTCCCTCCTCCAGTGGCCGGGGAGCAGCTGGGGGTCGAACCCGCGCTGCAGAGGCTGCGGGCAGCTTTGCAACCCAGGGCTCAACTGCTGCGCCATGGGGGAGGCCCCATTATGAACTTTTATTTTATATTTATTAAAACTCTAAATATCAGAACTAGAGTAAGTAAAATACTTCCTGGATGCTAAAGAGATGTTTTTGATCAGTTATTGCCTAATTTTTTAGAGATGACTCACCTGCCAGTTAGCTAAACCATTATCTCTGCACCACCAAACCTCACTGCCACACCTATTATCCATATACTAAGTCTTAACTTTTCTAACAGTAACTTTTTTCCCACAGCTTCACTACTACTTCCCATCCTTTCAGTCAAAATGTATGTAAAATAGTATATAAAAATCCAAATGAGGTTCACAATCTTAATTATTCATAACGCTTCAATATGTGTTGACTTAAATAATGACAAATGGCTTAAGCAGAAATGCAGTTACATCAATGCCTCTTCTGATCACCTTTTTAATCTTCATAATTTCTCCTTTGAATTCTTATTCCTTCTCCTACATTTTTTGTTGTTCTACTCTTTTTCCATTCCATGTTCATTCTTCCTGTTTCTTTAGATTTTCTTTCCTGCTTATTCCTTATCTGTTCTACCACACTGATTATACTCATAGTGTAATTCTGTATTGTGAATGTCCCATTTTAGAATAATTAAAGATCATAGATCAAATTACATGCTACAAATGGTAACTTTTAGCCTTTTAGGTTGCTTCAGGTAGTATGAAAATTTCCCATTTAAACACTTGTTTACCACTCAAAAACTATTTTAGAGTATTAATTCAACAGTAGTGAGAATTTTTTAAATTGACTATTCCTTTTATAATGTCAACATTCACTTTAATGATGAGATTATCCAAGCATTGGATTTATATGTTTTATATCTTAGTTTAACGGGTAAAACATTTTTCTTAACCAAATAACATGGTTCTTTGGTCCACTATTTCTCCAAAGACACTGAATTCAGTAGTGAGCTTAGGAAGTTACCAGATAACTTCTGCTCACTGGAATAGAGGTCATTACCATGAAACCTCCCAGGGACGACTTTATTAACTCTATAATGCTCCCCTGATTAAATTCCCGTCACAAAAGCCACTGTCCACATGCCACTGCAACATGTATAATTTATATATGAATGAGAAATATAGTGATAGTAAAAATGAATTGAAAATGGTAAAACAGAGAAATTGAAAGTTCATTAGATAATGAAAAAAGGCAAAAGGCAATGTAAGAATTGATCAAGAGGTAACAAAAATAATTGAAAATTGTGGAAATAGGAAAGAAATCAAAGCTACTTGTCTCCAAAAGCTATAGCTTTCCCCAAATATTACCTCTATTCTCCCATTGCACTTTAATTCCTCTATTCATTTCACCATTTGTTGCATCTCTCTTAATATATTCCACTGCAATATTAATAATGGTGCTTACTGTGAATTGGATTCAGTTGTTTTTGTGGGTACTAGAACTCATTCCAAATGGCTAACCCTTGTCAAAGTAAAGCAGGGTCAATTACCTGGATGGGTTGAACTAAGAAGTTTCAACTTCAGGAGAGTTTTGTACAACGTCCAAGAAGTTTAATTAGTTTCATTTATTTACCTGTATTCCCCTCTTTAAATGTTTTCATCTGAGTCAATTTCTGGCAGTTTATAAAATGACTGATAGGATAAGAGGAGTATTAAAATGCTTTATTTCCTAAGCCATTCCTTCAATGATCCGTGATCTTTGCTGTTATCATAAAAAAAAAAAAACTAATATAAATGTGATGGGATGCTGAAAGATATTTCAAAATCTAAAAAGAGAATTTTAAAAGTTCTAAAAATATCAAATACAACTACTGTTATTTAAAGTTTTGGTGTATGCAAACTGTTTCCTTTATTGCACTTGATATTATAAAGAAACATCTTCCTAATGCTGTTATAAACTTATCTATTAATATTTATTTTAAGGACTACTATATCCCATTATGTGCATAGCTTTAAGCCTAATCTTTGGCATTTAAATTGTTCAAAGTTTTACCACCATAAAGTTTGATGAATACTTTTGTAGCAAAAACTTATTCTGTACAAACAGAATCCCATAAGGAATAGTATTGTATCGAATAATATAGACTTAAGATTCTTTATGTATGAAGATACTATTTCACTAAGAAATTGACAGTTTTCATAGTACTATCGTAAAACTATTTTCTATATATGAAAAAAATAGCATTACATTTGATTACATTTAATTTCTAAGGAAGATTTTTATGTAGATGCATACACATACATATATAATTTTTATTTCTTAATTCTCTCTTCATATTATTTGTCTGTTTACCTACTAGATCCTAGTGCTTTAAATGACTGGTTTGATTTTTTTTTTTAAAGATTTATTTATTTATTTATACAAGCACTGGGTACAGTCAGAAGCGCGGGAGGGTGAGAGAATTCACCAGAGCCAGAGCAGGGAGCAGAACAGGCAGAAGGACCTAAGTACACTGCTGAGGGGAGCAGCAGGAGGCAAAAGAGGTCTGCTCGCCATGTGGGACCCTCCTGTGGTGGCCGGGGAGCAGCCGGGGATTGAACTGGTGCTGTAGAGGCTGCGGGCAGCTTCACAACCCAGCGCTCAACCACTGCGACACCGGGGAGGCCCCTGGTTTGATTTTTTTAATATTATGAATATATCAACATTTTGTCTAGAATTCCAAGTTCAAGTATTATTTATGCATAGGTCTGGAATTTAATAGTTTTTAAGGACATTTAGGAAATAGGCTTCAGAGGGTACTTAACTGGTAGTATGAATTTTATGCTCATTTCAAATTTTTACTTCATTATATTATTCTTGATTTTGTCTTTAAAGATTGTCCTTTTTTATTTTTAAGGCCATTTTTGCATGCTCATATATACTCTTTAAATTTTCTTGGATTCAACTTTTATTTTTGGTTTTAATTTTTATTATTTTCTCTCACCTGAATTCCTTGAGCATCTTTTCCACATTCTTTTCTAGCTTGAGTTGCCTGATTAGTTCACATATCTGAATAAATGAGATTATTTAAAGCAATAGCTTTCCTCAAAGTCAGGTCATATTACATTAATTGATATACCCTGAGAGCCCATTATTTTATAATCTCCTAAAATTAAGTAAAAGACCATTAATAACCAATTTAATCAATCAATATTTTAGCCCATTCTTTTTAATGCCTTTAAGTTGACCCTTCTCTTCTTTTCAGGTCATTTCAGCATCTCCCCTTCAATGGACCAATTAAATTAAATTCAATGGACCAAGTAAACAGCTCTGTGGTAACGGAATTTGTATTACTAGGACTTACACATTCCTTAGGAATGCAACTCTTTCTTTTTTTTTTCTTCTCTCTATTCTATGTGGGAATTATTCTGGGAAACATCTTCATCGTGTTCACAGTGATTTTTGATTCTCACCTCCACTCCCCCATGTATATTCTTCTCGCCAACCTATCACTCATTGACCTAGGCCTTTCATCTACCACAATTCCTAGGATGATATCTGATCTTTTCAGTGACTGTAAAATCATTTCCTTCCACAACTGCATGATACAAATGTTCTTTATCCATGTCATGGGAGGAGTTGAGATGGTGCTGCTCATCGCCATGGCGTATGACAGGTACACAGCAATCTGCAAGCCTCTCCATTACCTAACTATCATGAATCACAAAATGTGTATGCTTTTGGTAGTGGCTGCTTGGATCACTGGAGTGATTCATGCTATGTCTCAGTTTGCTTTTGTCATAAATTTACCTTTCTGTGGTCCTAATAATGTGGGGAGTTTTTACTGTGATCTTCCTCGAGTTATTAAACTTGCTTGCAAGGACACTTACAGACTAGAATTTGTGGTTACTGCCAACAGTGGCATCATCTCGATGGGAACCTTCTTTTTCTTAATTGCATCATATATTTTTATTCTGGCTACTGTCAGACAACATTCTTCAAAGGACTTATCTAAAGCATTCTTCACTTTATCAGCTCATATTACTGTAGTGGTTTTGTTTTTTGTTCCATGCATGTTTCTCTATGTGTGGCCTTTCCCTATAAAGTCACTGGATAATTTTTTTGCCATTGTGGACTTTGTTGTCACTCCAGTATTAAATCCTGCTATCTATACTTTAAGGAACAGAGATATGAAGCTGGCAATGAGAAGGCTAAGTCGACAGGTAGTAAGTTCTAAGGACATGACATGAAAGACTTCACTGATGAAAGTACAAGATGACTGTCATGAACCATCAGCCTCCTCATGAGCATGGTAAAAACCATGAACTGTGTACATTTTCATTATTGCCTTTAAAAAACTGAAACATCTACAGAAAAAAAGAGGCATTCAAAGAATTTCATTTTCAGATAGAGTTGCAACAATTTTTGTAAATTCTAAAAAATAAAGTATTGTGTACTTCTATCTAACCCACATATCTAAATTGTAGTTACCATCAATGACCACGTTTAGCTTTCGTAGATACGATGAGAAATCAATCAATATTTCTCATGGAAATTATGTATGTCCAATGGATAAAGTGAGTGTATGTAAACCAGTAGACATTAAAATGGAAGAAAAAACCATTCTCATCCTAATTATATTTTAAGTTAGATAAATAGGCAGTCATTACTATGTTACAATTCTTAATTGGTTTCAGCCTTTTCTTTGACTGTCAATATATTTTGTACAATGTTATTTTTGAAACAAATTCTATTGTTTTGCATTATGCAAAATTGTCTGTGCTCCATATTTTTCAGTAGAAAAATTCTGTTGCCTCTGCAGTCTTCCTCCAAGCATTTCTTGATTCCCTCTAAAAAATATGTCTACAGTTAATTTTAAAAGTATCTTAAGGGACATATTTCCAAAAATAGGGTACCCCAATCAGATCTCAGCTTGTTTAATGTGCCTGTTCTTAAACTAAGGCACTTAATAGTAAGAGATAATTGACATCTTCACCTGAAATGTCTAAGGAGCACAACTGGTCTAGGAGCACAATTGAGAGATGAAGTGAATGTATTTTTATGAATGATTTAAGGACCATTAATTGTGAAGACTCACCTGAGTTGAGTTGTGATGATTCAACTTTTAATGATAATTAGAGGTACTCAATAAAATAATAAATGACATGAGTCTTCTTATTAATGGTTAAGATGTTTTTCTTATATTTTATCCACAAATTGATCATTAGAATTTTATGCTATCAAACTCTGAAGCATTATTACTTTTTGTCTTATTAGTCCCTTTGGATTTTAATTTTGCCTCTTTATCTTATTTTAAGTAGTTTACTACAAATCGTAAAAAGTGTAAGGTAGTAAAGATACCTAACTAAGCCAAGAAATAGTGACAACTGCCTTTAACTCAAGAAGCAGCTGTGTGTTTCCTCATGAGAGGACCTGTTAGCGTATAAAAGCTGCCTCGGTACTCAATGCTCAGGCTGGCTATTTCCAGTTCACTTCACCCGCCCCTGGTCACTTTCATTAATGACTCTTAACTAATCGAATGGTATATTAAGGAGGACAATTCATATAGATTTTTCCTGTCAGAAATTTTATGCTATAAGAGATACAAATAGAAGGAAAATCTGTAATCTTCTTTGCTCTGAAGGTTGCCGAGTATCTTCCAGTTATGACGGAGGTAAGTGAAATGGTGAAAGCGAAATACATTAGCAGAATGAAACAAATTATAGCATTTTATTGGAAATGAGATGCTTTCATTAAAAATAATATACTCTGCAAAATTCAACTGCATGTTTAGCTTCAGGAAACACAGAATAATCTCATGAGGTTGGCTTAAGGACTTACAAGAGTTGGTATAAATAACATTAGCAGGATAGCCCTTGCTGTATTATATTAGCAACAACTGCCCAATTCTGAACTTTCTAGACTAATCTATTATTTCCTCTCTAATTGAGGTTCCTTTTATTCATATTTCCCCAAATTGAGTGTTCTCTTAACTCTTTCCCTACCATGCTGAGAAGGAAAATGATTGTTCATGACTACCCTTAGACTTCTTTTTTATACTGGGAAAAATTTTTAAATTGTTAAATTTTTAGAGAACTTTGAAAACGGTAATATGAGCTTTTTGGACAGGGCTGAGGAATGAGATTCAGGGTAATGAAGAGAAAGGTGTATGGGATATGGTATAATTGTGATTAAGAGAACAAAACATGGACACTCAGCTCACTAAGAAATTTAACAGGAATAACCCTTTATCCACTCATGTCTCCCTTATCATTTTCCCCTCCTCTCTTTTACATCTTACTTGCTTGCTGACTTAATCACTACACCTTATCCTACAAGTCTTCTGATAGCCATGTTTCTACTTCTGGCTACCATTTCTCTTACTGAACAAATGCTTGAAACAGTAGTTTTCTCTCGCCAAAAACAAGTGGAATAGCTTATAAGTCATTTGTGTAGTCACTTTTCACTCTAGCTTAGTAGACAGCCACTTAAAAGGATGCCCCAACAATACCCCTAGATGTGTAGACAACTATCATTTTCCTTTACCTCCTTCCAAACTTATTCCTATTGTAAAAGTAATTCATGTCATATATTGCCATACTAGTGCTCATCAAAATATCATCAGAAATAAGATGACAATGCTCACCATTACTCAGAATAAAAACATTAGCCTCATAATTTTTCATATTCCACATCCTGTTCACAAATATCTGTCTTACTACCTTAGTAATGGCTATTGTGCACTGCACTGACTACAATTTGTTAGAAATGCTCATAATTCTTCAGTAATTCTTCACTATTTCATAATAAATAAAAAATTCTTAGTAGGCATGACAAAACCATTTTTCAATTTTATCTTCTTTTAAACTCCTTTACATTTCATGCACATTTTATTACATTTTTCTCACGTTTTTATTTCAGCTATGACTTCCCTTTCTTTTATCCTTTATTTCAGTTTTTAAATTATTTTTCTGTTATTTTATTTATTGTTATTTTATTTTCACCATTGAATTCGGCTTAACTTCTTTTTCTTTTTTTTCTTTTTTTTTAATTTTTTTATAGAGGCATGCTTTATTTATTTATTTGTTTGTTTGTTTTGTTTATACATGCACTGGGTACAGTCAGAAGCGCGGGAGGGTGAGAGAATTCACCAGAGCCAGAGCGGGGAGCAGAGCAGGCAGAAGGACCTAAGTACACTGCTGAGGGGAGCAGCGGGCGGCAGGAGAGGTCTGCGCGCCATGTGGGACCCTCCTGTGGTGGCCGGGGAGCAGCCAGGGATCGAACTGGCGCTGCAGAGGCCGCGGGCAGCTTCGCAACCCAGCGCTCAACCGCTGCGCAACCAGGAAGGCCCTTAACTTCTTTTTCTAAGCATTTTTGTTTAACTTAAACTTCCTCTATGGCTGAATCTCTACATCTGTCTTAGTCTTCTATGTTTTCCACAAAAGTTCCTAGAAGCTATAAGAATTATTCTGAAATTGCATGCTTCCTCATTCCCAAAGAGTTTTAGAGTAACAAGATTTTGAGAATTTTTTTTAAAGATTTATTTATTTATTTATACAAGCACTGGGTACAGTCAGAAGCACGGGAGGGTGAGAGAATTCACCAGAGCCAAAGAGGGAGACAGAACAGGCAGACTGACTGAAATACACTGCTGAGGGGAGCAGCGGGCAGCAGGAAAGGTCTGCGCGCCATGTGGGACCCTCGACCGGTGGCCGGGGATCAAAGTGGCACTGCAGAGGCTGCAGGCAGCTTCACAACCCAGCGCTCAACCGCTGTGCCACCGGGGAGGCCCGGTTTTGAGAATTTTTGGTCCAATGCACTCTTCTAAACATGGGAACAAAGGTATATAGGAAATTGACAATCAATTATTTTATTATGATTGCTATTTCCAGAATACAAGTAAAAATGTTTAATGATTATTGTGCAAATAGGATTTATTAATCAGAAGATGATAAATCTAATTACTGATAACTATCTAAATCTATCGAGCAGTTATTAAATATAAAAACTGTGCAAAACAAACATTTACTATTTCATTTGAAATTCAAATAACCATAAGAAGTGAACATAACTAGTATCCACATTCACAAAAGTGGTAAAATAAGTCTTAAAAAGGTCCAAGGTCCAAAGACTATATATACCACAACTTACTCATTTGTCCTTGAGCACTTGGGCTGTTTATACAAGTTAGCTATTGTAAATAGTGCTGCAATGAACACAGAAGTGCATTATATGTGTTTTTGTATTCTTAGGTTTGATACCTAGGAGTAGAACTGCTGGATCATATGGTAGATCTATTTTTAATATTTAGGAACCCTCCATGTTATTTTCATATAAGGCATTGACTAGTCTACATCCTGCCAACAGTGTACAAGTGTTTATTTTTTTCAACATCCTCACCAACATTTGTTTCTGGACTTTTTGATCTGTGTCATTCTCAGAGGTGTGCAATGGTATCTCATTGTGGGTTTAAAAAAAAAAAAGATTTATTCATTTATGCATACAAGAGCTGGGATACAGGTCAGAGATGCAGGAGGTGAGAGGACTTACCAGAGACAGAGTGGGGAACAGAACAGGCAGACTGACCGAAGCACATTGCTGAGGGGAGCAGCAGGTGAGTAGGGAGAGGTCTGCTGTGCTATGTGGGTTGCTCCCTGGCCGGCCGGGGATCAAACCCGTGCTGCAGAGGCTGCGGACTGCTTCATAGTGCAGTGCTTAACCCCTTGCACCACCAGAGAGACCTTCTCATTGTGGTTTTGATTTGCATTTATTTGTTTGATGATATGAACTCATCATTTCCAACAACATGGATGGAACTGGAGGGGATAATGCTAGGCTAAATAAGTCAGAATGAGAAAGACAAGTACTGCATGCTTTCACTTATATATGGAATATAAAGAACCAAAAAAGAGGGTCAGTCAAAAGCAAACTACTAACAAACCCTAGAAATCTGTCTGCAGAATTAAACTTACAGGGGTAGGGGGATTGTGGAAAGCAAAGTATGGAGGGGTCCTAATGGATTATGGTGGAAGACTATGGGTACCTTGGTTGTGGGTATGGTGTGGTAACATACATCTTAAGAGGTGTGGTACTATATGTCTGAATTACATAAAGTATTGTAAACCAATTTTACCTCAATAAAATTTAAATAATAAAAAATTAAAAATAAAGACTATATACAAACCCATATAACTGCCTCACATAGCAAAATTGTAAATGAGGATTTGTTTGAATGTGATGGATTTCCAATTACTACACATTAAAAAAAAGCCTTGGTAAATATGAAGCTCATACAATTTTTGTATATAAGAGCTAAGATGTGGGCTAAGAATATAAGCTGTTTTCAGATTTACAAAAAAAGGGGATAAAGGTAGGTGATAGTATGGACTTAGAGAGTACAATGGACAGTTATTTTATTAGTAATATGCCCAGCAAAAAGTGCAAACACTGCAAAAACTTGGAATATATGACTATAAGGCATAGTCAGTGGGGGAGTGTGGGATAAAATGTTGAGTCTACATTGCTTGCATTTTGAATATCTTTATAACAAACTATAGAAAGTCATTATGAGTGAGCAGAATTATTGAAAATGAAGCTTTGAATTTCAATATAACTCTGACTTCCTTCTTATTATCTTCTCCAAGGTGACTACAGAGATTATTTCCTGGAACGAATCAATAAGTGAAACAAATCACTCCATGGTGACTGAGTTCATTTTTTTGGGACTGTCCGATTCTCAGGAACTGCAGATTTTCCTATTTGTGTTCTTTTTTGTATTCTATATAGGAATTGTGTTTGGAAACCTTCTTATTGTCACAACTGTAACTTCTGACTCCCACCTGCACTCACCCATGTACTTCCTGCTCGCTAACCTCTCACTCGTTGATCTGTGTCTGTCCTCAGTTACAGCCCCTAAGATGATTGCGGACTTTTTCCGTAAACGCAAAGTTATCTCTTATAAGGGCTGCCTTACTCAAATATTTCTCCTTCATTTATTTGGTGGGACTGAGTTGGTGATCCTTATAGCCATGGCCTTTGACAGATATATAGCAATCTGTAAACCCCTTCGCTACACTACAATTATGCGAGGCAATGTATGTATTGGCATTGTGACAGCTGCATGGGGGACTGGCTTCCTACACTCAGTGAGCCAGTTGGCCTTTGCAGTGAACTTACCCTTCTGTGGTCCCAATGAAGTTGACAGCTTTTATTGTGACCTTCCTAGGGTCATCAAGCTTGCCTGCACAGACACATACAGATTGGATATCATGGTCATCGCTAACAGCGGTGTGCTCACTGTGTGTTCTTTTGCTCTCCTCATTGTCTCCTACACTATCATCTTAGCGACCATCCTGCATCGCCCTTCAGACAGGTCTACTAAGGCTCTGTCCACTTTATCTGCTCACATCACAGTTGTTCTTTTGTTCTTTGGACCATGTATCTTCATTTATGCCTGGCCATTCCCCATCAAATCATTAGATAAATTTCTTGCTGTGTTTTATTCTGTGGTCACTCCTCTCTTGAATCCAATAATATACACACTGAGGAACAAAGACATGAAAAGTGCAATGAAACGGCTGAGAAAATGGAATGTGAATTCTAGGATAAAATCTTAGATCTTAGACCAATCTGAGATAAGGACATAGCATATTATCAAACTGGTAAATTACTTAGTAAAGGTCATGAAAATTTTACCTTTCATTTTCTTAGCAATTGTCAAAGAACTTTTACATACATTGCCTCAATTTACCCTTTGACAATCTTGTACTTTAAATATTTAGGTACAGATGGAAGTTTAATATCATGCTTTGCAAATATCTCACTAATTCTCAGAAATATGAAAGACATAAATGTGTTAGAATTTGTACAGCCCTTTGTGTTCCTGAGTGACACAGAAGGTAAGAGAAGATAAAAACTAGCCTAGTTTCTAAGATTTTGTTAGATTTTTGTTTGGCTCAATTTCCCTAAACTCATAAAGGTGCCACACACCTAACCAAAAGCTACACTTAGTGATAAAAAATATATGTCAACTTTTTTTTTGACCATCTAATAAAATTATTATGAAATTAGCATTATTTTTATATCTTCATAATCAGCATTTCTCTTTAAATGCTGTATGTACATAACTCAAAAAGGAAAAGCTGGTGAGGTGATTTTAAGAAAACAATTTTTCCTAAACATTTAAGTGTTAGTAACAGTCTACATTGAGTACTTTTATATATTTAATTAATTAAACACAATCACATTGGATTTCCTAAAGTACATCAAACATCTTAAAAAACTAACAAAACATTATCAAATGCTTACAAAAATTATTATATAACATTGATTTTTAAGTTGCGAATACCATGCATATAAAGTTATTCATCATATCCACATTTTAATTATTATTTTTATGAGGTTTAAAAAAATTCCTATTCTGAATTTAAGTTCACCACCTATCACTGTAACACTATGTCACCTATTACTATAATATTATGTTACCTATCACTATAACAGGCAT
The DNA here is from genome assembly GCF_964194135.1 of Talpa europaea. Classification (NCBI taxonomy): domain Eukaryota; kingdom Metazoa; phylum Chordata; class Mammalia; order Eulipotyphla; family Talpidae; genus Talpa; species Talpa europaea. Next base: position 58,621,394 of record NC_140075.1, on the reverse strand, counting down.
GAAGTACTTTATAAAGAGTTATAGGAAGAGTGAGTCTGACAACAAGAAATTTGCCTTATAGATACCTATAATATTTTGGTATATATCTGCTCACAGAGCAATAAACAGTATTTAGAGAGATCCAAGTTTTTCAGCATGTCAGCACAAAGTATATCATTTGGACCTATCTATGTCATTTTCCACTGTTAGTTTTTAAGAGTGCAAGATTGTGTGTTTGTTTGTTTTTCTTTTTTTAATGATGTGTCATTATTTTATATCCTGCTTTGTTTTTCACAATATGGCATTTCTCCCCTCAAGTGTGGTCACCCTAGTTTTCCTACCACCAGAGCATCATAGTCCTTCACAATAGTCTATTAAAAGCAAAAATTTCCAAGTTAAAAAGAGATGGCTTCAACTCTACTTAGCCGTACAAACCATAGCAATGGGCACATTGTTTAACATTCATAAGCTTCAGTTTTCAGTATTCATATATGTAAAAGGGAGATAATTCTTATACACAAGATTATTTAAGGGTAATGAAACAATAGGGTAAGTAGCATATCTGGTGGCATATTTTCAGGATTCAATAATTATTAGGAACTAATTATTATTAAGATCATATAAATTCTATAAATCCACAAGCCAAGTTCTCAACATTTATTTTATGCCACATGCTCAAGGGATAGGGCCCATTCCAGTTTTAACAGATGTTCATTTGAGGGCATAGCAGTTAAGTGGAAGCGTACAGATTTATGTGAAAGCATGTACTCATGCACAGATACTCTATCCCCCTAGGAAGGATGCCAAAAAGACGATGTAGAAGTGGAGAAAAGTATCGGTTAAAGAAATGCTTGACAAGTGAGTGACAAATAGCTGTTCTATGGTAAGAATCACTAATTATTACTAATTCTAAGTAGAAAAGGAATGTAGTTTTTCAAAGTGTGGTGTGAATTAATAAGGAGAACCAGATGATGAAAGGATTAGGATTATGTTTACCCAGAAAAAAGAGAATAGAAACTCCATGAGTAGCTTAAAAGCAGAAGAAAATTAGTATATGATTAATTATAGTCTCTCAAATTGGTGGAGAAATGAAGGACCTATTAATATGATAGTGGAATAACTGGATAGTAAGATGGAAAAAGATAGATATATTGGAACTAATCCTCATGCCAGGACAATTTCTCAATGTATTCAAATATAAATCTACATAAACAATTTTAAAATGCAAATATCTTTATAATCCATGGATATAATAAATATTGATAACATGAACCTTATTAACTACAATCAATATTTTACTACTTATCAATATTACCACTATACTACTGTACAGTATCAACTACTTATCAATAAATTTAACAACATAAAATTAAAGATTTCACTGCATCATAAAACTATGAGAAAAGTAAAAAAGATCAATCATACACTAGGGGAAAGTATTTTCAACCCACATCAAAAGATTGATAGTTTTTTTTTTTTAAGATTTATTTTATTTCTACAAGAACTGGGGTACAGGCCAGATGTGTGGGAGGGTGAGAAGACTCATCAGAGACAGAGCAGGCAGACTGACCAAAACACATTGCTGAGGGGAGTAGCTGGTGAGACAGGAAGGTCTGACACACCATGTGGGCCACTCCGTTACTGGCAGGGATTGAACCGCCACTGCAGAGGCTGCGGACAGCCTCACAGCACTGTGCTCAATGACCTGCGCCACCAGGGAGGCCCAAAAGATTAATAGTTTTTTTGTTTTTTTAAAGATTTATTTATTTATTTATACAAGTACTGGGTACAGTCAGAAGTGCGGGAGGCTGAGAGAATTCACCAGAGCCAGAGCCGGGAGCAGAACAGGCAGACTGACAAAGTACACTGCTGAGGGGAGCAGCAGGCATGGCAGGCGAGGTCTGCGCGCCATGTGGGACCCTCCCCTGTGGTCAGGGATCGAACCGGCGCTACAGAGGTTGCGGGCAGCTTCGTAGCCCAGAGCTCAACCACTGCGCCACCAGGGAGGCCCAAGATTAATAGTTTTAATACACAAAGAACTTCTAAAAAAAGAAAGCATAAGATGGGCAGAATAAATGAATTTACAGTTCATATAAAGGAGATAATTCTATACACATGAAAAAATGTTCAAACTCTCTCATATTAAGATATATGCAGAGTAAAACTAAAGTAAAACATTAATTTTGACTTGAAAGATATCAAACATCTGATGTCAATATTTAACAATATAACTTGTTGGTAAAGCTATAAAAGGCATTTATAAGGATTCTTGATGAAAATAAAAAATGGTATAAATTCTTGACATTTCTGCAAAATTGACTATGCTACTAACTTTTGGTCCAGCAATTCTATTTCTATTCTCTATATTTGCAAAAATATAAAATTATCAATGTACAAGTTTACTTGTTGGTGCATCATTTTTAAATGCAAAAGAATGGAAAACACCCAAATGACAATAAGGACTACATAAATTATGTGCATATATTATACACCATTAAGCTACTATATAAATGACTGAGAAATATTTCCAAGTACTGCTCTGAAAAAAATCTATAAGGTATATGATAAGTGAAAACAGGAATTTCATTAGAATATCTTTAGTATGCTAAATTGTATGCTAAAATGTGGAGATGTATATACATGTATATGGAAAATTTATATGCATGTACAACTTACACATTTTATAAATACAGACATACATATACTTTAAATGGTAAATAAAAAGTAATTTTAAATGTTTTTTTTAAGGAGGGAGGAGGAAACAAGGCAAAGGAAAAGGATAAAAGCTAGATTTTTCTGAATGTCTTATTTTATAACTTGTCTTTGAAAGCATGTAAATGCTTTTACATAAATAAAATTACATAAATTTTCACCTTCTGCTATATTATGCTGGTTGGCTCCTGTTACTACAGAGGTGACCTCACCTCATTTTTTTTTTTTTTCGTTTTTGGTGACTTTCATGCTCAAATCTCCACCTTTCTTACAATGTAGCTCTTTGATTTTTCTTTCTCTCTCACTCAACAACATAAGTGTGGGTCTAGTTTGTCCCCAAAGCCTGCCTTGTTCATAAGCATCTGATTCTAGGCACTTTTCACCAACACCTGAGATGTATGGGCCTGAAATAATTAGGCATCCTTGCAAAAGTCGGATAGATGACTCTTTTTCCTCTTTCTTCCTCCATGGATCGACTTATTCAGAACAGCCATGAATATTCCACCAGACCGAAAGTAAATGTACTCAGTCCGAAATTAAATGTACTCACTTCTACAGAGATGAGTACAGTGAAAAAGAAAATTAAGGTCCAAGTCAAGAACAGAACAGAATCCTGTTCTTTCAAATCCAGTGTGTATACTCAGTAATAGATTTCAGAGGCAGAAATACCTTCAGCCTCCAGAAGATGAAAGAAATTTCCAACATTATCCTGAAATTTAGCTGCAGACAGGTTAAGACCTGGACCCAGACATAGAAAGTGAAATAGAATAGGTGGCAGAACAACAACTGGCCAAAGTATTAAACAGTTTGACTCAGGTCTCAAAACCTACAGAATACCCAGGACTCTGTATCTATCACCAGTGATGATTGGTGCATGTTTCTGAAGCCTTCCAAAAGCAGCCTGGAATGATCAGATGGTAATTAATAGTTCAGAACTGCAGAGAGAAATTTGTACAAAGATGTATGATGAAAGATTGTTCATATTTTCTGAGACTGGGACTATTCTTCAAAACCTCAATTGTGAAGTTTGTGTCAATGCTTCATTGATTTCTTCTGCCCTTTTACTCTGTTTTACTATGACCCCTAATTTTTTTCATTCTTCTAATTTTTTTAGAAAGATGTTTAGTGTTATGCTGCATCATGATAGTAATAGTGCCAGTTTAACTGGTTAGTTTATAACTTTAAGTAAAAATAAAATATATATTTTAGTTAAAAATTAAAATGAAAAGAAATTTCATGTACACTCATGCACATGCACACACACAGGAAAAAGGCTTTGCTGACAATATCTGCTGAGGTCAGATCTAAGCTGTAGCTGAAGGATCGTTTGCAGTCTGGGGTTTCTGAGAACAGTGTTGATAGAGTCTACATTGAGATGATGGTGATGGGTGATCACCCACACATCAGCTAAAGGAGTTGCAGCAAGCAAAAAAGTGTATGCCCTGGATACTCTGTAGCAGCAAAGTCCTCACCACTTACCTACCCTGCCTTCACCCCAGGCCCTGCGTTCCTGGAATACCACCCTCTTAAGTTTCAGCCACTGTGACTGGTAATGAGCCCTTATGATAGAAAACAACAGAAAGCACAGCATCCAAAGATAATACGTCTTTCAAGTAAAACAAGAGGCCATCGCAGCAGGGCTGGGAAGGAAAACAATCTAGCCTAATCCACAGAAATAAACCGAAGCAAATGGACACAAAGGACTATAACAATGAAAATAGCAAAAATTGGCTAGGCCCAACAGGGCAAAAGAGGAGGTTCTATTCTTCATTCCTGAGAGGAACATACAATAGCTAATCAGAGGAACAATATACCTGGAGATTCCTGTGGCCTAAGGAAAAAATAAAATACTACTTGGACATAAGACACTGACACAGACTACCAGGAAGGGCATGGAGAAGATTCACGTTTCAAACGGTACCCTAAAAAATGCAAGGAAAGATTCCCAACCTGGGTAGGTACTAAATATACAACCAAAACCAAGATACAACATTGTGAAACTACCAAGAATACAAAACAAAGACTTGAAGATCTGCTAGAGAAAACAAAAAGGCAACCTATAAAGTAACTCCCATGAGACATCAGAATTGTATAGGAAAAAAACTAAAAGTAAGGAGAGAATAATATGACACTTTCAAAACAGTTATATATAAAAGCTGCCTGTCATGTATACTCTAGCCTGCAAGACTCTGCTTCAGATATGAGGTAGACATAAAGGCCTTCCCAGACAAACACCAGCTGAAGGAGTTTAAAAAATCTAGACCTTCCCTGTAAGAAATATTGAATGGACATATAGTATCTGCACTAAACAAAAGAAAATCCAAAACCTCTGAACAAGGTAAAAAAATCAACAATTAAAGACATAATGGAAGGAGCAAATAGTCATATATCAATAATTACCCTAAATGAACTCACCAATCAAAAGACACCGAGTGACTGGTTATTTCAGAAAACAAAGACCAGCTTTCTGCTGTCTCCAGAAGACCCATCCATCTAACGTTCAAAGATGAGCATGGGCTCAAAGCAAATGGTGTAAAACAATACTACAAGCAAAAGGTAGCCTGCAAAAGGCAGGGACAGCCATACAAACATCACATAAAATAGACAGCTGAAAAAAAAAAAAGGGAAACAAGAGACAGGGAGGGAAATTATGTAATAATAAAGGGATCAATATATCAGGATAACAATAAACAAGTTTAAAAGCTGAAACTGTCTGCAACACAATAGCATAAGGAGATTTAAAAACCCAATTTTCATCAGTAGATATGTCAATAAGACAGAAAATCAACAAGGAAAACAATCACCTTAAATGAAAATTAGAACACATGGGCTTAATATACATTTGTAAGGCACACAACCCCAGAAAACTGACTACGCATTCTTCAGCAGAGTACCTGAAACATTCCCAAGAGCTGACATATTGGGTCTCAAAATAAATGTCAACACATTCATAAAGACTGAAATCATATCAAGTATCTTCTCTCATTACAATGATATCAAATTAAAAATCATAAAAAGAAAGGGGGAAAATCCTGCAGTATGTGGTGACTGAAGAACACACTATTGAATGAGTGTAGTGCAATGAGGAAATCGAACAGGAAATGGAAAGATTCTGAGAGACAACTGAAAATGAAGAGAAGGTAGATATACTGAAACTATGGGATGCAGCAAGTACAGTAATAAAATGGAAATATATAGCAATACAGGCCCACATCAAGAAACATCTAAGATCTCAAATAAATAGTGAAACCTTATACCTCAAATAACTAAAAAAGGAAGAAAAAGCAGAATAAAAAAGTCAGTAAAAGGAAGGAAATAATAAAAACTAGAGCAGAAGCAAACAAAATAGATATCATAAAGACAGTTCAAAAGATCAAGGAAGGGCCTCCCCGTGTGGCACAGCAGTTGAGCGCTGGGCTGCTAATCTGCCCAGAGCCTCTGCAGTACCACCAGTTCGGTCCCAGGCCACCTGGTGAGGGTCCCACACTTCGCGCAGACCTCTCCTTCCGCCTGCTGCTCTCCTCAGCAGTGTACTTCGGTCCTTCTGCCTGTTCTGCTCCCTGCTCTGGCTCTGGTGAATTATCTCACCCTCCCACACTTCTGACTGTACCCAGTGCTTGTACAAATAAATGATTGATAGATAGATAGATAGATAGATAGATAGATAGATAGATAGATAGATAGATGAAGGAAACCAAAAGCTGGTTCTATGAAAACTCTAGTAAACGGAATCAGAAACAAAAGAGGACTTTAAAAGGACATCTGAGAGTCAAAAAAAAATAATAAAAGGCTAAAGAGAAAAAAAAAAAAAAGGACATCTGAGAAATACAGAGTATCATAAGAGACTAGTATGAACATCAATATCCCAATACATTGGATAATACAGAAAAAATGGATAATTCTTAGAAACAAACTTTTCAAAACTGAATCAGGAACAAAAATAGAAAACCTGAACAGACAATTTTATAAGCAAGGATAGTGAAATGGTCGTCAAAAGTCTCTCTTAAAACAAAAGTCCTGGGTCAGTTTCTCTACCGAGTTTTAACAAATCTATCCTTCTCAAATTTTCCAAAAACTGAAAGAATATTTTCAAAGCCATTTTGTGAGGCAAATATTACCCTAATACAAAAGTATATAAAGACATCACAATAAAGAAAAACTACCTATTTCTTTGATAAATACACATATAAAAGTTTCAATTTTTTCAAAAAACAGAGCAAACATCACTGACAGTTAATGGAAACAGAGAAGATCCTGAGTAGACAAAGTAATCTTGATAAAAAGAAGACAAGAGGTAGCATACTCCCAGACATCAAACTACATGACACAGCTATAGGAATCATAGCATTATAGCATCTGGAATAAATATAGACATACAAACAGAACAGACCTAAAAAGACATATAGATGGCCAGCTGTCATGTGAAGAAATGTCCATCACTTATCCACACGGAAATGCAACTCATAACCACAATGAGATACCACCTCACAGCTCTGAGAAGAGCCCTCATAAAAAGTCCAGAAAGAGTACTGGACAGATATAGAGAAAATGGAACTCTCATTAACTGTTGCAACAATGAAGACTGGTCCAGTCCCTATGGAAAGCAGTATGAAGGCATTTCATAATATTAAAAATGAATCTACCGCATGACCCAGCATTTCCTCTCATAGGTATCTACCAGAAAATGCAAACACACTAATTCAAAGTGATAAATACACACTTATGTTCACTGTAACACTATCTACAAAAGAAAGTTGTGGAAAATACCTAAGTGCTCTAAGACATATGAGTGGATTAATAAGATGTTGATTATATATATATATATATATATATATACACACACACACACACTACACACACACAATGGAATCCTACTCAAAAGTATAAAAAAAAAACCATGAAATCCTGCTATTTGCAACAACACGGATGCAACTGAAAAGGACTGTTGTAAGTGAAATGTCAGAAGTATAAAGACAAATATCAGATGATTTCATCCTTATGTGGAATGCAAACAACCTAAACAATGAAACAGAAAAAACTAAATCCAAACAAATCCTAGAAATCTAACCAGAGAATTGAGGCTATCAAAGGGGGAGAATAAGGAGTAGTGAACACAGTGGGGAGGGGAATGATGGATTATGGTGGAGGATTATGTGTTCCTTGCCAGTGGGTGTGATATGGAAACATACATATGAAGAAGTGTGAAACTACACCTCTAAAACATAGACAACGGGGCCTCCCCTGGTGGCGCAGGTGGTTGAGTGCTGTGCTATGAAGCTGTCCGCAGCCTCTGCAGTGCCAGTTTGAAGCGGGCCAGCCCAGCGAGGGTCCCACATGGTGTGGCAGACCTCTCCTCCCTCGCCCGCTGTTGCCCTCAGCAGTGTATTTCATCAGTCTGCCTGTTCTGTTCCCTGCTCTGTCTCTGGTGAATCCTCTCACCCTCCCACGCATCTGGCTCATACCCCAGTTCTTGTATAAATAAATCAATCGACAATGTTATAAATGAATGTTACCTCAAAAATACAATTAAAATTAATAAAGTGAAATGAACTTTGCAAAAAAAAAAAAACCACTCAGGAATCATGGGGAAGAATAAAAGAAAGTAACCATGTTTGTTTTTAAGAACTGCTCCAGAAAGCTTTTCCCCACACACTCCCAAATAAATAAATAAATAACCTATCTTTTGTCTTTGCTTCTGTGAAATCTTTAAGTTCAGAGTCAATGCTATGCCTATAATCACTTCTATCAATATAAACTTCCCTCTTAGAAGTGCTTTTGCTTCATTCAATAAGTTTTGGTATGTTCTATTTGTGTTTATGTTTGTCTTAACACATTTTTTATTTCCCTTTGATTTCTTATATGACCCAGTGATTTTTCGAGTGCATTTTTTTCAATTTCCACACATTTGTGAATCCTCCAGAATTCTTCCTATTACTGATATCTAATTTCATATCACTTTGGTCAATCTTCTTAAATGTGTTTTCAATCTTCTTGAATATGTTAGGATTCATTTTATAGCCAACATATGTTCTACATGCAATATCTCTTATATGTATTAAGAATGTATATTCTGCTTCTGTTGAGCGGAAACATCTTTATTTTTGTGTGTTAGATCTATTTGGTCATAGTGTTGTTCAAATCTTCTGTTCCCTTTTTTATTTACACCTGGATGATGTACCTTTATTTGTAAGTGGGGTACTGATGTAACCCACTATTATCATATTGCTCCCTATTTCTCCATTCAGCTCTATTACTTGCTTTATATACTTCATGCTATGATGTTGGGTGTATAAATACTTACATTTTTTATGAAATGACCATTAGGCAATGGCCAAGAAGTATATCAGAACATGTTCAACATCCTATGTTATTAGGGTAAAACACATCAAAATCACAAGATATTATTTTATATCTACCATGAGTTCATATTTTTTTAAAAAACGTAAAAAGGTAAGTGTTAACAAGGATGTAGAGCAATTTAAAACCCCATACACTTCTCAGGAGAAGACAAAATCATTCAATTACTTTGGGAAATATTTTTATAAATTCTTAAAATGCTAAACAGAGTTGGCATATTTTCCAGCAAGACCACTCTTAGGTACATACCCACAAAAATAGAAAACTAGCATTCAAGCAAAATTTATATACAGGTTGAAATCAGTACTATTCATCATAGCAAAAAATCAGTACTATTCATCATTCATCATCAACAGATGAACGGATAAACTAATGTAATGTGGCCATACAGTGGAATATTATTCAACTACAACACAAAAAGGAATAAAGTATTGGCACATACAATAATGTGGATGAACCTCAAAACATGCTGACTGAAAGAATATAAAGGGTTACATATGACATGATTCCATTCATATAAAATATCCAATATAGGCAAATCCAGGGAAACACAGCAGATGGGTGATTTCCCAGAGCTACAAAGAGTGCCAGGGAAAACTGCTTAATGATATGTGGTTGCCTTTGTGGTGATCAAAATGTTCTAGAACAAAAGAGGAACTTATCCTACAGTAATATCAATAAAGATACAAAAAAACCCCACATATGCAGTATTACCATAATTGCAAAATTTTAGAAACTACATAAATGTGAAAATATTGGAAGAAAGTTCAATGAGCCATCAAATATTCAATATAAACACAGTGGGGTACTAAGCAGCTATAAAAGATCATAAATAGTTCCAGAAACTGATAGAGAATGATTTTATCAGTGCAATATACAAAATATGAAACAATACTCAAATTCCATATAAGAAATAAGGGAAAAAGAATATGTACCAGAATCTAATGATATATGTTATGTATAAGAAGTGGGCAAAATGTGATGGAAGGACTATAGTAGGTGACATTCCCTTGAAATGCATAATTTTGAATTTTAATCTTGTTAATCATTACATTTTCAATATTTTAAATTTATCCATGATAAAGGCATTAAAACTAACACAAAAAGAACAAATGATCCCAATATGTTTAAAAACAATGTCATAGCCAAACTGAAGAAAAATAAGAATTAATGTGCTAATTAATTTTGGATGACTGCTCCTTTATTTTCTATAAACTTGTAAAAATAGTATTTTGACTCCATACTGTTTGTCTTAAAAATAAAACTACGCATTTTTTTTTATTTTCCCACCAATTATTTGTTCTTCATTCCAGTCAATTTATTTAGTAGTTCTGAAGCAATGTTGTATCCACTGTTGATTAAGCAAATGACAATGGACTACTGTGGTGGACTATGGGTGCCTTTGTTACTGGTGCAGTGTGGTAACAAACCTGGGTTGGGGGAGACCTTATAGTTGTAATATAAAAATGGTATAAACTGGGGGCCTCCCTGGGGTTAAGCACTGCACTATGAAGCAATCCGAAGCCTCTGCAGCACAAGTTCAATCCCTGGCCAGCCAGGGAGCTAGCCCACATAGCACAGCAGACCTCTCCTGTCTCGTCTGCTGCTCCCCTCAGCAGTGTATTTCAGTCAATCTGCTTGTTCTGTTCCCCACTCTGTCTCTGGTGAATGCTCTCATCCCCTGCATCTCTGGCCTGTTCCCCAGCTTTTGTATGCATAAATAAATAAATCTTTTAAAAAAGTGGTATAAACCAATGTTACTTCAATTTATTTAGACACACACAGACAGACACACACAGTCAGGACCCATGATTCTCACTGTCAGAATGCAAGGAGACACGTGCAAAGACAGAATTTCACAGAAAATAAGATGGCACTGGCTTTAGATAGAATCAGAACTATCAATGTAATCGCTCTTTTTTCTCTTTCTTTCCATTCTCACTTTCCCCATACTATATGTACGTATCTATATCTATATATATGTACATATACACACAATACACACAAATGTACATATGTTCATATGTATGTATATACACATACTGACATTAAAAGCTACTAATAACAGTGGTAAGAGTCATAATGATGTCTCCTAATACATAAATATAACATCACATAATCTTACCAAAATTGGATAAATTCAGTTAAAATACAAAGGTCAATGGAAATGTTAAAATAAACCTGGAATCCTCAATCAGCAAATATCAGAATGTGTGAAATCAAGTGTCAAAAGGTCCAAGTTTTTCAACAAGTAAATTATAAGTCAAAAAAATAAAAAAGTGCAGTGAAATCTCTGTTAGAGTTTCAAAGATAAGTCAAATGAAAAAAAAATGAGCAAGACATTCTTGAGGCTTGGGATACACATTTGGAACACATTTGTACACACATTTGGAATCTTTAATAGAATAGACGCTTGGTTATTTTTTAGGAAAGTATAGCTGTGATTTGGATGCGTGAAACAGAAAACTTCTGGAGTAGGATAGGTGCCCTAGCTCTGTATCTTGACAAGCTATGATTACTTTATAAAAACTTGTTAAGCCATAAATTTGTTTTGTATCATTTTCTGTATTGTCTTATTTTACAATTAAAAATAATAAAACCAAGGCACATGAACAAGTGGCAGCATAAAACTTCAAACTAATAAACCACCCATGACTAGGGGGCTGCACTCAACTACTCTTGATAGAATATAAACACCATCAGTGTACTCATTTTCAATGAGCAGGTAAAATTTTACTCCTCTGCCTCAGGGCAACTGCATCTTCTGGGAATCAGTACAACTCAGAAGTTTCTGTCTGTTGCATAATTCTACCTTGTGCAAAGAAAATGCTGCCATTATACAGGCAGCTAATTAACAACAATAATTGTGCTTGGGTAGTGATAAAGTGGAACTTCAGAGACTTGGTACTGCCAGCCAGAAGTCAGTCTGTTATGGGAATTTGTATCTTAAAACATGTTGATTTTCCCAGGGTAAAAGTGGGAAGGGGAAAGTGGTTAATGAGTCACATGGGGATGACATCTTTTTCTGTAAATTGCCATTTCCTTTCCCAAAGAGAAAGATTTTTCTCTTTGTTTTTAAGCCATTTCCTTTCCCAAAGAGAAAGATTTTTCCCTTTGCCTGTGAAGCAAACACAACCAATGAATAAGGAGGAAACCAAATAATGATTGAATAAAAACAGAGAAGGGAACATTACATCAATGATTTTGCTTTGAATGTTAACTTCAAGTTAGGAATGTAAAGGACAGATTGAGTAAAAGCTGCCAAAACAATCTATTATTTTGCTTAATTATCCACCTAGCAACTTGTATAACAAATGGAGAAAAGGCAATGTTATGAAAAATAGCAGTCACAAAAATCTAGAGGAAATAACCAAGGATAAATATTTTTGATTTATTTTTCTATAGAAAATTTTAAATAATAATGATGCAAAGTATAAATACTACTGATTCTTCAGAGTTATTATTTAAGATCCTGAATTAAAAAATGCAAAAATGCTACCTACCTTTTTTACTAAATCCTTTCCCTATCTGTAAGTTAGTGGAAAATTCCTGTGAACTCAAGAAATAAGATCTAGAGCCTACACATCTAACAACTTTGCTCCTATAACCTCCCTATGTATTTTTGTATTATTTTATTTTGAAGCAGAGATACATGTAGAATATTTACAATGTTTAATGTTACACCAGAATAATTATATAACTGACAGTGCTTTTTTAATTACCTAATCAAATAGAAAAATAAATCTTTAGCTGATGTCTATTTTACCAATATAATATGGCTGTCCCTGCTTTTCTTCAGTCCCATTTGCTTACTGGATTGTTTCCAACCATTTACATTGAGTCAATGTTTATCTGTGGAGCTGAGTTGGGTCTCCTAGATATAGTGGACCACTGGATTGTGGTTTGTGATCCAACTTGCCACAGTGTGCCTTATGAATTGTAAGTTGAGTCCATTTACAATTAGGTTGATCATTGATATATGAGTATTTGCAACTGTCATTTTGTCTTTAGCTTTCTGGTTCTATTACTCTGACAACTGCTATGGATATTCTTCTCTTCAATTTATATAGAAGAATTTTTCCCAACATTTCTTGTAGGGGTAGTTTTGACTTTGCAAATGCTCTCAGTTTCTCTTTTCCAAGAAGCCTCTGTATCTCTTTTATATCTGAGTGTCTAGCAAGTATATTCTTTGCTGACAGTTTTTATCTTTCATCATTTGAATATACCATTCTATTATCTCTTTGCTTATAGATTTCTTCTGCTAAGTTTGATGTAAGCTTGATGGGACTACCTTTATAGGTTACCTGCTTCTTTTCTTTGACTTGTTATTTTTCAATTTCTTATATCTAATTTTCATCTTATGGCAATTTTTAATTCTATCTGATAAGAAGATACAAATATTTCACACTTTTCTCTTTTGTGATATAGTCCCTTGAGGTATCATGGTGCCATCTGTTTTAGTTTTCTATGTGCTTATTTAGAGTAACATTTTTTTTTTAAGTATCTGTTGTAATAACATAGAAAGATATACCACTACTTTTCTAGCAGGTAGATCTGTGTTTTAAGTTTTTTGACTTTTGCTAGTTTCTGTTGTAAATACGAAATCTGTTAGGGGGTAGGGCATGAAGGGTTACAACTGATGGTGTGAATATGTTAGTGGCTAGGGAGGGCTGGTTTTTGTTTGTGGCACCACTGATAACCCTTTTCTGGGGTTGCAGACCTGAGACTCTGTAATCCATGTACACTCAGTGCAGTACTTCATAAAGTCAGTAACAGTACCTGGGGGAGCAAGAAAAGCAGTACAATTCAGAGAAAAACCTCTGATCTCCTTACAGGAGACTGGCTGTCTTCCACTGTGCTCTAGGGCCCGATTCTTAACCTCTCCGTATTTTTATTTCCTCACATATAGGAAGGGCTGAGAAGAGAACCAACCCTCAGAATAGAAGTCACCTTCTGGTCAGAGAAGACTCTTCTCTATCAATATTATAACCATAAAATATCTTCACTGTGAGTTCTGGGTTGTAATTTATTTGCTTAATCTGATTCCTGTTCCAAAGGAAATGATTTAGGCATCTGTAAAGGATTTCTTTAGAAACACACACACATACATACATCTATATAAACTAGTTTTCAGAAAACAAATTTATTCTGTAATGATTACACTACCTTTATGACTTTATTCAGATTCAGACCAGATTATGATACAAAATTGGAAAAAAAAAAAGGATTTCATCAACATAATAAAACCAAAATAAAACTCATGGTTGCTTCTGTGTGATATTCATTAACATACAACACATTTGGGAAAAATAATATCCTACGAATGTTTTATTATTTTCACCAAGTAATAGAGTTCTATATTTGAGTACATTCACAAATATATTTTTATGCAATACATTCTTATTTCTCTAATTAAAAAAAATGAAAAACTAAGAAGCACAGCATGAAACAATAAATGTTGCACCTCACATGTAAAATCTCAAACAGTCATATTTGAGGGGATATGGGAAAAACGGGAGATGTGAATCAAAGCATACAAGTTTTCAGATGGAAGATGAATGTGTTCTGGAGACCTAACATAAAATATGGTGACTATAGTTAATAATAATACTTTGGTATTTTAATTGTGTCCATTTGTACACATCAAGTATTCTCACTACATGCTAAAAAAATATGATAACTATATGAGATGATGCATGTGCTCATTTGTCTAATTATAGTAATTATTCCATAATTACTGTACAAACATGTTGTACAGCTTAAAGATACACAATTTCTATTTTGTCAGTCTTACTTCAACAAAGTTTGTGAAATGGAAAAAGAAACACTAAATTTTACTCAGTATAATAGCTACCATATATTTATTTTTATTTTAGATACTCATGACAAGCACACACACACACACACATACACGTGTGCACACACAATCTTATTTCATGTATATCCCAAACCTGTAAGTCCTCACCATCATAATCACCACAAAAATCACTGATATCACTGGATTTCCTGGATAGTTCTCATTTGTAACATGAACACTACATGTAAATAATTTATACCACTGTAATCTCTATTATAATTTTTTTTCTCACTTTACTAGTTCCCATAATCTCAATGGCATCCCACTAGGCTGAATAATATAAATCCAGGGGAATCACTTAGTTTAGTCAGTTTGTGTTTCTTTTTTTTTAAGATTTATTTATTTATGCATACAAGAGATTTATTTGTTTATGCATACACCTCTGGCACAAGCCAGAGTTGTGGGGGGGTGGTGAGAGGATTCACCAGAGACAGAGTGGAGGACAGAACAGGCAGATTGACTGAAATACACTGCTGAGGGGAGCAGTGGGCAAGACAGGAGAGGTCTACTGCACCATGTGGGTTGCTCCCTGATCTGCCATGGATGGAAATCATGCTGTAGAGGCTGCAGATTGCTTCATAGTGCAGTGCTTAACCCCTTGTACCACCAGGGAGGCCCCAGAGTTTGTATTTCTGATACTCACCAATTCATGGGAGAAGGAGCTTAACCTCCTGGGCTTCTCCTCTATGCTATGTGACGCAAAAATGACAGGTATCTTCTGTGACCATTGATCCTCAAATACATTCCCTCCTAAACTTACTACTGGCTAGTCTCTACTTCACTGATGGGAGTGAAAGCCTGCTGTTTCATATCACCCAACATGATTTATGAGTTTTCTTTAAAGGCTGCACTGCAAACATCTCCGTTAGCCTGACAAAGGTATCTATAAAAATCTTGTAACTAGCATCACACTTGATGAGAAACACTAAATGCTCTTTTCAAAAGAGCAGAAACACATCAAAGATGTTCATTCCTCTATTCAGTATCAAACAGAATGACCTAGAAGTTTATACGGTAACAGTTATGAATAAAATTGTCCCTAACCAAAATAGAGGTAAAATGTCTTTATTTGTTGATAACATGTTAGTCAAAATAAAATGCTTAAATCCATTTAAAAACTAGTAAAAGTAATAAGTTTTCAGTCTATAATGTCAATAAACAAAAATCTAATTTCTATTTAACAACAAAAAATGTAAATTGAAACAAAAAATACTATTTAATAGAGCATCCAAATTGAAATACCTAGCAATGAAAGTCAGAAAAGAAAAGAAAAACAAACAAGTGATCAACAAGACCTGTTCACCAATAACTACAAAACATTGCTGAAATTAATTTAATGGGACTTACATAGATAGGGAGATAAATTATTTTCATGGGACACTCCTCATAAGGTATAAATACATTCATCAATTAAGAATTATGGTACACCTAAATCAATATTTGATGCCTCGTGATCCCTAAATTTAAAGTATGAAAGAAAGGAAGACAAGGATACACCATTGTTAGTGAAAAAGTTTTAACATATCATTTATGAAATCTTCCTGTAAGTCACAAGCTGTTTGCACACTCTTTTCATTGCTGCCTTCATTTCCTTATTCCTGAATGTATAGATAACTGGATTCAGAAAAGGAGTGAGAACTGCATCAAAAATAGCAAGAAACTTGTCCATTTGTGAACTGGGGTGTGGCCATGTATATACAAATATGGTTGGACCAAAGAACAAAATGACCACAGAGATGTGAGCTGACAGGGTGGAAAGAGCCTTGGATGAACCACCTGAGGAAGTTTTACAAACAGTAAACAGGATGAAAATGTAGGAGATGATGAGTATGAGGAAAGAACCAACACAGACAAACCCACTGTTGGTAGTTACCATAAACTGCAATTTGTAGGTATCTGTACAGGCCAGCCTGAGGAGGCGGGGAAGGTCACAGTAAAAGCTGTCCAATACATTCGGACCACAGAAGGGTAAATTAATAATAAATGCCAGTTGGAAGAGTGAGTGACTGACACCAAGGGCCCAGGCGGCAGCCAGAAATAAAATGCACACTCGTGGGCTCATGATGGTCAGGTAGTGGAGAGGCTTACATATGGCCACATATCTGTCAAAGGCCATGGCAATGAGCAGCACCATCTCCACACCACCAATGAAATGGATGAAGAAGATCTGAGTAATGCAGCCTCCAAAGGAGATGACTTTACGCTTCCTGAAAAGATCATAAAGCATTTTGGGTGAGGCAGTAGAGCAGGCTCCCAAGTCAATGAAAGACAGACTGGCAAGTAGGAAGTACATTGGGGAATGTAAATGAGGATCAATGCTCACAGAAAACACAATGAGGATGTTCCCAGTTATGCTTGCCACATAAAACACAGTAGTGAACACCAGGAGAAAAAGCTGCAGCTCCCATGAATGGGTGAGTCCCAGAAACACAAACTCAGACACAACTGAGCGATTCCCTCCATCCATCGATCCAGCCAATTCAGGTGCAACTGAAATTATGAGAACTAGGAGTGAGAAAGAAATTGTGATCTTTGGAGATGACAATGGAATTAATTATTTACATTGTTCACATTACAAATATGAATGACTGGGTAATCAAATTCTTGACACTTACTCAATAATGAAGATGGTGATAGTGATGATGATGATGACATAGTACAACTCAAGAGATTATATCATGAAGCTATATAGCAGCAAACATCTCACAAGCTAAAATTATCAGGAGAGTTAATAAGTACAAAATCTTCACATGTACCTGTAGCAAGAAACAGAAGACACAGAAAGTATACTTCAAAGGGAGAAGAAAGAGTAGACAGAATAAATTTAATTGTCCAATGGGAAAGTATACAGCTATACATATTTTATCTGACCTTACATTCCCATATCAACATATTTCACCTCTTCTTTTACAGTTATTCTCATATTCTTGTCTCTATACAGCGTAGGGTTGGTGGGAACTACATGATTAATTGATGGATCACCTCTTAGGAGTGAGAGTTTTCTGAAACATTGTGATGGGTCTTCAAAAGCATGACAAGAAGAAACAAAGTAGAGAACAGGATGTAGATTGGGATTAAAATACCTGAAACTGGGGAATATGAAATATCAAAACTAGGCAAAAGTAGTTAAAGGAGGAGTACATGTTCCTTATCTGAGAATTTCATTTTCAGAGTAGGCTCACAGCTCTACCTTCCCCTATTTTATTGTGGCGAAAAAGAAAAAAATAAAAAGATAGCATAAAATTTACCATTTAACCCTTCTTAACTATACAGGTCAGTATTATTAAATATATTATTGTGAAACAAATCTATAGAATGTGTCCCGTTGCAAATCTGTTTAATTGCTATACCAATTAAACTAGTCTCCCTTTCCTGTCACCCCACTCACTACCTTTCTACATCCTCTCTATGAATTTGACTACTTTACACACCTTGTATAAATGGAATCATGCAGTTTTTTTTTTTTTCTTTTTGTGACTGGCTTATTCATTTAGCATATTATTCTCAGTGTTCAGCTACTGCATCATCCCATTTTTTAAAAGTTCTGTAAAAATCAAACCAAACTCTCCACTGGCCACATTACTCAATAAAGGTATATCTGAAGCCTACACCTAGCCTTGCAATACTTTTATCCAGATCAAAAATGTGCGCAAATATTTCAAATTCCACCTACTTTCTGCTAAAACATATGCCTACATTGCTAAAAAGACTGTGAAATACATCTGTAAACTGCTTTATTGGTCCATAAAATTAAGATGCTCATGGCCATCACATAAAACATTGAGATATTCAAGTTTTCCCTCATCATTACCTCAATCTCAGCCACTCATAATCTTTTACTTCCCAATGGAATCTCAATCCTTTTAAATTATACAGTGCTTTCCTTTTTATAACCTGTTCCTATATCTGACATTATACTCACTCTTGGAGTCTGAAATCCAAGCGGACAACTTTCTTCTCAAGAATATATGTAATATGGAATATTACTGAGCAATCAAAAAGATAAACACATGCCATTTGCAGCAACATGGATAGAGCTCGAAGGGATTATGCCCAGTGAAACAGCCAGGAAGAAAAAGAAAGATGCTGGCTGGTTTCACTTATAGGAGGAATGTAGAGAATCCAAATAAGGGATTGGGGGAAAAAGGAATTATAATACTAATAATAAAATAAACTATTATAAAGTAAAATTAGTATAAAGTAAAAATCAAAATCAACAGGCAACTATAAACCAGAGACATTCTGCATTTTAACCCATTCTGCAGGAAGGGAGAAGGGAGCAGGTCAAAACAGGGGTGGGAAGACCAAAAGGGACTGTTGTAATGTGGGAACAGTGAATGGGCAGTGGGAACTTCACAGGGACTATAATCAAGATGAAATGCATACATTGTACAAAAATGCAAAAACATGTAAAAATATATAACATAAAATAATAGAAATAAATATTTTAATTTTTAAAAAAGAAAACATGTGCATGTAAGCTTTTAACCCATTTGTAAATGAAAAGAAACTTCAGTAACATTATAGGAGAGCACTAGAGCTTTCACCTTGATGTAATTACATGCATCTAAATCTAATACTAAAAGATTGGTGCCTTTTAAGTTTTGAGCATGTTTTCAGGGATAGAGGGAATGGAGGAGGTGGAGAGGATTTGATTGCTCTGTCTCAATCTACCTACCATAATCAATGGCTAGTGGAGGGTGAGGCCTGAAAACAGATCCTGAAGTTTAACTCTCTCTAATGGTACTGGAATACACAAGACCAGGTTTTCTGATATTCTCCATTTACTGACAAAGATCCAGATATTTGAAGAAGAAATTTCTCAGAGAAATACATTCCAAGTTTATGATTTTATCTATCCTAACACATCTCTCCAACCCAAAACTTCCAGAACCTCTCATTGTTTGCTGACTCCCGTTCTGACTCACCACCACTAACATGAGTTTCTCCATCCCCAACTAAATCAAATTATTTTGCTGTCAACTCCTGAGCTTAAAATTCAGAGACTCAAAATACATTCTTTTTATAGACTCAAAATTTTCTGTCACAGAAATCTGTGAGCCTGGGCTAGGGAGTAGGGTATCACATATACTGCTCGTTGTGGGAACAGCAGATGAATGAAGAAGACCAGTGGTATAAAAACTCATGAGTAAATAAGCAAGGCACCAGTGAGAAGGCCAGATATACTCAGCAGATGTGAAACAATGTGACTCTATGTGAGAAAGCACAAGCACCCAGGAGAATCACTGCTACTTTGAACTAAGAGACAAGAGATCTGGGCTGACAATTATTTAGATTAAAAAAAAAAAAAAAACCACGAAGGACCTCCCTGGATGGCTCAGCAGTTGAGCCCAGGGCAGCGAAGCTGCCCGCAACCTCTGAAGCACCAGTTCTCGATGCCCGGCAGCCGGCGAGGGTCCCACATGGCACGACAGACCTCTCCTGCCACACCTGCTGCTCCCCTCAGCAGTGTATTTCGTCAGTCTGCCTGTTCTGTTCCCCGCTCTGACTCTGGTGAATTCTCTCACCCTCCCGGGCTTCTGACTGTACCCAGTGCTTGTAAAAATAAATAAATAAATCTTTAAAAAAAAAAACACAAAAACAAAAAACTAATTCTTGATCCAGAACTTAGAATAAGAGAAGAGTAAAAATAATCAAAATTAAAAATGTGTTCTCTAAGTCAAAACTGATACAAAACACAACCATTACACAAACTATAATTTGCACTAAATTATTTGGCTTCACAATAATTAAATACCCAAAAAGTGACAATTGTTAGAAGTAAACTGTTTATATAGAAATGAGATTTTCATTGCTGCATATTCTCTGTGTTCTTTTATTTTGTTCCAAAGGAATGTTTGTTAGCATTATGTCACTTCTGCCTTCTGTGTTTAACTCTCCTCAAAACTCAATTATTTCATAAGCTTTTCTTGATAATTCATTCCACAATGGTCACAATTTTTTCTCTAACATCTGTAAGTCATGAACTCAATAAACACATTGGAAAAATATAAATCACACACATAAAAGCCACAAAACAAAGCAGTATACAAATGCACTGGAGCAATTTGTTGATGTGAGAAAAATACAACAGAAATTCAGTGGAAGTATCTGTAGATACTATTATCTACAGATGAAAGTTTTTAGGAAGAGGATGCATTGTGATCTCTACCTTTAAATGGGAGGTGATAAAAAATCTTGACCATAATCAAGAGAGTCATTTGCTATTTGCCATAACGCTTTAGAGATTTCATTCAATTATTACCCAGAGTTGTCAATTAGGCATAAAAGCAAGTAAATATTTCCAGAATGAGAGCCTGGTTGATCACAGATCCACACTCCAGGAACCATGAATCTGTTGGTCCCCTCTCTCCATTATCTTTCAAAGAAATTGCACAGGTAGAAAGTATTTCTCATCTCAAAATTAATAGTAACCATAACCGATAGTTTCCATCCAGTGGCATCCCCCTCTATACAACATATATCTTCTTTGGGGAGAGGAGGAAATTTTCTCTCAATACTCACCTTAATTCACCCAATACACAACATAATTTCAAAAAGCTAGGCAATAATCTGAGGAATACATGTCAATAGGGAAGAGCAAAAGTACAAAGAAAACATTAAAAGAGACAAACATGAGGGAAATGGTAAATTACATGAGATATGCACAATGCTAATAAAATGGAGACATAAAGAAAAGAACACAGGCAAAGACAGATGGGAAGCGCACAGATACTTTAAGTGTGGTAGATATTAAATAGGAAGATCCAGTTAAGACATCTAATCAAACAACTGAAAAAGCTAACTCTTTCAGTACCTGCCCAGCGAGAATCACAGAATTTTGTGAATACCATTTGGATAAAAAATGAAAGCTTTCTTTTCATAAAACAATGCAAACATGAATCATCCAAATTATCACTGCTAGCTCTGTTTCTAAAGTCTATCAGTTCTGTATTTCAGAATCCAATACTCACTTGCTATAGGTGCATGGGAAAGTTATTTAATTACTGTGAGCCTCAGTTTCCCTAATTGTAAAGGAGATAATACCATGGCCCTTGCAGGCTGTGGGGAGTCTAGGTGATGTGGTAGATGTAACACATACCTAATACAGCTACCACTCACATTGTGGGAGCATATAAAATTGTACCTGATAGACGGTAAGGGCAGTTAACTCTACGTCCCAGTGCACAGTCCCATGTTTAAAAAAACTCTTTACTTCTGAACCCATTACTTTGAGGGAATTAAGTGAAGCTGATAAAGTTAGCTTTTCATTACCAGTTAGTGATCAGCAGCATGACAGCCTTCATTAGAAATATTTCCATAGACCTATTTCTCCTAAATGGAGACATAGTTCAGAGCCTGTTTTATGGTAAGTTTGTGTTCTGACAAATAATAAGGTAGATCATGCCATTTACCGAACCTTCCTTTCCCTACAGCCAAAGTCAACAATAAATTCTCACAACTATTTTGAAGCTTTTCAACCACCACACAGGCCATTACAGCTGCATGGGGGGGTCAGTGTTCATAGAAATTCTAAAGCCTGTGTCTATCTAAAAATTTGTATACCTTTGATTAGAAAGGAAGGTGTAACAACAAATACTTATCTCTCAGAAAACAAGGATATGTTTTCAATATCCACTTAGCATTCTTTAGTCACAACTGTGGCTACTGCACAAGGAAAATGACAAAGACAGTTTATACATGCCAAGAAATCAGTTATGGTTACATGGCAACTCAGACCAATGTATCCTAATTCAGTTTTTCCTATTCTTTCATGCATTCTTATTAATTTTACTAACTAAAATTTTATACTGACTATCCTGTGTTAGTGGCATAAAAATAAACAATGCCTAGCTGACATTTTCAGTCAATAGCCAAAGGCATAGGAATACGAATACCACAGACTTAGCAGTGCCTGGGAAAAGTGGAAGAAACAGGGCCTCCCCGGTGGCGCATTGGTTGAGCGCTGGGTTGCGAAGCTGCCCGCAGCCTCTGCAGTGCCAAGCGCCGGTTCGATCCCCGGCTGCTCCCCGGCCACCAAAGGAGGGTCCCACATGGCATGCAGACCTCTCCTGCCGCCAGCTGTTCTGCTCAGCAGTGTGCTTCGGTCTTTCTGCCTGCTCTGCTCTGCTCCCTGCTCTGGTGAATTCTCTCACCCTCCCACGCTTCTGACTGTACCCAGTGCTTGTATGTATAAATAAATAAATAAATAAATAAATAAATAAATAAATAAATAAATAAATCTTTTTAAAAAAAAAGAATAAAAATAAGTGGAAGAAACAAACTGCATCTCTCATGATTAGCGGAGACAAGGTGGAAAATGTCTGACTAAGCAGAATTTTTATTCAGAGAAAATAACAATATATTAAGGCTGCATTTCAGGAATCACTTCAAGAAGCTAGCACACTATGAGAAATGGCGTGAAGTTCAAGGATCTCTGGGATGTTGAAGAATACACATTGCTGGAGAATAGAAATTGTTTAAGAGAAGTGTGGAAAATAAGGTGAGAAAGTTGATACTAGCTTTATTTAACCTCAGGTTCTAATTTATGATGACTGATCATTTTTAATAAAAAAGCAGAGCAAAGACTTAGGATAAATGCATGAATGCTCCATGATGAGGACTCATTTGACAGTGTGATGAAAAGCTGCAAGGAAGGAACAAAAAAGAGAACACTCCCAGTTAATAGGCTGGGGTAGCAGAGTGGATCTGACCTGAGACAATCACCAAGCAGTCTCCTCCTAAGAACAAAGAAAATCTTGCTCTCTGATATTCTTAAAATTTTAAACCCTCAATCATCCGTTCTTCCAAGGGAACTAAGATATCACCATCATCAAAGATTCAGATATGGACCCAAAAGTATCAAGCAGATGCTACTGAGGATCATCACCAACACACAAAAATATCTGTATCAAACAGTGTCTCAATAAACATGGAAGCTAATTGCAGCCCCAGAGGGAAGTGACCAGGTGATGCTGCTGATCTGGGATTGCCAGACTGAGAATACTTGGCCTGGGGAATTATCAAGTGTGCTTCTGGTTTTCCCAGGGTAGCCAACCAGAGAAGCTGTGGATGAGAAGAAATAAGAGTTTTGAAATTTTCTTAGGATGAAAAAACTTATCACCATATTCCATACCTGTTTTAAAATCTTTATTTTTTTAAATATTTATATTATTTATGTATACAAGAACTGGGGTACAGGCCAGAGGTGCAGGAGGTAAGAAGGTGTACCAGAGACAGAGCAGGGAACAGAACAGGCAGACTAACAGAAATACACGGCTGAGGGGAGCAGTAGGCCTGACAGGAGAGGTCTGCTGCGCCATGTGGGTTAGCTCCCTGGTTGGCTGGGGATCGAACTCATGCTGCAGAGGCTATGGCTAGCCTCAGAGTGCTTTGCCTAATCCCCTGCACCACCAGGGAGGCCCTTAAAATCTTTATTTTAAAATTGCATAATATTGGGCCTCCGAGGTAGCACAGTGGGTTGAGTGCTGCACTGTGAAGCTGTCTGCAGCCTCTGCAGAGTAGGTTCAATTCCCGGCCAGCCAGGGAAAAACCAACATGTCGCAGCAGTCCTCTCCTGTCTCACCCGCTGCTCCCCTCAGCAGTGTCTTCGGTCCATCTGCCTGATCTGCTCCCCACTCTGTCTCTGCTGAATTCTCTCACCCTCCCGTGCCTCTGAACTCTCCCCCAGTTTTTGTACAAATAAATAAATCTTAAAAAATATATAAATAAATAAAATTGCATAATATGCAACTACAGAACCACAACTTGAATAAACTTAGGCAAGTGGATGAATGTATTGGGCATCTATTACTTCAGCTTGTAACCAGATAGTAGAGGAAAGAATGAAGCTGAACGCTCAAACAGGAAATCAGAATTGAATGCAACTAAGTTCCTGTTTAAATCCTGTGTTTTTTCTCACATATTTTCTCATTATCCTAGATTTGATTTCTGAAAAAGGGACATATGACTGTGAACAGTTTCTATATGTCAGCTTCAAATGAGAGCTCAAGTGCAACATCCTAAGGAAACTCAGATTGGTCCACTTTGGTCAGAGACTTCTACCTGCATCATTCACCTCTGGTTAGGACTTGGTTCAGAAGCCCCACCTTTGGCCAAACAAGAGACCAGAGAGGTGGTACCTAAAGTCATCTTCTATAACACCAAATGAATACTGCAAGAGAAAGATATATTTGCAAGGAGAAAGAGTCGCTGTTTGGGGCAGAAAATAGAGTAGAAGACCTAGCAGCAGTTATCTCTTCAGAGAAAAGACAATGAGCTTTTCGAAAAAAGTTACATTTAATGATAGAGAAAATCTTCACTCATTGTGCAACTTGGGAATTTATCCTCTCACAAATGTAGACTTGACAGAAAGGCAAAACAATAAATGATAGGGAAGAATAGGCAGTTTTCTAAATCATCACACATAAACAATGAACAATCAGGCAATCCCTGCTAGATGAATTGAACTTTATTCAATCAATGTAGGAGAAAAGGCAGTGAAATTTTGAATTTAAAAATACTATCGGGCCTCCCCGGTGGCACAGCGGTTGAGCGCTGGGTTGCGAAGCTACCCGCGGCCTCTGTGGTGCCGGTTCGATCCCTGGCTGCTCCCCGGCCACCAGAGGAGGGTCCCACATGGCGCGCAGACCTCTCCTGCCGCCCGCTGTTCCCCTCAGCAGTGTACTTCGGTCCTTCTGCCTGCTCTGCTCCCCGCTCTGGCTCTGGTGAATTCTCTCACCCTCCTGCACATGTGACTGTACCCAGTGCATGTATAAACAAACAAACAAACAAACAAATAAATAAATAAATGCCTCTAAAAAAAAAAATAAAAAAAAATAAAAATACTATCACTTTCAGACAAAATGTAGGGATACTGTGATAAAGCTCTTCCTAGTAAATATATATATATATACTTATACTCCAAATATCCAACAAATGACATACAAAATGAATGAATGCATATGTGAACAATATAAGGACACACAAAAGAAAAGACAAATTCTCCAGTAACATAAGTAAGAAGTAAACAAGGAAAAGATATGAGACAACAAGAATAATGATAGTGCTGCACCCCCCCTTGCAGTGACCCTCAGGGCTAATGGCTGTTGCCATGGTCCCTGAGGTCCGGCGTGGGCAAGGAACCATGCGCGCAGGGGGAGAACAGCAAACTCCCTAAGATGCAGAGAAGCTGAATGCCTGCCAAGAGATAAGGACCACCAGAAGCTGCCACAAAGATGATTAAAAGAAATGCTGACCACCTGGAAACTTATCTCGCTTTCTCAAGGCCCACAAACTTTATTCTGTTACAACTGTCTCTCTAAAATCTTTCCTTTTTCTGGTCATTGATTGCTAATTAAAAAACATACGTAATTTAATAATTAGGCTAATGCAAATGAAACATTACTAAACACTGTGTTATAATAGAATTATTAGTTTAATAATCTTTCTATTATGTGCTTGACTTTAGTACCTTTGATATTAACTGCATTATAATATAAATTCACCCATGACAATTAATTATGAGTAAACATAAGTAAGTAGTAGTAGTAGTAGTTAGTACAACAAGAATATAAGAAAGAGTTAATAGCCTGTCTACTTAGGAATGCAGCTAGGTCCAGATGTATTTTGGACATAAATCACTGCCCTGTCAATGATAAGCTAAACCTATGAGCAAGCTGATTTCTTTGATGTTTACCGATCCTATGCCTTTAGAAAAAACATATATATACTGACCACTGACTAAAATAAAGTGCACTCAGATTTACACTTTCTTGAAGTGTGTCTGTTTGTCATTTCTTTAACCGAATCCCTGACCACCCTGCGCAGTCTCTCAACCCTGAGACGGCCTCATCGTCTACTGCTGTGCTGGTCCGCGGCATGATAGAATGACTAGATGTATGAAGTATTAGGATGCAAAAGGTTCAGAGCCACTTGCTCCACACCTCCACGTGAGAATGAGACTTGGTTGCTCTTTCTTGCAATGGGTATGAATTGAAAATTCTGAATATTTTTATACAAATCTCTTATTCCTTTTGAATGGAAAAAACTAGAATTTCATTTTCAGCAATTTAAATCATGAAAATAGTACAGAAAGAGTCACATCAACGATGGAAAAGGAAGACTATGGCTAGATACAAATGGAAGAAAGAATGTATCTTTAAGAACATAGGGATTTATACAACTTAGAAATTCTGTAGTACATGTGAAATATATCAACATTTATACGTTGTTGAATAATTTTAAGTGAAAAATCTTGTATATTCAATAGTATAAAAGAAAATTAAACTTTCCTATTATTAAAAAAAGAACACAGGACTTATTAAAACTGAAAAATGGTACAAGAACCCAAGGTAAATTGTGATAACCAGCCAGCACTGTCCATACAAAAGGTTTATCTGGTTTAGAATTTTATTCTTCCTGGTTGTGACATGAAGCATAGCCTGTTGAATATTCATTGGATATATAGGCAGTAAATATCAAAATCTGATATAACTAAATATTTTATGATTAAATATTGAGTAATCCTGCTAACCTATGCTCCGATTCAGTACCCTGCTTAATGCTGTTATCATCAAGTAATTTCCCCGATATTTCTCTAAAGTGAGTTAGGCCTAAACGCAAGACCATGTATTGACTGTTATTCAGTGCCAAATTAATAAACTTTGACATATATATTTTAATCAGAAATCAATTTAAGTAGAATCAGGTAGCATTCCCATAAATAACACACTCTGAGAACAAATAAACTCAATTTTCAAATTCCAGGTCATGATTAATTATCAGACTAATGTCTCCTGAGATACAAGCAATAGATCATCCCCAAAAGATACTATTCACCACATCACATGCTTCCTCTTATCATAGGCAGTCACAATTACCCAGTTGCCATTATTAAAAGAGTCATGTTATTTTAATCCAGAATAACTAATATAGTAAAATATTCAGAACTCCTGATATTAAAATAATAGAAATTTGGGCATCCCTGGTATGATGTGGGATGAGGCCAGGTATAAACAAAGATGCAAGGACTGAAGAACAAAATTGCCACCATGACCTGAGTTGACAAAGTAGAGAAGGCTTTGGACAAGCCCCCTCAGATTTTTTTGAAGAGTAATCAGGATAAAAATGTAGTAGACAATCAATATGAAGAATGATCACAGAGACATAAACAAACTGTTGGTTGTGACCATGAATTCTAGTTGGTAGGTGTCTGTGCCGGCAAGTTTCTTTTTCTTTTTTTTTAAAGATTTATTTATTTATTTATACAAGCACCGGGTACAGTCAGAAGCATGGGAGGGTGAGAGAATTCACCAGAGACAGAGCGGGGAACAGAACAGGCAGAGTGATGAAATACACTGCTGAGGGGAGCAGCAGACGTGGCAGGAGAGGTCTGCAGAGCCATGTGGGGCCCTCGCTGGCAGCTGGGGATCAAATCAGTGCTGCAGAGCCTGTGGGCAGCTTCACAGCCCAGTGCTCAACCACTGCGCCACCAGGGGAGGCCATGTGCAGGCAAGTTTGATGAACTGAGGAAGGTCACAATGTCTAAGACATTGGGTCCACAAAAGGGTTACTTTATCACAAAAGATAAATGAGCCATAGAATGGATAAGGCCAATCACCCAGGCACCACTACAAAGAAGATGCACATCCGTGGGCTCATGATGGTCAGGTAGTGGAGGGGCTTACATATGGCCACATATTGATCCAAGGCCATGGTGATAAGCAGCACCATCTCCATACTACCAATAAGGTGGATAAAGAATAATTGAGTAATTCAGCCACTAAAGGAGATGCTTTGCTTTTGAAAAGGTCATAAATCATCTTGGGAGAAGCAACAGAGCAGGCTCCCAGGTCAATGAAGGAGAGGTTGACCAACAGAAAGTACATGGGGGAGTGTAAGTGAGGTTCAGAAGTAACAGCCATCATGTGGGAGTAGGGTCAGAAGTAACAGTCATCATGTGGGGGTTTCCTATCATGCTTGCCACATAAAGCATGGAGGAGAACACAAAGAGGAGAAGTTGGATCTCCCAGGATTGGTGAGTCCCAGCAACACACTCTGACACCCTAGAGTGATTAGTTCCATCCATTGATTTATCAGCTGTATTCTTTCCAGAAAAAAAGAAAATGAAAAATAACTGAAAAAAAATGTTAACAATGTTCCGTATTACAATGGTTACTTACTCAAGGATTTTCACTGTGTATACTGTACTCCACTCAATTCCTATCTTTCTATTACTACTAGAAAGTAATTAGTTTATTATCACCTAAAGCAACTGAATCATATCCCCATGGAATATCCCCATCACCATGACCTCTATGACTATTCATCTATAACAAGAGAATGAAGCAACTATGAAAGCATTGTAGAGTTTGAGTCATACACAATGTTATAAACAAATGTTACCACAATAAAAAAAAAATTCAGAAAGGAAAACATAGTAGGTATGCAGACAAGGATTGGGATGGAAGTATAATAGTGCAAATTAAGGAAAACAAGAGGTAATATGTGCCATTCTCACTGGTGTGAGATGGTATCCCATTGTAGTTTTGATTTGCATTTCCCTGATTGCAAGTGATGTTGAACATTTTTTCATATGCCTGTTGGCGAGGATGTGGAGAAAAAGGAACTCTCCTGCACTGCTGGTGGGAGTGCAAACTGGTCCAACCACTATGGAAAGCTGTGTGGAGATTCCTCAACCTACTAAAGATAGAGCTTCCATGTGATCCAGCAATCCCACTCCTAGGTATTTACCCAAAGGACACAGAAACATTAATTCCAAAGGGCACCTGCACCCCTATGTTTATAGCAGCACTATTTACAATAGCTAAGCTTTGGAAACAGCCCAAATGCCCAAAAATAGATGACTGGATCTAGAAGATGTGGCACATATACACAATGGAATATTACTCAACATTCAAAAAAGATAAACACATGCAGTTTGCAGCAACATGGATAGAGCTGGAGGGGATCATGCACAGCGAAATAAGCCAGAAAGAAAAGGAAAAATGCCGGATGGTCTCACTCATGGCAGGAATCTAGAAAACCTAAATAAGGGACCAGGAAAAAGAATAACTATAAGAAAGAAAAAATCAAAACCAACAAACAACTATGAACCAGAGACACACTATGGTGGGGCGGGGAGGAGAGATTGGTGTCAAAATAAGCAGGTTGCAATTGTATGGGAAATATAAAAATAAAAATAAATAAAAATAAAAAAATCTTAAAAAAAAAGGAAAACAAGAGTTAGAGATCACATTCTACAGATCTCACAGATTCTATTTGAAATTGTTCATAGAACAACTCTCTAGTCATTCAGCTTGTCTCATATTTTAACTTTACCTTATCTCAGGCACACGTGTCTCTTGCAGTAATTTTGCTCCATAACTATAACCACTTTGCAATTACAAAGACCAGAGTACAGGTGAGAATAAGAGCATCTGGTAAAGAGTTTAGTAGTTCAACGAAATGACTGGACCAAGGCCGGGATATAATAGGCATTTATGTCACAGGGTATTTACATGGATCCACCAAAGAATAAGTAGGAGTAACTAATAGGATGTTTAGCAACCAGAACCTGGTCAATATAGTCAAAGAAGGGAACAGGGAATTGTTACAGGAAGTCAAGGTAATTAAGGAATCTAATTCAATTCATCTGTCTAGGTTATCTAATCTCTGAGGTAGGTGAACCTTGGTTATAACTACTGTAGTCCTAAGTTTCTAGAGTTTGCTGGTGATGAAAAAAAAAAAAATACACTAAAATCATAGTTGTTACAGACCACTGACATGTTACTAATCCCTTCAATTCCCTTAACCACTCCTATTCCTTTTCTCTTTTCTGCTTCAAACATCCCAAGTATCTGGGTTCCAATGCCAAGCCTGAATGTTCCCTAATTCAAATCCTAGATAGCTATATCAATCTTTCTAGTCATCACCCTCTTTTGCAGGGAATACACTGCTACTACACAGAAGATCTATTTTGATTGGTCCAAGCACTTCCCTGTCTCAAACCATCAAATCTCACAGTACTAAAATGTGCTGCTAAAAAGCAAAACTGGAAAAAGAAGAGGTTGGAGCATAAACATTAAGGGCTTGTAAAGTAGGAACATGAATGCACAAAAAGACTTATTTAGACTTGGAACTGAAAGGATAGAAAGAAGCAATTGTTCCAACATTAGCCAATATAGTAGGAAATGCCCATAATAACTATCTTCCAGGCTTCATGACATAATTGATAGTCATATCTTATGCTATTCGTGAAGTCAAGGAAGAAAATATAGACTTTTCCACCATACTTTGAAAGTACTCAGTGAAAGCACCTCATGATATTTTAGTATTCTGAAATACTCAGTGATGGAATTTAGATCTGGAAAACTATACATTGCATTTATCACTCCTATTACTAAGTACTTTCATGTTTGACTTCATTATAATGACCTTTTTTGTGGTTATGTCCGATAATAAGCTGATTTTCATTTTTAAATGAGGAATCTAAGGTCCTGAGAAGTTAATAACAGACACCAAAACAGAGTTAATTTCCTTAGACAAAATCAGGCCTTCTGATTCCAAATCCAGTGCTGTTTTCATGACATCATGCAAGTGTGACTATCTGCTAATGATTCAAAACAATTATTCCAAATAGGAACTTTAAGCATAATTCCAAAATATGGTACACCTTAAAATTACCCAATGTTATGTATCAATTATATCTCAATAAATTTGTGGGGGAAAATGAATTAATAATCCGTACCTCACACATAAACATCTAACACAAACATAAATTAACAAGTCCAATATTTCATAGTAAAAGACTGAAACACAAATTGTTGCTTCAACCTCAGGGAAAGGGGGAGAGTCAGTTGCTGAGAAGAATGGAAAAGAAGGAAAACTCACCGAGGTTCATTTGCCCATAAAAGATGCAGCAAAGTAAGGGGACAATTTATTCTTAAGCAGGTATAATAATCAACACACAAGAAAAATTCCACCTAAAAACAAAAATTGGAAGTCATCCAAATTTTGAAGTCACAGAAAGGAACACCTGCTTAAAGGATAACATATAAAAACATAAAAGAAAACTAATGGAGGGACGGTCCATGGGCAAAAAGGACAAATGCTGACTGTTCATCATCACTATAATTACATTACTATTACTACCATTTTTACATATAGTCTACCTCTAAAAGGTCCTGTTTCTGTGCACATAACAAGAAACAAGGAAAAAAAGATGTGAGGAACAGCTGTTCCGTTCATATACTACAGAGTGATCAAAAAAGAAATCTAAGGAAAAGGTATAGGTTATGGCTGAGATCCAACTGGTTTTGAAAAGAAAGCAGCTAAAATCAAACAGCAGAGAGGAAGTTGAGATTGCAGGGAGGGAAGAAATGGTGATGAAGTAGAGAAAGAAAAATCAGAAATGACAATTTCTAAACATAGGAAAAGAGATTATGGGGGAGTAAGGGTGGGAAAACAAGGCAATATAGTATCTGTAGAAATTTTGGAGGGTGCCAGAAATCAATACAGAGTTAAAAGGTAATGTCTCTAAAAACTGTTAAATTTTATTGAAGTGGGTAACATGAACTGGGATAAAAACTAGCTGGAGTATTTTTGTTACTCCAGTCAGAAATACCCAGGAACTAAACACTTGGATTTTTATACTTGCGCATTTCTCCTGTCCACAAGTGTTGCCCACATCCATACACATCCAAACCCTAGGACAATTAGTTATAGGAAATACTGGATTTTGAGAGAGGAGAGCAATTATTTTTATTAGAAATTGTAGCCAAGTGCTGCATTAAGAGTTCTGGAATTCTCAGAATGAGATCATCTGGTCAAGGGAATGGGAAGAGTCTCAAAAGAGTCTCAGGGAGATAGAAACTAGATGTGTATTTTCTTAAAAAAAAAAAATAAAGATTCATCATTTTATTGTTTACACACATTTTTTATATGACCGCTGGAATCACTAATGAAGGGAGAAAAATCCATTTTCTAATTTTAAATTTAAAAAGTCCAAAATTCCTGAAGAATATTTGTAGAACAGAATAGAAACACAGCTGAGTCACTGTGCCTGTACAAAGATACAAAAAAATAATTAAAGGAAGCAAATATGAGTGCATATAAAAGACTGAAAAAAGAAGGAAATAAGAACATGTGAACTACAAACAGAATACAAGAGACATAGGATGGAAATAGAAATGGAGATGAAGAGATGTATCCAAAAACCCTTTAGAGAAATAAGAGGACACCAACCAAAAAAACATTAGTGCCCCAAAACAGAGGGGTGGATCATGAAGATGTAGAGTATATACAAAGGAATACCATCCAGCTTTTTAAAAATATAGATAATTTCTTGACATTCATGGCAATATGAATGGAACTGGTGGGAATTATGCTAAGCATAATAAGTCAGAAGGATAAAGACATACATTGGATGACCCACTTATATGTGGAATATAGAAAACAAAAGAGTATCAAAAAATATCAAAAGTCACAGACATTAAAACTGAATTCAAAGAGAAACAAATGATCCGATATGTTTCAAAACAATGCCATAGCCAAACTGAAGAAAAATAAGAATTAATGAGCTAATTAATTTTGGATGGCTGCTCCTTTATTTTCTATAAACTTAAAGATTTATTTTTATTTATTTATTTATTTATTTATTTATTTATTTATACAAGCACTGGGTACAGTCAGAAGCGCGGGAGGATGAGAGAATTCACCAGAGCCAGAGTGGGGAGCAGAGCAGGCAGAAGGACCGAGGTACACTGCTGAGGGGAGCAGCGGGTGGCAGGAGAGGTCTGCGCACCATGTGGGACCCTTCTCTGGTGGCCGGGGAGCAGCCAGGGATCGAACCGGTGCTGCAGAGGCTGCAGGCAGCTTTGCAACCCAGTGCTCAACCACTGCGCCACCGGGGAGGCCCTATTTTCTATAAACTTATAAACATAGTACCTTGACTCCATACTATGTCTAAAAAAAAAAAACTCCACATTTTTTTGTTTTCCCAACAATAATTTATTATTCTTTCCAGTCAATTTATTTAATAATCCTAAAACAATGTTGTATGCACTGAAGATTAAGCAAATGACAATGGACTATTGTGGTGGACTATGGGTGTCTTTGGTGTAGGTGAAGTGTGGTAACAAACCTGGGCTGGGGGAGACCCTATAGTTGTAATACAAAAATGGTATAAACCAACGTTACCTCAATTTATTTATAGACACAAAGACAGACACACATGTTGGCGCCTTACCTCGTGGCATCAGGATACTTCCCCCTTCCGTGATTGGCTGTGCTCCTTTCGGCCCAGTGCACATGATGACCTCCGGCGCACCAAATAAGGGCATGTGCCCTTCCGGGATTAGCTGTGCTTCTTTTGGCCCAGTGCGCATGACAGCCTCCGGCGCACCAAATAAGGTTATGTGTTTAATCATTGGCTAGGCACTGTTGGCCTGCTTCTTCCGCTTCCGGTCCCCAGCTATAAAGCCCCGCCGAAACCGAAAGTAAAAGAGACCTGCGATAGCTGAACCAAAAGTGTATGTGTCTCCCTCCGTGGTGTACCCCTGTTTTTCAGGTCGCTGCTCTCCCCTCGAGAACCTCGTTGACCAGTCCGCGGGCTCGGGCACACACACAGTCAATACCCAAGATTCTCACTGGGAGAATGCCAGGAGAGATGTACAAAAACAGAATTTCATGGATAATAAGAAGGCACTGAATTTAAATATAAATAGAATCAGTATTATCAAAGTAATCACTTTTTTCTCTTTCTCTCCATTCCCACTTTCCCCACACTATATCTATGTATCTATATCTCTGTATGTGCATATACATATAATACATACATGCACATTTGTCATTTATGTATATACAAATACTGAGGATTAACAGCTACTAATAACAAAGGGAACTGTCATAATTCTGCCTCCTGATGGATAAACATAACATCACATGATCTTGCCAAAATTGGATAAAGCATATGTTTAGATTGAAGTGCATCCACTTAAAATACAAAGGACAATGGAAATATTAAAATACACCGGAGTTCTCGGTCAGCAAAATTAAGTGTTTGAAATCAGGTGTCAAAAGGCCCAAGTTTTTCAACAAGTAATTCTAAATAAAAGAAAAAAAAAACTAAAGGAAAATCTCTGTTAGAGTTTCAAAAGATAAGTCAAATGAAAAAAAAAAATGAGCAAGACAAACTATAATAGCTTGGGATACACATTTGTACACACATTTGGAATCTTTAATATAACAGAAGTTCTGCTACTTTTTGAGGGAACGTATAGCTGTGATTTGGATGAGTGAAAGAGAAAACTTCTAGAATGGGATAGGTGACCCAGCTCTATATGTTGACTTGGGCAATGATTCCTTTATAAAAACTTGTTAAGGACTAGAGTCAAAATAAAAGGGGAGGTGCAATTGTATGGGAATATAACCAAAATGAAAATGCATACATTGTGCAAAGATGAAAAAAGATGTAAGAAGTATATAAAATAAAATATTTTAATTAAAAAAAAGTGTGAAGCTATAAATTTGTTTTGTATCCTTTTCTGTATTGTGTCTTATTTTACAATTAAAAAATGATAAAAGCAAGGCACATGAACAAGCATCAGCATAAAACTTCAAACCAACAAACGATCCATGACTGGGGGCCTGCACTCAAATACTCTTGATACAAGATAAACACCATCAGTGTACTCATTTTCAATGAGCAGGTAAAAATTTACTCCTCTGCCTCAGGGCAACTGAATCTTCTGAGAATCAGTACAACTCAAAGATTCTGTCTGTTGCATAATTCTACCTTGTGCAAAGAAAATGCTGCCGTTATACAGGCAGCTAGTTAACAACAATAATTGTGCTTGGGTAGTGATGAAATAGAACTTCAGAGACTTGGTACTGCCAGCAGAAGTCAGTCTGTTATGGGAATTTGTATCTTAAAAAAATGTTGATTTTCTCAGGTTAAAAGTGAGAAGGGGGAAAGTGTTTAATAAGTCACTTGGGGATAAAATCTCTTTCTGTAAAAGGTCATTTCCTTTCTGAAAGAGAAAGCTTTATCTCTTTCTCGGTGAAGAAAAAAAACAACCATTGAATAATAAGGAAACCAAATAATGATTAAATAAAAACAGAGAAGGGAACATTGCATCAATGATTTCATGCTTTTAATGTTAGTTTCAAGTTAGGAATGTAAACCATGGATTGAGTATAAGCTGCCAAAACAATCTATTGTTTTGCTTAATTATCCACCTAGAAATTTGCATAACAAATGGATAAAAGGCAATGTTATGAAAAAAAAGAGTCACAAAAATCTAGAGGAGATAATCAAGGATAAATATTTTTTATTTTTCTATAAAATTTTTAAATAATAATGGTGCAAACTATAAATACTACTGATTCTTCTGGATAATTATTTAAGAACCTGTTTTTAAAATGCAAAATGGTACCTACTTTTTTACTAAATCCTTTCCCTACCCTATAAGTTAGTGGAAAATGCCTATGAACTCAGGAAATAAGATCTAGAGGCTGCACATCTAACTATTTTGGCTCCTATTACCTCCCTATGTATTTTTGTAATTTTTTTTATTTTAAAACAAATATATATAAAATATTTGTGATGTTTAGTATTAAACCAGAATAATTATATACCTGACATAGTTTTTTTTTAATTATCTATATCAAATAGAAAAAATAGATCTTTAGCTGTTCTATTTCAGCAAATTTAATATAGCTGACCCTGCTTTTCTTCAGTCCCATTTTCTTGTAGAATCGTTTCCTGTCATTTACATTGAGTCAGTGTTTACCTCTGGAGCTCAGTTGGGTCACCTAGTGATAATGGACCATTGAATTTTGGTTTATGATCCAACTTGAGACACTGCATCTTGACTGGTAACTTCAGTCCATGTACAATTGGGTGATCATTGATAATGAATATTTGCAACTGCCATTTTGCCTAGTTTTGTGGTCTATTACCTCAGACAACTGTTGTGGATATTCTTCTCTTCAATTTATTTTATTTTTTTAAAGATTTATTTATTTATACAAGAACAGGGGTACCGGATAGATGTGTGGGAGGGTGAGAGGATCCACCAGAGAAAGAGCAGGGAACAGAACAGGCAGACTGACAAAATACACTGCTGAGGGGAGCAGAGGGCAAGACAGGAGAGGTCTGCTGCGCCATGTGGGTTTTTTCCCCACTGGCCAGGATTGAACCTACACTGCAGAGACTGCAGACAGCTTCACAGTGAGGCATTCAACAGCCTCTGCGACCAGGGAGGCCCTTTCTTCAATTTATAAAGAAGAGATTTTCCCAACATTTCTTGTGGGGGTAGTCTTGAGCTTGCAAACTCCTTCAGTTTCTCTTTTCCAGGAAGCCCTTGGTATCTCCTTTATATCTGAAACAGCAAGTATCTCCTTGGCTGGCAGTTTTTAGCTTTGATCATTTTGAATACACCATTCCATTATCTTCTTGCTTGTAGGCTTCTTCTGCTAAGTTTGATGTAAGCTTGATGGGAGTACCTTTATAGGTTACCTACTTTTTTTTTTAAAGATTTACTTATACAAGAACCAGGGTACAGGCCAGATGCTCGGGAAGGGTGAGAGGATTCACCAGAGACAGAGCAGGGAACAGAACAAGCAGACTGACGAAATACACTGCTGAGGGGAGCAGCAGGCGAGATAGGAGAGGTCTGCTGGGCCATGTGAGACACTCGCCAGCCGGCTGGGTTTGAACCGGCTCTGCAGAGGCTGCAGACAGCTTCAGAGCACTGCACTCAACTGCCTAAGCCACCAGGGGAGGCCCAGGTTACCTGCTTTTTTTCTCTAGTCACCTTCAATATATTGTCTTTGTCTAGGAAATTTCACTACTATGTGTCTTGGTGTATGTCTCACTGCATTTAGATAACATGGTGTCTTTTTTAGCTTCGGGACCTTATTTATTTAGTTCTTTACTCAGATTTAGGAATTTTTCCTCCATTCTTTTTTTTAAACTAAGCATTTGTTTTTTGTCTTTATTTTATTTTTATTATTTTTGTAGAAGTGGGGCATAGGCCAGAAGCACATGGAGGAGTGAAAAGATTAAGCAGAGACACAGTGGGGAGCAGAACAGCCAGAATTACTAAAATACACTGTTAAGTGGAGCAACAGGCAAGAAAGGAAGATCAGTTTCACCACATGTGGGTTATCTCCCTGGCTGGGGAGCTAATAATTCTCTCACTCTTCCCCATCTGTGACACCCATTAGTCTAATGTTGTCTTTAATAATGGAATCATATTTCTTCATGCATTTTTTTTTGTATTTGTCTCTTCTTTTACATGGGTGATTACATACTATAGGCTACATGGTCACTGATCTAATCCTCAATTTCATCTAATTTCATTCCTTTTTGTATAATTATTTTTATCTCATCTATTGAACTTTTTACACCCTTAGACTTTGATTTTCTTATTTAAACCGTCAATATATATTTTGCACTCATCAGTTATATTTTTCAAGTTATTGACTTGTTTTGTTCTCAAATTGATTATTTTCTTTGATTAATTTTTCTGAGTTCTATGTATAATTTTGACTCATTTTTTTTCAATTTCTAAAATCTCTCTGATTTTATTTTTATGGCAATTTTTAATTCTATCTGATGCGAAGATAAAAAATATTTCACACCTTTGTTGTTATATTCTGCGTTTCTCTTTTCTGATGTCATAGTCCCTTGAGGTATCATGGTGCCATCTGTTTTAGTTTTCTATGTGCCCACTTAATTTATTTTTTTAGTATCTGTTGTAATAACATAGAGAGATGTACCACTACTTTTCTAGCAGGTAGATCTGGGTTTTAAGTTTTTTGACTTTTGCTAGCTTCTGTTGTAAATACTGAAATCTGTTACAGGGTAGGGCATGGAGGGTTATAACTGATGATGTGAATGTGTTAGTGGCTGGGGAGGGCTGGTTTTTGTTTGTGGCACCACTGATACCCCTCCTTTCTGGGGTTGCAGACCTGAGACTCTGTAATCCATGTATACTCAGTGCACTATTTCATAAAGTCAATAACAGTACCAAGAGGAGTGAGAAAGGGAGTGCAATTCAGAGAAAAATCTCTGATATCCTTAGAGGGTTCTGGCTGTCTTCAGCTGTGCCATAGGACCCATTTCTAACCTCTCTGTATTTTTATTTCCTCACATATAGCATGGGCTTGGAAGAGAAACCACTCTCAGAATAGAACAGAAGTCACCTTCTGCTTAGAGAAGGCTCACACACATAGTTAGTTCTTTTCTATCAATATTATAGCCACAAAAAATTTTACTGTGAGCTCTGCATTGTAATTAATTTGCAAAATGAATTCTGATCCCTGTTCCAAAGGAAATGATTAAGGTATCAGAAAAGGGTATCCTCAGATACACATATACATCCATACACACTAGATTTCAGAAAGTGAATTTATTATGTAATGATTACATCACCTTAATGACTTTATTCAGATTCAGGTCAGATTATAACACTAAAATGGAAAAAAAAGGGTTTCAGAATAATAAGAAAACTAAACTATACGTGACATGGTTGCTTATGTATGATAAATTCATTAATCCACTTAACACATTTGAGAAAAGTAATATCCTGCAAATGTTTTACTATTTTTACCAAGTAATAGAGGTATATATTTGAGAACATTCACAAATATATTTTATGCAATGCATTCTTATTTCTCTAATAAAAAAAAAGACTAACAACTACAGCATGAAACAATAAATATTGCATCTCACATTTAAAATCTAAAATAGTCATATTTGAGGGGATGTGGGAAAAAGGGAGATGATGATCAAATCATACAAGTTTCAACTGTAAGATGAATGTGTTCCAGTGACCTAACATACAATATGGTGACCATAGCTAATACTACCACATTGCCATTTTAAATTTCTCTATTTGTAGATGTCAAGTGTTCTCACTGCATGCTAAAAATATATAACTATGTGAGATGATGCACGTGTTCATTTGTCTAATGATAGTAATCTTCCCATAATGCATATATACACGCAAACATGTTGTACAATTTAAAGACATACATTTTCTATTTTGTCAGTCTTACTTCAACAAAGTTTGTGAAATGGAAGAAGTAACACTAAATTTTACTCAGTATAATAGCTACCATATATTAATCTTTATGTCAGGTACTCACTATGCGCACCCACACACATGCACACACACACACACACAAATCTCATTATATGTATATCCCAAGCCTCTAAAACATCACCATCATTATCACCATAAACATCATCATTACCATTGGATTTCCTAGATGATTCTCACTTGTAATGTGAACATTAATGCAAATTATTTATACCATTGTAATCCTTAATAATGATAATTTCTTTCACACTTTTCATAATCTCAATGGCATCCCACTAGGCTGAATAATATCAATCAATGGGAGGAATCGCTTAGTTTTCTCAGAGTTTCCGTTTTGGGGACTCGCCCATTCATAGGAGAAGCAGCTTCACCCCCTGGGCTTCTCCTCTGTGCTCTGTGTGGGGAAAAATGACAGCTGTTTTCTGTGATCACTGATGCACAAATACATTCCCTATGTACTTCCTACTGCTAGTCTCTACTTCACTGAGGTGAAAACATGCTGTTTTACATTGCCCAAAATGATTCATGACTCTTCTTTAGAGGCTGCGCTGCAAATGTCTCATTCAGCCTTATAAAGGCATCTATAAAAATCCTGTAACTAGCATCACACTTGATGAGAAACACTAAACGCTTTTCTCACAAGAACAGAAACATGTCAAGGATGTTCACTCTAAACACTTCCATTCAGCATTGTACTGAATGACCTAGCAAGGCAACAGATATGAATAAAATAATTCCTTACCAGAATAGAGGAAAAATGTCTTTATTTGCTGACAACATGTTCATCAAAATAAAATCCATTTAAATCTATTTAAATCCATTTAAATCTATTTAAATCCATTTAAAAGCTAGTAAAAGTAACAAATTTACAAGTGTATAATGTCAATAAACAAAAATCTAATTTCTATTTAACAACAAAAACTATAAATTGAAATTAAAATACTATTTGAAATAGCATCAAAATTGAAATACTTAGCAATAAAGTCAGAAAAGAAAAACAAACAAGTGATCAACAAGACCTGTTCACCAAGTTATTATTATAACTATATAATATTGCTGAAAATAATTCAATGGGGCTTACATAGATAGGGAGATAAATTATTTTAATGGGACACTCCTCATAAGGTATGAATACATTCATTAATTAAGAATTATGGTACACCTAAATCAATATTTGATGCCTCATGATTCCTAAATTTAAAATATGAAAGAAAGGAAGACAAGGATACACCATTGTTAGTGAAAAAGTTTTAACATATCATTTATGAAATCTTCCTGTAAGTCACAAGCTGTTTGCATACTCTTTTCATTGCTGCCTTCATTTCCTTATTCCTGAATGTATAGATAACTGGATTCAGAAAAGGTGTGAGAACTGCATCAAAAATAGCAAGAAACTTGTCCATTTGAGAATTGGGGTGCGGCCATGAATAGATAAATATGGTTGGGCCAAAGAACAAAATGACCACAGAGATGTGAGCTGACAGGGTGGAAAGAGCCTTGGATGAGCCACCTGAGGAAGTTTTACAAACAGTAAACAGGATGAAAATGTAGGAGATGATGAGTATGAGGAAAGAACCAACACAGATAAACCCACTGTTGGTAGTTACCATAAACTGCAATTTGTAGGTATCTGTACAGGCCAGCCTGAGGAGGCGGGGAAGGTCACAGTAAAAGCTGTCCAATACATTCGGACCACAGAAGGGTAAATTAATAATAAATGCCAGTTGGAAGAGTGAGTGACTGACACCAAGGGCCCAGGCAGCAACCAGAAATAAAATGCATGCTCTTGGGCTCATGATGGTCAGGTAGTGGAGAGGCTTACATATGGCCACATATCTGTCAAAGGCCATGGCAATGAGCAGCACCATCTCCACACCACCAATGACGTGGATGAAGAAGATCTGAGTAATGCAGCCTCCAAAGGAGATGACTTTACACTTCCTGAAAAGGTCATAAATCATCTTGGGTGAGGTTACAGAGCAAGCTCCCATGTCAATGAAAGACAGACTGCCAAGTAGGAAGTACATGGGGGAATGTAAATGAGGATCAATGGTCACAGAAAACACAATGAGGATGTTCCCAGTCATGCTTGCCACATAGAGCACAGTGGTGAACACCATTAGAAGAAGCTGCAGCTCCCATGAATGCGTGAGTCCCAGTAACACAAACTCAGACACAACTGAGTGATTCCCTCCATCCATTGATCCAGCCAATTCAGGTGCAACTGAAATTATGAGAACCAGGAAAGTGAGAAAAGAAATTTTGATCATTAGAGATGACAGTGGAATTAATTATTTACATTGATCACATTACAAATATGAACGACTGGGTAATCCAATTCTTGGCACTTACTAAATAATGTTGAAGATGATGACAGTGATGATGATGATGATGATGATATAGTACAACTCAAGAGATTATATCATGATGATAAATAGCAGTAAATATCTCATAAGCTAAAATTAACAGGAGAGTTAGGTAAGAACAAAATCTTCACATTTAGCAAGAAACAGAAGACACAGAAAGTATACCTCAAAGGGAGGAGAAAGAGTAGAAAAAAAAAATTTAATTGTCCAATGGGAAATTATACAGCTATACATATTTTATCTGACCATACATCCCATATCAACATATTTCACCTCTGTTGTATGGTTATTTTCATATTCTTTTCTCATATAGTGTAGGGTTGGGGGGAACTATATGATCAATTGATGGATTAACTGTTATGAGTGAGAGTTTTCTGAAACATTGAGATGGGTCTTCAAAAACATGACAAGGAAAAACAAAGCAGAGAACAGGATGTAGATTGGGATTAAAATACCTGAAATTGGGGAATATGAAATACCAAAACTAGGCAAAGTAGTTGAAGGGCAAGTATGTGCTCCATATCCGAGAATTTCATTTTCAGAGTAGGCTCACATCTCTTGTTTCCCCTATTTTACTGTGTTTAAAAAAATGGCATAAAATTTGCCATTTAACTCTCTTTAATTATACAGTTCATAGCATTAAGTATATTTGCATTATTGTGAAAGAAATCTCTAGAACTGGTTTCCAATGCAAATCTAAAATTATTTGCCTATTAAACAAGTCTTCTTTTCCCCTGTCACCCCACTCACTACCTTTCTACATCCTCTCTATGAATTTGGCTACTTTACATACCTCATATAAATGGAATCATGCAGTTTTTCTCTTTTTGTGACTGGCTTATTCATTTAGCATACTACTCTCAGTGTTCAGCTACTGGATCTTCCCATTTTTTAAAAGTATTAAAATCAAACCAAACACTCCACTGGCCACTTTACTCAATAGAGGGGTATCTGGAGCCTACAACTAGCCCTACAAGAATTATCCAGGTCAAAAATATGTACAAATATTTGAAATTCCACTTTACTTTCTGCTAAAGCATATGTCTATATTGCCACAAAGGCTGTGAATTATATATGTAAACAGCTTGTATCAACCATACTATTAAGATGCTCATGTCCAGCACTTGAAAACGTTGAGATATTCAAGTTTCCCTCAAAATTAGCTCAATATCAGCCCCCATATCCTTTTTTTCCCAATGGAATCTCAATCATTTTAAATTATACAATATTATCTTTCGTAGAACCTTCTTCAATATTTGACATCATACTGACTCTGAGTCTGAAATCCAGTGGACAAGTTGCTTCTCCAAGAAAATATGTACATGTAAACTTTAAGCCCATTTGAAAATGGAAATAATGGCAAACTTGAGTAACATTATATGAGAGCACTAGAGCTTTCACCTTAACTTGATCACATGCATCTAAAGCTGATACTAAAAGATTGGTGCCTTTTAGGTTTGAGCATGTTTTCAGAGAAGAGGGAATGAAGGGAATGGAGGAGGTGGAAGAAATTTGATTGCTCTGTGTCAAACTACCCACCATAATCAACTGCTAGTGGAGGGTGAGATCTTGAAACAGCTCCTGAAGTTTAACTCTCTCTGAAGGTACTGGAATACAGAAGACCAGGTTTACTGATATTCTCCTTTTACAGACAAAGATCCAGAAATTTGGAGAAGAAATTTCTCAAAAAAATACATTCCCAGTTTATGATTTCATCTATCCTAACACATCTCCCTAAGCCAAAACTTTCAGAACACATCACTGTCAGCTGACCCAGCTCTGGCTTATCACCATTAACATGAATTTCTCCATCACAACGAAATCAAATTTTTTTAGCTGGCACCCCCTGAGTCAACAATTCATAGACTCAACGAACATTCTTTTTATAGTCTCAAAATTTTCAGTTGCAGAATCTGTGAGACTGGGCTAGGGATTAGGGAACCACATATGCTGTTCATGTGGGAACAACAGAGGAATGAAGAGGACCAGTGATATAAAAACTCATGGGTAAATGAACAAGCCACCAGTAAGAAAAGCAAGTAAGCAGTTCCAGAATGAGAGGCTGGTTGATATACTC
This sequence comes from Talpa europaea, assembly GCF_964194135.1. Lineage (NCBI taxonomy): Eukaryota > Metazoa > Chordata > Mammalia > Eulipotyphla > Talpidae > Talpa > Talpa europaea. Next base: position 58,576,934 of record NC_140075.1, on the reverse strand, counting down.
AGCAGCTGATGAAAAAACATGACTTCTGTGTGATAAAGCATAAACACCCAATAGAATCATGGCTACTTTGAACTAAGAGATAACAGATCCAGGCTAATCATTATTTAGATTAAAAAAAAAAAAAAAAAACTAGGATCCAATATAAACTGAATTGTCCATATGCACATTATACCAGAACTGAGAACCACAACTCAGGTCTCTGTGTTCCTGATGAGAATTTATGGATGCTATAGAAAATAAGAGAAGAGTAAAAATAATGAAAATTAAAATGTAATTAGTAAGTCAAAACTGATACAAAACACGACCATTACACAAATGACTTTTTGAATTAAATTAATTTGCACAGCAATAATTAAATACCCAAAAAGTGACAATTGTTAGAGGTAAACTGTTTGTAGAAATCAGATTCTTATTGCTGCATACTTTTTGTGTTTTCTTATTTTGGTGCAACAGAATGTTTGAGATCATTATATTACTTCTGCCTTCTATATTTAATTCTCCTCAAAAGTCAATAAATGGTCTCAATTATTTCATAAGCTTTTCTTAATAATGCAGTCCACAATGGTCACAATTTTTTCTCTAAAAACTCCAAGTCATGAATTCAATAAAACATTCGAAAAACAAATTGCAAGGTGAGAAAGTTGATAGTAGCTTTAGCTAACCTTAGGTTCTAATTTATGATGACTGATCATTTTTAATAAAAAAAAAAAAAGCAGAACAAAGACTTAGGGGAAAGGCATGAGTGCTACAAGATAAGGTTTCCTTTGTCAGTGTGACGAAAAGTTGGAAGGAAAGAACAAAAAGAGAACACGCCCAGGTAATAGACTGCTATAGTAGAGTGGATCTGACCTGAGACAATCACCAAGCAGTCTCCCGCTGAGAAAAGAGAAAACCTTGCTCTCTGATATTCTTAAAATTTCATCCCCCTCAACCATCCGTTCTTCCAAGGGAACTAAGAGATTACCTCATCAAAGATTCAGATATGGACCCAAAAATATCCAGCAGATCCTACTGAGGATCATCACCAACACACAAAAATATCTGTATCAAACGGTGTCTCAATAAACATAGAAGCTAATTGCAGCCCCAGAGGGAAGTGACCAGGTGATGCTGCCGATCTGGGATTGCCAGACAGAGAGCACTTGGCCTGGGGAATTATCAAGTGTGGTTCTGGTTTTCCCAGGGTAGCCAACCAGAGAAGCTGTGGATGAGAAGAAATAAGAGGTTTGAAATTTTCTTAGGATGAAGACACTTTTTACCATGTTCCACAACTGTTTTAAAATCATTATCTTAAAATTCCATAGTATGCAACCCAAGGAAAAGTTAAAATGACAATTTTCAATTTTTATATTTTTACGATAATTTCAAAAGGTCCTATGCCTTTGAATTGCAAAGTGGTGCAAAACAAAGTTATCTCAATTTTAATAAAAAGTACATATTCATTTGTAGAATGTTCAATATAGAAAACTATGTTAAGAGACTTTAGGACAAATTACTGAGCTTTCTTTTAAAAGAAAGATTATTTTTAAATGTGCAAAAAAGTAACTTTCAGAAATCAAAGCTTTTGTATATTATTTTATAGAATTCTAAGCCCAGCATTGCAAAGTACTGCTATCATCACATAAATTCAATTTATTACTATGAAATTATACAGTTTAATCTTAAACCCAGAAATAAAAAATCATTTTTTCTTTTGTACAACAGATTCTGTAACAAATAACTTTCAGTCAAGAGAATCTAAATAGATACTTCTTCAGAAAAAAAAAATATATATATATGCCCAGCAGGCACAAGAAAATGCATTCATCACCTCTTGTTATTATGGAAACACAAATTAAGACAACAATGAGATATCACCTCACACCTGAGAGAAAGGCTATTGTCCAAAACACAAGAAACAAGTGTTGGAGAGAATGGTTACAAATAAGTAAGTAGGATTACTATATTTTGTAAATGATGTGTCCCAGAAGCCTATAATAGTGCCTGGCACTCAATATTTTCTACATAGTAAAGAGAGATTTACTTATGGTTGACTGTGTTCATGACAGAGAGACAATAGTGAATAAGGTGGGTTGTCAGTAATGATCAAAAGTACCGATTGCAACTATACTCTGTCCTTGGATATATGATACATCCAAGAAGAGTTGTCACATGTATTACATGTGGGTAAGACCTCAGAAGAAACAAGGACTACATTTTATATAACAATGTACAAATGGTTACAAATGGATATGACCATCTGAAAGGTTTCTCTGGTTTAGAATTTTATTTTTCCTGATTGTGATTTCAAGCACATCCTATTGGAATATAGGCATTAAGTTCAAAATCTGATATAGCTAAATATTTTATGATTAAATATTGAGTAATCAAGCTAACATTTGCTCTGATTCAGTCCCCTGAAAATGCTTTCATTTTCATGTAACTTCCCAGATATTTATCTACAATGAGTTAGGCCTAAATGCAAGACCAAGTACTGACTGATATTCTGTGCCAAATTAATAAATCGTGACATAAATATTTCAGTTGAAGATCAATTAACATAGAATCAGTTAGCATTCCCTTCAATAATTCACTCTGAGAACAAAAACACTCAACTTTCAAATTCCAGACCATGATTAAACAAACTAATGTCTCATGAGAAAAAAGCAATATATCTTCTCCAGAAGACACTTTCCACCACACCATATGCTTTCTCTCCTTATAGGCAGTCACAATTTCTCAGATAACAAAAGTCATGTTATTTTAATACAGAATACCTAATATAGTAAAATACTTCAGAAGTCCTAATATTAAATTTAATGATATTCTAAGTCAGTAAAGAAACTTCGTATTACTTCCGTCATTTAAGAATTCCTCAATAAATAATAAATTGATGGCACACTTTCCTCAATGACACCCTCATGTCTTTGTTTCTCAATGTATAGATGACTCAGTTTTAAAACGTAGTGAGTGCGACATCAAAAGAACAAGGAACTTGTCGAGGTGTGATGAGGGATGAGGTCAGGTATAAACAAAGATATAAAGACCAAAGAACAAAATCTCCATCATGACATGAGTAGACGGAGTAGAGAAGGCTTTGGACAAGCCCCCTCAAGAGCTTTTTGAACGGTAATGAGGATAAAAATGTAAGAGACAAATCAATATGAAGAATGATCCCAGAGACATAAACCCACTGTCGGCTGTGACCATGAACTCTAGTCCGTAAGTGTCTGTGCAGGCTAGTTTGATGAATTGAGGTAGGTCATGGTAAAAGTTGTCCAGCACATTGGGCCCACAGAAGGGTAACTTAACCACAAAAGCCAACTGAGCAATAGAATAGATAATGCCAATCACCATGCAATCCACTACAATGAAAATGCACATTGTGAATTTATGACGGTCAGGTAGGGGAGGGGTTTACATATGGCCACATATCTGACCAAGGCCATGGTGATGAGCAGCTCCATCTCCATACTACCAATAAGGTGGAAGAAGAATATTTCAATAATGCAGCCACTAAAGGAGATGACTTTATGTTTTCTGAAAAGATCATAAATCATCTTGACAGAAACAACAGAGCAGGCTCCGAGGTCAAAGAGAGGTTGACCAACAGAAACTACATAGGGGAGTGTAAGTGAGGGTCAAAAGTCACAGCAAGCACAATGAGGGAGTTTCCCATCATGCTTGCCACATAAAAGAATGGAAGAGATCACTAAGAGAAGTTGATCTCCCAGGATTGGTGAGTCCCAGCAGTACACTCTGACACCGAAGTGATTCTCTCCATCTGCTGATTTATCAGCTGGTATGTTTCCAGAAAAAAGGAAAATAAAAGGGCCTCCCTGGTGGCGCAGCGGTTGAGCGCTGGGTTGCGAAACTGCCCGCAGCCTCTGTGGTGCCAGTTCGATCCCCGGCTGCTCCCCAGTCACCGGAGGAGGGTCCCACATGGTGCACAGACCTTTCCTGCCACACCCGCTGCTCCCCTCAGCAGTGTACTTCGGTCCTTCTGCCTGCTCTGCTCCCCGCTCTGGCTCTGGTGAATTCTCTCACCCTCCCGCGCTTCTGACTGTACCCAGTGCTTGTATAAATAAATAAATAAATCTTAAAAAAAAAATGAATTGAAGGCAGAAGTATAAAAAAAAGAAATTAAATTGAAAGAATTAAAAAAATAAATATGTTAACAATGTTCTGTATTATAGTGATTAATTATTCAACTACATTCACACTGTGTATACTGTAGACCACGCAGTTACTCTTTCCATCACTACTAGACAGTAATTATTTTACTATTACCTAAAGCAATGGAATCATATCCGCATCAATATCCCCTTGACATCTATGATTATTCATCTATAACAGAGAATGAAGCAACTATGACAGCATTGTAGACTCTGAGTCATACACAGTGTTATAAACCAATGTTACTTGAGTTAAAAAATCAGAAAGGAAAGTATAGTAGGTGTGCAGACAAGGATTGGGATGGAAGTATAATAGTGCAACTCCAGAAAAACAAGAGATAGGAATGGTATGCCCAACAACTAACTGATTCTATTTGAAATTTTTCATAGAACAATTCTCTAGTCTTTCAGTTTGTCACGTTTTAACTTTACCTAATCTCAGGCACATAGTTATGTCTCTTGTAGTCATTCTTCCACCTTTAAATATAATCACATTTGCAACTACACAAAGTCCAGAATACAGGTGAGAATAAGAGCACCTGGTAAAGAGTTCAGAAGTAGCTCAAAGAAATGAGAGGACCAAGGCCAGGATATAATAGACGTTATATCTATTTACATGGATCCGCCAAAGTATAAGTAGGAGTAACTAATAGGATGGTTAGCAACCAGGATATAGTCAATATATTCAAAGCAGGGAACAGGGAATTGTTAAGGGAAGTCAAGGTAATTAAGGAACCTAATTCAATTCATCTGTCCAGATTATCCAATCTCTGAGATTTGTGAACCTTGTTTGTAACTATTGTAGTCCTAAGTTTCTAGAGTTTGCTGCTGATAAAAAAATATAGATATACACTAAAGTCATAGTTGTCAGAGAACCATTGACATGCTACTGTCCCTTCAACTCCATTAACAACTTGTACTCCTTTTCTCCTCTGTCTACTTCAAACCTCCGAGTATTTGGGTTCCAATGCCAAACCTGAGTGATCCCTGATCTAAATTCTGGATAGCTACATGACTCTTTCTAGTCATCACCCACTTCTGCAGGAAATACACTACTACTACACCGAAGATATATTTCCATTTCTGGTGGTACAAACACTTCCTTGTCTCATGCCCTCAAACTCTCAAAGTACTAAAATAGCCTCTAAAAAGGGAGTATGTAAAAAAGAGGAGGTTTGGGCATAAACAGTAAGGGCTTGTAAAATAAAGGAATACGAATGCACAAAAAGCCTTATTTAGACTTGTAACTAAAAGGAAAGGACAGAAAAGAGCAATTGTTCCAACAACCAGAGTAGTAGGAAATGCCATAGTTATTACCTTCCAGGCATCATGATATAATTAATAGTTACATGCCATGCTATACTTGAAGTCAAGGAAGAAAATATACTTTTACACCATATTTTAAAAGCACTCAAAGTACTTAGCAATATTTTAGTACTTTGAAATACTTAGTGATTGAGTTTAGATCTGGAAAATTATGCATTGCCTGTATCACCCATATTACTAAGTGCTTTCATATTTGCTTTCTTTATAATTACCTGTTTTGTGGTTATATCCAATAATAAGATGATTTTCATTTGTAAATAAGGAATGTAAGCTCTACCAAAGTTAGTAACAGACACAAAAACAGAGTTACTTATCTTAGACCAAATCAAGCCTTCTGATTCCAAATCCAGTGTTATTTTGATGAAATCATGCAACTAGGACTATTTGTTCATGATACAAAATATTATTCCAAATAGGAACTTTAAGCATGAATTCCAAAATAATGTACATCTTAAAATTTCCCAATGTTATGTATAAATTATATCTCAATGAATTTGTTTACTCAGGAGAATAATCCATCTCCACTTATAAATATTTAAGGCAAACATAAATTAACTTACCCAAGATTTCACAGTAAAAGAGTTAATTAAATACATATTATTGCTACAACCTAAGAGAAAAGGGGAGAGTTGGTTGCTTAGAAATAAGGAAAAGAAGCAAAACTCACCAAGGTTCTTTTGCCTATATAGTCTCCTTTTAAAAAGTCCTCTTTCTGTGATAACAAGAAACAAGGGAGAAAAGAAGATGTGAGAAACAGCTGTTACTTTGATGTGCTACAGAGTGATCAAAAAGGAAAACTAAGGGAAAGGTATAGGTTATTTCTGAGATCCAACTGGTGCGGAAAAGAAAGCAGCTAAAATCAAACAGCAGAGAGGAAGTCAAGATTATAGGTAGATAACATAGTGATGAAGCAGAGAAAGCAAAAATTAGAAAAGACAAATAATTTCTGTAACATAGGAAAAGAGATTTGGGGGGAGTAAGGGTAGGAAAACAGGCAATATGGTATATGTAAAAATTTGTAGGGTGCCAGAAATCTATACAGAGTAAAAAGGTAGTTTCCAGAAACTGTGGGTAACATGAACTTGGATAAAACTGGTTTTTGTTAGTCCACTCAGGAATACCCAGGAACTAAACACTTAGATTTTTATATTTGCACATTTCTTCTTTTCACAGCATCTTTCCAACTACCAACCCTTAGGACAAGTAGTTATATAGAAGATTTTGAGAGAGGAGACTGATTATTTGTACTAGAAATTGATCTAAGTGCCGCATTAGAGTTCTGGGATTCTCAGAATGAGATCATCTGGTCAAAGGAATGGGAATAGTCTCAGAAGAGTCTCAGGGAGATAGAAACTAGCTGTATGTTTTCTTTGAAAAAATAAAGATTCATCTTTTTTTTTTTAAGATTTATTTTTTTATTTATTTATACAAGAGCTGGGGTAGAGGCCAGAGTGCGGGAGAATGAGAAAATTCACCAGAGACAGAGTGGGGAGCAGAATTAGCAGATGGACCAAAAGCACCGCTAGGGGAGCAGCAGGGCGACAGGAGAGGTCTGCCGCCCATATGGGAACCTCCCTGGCCAGCCGGGAATCGAACCCACGCTGGAGAGGATGTGGACGGCTTCACAGCGCTGTGCTCAACCCGCTGCGCCACCAGGGAGGCCACATCATTTTATTGTTTAAACACTTATTTTATGATATGACTGCTGGAAGCGTTAATGATGGGAGAAATAATGTTTTCTAATTTTAAATTTAAAAAGTCCAAAAATTCCTGAAGAACACTTGTAGAACAGAAATAGGAACACAGCTGAGTCTTTCTTTATGTATCAAGGTACAAAAAATAATTAAAAGTAGCAAATATGAGTGAATATAAAAGACTGAGAATAAGAAGGATAAGAATACATGAACTACAAACAAAATAGAAGAGACATAGAATGGAAATAGAAATGGAGATGAAGAGATGTATGCAAAAAAAACTTTCCTCCTGGAGAAAAATAAAAGACACCAACCAAAAAACATACATGCCCCAAAACAGTTGAGTGGATTATGAAGATGTAGAATATAAGGAAGACAATCCAACTATTAAAAAAATAGAAAATTTATTGCCATTCATTGTCTGGAGCCGCATGGAGCATGCGCCGTGTTGCGCATGCTCGCAAGTTAGGCTTCGGTTTCTGTTTCGCCTTCGGAGAAACCACTGCGTTTCCGAAAAATCATGTGGGACTGAGAGGTACGAGGGGAGGAGCGAGGGGGGATAAGAAGGGAACCACGGGAGAGACTGGAGAGACTGCGTGGAGGAGAAGGAGAGAGACTGCATAGAGGAGAAGGAGAGAGACTGCGTAGAGGATGAGGCGAGGAGACCTCGAGAGGGAGACTGTGGAAAGGATACTGTGTAGAGACTTTGAGAGAGGATACTGAGAGGTACTGAGAGAGGAGCATAGAGAAGGCCAGGGAAGGTAGTAGGACAGGGAAAGGAAAAAACATGTAAAAGTAGGAAAAGGAAAAAGGTAAAATAAAGAAGCATACTCTAGCGTCAATTTGTCAAGCCCCTCATTTCAATCCTCAGCCCTTCTCTTTTCGTGCCTCCGAATCCCGCGGGTCGGGACAGGTGGCGCCCAGCGCGGGGCACGAAAAAGAACGAAGGAACCACTGAAGGACCAGCTGTGGTGAGCCGGCAAGTAAAGTAAAGTAAGGTAAGGTAGCTGGGATCATGGGCAATTCAATGTCCAAGGGGCAGTTAGTTATTTCCCTGGAAGCTCTCCTAAAAGAGTTTGGGGTTCCTCTCAGTAGAAAAATTCTTAAAGGATTTGTAGAGACCCTTAGTATCACTAGTAAATGGTTTCTGGAGCAGGATCAGGTCGATAGTGACAATTGGAATAAGGTGAAAGGAGATATTGTCTTGCATCAGCAATTATATGGCCTTGAGTCTCTTCCTGGCACTACTTTGACGGTCTGGAGAGTGGTGGGAGATGCTCTTAATGCCGGTGGCACTGTTGCCACTCAGTTAGCCACTGAGGCCGTCAGGACAGCGAGACAAATGGAGGAAGAAGATAGAAGTTCCATTAAGAGTTCTACATCGGTAAGTGCCCCTTCCTCTACTCAAAAAATAACAACAGCCCCTTCTCCAGATGATTCTACCCATGAGTCGGGAGGAGAGGAGGAACAGGATGAGAAAGGTCTCAGTTGTTATAAGCCAAGGAAGCGTAAAAGGAGATGGAAAACACCTGGGGAGCCACCTCCTGCGCCACCTCCAAGAACACTCCCCCAGGGACCGTTTGACTACAGCTCTCTTTACCCTTAATTTTTTGACCCTAGATACTCAGGGGCGGTCAGCTGCTGATCGGCACTGGTCGCCAGACCCTTGGCAGGTCACGATGCTGCAAGCAAGATGGAAGGACCCAGTTAATAATGAGTGGCAACCACCCGCACCAGTATTAATACAGCTGCCAGGCAGCATTTGTCTTTTCCCACAGGATGCAGAAGCACCCCAATGGGTTCCTGCTCGATTGGTTCGGTTTGTCAATATACCTGACCCTGCTAACATTGATGACACAAGCGTCCCAGATGTTAGTACGATGGGCGATTGTGCATCAGCTGCTGTTTTTGCTCCTCATTGATCATCATGATTCCACTTTTCCACAAGTATTTGCCACTAATCTTACTATTGGTCTGGCTTCCAAGCCATTGGATAGTGCCCCGTTGGGCCAGGGTGAGGTGAAATTATTTAATGGCATTTATTCTGTAAACATTAGTTCTACCATTGAATAATTTGTTAGTATTCAGAATAATAGATTATAGAGTTTGTCTGCTGCTGTCTGTCTGTCCCCTCCTTTCTTTTTTGTCCTCCCCAATAATGCAGGAGATGTCACTGGGTTGAGCTGTTCAGTGGAGACTTGCCCCCTCTCTGCCTCCTGGGCCCGGAGTGTGGAGAGAGCGATGATCGTTGTCTACCTTCTATTTTAGTCATGCCCGTGGATGTTTCTGCACACCTTTCCCCTGTTCTACCTAGGAGGAGATGTGATTTTAGCATCACTGCAGCTATTGTTGCCGTTTCAATAGCAGAGGCCGCAGCTGCGGCTGCTGCCGCCGTTGCTGTCACTTAATCTGCTGTAAATACGGACACTATGGACAATTTAGCTGCCGGTGTTGCTTCTGCGTTGTCAACACAGTAATATATGAATGGACATTTGCAGAATGGACTTTTTATGCTTAGTCAGCAGTTAGCTCATGTAAGAAGAGATAGACACACTTTTGTTAACCACTCACATGCATTGTAACTTTTTGTACAATTTTATTTGTGTAATTCCTATTATGGTGAAAAATATGTTTATGGAAGAAAATAGGTTAAATAGTGTAATCAGAGGACCTTAGAACCACCAGCTCCTGAACCTGACCTCTCAACTGGCGAGACAGCTCATAACTGTTAACAACACTCGGGTTACCCTGTTTCGAGTGAGGGTCTCATTGCCTGGTTTGGAGGACTCCTCCCAGAGTTGCTGTTTGTGCATTCGGCATATGGTTTCTCCGTCGGCTACGGAAGCAAAACAAAAAACGGCTATTGTGGTCAGGCAAGTACTTGGCGCCATGGTACTTGACCAGGACTCCCCAGTGGCATCCGGATGGGTCAACTTAGCCCTAGAGAACCTGTGAGCCAAAGACGGGCAAGAGCGTAGCCCGTCCAGACCAACCTAAGACAGCGGTCCAGACCAAGTGCGCCGGATTAGCAAAGATGGGTAAGGCTGGTTACGGGATATGCCAACCTAAGACAGGCCAGGTATCTCATTTAAAAGAAAAAAGGGGGAGATGTCCGGAGCCGCATGGAGCATGCGCCGTGTTGCGCATGCTCGCAAGTTAGGTTTCGGTTTCTGTTTCGCCTTCTGAGAAACCACTGCACTTCCGGAAAATCACGTGGGACTGGGAGGTACGAGGAGAGGAGCGAGGGGGGATAGAAGGGAACCACGGGAGAGACTGGAGAGACTGCGTAGAGGAGAAGGAGAGAGACTGCGTAGAGGAGAAGGAGAGAGACTGCGTAGAGGATGAGGCGAGGAGACCTCGAGAAGGAGACTGTGGAAAGGATACTGTGTAGAGACTTTGAGAGAGGATACTGAGAGGTACTGAGAGAGGAGCATAGAGAAGGCCAGGGAAGGTAGTAGGACAGGGAAAGGAAAAAACATGTAAAAGTAGGAAAAGGAAAAAGGAAAAATAAAGAAGCAAACGATAGCGTCAATTTGTCAAGCCCCTCATTTCAATCCTCAGCCCTTCTCTTTTCGTGCCTCTGAATCCCGCGGGTTGGGACACATGACCTCTATGACTATTCATTTATAACAAGAGAATGAAGCAACTATGAAAGCATTGTAGACTTTGAGTCATACACAATGTTATAAACAAATGTTACCTCAATAAAAAAAAAATCAGAAAGGAAAACACAGTAGGTATGCAGACAAGGATTGGGATGGAAGTATAATAGCACAAATTAAGAAAAACAAGAGGTAATATGTGCCATTCTCACTGGTGTGAGATGGTATTCCATTGTAGTTTTGATTTGCATTTCCCTGATTGCAAGTGATGTTGAACATTTTTTCATGTGCCTGTTGGCAAGGATGTGGAGAAAAAGGAACTCTCCTGCACTGCTGGTGGGAGTGCAAACTGGTCCAACCACTATGGAGAGCTGTGTGGAGATTCCTCAACCTACTAAAGATAGAGCTTCCATATGATCCAGCAATTCCACTCCTAGGTATTTACCCAAAGGACACAGAAACATTAATTCCAAAGGGTACCTGCACCCCTATGTTTATAGCAGCACTGTTTACAATAGCTAAGCTTTGGAAACAGCCCAAATGCCCAAAAATAGATGACTGGATCAAGAAGATGTGGTACATATACACCATGGAATATTACACAACATTCAAAAAAGATAAACACATGCAGTTTGCAGCAACATGGATAGAGCTGGAGGGGATCATGCTCAGCAAAATAAGCCAGAAAGAAAAGGAAAAATGCTGGATGGTCTCACTCATGGCAGGAATCTAGAAAACCTAAATAAGGGACCAGGAAAAAGAATAACTATAAGAAAGAAAATTAAAACCAACAAACAACTATGAACCAGAGACACACTATGGGGGGGGGGAAGAGATATTGGGGTCAAAATAAGCAGGCTGCAATTGTATGGGAAATATAAAAATTAAAAAAAAATAAAAAAATAAATCTTAAAAAAAAGGAAAGCAAGAGTTAGAGATCATATGCCACAGATCTCACTGATTCTATTTTAAATTGTTCATAGAACAACTCTTTAGTCATTCAGTTTGTCTCATATTTTAACTTGACCTTATCTCAGGCACACATGTGTCTCTTGCAGTCATTTTGCACCATAACTATAACCACTTTGCAATTACAAAGTCCAGAGTACAGGTGAGAATAAGAGCATCTGGTAAAGAGTTAAGAAGTAGTTCAACGAAATGACTGGACCAAGGCCAGGATATAATAGGCATTTATGTCACAGGGTATTTACATGGATCCACCAAAGTATAAGTAGAGTAACTAATAGGATGTTTATCAACCAGAACCTGGTCAATATATTCAAAGAAGGGAACAGGGAATTGTTACAGGAAATCAAGGTAATTAAGGAATCTAATTCAATTCATCTGTCTAGGTTATCTAATCTCTGAGGTAGGTGAACCTTGGTTATAACTACTGTAGTCCTAAGTTTCTAGAGTGTGCTGGTGATGAAAAAATATATACACTAAAATCATAGTTGTTACAGACCATTGACATGCTACTAACCCCTTCAATTCCCTTAACCACTCCTACTCCTTTTCTCTTCCCTACTTCAAACCTCCCAAGTATCTGGGTTCCAATGCCAAGCCTGAATGTTCCCTAACTCAAATCCTAGATAGCTACATCAATCTTTCTAGTCATCACCCTCTTCTGCAGGGAATACACTGCTACTACACAGAAGATCTATTTTGATTGGTCCAAGTACTTCCCTGTCTCAAGCCATCAAATCTCACGGTACTAAAATGTGCTGCTAAAAAGCAAAACTGGAAAAAGAAGAGGTTGGAGCATAAACATTAAGAGCTTGTAAAGTAGGAGCATGAATGCACAAAAAGACTTATTTAGACTTGGAACTGAAAGGATAGAAAGGAGCAATTGTTCCAACAGTAGCCAATATAGTAGGAAATGCCCATAATAACTACCTTCCAGGCTTCATGACATAATTGATAGTCATATCTTATGCTATTCCTGAAGTCAAGGAAGAAAACATAGACTTTCCCACCATACTTTGAAAGTACTCAGTGAAAGCACCTCATGATATTTTAGTATTCTAAAATACTTAGTGATGGAATTTAGATCTGGAAAACTATACATTGCCTTTACCACTCCTATTACTAAGTACTTTCATGTTTGACTTCTTTATAATTACCTGTTTTGTGGTTATGTCCAATAGTAAGCTGATTTTCATTTTTAAATGAGGAATCTAAGGTCCCGAGAAGTTAACAACAAACATCAAAACAGAGTTAATTTCCTTAGACAAAATCAGGCCTTCTGATTCCAAATCCAGTGCTGTTTTCATGACATCATGCAAGTGTGACTATTTGCTAATGATTCAAAACAATTATTCCAAATAGGAACTTTAAGCATAATTCCAAAATATGGTACACCTTAAAATTACCCAATGTTATGTATCAATTATATCTCAATAAATCTGTGGGGAAAAAAGAATGGATAATCCATACCTCACACATAAACATCTAACACAAAAATAAATTAACAAGTCCAATATTTCATAGTAAAAGACTGAAACACAAATTGTTGCTTCAACCTCAGGGAAAGGGGGAGAGTCAGTTGCTGAGAAGAATGGAAAAGAAGCAAAACTCACCAAGGTTCTTTTGCCCTTAAAAGATGCAGCAAAGTAAGGGGACAATTTATTCTTAAGCAGGTATAATAATCAACACACAAGAAAGATTTCACCTAAAAACAAAAATTGGAAGTCATCCCAATTTTGAAGTCACAGAAAGGAACACCTGCTTAAAGGATATCATATAAAAACATAAAAGAAAACTAATGGAGGGATGGTCCATGGGCATGACTGTTCATCACTATAATTATATTACTATTACTACCATTTTTACATATAGTCTACCTCTAAAAGGTCCTGTTTCTGTGCACATAACAAGAAACAAGGAAAAAAAGACGTGAGGAACAGCTGTTTCATTCATATACTACAGAGTGATCAAAAAGGAAAACTAAGGAAATGGTATAGGTTATGGCTGAGATCCAATTGGTATTGAAAAGAAAGCAGCTAAAATCAAACAGCAGAGAGGAAGCTGAGATTGCAGGGAGGGAAGAAATGGTGATGAAGCAGAGAAAGAAAAATCAGAAATGACAATTTCTATAACATAGGAAAAGAGATTTTGGGGGAGTAAGGGTGGGAAAACAAGGCAATATGGTATGTGTAGAAATTCTGGAGGGTGCCAGAAATCAATACAGAGTTAAAAGGTAATGTCTCCAAAAACTGTGAAATCTTATTGAAGTGGGTAACATGAACTTGGATAAAAACTAGCTGGAGTAGGGCCTACCCGGTGGCGCAGCGGTTGAGCGCTGGGTTGCGAAGCTGCCCGCGGCCTCTGTGGCACCAGTTCGATCCCTGGCTGCTCCCCGGCCACCAGAGGAGGGTCCCACATGGCGCGCAGAACTCTCCTGCCACCCGCTGTTCCCCTCAGCAGTGTACTTCGGTCCTTCTGCCTGCTCTGCTCCCCGCTCTGGCTCTGGTGAATTCTCTCACCCTCCCGCGCTTCTGACTGTACCCAGTGCATGTATAAACAAACAAACAAATAAATAAACAAAAACATGCCTCTACAAAAAAAAAAAATTAAAAAAAAAAAAACTAGCTGGAGTATTTTTGTTACTCCAGTCAGAAATACCCAGGAACTAAACACTTGGATTTTTTTTAATAATAAATTTTATTTTTATATTCCCCATACAATTGTAACCCCCCATTCTGACCCCAATCCTTCCCCCCCCCGCCCCCCACTCCCCAAAAACTGTCTCTGGTTCATAGTTTTTTGTTGATTTTGATTTTCACTTTCTTATAGTTATTTATTTTCTTGGTCCCTTATTTAAGTTTTCTAGATTCCTGCTATCAGTGAGACCATCCGGTATTTTTCTTTTTGTTTCTGGCTTATTTCGCTAAGCATGATCCCTTCCAGAACCATCCATGTTGCTGCAAATTGCATGTGTTTATCTTTTTTGAATGCTGAGTAATATTCCATGGTATATATATACCACATCTTCTTGATGCAGTCATCTATTTTTGGGCATTTGGGCTGTTTCCAAAGCTTAGCTATTGTAAATAGTGCTGCTATAAACATAGGGGTGCAGGTGTTCTTTGGAATTGATGTTTCTGTGTCCTTTGGGTAAATACCTAGGAGTGGAATTGCTGGATCATATGGAAGCTCTATATTTCTGGAAGGTCCAGAAATCTCCACACAGCTCTCCATAGTGGTTGGACCAGTTTGCACTCCCACCAACAGTGCAGGAGAGTTCCTTTTTCTCCACACCTTCACCAACATTTGTTGTTGCTAGTTTTTTTAATATGTGCCATTCTCAGTGGTGTAAGATGGTATCTCATGGTAGTTTTGATTTGTATTTCCCTGATGACAAGTGATGTTGAACATTTTTTCATATGCTTTTTGGCCATTTGCATTTCCTCTTCAGAGAAGTTTCTTTTTAGCTCTTCTGCCCATTTTTTCACTGGATTATTTTCTTTGTTGTTGTTGAGTCTCATCAGCTCTTTGCAGATTAATTTTTTTTCTTTTTAAAACAGAGATATATGTAAAATATTTATGATGTTTAGCATTAAACCAGAATAATTATATACCTGACATAGTTTTTTTTTTTAATTATCTATATCAAATAGAAAAAATAGATCTTTAGCTGGTCTATTTCAGCAAATTTAATATAGCTGATCCTGCTTTTCTTCAGTCCCATTTGCTTGTAGAATCATTTCCTATCATTTACATTGAATCAGTGTTTACCTCTGGAGCTCAGTTGGGTCACCTAGTGATAATGGACCATTGAATTTTGGTTTATGATCCAAATTGAGACACTGCATCTTGACTGGTAACTTCAGTCCATTTACAATTGGGTGATTATTGATAATGAATATTTTCCACACCCATTTTGCCTAGTTTTGTGGTCTATTACCTCGGACAATTGTTGTGGATATTCCTCTATTCAATTTATTTTATTTTTTTAAAAGATTTATTTATTTATACAAGAACAGGGGTACAGGCTAGATTGCATGGGAGGGTGAGAGGATTCACCAGAGAAAGAGCCGGGAACAGAACAGGCAGACTGACGAAATACACTGCTGAGGGGAGCAGAGTGCGAGACAGGAGAGGTCTGCTGCGCCATGTGGGTTTTTCCCCACTGGCCAGGATTGAACCTACACTGCAGAGGCTGCAGGCAGCTTTTCAGTGTGGCACTCAACAGCCTGTGCCACCAGGGAGGCCCTTTCTTCAATTTATAAAGAAGAGATTTTCCCAACATTTCTTGTGGGGGTAGTCTTGAGCTTCCAAACTCCTTCAGTTTCTCTTTTCCAGGAAACCCTTGGTATCTCCTTTATATCTGAAACAGCAAGTATCTTCTTAGCTGGCAGTTTTTAGCTTTGATCATTTTGAATACACCATTCCATTATCTTCTTGCTTGTAGGCTTCTTCTGCTAAGATTGATGTAAGCTTGATGGGAGTACCTTTATAGGTTACCTACTTTTTTTTTTAAAGATTTACTTATACAAGAACCAGGGTACAGGCCAGATGCTTGGGAAGGGTGAGAGGATTCACCAGAGACAGAGCAGGGAACAGAACAGGCAGACTGATGAAATACACTGCTGAGGGGAGAAGCAGGCGAGACAGGAGAGGTCTGCTGGGCCATGTGGGACCCTCGTCAGCCAGCTGGAATCGAACCGGCTCTGCAGAAGCCTTGGACAGCTTCACAGCACTGTGCTCAACTCCTAAGTCACCAGGGGAGGCCCATGTTACCTACTTTTTTTCCCTAGTCACCTTCAATATATTGTCTTTGTCTAGAAAATTTCACTACTACATGTCTTGGTGTATGTCTCACTACATTTCAATAGCATGGTGTCTTTTTAGCTTCGGGGCCTTATATATTTAGTTCTTTACTCAGATTTAGGAATTTTTCCTCTATTCTTTTTTTTTTTTAAAAAGCATTTTGTTGTTGTTGTTGTTGTTTTTATTTTATTTTTATTATTTTTGTAGAACTGGGGCATAGGCCAGAAGTGCATGGAGGAGTGAGAAGATTAAGCAGAGACAGAGTGGGGAGCAGAACAGCCAGAATTACTAAAATACACTGTTAAGTGGAGCAACAGGCAAGAAAGGAAGATCAGTTTCACCCCATGTGGGTTATCTCCCTGGCTGGGGAGCTAATGATTCTCTCGCTCCTCCCCATCTGTGACATCCATTATTCTTATGTTGTCTTTAATAATGGAATCATATTTCTTTATGCATTTGTATTTTTTTTTTGTATTTGCCTCTTCTTTTACATGAGTGATTACATACTATAGGCTTCATGGTCACTGATCTAATCCTCAATTTCATCTAATTTCATTCCTTTTTGTATAATTATTTATCTCATCTATTGAACTTTTTAAACCCTTAGTCTTTCATTTTCTTATTTAAACCTTCAATATCTATTTTGCACTCATCAGTTATATTTTTCAAGTTATTGACTTGTATTGTTCTCAAATTGATTATTTTCTTTGATTAATTTTTCTGAGTTCTCATGTATAACTTTGACTCATTTTTTTTTCAATTTCTAAAATCTCTCTGATTTTATTCTTATGGAAATTTTTAATTCTATCTGATGGGAAGATAAAAAATATTTCACACCTTTGTTGTTACATTCTGCTTTTCTCTTTTCTGATGTCATAGTCCCTTGAGGTATCATGGTGCCACCTGTTTTAGTTTTCTATGTGCCCACTTAGAGTAATTTATTTTTTTAGTATCTGTTGTAATAACATAGAGAGATGTACCACTTACTTTTCTAGCAGGTAGATCTGGGTTTTAAGTTTTTTGACCTTTGCTAACTTCTGTTGTAAATACTGAAATCTGTTATGGGGTAGGGCATGGAGGGTTATAACTGATGATGTGAATGTGTTAGTGGCTGGGGAGGGCTGGTTTTTGTTTGTGGCACCACTGATACCCCCTCCTTTCTGGGGTTGCAGACCTGAGACTCTGTAATCCATATATCCTCAGTGCACTATTTCATAAAATCAATAACAGTACCAAGGAGAGTGAGAAAGGGAGTGCAATTCAGAGAAAAATTTCTGATCTCCTTAGAGGGGTCTGGCTGTCTTCAGGTGTGCCATAGGACCCATTTCTAAACCTCTCTGTATTTTTATTTCCTCACATATAGCATGGGCTTGGAAGAGAAACCACTCTCAGAATAGAACAGAAGTCACCTTCTGCTTAGAGAAGGCTCACACACATAATAATAAGTTCTTTTCTATCAATATTATAGCCACCAAAAAATATTTACTGTGAGCTCTGCATTTTAATTTATTTGCAAGATGAATTCTGATCCCTGTTCCAAAGGAAATGATTAAGGTATCAGAAAAGGGTATCTTCAGACACACATATACATCCATACACACTAGATTTCAGAAAGTGAATTTATTATGTAATGATTACATCGCCTTAATGACTTTATTCAGATTCAGGTCAGATTATAACACTAAAATGGAAAAAAAAAAGGGTTTCAGAAAAATAAGAAAAATAAACTATAAGTGACACGGTTGCTTATATATGATAAATTCATTAATCCACTTAACACATTTGAGAAAAGTAATATCCTGCAAATGTTTTACTATTTTTACCAAGTAATAGAGGTGTATATTTGAGAACATTCACAAATATATTTTTATGCAATGCATTCTTATTTCTCTAATAAAAAAAAAACAAAAGACTAGCAACTATAGCATGAAACAATAAATATTGCATCTCACATTTAAAATCTAAAATAGTCATATTTGAGGGGATGTGGGAAAAAGGGGGATGTTGATCAAAGCATACAATTTTCAACTGTAAGATGAATGTGTTCCAGTAACCTAACATACAATATGGTGACCATAGCTAACACTACCACATTGCTATTTTAAATTTGTCTATTTGTAGATGTCAAGTGTTCTCACTGCATGCTAAAAATATATAACTATGTGAGATGATGCACGTGTTCATTTGTCTAATGATAGTAATCATCCCATAATGCATATGTACACGCAAACATGTTGTACAATTTAAAGACATACACTTTCTATTTTGTCAGTCTTACTTCAACAAAGTTTGTGAAATGGAAGAAGTAACACTAAATTTTACTCAGCATAATAGCTACCATATATTGATCTTTATGTCAGGTACTCACTACGCGCACGCACACACACGCACACACACACAACACAAATCTCATTATATGTATATCCCAGGCCTCTAAAACATCACCATCATTATCACCATAAACATCATCATTACCACTGGATTTCCTAGATGATTCTCACTTGTAATGTGAACATTAGTGCAAATTATTTATACCATTGTAATCCTTAATAATAATTTCTTTTGCACTTTTCATAATCTCAATGGCAACCCAATAGGCTGAATAATATCAATCAATGGGAGGAATCGATTAGTTTTCTCTGAGTTTCTGTTTCTGGGACTTGCCCATTCATGGGAGAAGCAGTTTCACTCCCTAGGTTTCTCCTCTGTGCTCTGTGTGGGGAAAAATGACAGCTGTTTTCTGTGACCACTGATCCTCAAATACGTTCCCTATGTACTTCCTACTGCTAGTCTCTACTTCACTGAGGTGAAAACATGCTGTTTTATATTGCCCAAAATGATTCATGACTCTTCTTTAGAGGCTGCGCAGCAAATATCTCATTCAGCCTTATAAAGGCATCTATAAAAATCCTGTAACTAGCATCACACTTGATGAGAAACACTAAATGCTTTTCACACAAGAGCAGAAACATGTCAAGGATGTTCACTCTAAACACTTCCATTCAGCATTGTACTGAATGACCTAGCAAGGCAACAGACATGAATAAAATAATTCCTTACCAGAATAGAGGAAAAAATGTCTTTATTTGCTGACAACATGTTCATCAAAATAAAATGCTATTAAATCCATTTAAAAGCTAGTAAAAGTAACAAATTTTCAAGTGTATAATGTCAATAAACAAAAATCTAATTTCTATTTAACAACAAAAACTACAAATTGATATAAAAAATACTATTTAAAATAGCATCAAAATTGAAATACTTAGCAATGAAAGTCAGAAAAGAAAAGAAAAACAAGTAATCAACAAGACCTGTTCACCAAGTTATTATTATAACTATATAATATTGCTGAAAATAATTCAATGGGGCTTACATAGATAGGGAGATAAATTATTTTAATGCGACACTCCTCATAAGGTATGAATACATTCATTGATTAAGAATTATGGTACACCTAAATCACTATTTGATGCCTCGTGATTCCTAAATTTAAAGTATGAAAGAAGGGAAGACAAGGATACACCATTGTTAGTGAAAAAGTTTTAACATATCATTTATGGAATCTTCCTGTAAGTTACAAGCTGTTTGCACACTCTTTTCATTGCTGCCTTCATTTCCTTATTCCTGAATGTATAGATAACTGGATTCAGAAAAGGTGTGACAACTGCATCAAAAATAGCAAGATACTTGTCCATTTGTGAATTGGGGTGTGGCCATGAATAGATAAATATGGTTGGACCAAAGAACAAAATGACCACAGAGATATGAGCTGACAGTGTGGAAAGAGCCTTGGATGAGCCACCTGAGGAAGTTTTACAAACAGTAAACAGGATGAAAATGTAGGAGATGATGAGTATGAGGAAAGAACCAACACAGATAAACCCACTGTTGGTAGTTACCATAAACTGCAATTTGTAGGTATCTGTACAGGCCAGCCTGAGGAGGCGGGGAAGGTCACAGTAATAGCTGCCCAATACATTCGGACCACAGAAGGGTAAATTAATAATAAACGCCAGTTGGAAGAATGAGTGACTGACACCAAGGGCACAGGCAGCAGCCAGAAATAAAATGCAGGCTCTTGGACTCATGATGGTCAAGTAGTGGAGAGGCTTACATATGGCCACATATCTGTCAAAGGCCATAGCAATGAGCAGCACCATCTCCACACCGCCAATGAAATGGATAAAGAAGATCTGAGTAATGCAGCCTCCAAAGGAGATGACTTTACGCTTCCTGAAAAGGTCATAAAGCATCTTGGGTGAGGTTACAGAGCAAGTTCCCATGTCAATGAAAGATAGACTGGCAAGTAGGAAGTACATGGGAGAATGTAAATGAGGATCAATGGTCACAGAAAACACAATGAGGGTGTTCCCAGTCATGCTTGCCACATAGAGCACAGTGGTGAACACCATTAGAAGAAGCTGCAGCTCCCATGAATGCGTGAGTCCCAGTAACACAAACTCAGACACAACTGAGTGATTCCCTCCATCCATTGATCCAGCCAATTCGGGTGCAACTGAAATTACGAGAACCAGGAAAGTGAGAAAAGAAATTTTGATCATTAGAGATGACAGTGGAATTAATTATTTACATTGTTCACATTACAAATATGAATGACTGGGTAATCCAATTCTTGGCACTTACTAAATAATGTTGAAGATGATGACAGTGATGATGATGATGATGACATAGTATAACTCAAGAGATTATATCATGATGATAAATAGCAGTAAATATCTCATAAGCTAAAATTAACAGGAGAGTTAGGTAAGAACAAAATCTTCACATTTAGCAAGAAACAGAAGAACAGAAAGTATACTTCAAAGGGAGAAGAAAGAGTAGACAAAAATAAATTTAATTGTCCAATGGGAAATTATACAGCTATACATATTTTATCTGACCATACATCCCATATCAACATATTTCACCTCTGTTGTATGGTTATTTTCATATTCTTTTCTCTATATAGTGTAGGGTTGGGGGAACTATATGATCAATTGATGGATCAACTGTTATGAGTGAGAGTTTTCTGAAACATTGAGATGGGTCTTCAAAAATATGACAAGGAGAAACAAAGCAGAGAACAGGATGTAGATTGGGATTAAAATACCTGAAATTGGGGAATATGAAATACCAAAACTAGGCAAAAGTAGTTGAAGGGCAAGTATGTGCTCCATATCTGAGAATTTCATTTTCAGAGTAGGCTCACATCTCTTCTTTCCCCTATTTTATTGTGTTTAAAAAATAGCATAAAATTTGCCATTTAACTCTCTTTAATTATACAGTTCAGTAGCAGTAAGTATATTTGCATTATTGTGAAAGAAATCTACAGAACTGGTTTCCAGTGCAAATCTAAAATTCTTTGCCTATTAAACAAGTCTTCTTTTCCCCTGTCACCCCACTGCCTTTCTACATCCTCTCTATGAATTTGGCTACTTTACATATCTCATATAAATGAAATAATGCAGTTTTTCTCTTTTTTGTGACTGGCTTATTCATTTAGCATACTACTCTCAGTGTTCAGCTACTGGATCTTCCCATTTTTTAAAAGTTGTATTAAAATCAAACCACACACTCCACTGGCCCCATTACTCAATAGCGGGGTATATGGAGCCTACAACTAGCCCTACAAGAATTATCGAGGTCAAAAATATGTACAAATATTTGAAATTCCACCTTACTCTCTGATAAAGCATATGTCTATTGCCACAAAGGCTGTGAAATATATATGTAAACAGCTTGTATCAACCATACTATTAAGATGCTCATGTCCAGCACTTGAAAACATTGAGATATTCAAGTTTCCCTCAAAATTAGCTCAATATCAGCCCCCATATCCTTTTTTTCCCAGTGGAATCTCAATCATTTTAAATTATACAGTATTATCTCTTGTAGAACCTTCTTCAATATTTGACATCATACTGACTCTGAATCTGAAATCCAGTGGACAAGTTCCATCTCCAAGAAAATTTGTACATGTAAACTTTAAGCCCATTTGAAAATGGAAAGAATGTCAAACTTGAGTAACATTATAGGAGAGCACGAGAGCTTTCACCTTAACTTGATCACATGCATCTAAAGCTGATACTAAAAGATTGGTGCCTTTTAGGTTTTGAGCATGTTTTCAGAGAAGAGGGAATGAAGGGAATGGAGAAGGTGGAAGGAATTTGATTGCTCTGTGTCAAACTACCCACCATAATCAACTGCTAGTGGAGGGTGAGATCTTGAAACAGCTCCTGAAGTTTAACTCACTCTTAAGGTGCTGGAATACAGAAGACCAGGTTTACTGATATTCTCCTTTTACAGACAAAGATCCAGAAATTTGGAGAAGAAATTTCTCAAAAAAATACATTCCCAGTTTATGATTTCATCTATCCTAACACATCTCCCTAAGCCAAAACTTTCAGAACATCTCACTGCACTGTCAGCTGACCCAGCTCTGGCTTACCACCATTAACATGAATTTCTCCATCCTCAACCAAATCAATTTTTTTTAGCTGGCACCTCCTGAGTCAACAATTCACAGACTCAACGAACATTCTTTTTATAGTCTCAAAATTTTCAGTTGCAGAATCTGTGAGACTGGGCTAGGGATTAGGGAATCACATATGCTATTCATGTGGGAACAACAGAGGAATGAAGAGGACCAGTGATATAAAAACTCATGGGTAAATGAACAAGCCACCAGTAAGAAAAGCAAGTAAGTAGTTCCAGAATGAGAGGCTGGTTGATATACTCAGCAGCTGATGAAAAAACTTGACTTCTGTGTGATAAAGCGTAAGCACCTAATAGAATCATAACTACTTTGAACTAAGAGATAACAGATCCAGGCTGATCATTATTTAGATTTAAAAAAAAAAAAAAACTAGGATCCAATATAAACTGAATTGTCCATATTCACACTATACCAGAACTGAGAACCACAACCTAGGTCTCTGGGTCCCTGATGAGAATTTATGGATGCTATAGAAAATAAGAGAAGAGTAAAAATATCAAAATTAAAATGTAATTAGTAAGTCAAAACTGATACAAAACACGACCATTACACAAATGACTTTTTGAATTAAATTAATTTGCACAGCAATAATTAAATACCCAAAAAGTGACAATTGTTAAAATGTTTGTAGAAATCCGATTCTTATTGCTGCATACTTTCTGTGTTTTCTTATTTTGGTGCAACGGAATGTTTGAGATCATTATATTACTTCTGCCTTCTATATTTAATTCTCCTCAAAAGTCAATAAATGGTCTCAATTATTTCATAAGCTTTTCTTAATAATGCAGTCCACAATAGTCACAATTTTTTCTCTAACAACTCCAAGTCATGAATTCAATAAAACATTCGAAAAACATAAATTGCACACATAATAGTCACAATACAAAGCTATATACAAATGCACTAGAGGAATTTGTTGAATGTATGAGAAAAATACAACAGAAACTCAGTGGAAGGACTACTACTATCTACAAGTAAAAGCTTTTAGGAAGAGAATGCATCATGATCTCTCCTTTTAAATGGGTTGTGATAAACACCTTGATTGTAAACTATCGAGTCATTTGGCATTAGTCATAATGCTTTAGAGTTTTTATTCAATTATTACCCAGTTGACAATTAAGCATAAAATCAAGTAAATATTTCCAGAATGAAAGGGTGACTGGTAACAGCCCACACTTTAGGGACCATGAATCTGATGTTCCCCTCTCTCCATTATTTTTCAAAGAGATTGCACAGGCAGAGAGTATTTCTCATCTCAAAATTTATAGTAACCATAACCAATAGTTTCTATCCAAAGGCATCCTGCCCTCTACAACATATATCCATTTTTCTCTCAATACTTAACTTAATTCACTCAATACTCAAGTTCATGAAGTCTGGTGATAATCTGAGAAGTAAAAATGAGTTGGGAAGACATAAAGTAGAAAGAAAACATGAAAAGAGAAAAAGATTTAAGCAAAGGGGAAATTAGATGAGATCTGCACAATGATAATAAAATGGAGACTAAGAAAAGAAAACAGACAAGGACATATGGGAAGAGTTCAGATACTTTAAGTGTGGGAAAAAGTAAACAAGCAGATCCAATTAAGACATTAATCAATCCATTCACTTTGAAACAGCTAACTTATTCAGTACTTGCCGAATCAGAATTACAGAAATTTGTGAATATCACATGGATAAAGGATGAAAAGGTTACTTTTCAAAATGCAATGAAAACATGAATCATCCAAATCATCATTGCTACTCTAATTTGGGCAGTGAGTTGCTATGGTTCTGTAGTCTATCAAGCCTATCTTCCTGACTCCAACACTCACTTGCTATAGCAGCAAGGGAGTTACTTAACCTCTGTGAGCCTCAGTTTCCCTATTTGTAAAGGAGAAAACACCGCGGCTCTTGCAGGCTGTGGTGAGACTAGGCGATGTGGTGGATGTAACACATATCCAATGCAGCTACCACTCACATTGTGAGAGCACATAAAGTTGTACGTGATACACAGTTAGGACAGTTAACTCTATGTCCCAGCGCTCAGTTCCATGTTTAAAAACAACTCTTTACTTCTGAATCCATTACTTTGAGGTAATAAAGTGGAGCTGGTTAAGTTAGCTTTTCATTACCAGTTAGGGATCAGTAGCTTGACAGCCTTCATTAAAAGTATTTTCCACAGACCTGTTTCTCCTAAGTGGAGACATGGGTCATGGTCTGCTTATGGTAAGTTTGTGTTCTGACAAATAATAAGGCAGATCATGCCATTTCCAGAACCCTCCTTTTCCTACAGTCAAAGTCATCAATAAATCCTCACAAGTATTTTGAGTTTTTCTTAACCACCACACAGCCATTACATCTGCATGGGAGAGGGTGTTCATGAAATTCCGAAGCCTGTGTCTATCTAAATAAAAATTTGTATGCATTTGACTAGGAAAGAAACTACAACAACAACTGCCTGCCTCTCAGGAAATAAGCTATCTTTTCAATATCACTTAGTATTCTTTAGCCATAACTGTTGCTACTGCAGAAGGAAAATCACAAAGACAGTTCACATATACCAAGCAAACAGTTATGGTTACATGGCAACTCAGACCAATACATCATAATTCTGTTTTTCCTTTTCTAACATGCATTCTTATTATTTTACAAACTAAAATTTTATACTGACTATCCTGTGTTAGTGGCATAAAAATTTACAATGCCTAGCAGACATTTTCAGTCAATAGCCAAAGACATAAGAAGACAAATACCATAGGCTTAGCACTGCCTGGGAAAAGTGGAACAAACTGCATCTCTTGTGATTAGAGGAGGCAAGGTGGAAAATATGTCACTAAAGAGAAATTTTATTCAGAGAAAATAACAATATATTAAGGCAGCATTTCAGGAATCACTTCAAGCAGCTAGCACACTATGAGAAATGGCAGGTAATATCAAGGAGCTCTGGAATGTTGAAGAGTACACATTGCTGGAGAATAAAAATTGTTTAAGAGAACAGTGGAAAATAAGGTGAGAAAGTTGATACTAGCTTCAGCTAACCTTAGGTTCTAATTTATGATGACTGATCATTTTTAATAAAAAAAAAAAGCAGAACAAAGACTTAGGGGAAAGGATTGAGTGCTACAAGATAAGGTTTCCTTTGTCAGTGTGACGAAAAGTTGGAAGGAAAGAACAAAAAGAAAACACTCCCAGGTAATAGACTGCTATAATAGAGTGGATCTGACCTGAGACAATCACCAAGCAGTCTCCTGCTGAGAAAAGAGAAAACCTTGCTCTCTGATATTCTTAAAATTTCATCCCCCTCAACCATCCGTTCTTCCAAGGGAACTACTAAATTACCTCATCAAAGATTCAGATATGGACCCAAAAATATCAAGCAGATCCTACTGAGGATCATCACAAACACACAAAAATATCTGTATCAAACGGTGTCTCAATAAACATAAAAGCTAATTGCAGCCCCAGAGGGAAGTGACCAGGTGATGCTGCTGATCTGGGATTGCCAGACAGAGAGCACTTGGCCTGGGGAATTATCAAGTGTGGTTCTGGTTTTCCCAGGGTAGCCAACCAGAGAAGCTGTGGATGAGAAGAAATAAGAGGTTTGAAATTTTCTTAGGATGAAGACACTTTTCACCATGTTCCACAACTGTTTTAAAATCATTATCTTAAAATTCCATAGTATGCAACCCAAGGAAAAGTTAAAATGACAATTTTCAATTTTTATATTTTTACGATAATTTCAGAAGGTCCTATGCCTTTGAATTGCAAAGTGTTGCAAAACAAAGTTATCTCAATTTTAATAAAAAGAACATATTCATTTGTAGAACATTCAGTATAGAAAACTATGTTAAGAGACTTTAGGATAAATTACTGAGCTTTCTTTTAAAAGAAAGATTATTTTTAAATGTGCAAAAAAGTAACTTTCAGAAATCAAAGCTTTTGTATATTATTTTATAGAATTCTAAGCCCAGCATTGCAAAGTAAGTACTGCTATCATTACATAAATTCAATTCATTACTATGAAATTATACAGTTTAATCTTAAACCCAGAAATAAAAAATGATTTTTTTCTTTTGTACAACAGATTCTGTAACAAATAACTTGCAGTCAAGAGAATCTAAATAGACACTTCTTCAGAAAAAAAAATATATATATATATGCCCAGCAGGCACAAGAAAATGCATTCATCACCTCTTGTTATTATGGAAATACAAATTAAGACAACAATGAGATATCACCTCACACCTGAGAGAAAGGCTGTTGTCCAGAACTCAAGAACAAATGTTGGAGAGAATAGGTTACAAATCAGTAATTAGGATTACTATATTTTGTTAATGATGTGTCCCAGAAGCCTATAATAGTGCCTGGCACTCAACATTTTCTACATAGTAAAGAGAGATTTACTTATGGTTGACTGTGTTCATGACAGAGAGACAATAGTGAATAAGGTGGGTTGTCAGTGATGATCAAAAGTACCGATTGCAAGTATACTCTGTCCGTGGATATATGATACATCCAAGAAGAGTTGTCACATATATTACATGTGTGTAAGACCTCAGAAGAAACAAGGACTACATTTTATATAACAATGTACAAATGGTTACAAATGGATATGACTATCTAAAAGATTTCTCTGGTTTAGAATTTTATTTTTCCTGATTGTGATTTCAAGCACATCCTATTGGAATATAGGCATTAAGTTCAAAATCTGATATAGCTAAATATTTTATGATTAAATATTGAGTAATCAAGCTAACATTTGCTCTGATTCAGTCCCCTGATTAATGCTGTCATCATCATGTAACTTCCCAGATATTTATCTACAATGAGTTAGGCCTAAATGCAAGACCAAGTACTGACTGATATTCTGTGCCAAATTAATAAATTGTGACATAAATATATTAATTGAAGATCAATTAACAAAGAATCAGTTAGCATTCCCTTCAATAATTCACTCTGAGAACAAAAACACTCAACTTTCAAATTCCAGGCCATGATTAAACAAACTAATGTCTCATGAGAAAAAAGCAATATATCTTCTCCAGAAGACACTTTCCACCACACCATATGCTTTCTCTCCTTATAGGCATTCGCAATTTCTCAAATAACATTTTGAAAAGTCATGTTATTTTAATCCAGAATACCTAATATAGTAAAATACTTCAGAAGTCCTAATATTAAATTTAATGATATTCTAAGTCAGTAAAGAAACTTCATATTACTTCTGTCATTTACGAATTCCTCAATAAATAATAAATTGTTGGCACACTTTCCTCATTGACACACTCATATCTTTGTTTCTCAATATATAGACGACTCAGTTTTAAAACATAGTGAGCACGACATCAAAAGAGCAAGGAACTTGTCGATGTGTGATGAGGGATGAGGTCAGGTATAAACAAAGATGTAAAGACCAAAGAACAAAATCACCATCGTGACATGAGTAGATGGAGTAGAGAAGGTTTTGGACAAGCCCCCTCAAGAGCTTTTTGAACCGTAATGAGGATAAAAATGTAAGAGGCAATCAATGTGAAGAATGATCCCAGAGACATAAACCCACTGTCGGCTGTGACCATGAACTCTAGTCCATAAGTGTCTGTGCAAGCTAGTTTGATGAATTGAGGTAGGTCATGGTAAAAGCTGTGCAGCATTGGGCCCACAAAAGGGTAACTTAACCACAAAAGCCAACTGAGCAATAGAATAGATAAGGCCAATCACCATGCAATCCACTACAATGAAAATGCACATTGTGAATTTATGATGGTCAGATAGTGGAGGGGCTTACATATGGCCACATATCTGACAAAGGCCATGGTGATGAGCAGCTCCATCTCCATACTACCAATAAGGTGGAAGAAGAATATTTCAATAATTAAGCCACTAAAGGAGATGAATTTATGTTTTCTGAAAAGGTCATAAATCATCTTGGCAGAAACAACAGAGCAGGCTCCCAGGTCAAAGAGAGGTTGACCAACAGAAAGTATATAGGGGAGTGTAAGTGAGGGTCAAAAGTCACAGCGAGCACAATGAGGGAGTTTCCCATCATGCTTGCCACATAAAAGAATGGAAGAGATCACCAAGAGGAGAAGTTGATCTCCCAGGATTGGTGAGTCCCAGCAGTACACTCTGACACCGAAGTGATTCTCTCCATCTGCTGATTTATCAGCTGGTATGTTTCCAGAAAAATGAAAATAAAAAATAAATATGTTAACAATGTTCTGTATTATAGTGATTAATTATTCAACTACATTCACACTGTGTATACTGTAGACCACTCAGTTACTCTTTCCATCACTACTAGACAGTAAATATTTTACTATTACCTAAAGCAACGGAATCATATCCGCATCAATATCCCCTTGACCTCTATGATTATTCATCTATAACAGAGAATGAAGCAACTATGACAGCAGTGTAGACTCTGAGTCATACACAGTGTTATAAACCAATGTTACCTGAGTTAAAAAATCAAAAAGGAAAGTATAGTAGGTGTGCAGACAAGGATTGGGATGGAAGTATAATAGTGCAACTCCATAAAAACAAGAGATAGGAATGGTATGTCCAAGAACTGATTCTATTTGAAATTCTTCATAGAACAATTCTCTAGTCATTCAGTTTGTCTCGTTTTAACTTTACCTAATCTCAGGCACATAGTTATGTCACTTGTAGTCATTCTTCCACCTTTAAATATAATCACATTTGCAACTCCACAAAGTCCAGAATACAGGTGAGAATAAGAGCACCTGGTAAAGAGTTCAGAAGTAGCTCAAAGAAATGAGAGGACCAAGGCCAGGATATAATAGACATTATATCTATTTACATGGATCCGCCAAAGTATAAATAGGAGTAACTAATAGGATGCTTAGCAACCAGGATATGGTCAATATATTCAAAGCAGGGAACAGGGAATTGTTAAGGGAAGTCAAGGTAATTAAGGAATCTAATTCAATTCATCTGTCCAGATTATCCAATCTCTGAGGTTTGTGAACCTTGTTTGTAACTATTGTAGTCCTAAGTTTCTAGTTTGCTGCTGATAAAAAAAATATAGATATACACCGAAGTCATAGTTGTCAGAGAACCATTGACATGCTACTGTCCCTTAAACTCCATTAACAACTTGTACTCCTTTTCTCTTCTCTCTACTTCAAACCTCCGAGTATTTGGGTTCCAATGCCAAACCTGAGTGTTCCCTGATCTAAATTCTGGATAGCTACATGACTCTTTCTAGTCATCACCCACTTCTGCAGGGAATACACTGCTGCTACAAAAAAGATATATTTCCATTTCTGAGGGTACAAATACTTCCTTGTCTCAAGCCCTCAACTCTCATAGTACTAAAATAGCCTCTAAAAAGGGAGTATGTAAAAAAAGAGGAGGTTGGAGCATAAACAGTAAGGGCTTGTAAAGTAAAGGAATACGAATGCACGAAAAACCTTATTTAGACTTGGAACTAAAAGGAAAGGACAGAAAAGAGCAATTGTTCCAACATCCAGAGTAGTAGGAAATGCCAGTTACTACCTTCCAGGCATCATGATATAATTAATAGTTATATGCCATGCTATACTTGAAGTCAAGGAAGAAAATATACTTTTACACCATATTTTAAAAGCACTCAAAGTACTTAACAATATTTTAGTACTTTGAAATACTTAGTGATTGAGTTTAGATCTGGAAAATTATTCATTGCCTGTATCAACCATATTACTAAGTGCTTTCATATTTGCTTTCTTTATAATTACCTGTTTTGTGGTTATATCCAATAAGATGATTTTCATTTGTAAATAAGGAATGTAAGCTCCATCAAAGTTAGTAACAGACACAAAAACAGAGTTACTTATCTTAGACCAAATCAGGCCTTCTGATTCCAAATCCAGTGTTATTTTGATGAAATCATGCAGCTATGACTATTTGTTCATGATACAAAATATTATTCCAAATAGGAACTTTAAGCATGAATTCCAAAATAATGTACATCTTGAAATTTCCCAATGTTATGTATAAATTATATCTCAATAAATTTGTTTACTCAGGAGAATAATCCATCTCCACTTATAAATATTTAAGGCAAACATAACTTACCCAAGATTTCACAGTAAAAGAGTTAATTAAACACATATTATTCCTACAACCTAAGAGAAAAGGGGAGAGTTGGTTGCTTAGAAATATGGAAAAGAAGCAAAACTCACCAAGGTTCTTTTGCCCATATAGTCTCCTTTTAAAAAGTCCTCTTTCTGTGATAACAAGAAACAAGGGAGAAAAGCAGATGTGAGAAACAGCTGTTACTTTGATGTGCTACAGAGTGATCAAAAAGGAAAACTAAGGAAAAGGTATAGGTTATTACTGAGATCCAACTGGTGCGGAAAAGAAAGCAGCTAAAATCAAACAGCAGAGAGGAAGTCAAGATTATAGGTAGATAACATAGTGATGAAGTAGAGAAAGCAAAAATTAGAAAAGACAAATAATTTCTGTAACATAGGAAAAGAGATTTGGGGGGAGTAAGTGTAGGAAAACAGGCAATATGGTATATGTAGAAAATTTGTAGGGTGCCAGTTATCTATACAGAGTAAAAAGGTAGTTTCCAGAAACTGTGGATAACATGAACTTGGATAAAACTGTTTTTTGTTAGTCCACTCAGGAATACCCAGGAACTAAACACTTATATTTTTATACTTGCACATTTCTTCTGTTCACAGCATCTTTCCACCTACCAACCCTTAGGACAAGGGTTATATAGAAGATTTTGAGAGAGGAGACTGATTATTTGTACTAGAAACTGAACTAAGTGCTGCATTAGAGTTCTGGGATTCTCAGAATGAGATGATCTGGTCAAAGGAATGGGAATAGTCTCAGAAGAGTCTCAGTGAGATAGAAACTAGCTGCATGTTTTCTTTAAAAAAATAAAGATTAATCATTTTTTTAATTTATTTTTTTATTTATTTATACAAGAGCTGGGGTACAGGCCAGAGTGCGGGAGGATGAGAGGATTCACCAGAGACAGAGTTGGGAGCAGAACAAGCAAATGGACCAAAAGCACCACTAAGGGGAGCAGCAGGGCGACAGGAGAGGTCTGCCGCCCATATGGGAATCTCCCTGGCCAGCTGGGAATCGAACCCACACTGGAGAGGCTGTGGATGGCTTCACAGCACTGTGCTCAACCCACTGCGCCAATAGGGAGGCCACATCATTTTATTGTTTACACACTTATTTTATGATATGACTGCTGGAATCGTTAATGATGGGAGAAATAATGTTTTCTAATTTTAAATTTAAAAAGTCCAAAAATTCCTGAAGAACACTTGTAGAACAGAAATAGGAACACAGCTGAGTCTTTCTTTATGTATCAAGGTACAAAAAATAATTAAAGGTAGCAAATATGAGTGAATATAAAAGACTGAGAATAAGAAGGATAAGAATACATGAACTACAAACAAAATAGAAGAGACATAGAATGGAAATAGAAATGGAGATGAAGAGATGTATGCAAAAAAACCTTTCCGCCTGGAGAAAAAAAAAAAAAAAGACACCAACCAAAAAACATACGTGCCCCAAAATAGATGAGTGGATTATGAAGATGTAGAGTATAAGGAATACAATCCAGCTATTAAAAAAATAGAAAAATTATTGCCATTCATGGCAACATGAATGGAATGGTGAGATTATGTTAAACATAATAAGTCAGAAGGATAAAGACAAATAATGGTGGCTCCATTTATATGTGGAATATAGACAGTCAAAATAAAGTATCAAAAAATATCGAACAATTAAAAAATAATCTAAGTAGCTAACTTTGTTAATTAATAAACACAAACACATTGGATTTCCTTAAGTTCATCAAACATCTTAAAAGTGACAAAATATTAATTATTACAATTTTTACAAAAAATATTACATAACATTTATTTTTAAATTGCCAGAACCATGGATATAATGTTGATCACTGTATCCACAATTTAATTCTTTTTTATGAGGTTTATAAAATAAAATACTCCTATTTTACATTTACGTTCACCACCTATCACTACAACACAGTATCACCTATTCACTATAATAGTGTCACCTATCACTATAACAATACATAAAATGCTTTCTAAGGGTCATAGAAGAGTGGGTCTGACAGCAGGAAATTGCCAAAAAGACACCTGACATATTGTGGTAAACATTACCTCACAATGATGCAAAAGAGTATTTTGATAGAGTCAAGTGTCTTATCATTTTGGCACAAAGTGTATCTATCATTGGATCTATCCATATCATTTTATATGGTTAGTTTTTGAGAGCACAATTTTTATGTGTTCCTGTTTTTCTATTTTAAAATTAATGACATATCATTATTTTATACTCTTCTTCATTATTCACAACATAGCATGTCTCCCTGCAGGTGTGGTTCCCATAATTTTCCCAACACCAAAGAACCATAATCCAACACCATAGTCCATTAAAAACACAGATCTCCAAGTGAAAAGGAGATGGTTTCAACTCTACTTATCCCTACTAACCATGACAAGGAGACATTGTTTAACTTTCTTTTTAAAAAAAAAAAAAGATAGATTTATTTATTTATTATTTATTTATTTTATTTTATTCTGGGTACAGTCAGAAGCACAGGAGGGTGAGAGAATTCACCAGAGCCAGAGCAGAGAGCAGAACAGGCAGAGTGACGAAGTACACTGCTGAGGGGAGCAGCGGGCGGCAGGAGAGGTCTGCGCGCCATGCAGGACCCTCACTGGTGGCCGGGGATCGAACTGGCGCTGCAGAGGCTGCGGGAAGCTTCGCAGCCCAGAGCTCAACCGCTGCGCCACCAGGGAGGCCCTGTTTAACTTTCTTAAGCTTCAGTACCCACATATGAAAAAGAGAGATAATAATCCCTATACATAAGATTACTTAGGGATAACGAAACAATAGAGTAAGTAGCACATTTGGTAACATTTTCAGGATTCAATAATTATTAGGTACTAGTTATTATTATTAGCATTAGCATTACATAAATACTATGTATCAACAAGTCAAAATTACTCAACCTTTATTTTATATCACATAATCAAGGGATAGGGAATATTCCAGTCTTAAGAGATGCTCATTTGAGGGCATTGTAGTTATAAGTGGAAGTGTATAGATTTATGTGAAAGCATGTACTCACGTACATATACTCAACCCTCCTAGAAAGGATGCCAAAAAGATGATGTAGAAGTAGAGGAAAGTATTGGTTAAAGAAATGCTTGACAAGTGATGAATACTGCTCTATGGTAAGAATCACAGCTCAGTGGGTCTCCTAGAGATAGTGAACCATTGGATTTTGGTTTATGATCCAACTTGCCACACCGTGCCTTCTGATTGGTAAATTCAGTCCATTTAAAATTAGGGTGATCACTGATATATAAGTATTTGCAACTGCCATTTGGTCTTCAATTTTCCGGTTTTATTACTTCTGACAACCTTTGTGGATATTCTTTTCTGCAATTAATATAGTTTTTCTCAACATTTCTTGCAGGGGTAGTACTGAGTTGCAAATTCTTTCAGTTTCTTTTCCAGGAAGGCCTTGGTATCTCCTTTATATCTAGCAATTATATTCTTGACTAGCAGTTATTATCTTTGATTATTTTTAAATACACCATTCCATTATCTACTTTCTTGTAGGTTTCTTCTGCTAGGTTTGATGTAATTGATGGGAGTACCTTTATAGGTTACCTGCTTCTTTTCCCCAGTCACCTTCAATATTTTTTCTTTGTCTTGAACTCTAGGAAGTTTCATTATCTCCTTGCTTGTAGGTATCTTCTGCTAAGTTTGATGTAAGCTTGATGGGAAAACTTTATAGGTTACCAGTTTCTTTTCCCTGTCACCTTCAATATGTTTAATTTCTCTTGAAGTCCAGGAAGATTCACTACTATGTGTCTTTGTGCACATCTCACTACATTTAAATAACAAGGTCTTAATACAGCTCATGGCCTTACATATTTAGTTCCTTTCCCAGATTTGGAAATTTTTCCTCTATTATTTTTTTGGATTATTTTTGTTTGTTTCTTTGTTCTGTTTCTTAACAAGAAGTGTTTTTTGTTTTTTTTTTTGTTTTGTTTTGTTTTGTTTTTTTTTTTTATTGAACTGGTGAGTAGGCAGGGTTGTGGGGGTGGGAGGAAATGCCAGACACAGAGTAGAAGCAGAACAGGTGAATTTATTGAAATGTACTGCTCAGTGGAGCACTGGATAAGACAGGAGAGATCTGTGCCTCCCCTGGAGATGCAGCAGTTGAGCGCTGTGCTGCAAAGCTGCCCGCAGCCTCTGCAGAGTTGGTTCGATCCCCGGCTGCCGGCGAGGGTCCCACATGGCGTGTAGACCTTCCTGCCATGCCCGCTGCTCCCCTCAGCAGTGTATTTCATCAGTCTGCCTGTTCTGTCCCCTGTTCTGGTGAATCCTCTCACCTTCCTGCACTTCTGACTGTACCCAGTGCTTGTATAAATAAATAAATATATAAAAAAAAAAAGAGACAGGTGAGAGCTCCTTCACCATATGTGGGTTAGCTCCCCTGACCGGGTCAAACTCAGGCCTTAGTGATGATAGCACTGAGTAATAACCCCTAGATGATCAGGGATGCCCTACTAGTTCTTTGAATGAGTTCGCTAATGTTTTCTCTCACTCTTCCACTTCTGTGATACCCATTATCCTTAGGTTGCCTTTACAAATGGAATCAAATCACTTTATGTCAGGTATTCACTACAAACACATACATGCACACACACACAAATCTCATTTCATGTATATCCCAACCCTCAAGTCATAAACATCATTACCACCAGAAACATCATCATTATCATTGGATTTCCTGTATAGTTTTCATCTGTAATGTGAATTTTACATGTAAATAATTTATACAATTAGCATCTCTAATAATCATAATTTCATTCTCACTTTCCTACTTCTCAAATTTCACTGGCACCCCAGTAGGCTGAATAATATGAATCAAGGGGGGAATTTCTTGGTTATGTCTGAGTTGTGTTTCTGGGACTCACCCGTTCATGGGAGATCCAATTTCACCTCCTGGGCTTCTCCTCTATGTTCTGTGTGGCAAAAATTACTGGTATTTTCTGTGACCACTAATTCTCAAATATATTTCCTCATGTACTTCCTACTGGATAGTCTCTACTTCACTGATGTGAGAGCATGCTATTCACAAAACCCAATGATTTATGAGTTTTCTTTAGCGGTTGCACTGCTCAGATCTCATTCAGCCTGAAAATGTCATCTATAAAAGTTACAGGAGTAACTAGCATCACACTTGATGAGAAAAACTAAATGCTTTTCTCACAAGAGCAGAAACAAGTCAAGGATGTTCACTCTAAACCCTTCTATTCAGCATTGTACTGAATGACCTAGCAAGTTCAATAAGATAACACATATGAATAAAATGATTCCTTACCAGAACAGAGGTAAAATAACTTTATTTCCTGACAAAATGGTCATCTATGAATAAAATGCTATTAAATCCATTCAAAAACTAGAAAAAGTAACAAGTTTTCAAGTATATTATGTCAATAAGTGAAATCTAATTCCATTTATTAACAACAAAAATGATATTGAGGGCCTCCCTAGTGGGTAAGGGGGTAAGCACTGCACTATGAAGCAATCTGAAGCCTCTGCAGTATGAGTTCAACCACTGACCACCAGGGAGCAGCCCACACGGGGAAGCAGACCTCTTCTGTCTTGCCCGCTGCTCCCCTTAGCAGAGTATTTTGGTTAGTCTGCCTGTTCTGTTCCTCAGTCTGTCTCTGGTGAATCCTCTCACCCCCTGCATCTCTGGCCTGTACCCCAGGTCTTGCATGCATAAATAAATTAATCTTTAAAAAATTATATTGAAACAAAAAATACTATTTAAAATGGCATCAAAATAAAAATACTTAGCAATGAAGGTCAGAAAAGAAAAGAGAAACAAAGAAGAGAAAAACAAGACCTGTTCACCAATAACTACATAACATTGTTGAATTTAATTTAATGGGACTTATATAGATAGGGATGTATACTTCTTTCATGGTTCTCCTCTCAAAAGAAACAAGTACATTCATCATTTAAGAATTATGGTACAAGCATAAAAACACTTAACTCAATATTTGATGCCTTGAAATTCCTGAATTTAAAACATGAAAGATGGTGCCTCTCTGGTGGGGCAAAGGGGTTAAACACAGCACTGTGAAGATCCACAGAATAAGCAGCATGAGTTCATTCCCAGGCCTGCCAGAGAGCAACCCACTGATGCAGCAGACCTCTCTTCTCTCATCCATTGTTCCCCTCAGCAGTATGTTTCAGTCAGTCTGCCTTTTCTCTTCCCCACTCTGTCTCTGCTGAATCCTCTCACTCCCTGCACCTCTGGCCTGTATTCCAGTTCTTGTATGCATAAACAAATAAATCTTAAAAATATAAAATAAAAATATGAAAGATAGGAAAATTATACACCATTATTAGTTAAAAAGTTTAATCATATCATTTATGAAATCTTCCTGTAAGTCACAAGCTGTTTGCATACTCTTTTCATTGCTGTCTTCATTTCTTTATTCCTGAATGTATAGATAACTGGATTCAGAAAAGGCGCGACAACTGTATCAAAAATAGCAAGATACTTGTCCATTCGTGACTTGGGGTGTGGCCATGAATAGATAAATATGGTTGGACCAAAGAACAAAATGACCACAGATATATGAGCTGACAGGGTGGAAAGAGCCTTGGATGAGCCACCTGAGGAAGTTTTGCAAACAGTAAACAGAATGTAAATGTAGGAGATGAAGAGTATGAGGAAAGAACCAACACAGATAAACCCACTGTTAGTAATTACCATTAACCGCAATTTGTAGGTATCAGTACAGGCCAGTCTGAGAAGCCGGGGAATGTCACAGTAAAAG
Source organism: Talpa europaea (assembly GCF_964194135.1). Taxonomy (NCBI): domain Eukaryota; kingdom Metazoa; phylum Chordata; class Mammalia; order Eulipotyphla; family Talpidae; genus Talpa; species Talpa europaea. The sequence continues at coordinate 58,539,026 of NC_140075.1, read as the reverse complement.
CTGTCTAACACATTAGGACCACAGAAGGGTAAATTAATAATAAATGCCAGTTGGAAGAGTGAGTGACTGACACCAAGAGACCAGGCAGCAGCCAAAAGTAAAATGCACATTCGTGGGCTCATGATGGTCAGGTAGTGGAGGGGCTTACATATGGCCACATATCTGTCAAAAGCCATGGCAATGAGCAGCACCATCTCCACACCACCAATGACGTGGATGAAGAAAATCTGAGTAATGCAGCCACTAAAGGAGATGACTTTATGCTTCCTGAAAAGGTCATAAAGCATCTTGGGTGAGGCAACAGAGCAGGCTCCCATGTCAATGAAAGACAGACTGGCAAGTAGGAAGTACATGGGGGAATGTAAATGAGGATCAATGGTCACAGAAAACACAATGAGGATGTTCCCAGTCATGCTTGCCACATAGAGCACAGTGGTGAACACCATTAGAAGAAGCTGCAGCTCCCATGAATGGGTGAGTCCCACAAACACAAATTCAGACACAACTGAGCGATTCCCTCCATCCATTGATCCAGCCAATTCAGGTGCAAATGTAATTATGAGAACTAGGGAAGTAAGAAAGAAATTGTGATCACTGAAGATGGCAGTGGAATTAATTATTTTCATGTTCACATTACAGATAAGGACTACTGGGTAATCAAATTCCTGATACTTACTAAATAATGATGATGCTGGTAATGATGACATAGTGCAACTCCAGAGATTATATCATGATGATATATAGCAGCAAATAAGCTAAAATTAACAGGACAGTTAGATAAGAATAAAAGCTTCACATGTACCTGTAGCAAAGAGAACATACAGAAATTAAAATTCAAAGAGACAAGGCAGAGTTGATGGAAATAAATTTAATTTTCCAATGGGAAATTACACAGTTATGCATATTTTATCTGACCATACAATCCCATATCAACACATTTCACTGCTCTTTTGTGGTTATTTCATATTCTTCTCTCATACAAGTTATACTCAAAGTGCAGAATTGGGGGGCAGACTCTGAGTGATTATCAACTCATAAGGAATGAGAGTTTTCTAAAACACTGGGATGGGTCTTCAAAACTTAGGAAGGAGAAACAAAGTATAGAACAAGATGTACATTGAGGTTAATACAGATGAAACTGGGGAATATGAAATATCAAAATCAGGCAAAAGTAGCTAAAGGAAAGGTATATGCTCCTAATCTGAGAATTTCATTTTCAGAATACACACAAGTCTTACTTTTCCTATATTGTTTTAGTTAAAAAAAACAGATGGCATAAAATTTACCATTTAACCCTTCTTAATTATAAAGTTCAGTAGTATTAAGTATATTACATTACTGTGAAGGAAATCTACGAAACTTTTTCCCCTGCAAATCTGAAATGCTATACCAAATAAACAAGACTCCTTTTCCCCTGTCACACCAGATACTACCATTCTACATCCTCTCTATGAATTTGACTACTTTAGAAAACTCATATCAATGTAATCATGCGGTTTTTCTCTTTCTTTGACTGGCTTATTCTTTTGGCATATTATTCTCAATGTTCACCTACTCGATCTTTCCATTTTTTAAAAGATCTAGAAAAATCAAATCAAAACTCTCCACTGCCCACATTACGCAATAAAGGTGCATCAGGAACCTACACCTAGCCCTGCAAGACTTTTATCCAGGTCAAAAATTACCAAAAAATTACAAATATTTGAAATCTCACCCTAGATCTGCTAAAGCATATGTCTATATTGCCATAAAGGCAGTGAAGTGTCTCATTAAGACATGTGGTGGCAGGATGAAAAAGGATATTCAGTAGTCCATGTGCAGACCAATGAAAAGCCTAGAGGGACAACACCACCAAGGTACAGTACAGCTCCAAGGCAGTCTTGATTTTATTTAGAATCAGACAGAAAATAAAGATCAAAGAAGCAAGAAGGCAAACAGAAATGTACATGTGTGAGCGGAAAACATAACCAGCTGGCCCCAGCCATGTTTGGGAAAATGTGAAAATGTCGAGGAAAGTCTCAGTGTTTATGCTACTCTAACCATAAAATCTATTGCTGTTTCTGCACCTACTATTTACAACTTGTATAGTTCCTCATACCAGGACTTTTTCCCTAAGAGGTTCCTTATAAGCTTTCCCTGTTTCTGCACACTGAGAGGAACAGAATAGTCAAAGCAAAGAATAATCAAAGAACAGACATAGAAGAGTTGAGACATGATAACCCAGGGTCCACAGTGAATAACATCTGTAAACTGCTCGTATTGGTCCATACTATTAAGATGCTGATGGCCAGCACTTGAAAACATTGAAATATTCACCATTTTCCTGAACACTGCTTCAATCTCACCCACTCATATCCTTTATGCCCGAGGGTGTCTCCATCCTTTTCAGTTATTCAGTGCTATAATTTGTAGAACCTGCTCTGATATTTAACATCATACCCACTCTCTGAGTCTGAAAGCAAGGAGACAAGTTGCTTCTGCAAGGACATTTGTACATGTAACCTTTTAATCCATTTGGAAATGAAAAGATGTCAACCTTCAGTAACCTTATAGGAGAGCACCAGAGCTTTCACTTTGGTTTGATCACATGCTTCTAAAGCTGATACTGAAATATTGGTGCCTTTTAAGTTTTGGGCATGTTTTCAGGGATAGCTGGGGTGGAGTGAAGGGGGGTGGAGAGGATTTCATTGCTCTGTGTCAAGATACCCATAATAATCAATTGCTATTGGAGGGTGAGAACTGAAAACTGCTCCTGAAGTTTAACTCTCTCTAATGGTACTGGAATACACAAGACCAGGTTTCTGATACTCTCCATTTACTGACAAAGATCCAGATATTTGAAGAAGAAATTTCAAAAAAATACATTCCAAGTTTATTATTTCATCTATCCTAACACATCTCCCTAACCCACAACTTTCAGAACCTCTCACTGTCAGCTAACTCCAGTTTCAGCTCACCACCACTAACATGAGTTTCTCCATGCTAAACCAAAACAAATTATTTTGTTGTCACCTCCTGAGCCAACAAGTCATAGACTTACTGTACGCACTTTTTATAGTCAAAACTTTCAGTTGCAGAATCTGTGAGCCTGGACTAGGGAATAGGGAATCGATATACTGCTCATTGTGGGAACAAGAGAAGAATGAAGAGGTCAAGTGGTATAAAAATTCATGGGTGAAAAGCAATGCACCAGTGAGAATTCCAGATATACTCAGCAGATGATGAAACAACACGACTGCTGTGTGAGAAAGCACAAGCACCCAGGAGAATAATTGCTACTTTGAGCTAAGAGACAACAGACCCAGGCTGGCCATTTTTAGATTAAAAAAACTAAGACCCAAATATAAACTGAATTGCCCATATTCACACTCACACCAGAACTGAGAACCAATCCCTAGGACTCTGGGTTCCTGATCCAGAACTCATAGATGCCATATAGAATAACTGAAGAATAGCAATAATGGAAATATAAAATATAATTTCTAAGTTTAAACTGATACAAAACATAAGCATTGCACAAACTACCCACTTGCACTAAATTAATTTACACAACAATAATTAAATACCCAAAAAGTAACAATTAAATGTTAGAAGTAAACTGTATTGACATGAGATTCTCAATGTTTCATACATTGTGTGTTCACTCTTATTTTGGTGCAAAGGAATATTTGTTATCATTATATCACTTCTTCATTCTGTATTTAATTCTCCTCAAAAATCAATAAAAGTTCTCAATTATTTCATAAAGCTTTTCTTGGTAATTCAGTCCACAATGGTCACAATTTTTTCTCTAATATCTGTAAGTCACAAAATCAATAAACACATTGGAAAAATATAAATTGCACACATAATAGTTACAACATAAAGCAATATGCAGATGCACTAGAAGAATTTGTTGAATGTGTGAGAAAAATAATAGAAACTCAGTGGAAGGAATACTATTATCTAGACATCAAAGCTCTTAGAAAGAGGATGCATCATGATCTGTCCTTTTAAATATGTGGTGATAAACACCTCGATCATAAAGTATATTGTCATTTGCTGTTTGCCATAATGCTTTATAGTTCTCATTCAACTATTACCAGAGTTGACAATTAAGCACAAAATCAAGTAAATATTTCCAGAATGAGAGGCTGGTTGATAGCAGCTCCACACTCTAGGAAATATGAATGTGATGCTCCCCTCTTTCCATTATCTTTCAAAGAGATTGCACTGACAGTATTTCTCATCTCAAAATTAATAGTAACCATAATCAATAGTGTCTATCCAGAGACAGCCTACCCTTTGCAACATATACTTTGTTTGCGAAGAGGAGAAAAATTTTCTCTTCATACTCAACTTAATTCACCTAATACTCAACTTGAGTTCATGAAGTTAGGCAATAATCTGAGAAATATCAGTGAATAGGGAAGAGAAAAAGTAGAAAGAAACATTAAAAAGAGACAAATATGCAAGGCAATGGTAAATTAGATGAGATGTGCACAATGATAATAAAATGGAGACAGAAAAGTACACAGGCAAAGACAGATGGGAAGAGCTCAGATACTTTAAGTGTGGTAGATATTAAATAGGAAGAACCTGTTAAGACATCTCATCAAAAAATTTAAAAGCTAACTCTTTCAGTACCTGCCCAGCCAGAATCACACAATTTTGTGAACATCACATGGATAAACAGTGAAAAGGTAACTTTTCATAAAACAGTGCAAATGTGAATCATCCAAATTATCATTGCTACTCTGATTTGGGCTGTCAGTTGCTATGGTTCTGAAGTTTATCAAGCCTGTCTTCTAGACTCGAATTCTCACTGCTATAGGAGCATGAGAAAGTTACCTAACCTCTGTGAGCCTCAGCTTCCCTATTTGTAAAGAAGATAACACTATGGCCCTTGCAGGCTGTTGTGAGACTAGATGATGTGGTGGATGCAACACATGCCCATTGCAGCTACCACTCACATGGGGGAGCACATAAAGTTGTACCTGATAGATAGTAAGGACAGTTATCGCTATGTCCCAGTGCTTAGTTCCATGTTAAAAAAAAAAACAAAACTCTTTACTTCAGAATCCATTACTTTGAGGTAATTAAGTGGAGCTGGTCAAGTTAGCTTTTCATTACCAGTTAGTGATCAGCAGCTTCATAGCCTTTATTAGAAATATTTCTCATTAAGAGCTATTTCTCCTAAGTGGAGACACTGCTCAGGGCCTGTTTTATGCTAAGTTTGTGTTCTAATAATAAGGGCAGATCATGAAATTTCCAGAACCCTCCTTTCCCTACAACAAAAGTCATCAATTAATTCTCACAACTATTTTGAAGCTTTTCTTAACCACCACACAGGCCATTACATCTGCATGGGGGGAACGGTGTTCATGAAATTCCAAAGCCTATATAAATAAAAATTTATACACATTTGACTAGGAGGGAAGGTACCACAACAAATACTTGCCTCCTAGGAAATAAGTCTATATTTTCAATCCACTTAGCATTCTTTAGCCATAATTGTTGCTACTGCACAAGAAAAATCACAAAGAGAGTTCACACATGCCAAGAAATCAGTTATGGTTACCTGGCAACTCAGGCCAATGTATCCTAATTCTTTTTTTCCTATTCTTCCATGCATTCTTATTAAATTATTTCATTAATTAAAACTTTATACTGACTATCTTGTATTATTGGCATAAAAATACAAAATGCCTAGCTGACATTTTCAGTCAATAGCCAAAGACATAGAAAGACGAATATCAGAGGCTTAGCACTGCCTGGCAATAGTGGAACAAACAAACTGCTTCTCTTGTGATTAGAGGAGACAAGGTAGAAAATGTTTTACTAAGCAGAATTTTTACTCAGATAAAATAACAATATAGAAGGCAGCATTTCAGGAATCATTTCAAGAAGCTAGTACACTATGAGAAAAAGCAGGTAGTATCAAGGAGCTCTGGAATATTGAAGAGTGCAGATAGCTGGAGAATAGAAATTGTTTAAGACAACAGTGGAAAATAAAGTAAGACAGTTGAAGGTAGCTTTACCTAACTTCAGGATCTAATTTATGATGATCATTTATATTAAAAAAAAAAGCAGAGCAAAGATTTAGGCATGAAAGGCATGAAACCAGTGTTCAGGACGAGGCTTCATTTGTCAGGGTGATGAAAAATTGGAAGGAAGGAACAAAAAGAGAACACTCTCAGTTAATAGACTGCCATAGCAGAGTGGATCTGACCTGAGACAATCACCAAGCAGTCTCCTCCTGAGAACTGAGAAAACCTTGCTTTCTGATATTCTTAAAATTTCATCCCCTCAACCATCTGTTCTTTCAAGGGAACTAAAAGATTAACATCATCAAATGCTAATTCAGATTCAGATATGGACCCCAAGCATCAACCAGAGCCTACTGAGGATCATTACAAACACACAAAAATATCTGCATCAAACGGTGTCTCAATAAACATGGAAGCTAATTGCAGCCCCAGAGGGAAGTGACCAAGTGATGTTGCTGATCTGGGATTGCCAGACAGAGAGCACTTGGCCTGGGGAATTATCAAGTATGATTCCGGTTTTCCCAGGGTAGCCAACCAGAGAAGCTGAAGATGAGAATAAAAGGTTTGAAATTTTCTAAGGATGAAGAAACTTTTTACCATGTTCCATGTGCTAGAATGATTTAAATTCAGAGTTATTTGTAATCTCTCCATATCGCCATATCTTATGGAATGAAGGCAATATTAAAAGGAAGAAAATAAAACTAATTTACAGAGATGAATAGATTTTAAAGAGACAGGGAAGAGGAAAGAAAGCATGAGAAAAGCAAGAGATAGGTAGTGAATGAGAGAGCAAACTATAAAAGGTAAAACTGAGGCAATTCCTAGAGTTTGTGAGGTTGGATGCACTTGGACATCCAGTTACCTGAGTCAATAAATTCCCTTTTAAAACTTGCTTTGTATTTTCAATTGTGGTAAGATAAAACATGAAATTTGCCATCATAACCTAAGTGTACTGTTCAGTAGTGCAAACAAAACATATTCACATTATTGTATAACAGATCTCGTGATCATTTTCCTCTTGTAAAATTAAATTAGATGTTTCTTTTTTGTTTTAGTTATTTTGCTTGTTTTGCAATGTTTTACACATGGAATTCAAAGTTTTCCAATTAACGCAAAGGACAAAGATAAATACTGGATGGTGTCACTTTTAGGTGATCCATAGAAAAACCAAACAAAGGGTCAGACCAAGAAAAACTTTAAAACCAACCCTTAAAAAGTTACCTAAATCTTTGGGAATATAAAAATAAAATTTATTGTAAAAAAATAAAAATAAATAAAAATAAAAAATAAAAAAGTTACCTAAATCTTTGGCTTTCAGAGAGGGAGGAGGCAGGTGAGGAAGTAGGATGAAAACGGGAGACTACATTGGACCACTGGAAGAACACAATGGACCACGATGGTGGACTATGGGTACTTCAGCAGTGGGAGGGCTAGGGTGACTACACCTGGGGGAGGAGGGCTGGCAAAACACTAGCAAGGATGCAAAATAATGGCACTTCAATAACAATTAAAAATATGATTTAATTAAAAAATAAGGCAAAAGAAAATAAAAAGTTACTAGACAAAAACTGATGAAATTAAAATAAGTATTTATCTTTTACTTTTTTATATTGCTAAGGATTTTTAATTAATGAATGGTCATATTCATTTTGGGAGGGGCACTATAGTGAATGTATTTCTCAGTAGTTGAAAACCATTTCTGAAAAATTATATTATGAATAAAGAATTTTAAATACCATTATGATTATTAATTGCAAATACATATAGGAAAGTAATCTGAAATGCAGACCTCGGTATATGCAAGGATTATCAACAGAGTGAAAAAAGGAATTCAATACAGTTAATCAGTGATATAAGAGGAATTGAAAAATTATTACCTAGTAAGATAATAGAGTATTACATGTGTGTTTAAAATTACTTTTACTAAAACATGCATTAATGTAAGAAAATTATCAGAATATAATATTTATTAATATCAAGATAAAAATATAGAGACCATTAAATCCCAACTTGGTATCTATGTACTTACGTAGGCATAGAAAAGCATTAGAAATATTTATATTACTAGCAGTTATCTCCAAGTGGAGATTAGATGATTTTTGTATCTTCATTTATTTCCAAAAAAAAGTGTCAGTATATTTGACTTTCATTAGAAAAAAACATGGTACTTGATAAAGAAAACAATGGAGGATTTCACAGCTGCAGTGGTAAAACTACAGTCTCCTTAGAATCAAAGATGAACTTATCAATAGACTTTTGACCATAAATACAGAACAACAATTTCAATAAACTTAGGCAAGCGGATGAATGTAATGGACATCCATTAAGTCACAGTGAACATAATGAGGGTTTCCCATGCTTGCCACATAAAGCATGGAGGAGAATGTGAGGAAAAGTTGGCTCTCCCAGAGTTGGTGAGTCCCTGCAACACAAACTGTGACACTGTAGAGTGATTCACTCCATCCATTGATTTATCAGACAGAATGTTTCTCCAGAAAAAAAGAAAATGGAAAAAAAACTGAAATAAGAATGTTAACAATGTTCTCTGTGTCATACAAAGTTCTCTGTGTCATACACAGTGTTATAAACCAATGTTATCTCAGCAAAAAAAAATCAGGAAGGAAAACATGGTAGGTGTGCAAACAAGGACTGGGATGGAAGTGTAATAGTGCAACTCCAGAAAAACGAGAGGTAAAGATGATCTGTCTCAGAACTCACTGATTCTATTTTAAGTTGTTCATGGAACAATTCTCTAGTCATTCAGTTTGTCTCATGTTTTAACTTTACCTAACCTGAGGCACATAGTATGTGTCTTATAGTCATCCTTGCACCATTAACTATAAACAGAATTGCAATTACATAAAGTCCAGAGTACAAGTGAGCATGAGAGCATCTGGTAAAGAGTTTAGAAGTAGGGCCTCCCTGGTCGCCCAAGGGGTTAAGCATCTCACTATGATCTACAGCCTCTACAGCGATCCACAGCCTCTGCAGCATGAATTCGATCCCCTGCTGGCCAGGAAGCAAACCACATGGCACAGCAGACCTCTCCTGTCGCGCCAGCTGCTCCCCTCAGCAGTGTGTTTCTGTCAGTCTGCCTATTCTACTCCTCACTCTGTCTCTGGTGAATCCTCTCACCCCCTGCATCTCTGTAAGCATAAATAAATCCTTAAAAAAATTTAAAAAGAGTTTAGAAGTAGTTCAAAGAAATGACAGGACCAAAGCCAGGATATAATAGATATTTATGGCACAGGGTATTTACATGGATTTGCAAAGTATAAGTAGGAGTAACTAATAGGATGGTTAGCAACCAGGACATGGTAAATATATTCAAAGCAGGAATGGAGAATTGTTATGGGAAGTCAAGGTAATTAAGGAATCTAATTTAGTTCATCTGTCTAGGTTATCCAATCTCTGCGGTTTGTGAACCTGATATAATTATTGTAGTCCTAAGTTTCTAGAGTTTGCTGGTGATGAAAAATATATACACTGAAGTCATAGGTGTCACGGAACCACTGACACGCTACTGTCCCTTAAGATAACATAACCACTCCTATCCCTTTTCTCTTCCCTCTGCTTCAAACTTCTGAAATACCTGGGTTCCAATGCCAAGCCTGAGTGTTACCTAATCCAAATTCTGGATGGCTACATGAATCCTACTCATCACCCACTTCTGCAGAGAATACACTACTACTACACAGAAGATATATTTTCATATCTGGTGGTCCAAACACTTTCGTGTCTCAAGCCCTCAAATCTCTCAGCACTAAAATATGCTGCTAAAAAGTGAAACTGAAAAAAACAGGAGGTTGGAGCATAAATAGTAAGGGCTTGTAAAGTAGGAACATGAATGGACAAAAGCCTTATTTAGACTTGGAACTGAGAGGAAAGGGCACAAAGGAGCAATTGTTCCAACAGCAGCCAGTGCAGTAGCAAATGCCCAAAGTTACCACGTTCCAGGCTTCATGATATAATTGATAGCCAGATCCATGCTATTCCTGAAGTCAAGGAAGAAAATATAGACTTTCCCACTGTATTTTAAAAGTACTCAGTGAAAGTACATCATGACACTTTAGTACTCTGAGATGGTTAGTGATGGAGTTTTGACCTGGAAAACTATGCATTGCCTGTATCACCCATATTACTAAGTACTTTCATGTTTGTCTTCTTTATAATTATCTGTTTTGTGGTTATGTCCAATAATAAAATGATTTTCAATTGTAAATGAGGAATCTAAGGTCCAGAGAAGTTAATAACAGACACCAAAACAGAGTTAATTACCTTAGGCCTAAATCAGGCCTTCTGATTCCAAATCCAGTGCTGTTTTGATGACATGCAAGTGTGACGATTTGTTAAAGATACCAAACAATTATTCCAAATATGAACTTTAAGCATGAATTCCAAAATAATGTATACCTCAAAATTACCCAGTGTTGTGTATCAATTATATCTCAATAAACCCATGAAAAAAAAAGAATTCCAGTACATTCAGAACAATCGATCACTCACACATAAACATATAACACTAACATAAATTAACAAGTGCAAGATTCACAGTAAAAGATTTAAACATATTGTTGCAACACCTAAGGGTAAGGGGGAGAGTCAGTTGCTGAGAAGAATGGAAAAGAAGCAAAACTCACCAAGGTATTTTGCCCATAAATGATTTAGCAGAGTAAGAGGACAATTTATTCTTAAACAGGTGTAATAATCAACACACAAGAAAGATTCCACCTCAAAACAAAAATTGGAAGTCATCCATATTTTAAAATCACAGAAAGGAACACCTGCTTAAAGGATAACATATAAAGAGATAAAAGAAAACTAATGGAGGGACCATCCATGGCCAATAAGGACAAATGCTGACTGTTCATCATCACCATAATTACATTACTATTATTACCATTCTTACATATAGTTTGCCTTTAAAAAGTTTTGTTTCTGTGTTCATAACAAGAAGAAACAAGGGAGAAAAGAAGATGTGAGAAACAGCTGTTACTTTCATATGCTACAGAGTGATCAAAAAGGACAACTAAGGAAAAGATATAGATTACAGCTGAGATCTCATTGCTGCCAGACAGAAAGCAGCTAAAATCAAACAGGAGAGAGGAAGTCAAGATTATAGGTAGATAAAAAATAGTGATGAAGTAGAGAAAGAAAAAACAAATGAGAAATAATTTCTGTAACATAGGAAAAGAGATTTGAGGAGACTAAGGATAGGAAAACAAGGCAATATGCTATGTGTAGAAATTTTGGAGGGTGCCAGAACACTATACAGAGTTAAAAGATAAAGATTCCAACAACTGTGAGATCTTATTGAAGGTGGGTAACATGAACTTGGATAAAAACTAGCTGGAATATTTTTGTTATTCCACTCAGGAATACCCAGGAACCAAACACTTAGATTTTTTTTTTTTAATTTGCACATTTCTCCTGTCCATAATCATTGCCCACATCCTCCCACCCACCCACTGCTAGGACAAGTAGCTACATAAAACACTGGATTTTGAGAGAGGAGATCGATTAGTTGTGTTAGGAATTGTAGCCAAGTGCTGTATTAGAGTTCTGGGATTCTCAAAATGAGATCATTTGGTCAAGCAATGGGAATAGTCTTAGAAGAGTCTCAGGGAGACGGAAATCGGCTGTATATTTTCTTTGAAAAAATAAAGATTCACCATTTTATTTTTAAACACTTTTTTATGATATGGCCGCTGGAATCATCAATGAAGGGAGAAAAAAAAATTCTAATTTTGAAATTTAGAAAGTCCAAAAATTCCTGAAGAACATTTGTAGAACAGAACGAGGAACACATCTGAGTCTTTCTGTGTGTACAAAGGTACAAAAAATAATTAAAGGTTGAAAACATAAGTGTATATAAGAGACTGAGAATAAAAAGAAGGATAAGAACATGTGAACTGAAAACAGACTAGAAGAGACAAATGATGGAGATAGAAATGGAGATGAAGAGATGTATCCAAAACCCTTTCCTCCTGAATACCATCCAAAAAACTAAGTGCCCCAAAACAGATGAGTGAATCATGAAGATGTAGAGTATGTACAAAGGAATACCATCCAGCTATAAAAAGAAAAAGATAAATTCTTGCACTGATCAATAAGTATACACCAAAATATATAAGACAACAATTAACAAGTCTAAAAAAGACACTGTCTCCAAAACAATAGCACAAGGAGACTTAAAAACCCAAATTTCTTCAGTAGATAGGTCAACAAGAAAAAAAATCAATAAGGAAACAATCACCTTAAAAGAAGAATTAGAATACATTAGTTTAATATACATTTGTAAGGCCCTAGACCCCAAAAAACTAAATACACATTCTTCAGCAGAGCAATGGAATGTTCTCAAGGTTAGACATATTGAGTCACAAAATAAATATCAATAAATTCATGAAGATGAAAATCAATCAGGTATCTTTTCTCATTTCAGTGGCATCAAATTAGAAATCGTAAAAAGGAGGAAAATCTGTTATATGTGAAGACTGAAGAACACACTATTCAATGACTACTCTAATGAGGAAATCAAACAGAAATGGAAAAAAATACTGGCGACTAATGAAAATAAAGATACAATACAGAAATACCAAAACAATGGGATGCAGCAAAAGCAATACTAAAAGGGAAATATATAGCAATATAATCCCACAATAAGAAACATGAAAGATCACAAATAATCAAACTATACACCTTAAGAAACTAGAAAGAAAAAAAAGGAAAATAAAAAGTTAGTAAAAGGAAACAATAAAAATTAGAGCAGAAATAAAAAAATAGGTATCATAAAGACAGCACAAGAGAACAAGGAAACCAAAAGCTGATTCTGTGAAAACTCTAGCAAATAGACTCAGAAGCAAAAGTGGAGTTATAAAAGACATCTGAGAAATACAGAATATCACAAGAGACTGGTATGCACACCTATCTGCCAATAAATTGTAAAACACAGAAAAATGGACAATTCTTAGAATCATATAACTTTTCAAGACTGAATCAGGAAAAATATAGACAACCTGAACTGATCAATTATAACCTAGGATAGCAAAATAGTATCCAAAAGTCTCTCATAGAAGGAAGGGACAATACCAAACACGTTTTATGAAGCCAACATTACACTAATACCAAAACCGAACAAGGACAACACAAAAAAGGAAAACTACAGGCCAATCTCCCTAATGAACACTGATGCAAAAATCCTCAATAAAATTTTAGCTAGCAGAATCCAACAATGTATCCATAAGATAATTCACCACGACCAAGTTGGATTCATTCCAGGGGCACAAGGATGGTTTAACATCCGAAAATCAATCAACGTTATCCAACACATCAACAAAAAGAAATATAAAAACCATATGATAATATCAATAGATGCTGAGAAAGCTTTCGACAAAGTGCAACACCCATTCATGATAAAAGCCCTTGAAATTCTTGGGATACAAGGAACATACCTCAACATCATAAAGGCCATCTATGACAAGCCAACAGCCAGTATCATTCTCAATGGTGAAAAGCTGAAAGCAATTCCATTAAGATCTGGAACAAGACAAGGATGTCTACTCTCACCATTGCTTTTCAATATAATACTGGAAGTCCTAGCCAGGGCAATAAGACAAGAGAAAGACATCCAAGGAATCCAAATAGGAAAAGAAGAAGTCAAACTATCACTATTTGCAGACGATATGATATTATACATAGAGAACCCCAAAAACTCCACAGAAAAGCTAATTCAACTCATCAATCAGTTCAGTAAAGTGGCAGGATACAAAATCAACACGCAAAAGTCAGTAGCCTTCCTATACACAATAAATCTGAAGAAGAAGAAATCAAAAAGACCATCCCTTTTGTTATTGAAACAAAAAAAATCAAATATTTGGGAATAAATCTAACAAAAGAGGTAAAGGACCTATACAAAGAAAACTATAAAACACTGTTAAAAGAAATAGAAGAAGACACAAAGAAATGGAGAGACATCCCCTGCTCATGGATTGGAAGAATAAACATTATTAAAATGGCCATCCTTCCAAAAGCAATATACAGATTCAATGCTATTCCAATCAAAATTTCAATGTCATTCTTCAAAGAAATAGAACAATTATTGATGAAATTCATATGGAATCACAAAAAACCCCGAATAGCCAAAGCTCTCCTGAAAAAAAAAGAAGGGAATGGAGGCATCAGACTCCCAGACTTCAAACTATACTACAAAGCCATAATCATCAAAACTGCATGGTATTGGAACAAGAACAGACATACAGACCAATGGAATCGAATAGAAAATCCAGAAATAAACCCACAGATTTATGGTCAACTAATCTTTGACAAAGGAGCAAAGAATATGCATTGGAGCAAAGAAAGTTTGTTCAATAAATGGTGCTGGGAAAACTGGGTCGCTACATGCAAAAGAATGAAGCTTGACCACCACCTCACACCATACACAAAAATCAACTCAAAATGGATTAAAGAACTAGACATAAGACCTGAAACCATAAAATATATAGAAGGAAATATAGGCGAAACACTACGTGATTTGCACATCAAAGACATCTTTACAGACACATCACCCAAAGCAGTGATAGTGAAGGCAAAGATAAACAGCTGGGACTACATCAAATTAAAGAGTTTCTGCACAGCAAAAGAGACAATAACAAAAACAAAGAGAAACCCCACCAACTGGGAGAACATTTTTGCACCCAACACTAATGATAAAGGACTGATCACAAAAATCTGCAAAGAGCTGATGAGACTCAACAACAACAAAGAAAATAATCCAGTCAAAAAATGGGCAGAAGAGCTTAAAAGAAACTTCTCTGAAGAGGAAATGCAAATGGCCAACAGGCATATGAAAAAATGTTCAACATCACTTGTCATCAGGGAAATGCAAATCAAAACTACCATGAGATACCATCTTACACCAGTGAGAATGGCACATATTAAAAAAACTAGCAACAACAAATGTTGGCGAGGGTGTGGAGAAAAAGGAACTCTTCTGCACTGTTGGTGGGAGTGCAAACTGGTCCAACCACTGTGGAAAGCTGTGTGGAGATTTCTGGACCTACTAAACATAGAGCTTCCATATGATCCAGCAATTCCACTCCTAGGTATTTACCCAAAGGACACAGAAACATCAATTCCAAAGAACACCTGCACCCCTATGTTTATAGCAGCACTGTTTACAATAGCTAAGCTTTGGAAACAGCCCAAATGCCCAAAAATAGATGACTGGATCAAGAAGATGTGGTACATATATACCATGGAATATTACTCAGCATTCAAAAAAGATAAACACATGCAATTTGCTGCAACATGGATGGCGCTGGAAGGGATCATGCTCAGCGAAATAAGCCAAAAAGAAAAAGAAAAATACCGGATGGTCTCACTCATAGCAGGAATCTAGAAAACTTCAATAAGGGACCAGGAAAATGAATAACTATAAGAAAGTGAAAATCAAAATCAACAAAAAACTATGAACCAGAGACACTTTTAGGGGGGCGGGGGCGGGAGGGGAGGGATTGGGGTCAGAATGGGGGGCTGCAATTGTATGGGGAATATAACAATAAAATTTATTAAAAAAAAAAAAGAAAAAAAAAGAACAAAAGTCTCTCATAAAACAAAAGACCAGGACCAATTTCACTATGGCATTTTAACCCTATCCTCTCAAATTTTTCCAAAACACTGAAGGAATGTTTCCAATTACATTTGGCAAGACCAATATTAATTTAACACAAAAGAAGACAAAGACATCACAATGAAGGAAAACTACCTAATTCCTTGATATATATACATACAAAAATGTTCAACAAAATATAAGCAAGTAAAATTGAACTATAATAATTAAGTGATCATCATGACCAAGTGAGATTTACTTGAGAGGCAAGAACAGTTCACTATCTACAAATTGACAGTTTAATTCACACATTAACAAAAGGGGAAAAAAATCAATCATCATATCAATAAATGCAGAGAAAACATTTATGGTAAATTAAAAAAATATAGATAAAATAAACATACCTCAATATAACTAAGGCCATGACAAACTCACAGCAAATATCCTACTCAATGATGAGAAATTGAAAGTTTTTCCTCTAAGTTCAACAGGTGTTCACTTATACCACTTCTATTCAACACACTGTTGTAATGCCTAGTTAGAGCAATAGGGCAAGAGGAAGATAAAAACAAGATCTAAATTAGAAAAAAAAGAAGAGATAAAGCTATCACTATATCACTATAGGTAGAGCACATGATATCATACATAAAAACTCTAAATGTTTCACAACAAAACTATTAGAATTAATAAATCAGTACAGTAAAGTGGCAGGCTACAAAATCAAAATCAAAAATCAGTTTCATTCCTATAGGTAAACAACAAACTAAAGTGAAAGGAATCAAAAACAGTTTTTATACTAGCACATCAAAATACATTAAATACCTATCAATACTTACAACAAAGAAAGTGAAGGACCTGATAATGAAAACTATAAGACATTATGAAAAGAAACAGAAGACGACACAGAGAAATGGAAAGATAATTTCTTCTCATGGATTTGAACATTGTGTAAATGACCATCTCACACAAATAATATACAGACTCAATGCCATTCCTTTACAAGTTTTAATTCTTCCAAACAACAGAACAAATATTACTGGCAGTTACATGGAACCATTAAAGATCCCGAGTAGACAAAGCAATCTTGGTAAAAGAAGACACACTCTCACATATCAAAGCACACTCCCACATATCAAACTACACAACATAGCCATAGTAATCAAAGCATTATAGCATTTGGAATAAAAATAGACACACAAACAAAATAGAACTAAAAAGACTATAGAGAGCCAACTGGCATATGAAAAAATGCTCATCACGATCCACAGGGAAATGCAAATCAAAAACCACACAGCTCTGAGAATAGCCCTCACAAAAAAAATCCAGAAAGAGTATTGGACAGGGTATAGAGAAAAAGGAACTCTCATTAACTGCTGTGACAGTATAGACTGGTCCAATCCCTATGGAAAATAGTATGGAGGCATCTCATAATATTAAAAATGGATCTACCATATGGCCCAGCATTTCCTTTCATAGGTCATAGGTAACTACCAGAAAATGCAAACACACTAATTGAAAGTGATACATGAATTCCTATGTTCACTGTAACATATCTACAATAGCCACGTTATAAAAAATACGTAAGTACCCTAAGACACAGGAGTGGATTATTAAGATGTGGAATACTACTCAAGTATCAAAAAAAAAATGAAATCCTGCCATTTGCAACAAGATGGATGGAACTGAAAAGGACCGTTATAAGTGAAATGTCAAAGTATAAAGACTGACACCAAATGATTTCAACCATATGTGGCATATAAACAAACTAAGCAATGAAACTTAAAAACTAAATCCAAACTAATCCTAGAAATCTAACTAGAGAATTGAAGCTTCCAGAGTGGGAGGATAAGGAGTAGGGAGTAAAGTGGGGAGGGGAAAAAGGATTATGGTGGAGGATTATGTGTTCCTTCCCAGTGGGCGTGATATGGAAACATAAATATGAAGAAGTATGAACCTACACCTCTAAAACATAAGACACTGTTATACATGAAAGTTACCTCTAAAAATACAATTTAAAAAATAAAGTAAAATGAACTTTGACCCCCCCCAAAAAAAAAACACAGAACCTCAGGAATCATGGGAGAATGGAGGGGGGAGGAAAGTAAGGATATTTGTTTTAAAGAATTGCTCCAGAAAGCTCTTCCCCAACCATGCCCTAATTAATTAATTAATATCCTGTCTTGTTTTTGCTTCTGTGAGTTCTTTAAATTCAGACTCAATGCTATGTCTATAATCACATCTATCAATATAAACTTCCCTTAGTGATTTTGCCACGTTCAATAAGTTTTGGTATGTTCTATTTGCATTTATGTTTGTCTTAACACATTTTTTATTTCCCTCCGATTTCTTATATGACCCAGTGATTTTTCAAGATAGTATTTTCTTTCCATTTCCACATATTTGTGAATACTCCAACATTCTTCCTACTATTGATATATAATTTCACATCATTTTGGTCAAAAAAGACATAAGATATATTTTTTCAATCTTCTTGAATGTGTTTTCAATCCTCTTGAATATGTTAAGATTCATTTTATAGCCAACATGTAATACATGAAATATGTCCTATATGTATTTAAGAAGGTATATTCTGCTTCTGTTAAATGGAAACTTCTTTAATTTTGTTTGATAAGTCCATTTGGTTATAGTGTTGTTTCCTTATTTATTTACAGCTGGTTGATCTATCTTTTTTTTGAAAGTGGGGTACTGATGTAATGCACTGCTATCATATTGCCATTTGTTTCTCCATTCAGCTCTATTATTATATACTTCATGTTCTGATGTCAGGTGTATATTTACTTACAATTTTAATAAATTGACCATTTGGCAATGGCCAAGAAGTATATAAAAAGATGTTCACACCCTTAGTTATTAGGGCAATACACATCAAAATCACAAGATGCTATTTTATATCCACCATGAGTTCATATTTTTTTTAAGTAAAATAGTCAGAGTTGACAAGGTTGTAGAGCAATTGAAAACCTCATATACTTCTCAGGAGAAGGCGAAGTCGTTCAACCACTTTGGGAAATATTTTTATAAATTCTTAAAATGTTAAACAGAGTTGGCATATTTTCCAGCAAGTCCACTCTTAGGTCCATACCCACATGAATAGAAAACTAGTATTGAAACAAATATTATATACATGTTGAAATCATCAATATTCATAAAATCAAATAAATGTGGAAATATCCATCAACAGATGAACAGATAAACAAAATGTGATCTAGCCAGACAATGGAATATTACTCAACAATATAAAAAGGAATAAATTATTGACACATGCAATAATGTAGATGGACCTCAAAAACATGCTGATTGAAAGATTATGAAATGTTACACAGGATATGATTCCATTCCATTTGTCCTTGGCAAATCCAAGGACACAGAAAGCAGATGGGTGATTTCCCAGAGTTAGGAAGAAAGAGTGACCAGGGAAAACTGCTTAATGATACTTGGTTTCCTTTGAGGTGAACTACAGAGGAAATTATCCTACAGTAACACCATCAAAGATCCAAAAAAAAAAAAAATACATATGCAGTATTATTATGAGTGCAAATTCTGGAAACTACATAAATGTGAAAACATTGGGAAAAGATTCAATGAGCCATCAAACATTCAAAATATATACAGTGGAATATTAAGCAGGCATAAAAATTCATAAATAGTTCCAGAAACTGATAATGATTTCATCGATGTAAAATACAAAATACAATGCATAACGCTCAAGTTCTGTACAAGAAATAAGGTAAAAAAAGAAACATTGACTTCCTGGAAAAACAAAAAAGTACCAGAATCTGATGACATATGGTACCTGTGAAAAGTGGGACAAAATGTGGTGGAAGGTCTAAATTAGGTGACATTCCTTTTGAATGCAAAAATTTTGAATTTTACTCTTATAAATCATAAAATATTCAAAATTTTAAATTTATCCAAGATAAAGTAACAGACACTAAAACTGAACAGAAAGAGAAACAAATGATCACAATATATTTCAAATCAATGACACTGTAAAACTTAAAATAATAAGAATAAATTAATTAAATTTGGAGAGCTGCTCCTTTGTTATTTTCTAATAACTTCTAAAGGTAATACCTTCACTACATACTCTTAGTATAAAAGATTAACTCCATGATTTTTTTTGGTTTTCTTAGCAATAACTTATTTTTCATTCCATTTAATTCATTTAGTAATTCTGAAGCAAGTTGTATGCACTGTTAGTTTTAGCAAATGACAACAGACTATTGTGGTGGACTATGGGTGTCTTTGGTGGTGGTGCAGTATGGTAACAAAAACCTGGGTTGGGGGAGTTCCTATAGTTGTAATACAAAAATGGTATAAACCAATGTTACCTCAATTTATTTATACACACACAGAAAGACACACACAGTCAGTACAAGTAAATTATAAAGAAAAAGAATGCAGGCAAATTTCTGTTAGAGATTTGAAAGCCAAGTCAAATGAAAAAAAAAAAAAAAACAAGCAAGGCAAACTATAATAACTTGGGATACACATTTGGAAGATAATATTTAAAGATACAAGGGAATCTTTACTATAACAGAATTTTGCTTTTTTTTTTTTTTTTTGAGGGAAAGGATAGTGATGGTTTGGATGAGTGAAAGAGAAAACTTCTGGAATGGGATAGGTGACCTAGCTCTGTATCTTGTCTTGGGTGATAACTTTATGAAAACTTTTTTTTCTATATATTGTCTTATTTTACAATTAAAAATAATAAAACAAAGGGCCTCCCATGGTGGCACAGTGGTTGAGTGCTAGGCTGCGAGGCTGCCCACAGCCTCTGCAGCAAGGGTTCATTCCCCAGCCGCCCGCCGGTGAGGGTCCCACAAAAAATAAATAAATAAATAAATAAAATAAAACAAGGCAAGTAAAGAAGTGGCAGCATAAAACCTCAAACCCCCATAAACTACCCATGACTGACAGGCCCACACTAAACTACTATTGATAGAAGACAAAGCCTATCAGTGTCCTCATTTTCAATACTGAAACACAATGAGCAGGTAAAATTTTACTACTCTGCCTCAGGGAAACTGCACCTTCTGGGAATCAGTACAACTCAAAAAGAGTTTCCTTCTATTGCATAATTCTCCCAAGTGCAAAAAAAATGCTGCCATCATACAGCTAATTAACAACAATAATTGTGCTTGGGTAGTGACCAAGTGGAAATTCAGAGATGTGGTAGCCAGCCAGAAGTCAGTCTGTTATGGGAATTTGTATATTAAAATCATGTTGATTTTCCCAGAGTAAAAGTGGGAAGGAGGAAAGTGTTAATGAGTCACTTGGGGATAACATTGCTTTCTGTAAATTGCCATTTCCTTTCCCTATTAAGAATTTTTTTCTTGTCCATGAAGTGAAAAGACAACCGTTGAATAACAAGGAAAATAAAAAAAAAGATTGAATAAAAACAGAGAAGGGAACATTGCATCAATGATTTCATGTTTTTAATGTTTCAAGTTAGGAATGCAAACCATAGATTGAGTATAAGGTGCCAAAATAATCCATTGTTTTGCTTAATTATCCACCCAGCAACTTACATAACAAATGGAGAAAAGGCAATGTTATGGGAAAAAAAAAAAAAAGGCAGTCATAAAAATCCAGGGGAGATAACCAAGGATAAATATTTTTTATTTCTTTTTCTATAAGTATTTAAATAATAATGATGCAAACTTTAAATACTACTGAATCTTCTGAATAATTATTTAAGATCCTGAATTTAAAAATGCAAAAATGGTACCTACCTTTTTTACTAAATCTTTGCCCTAGCCTGTAAGTTAGTGGAACTTGCATGTGAACTCAGGAAAAAATATCTGGAGACTGGACATCTAACCATTTTTGCTCCTATTACCTCCCTAAGCATTTTGGTAACTTTTTATTTTGAAATAGATACATGTAGAATATTTATGATATTTAGTGTTACACCAGAATAATTATATAACTGACATAGTTTTTTAAAATTACCTATATCAAATAGAAAAATAGATCTTTAGCTGAAGTCTATTTTAGCTAATATAATATGGCTGTCCCTGCTTTTCTTCAGTCCTATTTGCTTGTAGGACTGTTTCCAACCATTTACATTGAGCCAATGTTTATCTGTGGAGCTCAGTTGGGTCTCCAAGAGATGATCATTGGATTTTCATTTATAATCCATCTTGCCACACTGGGCCTTTTGATTGCTAAATTCAGTCCATTTACAATTAGGGTGATAACTGATACAAGAGTATTTGCAACTGCCATTTTGTCTTCAGGTTTCTGGTTCTATTACCTCTGACAACCTTTGTGGATATCCTTCACTTTATATAGAAGATTTTTCCCAACATTTCTTGTAGGGATAGTTTCTCTTTTCCAGGAAGGCCTTGGTGTCCTTTATATCTTAAAGAGTATCTAGCAAGTATATTCTTGGCTGGCAGTTTTTATCTTTGATCATTTTGAATACACCATTCCATTATCTCCTTGCTTGTAGGTTTCTTCTGCTAAGTTTGATGTAAGCTTGGTGGGAAAACTTTATAGGTTACCAGTTTCTTTTCCCTGTCACCTTCAATATGTTTAATTTCTCTTGAAGTCCAGGAAGATTCACTACTATGTGTCTTTGTGCACATCTCACTATATATTAAGATAACAATGTGTCTTCTTATAGCTTCATGGCCTTACATATCTAGTTCCTTTCCCAGATTTGTAAATTTTTCTTCTATAATTTCTTTGGATTTTTTTTTGTTTGTTTCTAAACAAGAAGTGTTTTGTTTTCTTTTGTTTTTCATTTTTGCATAGAACTGCAGATTAGGTCAGAGATGCAGGGTTGTGGGGGTGGGAGGATACACCAGACACAGAGTAGAGCAGAATAGGCAAATTACTGAAATGTACTGCTCAGTGGAGCAGCGGGCTAGACAGGAGAGGTCTGCTTCGTCATATGTGGGTTAGCTACCCTGACTGGGTCAAACTCAGTCCTTTGTGTTGATAGCACTGAGGCATAACCCCTAGACAACCAGGGATGTCCTACTAGTTCTTTCAATAAGCTCTCTAATGTCTTCTTTTTTTCTTCCTATTTATGTTGCCTTTAATAATGGAATCATATCTCTTCATGTGTTTGATCTTTATGTTAGGTACTCACTATACATACACAAATATGCACACACATACACAAAATCTCATTTCATGTATATCCCAAGCCTCTAAGACATCACCATCATTATCACCATAAACATCACCATTATCATTGGATTGCCTGAAGTTTTCATTTGTAATGTGAACACTACATGTAAATAATATATACCATTATCATCCCTAATTATCATAATTTCTTTCTCACTCCTACTTCCAATATGTCAATGGCACCCCATTAAACACAATAATATCAACTGATAGGGGAGTCACTTGGTTACCTCTGAGTTTGTGTTTCTGGGACTCACCCTTCCAAGGGAGATCCAACTTCACCTCATAGGCCTCTCCTCTATGCTCTGAGTGCCAAAAATTACTGGTGTTTCTGAGACCAATCATCCTCATTTACATTCCCTCAAGTACTTCCAATTGGCTAGTCTCTGCATCGCTGATGTGAGAGCCTGCTGCTTGCCATCACCCACGATGATTTATGAGTTTTCTGTAGAGGTTGCACTGCTCAAATCTCATTCAGCCTTATAAAGACATGTGTAAAAATCCTGTAACTAGCATCACACTTGGTGATAAAAACTCAATGCTTTTCTCACAAGAGCAGAAACAAGTCAAGGATGTTCACTCTAAACACTTCTATTCAGCATTGTACTGAATGACCTAGCATGTTCAATAACACAACACATATGAATAAAATGATTCCTTACCAGAATAGAGATAAAATACCTTTATTTTCCTGACAACATGGTCATCTATGAATAAAATACTATTAAATCCATCTGAAAATGAGTAAAAGTAGCAAGTGTATAATGTCAATAAGTGAAAATCTAATTTCTATTTTTAAGAACAAAAATTGTATTGAAACAAAATATACTATTTAAAACAGCATCAAAATTGAAATACTTAGCAATGAAGGTCAGACAAGAAAAGAAAAACAAATAAAAGAGAAACAATATCTGTTCACCAATAACTACATAACATTGCTGAAATTAATTTAATGGGACTTACACAGGATAGGGAAACATATTTCTTTCATAGCTCTCCACTCACAAGAAACAAACAAATTATAATTTAAGAATTATGGTACAGGAATAAAAAACTTTAGTCAATATTTGATGCCTATAGATGCCTGAATTTAAAATATGAAAAAAAGGAAGACGAGGATAACCATTAGTGAAAAAATTTTACCATATTTTTTATGAAATCTTCCTGTAAGTCACAAGCTGTTTGCATACTCTTTTCATTGCTGCCTTCATTTCCTTATTCCTGAATGTATAGATAACTGGATTCAGAAAAGGTGTGACAACTGAATCAAAAATAGCAAGATACTTGTCTATTCGTGAACTGGGATGTGGCCATGTATAGATAAATATGGTTGGACCAAAGAACAAAATGACCACACAGATATGAGCTGACAGGGTGGAAAGAGCCTTGGATGAGCCACCTGAGGAAGTTTTACAAACGGTAAACAGGATGAAAATGTAGGAGATGATGAGTATGAGGAAAGAACCAACACAAATAAACCCACTGTTGGTAGTTACCATAAACTGCAATTTGTAGGTATCTGTACAGGCCAGTCTGAGGAGGCGGGGAAGGTCACAGTAAAAGCTGTCCAATACATTCGGACCACAAAAGGGTAAATTAATAATAAATGCCAGCTGGAACAGTGAGTGACTGACACCAAGGGCCCAGCCAGCAGCCACAAATAAAACGCACATTCGTGGGCTCATGATGGTCAGGTAGTGGAGAGGCTTACATATGGCCACATACCTGTCAAAGGCCATGGCGATGAGCAGCACCATTTCCACACCACCAATGACATGGATGAAGAAGATCTGAGTAATGCAGCCACTAAAGGTGATGACTTTACGCTTCCTGAAAAGGTCATAAAGCATCTTGGGTGAGGCAAGAGAGCAGGTTCCCATGTCAATGAAAGACAGACTGGCAAGTAGGAAGTACATGGGGGAATGTAAGTGAGGATCAATGGTCACAGAAAGCACAATGAGGATGTTCCCAGTTATGCTTGCCACATAGAACACAGTAGTGAACACCAGGAGAAAAAGCTGCAGCTCCCATGAATGGGTGAGTCCCAGTAACACAAACTCAGACACAACTGAGCGATTCACTCCATCCATTGAGCCAGCCAATTCAGGTGCAACTGAAATTATGAAAACTGGGAAAAAGAAAGAAATTGTGATCATTAGAGATGACAATGGAATTAATTATTTACATTGTTCACATTACAAATATGAATGACTGGGTAATCCAATTCTTGACACTTACTAAATAATGATGATGATGGTAATGATGACATAGTGCAACTCCAGAGATTATATCATGATGATATATAGCATTAAATAAGTTAAAATCAACAGGGCAGTTAGGTAAAAATAAAAGTTTCACATGTACCTGTAGCAAACAAACAGAACATATAGAAATCAAAATTCAAAGAGACAGGAAGAATTGATGGAAATAAATTTAATTTTCCAATGGGAAATTATACAGTTAAACAAATTTTATCTGACCATACAATCCCATATCAACACATTTCACTGCTCTTTTGTGGTTATTCCATATTCTTCTCTCATATGAGTTATACGCAAAATGTAGAATTTGGTGGGGGGGGGTATTTGAATGATTGATCAACTCGTAAGGAATGAGAGTTTTCTAAAACATTGAGATGGGTCTTCAAAAATATGAGAAGGAGAAACAAAATATAGAACAGGATGTAGACTGAGGTAAAGGTAGATGAAAATGGGGAATATGAAATATCAAAATCAGGCAAAAGTAGTTAAAGGAAAGGTATAGGCTCCTAATCTGAGAATTTCATTTTCAGAGTACACACAAGTCTTACTATTCCTATTTTTTTTTTTTTGGTTAAAAAAAAAAAACAGATGGCATAAAATTTACCAGTTAACCCTTCTTAATTATAAAGTTCAGTAGTATTAAGTATATTATACTATTGTGAAGGAAATCTACAGAACTTATTCCCCTTGCAAATCTAAAATGCTATAACAATTAAACAAGTCTCCTTTTCCCTGTCACACCAGTCACCACCCTTCTACTACCTATCTATGAATTTGACTACTTTAGAAAACTCGTATCAATATAATCATGCAGTTTTTCTTTTTCTGTGACTGGCTTATTCTTTTAGCATATTATTCTCAATGTTCAGCTACTCGATCTTCCCATTTTTTAAAAGATCTATAACAATCAAATCAAATTCTCCACTGGCCACACAACCCAGTAAAGGTACATCTACAACCTACACCTAGCCCTGTAAGACTTTTATCCAGGTCAAAAATTACCAAAAAATTACAAATATTTGAAATCTCACCCTACGTTCTGCTAAAGCATATGTCTATATTGCCATAAAGCAGTGAAGTGTCTCATTAAGACAAGTGGTGGTAGGGCCTCCCCGGTGGCGCAGCGGTTGAGCGCTGGGTTGCGAAGCTGCCCGCGGCCTCTGCGGCGCCGGTTCGATCCCCGGCTGCTCCCCGGCCACCGGAGGAGGGTCCCACATGGCGCGCAGACCTCTCCTGCCGCCCGCTGCTCCCCTCAGCAGTGTACTTCGGTCCTTCTGCCTGCTCTGCTCCCCGCTCTGGCTCTGGTGAATTCTCTCACCCTCCCGCGCTTCTGACTGTACCCAGTGCATGTATAAACAAAACAAACAAACCAGCAAACAAATAAATAAAGCATGCCTCTATAAAAAAAAACAAAAAACAAAAAGACAAGTGGTGGCAGGATGAAAAAGGATATTCAGTAGTCCATGTGCAGAACAATGAAAAGCCTAGAGGGACAACACCACCAAGATACAGTACAGCTCCAAGGCAATCTTGATTTTATTTAGAATCAGACAGAAAATAAAGATCAAAGAAGCAAGAAGGCAAACAGAAATGTACATGTGTGAGCAGAATACATAACCAGCTGGCCCCAGCCATGTTTGGGAAAATGTGAAAATGTCAAGGAAAGTCTCAGTGTTTATGCTACTCTAACCATAAAATCTAATGCTGTTTCTGCACATGCTATTTACAGCTTGTATAGTTCCGCATACCAAGACTTTTTCCCTGAGAGGTTCCTTATCAGCTTTCCCTGTTTCTGAACACTGAGAGGAACAGAATAGTCAAAGCAAAGAATAATAAAGGCACAGACATAGAAGAGTTGAGACATGATAATCCAGGGTCCACAGTGAATTACATCTGTAAACTGCTTGTATCAGTCCATACTATTAAGATGCTGATGGCCAGCACTTGAAAACATTGAAATATTCACCGTTTTCCTGAACACTGCTTCAATCTCACCCACTCATATCCTTTTATGCCCGAGGGTGTCTCCATCCTTTTCAGTTATTCAGTGCTATAATTTGTAGAACCTGCTCTGATATTTAACATCATACCCACTCTCTGAGTCTGAAAGCAAGGAGACAAGTTGCTTCTGCAAGGACATTTGTACATGTAACCTTTTAATCCATTTGGAAATGAAAAGATGTCAACCTTCAGTAACCTTATAGGAGAGCACCAGAGCTTTCACTTTGGTTTGATCACATGCTTCTAAAGCTGATACTGAAATATTGGTGCCTTTTAAGTTTTGGGCATGTTTTCAGGGATAGCTGGGGTGGAGTGAAGGGGGGTGGAGAGTATTTCATTGCTCTGTGTCAAGATACCCATAATAATCAATTGCTATTGGAGGGTGAGAACTGAAAACTGCTCCTGAAGTTTAACTCTCCTGGAAGTTAGTGGACTAGAGAAGACCAGGTTTACTGTTATTTTCCTTTTACAGACACAGATCCAGAATTTTGGAGAAGAAATTAAAAAATATACATTCCAAGTTTATTATTTCATCTATCCTAACACATCTCCCTAACCAAAAACTTTCAGAACCTCTCACTGTCAGCTGACTCCAGTTTCGGCTCACCACCACTAACATGAGTTTCTCCATGCTAAACCAAAACAAATTATTTTGTTGTCACCTCCTGAGCCAATAAGTTATAGGCTCAACGTACATTCTTTTTATAGTCTCAAAATTTTCAGTTGTAGAATCTGTGAGCCTGGGCTAGGGAATAGGGAATCACATATACTGATCATTGTGGGAACAAGAGAAGAATGAAGAGGTCAAGTGGTATAAAATTCATGGGTGAATAGCAATGCACCAGTGAGAATTCCAGATATACTCAGCAGATGATGAAACAATATGATTGCTGTGTGAGAAAGCATAAGCACTCGGGAAAATAATTGCTACTTTGAGCTAAGAGACAACAGATCCAGGCTAACTATTATTTAGAATTAAAAACACTAAGACCCAAATATAAACTGAATTGCCCATATTCACTCATACCAGAACTGAGAACCACAACCCAGGACTCAAGTTTCCTGATCCAGAATTTATAGATGCTATAGAGAATAAAAGAATAACAATAATCAAAATATAAAATGTGATTTGTGAGTTTAAACTAATATAAAACGCAAGCATTATACAAACTACCACTTGCACTAAATTAATTTGCACAGCAGTAATTAAAACCCGAAAAGTGAAAATTAAATGTTAGAAGTAAACTGTATAAAAATGAGATTCTCAATGATTCATACATTGTGTGTTCACTCTTATTTTGGTACAAAGGAATATTTGTTATCACTATATCATTTCTTCATTTTGTATTCAATTCTCCTCAAAATCAGTAAAAGTTCTCAATTATTTCAAAAAACTTTTCCTGATAATTAAGTCCACAATTGTCACAATTTTTTCTCTAACATCTGTAAGTCACAAATTCAATAAGCACATTGGAAAAATATAAAATGCACATAAAATAGTCATAACATAAAGCAATATACAGATGCACTGGAGGAAATTATTTCTTGAATGTGTGAGAAAAATACAACAGAAAGTCAGTGGAAGGACTACTATTATCTAGACACCAAAGCTTTTAGGAAGAGGATGCATCATGATCTGTCCTTTTAAATATGTGTTGATAAAGACCTTGATCATAAACTACACAGTCATTTGCTATTTGCCATAATGTTTTGATGTTTTCATTCAACTATTACCCAAAGATATAATTAGGTATAACAGCAAGTAATACTTCCAGAATGAGAGGCTGGTTGATAACAGCTCCACAATCCAGAAACCATGAATCTGATGTTCCCCTCTCTCCATTAACTTTCAAAGAGATTGCACTGACAGAGTATTTCTCATCTCAAAATTAATAGGAACCATAATCAATAGTTTCTATCCAGAAGCATCCTACCCTTGGCAACGTTATTTGGGAAGAGGAGAAAAATTTTCTCTCCATACTCATCTTAATTCACCTAATACTTAATTCACCTTAATACTTGAGTTCATGAAATTAGGCAACAATCTGAGAAATACCTGTGAATAGGGAAGAGCAAAAGTAGAAAGAAACATTAAAAATACAAACATGCAAGGAAATGGTAAAATAGATGAGTGGTGCACAATGATAACAAAATGGAGACAGAAAAGAACACAGGTAAACACAAATGGGAAGAGCTCAGATATTTAAGTGTGGTAGATATTAAATAGGAAGATCCTGTTAAGACATCTAACCGAACAATTGAAAAAGCTAACTCAGTACCTGCCCATCCAGAATCACACAATTTTGTGAATATCACGTGGATAAAGAATGAAAAGGGTACTTTTCATAAAACAATGCAAATGTGAATCATCTAAATTATGACTGCTACTCTGATTTGAGCAGTGAGTAGTTTGAGTTCTGAAGTTTATCAAGCCTGTCTTCCCAACTCCAACACTCACTTGCTATAGGAGCAAGGGAAAGTAACTTAACCTCTGTGAGCCTCAGTTTCCCTATTGGTAGAGGAGATAACACCATGACTCTTGCAGGCTATGGTGAGACTAGGTGATGTGATTTATGTAACACATATCCAATGCAGCTACCACTCACATTGTTGGAGCACATAAAGTTGTACCTGATAGACAGTAAGGACAGTTAACTCTTTGTCCCAGTGCTTAGTTCCATGTTTAAAAAAAAAAAAATAACTCTTTACTTCTGAATCCTTTACTTTGAGGTAATTAAGTGGAGCTGGTCAAGTTAGCTTTTCATTACCAGTTAGTGATCAGCAGCTTAACAGCCTTCATTAGAAACATTTCTCATTACAAGCTATTTCTCCTAAGTGGAGACACTGTTCAGGGCTTGTTTTATGCTAAGTTTGTATTCCAACAAATAATAAGGCAGATAATGCCATTTCAATAACCCCCCACTCCCTACAGCAAAGTCATCAATAGATTCTCACAACTATTTTGTAGCTTTTCACAACCACCACACAGGTAATTACATCTGCATAGGGGGACAGTCTTCATGGATATTCCAAAGATTTTGTCTATCTAAATAAAAATTCGTATACATTTGAGTAGGAGGGAAGGTACCACAACAAATACCTGCCTCTCAGGAAATAAGGCTATATTTTCAATACCCACTTAGCATTCTTTAGCCATAACTGTTGCTACTGTGCAAGTGAAAATCACAAAGACAGTTTACACATGCCAAGCAATCAGTTACAGTTTTGTGGCAACTCAGACCAATGTATCCTAATCTGTTTTTCCTAATCTTCTGTACATTATTATTAAATTATTTCACTAACTAAAACTTTATACTGACTATCTTGTGTTAGTGGCATAAAAATACACAATGCCTAGCTGACATTTTCAGTCAACAGCCAAAGGCAAAGGCATTTTCAGTCAACAGCACAGTCATATGCTTAGCATTGCCTGGGTAAAGGGGAAGAACAAGCTGCATCTCTGGTGATCAGAGGAGACAAGGTGGAAAATGTGTCAGTGAGCAGAACTTTTATAAAGAGAAAGTATCATAACATATACAGACAGCATTTTAGCAATCATTTCAAGCAGCTAGTACACTATGAAAAATGGCAGGTAAGATCAAGGAACTCTGGGATAGAGTGCACATTGCTGAAGAACAGTTGGAAAAAAAGTGCGAAAACCAAGACCAGCTTTACCTGATCTCAGGTTCTAATTTACGATGACTGATGACTGTTAATAAAAAAACAGAAGCAAAGATTTAGTTGAAAGTCATGAGACCAGTGCTCCAGGATGAGGCTTCATTTGTCAGTGTGATGAATAAGCTGGAAGGAAGGAACAAAAAAGCGGACACCCCAGATAATAGACTACTGTAGTAAAGTGGATCTGACTTGAGAAAACCACCAAGCAGTCTCCTCCTGAGAACAAAGAAAACCTTGCTCTCTAATATTCTTAAAATTTCATCCCCCTCATCCACCCTTTCTTCCAAGGGAACTAAAAGATTAGCATCATCAAAGATTCAGATATGGACCCTAAACATCAACCAGATCCTACTGAGGATCATCACAAACACACAAAAATATCTGTATCAAAATGGTGTCTCAGTAAACATGGAAGCTAATTGCAGCCCCAAAGGGAAGTGACCAAGTGATGCTGCTGATCTGGGATTGCCAGACAGAGAGCACTTGGCCTGGGGAATTATCAAGTGTGGTTCTGGTTTTCCCAGGGTAGCCAACCAGAGAAGCTGTGGATGAGAAGAAATGAGAGGTTTGAAATTTTCTAAGGATGAAGAAACCTTTTACCATGTTCCACAACTATTTTAAAATGACTTAATATGGAACCCAAGAAAAAGTTAAAATGACCACTTCAATTTTTATATTTTTACAATAGCAAACGAGCCTATGCCTTTGATTCGCAGTGTCATGAATCACAGTTATTTCAATTTTAAAAAAAAAGTACATATTCATTTATAGAATATGAAATATGGAAAAGTACTTTAAAAGCCTTGAGGACAAATACCTGAGTTTTCTTTTAAAAGATTATTTTTAAATGTGACTTTCAGAAATCAATGCGTTTGTATATTATTTTATTCAATCCTCAAACCAGCACTGCAGAGTAAGTACTGCTATCATTACACAATTTCAATTTATTACTAAATCAAATTATATAGGTAATAAAGGTTAGCTTAATATTAAACCCAGAACCAAAAAATCATGTTTTTCCTTTCTACAACATAGCTCTGTAACAAATAATTTGCAATCAAGAGGATCTAAGTAGACACTTCTTATAAAAAGATATATACAAGACCAGCAGGCACAAGAAAATACATTCATCATTTCTTGTTACTTGGGAAATAAAATCAAAACAACAATCTATCCTCTATTACCTCACAACTGAGAGAACGGTTGTTGTCCAAAACATAAGAAATGAGTGTTGTAGAGGATGTGGAAAGAAGGCAACAATTAGGTCCTTCCTGGTGGCCCAGGGGTTAACTCTCATTGCTATCAAGTTATAGCCAGCTCATGCAGCATGAGTTTTATCCTAGCACAGGGAGCTAGCCCACAGATAGCATAGTGTACCTCATGTCTTGCCTGCTGCTCCACTTAGCAGTGTATTTCAGTAGATCCATCTGTTCTGTTTCCCACTGTGTCTCTGGTGAATCCTCTCACACCCTGCACCTCACCTCACCACAGGTCTCTATGCATAAATAAAAATAAATCTTAAAAAAAAAAAAAGGTGGGCCTCCCCGGTGGCGCAGCGGTTGAGCGCTGGGTTGTGAAAATGCCCACAGCCTCTGCAGCACCGGTTTAATCCACTGCCGCTGGGTGAGGGTCCCACATGGCGCGCAGACCTCTCCTGCCGCCCGCTGTTCCCCTCAGCAGTGTACTTCATCAGTCTGCCTGTTCTGCTCTCCGCTCTGGCTCTGGTGAATTCTCTCACCCTCCTTCACTTCTGACTGTACCCCAGTGCTTGTATAAATAAATAAATCTTTCAAAAAAAACAAGGGAACTATCAGGTGATGGAAGGATGAACAAGATATGGTTAATATACATAATGGAATGCTATTCAGCAATAAAGAAATAAAAAAGATGAAAGCCTGCCATTTGCAACATGATGGACCTAGAGATAGGACATTTAGTGAAATAAGTAAGGAAAAAAGACAAACATCAAATGTGTCACTCACATTTGGGATACAGAGAAAATGAACAGATAAACTAAATTTAAAAAATTCAGACATAAAAAATTTGCTCCCAGTTTTCTTAACAATAAGGTGATTTGTTCCTGCATTAAGTGAACATTTGCACACCATTAAAACTTCTCTTTAAATCTCCCATGATCTCTGTTTAAATCTATTAATCAATTCTCAATCCTCTTATTTTTGCTGTGCTGGAATGATTTAAAGTTATTTCCAATCTATCCTCTCTCACCCTACTGTATGGAAAGAAATCAATGTGCAAAGGGGGATAATAAAACCAATTTATAGAGATAAACAAAATTTAAAGAGAAATGGGAGAGAGAAAGCATGAGAAAATCAAGAGAAAAGAAGTGAATGAGAGAGCAAAATCTAACAGGTGAAATCGAGGAAATTCCTGGTATTGGTGAGATTGGATGCACTTGGACATCCAATTACCTGAGTCAATAAATTCAAAACTTACTTTATATTTTCAATTGTGGTAATATATAAAAATTTACCATCATAATCTTAGTTCAGTAGTGCTAAGAATATTCATATTATACAACAGATCTCTTGATCTTTTTCCTCCTTTTTTTATTTTAGCTATTTTGATAGTTTTGCAATGTTTTACACATGGAATTCAAAGTTTTCTGATTAATGCAAAGTACAAAGATAAATACTGGATGGTGTCACACATACGTGATATACACAAAAACCAAACAAAGGGTTAGACAAAGACAAACTCTAAAATCAACCCTTAAAAACTAACCTTTTTTGGCTTTTAAATGGGGTGGGTACAGGAGAGGAACAAGGGTGAAAACAGGAGGGTGGGTACAACACAATGGACCATGGTGGTGGACTATGGGTACTTCAGCAGTGCTAGGGCTAAGGTGAAGATACCTGGGGATGGGGGAGGGGGAGGGTTGTCAAAACACTAGCAAGGATGTAAAATAATGGTACTTTAATAACTAAAAAATGAATTAATTAAAAAATAAAGCAAAGTTACAACTAGACAAAAATTGATGAAATTTAAAATAAGACTTTATATTTTACTCTTGATATCAACAAAGATTTGTAATGAATGATCATATTGGTAGTGGCACTATAGTGAATACACCTCTCAGTAACTGCAAATAGTTTCAGAGAAATTATAATATGAATAAATAATTTTAAATAGCATTATACTTTATTAATTCCAAACATCTGTAGGGAAGTAATCTGAAATGCAGTCAGAGGTATATGCAAGGATCTTCAACTTAGAGTAAAAAAATGAAGTCCATACAGTTAATCAAAGATAGAAGAATAAAAAAATTATAACAAAATAATATAATACAATATTATATATGTATTTAAAATTATTTTTACTCAAACATGTAATTATTTGAGAATTACCAGAATATTTATCAACATCAAGATAAAAATATAGAGACCATTAAATCCCAATTCTGCATACATGTATGTATGCAGGCATAGAAAAGCATTATAATTATTTATATTACTAATAATTATATCCATGTGGTGATTTGATGACTTTTTGTATTTTCATTTCTATTTTCCAAAATAAATGTGAGTATATTTTATTTCATTAGAAGAAAACATAATATTTGACAAAGAAATAAAACAATGGAGGATTTCACACCTGCAGTAAATGAAATTAGTCTCCTTAGAATCAAAGATGTACTTATCAGTATCCTTTTGAACATAAATGACAAAACCACAATTTAAATAAACTTAGGCAAGTGAATGAATGTATTGGCACATCTACACACTCAGTTACTAACTAAACAATAGAGGAAAGAATGAAGGGGAATGTCCAAAACAGGAACCCATAACTTGAATGCCACTAAGCCCCTGTCTTTAAATCAAGCATTTTCTTCTCATATATCTTTTTCATTATTCCAGATTTGATTTCTGACAGGAGGAAATATGGCTGTCAACAGTTTCTATAAATCAGCTCCAAATCCAAGTGGTAGTTGCTCGCTCTCTATTCTCAAGTGCAACATCCTCGGGACAGCTCATATTTGGTCCATGATGGTCTGAGACTCATACCTACACCATTCACCTGTGGCTAGGGTTTGGTTCAGAAACTCAACCTTTGGCCAACCAAGTGACCAGAAAGGTGGTATCTATAAGTCATCTTCTAGTCACAAAACATGGTTACAGCAAGAAAAAGACACTGGGTTGGCAAAACAAGAAATAGGTTGGAAGAGTAAGCATTTCTCTAAATCATCACTCATAAACAATGACCAATGTGGGAACCCCTGCAACTGAACAGCATTTAATCAAGGCAGGAGAAAACCCAGTGAAATTTTGCATTTAAAAATAAAATTACCAAATTCTCGTGATTCTGAATATAAAGGATCTAGATAATAAGCTGATACATATGGACAGATTTCCAAGTGTCCAGGAAAGAAGTTAAAAAAAAAAAGTTAATGAATAACATAAGGATGATGGAAAGCAAAAGAAAAGGCAATTTCTCAACTAATGTAAATAATGAAGTAAATAAGGAAAAGATATGAGACAACAAGAAATGATAAACTGACTATATGTATGAAGTATCAAGATGCATAAGGTTCAGAGCCACATGCACCACGTCTCTACATAAGAATGAGACTTGCTGCTCTTTCCTGCAATGGATATGAATTGAAATTTCTGGATCTTTTTATATAAATCTCTAATTCTGTTAGAATGGAATATATAATATATAAAACATCCCAAGCTAGAATTTTGTTTTCAACAATTTAAATCATGAAAATGACTCAGGAAGAGTCATATCAGCAGATGGAAAAAAAAAAGAACTAGGCTAGATACACATGGAAGAAAGAATGCATCTTTAAGAAAATAGGGGTTGGGCCACCCTCCTCCCCGCCTCAATGATGCAGGCGGTTGAGCACAGCACTGTGAAGCTGTCCACAGCCTCTGCAGCACTGGTTTGATCCCAGCCAGCCAGCAAGGGTCCCACATGGCGTGGCAGACCTCTCCTGTCTCACCCGCGGCTCCATGCAGCAGAATATTTTATCACTGCTTGTTCTGTTCTCCGCTCTGTCTCTGGTGAATCCTCTCACACTCCCGTGCATCTGGCCTGTACCCCAGTTCTTGTATAAATAAATAAATAAATTTTAAAAAACAAAGAAAATAGGGGTTTATATAATTCATAAATTCCGTAGTACATGTGATATATACCAATATTTGCATGTTCTTAAATAATTTTAAGTGAAAAATGCTGGAGTTCAATACTACAAAAGAAAATTAAACATTCCTATTAAAAAAAAAATAGGGGTTATTCAACCTGGAAAATGGTTCAGGAACCACAGGTAAATCATATTAATCATCCAGCATTGTCCATACAAAAGGTTTCTCTGGTTTAGAATTTTATTTTTCCTGATGTGATATCAAGCACATCCTATTACATATATAGGCATTAAGTATCAAAATCTCATATAAACATTTTATGATTAAATACTGAGCAATTTTGCCAACCTTTACTCTGAGTCATTCTCCCATGTGACTTCCCAGATATTTCTCTATAGTGAAAGAGTTAGCCTAAATGCAAGACCAAGGACTTATGAAATTCTGTGCCAAATTAATAAATTCTGACATATATATTTCTATCTGGGGTCAATTTACTTAAAGTTAGCATTTCCTCAAATAAAACACTCTGAGAGAACAGAAATTCAATTTTCAATTCCAGGTCATGATTAATTATATTAAAGTCTCTGAGAGAAAAGCCATACTTCCTCTCCAGAAAATACTTTGCACCATACCACATGCTTCATTTCATGATAGGCAGTCACAATTTCTCAGTTAACATTTTTAAAAGAGTCATGTTATTTTAATCCAGAACACCTAATTTTATGGTAACCTACTTTGGAACTCCTGATATTAAAATAATAAAAATTTAATGATATTATAAGTCAGTAAAGAAACTTCATATGACTTCTGTCATTTAAGAAATTCTTCTATAAATAATGAATTGATGGCACACTTTCCTCATTGACACCCTCATATCTTTGTTCCTTATTGTATAGATGACTGAATTTAAAAAAGGAGTGAGAACTGCATCAAAAAGACCAAGGAATTTGTCAAGGTGTGATGTGGGATATGGCCATGTATAAACAAAGATGCAAGGACCAAAGAACAAAATCACCACCATGACGTGAGTTGACAAAGTGGAGAAGGCCTTGGAAGAGCCCCCTGAAGAGCGTTTTTGAACAGTAACCAGGATAAAAACGTAGGAGACAATCAATATGAAGAAAGATCCCAGAGATATAAACCCACTGTTGGCTGTGACCATAAACTCTAGTCGGTAGGTGTCTGTGCAGGCAAGTTTGATGAGCTGAGGAAGGTCACAGTAGAAGCTGTCCAGCACATTGGGACCACAGAAAGGTAACTCTACCACAAAAGCCAACTGAGCAATGGAGTGGATAAGGCCGATGGTCCAGGCAGCCACTACAAAGAAGATGCACATCCGTGGGCTCATGATGGTCAGGTAGTGGAGGGGTTTACATATGGCCACATATCTGTCAAAGGCCATGGCGATGAGTAGTACCATCTCCATACTACCAATGAGGTGGACGAAGAATATTTGAGTAATGCAGCCACTAAAGGAGATGACTTTATGTTTTCTGAAAAGGTCATAAATCATCTTGGGAGAAGCTACAGAGCAGGCTCCCAGGTCAATGAAGGAGAGGTTGGCCAACAGAAAGTACATGGGGGTGTGTAAGTGAGGGTCAGAAGTCACAGTAAGCATAATGAGGGAGTTTCCCGTCAAGCTTGCCACATAAAGCATGGAGGAGAACACAAAGAGGAGAAGTTGGATCTCCCAGAAATTGGTGAGTCCCAGGAACACAAATTCTGACACTGTGGAGTGATTTTTTCCATCCATTGATTTATCAGCTGTATTGTTTCCAGGAAAAAGAACATGAAAAAAAAAAAATGAAGGGGCCTCCCCGGTGGCGCAGCGGTTGAGCGCTGGGTTGCGAAGCTGCCCGCGGCCTCTGCGGCGCCGGTTCGATCCCCGGCTGCTCCCCGGCCACCAGAGGAGGGTCCCACATGGCGTGCAGACCTCTCCTGCCGCCCGCTGCTCCCCTCAGCAGTGTACTTCGGTCCTTCTGCCTGCTCTGCTCCCCGCTCTGGCTCTGGTGAATTCTCTCACCCTCCCGCGCTTCTGACTGTACCCAGTGCATGTATAAAAACAAAAAAAAAAAAACAAACAAACCAGCAAAACAAATAAATAAAGCATGCCTCTATAAAAAAAAAAAAAAAAAAAAAAATGAAATAAGTTAACAATGTAGTATTTACAAGTCATAAATTACTTAAGGATATTCACACTGTGTATACTACAATCCCTTCATTTCCATTCTTTCTATCACTACTAAAAAGTAATGTCTTTATTATCACCTAAAGCAACTGAATCATACCCACGTACTATATCTCTATCACCATCACCTCCATGACTATTCATCTATAGCAAGAGAATGAAGGAATTATGAAAGCACAGTAGAATCAAAGTCATACACAATATTGTAAATCAATGTTTCCTCAACAAAAAAAGTCAGAAAAGACAACACAGTAGGTATACAAACAAGCACTGGGGTGGAAGTAAAATAGTGCAACTCAAGAAGACAAGAGGTAGAGATGGTATGTCCCAGAACTCACTGATTCTATTTTAGATTTTTCATAGAACAATTCTCCAGTTATTCGGTTTATCTCATCTTTTAAATTTATCTAATCTCAGGCACATATTGTGTCTCTTGTAGACATTCTTGCACCATTAACTATAACCACATACACAAATTACACAAAGTCCAGACTATAGGTGAGGACAAGAGCACCTGCTAAAGAGTTTAGAAGTAATTCAAATAAATGACAGGACCAAGGTCAGAATATAATAGATATTGATGGCACAGAATATTTACGTGGACCTGCCAAAGAATAAGTAGGAATAACTCCAGGGTAGTTAGCAAGCAGGATATGGCCAAGATGTGCAAAGAAGGGAATAGGAATTGTCGTGGGAAATCAAGAAAATCAGGATACTAACTCAATTTATCTGTCTAGTTTACCCAGTCTCTGAGGTTAGTGAATCTTGCTTATGACTATAGGAGCCCCAAGTTTTTAGAGTTTGCCAATGATGAAAAACTGCAAACTAAAGTCATAGTTGTCACATAACAATTGACATGCTCTTATCCCTTCAACTCCCTTAAGTACTCCTATCCCTTTTCTGTTTCTCTGCTTCAAACCTCTCCAGCATCTAGGACCCAGTGCCGGGTGGGAGTGTTCCCTAACCCTATTTGGGCAACTACATGAATCTTTCTAGTAATCACCCCCTTTCCAGGGAATACACTATTACTACACAGAAGATATATATACATTTCTGGTGTCTATCCCTCTGTCACAAGCCCC
The DNA here is from genome assembly GCF_964194135.1 of Talpa europaea. NCBI lineage: Eukaryota > Metazoa > Chordata > Mammalia > Eulipotyphla > Talpidae > Talpa > Talpa europaea. Next base: position 58,499,911 of record NC_140075.1, on the reverse strand, counting down.
CAAATGTACACAGTACTAAAATATGCTCTCAAAAAGTGAAATTGAAAAAAAAAAAGAGCTCGTAAAGAACATGGATGCACAAGAAGCCTTGGAACTGAAAGGAAAGTACAGAAAGGAGCAATACCCAACAGCAGCCAGCATAGCAGGATATAGTTACTACTGTTCAGTCCTCGTGATATAATAGTCATATCCCATAGTTACTACTTTCCAGGCCTCGTGATATAATAGTCATACCCCATGACATTCTTGAAGTCAAGGAAGAAAATACAGGCTTTTGCACCATATTTTTACCATATCCCACTAAGTATTAGTAAATGTACTTACTGATACTTTAGTAATCTGAAATACTTAATGATTGAGTTTAAACATGGAGAACTATGCATATTGCCCATATTACTAAGTACTTTCATATTTGCCTTCTTTAAAATTACCTGTTTGGTGGACACATCCAATAATAAGATGACTTTATTTTGTAAATGAGGAATCAAAGATCCACAGCAGTTAATAACAGACCCCAAAACAGAGTAACTTAATCAGGCCTTCTGATTCTAGATCCAGTGCTGTTTTGAAAACAGCATGCAAGTACAGCTATTTGTTCATGATACAAAACATGAATTCAAAATTAATGTATACCTTAAAATTCCACAATGTTACACAGCAATTATATCTCAATAAAGCTGTGGGGGAAAAAAAGAATTCCAATTTACTCAGGAGAATAATCCATCTTACACAGATAAACATTTAACACAATCATAAATTAACTTACCCGAGAGTTCACAGTAAAGGATTTAATTAAACACATATTATTGTTACAACCTAAGGGAAAGAGGGAGAGTCAGTTGCTGAGAAGAATGGAAAAGAAGCAAAACTCACCAAGGTTCTCTTGCCCATAAAAGATGCAGCAAAGTAAGTGGAAAATTTATTCCTAAACAGGTGTAATAATCAACGCACAAGAAAAAGTCCACCTAAAAACAAAAATTGGAAGTCATCTATACATTAAAGTCACAGAAAGGAACACCTGCTTAAAGGATAACATATAGAGAGATAAAAGAAAACCAATGGAGGGACCATTCATGGCCAAAAAGGACAAATGCCAACTTTTCATCATCATCATAATTGTATTACTATTACTACCATTTTTACATATAGTCTGCCTTTAAAAAGTCCTGTTTCTGTGCATAGCAACAAGAAACAAGGGAGAAAAGAAGATGTGAGAAACAGCTGTAACTTTCATATGCTACAGAGTGATCAAAAAGGACAACTAAGGAAAAGATACAGGTTACAGCTGATCTCATTGCTCTCTGACAGAAAGCAGCTAAAATCAAACAGCAGAGAGGAAGTCAAGATTATAGGTAGATAACAACAGTGAAGAAGTAGAGAAAGCAAAATTAGAAATGACAATTAATTTCTGTTACATAGAAAAAGAGGTTTAGAGGACAAAGGGTAGGAAAACAAGGCAATGTGCTATGTGTAGAAATATTGGAGGGTGCCAGAAATCTATACAGAGTTAAAAGGTAAGTTTCCAATAACTGAGATGGTGTTGAAGATGTGTAACATGAACTTGGATAAAAGTTAGCTGGAATATTTTTGTTTCTCCAGTCAGAAATACCCAGGAACTGAACACTTAGAATTTTATACTTGCATATTTGTTTGTCATAATAAATACAATGGCCTATGGAAGTAATCAGAGTTATGGGTCACAGTGAAATTGTTTGACCAAATTTCATCCTGGATTGTACAGCAAGCAAAGGCAAAAATGAAGTGACCTGTAGAGAAAATTTATTACGTATCAGACATCTTAAAACCAGGGACAGTAATCGTAAGCTATGGTACAATTCTATCTCTTTCCCATAGCTTGATAATCAAATGCAGATTCCCACTTAAAATGAACTTCTCTTTTTTTCATGTGCCTTTTATCTAAAAATTGCCCAATTCTTCCTTTCTGTACAGTATCATTCTAAACATCTGTTATATCCTTTCTCTCAGTTATGGAAACAAAAAAAGGATATTCTTCATGAGGCAGAATATAATACCCCAACCTTTCCACCCCTCTTTACCACCACCACCTACCTATTCTAGCAAAAGATCTTATGGCAGCAATGTCAGGGAGCCAGAGAATTTCCACACCCTAAATTTTCCCCATCCACAAGCATTGCCTACATCCTTCCACCCACCTACCCCTAGGACAAGTAATTATATAAAACACTGGATTTTGAGAGACCAATTAGTTGTATTAGAAATTGTACCAAGTGCTGCATTGTAGTTCTGGGATTCTCAGAGTGAGATCATCAGGTCAAGGGAATGGGAATAGTCTCAGAGGAGTCTCTGGGAGACAGAAACTAGCTGTATATTTTCTTCAAAAAAATAAAAATTTATCACTTTATTGTTTATACACTTTTTTATGATATGACCCCTGGGAATATGTACTGAAGAGAGAAAAAATATTTTCTAATTTTAAATTTAAAGTGTCCAAAAATTGGGGCCTCCCTGGTTGCGCAGCTGGTTGAGCACAGGGCTGTGAAGCTGTCCGTGGCCTCTGCAGCATGGGTTCAATTCCCAGCTGGCCAGGGAGATACCTACATGGAACAGCAGACCTCTCCTGTCTCACTGCTGTTCCCCTCAGCAGTGTTTTTGGTCCGTCTGCCTGTTCTGTTCCCTGCTCTGTCTCTGGTGAATCCTCTCACCTCCCAGCACTTCTGGCCTCTACCCTGGTTCTTGTATAAATAAATAAATCTTTAAAAAAAAAAGTCCATAAATTCCTGAGTCTTGTAGAACAGAAACAGAAACACAGGTGAGTCTTTTTGCATGTTCAAAGGTACAAAATATAATTAAACGCAGCAAAAATGAGTGAATAAAAAAGATTGAGACTAAGAAGGATAAGAACCTGTGAACTACCAACAGAATAGAAGGGACATAGGATGGAAATAGAAATGGAGATGACACATGAATCGAACTGGTGGGGATTATATAAACTTAATACATCAGAAGGATACAGAAAAACACCATATGTTCCCACTTATATGTGGAATATATAGAAACAAAATAAAGGACCAAAAAAATCCCATTGAAATAAAAAAAAAAATCCGTGAAATCTAGCTATAGAACTAAGTTACCACACTCACCTCAAAAAGAAAAAAAATTATCGGCAGCAAATTTGAAAAAATAAGATAATTCACCAAGAAACTGTTAATACAAAGACACATAGTTAAGGATGCAAGAAGATCATTTAATTCAAAAGAAGACCCAAAATATAATTTCTGAATTCAAATATACTAAATATGAAAATATTAACTTAAATCTTAACAGAATATAAATTAATAACAGACATACACTTTTATCTACTCTAGTAATTCAAATAGAGCCAGTACAAAGCAAAAGATAGAATGAACTGACAATTCATAAAGGAAGAAAGTTAACAAAGTAATAAGTATGAAAGATACACCATTTGGATAAAATAAAGTCTGGGAAACTTTATTTGAGGACAAAGGGAATCCATGGATTATCTAGGAAAAGACACTTAATTCATCTCACTCTGAACAAGTACTGATTAAATGATATAGACCTACTGAAGTCACCTTTTTATTCAAAGATTGTGTTTTAGTATGTCATTTGTTTATTTCAGCTGAGGATGATTGTGCTTTGGTGTCATATCCAAAAAAATTATTACCAAGATCTATCTCAAGAAGTTTCCCACAGTAGTTTCATAGTTTGGGTTCATACATTTAAGTTTTTAATTCATTTTTAGTTCATTGTGGTCTGTGTGGCGATTTTAATACCCATACCCTGCTAAGACCATAACTTTTTAATAAAGTCTAAAATCAGGAAGTGTAATATTAACCTGTGGCTGAAGCCAAAGACTGTTCTAAGGGGTGCCCCCTGGAGGGGGTTGCTGGTGAGGATAGATAGCTTCAGGGAAAATGCTAAAAACCATGGCATTCAGGGGTGGAGACTCTGATAAGAAATATATAGGACCCCAGGATTCGGTGTTTGGCATTCAACATTTGAGCATTCAGCTTTTGGGGGATTCAGCATTTTCTGATCTTCAGAGATTCCACAGTCAGCGATTTTGGCCTCACCATGCTGATCTTCCAACTGCTGCAGGCCGCCTCTGAAGGACATGGAGAGGCCTCCAGCAGCCAAATACTGAGAGCAAAGTTTGCAGGCTTTGCAAGTAGCCAAGCAACTGCAACTGTTCCTGGTTTTGCTGCTGTAACAGCCTGACAGAGAAGGCGAAGACCTGGACTAGGCACCTCGCTGAGCTGCATGAGTTTGGCCATTTGTCAGGTCATTTGGCTGCTGCAGCTGCTATTTTGAGTGTTGCTTGTCTGGTGCTCTGCTGGGGCATCTCATCAGCTCCAGAAGCATCTCCTGTTGTGTCTTCTGTTATCTTTATGAGTTGAAAACTGACCTACATAGTCTGGCTGCCAAATGTTCCAGGTTGGCAGAGGCAGGAAGACACCATCTTGGGCACATGGCTTATTGTTCAGAATAGGAGTTTTGTATCCTCAGTGGTGGGAAGACGCCATCTTAGCTGCTTTTGTTTAGGACTTGAAAACAATGGACACTGCTTCGGGTGAGGTAAACGGCCCTTTTTGACCTCAGTAACTCTTCATTTTTCCCTGGTTTGTTCAATAAATCCCAGTGTTGTTGTTCTCTGAGTCTGAGTAGTCTTGCAATTATTTGCATGGGTGAAGAACTCAGGGACCAGTAAACTATATGGGCAGTGTCCTTGGCCAGTTTAAGTGCCCCTTGCTGCCCTGTATAATAATGTGTCATTCAGCATTGTTCTTCTTTCATAAGTTTACTTTTACTCTATGGGGTCCTATGTGGTTCCTTACAATTTTTAGAATTTTTTTTAATTTCCATGAATATTGGAATATTGATAGGGATTAACTTGAAGATGTAGACAGTTTGAAAAATCTGAACATTTTTAATCTTGACACATATAAATAAGTGAAATATTAATTACCCAAATCCATAAACACAATCCCTTCCCATTTATTGTTTTTTCTTCCCAATTACCATCATTAATATCTTATAAGTTTCAGTGCACAGATCTTTCTCCCCTTTTTTTATATTGTAAATGCAATATTTCCTTTTTTGCTATCCAAATAGCTCATTGTTAGTGTACAGGAATGTGATTTTTGTATGTTGATGCTGTATCCAGCAACTTGACTGAATTCATTTAGTGACAGTTTGTTGTTAGAACCTTTGGGATTGTTAATATGTAATATTGTAAGAGAAAATGTACTTCTCCCTTTCCACTTTGAATGCCATCTATTTCTTTCTGTTGCCTAATTGCTCTGACTAGGACTTCTAATACTATGTTGCTTTGTTGAGTGGGTTTTCATATATGGCTGTTATCATGTTCAGGTACATTCTTTCTATACCTGATCTGATAAGAGTTAGTATCATGAAAGAATGCTGTATTTTATCAAATACTTTTTTTTGCATATATTGAGATAATGTGATTTTTATCTTTCAATTAGTATGGTGTATCTAATTTATTAATTTGCATGTAGGTACGAAAGCATTTCACTGTACACCTAACATTAACATATGTTTTGTACCAATAATACCTAAGTAAAGTGGTAGTATACATTATATATGATCTATTTTCTCAGTTTTAGGATTTTCTGATGTTTATTGAAAACAAACAAGACTTACAATTATAATCACTTAATCAGTGGAATTTGGAATACAGATATGAATTAAAGAATTTCAGTTGTTCATGTGACTTGAAACATGTTTGCTATTAGAAGTAGAATTTGTTTATTAAAGCTATAAAACTGGTAACTACTCCTGGGATAAGTAAATTCATTAACAAGATTTTCTTACAAGTCAGAAAACTTTAGATCCTCTCTACTGTCTTTTCAGTCTGCCATACTATAAGTAATTTCAACTTAAACACCAAAAAAACCCTTTATTTTGGAATATAGTATCTGCAACTCAGATAACAACTTTCTACAGAAGGTAACAGAACAGACTACTTTTTGTACTTAATCATAACTACACCAAAATTTAGAGCTACAACATTTTGGGTTTTCTGCAAGAACTGCCTGCCTCTGCAGCCAATCTCTAATTTGGAATAGAGGCCATTTATTTTGTTTTGTTTTGTTTTTTGTTTCCCTATGATTTACTGGAAGCTTTACCAAGATAAGGAAAAGGAAGCTTTAATGAGTTGGGTAAACAACAAAGGAAACATGATAATGTGAAAAGCTATGCTTTTCCACTCAAACTTTTATCAGGCCTTCTGTATATAAAATTGTCTGTACTGGGAAATAATGTCTCGAGTTTTGCTGATTGGCTGCCAATATCCAGATAGATATATTTGGTCAGTGTTGTCCCAGGTGAGATAGTGGCTGATGACTTGATTGCGGTGAGATTCCAGCGTACAGAATATGTCATTCATTCAGGTCTCTACAGGTTTTTAGAGGGCTACGTGTCAAGGACAGATCTCTTAAAAGCTGAAATAATGATGTTTATCATTATTAATTAATTAGGGAACTGGGGAGATGTGAAAACTAGTTTGAATGAAAATTTGACTTACAGAGACATACTCCCTACTGGACAAATTGTATTTGAATTGCCATGAAGAAATCATTTAAATTGCTCTTAAGAGGAAACATATGCATTATTATTTTCAACAAGTTAACTTCTATTAATATCCCTATAGTGTTATAAAAAAGCCTAATCAAAGACAATATCCCACATTCCTAAAGAATCCCATAAAGCTAGAGGATCCTTAGATAATGTCCAGTATTCCATGTATGGACACCCATTTCCAGGTCATTCTTCATTTTTCTAAACTGAAAGTATTACCCTATTACCCAGTGAAAGACCTGATCAGACTGAGTTAAAGAAGTCAGTCATTTTTGTTGTTGTTCACCACTCCCTTTTTTTTTAATATTTTTTAATTATTTGGAAATACCTTGAAAATATATAATTGACATGAAAGAGATCAAAAAAGATAAAACTACCATATAAGTCATCATTTGGCCTCCAACCAAGTAAGACTGATTAAAAACATAAACTGATTAAAAAAATTTCCCTGTTTTAGTTATAAAATTAACAAAGTTCCTCTTCTGGCAAAGGAAACTGGATAAATGCCAAGACTATTGGGAGGTGTTAAACGTAAAGCTCAAAAATGCTCAGTTTTGATTATATTTTCCTTTTGGACACGAGAACTACACCTTAAAGTAAAAATATTAACCTCTCTTGGAAAGACAATTATATGAAAGCAATGCAGCTAGAACATTTACAAAGAGTTTGCCCAAAGGTTTGTTTTGGTTTGTTTTTTTCCCAGAAAGTCTAGGTAACTTTTGTCATTCTAGGATAACTGACAGGTTTTGAGCATACCAAATTCTAAAGGAAACCACCTTTTTCAGTTTAGAGATGTTTTTTCATCCAGTTCAATACTTACCCAAGTGCAACAGAGTTGTTAGCAATGGCACAGGTATAACAATGCAACTAAGTGATAATCTAGTAAATAGAAAGTCTCAAGCTATTGGGTTGTCCATTATCACAATGGTTAAAAGGTATAGACTTGCCTATTGAGTTAAGGATGGTCAGAGTCATTTATAACTATGGCTAAAATTAATTATAAATTTCTGATCACATTTTCTGATTAATAATCCCTCTAACGAATATCCACTTGGACGGTGCCATAAAAATGAATAAAGTGTTTCCTCGGGAAATTTTCCAAGTTTTAGGTCTTTAAATTTCGACAGGCAAAAGCAGTTTATACATACTACCTATCCACAACTCTTGGAACATTATAAACTATGTTATCAATAGCAGGTTCAGAGACCAACTAAACTTTATCTGCCACACTTTCCCATGGAAATGTTGCCAATTTGATTAATTTGTTTTTAAATGCTAAGAGTATATTAACTTCCTTTTGTATGATTGGCTTTCAGTGTTTGCTTCTAAGTCAGCATGCAGGACATTCTATTGATAACTCCAGTTGGTCTCACTGTTATTTTCAACACTACCCAAACTTAAAACTGGAATCAACCAGTCCAAAGTATATTTTCCATTGAATTATACAGAGAATTAGGGACTGCCCTCCTAACCTCCAATTTTAAAGGATATAGCAACTGCATGTGAAAGCATCTTAGCACCTTCAGTGGTAGCAAACTCAGAGATTGACCCAAACTCCTTCAAAGAAGGCGAGATCTACAGATCGCTGAGATATATTTTTCTATCTGAGAAGATGAGAAAATGTATAATGATCTATTGACTCACTAAAGATGTGCTAGGAAAAAGGAAATGCAATTGCTGTGACTGAAAAATCAAGATTATTGGAATTCTTTTAAAACCAACATGATGACAGAAAATAACCACCAGTGATTATAACTAAGATAAGCTAGCAAAATCTTTTCTCAAGATTCAACATCAAAAATCTGTGAAAATACTAAAGCTTAAAAAATTTGTATTTCTCAATGTTATTACCTTCTTCCATTATTCATTACAACATTTGTTACAAAAATATAAAAATTATAGATAGGTGCTATAATAACCTACCTACATCTTCCCAGGGAGAAATATCAGTTAACAAAATATTTTACATGTATAAATTTTCCTGTTATATACATTTTTACTTTTAATCTATCTTGAACAACTTTCCATGTTATTAAATAATTATTATAAACTAGCTGGGAAAAATGCACATATTCTATATCCACTAATCACAATAACATTTTTTTAATTCAGAATTGCTCTACCATAGACAAGTAACAGACATAAATACACGGGGGGGGGGGGGGGGGAGGGGACATATACACAAACTGACCTTAAATAAAGAAATATAAGTTAGGGTTCTCTCCAAGGATCAACAGTAAATGAATATTAAAAGCAAAAAAAAAAAATATGATGACTATATTTCCAGCTCCAGGAACCAAACTACCTTGATTTAAACTCATATTCACCTTTATTAACACTAAATGTTACTAAATCTCTCTCTGCCTCCATCTTCCAATTGGTTAAAAAGGGATGATAATAGCATCTATCTCCAAGGATTGCTATGAGCAGTGCCCAATAAACAGTATGTACTCGTGTAAAAGTTCTGTTATTATTTTTACCAATGAACTGAAGAAGAAAACTACTAAATCTTCAATTTGGCAGATGACACAAAGCAGAGAAAGTATATATTACAATAACATGAAAGCCAAAATAATGAAGATATATCACAAACTGTGTGTGTGTTTTCAGAGAGGAGAGAAGGAGACAGAGAGAGATAGAGACAGAGACATAGAGAGAAAAAAGCAGAAGGTAGATTTAAAGTGAATTCGAATACAAACAAATTTATTTGAGCTTGATAGATTCCAAGCAAATAGATAAAGTACAGGAATGGAAACTCAGGCAAATTTTTAAATTATAAAAACTTTACAAATGTCACCACGATTCATCATAACCACAAAACTATGAGTTTCATTGCAGCTTTTGAAGAAACTAAGATTCAGAGAGATTCAGTAAAGTAAAATAAGGGATCATGCTCAGCAAAATAAACCAGAAAGAAAAAGAAAAATACCAGATGGTCTCACTCATAGCAGGAAAATAGAAAACCTAAATAAGGGAGCAGGAAAAAGACTAACTGTAATAAAGAAAAAATCAAAATCAACAAGCAACTATAAACCAGAGACACACTGGTTTGGGGCAAGGGGGATTAGGGTCAAAATAAGGGGGGTGGGAACTGTATGGGGAATATAACCAAAATGAAAATGCATATATTGTGCAAAAATGAAAAATGATGTAAGAATTATATAAAATTAAATAATAAATAAAATTATAAACTAGTCCTTTGGAAAAAGAAATAAGACAGCGAGTAAGATGGTGCTATAGTGACAATCTAAATTCCAACTCCAAAGTTCATGCGAAATATATAGTATTTAATTTTAGACACACGTGAAGACAAACACTTTGACATATGGGGGGAAGTAAATATATATTTTGCACACCACAAAAGTGGCATACCTCTGATTTTTGTTTATAACATTTTATTGCAACTCAGCAATGCCTACTCAATTAAGTGTTGTCTACAGCTATTTCAATTCTATAACAACAGAATGGATTGGTTGTAGCAGAGGTCATATAGCTACAAATCTGAAATTATTTAAGTCTGCCCCTTTACAGAAAATATCTGACAATATCTGAGCTACTTAGCTGAAAATAAAGTTGGCAACATTACTCAACATATAGACCAAAGCATGAAAGCAAGATTTGTGAATTAGAAACAAACCCACACAAACAAGGACAGTTAATTAGCAACAAAGGAACCAATTCTCCCAATGAAGAAAGAAATGGTGGGGGAATACTTGAAAGCTACATGCAAAGAAAACCAAAAAGAAACAGATAATTACTTAACACCATTTGGCACAAAAAACAATTCAAAATGTATTAAAGACATATATAAGAACTGAGACCATAAAATACACTAAAGAAAACATAGATGATATACTCCTGGACATCAATGAAAGAAAATGTCATTAGAGGCTCAATTCCAAAGGCAAAGGTAACAAAAGTAGAAATAAACATGGGACTACATCAAACTAAGAAGCTTTTGTACAGCAAAAGAAAATATCACAAAATCAAACAGGCAATCTACTGACTGAAAGAAGATATTTACACACCATATGTATTTACACGCCATATATATGACAAGTAGTTCATATCTAAAATGCATAAAGAATTCATACAACTTAAAAACCACAACAAACGCAATCAAAAAATGAGTAGAAAAAAAACTATTATTCAAAAGATGATATATAGATGGCCAACAGGCAAATGAAAAAAAAATGTTCCACTTCATTAATTACTAGGAAAATGCAAATCAAACTTAAAATGAGATACCACCTCGCATCTGTCAGAATGGTCTATATCACAAAACCCTGGAAATAACGTGTGTTGGGAAGGTTGTAGCAAAAAAAGAACTCTCATTCACTGTTAGTAGGAAAGTAAATTGGTGCAACCTCTATGGGAAGTGGTATAGAGATTCCTTTAAAAAACTGAAAATAGAAATACCAGCAATACCATTCCTAGGTATTTAACAAAAAAAAAAAAGAGTAAAGCATTAATTCAAAAAGATATCCATACTTCTCTGCTCATAGCAAAATTATTTAAAATAGCCAAGACATGGAAACAACCTGGATAACTGGGTATAGAAGTTGAAATATATATATATATATATATATATATATACACACACACACACACACACATACATACATACATACACACACACACACTCAATGAAATCCTACTAAACTATTAAAAATGATGAAATCTTGCCTTTCACAACAACATGAACCTGACTCTGGTGATCATGATAAGTGAATTCAGCCAGAACGTAAAATACAATTATTGGATGATTTCTCACATTTGTGGGGGTACAAATTACCAAAGTAAACAAACTAAGGAAACACAATAAAAACAACTCAGATTCTATGAAAAATATGGTGGTTACCAGAGGGAGAGGGAACAGGGGCTGGCAGGAAAGGGTGGAGAGGGTCAATTTGATGGGGGGAATGGCACTAGAACTTCGGTAGTGAGTGAGGTGAGACTTATTCCCATATAAAGGTGTGAAGCTGTACTAACAAAATTTATACAATATTACAAATCATTGTGAAAACAGTAAAACTTGATTTAAAAAATAGAGTTATATGACACATATTTACTACATCTAAAGGCTATATAGTACACTGATCAAACAGCATTTCATGATATGCAGAAAAGATTTGCTTATTTATTCATTCAATATATATTTAATGCCTATTTTAAGCCAACCACGTTTCCAGTTCATAAATATAAATATATTTGTAAATATGAATCAAATACAGCGAGTGAGAAAAGACAGGCTTGTGAATTAAAATATTTAAGTAACCACACATACTGAAGACGATTGCTTTTAATCCATAACCAAAAGGTTAAATTGAAGCAGAACAAATCAGAGAGGAGATATGAATGCAAACATCTAGGCCTGACTTCAACAAATATCCCGATTTCATAGATCAGGACAGCCTTAAAACAGTGGTATGCTTACGCAGAGAAAAAAGTGATTTACATCATTATTTAAAATTTGTAACAGGAATTATTGGCACAGTATTTAAAAACTGACAGAGAAGGGCTATTATGATCTTTTATTTCTATATCTTTAATAAAGACCGTCCTTTCATTAAGAGAGAACGGCTGACACCCATTCTTGAGGGAAAACAAAACGGACCCACCATAAGGGTGATGACAGGACATGAACACTCCAGAGAGTAAAACCACTTTCCCAGTTTCCTTCAAGATGGCGACCCCAGAAGATCCCATCTCAGCCGCTCCCACAAACACACTGAAAGTGCAGCTGCTACCAGACAGCTTCCGCGGGAAAAGAATCCTGAAAAGCACCCGAGCAACTGCTCCTCACAGGGCCAGAGAGAAGTTCCACATCTAAGCAGGTAGGAGAAGCTGGGCCCAGCCCAGCCAGGAACCCCGCCGTGCCCCCACCGCCACCCGAGCAGCAACCCACAGTCGCAAGGAACTTAGCGCTTCTCCTAGAGGAGAACCCCACATCAGGCACCCCCAGCTTTTACGCCTGCATCTGAATCCCCAGCCCCCAGAACATCTAGTTAAATGGACTCAGGAGGCTCATGTCCGCGAGATCCTCAAAGCTGTAACAATCCAAGCAAAGGGCTTAAAAACCTCAGGTGTCTGACTCACCTGTCTCAGTGCCTGGAACCCTGGAACCCTTTTGACTTTGTGTGAAAGAGGCTCGGTGCTTTTTGCCTGTCTTTGAGTGTTGGGTGAGGCGCAGGCCTCTGATGTGAGTGCCTTGGAGGCTGCTGGAGCGTCTCCACTGTGGAGCCTGGAGGGCGCCATCTTCACGCGCCCCCTGTGCCGAGCTCTGGCGCGGCGTGTGCGCAGGGGAGGGGCCGGGGAGATGGTGCCTGAGCTGGTACCCTGTTCCTGCCAGCCACAGGACTGGAAGAATCTGAGAGCTAGTTCTTAACAAGCCACCACCCCAGGGCACTGCACGGACAGCGGAATGGAGAACAGTCTTTCTGAGCAAAAAAAGGGCTTATTTGCTGGTCGGGGTGTTTTGGGCTGAAGGGCGGGCTCCGGGTTGGCACACATATAGAGGCCCGTGATTGGACTTGCTCTCAGTGAATATAGGCCAGTGCACCCCATTCTTGTGCTTTCCTCGCCTTCCCATATGTAAGGGGCAGGAGGACACAGTGCAGGTTTTCTAATCCAGCACCCCCGGTAAAGGAGGCCGAGTCCTTGGAGTCCTCAGTGGCTTTTCAGGCTTTTATTGGGAGTTACCAGGTACAGGGCAGGCAGGAGTGCTGGGGTACCAGGAGGCTGGCAGGCCTCCCAGCCCCCAGCAAGTCTTTACTCTTTCTGGGCTCTCCTGCTGTCTCTCGCGGTCTCTGCTTCTCTGTTCTCGTCTGTGGTTCTTGTGGTTCTTCTGGTTCTCTGCTTCTGCTCTGCTTCTGCTGGCATGCCCATGACGCCGCCCTTAAAAGCCCAGTCTTAACCCAGGGGAATCCCATCTACATATGTTCACACCCTACTCCAGGTGCCTGCCATCAGGCATGCATTTGGGACCACAGGTTTCCGTCATCTATCCTAATGGCGAAAGGGCAGAAAAGCCTGCTACTTTTACCTTACCCTACACCACAGCTCACTGGTATCCCTCAAACAAGCAGGGGAGCATACACTTGTCTGGCGCCCAAATTTTTGTAACTGCCACTCAGGGAACATCTAGAGTTCCCTGATTTCTGTGGCTAATGGCGTTTGTTTGCGGTCCCATGGCACTACATATATTTGCATGCTTTAAAATATGCTTCCTGAAGATCTCGCTTCCAACCAACCTTAATCTAGATGCTGTAGGGTAAGTAAAGTATCAGGCTTTTCCACCCTCCTGCCATTAGATTAAATTCATGCCTGATGGTGGACACCTGGAGTAGGATGTGGGCATGCATAGGTGGGTTCACCTGGGCTGAGAGACTGGGCTTATATGGGCAGCATCACGGGGATGCCAGCAGAGCAAAAGAGAGAGCAGAAGGAGAACAAGCTAGAGAGTGGAGCAGAACCAGTAGAGAAGCAGAGGCCATGATAGATTGCCAGAGAGCCCAGAAAGAGGGAAGACTCGCTGGGGGTTAGGAGGCCTGCCAGCCTCCTGGTCCCCCGGACCTCTGCCTTCCTTGTACCTGGTAAACTCAATTAAAGCCTGAAAAAGCCACCAAGGGCTCCAGGACTCCTCCTTCACCCTTCTGCTCAGATCATAGAGATCCTGCTCTGTGCCCTCCTGGCACTACAGATGCCAAATGCAATCCTCTCCTTTAAGGTGCTGGGAACTATGAAAAATAAAACGGGCTACTAAAACTTTACAGAGGCTTGGGAGATAAACAAGAGTTAGGGCAGGGTTGAATAGTGAAGTTTATCTTCTACAGGAGGTCACTTTTCAAGACTGAACATGGTGGAAGTTTCATCTAATGCATGGAAACCAATACTGAGAGCTGCAAAAGGAAGAAAACTAAAAACAAAATAAAACCGCTAAAAGACAGTCCCATCTTCTTGAAGATTCACTGTTAGCAACAGAAAATTTATCAGTAGTCACTTGGAAATGTTGTGTTTCAATAAAACCATTTAGTTATTTTTTTCTAAAAGCTATAATTTTACTGAACACTCTATTGCCATCTTCATCTCTCTATTCCTGAGTGTATAGATGAGTGGATTTAGAAAAGGAGTTAAAACTGCATCAAATATGGCTAGAAATTCATCCAGATGTGTTGAAGGAGATGGTGATACATAGAAAAAAAAATCAATGGACCAAAGAATAAAACCACCACAATAATATGAGCTGACAGAGTGGAAAGAGCCTTGGATGAACGGCCTGAAGAGTGTTTCTGAAGAGTGACCAACATGAAAATATAAGAGAGAAGGTGTAAAAAAAAAAAAAGCACCCAAGGAAATGAACCCACTATTAGCAGTGACCATGTACTCCAGTTTATAGGAATCTGTGCAAGAAAGTTTGATGAGCCGAGATATATCACAATATAAAAGCTGTCTAATACATTTGGGCCACAGAAGGATAAGTTGACCACAAAAGCCAGTTGAGCCAATGAGTGGATGAGACCAGTGGCCCAGGCAGCCACCAAAATCAAAATACTCATGCGTGGGTTCATGATGGCCAGATAGCGGAGAGGCTTACATATGGCCACATATCTGTCAAATGTCATGGTGATGAGAAGCACCATCTTAGCGCCTCCGACAGAATGACTAAAGAATATCTGAGATATACAGTCCCCAAAGGAAATGACTTTCTGCTTCCTGAAAAAAATCACAAATCATCTTGGGTACTGCAATGGAGCAAAATATCAGGTCAATGATGGAGAGACTGGGTAAAAGAAAATACATCGGGGAATGTAAATAGGGGTTGGAGGTCACAGTGATAACTATGAGGAGGTTTCCCATCATACAAGACACATAGAACAGACAAGAAAAGCAAAAAATAAGAAGCTGATTCTTCCAGGAATTGGGCAGTACCAAGAACACAAATTCAGATACCTCAGAGTGGTTGGCACCATCAATTTGCTCATTTGGTAGATTCACTCTCCCATTATCACAGGAGTAGTTATCAGTTTTATACCTTTAATAAACAAATTCTACTTCTAATAGCAAACATGTTTCAAGTCAAATGAACAACTGAAATTCTTTAATTCATATCTGTATTCCAAATTCCACTGGTTAAATGATTATAATTGTAAGTCTTGTTTGTTTTCAATAAATATCAGAAAATCCTAAAACTAAGAAAATAGATCATATATAATGTATACTACCACTTTACATAAATATTATTGGTATAAAACACATTAATGTTAGGTGTACAGTGAAATGCTTTTGTACCTACATGCAAATTAATAAATTAGATACACCATACTAATTGAAAGATAAAAATAACATTATCTCAATATATGCAAAAAAGTATTTGATAAAATACAGCATTCTTTCATGATACTGACTCTCATCAGATCAGGTACAGAAAGAATGTACCAGAACATGATAACAGCCATATATGAAAACCCACGCAACAAAGCAGCATAGTATTAGAAGTCTTAGAGCAATTAGGCAACAGAAAGAAATAGACTGCATTACAAGTGGAAAGGGAGAAGTACATTTTCTCTTAAAATATTATATATTAACAATTTCAAAGATTCTAACAACAAACTGTCATTAAATGAATTCAGTCAAGTTGCTGGATACAACATCAACATGCAAAAATCACATTCCTGTACACTAACAATGAGCTATTTGGATAACAAAAAAGGAAATATTGCATTTACAATAGAAAAAAAGGGGAGAAAGATCTGTGCACTGAAAAGTATAATATATTGGGCCTTCCCTGGTGATGCAGGTGGTTGAGCGCCACACTGTGAAGCTGTCTGCAGCCTCTGCAGCACAGGTTCAATCCCAGCAGGCCGGCGAGGATCCCACATGTTGAGCAGACCTCTCCTGTCTCACCTGCTGCTCCCCTCAGCAGTGTATTTCAGTCAAGCTGCCTGTTCTGTTCCCCGCTCTGTCTCTGGTGAATCCTTCACCCTTCCATGCCTCTGGCCTGTACCCTGGTTCTTTTATAAATAAATACATTTTTTAAAAAATATAAGATATTAATGACAGTAGTTGGGAAGAAAATACCAATAAATGGGAAGGAATTGTGTTTATGGATTGGAGTAATTAATATTTTACTTATTTATATGTATCAAGATAAAAGTGTTCAGGGCCTCCTCTGGTGGTGCAGTGGTTGAGCGCTGGGCTGCGAGGCTGCCCTCAGCCTCTGCAGCACCGGTTTGATCCCCGGCTACCAGCGAGGGTCCCACATGGCGCGCAGACCTCTCCTGCCACGACCGCTGCTCCCCTCAGCAGTGTATTTCATCAGTCTGCCTATTTTGCTCCCCGCTTTGGCTCTGGTGAATTCTCTCTCCCTCCCGTGCTTCTGACTGTGCCCAGTGCTTGTATAAATAAATAAAAAAAAAAAAAATCTTAAAAAAAAAGATACAAATGTTCAGATTTTTCAAACTGTCTACATCTTCAAGTTAATCCCTATCAATATTCCAATATTCATGGAAATTAAAAAAAATTCTAAAAATTGTATGGAACCACATAGGACCCCCTAGAGTAAAAGTAAACTTATGAAAGAACAATGCTGAATGACACATTATGATACAGGGCAGCAAGGGGCACTTAAACTGGCCAAGGACACTGCCCATATAGTTTACCGGTCACTGAGTCCTTAACCCATGCAAATAATTGCAAGACTACTCAGACTCAGAGAACAACAACACTGGGATTTATTGAACAAACCAGGGAAAAATGAAGAGTTACTGAGGCCAAAGAGAGCCATTTGCCTCACCCGAAGCAGTGTCCAGTGTTTTCAAGTCCTAAACAAAAGCAGCTAAGATGGCGTCTTCCCACCACTGAGGACACAAAGCTCCTTTTCTGAACAATAAGCCATGTGCCCAAGATGGTGTCTTCCTGCCTTTGCCAACCTGGAACATTTGGCAGCCAGACTATATAGGCCAATTTCCAACTCACAAAGATAACAGAAGACACAACAGGAGATGCTTCTGGAGCTGCTGAGATGCCCCAGCAGAGCACCAGATAAGCAACACTCAAAATAGCAGCTGCAGCAGCCAAATGACCTGACAAATGGCCAAACTCATGCAGCTCAGCAAGGTGCCTAGTCCAGGTCTTCGCCTTCTCTGTCAGGCTGTTACAGCAGCAAAACCAGGAACAGTTGCAGTTGCTTGGCTACTTGCAAAGCCTGCAAACTTTGCTCTCAGTGTTTGGCTGCTAGAGGCCTCTCCATGTCCTTCAGAGGCGGCCTGCAGCAGTTGGAAGATCAGCTTGGTGGGGCCAAAATTGCTGACTGTGGAATCTCTGAAGATCAGAAAATGCTGAATCCCCCAAAAGCTGGATGCTCAAATGTTGAATGCCAAACACCGAATCCTGGGGTCCTATATATTTCTTATCAGAGTCTCCACCCCTGAACGCCATGCTTTTTAGCATTGTCCCTGGAGCTGTCTATCCTCACCAGCAGCCCCCTCCAGGAGGCACCCCTTAGAACAGTCTTTGGCTTCAGCCACAGGTTGATATTACATTTCCTAATTTTAGAATTTATTACAAAGTTATGGTCTTAGCAGGGCATGGGTATTAAAATCGCCACACAGACCACAATGAACTAAAAATGAATTAAAAACTTAAATGTATGAACCCAAACTATGAAACTACTGTGGGAAACTCCTTAAGATAGATCTTGGTAATAATTTTTTGGATTATCCTCATCTGAAATAAACAAATGACACACTAAAACACAATCTTTGAGGGCCTCCTTTAGTGGCTCAACGGTTGAGCGCCGGGCTGCAAAGCTGCCCACAGCCTCTGCAGCACCAGTTTGATCCCTGGCCACCAGTCAGGGTCCCACATGGTGCGCAGACCTCTCCTGCCGCACCCACTGCTCCCCTCAGCAGTGTATTTTGTCAGTCTGCCTGTTCTGTTCCGGGCTCTGGCTCTGGTGAATTCTCTCACCCTCCCAGGCTTCTGACTATACCCAGTGCTTGTATAAATAAATAAATAAATCTTAAAACACAATCTTTGAATAAAAAGGTGACTTCAGTAGGTCTATATCATTTAATCAGTATTTGTTCACAGTGAGATGAATTAAGTACCTTTTCCTAGATAATCCAGGGATTCCCTTTGTCCTCAAATAGTTTCCCAGACTTTATTTTATCCAAATGTTGTATCTTTTATATACTTACTACTTTGTAACTTTCTTCCTTTATGAATTGTCAGGTCATTCTATCTTTTGCTTTGTACTAGCTCTATTTGAATTACTAGAGTAGATAAAAGTGTATGTCTGTTATTAATTTATATTCTGTTAAGATTTATGTTAATATTTTCATATTTAGTATATTTGAATTCAGAAATTATATTTTAGGTCTTCTTTTGAATTAAATGATCTTATTGTGTCCTTAACTATGTGTCTGTGTATTAACAGTTTCTTGGTGAATTGTCTTATTTTTTCAAATTTGCTGCCAATAATTTTTTTTCTTTTTGAGGTCAGTGTGGTTTGTAATGTTGTTTGTTTTAGAGGTGCAAGAGCTCTCCCTTCAGGTGCTGTTTCCACAGCACACCCACCACCAAGACACCATGTCCTGCAGCACAATCTGTTGTGCTCTCTCCTGACTTTGTTTTCTGCTCTCCCTCTTCCCCTCTGGTAGCTTCAGTTCTATAGTTAGATATCACAGATTTTTTTTATTTGAATTTTTTTTGGTTTTTATTTATTTATCATTTTATATATTTTGTACATCATTCTTCATTTGTATACAATGTATTCTTTATCATCTCAGGTATAGTCATTGTGAAATTCCCACCACCAATTCACCTGTGTACATCAGAAGGATACAAACACCATATGGTTCCACTTATATGTGGAATATACAGAAACAAAGGATAAAAAAAAAACACCTAGTTAAATGTTTTTTTTTTAATCCTTTATTTTGTTTCTCTATATTCCACATATAAGTGGGACCATATGGTGTTTGTCTGTATCCTTCTGACTTACTAAGTTTAGCATAATCCCCACCAGTTCGATTCATGTTGTCATGAATGGCAAGAATTTATCTATTTTTTCCAAAATAGCTGGATGGTACTTTTTTGTGTATACATCACGACTTCATGATCCATTCATATGTTTTTGGGAACTTATGTTTTTTGGTTGCTATCCTCTTTTTCTTCTGGGAGAAAGGGTTTTTGCACAATCTCTTCATCTCCATTTCTATTTCCATCTTATGTCCCTTCTATTCTGTTGGTAGTTCACGTGTTCTTATCCTTCTTCTTAGCCTCAATCTTCTAAATTAATTCATGTTTGCTGCATTTAATTATTTTTTGTACCTTTGAACACACAAAAAGCCTCAGCTGTGTTTCTATTTCTGTTCTACAAGAGTTTTTCAGAAATATTTGGACTTTTTTTTTTAAGATTTATTTATACAAGAGCTGGGGTAGAGGCCAGAAGCACAAGGAAGTGAGAGGATTCACCAGAGACAGAGCAGGGAGCAGCAGAACAGGCAGACGGACCGAAAATACTGCTTAGGGGAACAGCGGTGAGACAGGAGAGGTCTGCTGTGCCATGTGGGCAACTCCCTGGCCAGCTGGGGATTGAACCCATGCTGCAGAGGCCACGGACAGCTTCACAGCCCTGTGCTCAACCAGTTGCGCAACCAGGGAGGCCCCAATTTTTGGACACTTTAAATTTAAAATTAGAAAATATTTTTTCTCTCTTCAGTACATATTCCCAGGGGTCATATCATAAAAAAAAGTGTACAAACAATAAAGTGATAAATTTTTATTTTTTTGAAGAAAATATACAGCTAGTTTCTGTCTCCCGGATACTCCTCTGAGACTATTTCCATTCCCTTGACCTGATGATCTCACTCTGAGAATCCCAGAACTACAATGCAGCACTTGGTACAATTTCTGATACAACTAATTGGTCTCTCAAAATCCAGTGTTTTATATAATTACTTGTCCTAAGGGTGGGTGGGTGGAAGGATGTAGGCAATGCTTGTGGATGGGGGAAATTTAGGGTGTGGATATTCTCTGGCTCCCTGACAATGCTGCCATAAGATCTTTTGCTAGAATGGGTAGGTGGTGGTGGTAAAGAGGGGTGGAAGGGTTGGGGTACTATATTCTTCCTCATGAAGAATATCCTTCTTGGTTTCCATAATAACTGAGAGAAAGGATATAACAGATGTTTAGAATGATACTGTACAGAAAGGAAGAGTTGGGCAATTTTTAGATAAAAGGCACATGAAAAAAAGAGAAGTTCATTTTAAGTGGGAATCTGCATTTGATTATCAAGCTATGGGAAAGAGATAGAATTGTACCATAAGCTTACAATTACTGTCCCTAATTTTAAGATGTCTGATACGTAATAAATTTTCTCTACAGGTCACTTCATTTTTGCCTTCGCTTGCTGTACCACTCAGGATGAAATTTGGTCAAACAATTTCACTGTGACCCATAACTCTGATTACTTCCATAGGCCATTGTATTTATTATGACAAACAAATATGCAAGTATAAAATTCTAAGTGTTCAGTTCCTGGGTATTTCTGACTGGAGAAACAAAAATATTCCGGCTAACTTTTATCCAAGTTCATGTTACACATCTTCAACACCATCTCAGTTATTGGAAACTTACCTTTTAACTCTGTATAGATTTCTGGCACCCTCCAACATTTCTACACATAGCACATTGCCTTGTTTTCCTACCCTTTGTCCTCTAAACCTCTTTTATATATAACAGAAATCATTTGTCATTTCTGATTTTGCTTTCTCTACTTCATCACTATTTGTTATCTACCTATAATCTTGACTTCCTCTCTGCTGTTTGATTTTAGCTGCTTTCTGTCAGAGAGCAATGAGATCAGCTGTAACCTGTATCTTTTCCTTAGTTGTCCTTTTTGATCACTCTGTAGCATATGAAAGTAACAGCTGTTTCTCACATCTTCTTTTCTCCCTTGTTTCTTGCTGCTATGCACAGAAACAGGATTTTTTAAAGGCAGACTATATGTAAAAATGTTAGCAATAGTAATACAGTTATGGTGATGATGAACAGTTGGCATTTGTCCTTTTTGGCCATGGATGGTCCCGCCACTAATTTTCTTTTTTCTCTTTATATGTTATCCTTTAAGCAAGTGTTCCTTTCTGTGACTTCAAATTTTGGATGACTTCCAAATTTTTGTTTTGAGCTGGAATCTTTCTTGTGTATTGATTATTACACCTGTTTAGGACTATATTGTCCACTTACTTTGCTGCATCTTTTATGGGCAAGAGAACCTTGGTGAGTTTTGCTTCTTTTCCATTCTTCTCAGCAACTGACTCTCCCTCTTTCCCTTAGGTTGTAACAATAATATGTGTTTAATTAAATCCTTTACTGTGAACGCTCGGGTAAGTTAATTTATGTTTGTGTTATATGTTTATATGTGTAAGATGGATTATTCTCCTGAGTGAATTGGAATTCTTTTTTTCCCACAGCTTTATTGAGATATAATTGCTTGTAATATTGTGGAATTTTAAGGTATACATTAATTTTGAATTCATATTTTGTATCATGAAGAAATAGCTGTACTTGCATGCTGTTATCAAAACAGCACTGGACCTGGAATCAGAAGGCCTGATTAAGTTACTCTCTTTTGTGGTCTGTTATTAACTGCTGTGGATCTTTGATTCCTCATTTACAAAATAAAGTCATCTTATTATTGGACATATCCACAAAACAGGTAATTTTAAAGAAGTCATATATGAAAGTACTTAGTAATATGGGCGATATGCAGTTTTCCAGGTTTAAACTCAGTCATTAAGTATTTCAGATTACTAAAATATCACTAAGTCCATTTCCTAATACTTAGTAGAATATGGTGGAAATATGGTGGAAAACCGTATATTTTCTTCTTGACTTCAAGAATGGCATGGGGTATGACTATTATATCATGAGGCCTGGAAGGTAGTAATTATGGGATTTCCTACAACGCTGGTTGCTGTTGGGTATTGCTCCTTTCTGTACTTTCCTTTCAGTTCCAAGTCTAAGGCTTCTTGTGCATCCATGTTGTTTAATTTATGAGCTCTTTTTTTTTTTCAGTTTCACTTTTTGATAGCATATTTTAGTACTGTGTACATTTGAGGGCTTGTGACAGAGGGATTGGACCACCAGAGATGGAAATATATCTTCTGTGTAGTAATAGTTTATTCCCTGGAAAGGGGGTGATTACTAGAAAGATTCATGTAATTGCCCAGATAGGGTTAGGGAACACTCCCACCCGGCACTGGGTCCTAGATGCTGGAGAGGTTTGAAGCAGAGAAACAGAAAAGGGATAGGAGTACTTAAGGGAGTTGAAGGGATAAGAGCATGTCAATTGTTATGTGACAACTATGACTTTAGTTTGCAGTTTTTCATCATTGGCAAACTCTAAAAACTTGGGGCTCCTATAGTCATAAGCAAGATTCACTAACCTCAGAGACTGGGTAAACTAGACAGATAAATTGAGTTAGTATCCTGATTTTCTTGATTTCCCACGACAATTCCTGTTCCCTTCTTTGCACATCTTGGCCATATCCTGCTTGCTAACTATCCTGGAGTTATTCCTACTTATTCTTTGGCAGGTCCATGTAAATATTCTGTGCCATCAATATCTATTATATTCTGACCTTGGTCCTGTCATTTATTTGAATTACTTCTAAACTCTTTAGCAGGTGCTCTTGTCCTCACCTATAGTCTGGACTTTGTGTAATTTGTGTATGTGGTTATAGTTAATGGTGCAAGAATGTCTACAAGAGACACAATATGTGCCTGAGATTAGATAAAGTTAAGAGGTGAGATAAACCGAATGACTGGAGAATTGTTCTATGAAAAATCTAAAATAGAATCAGTGAGTTCTGGGACATACCATCTCTACCTCTCGTTTTCTCGAGTTGCACTATTTCACTTCCACCCCAGTCCTTGTCTGTACTCCTACTGTGTTTTCTTTTCTGATTTTTTTTATTGAAAGAACATCGATTTACAATATTTTGTATGACTCTGAGTCTAATATGCTTTCATAATTCCTTCATTCTCTTGCTATAGATGAATAGTCATAGAGGTCATGGTGATAGAGGTATTGTACGTGGAAATGATTCAGTTGCTTTTGGTGATAATAAAGACATTACTTTTTAGTAGTGATAGAAAGAAAGGAATTGAGGGGATTGTAGTATACACAGTGTGAACACCCTTAAGTAATTTATGACTTGTAAATACTATATTATTAACATGCTTATATCATTTTTTTAATTTTCTTTTTTCTGGAAACAATACAGCTGATAAATCAATGGATGGAGCGAATCACTCTAGGGTGTCAGAGTTTGTATTCCTGGGAATCACCAATTCCTGGGAGATCCAACTTCTCCTCTTTGTGTTCTCCTCCATGCTTTATATGGCAAGCATGATGGGAAACTCCCTCATTATGCTCACTGTGACTTCTGACCCTTACTTACACTCCCCCATGTACTTTCTTTTGGCCAACCTCTCCTTCATTGACCTGGGAGCCTGCTCTGTAGCTTCTCCCAAGATGATTTATGACCTTTTCAGAAAACATAAAGTCATCTCCTTTAGTGGCTGCATTATTCAAATATTCTTCATCCACCTCATTGGTAGTATGGAGATGGTACTACTCATCGCCATGGCCTTTGACAGATATGTGGCCATATGTAAGCCCCTCCACTACCTGACCATCATGAGCCCACGGATGTGCATCTTCTTTGTAGTGGCTGCCTGGACCATCGGCCTTATCCACTCCATTGCTCAGTTGGCTTTTGTGGTAGAGTTACCTTTCTGTGGTCCCAATGTGCTGGACAGCTTCTACTGTGACCTTCCTCGGCTCATCAAACTTGCCTGCACAGACACCTACCGACTAGAGTTTATGGTCACAGCCAACAGTGGGTTTATATCTCTGGGATCATTCTTCATATTGATTGTCTCCTATGTTTTTATCCTGGTTACTGTTCAAAAACACTCTTCAGGGGGCTCTTCCAAGGCCTTCTCCACTTTGTCAACTCACGTCATGGTGGTGATTTTGTTCTTTGGTCCTTGCATCTTTGTTTATACATGGCCATATACCACATCACACCTGGACAAGTTCCTTGCTCTTTTTGATGCAGTTCTCACTCCTTTTTTAAATTCAGTCATCTATACAATAAGGAACAAAGATATGAGGGTGTCAATGAGGAAAGTGTGCCGTAAATTCATTATTTATAGAAGGATTTCTTAAATGACAGAAGTCATATGAAGTTTCTTTACTGACTTAGAATATCATTAAATTTCTATTATTTTAATATCAGGAGTTCCAAAGTACGTTACCATATTAGGTGTTCGGTATTAAAATAACATGACTCTTTTAAAAATGTTAACTGAAGAATTGTGACTGCCTATCATGAAAGGAATCATGTGGTGTGGTGAAGAGTATCTTCTGTAGAGGAAATATTGCTTTTCTCTCAGAGACTTTAATATAATTAATTAATCATGACCTGGAATTTGAAAATTGAATTTCTGTGCTCTCAAAGTGTTTTATTTGAGGAAATGCTAACTTACTCTGTCAGTTGACCCCAGATAGAAATATATACATCAAAATTTATTAATTTGGCACAGAATTTCATAAGTCCTTCGTCTTGCATTTAGGCCTAACTCTTTCACTGTAGAGAAATATCAGGGATGTCCCATGAGGGAATGACTCAGAGCAAAGGTTGGCAAAATTGCTCAATATTTAATCATAAAATGTTTATATGAGATTTTGATACTTAATGCCTATATATCTAATAGGATATGCTTGATATCACAACCAGGAAAAATAAAATTCTAAACCAGATATATTTTGTATGGACAATGCTGGCAAGTTACCTTGGTTTCTCATAGCATTTTTTAGGTTTAATAAATCCTATGTTCTTTTTTTAATAATAGGAATGTTTAATTTTCTTTTACGCTATGAATATACAATATTTCTCATAAAATTATTCAACAACATGTAAATGTTGATATATTTCACACATAATATAGAATTTCTAAATTATATAAACGCCTATGTTCTTAAAGCTACATTCTTTCTTCCATTTGTATCTAGCCACATTCTTCCTTTTCCATCTGCTGACATGACTCTTTCTGTACCATTTTCATGACTTAAATTGCTGAAAACGAAATTCTAGTTTGGGATGTGTTTTGTATATTATATGTTGCATTCTAAAGGAATTAGAGATTTGTATAAAAATATTCAGAATTTTCAATTCATACCCACTGCAAGAAAGAACAACCAAGTCTCATTCTCATGTGGCGGTGTGGAGCAAGTGGCTCTGAACCATTTGCATCCTAATATTTCATACATCTAGTCAGTCTATCATTATTTTTGTTGTCTCATATCTCTTCCTTATTTACTTCTTACTTATGTTATTGGAGAATTTGTCTTTTCTTTTGCTTTTCAGTGTCCTTGTATCATTCACATATGCATTCATTCATTTTGTGAGTCATTTGTTGGATATTTGGAGTATAAGTACATATATATTTACTAGGTAGAGCTTTATCACAGTATCCCTAGATTTTGTCTGAAAGTGGTAGCATTTTAAATTCGAAATTTCACAGCCTTTTCTCCTATATCCATTAAATAAAGTTCAGTTCCTCTAGCAGGGATTGCCTGATTGCTCATTGTTTATATGTGATGATTTAGAAAACTGCCTATTCTTCCCTATCATTTCTTGTTTTGCATTTTTGTCAAGACTACATTTGTGAGAAGATAGATTCCCAAGTTGCACAATGAGTGAAGATTTTCTCTATCATTAAATGTAACTTTGTTTGAAAAGCTCATTTTCTTTTCTCTAAAGACATCGCTGCTGCTAGGACTTCTACTCTATTTTCTGCCCCAGATAGGACTCTTTCTCCATGCAAATATATCTTTCTCTTGCAGTAATCAATTGGTGTTATAGAAGATGACTTTAGGTACCATCTCTCTGGTCTCTTGTTTGGCCAACGGTGGGGCTTGTGAACCAAATCCTAACCAGAGATGAATGATATAGGTAGGAGTCTATGACTAAAGTGGACCAATCTGAGTTTCCTCAGGATGTTGCACTTGACCTCACATTTGGAGCAGACATATAGAAACTGTTCACAGTCATATTTCCTTTTGTCAGAAATGAAATCTAGGATAATAAGAAACATATGTGAGAAAAAGACACAGGATTTAAAGGCAGGAGCTTAGTTGCATTAAATTCTGAGTTCCTGTTTTGAGCATTCAGCTTCATTCTTCCCTCTACTGTCTAGTTACAAGCTGAAGTAATAAACACATTCATCCACTTGCCTAAGTTTATTCAAGTTGTGGTTCTGTAGTTGCATATTATGCAATTTTATTTATTTTTATTTTTTTAAGATTTGTTTATACAAGAAATGGGATACAGTCAGAGGTGCAGGAGGGTGAGAGAATTCACCAGAGACAGAGTGGGAGCAGAACAGGCAGACGGACCGAAGACACTGCTGAGGGGAGCAGCAGGCGAGGCAGGAGAGTTCTGCCATGCCATCTGGGTTTCTCCCTGGCCGGCTGGGAATCAAACCCGCCCTGCAGAGGCTGTGGACAGCTTCACAGTGCAGCGCTCAACCCACTGCGCCACCGGGGAAGGTCCAATATTATGCAATTTTAAAATAAAAATTTTAAGGGCCTCCCTGATGGTGCAAGGGATTAAGCACAGCACTGAGGCTATCCGTAGCCTCTGCAGCATGAGTTCGATCCCTAGCCATCCAGGGAGTTAACCCACATGGCGCAGCAGACCTCTCCTGTCCAGCCTGCTGCTCCCCTCAGCTGCGTATTTCCATCAGTCTGCCAGTTCTGTTCCCTGCTCTGTCTGTGGTACACCTTCTCACCACCTGCACCTCTGGCCTGTACCCCAGAACTCGTATGCATAAATAAAATATAGCTTTAAAAAAATAAAGATTTTAAAACATTTGTGGAACATGATGATAAGTTTCTTCATCCTAAGAAAATTTCAAACCTCTTATTTCTTCTCATCCACAGCTTCTCTGGTTGGCTACCCTGGGAAAACCAGAACCACACTTGATAATTCCCCAGGCCAACTGCTCTCAGTCTGGCAATTGCAGATCGACAGCATTACCTGGTCACTTCCCTCTGGGGCTGCAAAAAGCTTCTATGTTTATTGAGACACCGTTTGATACAGATATTTTTGTGTGTTTGTGTTGATTCTCAGTAGGTTCTGCCTGATATTTTTGGGTCCATATCTGAATATTTGATGATGGTAATCTTGGAAGAGTGGATGGTTGAGGGTTTGAAATTTTAAGAATATCAGAGAGCAAGATTTTCTTTGTTCTTAGGAGGAGACTGCTTGGTGATTGTCTCAGGTCAGATCAACTCTGCTACCGCAGCCTATTAACTGGGAGTGTTCTCTTTTTTGTTCCTTCCTTGCAGCTTTTCATCACACTGACAATGAATCCTCATCATGGAGCATTCATGCATCTATCCTAAGTCTTTGCTCTGTTTTTTATTAAAAATGATCATTCATCATAAATTAGAACCTGAGGTTAGCTAAAGCTAGTTTCATCTTTCTCACCACATTTTCCACACTTCTCTTAAACAATTTCTGTTCTCCGGCAATGTGTATTCTTCAACATCCCAGAGTTCCTTGAACTTACATGCCATTTCTCATAGTGTGTTAGCTGCTTAAAGTGATTCCTGAAACGCTGCCTTCATATATTGTTATTTTCTCTGAATAAAAATTCTGCTTAGTCAGACATTTTCCACCTTGTCTCCTCTAATCAGGAGAGATGCAGTTTGTTTCTTCCACTTATCCCAGGCACTGCTAAGCCTATGGTATTCGTATTCCTATGCCTTTGGCCATTGACTGAAAATGTCAGCTAGGCATTGTTTATTTTTATGCCACTAACACAGGATAGTCAGTATAAAATTTTAGTTAGTAAAATTAATAAGAATGCATGAAAGAATGGGAAAAACTGAATTAGGATACATTGGTCTGAGTTGCTACTTATCCATACCTGATTTCTTGGCATGTATAAACTGTCTTTGTCATTTTCCTTGTGTAGTCGCTACAGTTATGGCTAAAGAATGCTAAGTGGATATTGAAAATATATCCTTGTTTCCTGAGAGATACGTATTTGTTGTTGTACTTTCTAGTCAAAGGTATACAAATTTTTATTTAGATAGGCACAGGCTTTAGAATTTCTATGAACACCAACCCCCCCATGCAGCTGTAATGGCCTGTGTGGTGGTTGAAAAGCTTCAAAATAGTTGTGAGAATTTATTGATGACTTTGGCTGTAGGGAAAGGAAGGTTCGGTAAATGGCATGATCTGCCTTATTATTTGTCAGAACACAAACTTACCATAAAACAGGCCCTGAGCAATGTCTCCACTTAGGAAAAATAGGTCTATGGGAAATATTTCTAATGAAGGCTGTTATGTGCTGATCACTAACTGGTAATGAAAAGCTAACTTTATCAGCTTCACTTAATTCCCTCAAAATAATGGGTTCAGAAGTAAAGAGTTTTTGTTTTTTTTTTTTTTTAACATGGAACTAAGCACTGGGACATAGAGTTAATTGTCCATACTGTCTGTCAGGTACAACTTTATGTGCTCCCATAATGTGAGTGGTAGCTGCATTAGGTATGTGTTACATCCACCACATCACCTAGTCTCCCCACAGCCTGCAAGGGCCATGGTGTTATCTCATTTACAGTTAGGGAAACCGAGGCTCACAGTAATTAAGTAACTTTCCCATGCACCTATAGCAAGCGAGTATTGGATTCTGGAATGCAGAATTGATAGACTTTAGAAACAGAGCTAGCAGTGATAATTTGGATGATTCATGTTTGCATTGTTTTATGAAAAGAAAGCTTTCATTTTTTATCCATATGATAATTCATGAAATTCTTTGATTCTGGCTGAGCAGGTACTGAAAGAGTTAGCTTTTTCAATTGTTTGATTAGATGTCTTAACTGGATCTTCCTATTTAATATCTACCACACTTAAAGTATCTGTGCGCTTCCACCTGTCTTTGCCTGTGTTCTTTTCTTTATGTCTCCATTGTATTATCTTGTGCACATCTCATCTAATTTACCATTTCCTTGCATATTTGTCTCTTTTTTAATGTTTTCTTTGTACTTTTGCTCTTCCCTATTGACATGTGTTTCTCAGATTATTGCCTAGCTTCTTGAAATTATGTGGAGTATTGGGTGAATTTAAGTGCATATTGAGAGAACATCTCCTTCTCTCCCCAAAGAAGAGGAGACGCCTCTAGATAGAAACTATTGGTTATGGTTACTGTTAATTTTGAGATGAGAAATACTCTCTACCTGTGCAATTTCTTTGAAAGATAATGGAGAGAGGGGAGCATCAGATTCAAGGTTCCTGGAATGTGGAGCTGTTATCAACCAGCCTCTCATTCTGGAAATATTTACTTGTTTTTATGCCTAATTATCAACTCTGGGTAATAATTGAATGAAATCTCTAAAGCGTTAGGGTGAATAGCAAATGACTTTATTGTTTATGGTCAAAATTTTTAACACCTCCCATTTAAAAGTAGAGATCACAATGCCCATACAAAAGGGAAACCTGGTGTGTTATCTTTTTCCAGAATGTGATGTCAGGTATGCCTTAGTGGAGATCAGGCCATTAAGTATGCATGTCTGATGTAATTAAACATTTATATGATTAAGTATTTGAGTAATCCAGCTAACTCCTGCTGTTCTGATTCCCTCCTATGATTAATATTGACATCATCACTTGATTTTCCCTAAAGTGAAAGAATTATGCCTATGTGGAAAACCAAGCAACTGCCTGATATTTTGTGACAAATTAAAATTTTATGATTGCATTTCCATATGATATCAATCTATTTATATTCAATTATCAGTCCCCACACTGAGACTAAAAACTCAATTTTTGAAGTCCACGTCATGATTAATTAGTCCAAGTAATGTCTCCTGGGAGACAAGTAACATTTCTGCTTCAGAAAATATATTTCATCATACCACATGCTTCCTCTGATCATAGGCAGTCACAAAATTTCTCAGTTAACATTTTTAAAACAGTCATGTTATTTTAATCCAGTACACCTAATACAGTAAGATACTTAGGAACTCCTGATATTAAAGTAATAGAAATTTAATGATATTCTAAGTTAGTAAAGAAACTTCATATGACTTCTGTCATTTAAGAAACCCTTCTGTAAATAATAAATTGACGGCACACTTTCCTCATTGACACCCTCATGTCTATGTTCCTCAGTGTATAGATGACTGAATTTAAAAAAGGAGTGAGAAGTGCATCAAAAAGAGCAAGGAACTTTTCAAGGTGTGATGTAGGATGAGGCCATGTATAAACAAAGATGCAAGGACCAAAAAACAAAATCACCACCATGACATGAGTTGACAAAGTGGAGAAGGCTTTGGATGAGCCACCTGAAGAGCATTTTTGAACAGTAACCAGGATAAAAACGTAGGAGACAATCAATATGAAGAAAGATCCCAGAGATATAAACCCACTGTTGGCTGTGACCATGAACTCTAGTCTGTAGGTGTCTGTGCAGGCAAGTTTGATGAGCCGAGGAAGGTCACAGTAAAAGCTATCTAGCTCATTGGGACCACAGAAGGGTAAATTTACCACAAAGCCAACTGAGCAATGGAGTGGATAAGGCCAATTGTCCATGCAGTCACTAAAAAGAAGATGCACATTCTTGGGTTCATGATGGTCAGGTAGTGGAGGGGCTTACATATGGCCACATATCTATCAAAGGCCATGGCAAAGAGTAGCACCATCTCCACACCACCAGTGAGGTGGATGAAGAATATTTGAGTAATACAACCACTAAAGGAGATGACTTTATGTTTTCTGAAAAGATCATAAATCATCTTAGGAGAAGTGACAGAAGAAACCCCCATGTCAATGAAGGAGAGGTTGGCCAACAGAAAGTACAAGGGGGAGTGTAAGTGATGGTCAGAAGTCACAGTGATAATAATGAGGGAGTTTCCCATCAAGCTTGCCACATAAAGCATGGAGGAGAACACAAAGAGGAGAACTTGGATCTCCCAGGAATTGGAGAGTCCCAAGAACACAAATTCCGACACTGTGGAGTGATTTGTTCCATCCATTGATTTATCAGCTGGTATGTTCCCAAAATAATGAAAAAGAAACTAAAAATGTTAATAATCTTTTACATTATAATGATTAATTATTCAAAAATATCCACATTGTGAAGACTGTACATTTCCTCAATTCCTTCTGAGGGTCCTAGAATCACTAAAGGCGTTTATTTGTTATCATCTAGGTCAGGTTAGTCATATTCAAATGCAATATCCATATCACCACATTCTCTAGGACTATTCAGCTATTCAACTGTAATAAGAAGATGAAACAAATATGGGAAGATAGTAGAATCTGATTCATATACAGTGTTATAAACCAATAAGATATGTGCAGATAGGATTAGAATGGAGGTGAAATAGTGCAATATAAAGAAAAAATTACCAAGTGGAGAAGGTATTTCCCAGAACTCACCCATTCCATTTTTGAATTGTTCATGAAACAATTCTCCAGTCATTTTAGTTATCTCATGTCTACTTTTACATCATCTCAGGCACATAGTGTGTCTCTTGAGGTCACTCATGCATCATTAACTACAATCGTACAAAGTCAGGGTACAGAGTACAGGTGAGCAGAAGAGAACCTGGTAAAGGGCTTAGAAGTAGTCCAAGGATAGGACAAGAACAAAGCAAGGGTGGAATAGATATTGATGGCACAGGGTATTTGCAATGATTCCCACATAAAAATGAGTGATAATCACTTATAGGATGGTTAGCAACCAGGACATTGTCAAGAGGTGCAAACTAGGGAACAGGGTATTGTTTGGGGAAGTAAAAAAAAAAATAAAGAAACCAAATTACTTAATTTGTCCAGATTCTTCCCAATCTCAGACATTTGTGAATTTTTGTTTTTAACTATTGGAAACCTAAGTTATTGGCTGATGATATACAAACAAAAGGCCACATTGTTCATATAGCCATTGACTCTATCCTATCTGCTCAACTCTCTTAAGCCTTTCTATCCTTTTTTTCTCTTCTGACTTCTTCAGACTTCCCAAATATCTGGGATCCAATGCCATGTCTGAGTGTTCCCTCACCCTAATTCTGGGTGACCACGTGCATCTTTCTAGTTTTTACCCATTTTTTGCATGTAATACCCTGTTACCACACAGAAGATATAGTCCATGTAGTCCAAACATACCTGTGTCTCAAGTTCTCCACAGTGCTAACTATGCTGCTAAAAGATGAAGTTGAAAAAAGAGGAGGGTGGAACATAAATGCAAGAGGGCTGCTAAACTAAATGTACAGGAATGCACAGAATGCCTTAGACCTAGAACTGAAAGGAAAGGACACAAAGGAGCAATAGTTCTAACAGCAGCCAACATAGAAGGAAATTTCCTTAGTTTCTATCTTCCAACCTTCATGGCATAATTGGTAGTTGTATTTCATGCCATTCTTAAAATCAAAGAAGAAAAGGTAAGCTTTTTTTTACCATATTTTAGAAGTATCTGTAATAATAATAGACTTTTAGAACTAGAAAACTATATAGCACCAGTATCTCCCATATTACTAAGTACTTTCATATTTTTCTTCTTTATAATTACCTGTTTGGTGGATATACCCCATAATAAGATGCTTTTCATTTGTAAATGAGGAGGCTAAGTTCCAGAGAAGTTTAATAACAGACCCAAAAACAGAATTACTTGTCTTAGAACAAAAATCAGGCCTTCTGATTCCAAATTCAGTGTTGTTTTGACAACATAATGCAAGTATAGCTATCTGTTCATGATACAAAACAATTATCTGAATAGGAACTTTAAACATGCATTCCAAAATAATATACACCTTAAACTTACCCAATGTTATATATCAATTATATCTCAATAAAGCTGGGGAAAAATGAATTCCACTTTACTCAGGTGAATGTACATTTACATTTAACATAGTCAAACATGAACTGACCCAGGATTTCATAGTAATATACTTAAATAAATATTATTGCTACAACCTACGGGAAAGGGAGACAGGTGGTGGCTGCTAGGAATGGAGAAGAAACAAAATACATCAAGTTCTTTTGCCAAGAAAAGATTCAGCAAAAGTTCAGGGAGAATTTATTCCTAAATAGCTGTAATAATCACAGACAAGAAGGATTACAGCTAAAGATAAATATTTGGAAGTTACCCAAAATTAGAAGTCACAAAAAGGAAGACTTGCTTTAGGATAACATATAAAGAAAGAAAAGAAAGTTAATAGAGGGTCTATGCATGGCCAGAAAGGACAAATGCCTAGGGTTCATCATCATCAATTATTATTACTTAAATTTCTTTCATGTGCCATTCTCTATACCATGGACCAAATCTTCCTTCCTTTATAATATTTGCTCCTGGTCACCTATTATCATCTTTTTCTTTGTTAGCTTAGGAATCTAAGAAAAAGATTCTTGTATGCAAGAATATAGTTCACAAACCATCACACCACTCTTTATCACCACCACCTACCTATTCTAGGAAAAGATCTTATGGCAGCAATGTCAGAGAGTCAGACAAGTTCCAAACACTAAATTTTCCCCTGTCCGCAAGCATTGCCCACATCCTTCCACCCACTCCCGGCCCCTCCAGAACAAGGAGCTATATAAACCCATGCCATTTTGAGAGAGGAGCCCAATTAGTTGTATTAGAAATTGTAGCCAAGCACTACATTAGAGTTCTGGGATTCTCAGAGTGAGATCATCAGGTCAAGGGAATGTCTCAGAGGATTCTGAGGGAAAGAGAAAACAGGTGCATATTTTCTTATTAAAAAAACTATGGTTTGTCATTTTATTTTATATCCTGTTTATTTTATTACATGATCCAGTAGAATCCCTAATGAGAAAAAAATTTTCTAATTTTCAAATTTAAAAATTCTAAATTTTACAGTAGAACAATTACATAACTTAGGAATATGCACACAACTCTCTTTATGTGTTCAAAGTCCAAACAGTTATGAGCAGCAAACATGAGTAATTAAAAAGACAGATAATGGAGTCAAATGTGAACATTTAAGTGCAAATAGATTAGAAGCGATACCAAGTCTAAATAGAAATAAAAGATGAAGACGTGTGTCTAAACCCTTTCCTCCTGGAGAAACAATAGGATTCCAACCAAAATGTTGTTTGAGTATAGCAAAATATGTAAAAATAAGATAATTCACCATTAATAACTACAGATATATACTTTCTTCTGCCCTATTTAAGTAGAACCAGCCAATATCAAAAATTGAATGAATTGAGAATTCATAAATGAAGGAAATTAAAAGGGCAATAATTTTATAAAAGATATGAAACTCTGAGGCAAAAAGGCTTGAAGAATAGCCTTTCAACATATGAGGGCAAAGGCCACCCAAGGATTAGGTAGGAGAAAATACTTAACACACATCACCGTTTAAAGGTATTTATTAAATTCTATAGACTTTGTAAAGTTATCTCTTTACACATAGATTTTTGCCCTGTAGAGATGCCCATAATTTCTGTCCAGATAACCCCCAATTACTGATAGCTTATTGAACATTCTTGTTCAATGTTCTTCTGGGGTTTTTTTATTAATTAATTTTTATTCCTACATCACTGTAGTCCCCATAGTTCTGCTACCATGTCACCTGTGAATCATCACCAAATTCCCTTGTGTTCAACGTATCCCTGTTTTGCCCCCTCCCACCCTTCTTTGCTGTATGCCTCAGTTCTAAGGTCAGCTTGCTAGTTTTGATGTTTTCTTGAGCTTTTGTTTGGTTTCTGTATATTTCACATATACGTAGACCATCCAGTATCTTTTTCCTTCTAACTAATTTCAGTTAGCATAATCCCTTCAGTTGCATCCATGTTGCTGCAAATGGCATGAGTTTTTATTTCTTTATTAGCTGAGAAGGGCCTCCCTGGTGGCGCAAGGGATTAAGACACAACCTATGAAGCTGTCTGTAACTTCTGCAGCACAAATTTGATCCCCAGCCGGCCAGGGAGCAACCCACATGGCGCGCAGACCTCTCCTGACTCACCTGCTGCTCCCCTCAGCAGTGTACTTCGGTCAATCTGCCTGTTCTCCCCACTCTGTCTCTGGTGAATCCTCTTACCCACCTCCCCCCAACACCTCTGGCCTGTACCCCAGCTCTTGTATGCATAAATAAATAAATCTTTAAAAAATAGCTGAGTAATATTCCATTATATAAATATACGTCAACTTTTTGATAGATTCATTTATTTGGGGGCATCTGGGTTGTTTCCATTTCTAGGCTATTGTGAATAGTGCTGTAATAAACATAGGAGTGCAGGTTTCCTTTTGAATTAGTGTTTTTGCGCTCTATGGATAGATTCCTAGGAGTGGAATTGCTGCATCATATGGTAGATACATTTTTAGTGTTCTGAGGAACCTCCACATACCTTTCCACAGTGGCTGAACCAGTTTACATTCCCATCTTGCAGGGCAAGATGGTCCCTTTATCTCCATATTTCACCAGCATTTGTTGTGCTAGTTTTTAATTTTTTAATATAGGCCATTCTTACTGTAGTGAGCACAGCCAGTGAGTCCACTCATTGTGGTTTTGATTTGCACTTCCCTCTTAACCAGTGATGTTGAACATTTTTTCATATGCCTGTTGGTCATTTGCATTTCTACTTTCAAGATGTGTCATTTTAGTTCTTTTCCCCTTTTTTTGTACTGGGTTGTTTGCTTTATTTTTTGTTGAATTCTATAAGATCATTGTATAGATCATTTTTTTAAATATTTATTTGTTTGTTTATTTATTTGTTTATTTTGTAAAAGAACTGGGGTGTAGGCCAGAAATGCAGGGTATGAGAGGATTCACCAGAGACAGAGTGGGGAGCAGAACAGAAAGATTTACTGAAATACACTGCTAAAGAGAGCAGCAGGTGAGGCAGGAAAGGTCTGCAGCACCATATGTGAGTTAGCTCCCTGGCTGGTGATTTATCTCAGGCTACAGGGGTGATAACACTGAGACTTAACCCTAACCCCTTAGCCACCAGGGGGCCCTCTTTATAGATCTTTGATATCAGACCCTTATTTGTCATTTGGTATACAAATATTTTTCTCCCATTCAGTAGGGTGTCTCTTTTGCTATAAAGTTGCTTTTTTAGTTTGATGTAGGCCCAGCTTTTTATCTGTTCCTCTGTTTTCTTTGCTAATGGAGAAGCAAGTGTATACTTATTCCTAATATACACCTGTTCCAGTATAAATTCTTTCCTACCTTGTCAAAACATGAATTAACCCTATATCTGTGGTTTTATTTCTAGGCTTTCAATTTGATTCTATTGGTCTGTGTGTCTCTTTTTGTTCCAATAACATGCTGTTTTTAATATAATGGCTTTGTGGTATTGTTTGAAGTCTGGGAGTGTAATGTCTCCATTATTCTCCCTTTTAGTCAAGAGAGCTTTCACTATTTTGGGTTTTTTTAGCTCCTTATGAATTTCATCAACTGTTGTTCTATTTCTTTCAAGAATGCCACAGAGATTTTTATTTGAATTGCATTGAATTTGCTTTTAGTAGCGATGGCCATTTTTATAATATTAATTCTTCAGATCCATGAACAGAGAACACTTTTCCATTTCTTGGTGTCTTCTTCTATTTCTCTTAACAGCATTTTGTAGTTTTCCTTGTATAATTCTTATACCTCCTTTGTTAGTTTTAGTCCCAGGTATTTAATTATTTGGGTACAATTGTAAATGGAATGGTTGTCTTAATTTCTTCCTCTTGTGGCTGATTGTTTGCATATAGGAAGGCTACTATATTTTCTTTGTTGATTTTGTAACCAGCTACTTTAAGAAACTGGCTTATTGCTTTAATTAATTTTTCCATAGATTTTTTTTTAGGTTTCTATATATTATTTTATAATCTGGAAATAATTATTGTCAGGAAGTAAAAGACACTTAATGGATGATTTCTCACATTTGAGGAGTACAAATTACCAAACTAAACAAACCAAGGAAACAAACAAAAACAACTCAGATTCTATGAAAAATATAGTGGTTACCAGAAAGAGAGGGGACAGGATCCTGCAGGAAAGGTGGAGAAGGTTAATATGATGGGGGGAATGGCACTAGAACTTTGGTAGTGGGTGAGGTGAGACATTCACATAAAGAGGTATGAGTTCTACCAACAACATTTATACAGTATAAATCAATGTGAAAAAGTAAAATTTTATTTTAAAAAATGTAGGTATATGGTAAACATTTGTTAAAGGCTACATAGCATTCTGATCAAATAGCATTTTATGACATACAGAGATTTGTTACTTCAAAAAATATTGTAAGCCAACCATGTTTCCAGTTTGTTATCATAAATATATTTATAAATATCAATCTCAAATACAGTGAGTGACAAAAGAAAGGCTTGTGAAGTAGAATATGTAAGTAACCACACATCCTGAAAATGACTGCTACACTTTAACCCATAACCAAAGAATAAATGAAGCACAACAAATGAGAAAGAAGCTATGAATGCAAATAGACAGACAGGACTTCAACAAATATCCCAATTTTATAGATCAGAACAGTTTGAAAACAGTGCGATATGCAAGGAAAAAAGTTACTTACATCTTTAATATTTGTGACAGGAAGTAGTGGCACAGTATTTGGAAACCGACAAGTAAAGGTTAACATGATCTTCTAGTTCTATACCTTTCATCAAAAGTCCCTCTTTTTTTCTAGAGAACGTCTGTCACTGATTCTTCAGGGAGAACAAAACGGAAAACTCGTGAGAGTAAAACCATCTTCCCAGTTTCCTTCAAGATGGCGACCTCAGAAGATCCCATCTCAGCCGCTCCCACAAACACACTGAAAGTGCAGCTGCTACCAGACAGCTTCCGCGGGAAAAGAATCCTGAAAAGCACCCGAGCAACTGCTCCTCACAGGGCCAGAGAGAAGTTCCACATCTAAGCAGGTAGGAGAAGCTGGGCCCAGCCCAGCCAGGAACCCCGCCGCGCCCCCACCGCCACCCGAGCAGCAACCCACAGTCGCAAGGAACGTAGCGCTTCTCCTAGAGGAGAACCCCACATCAGGCACCCCCAGCTTTTACGCCTGCATCTGAATCCCCAGCCCCCAGAACATCTAGTTAAATGGACTCAGGAGGCTCATGTCCGCAAGATCCTCAAAGCTGTAACAATCCGAGCAAAGGGCTTAAAAACCTCAGGTGTCTGACTCACCTGTCTCAGTGCCTGGAATCCTTTTGACTTTGTGTGAAGAGGCTCGGTGCTTTTTGTCTGTCTTTGAGTGTTGGGTGAGGCGCAGGCCTCTGATGTGAGGTGCCTTGGAGGCTGCTGGAGTGTCTCCACTGTGGAGCCTGGAGGGCGCCATCATAACGTGCTCCTGTGCTGAGCTCTGGCTCGCTGCGTGTGCTCAGAGGAGGAGATGCTGCCTGTGTCTGGTACCCTGCCGACTGTGCTGCTGCTAGGGGATTCCCTTGGTGGCCTGAGGTTCCTGCCACCCACAGGACTGGAGGGGCGGGCTCAGGTTTGGCACACATGTAGAGGCCTGTGAATAGACTTGCTCTCAGTGAGCATAGGCTAGTGCACCCCATTCTTGTGCTTTCCCTTCGCCTTGCCATAGCTCACTGGTATCCCTCAAACAAGCGAGCATATTGTCTGGGGCCCCAATTTTTGTTTCTGCCACTCAGGGAACACCTATAGTTACCTGATTTTTGTGGATTTGCCATCAGGGAATGTGGCCTTTACCTAGAAACATAAACAGAAGAGCATTCTGTAAACATAGTTCTGGCTTAGCTATATTGAAACTGTATGAAGTCATTGCAGTGGAAGAGTAAGGCAAATACGTTTTGAAATGCAACAGGTATTGGAATGTTATTTTGGTCAATGTCTTTTTATTATAATGTTGATGGGGGAATGGGGGTTGATTTCCAGCTGGACCATTGTCTGAAGTTTTCATGATCACCCCGTCTAATGAGGTTTCTCCAGGTATTTCAGTTCCCTCCCACATTCCAAATATGTTCACTTTAGATTAATGGCATGTCTAAATTACCCCAGCCTGGGTGAATGTGGATGTGTGTTTTAGTGTTCCCTGTAAAGGAAGGATGTCCACTCCAGGTTTGGTACATTCCTTGTGCCCTGAATGGCTAGGCTAGACTATGGCTACCACAGTCCTGAGCTGAACTAAGCAAGATGGAAAATGAATGAATTACTGAAAACTGTTGGCTAATATTACAAGTGATCAGGGTTTTGTTGAAGTTTGGTGATGGTTTTTGACCAGAAATATACTATAGAGTCTTAATTGTTTTAATGTCTATTAGCTTATGGTAAAATTGGTTTATTTTAGTTTTTTTTACGTTTAAGTCACTATTCCCAAGAACCTCTTAATAATTCTTTTTTATTTATTTATGCATACAAGAACTGGGGTGTAGGCCAGAGGCTTAGGGGGTGAGAATATTCTTTAGAGACAGATTGGGAAACTGAATGGGCAGATCTACTGAAATATACTGCTGAGGGGAGCAGTGGGTGAGACAGGAGAGGTTTGCTGTGCCATGTAGATCAGCTCCTTGACCTGGGATCGAAGTCATGCTGTTATAGGACAGGGAGAGGGGCAGCCCAA
Organism: Talpa europaea; assembly: GCF_964194135.1. Lineage (NCBI taxonomy): Eukaryota > Metazoa > Chordata > Mammalia > Eulipotyphla > Talpidae > Talpa > Talpa europaea. The sequence continues at coordinate 58,459,667 of NC_140075.1, read as the reverse complement.
ACCCCGCAAACCTGCCTATTCTAAATGGGTTCTGCCACCCGCCGCATCAACACAAAACATATGAGACTTTAATGGGAAGGAACTTTAATAAAACTAGGAAACAATACAGGTAAGGCAAAGAGTCTAGTTTCTAAATGAAGCACCCAAAGTTGCCCGTCCCCTCGTGGGTAAAAGTCCATCCATATGGGATCGGCCCAGAATAAGGCCCCAAAGCCTGCCGCAAGTCTAAAGCATCTTCCAGTGGGGACCCACAGAAAAGGGTCAGAAACAACCAGACAAGCCCGGAAGTTAAAGAGCAAAATCAACATCAAGATAAAAGTTGTCATTGTCACCTCCCCACGGGTCTCATCCACATCTGTGTCACCCAGTCCATGACCAAAAGACAAGCGCAGTTTCTTCACGCGTCTTTAGGCTCCATGTGCCTACTCCAGGTCTCCTTCTGGCCCCATCCTGCTTCCTTTCTTCCTCAGTCTCCTTGGCAACTTTTTTTTCTCCCTGCTCAGCTCCACCCTCCCTTGGGTGGGGCAGGGAACCTGGAACATCCCCTTTCCTGGGGACGACCCTGTTACAATGCCACAGTTGCTGGCAATAGTTTGATAGCGCTGAGACTAACTCCTGCACCACCAGGGAGGCCCCATCAATAATTCTAAGGACTTTGTGTTTCTAACTATTTCTACTAGGACATATCACTGCCCCTTCCATGATTAAAAAGATCCAGTGTAATCATTGCATCACAAATGGCTAGCTAAACCCTCCAAGTTATGGTTACAAATTGGTTTCAGTCACTGGCAGGAGAAATTCAGCTATGGGTATAGACAGATCACCTTTGCTGAGGGGAACTTCATAGTTGGGAGCAAATATGAAGCAGCACATTATAATTAAGAGCCTTCCCTAAAATGAATTTTCTGAAAGTATCTTCATTGAGTATTGCATTTAATTAGCTAATCTATCAGGCTATTAACACCTGTCCAGGTAATCATGTCAATATGTAAATCCTGAGTCATAAGAGAGTGTATACCTTTGGACAAAATAGCTATAGGTCTATGCCTTGATTTTATAACAAAAATGTATTAAAGTAAACATTGAAAAGTTTAGAAATATAAAATTGGGTTTTCGATCAATTGGACTTGTAATTCTGACAGATTCGTAGTGAGCCTAGTGAACTTTAACTTCTAAAATTGTTAGTTATTTTAGATTTTGCTTTAGAGTTGGTAAAGTACTGGATATTCATTTGATAATTTTTCAATAAGATTGAGTATTCAAGCATTGGCTATGGCGGGTGTGTGTGTATGTGCGCTTTTACATATAACATTGCAGGGTGTCTATCTATTTGTTTCATGCTAGCAAATGGTCATTTTTCTATATTACTAAGTACACTGACTACTTTCAAGTTATAGGTGTGTGTGGCAGCAGGCGGTATGTTGTGAGCATTCATGAGCTTTGTCAGTCTACTAAGTTAATTATATGTGATAATTCTCAATTACTCACCATTAAGTTGAGAAAACCCTCTTCAGAATCCTCTGAGCCATATTCCCCACAGGCCTCAACCTGGGGCCCATCCTTGCTAGGCTTGTAAAGCCTAATGTTAGCAAGAATTCTCTAATTCTATCTAGAGAAAATCCTGAATTTTTGGATTGACTTATAAACAAGCCCCATACACAGAGGGCAAGGAGAAACCAAACAAAAAGGCAGACCATTCTGGATTAGTAGGTACCAGCCCTATTAAGCAAGAAAACTTCTTTATGAGGCTTCTTGTGGGCAGTGATGAGATGAGCAGAGCCCTGCACCTACCTACCTGAATACTGAAAGTTTATAAAGAGACCTTTCTTGGGTCAGTCACGTACACAGTCTAGATAGTCAGGACATCTTATGCTGTTACTCCTTGTGTTGGAGTGGTGGGTGGAACAACCAACCAAGAAGGTGAGGTGACTGATTTTGAAGTCCAGCTCTCTGGTCAACAAATGTTTGTGTGCCCTCAGATACCTCCTCCACCACTTTAATAGCTGCTAAAATTCCTAAACTACTTTTCTCACTCTCTGATCGCCTTGGGCTGCCTTCACAAGAATCCATTAGGTCAGTTGACCAAAAGTTTCTCCTACCCTTAACGTCTAAGTACCATCCCCACCCTGCTGCACCTTGCCTGCATACCCCTGTTTGTTCTAATTATATTGGGAATTGAGACCAGTTCTATACGGATGTCTCTTTTATTTATCAATATAGCAGTTTTACAACTTATACTACTGTCAGGCTCTAGTTATTCAGTGATAGACTACTAACTGTGAAATAAAAAGTAGTTACATGCAATAAAAATCATAAAATGGATGATTGAAATTGTACTGGAGATAATTATAACAAAAATATGATTTAAGTACATACTTGATTGTCAAGGAATAAAAATACATATATTTTCAAGTAATGAGTCATAATGATATATATAAATGTTTTGTCAAACTTTCCACCGCTGAGCTTTGATATTTTTATGTTCATTACTCTTCTATTTTCATGAGGTAATATTGGTTTTCAACACTGTGTATTATATAGGGATATAGTTTCACAACTCTTCAGATGTATGTTCCCGAACTACACCCATCACCAATCATTGTATTCCTCCACCTCTTTTTTTCCCCTTTATTCCCTATCCCATCCTCTCCCTCTGGTAGTCTCAATTCTACAGATTTCTAAAGTTGTTTCATTTTACTTCATCTGTTCATTTTTTCTCAATATTCCACATACGAGTAGTCGTCCACTGTTTATCGTCCCCTTCTTACTTTATTTCACTTAGAATAATCTCTTTCAGCTCCATCCATATTACAGAATATAGCAAGCATTAATCTTTGGTGTGGCTTAGTAGTGTTCCATTTTGTATTTATGTCACATCTTTTTAATCCACTCCTGTCATGAGGAATTTAGGGTGCTGAAGTGTTTTTTAAGTTAGTTTTGTTTTGTTTTTAATTTGCCACAAAATACTATATTGAAGCAAGACTATGATCTGATTTTCTCTCTGTCAGATGACATGTCAAATTTATCTAGGTATATTCATTCTGCTTTGACTGAAGGTAATAAATGTTATTCTCTGCCTTCTGGATAATCCTCCTAATGAAGAGATTTTTTTCTATCACTACTGTAACTTTGTGCTTATGATGACATTATAGGTTTTGTTACTTTTAATGATTCATTAACTTTGATTTAATTAACTTTTTAAATATAGTTAATAGTCTTGGAAACACTATAGTTCCTTCTCTCTCTTTTTTTTTAAAGATTTATTTATTTATTTATATAAGCATTGGGCACAGTCAGAGGCGCGGAAGGGTGAGACAATTCACCAGAGCCAGAGTGGGGAGCAGAGCAGGCAGAAGGACCGAAGTACACTGCTGAGAGGAGCAGCGGGCAGCAGGAGATGTCTGCACACCATGTGGGACCCTCCTCTGGTGGCTGGGGAGCAGCCGGGGATCGAACCGGCGCCACGGAGGCTTCGGGCAGCTTCGCAATCCAGCGCTCAACCGCTGCGCCATCCAAGAGGCCCCTATAGTTCCTTCTCTTTATTATAAATATATTTGCACTCTGACTAGCAGGTAGCTATGCTACAACCGTTCTTATTCTTAGACCTTATACTGATATCAATACATTTGTGGGTTAATTTGTATCCCTCAGATAGATATAATGAAATCCTAACCCTCCCTGACAATACCTATGAATGTGATTATATTAGGGTGCTTACAAAAAAAGACAAATTAAGATACCTATGAATTTGATCATATTAGGGTGCTTGCAGGTAAACACAAATTAAGATAAGGTCAAACTATAATAGTGTAGATTGGGATATAATTCCTATTTATATGTTATCCTGTTTGGATAACATTAAGAAAGCACACCTTTTTATGTATCTCTAAAAATTACCTAATATATAAATATTATTCCTTAGGAATTTAGTTTCAAGATTATTGTAATCTTTGCTTTATAGATACTTTATATATAACTCTGTGGTTTAATGACCAAAAAAAAAATAATAATACCAGTGTGTCTAACCAAGCCAAGATAGAACAAAGAAAACTTCCTGAGTTTGGCCATCAATAATAAGCACTAGCAATTAGCAAGGGTTCTTCACAATATAAGTGTCACTTAAGATATCTTCCTGTCATTTATTAGCTGTCTGCATACTCTCTTCATTGCCACCTTCATTTCTTGATTCCTGAACGTGTAAATGAGAGGATTAAGGAAAGGAGTGAGAACAGCATCAAAGATGGCCAGAAACTTATCTAGGTGTATGGAGGGAGATGGCCATGCATAGAAAAATATCAGTGGACCAAAGAACAAGACTACCACCGTGATGTGAGCTGAAAGTGTGGACAGAGCCTTGGATGAACCGCCTGAAGAGTGTTTCTGAACAGTGAGAATGATGACACCATAAGAAATGAGCAGTATGATGAAGGAGCCAACAGAGATAAATCCACTGTTTGCTGTGACCATAAATTCTAGTTGATCAGTGTCTGTGCAGGCAAGTTTGATGAACCGAGGAAGGTCACAGTAAAAACTGTCCAACACGTTAGGACCACAAAAGGGTAGGTTTACCACGAAAACCATTTGAATCATGGAGTGGATAAAGCCAATTGTCCATGCAACCACTAAAATGAAGATGCACATTCTTGGGTTCATGATGGTCAAGTAGTGGAGGGGCTTACATATGGCCACATATCTGTCAAACGCCATGGCGATGAGCAGCACCATCTCCCCACCACCAATGAAGTGGATGAAGAATATTTGAATAATGCAGCTACTAAAGGAGATGACTTTGTGTTTTCTGAATAGGTCATACAACATCCTGGGACAAGAGACACAAGAACCTCCCATGTCAATGAAGGAGAGGTTGGCCAACAGAAAGTACATGGGAGAGTGTAAGTGAGGGTCAGAAATCACAGTGAGTATAATGAGGGAGTTTCCCATCATGGTTGCCACAAAAAACACTGAGGAGAACAGAAACAGGAGAAGTTGGATCTCCCAGGAATTGGTGAGTCCCAGGAACACAAACTCTGAAACCGAAGAGTGATTTGCTCCATCCATTGACTTTGTTGGTAATGCTGCCTGAAGATGACAGTTGTCGAAAATATGAATTATGATATGATGGTTCTACATAAAGAGATCAAATGTTATGAAAGCCTCTTTCCATTTCAGCATTAAAACTGACCTAGTGTGCCCATGATTTCTGAAAAGAATTCACAAGGAAAAATTGGTAGCTGTCACATGGAGCTGTTTCTCTACCGCCAATTCCTGTCTGTCTTTAAGGTTCCCTACATCTTCCTAGGGTTGATGCCATGATACTACTCATGTGGTACAAGATAGTAAACATTAGTAACATGAACTCCACACCAAATCTTTTGATTTTTGTTCTAATATTACCCTCCCCTAATACAGAGATTTAGTCACTAATACAAACCCTTCTAAGCCTAAACCTTCATCTGGGGGAGAGATCAGTACTTTCCTGCACAGGTCCTACCACAGGGGATATATTCATATTCAATCTTAATTAAATATTTACTGTGCGCATAAAAGTGTGCTTTATTATAACTAGCACTTTACTTTGTATTACCATTAACTGAGTACAGTTCATTTTTTTTTAATTTTTTTTAAGATTTGTTTATTTATTTATACAAACACTGGGTACAATCAGAAGCACGGGAAGGTGAGAGAATTCACCAGAGCCAGAGTGGGGAGAGAGCAGGCAGAAGGACTGAAGGACCAAGGTACACTGCTGAGGGGAGCAGCGGGTGGCAGGAGAGGTCTGCGCGCCATGTGGGACCCTCCTCTGGGGCCAGGGAGCAGCCAGGAATCGAACCAGCGCTGCAGAGGCTGAGGGCAGCTTCACAACCCAGCACTCAACCACTGTGCCAATGGGGAGGCCCCTAACTGAGTACAGTTCTAACTCACCAAGTAATTGTAAGCTTCTTAAAGGCAGCAATTCTGACTTACTCAAATGTGGGTTCTCTGAAGCAATGAAAAAAAGGTGCCCAGAGATGTGCAGTTCTGTGGACTGTGAACAGTTTGCATATTACATACAAAATTGAGTGTCAGTGCTAACAAGTTCTCTAGCAATTCGATAACCAGGTGTCTGATTTTCTCTTGTACTATAGTAATTAGTCTATAAAAATCAGGAAATTAAAGAAAAAGGCTTATACTTCAACACAGATAATTTCAGAAACACTGTCTTAGGGCAGTTAGCACTTGATCTGGAATGTTTAAAACTATAAGAGGCATCATAATCTAGTGGAAACCATTTTGTACAGAACTCTACAAAAGAACTTACCATACTATCTTGTAATCTTTTACCCTTACTTACAGAAACAGCATACTTTAATAGAAAGAATATAGGTTTGGTATTTAGATTATCAGGACCTTCACTATGGGTCTACCACTGACACGTTGGTCCTCCACAAGTGACTTAGACTCTTTGAACCTTAGATTACACATCTATGAAATTTTTGGTAAAATGATTAATAAATCTTAATCATATGGCTATGTTAGGCATTCAGTAGATTTTGTTCATTTCTTTTCATAACTTGCTTGCGTAAATTACCAGTCAACACAACAGCAGCAGTCAACATATAACATAATGAACGATGAACAAAAAAATAAAACACTATTGATTGGAAACATCAAATTTCCACATCATAAAATAGTTCAATATGCATTTAGGATTAGGACAGTATTCATGTAGTTAGTGATAGAAAAACTATTATGCATAACTTCAATTGATATGCTCTAAAAAAAATACTGTTTCCTAGCAGTACTTACCAGAAATGTTATCTTTTTACTATTTGCTAAATTCTTTTTCCCAACTAGGCTTCAAGCCTCATAAAGTGATGGACATATGTTTCTCGTTCAATCAGATGTATAAAAGAATTTGAACCACTTCAAATACATAACAGGGACAATAAAATATTTGCTGGTACTGTGAATAAAATGTTTTTGCTTTAACTTAGAAACTGATCATGTCATAAAAAAATGTGAAGACATCAATTCAGGAAAATGAAATATTTATCTAAAGGAAAACAAGAAGAAAAAGAAGAAACAGTTCAATAATAAGACTAGCTAAAATTAATGAGGTCAACTGTGGTACCTATTAATAACCTCAGTCTCCCTAATTTAGAATAATATCTAGTCATTATAGATGAGAAAATGATATCAAATTATTTTAAATTACTGACCAAAATCACATATTTTCTTAGTTTAAGAGCTTGTACCGGAACCCCAGTCCACTGACTCCAAGCTTAGTCCTTTACCAGTTCCCTGCTTTCTTTCTCTTTTAAGTGTGGCCTCCTGAGGCTAAAATCTGCTACATGTCAGGATAAAAGAAGTTGTTGGAGGAAAATGAGCCCCTCCTTTAGCTGACGACTGCCATTTATTGGCATATGGTCACTGCTACCCGGGCCTCCATGATCAATCGTCCCTGACAACTGCTTATCGACTGATTAAGGTATCTCAGTGTCCTGAGAAACCTGACAGTTTTCTGAAACTGTTATTACTGTTCCAACAATACTCTGATGTGGTATTTGTGGTTCATGATACAAAATGTCAGTGTGTTCTGTTCCACTTAGTCTCTTCCAGAGGGAACTGATAGCCCTAAGAAAGTCTCGCATGGGCTAACCACTTGAAACCTCTGTAATATAAAATTCAAGTTTTACCTTCTTTATAAAATCACTCTTCATTCCTCCAACCCGAGTACTTTTCGATCTCTAGTATTTCATTTTAACTCCTCCAATGGATTGTAAAACTGCTTCATCTGCAATAATTCTTTATGAGATCCTCAGCAGCAGAATAATTCTGAGACTTAACCTCAGTAAAATCTATGAGAGCCACATTCACTCAAAGAATATTGAGGCTGAACACCAATTCAGTGTTTTGTGCAGGGTCTCTGGTCCTGGGACTTCATATTAAAATATAGACTCTATGTATTACTGTCATTGTTTGATTTAGCTCTTACAATAGCTTATTACAAATATTTCTATTATTTTTCAGTAAGTGGTCTAGGAAAATAAAATGAGCATAGGCTTCAATGTCTAAAAAATATTTCACATTCTGTCACCTAATAACTTCATGTTTGGTGAGATAAATTTATCCCTGAACTTGTTTTCCATCTGAAAAATGAAGAAAATTAATGTACTGCAAAACTGAGAATGTGAGCTAATATATGTCACTAAATCCAGTTACTTCTCCCTTGAGATGTATCTGGTAATGGGAATAACCTGTATTTCCACAATGAATCTCACATAAGTAAAATTATAAAATTAATATAATGTAATGAATTACTTTGGAAAAAACTGAACAGACCAAATTTATATTTGTCACTCTGGAAAAAAAATCTCACTGCCCCTACCTAGCACCTGTTCTCATTAGAGGTACTGCAAATTGTCTTCAGGATCCTCTTTAGATGTTTTTGCAGTTCTATCAACTCTCAAGCACTGAACCATAGTATACACATTTTAATGAGTTCTTTTTTGTGTCCAGTTGAACTGCAACCTCTTAATAGACCATTCAAAGCCATTTGGAGTCTTGTTTTCAACCTTACTTTCTATCTCTTTTTCCTACTTCCTTTTTTGCAACCCATGATTTAGTAATATCTGTTTATTATCTAAGAAGATCACACACTTCATAACCCTCCATGCCTTTAAATATATGGTGCTTCTTTCTCCAACTCCTTTTTTCAGCATCTCCATGCTCTGCTCTTCTATCTGGAAGAGTATAATCCTACCTTGAAGTAAACGTGCTGTAATGTTCAAACTCCCTCTCCTACCACGTCTTCATGCACTATGCAGATTCATGCTTTTCTCCCCCATTTTCCTATTCCTAGTACTTTATTCATGGCTAAAAGCATCACAGTATAGCTAATTTTAATGTAAGTGGTTGAGAGATAACACTGTTTATTCCTTTTTGTAAACTCAACTGCTAAAACAAAATTGAAATTTAAAAGGCTAAAATGTTCAATCATATGGAAACCATAGCTCAGCTATAACAAAGGCATCTTTCAACATTTGAAAGTCAGATTTCAATTGAAATAGTAATAGGCATAGCAGATCTAGTATTTATAATATTACAGTTAACAAAATTTGAAAAGGTATAATTGTATGAATAAAATGCATCAAAATATTCCTGATGTATAACTAGGCTAGATGGATGGAAAGACTGGAAGTTATTCTGAAGAAACAGAAATCATTTAAACTAGAAATTATAAAAGTAAAAAAAATTAAGAAAATGGAATAAACTATGTCAAAATGAATACTAAAAAGAAAGATGAAATAAGGAAAACATGTGTTTAATGAGGAAGAGAAGAAAGGCTTTCTCCACTTTAAGTTCAGTACTTTGTGAGGTACTCTTTATACTACTGTCTTCAGGAAGTCCATGTAAGTGAGTGGCAAATCAATAAAATTTGAGAGCTAAGAGAAATACTGTAATGATAAAAACATAGACTACTATGTCTGCAGGTGTCTTCTAAGATTTTAGTCTCTTGCAGGGATTTCTCCATAGACATCTAACTGTGGATTTGTTTGACTTTTGGCTCTCTGATTCCCTTTCACTACATGAGAACTGGGAATTTCAGTAAAGGAGAAGATACTAATAAATATGTAGAAACTAGTAACACTGAGTGTATAACACTGAGTGTATAACACTGAGTGATTTTCAGTTACTGAGGGATCAGTACTAGAAAAAAAGAAAATTGGGGGGAAAAGGTAAGAAATTTTCCCTTATGGACTAAACGGAGGGGATATACATGATCAAATATCAGAGAACTTAGGAAGTCTCCCAGTTTAATGTGTGAAACTCACATATTAAAGGCTTCAGTCAACTTGATGCACAGTTAAGACCCAATTTTCCATCCTGAGCAATAGCCATAAAAGGATCAGTCTGCCTGTTCTGTTACCTGCTCTGTGGTGAATCATCTCACCCTCCTGCATATCTGGCCTATACCCTGGTTCTTGTATAAAAATAAATAAATATATTTTTTTTTTTTAAAAAAAGGATACTTGATGGAGACACTAAGGTGAAGTTTTTATCTGGAAGTCATCAAATACTTACAATAACCTTCCACAATATATTCTAAAGCCACCTTTACTGATAAGTTGGTTTTACTCTAAAGACAAAGTTTGTTTTTCTCAATTATATTAGCTATAACCATTCATTTTAATGTATTAGCTCTTTGTATTTCATTATGATGAGTCCTTTCTCTTTGACCCACATAGAATTAATCTATTCTCCAGAAACACATTCTCAGACATTTAATTATTATAGATTAATGAATTGTTGATGTCCGGTTTACAAATAATAGAATCATCAAGATGTGAGAGATCGGGCCTCCCCAGAGGCGCAACGGTTGAGCGCTGGGTTGCGTAGCTGCCCGCAGCCTCTGCGGCACCAGTTCGATCCCCTGCTGCTCCCGGCCACCTGAGGAGGGTCCCGCATGGGGCGCAGACCTCTCCTGCTGCCCGCTGCTCCCCTCAGTCCTTCTGCCTGCTCTGCTCCCCACTCTGGCTCTGGTGAATTCTCTCACCCTCCCACGCTTCTGACTGTACCCAGTGTTTGTATAAATAAATAAATAAATCTTAAAAAAAAAGAATAGAATTATTATTTAAAAAAAAGATGTGAGAGATCTAAAGATATCTTCTAAGTTTGAGAATCTGAACCACCATTCATACAAATTTCATTCTCAGTCTGAAGATACTGACAGGTTAGAACCTCCCTTAACTAAATATCCTGAATTTTATCTTTCAAATGGTCACAAAATCCTTTTTCATCTAGGTAAAATCCAGCCTCCCACTACTTAAAACCATTCTTTTCACTCTTTATAACTGTGTACAATATAAATTGTTTTTAGTGTCCTTCTGATTAAATTTTCACATGTATGATCTCAACAAGCTGATACCCTCTTCACCTTCTGTTTCCAAGACTCAAAAATGTAATCCTTGTTATATGTTTCCCCTTACAGTCTCTTTCTCATATCCCCCATCCCCAGAAAAAAAATCACATTTATCAACTTTTCTCTAACTACACATAAAGTTGTAAAGTTTTGACACACTTAAGATAGCAGAAAAACTAATCTTATGTCTTACACTCTCTGGGGGGTAGGGGGCGGGAGGGGAGGGATTGGGGTCAAAATAAGGGGGTTGCAAGTAGTTTCCATTCTGTTTGTAAATTTCCACATAATTTGACATAACATTTACATTGGAAATAATTTAGTCAATTTTGGGTCTTCGGATCACACTTCTATTCAGATACCTGCAAGACACTCCTATCTTGCAAATGCTACCATTACTTAATAAATTTGCTTTCCTTTTCACATAATGTCATCACTTTGTACTTCATCTCTTTTTGGAAAAAAATTATTAAACCCCTATTTTATTGATGTCTTGAATCACCAGTTTTTCTTACCTGTTTAGTAAATTGCAGAATGAGAGCAATTCATATAATTATCACTGGCAACAGAGTTGATTCCAAACATTATAAGCCATTTGACTAATGTTTTTCACACCCTACTACTGTGTAACTCTAGATAAAAGTCAGCTTAAGTTAACCTTCTCCAACATGTAAATACACCTTTTCAAAATTATTCTCCACTTCTAGTCAGTTTGTTACCCTGGACACTATCTCTCTGCACAGAAATCATTCATGCACTTGAGAATGTGACTCTCATCCATAGCAATGCCAATAAAGGAATAATCTCTGACACTAGATCTAGTTTCCTTATAGTTAAAAATCCCCACTCTTCCATTTATCTGATAAAGAAAAGAACATCTTCATGGAGTCTTAGATTTCCCTATAACTTCTAATGCAAAGTGCCATTAACTCTCACCATATGTGGAAATGAAACTGATTAGGAGCTCTTTAAGAGTAATCAGGTGATACTACAAAGACTTGTGTCTAGAAGGAATTCATGGGTCAAGGGACTTGGTCCCTAGGGACTTATTTGGTTTGACCAGAGCATCCAAATGTCCAAAAAAGCTCATAATAATACCTTAGAGAAGAATAGAAAATAAGAGTAGAATCTTCACTTTATGCTTAATATTTTTGTGCCAATGTTCTGTATATTTTACAAATTCTGGTAGTTGCCAAATACAAGTGACAACTACCTGAAAATAAGTAAATATTAACTCAAAAAATTAACTGCAGCCATCTTGATCATACCCAAAATAGCTTAGATACTTAATTCTGAGTATTATTTAAATTGTAGTACTATACATAATGACTGTAATTGTTAAGGAACACGTATTGAGTAATTATGAGTACACAGAAATTTAGTTCCACAGAAGTTCTATGAATAGAGTTTAAAAGTAAAACAACTGAAATATACATTTAATGTATCATTTAAAGTTGAATTAAGGAAGTTATGTTACATCCATACATAGTCATATTCTCTGATGTCACTAAAAAGCAAATACAGACTAAATAATTAAACACAAATACTGCACACTGCAGATTGAAACTATGACTAGCAAAACAGCATTTGGTATATTTGTATCTAAATAAAACATGATAAAACTTTTTCAAAAATTACTTCAGTATTTTTAGTTAAAATACAAGGTTGTTAGATGAGAAAACAGTATTCTTTCACTTTCGTACACTTGTATGAGTCAGGATCTAGCCAGGACAAAAGTTAGCACAGTGAAGTCAGGTAATTGGAAAAGAGTTTTAAAAGGTGAATTTTACAAAGCATGAATGGATGCAAGGGGAAAGGGGAATATATCAGGTTAATAATGACAGGTCCAAAATTACAACTCTTAAGATAAAGGGACAAGGACAGAAACTGGATATAAAGCCTAGAAATAAAGAATTGTGCTGAGAGAATCACAACAGAAAAATATAGCTAGCCTACTTGATCTTAAGGAGAAGGAATAAATTCCAATGACCTGATCTTAGTCATCATCTTCCCTCATCGGTTCATTTACTAAAGCTACACATTGGCCAAACAAACCAAAAAATAGAGACAAGGCAACCTGTTGATGCAGCCCATTAAGATCAAATTCTCAAGCCACAAAACAAATAGAAGAAAGATTGTGAGATTAAAACGGAAGAGACATTTGAAACTATCCTTTACCCTCTGAATCCATTCTTGTCTTTTACATTTGGAAACAAGCAGGACAGGGCAAATAGTGCCCAAAAATGAGGAAATTGAGCACCCTAGAGTAATTAATATGGGTATCTTTGGAGAATAAACCTAAAAATGTTAGCCATGTACAGTGGATTTATTATGAATGAGATAGAGGAGAAAATGAAAGTTAATCAGAATGAAACATCATTCTCATAACCCTAATCCCCATTTTTATATTCCATTGGTCTGTGTGTCTGCTTTTGTTCCAGGACCATTCTATTTTGATAATTATAGCTTTGTACTATAGGGGTCTGATAACCACATTTTCTTCTTTTGTGTCAGGTTTGCTTTAGCTAGTCAGGGTCTTCTGTGGTTCTATATGAATTTCAGTAATATTTGTTCTATTTATTTGAAGAATTCCAATGAAACTTTGTTAGAGATTGCATTGTGCCGGGGACCAGCCTCCGGCAAAACGTCTTGCCAGGGGTTCCTGAAAGGATGAGACGGCCTAGGCGAAAACGAAAGATCTGAAACTTAGGGGCTGAGGGGAAGGGGATGAGGTAGAATGAGGAGACACTGACACTTGGTGAGGTGCTAGTATCTTCTGCCGAGAGACTCAGCAGGTCTTTTTTTATTTATTATTAGTAATAATAATAAGGAAATACATTATTATGTGTAAAGCAAAAACAATTAGTATATTATGTTTCCCATAGACTACTGGCCCCTACAGGTCTCAGCTAGACGGCAGCTTTCAAGGTTAATAGATAATAAACCAGACCTAACATTAAAGCTACTTATTTTTTTATTTAGACAATTATTTAAAACAGTGAATAACCACCAGTGCATCCCTATCAGCTAAAGCCTAAGCATCAAAGGACTCTTCTATTCACATGACCTTCAGCCGGAGACCAGCTGCTGCTTAGTTATCAGAACTTTTTCTACCTAGAAATTTTTTAACTCAAATAGCTTCATATTAAAAACTTTCCCAAGAAACTTTAAGAGAAAACAAAATAGAAGGACCTACTATGATTATTGTATTGTAATGCTTGTCAGGCATGTTCAATAACTTGTCTCCCATTGTCAAGTGAGCCAAACAGCCCAACAACTAATCTCTAAACAAACAATTTTTCGTGCTGTTTACTTACAGTATGCTGATACATATAATTTATTGCCTAATATACTTTTTGATAAATTTTTCTCTATGTCCATGAACAAAAAGCAAAGGGATGTCAGATCTTCAGCCCCACGGTGTGAGGCCCTTTCTCTTAGCTGCTTGTCAGTATCCTATCTGGCTGGGGCAACAAGACCTCCTGCAGCATCTCCCCCTTTTTTGTTTTTGACCATTATTTTTATGGCGATGAAGATTGAATATATGGATGTTGGAATGCAGTCTCAGATGAAAATTTTACCGGGTTTTAGTGTGAAAGAAAATCAGTCCCTCCAGGTATTGTCCATTGTAGAAAGCAAAAGTCCTCCATTTCTGGAAAAACAGCTCATTAGTCCAAGCAAAAAAATTTAGAGACATTAGCCAAAACAAGACAGCAAATATGTCAAAATCTCAGAAAAAAAAAATTTTGAAATGGTTCAATTTATGTAAAATACAAATTTTCCCAACCTTGATCCCAAACTTTATTAGTATAGTAAAAGTTTGTAAACTAAATTTACTTTTAAACCATATTACCTATTTTTGCATACAATCACAGGGCAGAATAACTAAACAGTAATTTCAGCTGGTTTTGTTGGAACACTCCATATATGATTAGAGCAAACTGTCCAGTCCATGTAGGCTTCAGGAACAAAGTTGGTCTCATCAGACTCCACCTGGGCTTTCCTCTCCATGAGGGTACCAGGGACTTTTCGTTGGCTGGGTTGTCCAGTCCTGCCAATGGAGGCAAGCTTCCTCACCTTCTCTGGAGGTTTCTGGAACCCTACAAACAAAGCAAACAGGTTCTCCTCTTTTTGGTTCAGCTCTGTTTTAACTTTTTGGAAGAACTCCACACAAAGCCACACAATTAAACTCATGTCCAAATTTGTTTGTTTAAACAGACAAAATCCCTATGGAAGTTATGTAAAAATAGACTCTGAGATAAGTAGTAAAAGATTACTACTACTATTTTTATGCTGTGTTGGTATCAAGGGGAGAGAAAATGCAAACACAAGTTAGCTTTTCTGAAAAAATAATTGCAAACTTGCTGCAGATCCTGATCACCAAAACAAGAAAACTTTGTGGATTCAGAACAAAATGCAAAAAAAAAAAAAATTACCAGTATTATGTCAAAGAAAACTTAGTAAATATCAGGTGCATTTCCAGGTCTATTCAGTCCTTAGTAGGAAAGTTTTACTCTCAACAGTTTCATCAATAGGAATCCATTGAGGTCTTTTTTTTTCCCTATTTTTCCAGAAACAATTTCTGTAATAACAATCAGTAAACAATAAATAATCAATAATCAATAAACAATGGAAATATACAATATTACAAGGTGACAATCACCACTGACAATTTGCATACATATTAGGTACTGAAAGGTATTATACACATTTTAGAAAACCAGTGTTAATATTTCTGTACATGCCAAAGTTTTATTATTTTTCCCAAATGACAATGCTTCCTTTTCAGTTTTACTACACTAGGTAAGCCAAATAGAACAAATTCATCTAACGCCTTTCCCAGGAGGAAAGGGAGAAACTTTGTGGAGTGTCTCAGGAGCTCTACTGAGGTTCCACAAAATTTCCTTGCATCAGCCAAGGCGCCCGAACAGGGACTTGAAAGGTAAGATTTCTTTCCTGTGCGGGGATGGCTAGGATCTGCTCCATAGGGTAGGGCGCATACCCGCCTGTAGAGAAAGCAGGTTTGAGGGAAGCAGTAAGTCAGAACCGTAATAAGGCCAGTGAGTATCTTATTACGTGATAAGGCGAGTGAGTGTCTTATCGTTGAGAAGCATTGGGCCATATTGAGTCTAAGGAAAGAGGACTCTTTATTGATATAAGTATACTTGTTAAGAGAGGCCTTAAGGCCTCTCATGCGCAATTGGCTAGTTTCCTAAATTTTGTTGAGATGTGTTGTTCTTGGTTTCCAAAAGACAAAAAAAAATCATGGCTGTCTGCATGCCTAAAGGACATCAAAGAGGACTCAGCTGACAGCCCCGTATTAACAAAACAGTATTAGAAAAAGTGATCAGGATTCTTGGAATAGTAAAATTGTTTTTCAAAAGCTAAAAGTTGATTCTAGAGCCAATAGTGACCTCTTTACAAAGGCATCGGCTCCCAATTATGAGACCATTCCAAAATCCAGCCCAAATTTCCAGCCCTGACATGGCTAAAATTGTTGAGATAAAAATAAAAACTCAAAAACAAGTAAGAAATAATGTGTCATAATCTTAAATAAAAGAAAAAATGCTCCAATCTTTTCCTGTTAATTATTTGGGGAGGAGGCTAGGTTCCCCCTGGTGGAGTTTTGCCATTTGTTTCTTTTAAAATAAATAAATAAATAAATAAATAAGGCATTTCTAAATAATAGTATTCAAAGTTCATTCACAATTGGTAAAGTAATAAAAAATGGTTAAATATGACTATGTAAAATTATATGACTATAATATAACTAAAAGGTTTTTATTAAAATAGTATAAACCCACTTCAGTGGGCTCGTGGAGGCTGTCCTTGATCTCAACAAGCAGCTGCCTGGACTTTTTCTCCAGTGTTGAGATCACTGGCAGGTCTCTACTGCCTTCCTGCTGTGGGGGACTAAACTTTGCTATTGTCCACCTTAAAAAATTATTTTGGTTCATTCTACAAAAATAATTCTATTTCCCTGTGTTTCTCTGATTTTAAAGTCTAAATTGTCTTAGGCAAAAACTGTTGAGTTACTTTTGACTTGTTAACAAGCTATACAAAATACTTATTGGTTGAATAAAAGCTTTTAAATTTACTTATTAAAACTGTAAAAGGTTAAGTTTCTTGTTAAAACTACATGGTAAAATATAAAGTGGTAATATAGACATTTTTGAGCTAAAATCTAAACCTCAGTATCTTCACACATATTGGTAAAATAACTATATTTTAAAATATATACACATGGCCAAAAATTTATATGTATATCAAGAAATCTCTGTGTCTGTTTGTGTCTGCTTTTGTGTTTTTGTTTTGTTTTGTTTTTTACCTCCGGAGGACTAATAATAAATGGCGCCTATATAAATTCTCATAAAAACAAATTTTGACATCATCTTCCAAAATTTTTAATATGCAAAAACTAGTTCAAATTTTATAATATAATTCAAAACATATATGCCTAAAAGTTATGTTAAATATTAATAATCTACTATGTGTAAATGTATCTTTAAAGTATTTTTCTTTCCTTGACTAAAAACATATATATATATATGCATTTATGTATGTATATGTAAAAATTTTTTTTTTGTCATATTAACTTTACCAAGTGCAACTAAGTTATACTGTTTTTAAGTCAATTTTAAAAATCTGCAATGTTTAAAGTAACATTTTGGGGTGGTGAACACACAAAGCACCTCCTTATGTTCTGGACTACTAAAAGAAAACCACCATCAAAATTTGTTGAAAGTTTCAGTGATGTCTAAAAAAAAAAAAAAAAAAATTGATGACTGATGGTTAATTAAAATAAAAGGTAAGAAAAAGTAGTTTTGTCTTAAAATTAAAATGTCTGGTTGTACCAGAATGTGGAAAAATAGAAAAAAAAGCTAAAATTGAGGGTATGTAGTAAGTTGTAGAAGGTTTGAGGAAAGTAAATTTTATTTGCCTTGCTTTATAAAACCTACAAATAATGGGTTTGAAGAGAAACAATGATATGTGTTGGAAATTTGGCTGTGTTACATTATTTGATCAATTTATTCATTTGATGGAAAAAGGACTAATTAATACTAAATCTTGCTTTCGTGTGGCCACACAGGCCGTTTCAGTGAAGTTGTCCACACAGGCCATTTCAGTGAAGTTGTCAACACAGGCCATTTCAGTGAAGTTGTCAACATTGTGGTGCTGGACTAAACCGGTGCCTTCATGGAAATTTTGTGTTGTTGTTTCTGTTGTTTTTCTGATGCTTATGGCAAAGCTTCCTAAAAATCTAAATTCAATTTCAAATCTGGTAGCCTGTCATTTGGCTGATGCAAGGAAATTTTGTGGAACCTCAGTAGAGCTCCTGAGACACTCCACAAAGTTTCTCCCTTTCCTCCTGGGAAAGGCGTTAGATGAATTTGTTCTATTTGGCTTACCTAGTGTAGTAAAACTGAAAAGGAAGCATTGTCATTTGGGAAAAATAATAAAACTTTGGCATGTACAGAAATATTAACACTGGTTTTCTAAAATGTGTATAATATCTTTCAGTACCTAATATGTATGCAAATTGTCAGTGGTGATTGTCACCTTGTAATATTGTATATTTCCATTGTTTATTGATTATTGATTATTTATTGTTTACTGATTGTTATTACAGAAATTGTTTCTGGAAAAATAGGGAAAAAAAAAGACCTCAATGGATTCCTATTGATGAAACTGTTGAGAGTAAAACTTTCCTACTAAGGACTGAATAGACCTGGAAATGCACCTGATATTTACTAAGTTTTCTTTGACATAATACTGGTAATTTTTTTTTTTTTTTGCATTTTGTTCTGAATCCACAAAGTTTTCTTGTTTTGGTGATCAGGATCTGCAGCAAGTTTGCAATTATTTTTTCAGAAAAGCTAACTTGTGTTTGCATTTTCTCTCCCCTTGATACCAACACAGCATAAAAATAGTAGTAGTAATCTTTTACTACTTATCTCAGAGTCTATTTTTACATAACTTCCATAGGGATTTTGTCTGTTTAAACAAACAAATTTGGACATGAGTTTAATTGTGTGGCTTTGTGTGGAGTTCTTCCAAAAAGTTAAAACAGAGCTGAACCAAAAAGAGGAGAACCTGTTTGCTTTGTTTGTAGGGTTCCAGAAACCTCCAGAGAAGGTGAGGAAGCTTGCCTCCATTGGCAGGACTGGACAACCCAGCCAACGAAAAGTCCCTGGTACCCTCATGGAGAGGAAAGCCCAGGTGGAGTCTGATGAGACCAACTTTGTTCCTGAAGCCTACATGGACTGGACAGTTTGCTCTAATCATATATGGAGTGTTCCAACAAAACCAGCTGAAATTACTGTTTAGTTATTCTGCCCTGTGATTGTATGCAAAAATAGGTAATATGGTTTAAAAGTAAATTTAGTTTACAAACTTTTACTATACTAATAAAGTTTGGGATCAAGGTTGGGAAAATTTGTATTTTACATAAATTGAACCATTTCAAAATTTTTTTTTTCTGAGATTTTGACATATTTGCTGTCTTGTTTTGGCTAATGTCTCTAAATTTTTTTGCTTGGACTAATGAGCTGTTTTTCCAGAAATGGAGGACTTTTGCTTTCTACAATGGACAATACCTGGAGGGACTGATTTTCTTTCACACTAAAACCCGGTAAAATTTTCATCTGAGACTGCATTCCAACATCCATATATTCAATCTTCATCGCCATAAAAATAATGGTCAAAAACAAAAAAGGGGGAGATGCTGCAGGAGGTCTTGTTGCCCCAGCCAGATAGGATACTGACAAGCAGCTAAGAGAAAGGGCCTCACACCGTGGGGCTGAAGATCTGACATCCCTTTGCTTTTTGTTCATGGACATAGAGAAAAATTTATCAAAAAGTATATTAGGCAATAAATTATATGTATCAGCATACTGTAAGTAAACAGCACGAAAAATTGTTTGTTTAGAAATTAGTTGTTGGGCTGTTTGGCTCACTTGACAATGGGAGACAAGTTATTGAACATGCCTGACAAGCATTACAATACAATAATTATAGTAGGTCCTTTTATTTTGTTTTTTTTTAAAGTTTTTTGGGAAAGTTTTTAATATGAAGCTATTTGAGTTAAAAAATTTCTAGGTAGAAAAAGTTCTGATAACTAAGCAGCAGTTGGTCTCCGGCTGAAGGTCATGTGAATAGAAGAGTTTTTTGATGCTTAGGCTTTAGCTGATAGGGATGCACTGGTGGTTATTCACTGTTTTAAATAATTGTCTAAATAAAAAAATAAGTAGTTTTAATGTTAGGTCTGGTTTATTATTTATTAACCTTGAAAGCTGCCGTTTAGCTGAGACCTGTAGGGGCCAGTAGTCTATGGGAAACATACTAATTGTTTTTGCTTTACACATAATAATGTATTTTTTTATTATTATTACTAATAATAAATAAAAAAAGACCTGCTGAGTCTCTCGGCAGAAGATACTAGCACCTCACCAAGTGTCAGTGTCTCCTGATTCTACCTCATCCCCTTCCCCTCAGCCCTTAAGTTTCAGCCCTTTCGTTTTCGCCTAGGCCGTCTCATCCTTTCAGGAACCCCTGGCAAGACGTTTTGCCGGAGGCTGGTCCCCGGCAGCATTGACTCTGCATATTGCTTTGGGAAGGATGGTCATTTTGTAATGTTAATTCTTCCAATCCATGAGGGTGCTATCTTTCCATTTCTAGGAATCTTCTGTTTCTTCTAAGTATGTCACAGTTTTCATTTTATAGATCCATCACCTCATTTGTCAAGTTTACTCTTAGATATTTAATTCTTCTTGATGTAAATAAAATTGGGATTGCTTCCTTAATTTCTTCCTCCTTAGGCTCATTGTTTGCATATAGGAAGGCAACTGATGCTTGTGTATTGATTGCATATCCTGCCACTTTGCTGAATTGATTTATTGTTTCAGTTAGTTTTTGAATGGAATCTTTAGGGTTCTCTATCTGTATTATCATGTCATCTGCAAATAATGACAGCTTTACTTCTTTCTCAATTTCAATTCCTTTTATATTCTTTTGCCTAATTACACTAGATGGGATTTACATTACAAGTAGTAGTGGTGAAAATGGACATCCTTTTCTTGTACCAGATATTAGAGGAAAAGTTTTTAGTTTCTCATCATTGAGAATGGTGTTAGCTATAAATTTGTGGGTCCACTCTTTGAACCATGCTCTCCACTATAGTGGATATCTCTTTCCCTACTCTTCTTTTACCCAGAGATTAATTTTTTAAAATGTATTCTTTTTTTAAGATTTATTTATTTATTTATACAATACTGGGTGCAGTCAGAAGCGTGGGAGGGTGAGAGAATTCACCAGAGCCAGAGTGTGGAGCAGAACAGGCAGATGGACCGAAGTACACTGCTGAAGGGAGCAGCAGGAACAGCAGGAGAGGTCTTCACGCCATGTGGAACCCTCGCCAGTGGCTAGGGATAGAACCAGCACTGTGGAGGCCACAGGCAGCTCAACCATTCCGCCACCAGGGGAGGTCCTCCAGAGATTATTTTAATTCTTGTCTCTTCAGGCATATTTGGTTAATGTTAGTCCCTGGTGATCATGAGGTAATCTGGTTTCACCCCATATCATAAGAACTTCTGAGTTCAGTGTTATCTGCCCTCATCCATTCTCCCCAGAGAAAAGCAGGGAATTTCCTGTGATGCCATCTACCTGGAGTGTCCTTCATGATCCATGTCCTTTAATTTTTTAAAGCCTTATTTTTATTTTTTTAAAGATTTATTTATGCATACAAGAGCTGGAGTACAGGCCAGGGATGCAGGGGCGTTAGAGGATTCACCAGAGACAGAGTGGGGCACAGAACAGGCGACGGACTAAAATACACTGCTGAGGTCTGCTGTGCCATGTTTATTGCTCCCTGGACAGCCAAGGATCGAACTCGTGCTACAGAGGCTGCAGATTGCTTCATAGTGCGGTGTTTAACCCCTTATACCAACAGGGAGGCCCCCCATGTCCTTTATTTTTTTTTAAATAATAAATTTTATTTTTATATTCCCCATACAATTGCAGCCCCCCCCATTCTGACCGCAATCCCTCCCCTCCCGCCCCCGCCCCCCTAAAAGTGTCTCTGGTTCATAGTTTTTTGTTGATTTTGATTTTCACTTTCTTATAGTTATTCATTTTCCTGGTCCCTTATTTAAGTTTTCTATATCCCTGCTATGAGTGAGACCATCCGGTATTTTTCTTTTTCTTTTTGGCTTATTTCGCTGAGCATGATCCCTTCCAGTGCAAACTGGTCCAACCACTGTGGAGAGCTGTGTGGAGATTTCTGGACCTACTAAACATAGAGCTTCCATATGATCCAGCAATTCCACTCCTAGGTATTTACCCAAAGGACACAGAAACATCAATTCCAAAGAACACCTGCACCCCTATGTTTATAGCAGCACTGTTTACAATAGCTAAGCTTTGGAAACAACCCAAATGCCCAAAAATAGATGAGTGGATCAAGAAGATGTGGTACATATATACCATGGAATATTACTCAGCATTCAAAAAAGATAAACACATGCAATTTGCAGCAACATGGATGGCCCCCATGTCCTTTAAAGGGGAACATTTGGTCACTGTGAAGGCATGCATCGAGACAAGAGTATGTGAAAAGATACAGAGAAAAGAGAATAATCTACAAATCAATGAAAGAAACCTGGAACTAATCATTCCCTCACAGTCCTTTAAGGAGACAACCTGTCAACACCTTAATTTTGAACATCTAGTTCCAGAACCTGAGACAATGATTTCTGTTGTTTCAGCTACTTAGATGATGGTACATATTTATAGCAAATAGTATATAAACCATTCTCTCAAATGGGAAATAATGTGCTTTGTTAGGTTGTTTCTTTATCTATTCATCTTATTTTCCAGGAAGAAAAAAAGAAATTTTGATATCCAATCTCGATGTATGTCTCAGACAGTGTCAGCAACACAATATTCATTAGGGACTTAAGTCCCCCACTTTCACAAATGGATGGGCCAACCAGAAAAAAAAAAGTAAATAAGGAAATGATCGCCTTTAATTAGAAATTGGTCAACATGGGCTTCAAATTCTACTAAGCTATAGGGACTAAAGAAATATTGTATTGGAACAAAAACATACATGCAGATCAATATAATAGCATTGAGTACCCCTCAAATGCCCCACTATGAACATCTGTGAACATTTACTCTATGACAAGGAGCCAAGAGTATGCACTGCAGAAAGGAAGTCTCTTCATCAAATGATGTTGGGAAAACTGGACAACCACAGACAAAAGCTTGAAATTAGTTCACAATTTCACACATTTCACAAAAATTAACTCAAAATGGACTAAAGACAAGGATATAAGAACTGAAACTATAAAATACAGTAAACAAAAAAAAAATAACTAAAACTCTTCACAGCATTGTCTTCAGAGGTGTCTTTGGTAATTAAATGCAAAAAGACTCAAAGGCAAATATGAATAAACAAGATTATGTCAAACTAAAAAGCTTCTGCACAGCAAAACCAAAAGTAAAACAAAAGAAAGAAAAGATTTACACATAACACAGCTGACAAAGGATTGATACTCCAAAATATCTAAAGAATTCATGCAACTTAGCCAAAAAAATGGACAGAAGAGCTAAATAGTTCTCAAAAGAGACTTACAGATGACCAATAGACACATGAAAAAAATGATTTATCATTTCTTATTGTTAGGGTAATGCAAATCAAAACAACAACGAGATACCATCTGATACCCATAAGAATGGCCTAGATCAAAATGAGAAGCAATTATAATAGCTTATAGCCCTAATTATAGCCCTAATTATAACAGCTATAGTAGCAGCCTGAGTGTCCAAGGACAGATGAATGGATTAGGAATATGTGAGATATATACATAACAGAATACTACTCATCTATAAAGAAAAAAATGAACCCTTGCCATTTGCAACAACATGGATGGCACTGGAGAGGATAATGCTAAGTAAAATAAGTGAGAACATGAAAGAGAAATACCAAATAGTCTCAATTTTATGTGGAATATGGAGAAACATAAAAGGTCCATAAAAACCAAACCAATAGTAAACTGTTAACATCTAGCTGCAAAACTGAAACAAGAGGGCCAAGGTGGTATGGTGACAGTAGGGGAGGCAAAGGGCCCAAAGGAACATAGTAGAGGGTGATTGGGGCACTGGTGATAGGTAGGATATGAAACTAAACACTTGTAGCGATTTAAGCCTATAACCCCCAAAGCAGATACAATGATGCAAATCTACTTTACCTCAATAAATTTAATGTAGTGTGGAAAAAGCATGGGTGGGGGTATGAACATTTAATGAATTTGTGTATCATGCTTATCAGGAAAAAAATTCTGGTGTTTTCACAGTTCTTTGTCTAAGAACAGGTCACATGGATTCTGCCCAAAGATGTGAACCCACTGCATGGGGTCAAAGATTCTACTGCCCTCGCACAGCCATGGCAGACACCCAAATGAGGGCAAGACTATGAGCAATCTGCAGCAAGTAGAATTCCTGTCTGAGAGACAGATGCTATATTTGTACTTCTAATAATTATTTGAAAGAAGTATTATTCCTTAGGAATTAAGGCTAAAGATTAGTATAATCTTCGACTATAATTAATCCATATATAACTACTTCTCTCTTTTCAAAAGTGATAAACCTCCCTTCTAAGTGAAAGAAAACTAAACTCAGTCAGTGTGTATAACCAAATCAAGGTAGGACAAAAAAGTTTCAGAGTTTGAACATCAGTAATGAACACCAACAATTACAAGTGTTCTTCACAATATAAGTGTCACTTAGAGATCTTCGTAAAGGTCACTAACTGTCTGCATGCTCTCTTCATTGCCACCTTCATTTCTTGATTCCTGAATGTGTAAATGAGAGGATTAAGGAAAGGAGTGAGAACAGCATCAAAGATGCCCAGAAACTTATCTAGGTGTATAGAGGGAGATGGCCATGCATAGAAAAATATCAGTGGACCAAAGAACAAGACTACCACCATGATGTGAGCTGAAAGTGTGGACAGAGCCTTGGATGAACCACCTGAAGAGTGTTTCTGAACAGTGAGAATGATGACCACATAAGAAATGAGCAGTATGATGAAGGAGCCAATAGAGATGAATCCACTGTTTGCTGTGACCATGAGCTCTAGTCTATAGGTGTCTGTGCAGGCAAGTTTGATGAGCCGAGGAAGGTCACAGTAAAAACTGTCCAGCTCATTGGGACCACAGAAAGGTAAGTTTATCACAAAAACCAACTGAGTCATGGAGTGGATAAAGCCAACCATCCAGGCAGTCACAAAAAAGAAGATGCACATTCGTGGGTTCATGATGGTCAGGTAGTGGAGGGGCTTACATATGGCCACATATCTGTCAAAGGCCATGGCAATGAGTAGTACCATCTCCACACCACCTATGACGTGGATGAAGAATATCTGAGTAATGCAGCCACTAAAGGTGATGACTTTACGCTTCCTGAAAAGGTCATAAATCATCTTGGGAGAAGTGACAGAAGAAACCCCCAGGTCAATGAAGGAGAGGTTGGCCAACAGAAAGTACATGGGCGAGTGTAAGTGATGGTCATAAATCACAGTGAACATAATGAGGGAGTTTCCCATCATGCTTGCCACATAAAGCATGGAGGAGAATACAAAGAGGAGAAGTTGGATCTCCCAGGAATTGGTGAGTCCCAGGAAAACAAATTCTCTCACCGTAGAGTGATTTGCTGTCTCTGTTGAATTTGTTGACATTGCTATCTGAAACACAACAGAAGAAAACATGAATTATGATAATTATATTAATACATTAGTAGAAGTCAAAGTTATGGAATCTTATTTCTACTTTAGCATTGAAACTGACCTAAAAGTTTATGGTTTCTCAAATGAGACCACACAATAATCTGGTGCTGTCATGTGAAGCTTTCTTTATCACCAGTTTGTATCTGCATTTGATACTGTTCTGCTTCCTCCCAGAGTAGCTGTGATGTTCTTCATAAAATACAGATTGTTTAACATGAAAATCAGGAACTCAACTTCTAATAAATTCTTTAAATTTTTGTTTCAAGACTAACATACCCTAGTTCTAGTCACATAAAACTATTCGTTTCTCAACTATCCCATTTTCAAGACTGCTAAACAAACCATTCTCCACCTCTGAAACATAGCGTATTCAAATTTTCTAATTTTTTATGATTTATTTATTTATACAAGAACCGGGGTACAGGCCAGATGTGTGGGAGGATGAGAGGATTCACCAGAGACAGAGCGGGGGAACAGAACAGGCAGACTGACTGAAATACACTGCTGAGGGGAGCAGCGGGCGAGACAGGAGAGGTCTACTACACCATGTGGGTTGCTCCGTGGCCAGCAGGCATGGAACTGGCACCGCATAGGCTGTGAACAGCCTCACAGCACTGCATTCAACCGCCTGTGCCACCAAGGAGGCCCAAATTTTACTAATTTTTACCAGATATGTGAGGTTTTGCTTTATATTTCTAGTAGTTACTATTTCTCATATTTAGTGAATTATGTACAGTTTTAAGTTACTAAGTAGACTGTAAGCTCCTTAAAGACATGAATTATGACCGACTCATATTTGGATTTGCCAAAGTAATAAAAAAATATTCCACAGAGAAGTACAGGTTCATGAACTGTCTCTTAATGGTTTGCATCAGGTTAGGTGCAGAAATTGAGAGTAAATGTTTAGAAACTTCTCTAATAATGTTTCCATCATACTACATCCAAGTGCATGATTTTTTATTTACTAAAGAATCAATTCCTGAACGATTGAGTTGGTTTGGGAGGAAGAGGGCAGAACCTGTTTCTTCACAAAAGATGATTTGAGAAGCACTGCCTTAGACACCTTAGCACATGATCTGAGAATTTGAAAACTATGAAGGGTATCATAGCACAAAGAACACCATTTTATTGAAACCTCTATGCATGGACTTGTCACATTATCTTAAAATTTTAATTCATTTAGGAAAATAATATAGCATTATGGAGAATCTGGTCTGTGGACTCAGAAACCAAAATGTATACAGTGGTTAAGCCACTGACAAGTTGATATTGGTCTTGAACCTCAGGGAGATTTTCTCTGTGAAATTGCTGTTAATAACACTGACATCTCAAAGTAAATTGTAGGGATAAATAACATTTTGAAGTCATATATCCAGTATGTTGAGAATCAAAATGCAAGTGCTCATTATTAATTTTACATGTCTTTCTTTCACTTGTCCATAATTGTGCTCAATGCAAGGTAAATGATTAAATAAAAAATGTGATATATGGCCAAAAGACAGCATCAAAATTACATATATAATAGATAATTTATATACTACAGTAACCATATTAATGTTAAATGAAAACGCAAATGGAAGGAAAGAAATTTGATTCAATTCACCTTAAGTTTTCATATACATGCATACACTCTATGACCTTCATTTTACATTCAAATAATATTGTAATGAAGGCTCTGAAAGGGCAGAGCTGATATCTATGTGATGTAGCAATTCCACTTTTGGATATATGCCCAAAGGATATGAAACAGGGTTTAACAAGATCTGTGCACACTCTTGTTTATCACAGCATTATTCACAATAGGCAAGATATGGAAACCACCCAAACGCCCATCAACAGATAAATGGATAAAAAGCACATGTATGGGGTTGTGTGTATGTGTACACACAATGGACACAAAATGGATTATTCAACTATAAGAAAGGATAGCCTACCATGTGCAACAGCTTGGATGAACCTTGAACACATTGTGCAAAGTGAGATCAATAACACAGAAAAAGACAAGTACTGAATGTTATCACTTATATGTGGAATCAAAAAAGGTCAAACTATAAAGAAAAAAGTAGAGAGTACAGCAATGGTCATTATAGGGAATGGGTATGGGTGGTGTATAACACTGATGGTGTTTAAGGGCACAAGCATAAAATGAGTAGTAAATAGGTCATAGAAATAATGCATAATATAATAAATATAGAAAATAATATCATACTATAATGTTATATAATGTGATAAATAGTGCTTCAATACAATCATGTTACATTAAATATATCAAAGAACATACTACAATATATAAATGTTTCAGAGTTACACTATAAACCTTAAATTTACAAAATGTAACATCAACTTTATCAAATAAAAAATCAATTTTTTTAAAACGTCAGAAGTAGAAAATTCTTTAGAAATAATGCCCTTTGCCCCTCTTTGAATTGGGAATCAGATATTAGGGGAGATGAAGTGACTTGCCAAATATACACCCAAGGCAGATACATCCATAGATTTCTGTCCTGAGAAAAATATACTCCTTCTTGGTATTGTTCCTGGATTCTCAGTTAGGAGAGGATTCTTCCTTTTAGACCTCATTAACCATGGTGACAGACTGAATATTCATATGGTTGTTCTGGCAGGCATTTTTAAAGAAACTATGCTTAAGTAGTAATTCTCTGAAAATATTGGTTGCTTTTATCATGGTTCATCAGTCTCTGGAAGAACCATCACAAAACTTAGCTTGGGTAAATCATATGGCTTATAAATGTAAAAATGGGCTTTTGAGAATTAACACAGCATAATCAATATGTTAAACAGTAACTCTCATGTGCTTTGATGTTTGCGAACACCTTTAGAGAGCTACATGAATTATGTCCATAATGTATACTTAATATACATCTCTAAAATAAATGTTCTCTTCCATGCAGGGCTGTTAGTTTAAATTAATTAAAAGGTAACTTATAAGGTATGATTTTTGTTGAATTTCTGGGACTTATTCTTTTAAATTCTGTAATTATAGACAAATTATGGTCTTAGATCTCCAGGTGTCTTACAAGTACTAAGACTCTTGGGAGAGTATCTCAGAAAACCCTTATCAGGTATGTAGAGAGAGCTGTAAATTTGTCTGCCTTTCTGCTCTCTACTTACTAACTAGGTAAGAACTGGGAATAATAGGAAAAGTTAAAGCATGATGAGATACAAATATGAAACTTAAATGTACAAAGAAGGTTAAGAATATTTAGCCATTCAAATAAATATCAAAGAATATAAAAACTTGACAAGTTTGAGTCAATACAATTTTAAAGTCACTTGAGATAGAATCAGAATACAAATCTGAGACCCAAGCAAATATAGAGTGTTTCTAGATGAAGACATAGCATATGGAGTTGTTTTTTACCTAGAAGTCATCAGATAACCAGAGGGAATAACTTCCAAGTGATAGTGTTCTGCAGTCATTTCTTATAGATCGACTGACTATACTTTGAAATAACTTTTCTTAAACATATTCATTTTACCCACAATTTTTAAACTATAAGATATCTGTGATATGAAAGACAAAGTAGGACCAACTCTTTGCTTTCTGTTCTGATTAACTTTATGTCTTGACCCACATAGAATTCATTAATTCTCCAAACAAGTCCCTGGACACCTAATCCTGTGTAGACAAAGGAAACATTGGTAGCTGAGGTCTCCAAAAAAAGTAGCCTATAATAAAAATACTAATCTAAATCATCATCCATGTAAAATTTCTTCCTCAATTTAAAAACTAAGTTTAACATCTCCCTCAGCTCAAAATTTTTGTTATCATTTTTTGTAATTTTTCAATTTTACTATTCAAACTTTTGGCAGTTTTATCTTTTAAATTGTTACAAATCTTTACAGCCAAGTAAAATCCTGTCTCCTCTAATTAAATACCAACTCTACTTTTAATTTTTATCACTATGAGCAATATAAAAAAATCCGTATTTTTCCAAATCATCTTTTATGTGCTTAAATGCAGCAAATTAAATCACTCCTTAGCTTTCTGTTTGCAGCTTACCCTTTGTGTTTTCTCTCCGCTTTTCTTTCTACTCATTCTCGTCCATCCAAAAAACAAATGTCATGTAACAACCTTTTCTAAGTCTTTTTTCGTTATACTTTCAGCTTAGAGATTAAAAATAATACAAATTGCTCTAATTCTAAACCACGTAAGAGATCAGGAAAACTAGTTCAATGTCCTGTAAGTTTATCTATTATTTTGTTTTTTAGATTTTCCACATTGCTTTCTAAATGACAATCTATTGGAATTTCTTCAGCTTTGTATTTGTTTGGCCTTTATCTTTATTATCTCTATTGAGGTGTCTGTGAAACATCATGTACATTTTACAAGTTCATAATAAATTTGCTTCCATTTCCACAGAAGATCAGTTTATATCCATCTCTCTTGAAAAATTAATGTTGAGAAAAAATATAAATTACCCTTTTTTTACATCTTTATGTGTTGACAATTTTCCCACCTGTTTATCAAGTGACAGAGGGTGAGAATCATTCATTTGGTCAACAGCATAATTGCAACTTAAGCTGATTCCAAAAAAATTAAAAGCTTCTGACATTTTCTTATGTTTTCACATTACCCTGGGAAAAATGTAATTATAGCTAACAAAATATCAATCAATTTTTTTCATTACTATTCTCATATACTATCTAACTCCTTATTGTGGACGCTATCTCTTTTATTTAGGATAACACTCATGAACTTGAAGATATAATTCATTCGTGGCAGTTACAGAAAACAAGATCATGTTTGAAACTGAAGCTACTATTTGCATTAATTTTATTTCCATCTTTCCCTCTTACTTGTATAAAGAGAACAGCATCTTCAGTGAGTCTGATATTTTCCTGTGTTCTCTAGCACAAAGCATCATATAAAATCCTTCCATATGAAGAAATGAAGCTAATTACAACTCAAGAGGACAGAGACCAGCTGATTCTGCATAAACATGATAGTATAGAATTTGCTCATAGGTCTAGGGACCTTGCCCCCAGAGAGCTATTTTACTTGACCAGAGCAATCAAAGAATCAGAAAACTCATAATAAGACACTAGAGAGGATAAGGTGGAATATTTTTGTTTACTATATTTGTACTATTCTGTTGGAAATTTTGTAAATGTTGGTAATTAACAGTTGAATTAAATATTGATTCAAAAAATAAATCTAATAATTTTGATCAGCTCTTAAAAGTTTATGTGCTTAATTTCTTAATATAGCTTAAATAGTAGGAGAATGTACTGAAGACTTAATTGTATAATCATAGACTCAGTAATTATAGATATGTACAAAGATTAGCCATACAGAAGTTAATTCCAATGTGTAGAAACATATCAATTTATGATTAGTTAAAGAAATTATGATATATCCATACAAATTCATATAAAGTCTGTGAGTAAAACCATTTGGTAAGTTTCACTTTCTATTTCACTTGGCATACTAACCCCAAGATCCATCTATTCTGTCCAAAAAGGCACTATTTCATCTTTTTTAGTCACTGAGTACTATTCCATTGAGTATTTCACAATTTCTTTATCCAGTCACCTGTCTCAAGTCATGTAGGTTGCTTCCATAGCTTGGCTACTGTGAGTAATGCTGTTATGAACAGAGATGTGCATAAATCATTTCATATTGGCATATTCATATTCTTTGGGCAAATACCTAGCAATGGTATTGCTGGATCACATAGCATTTCCATTTTTAGTGTTTCCATAAAAGCTGCATCAGTTTAAGTTCCCTCCTGCAGCAGATGAATGTTCCCTTTTTTCTCTACATCCGCACCAACACTTTGACAGGTGTGAGGTGGTAGTTTTGATTTGCATTTCCCTGATATTAAGTGATGGTGAGCATTTTTTCATGTAAGGCATCCATTTTAATCCTGAGGTTTTAAGACATCTTCTGCCTTTAATTGGTTTCATGTCTCTATTTTTGTCTTCATTGGAATGGTCTCTCTTTTTGGCAAACTTCTTTCCAGTTGTCCCACCAACATTTCAAATGTTCTTGTCATTTCATCTGACACATCAAGTTTCACTGTTTCATCTTCAACCTCTTTTTCTTATTGTTAATGAAAAATACAAAGAGGTATACAGAATGGACAATTTTAAGTATACATATACATTATGAAATGTATATTATAAACATGTATTTACAGTACTTTTAAGTATTTATGATAATTAAAATTTTAAGTATTTATGATATATGGGACTGTAATGAATGTAAACCATTTACTTGTTCATTGGTACTTTGGGCACGTGAGAGTGATGATAAACGGATCAGTTTTAAGTGAGGGGAAGTTCATGTCAGTGATGTATATAAAGATATCAACTCTACTGCCATGGCCACTTTCATTGCCAATTAAGCAGTCCTAGGATGAAGGGGAGAAGGACGAGAAGAGGAGACAGCTGACTCACATTGACAAGGGTAGGTTATCTTGGTCCTGTACAGTGAATAACCTCCAATAGACTTACATGACATACTGTCACATTCTGTACTTTCTGAGAAATCTAGCTATATTCATCTCCCCAGAACTCCATATAAATAATTTTATTAAAGTACTCTTTTTTAGACCCTTGAATACACAAACAAACCATTAACCCTGTCCACAAACTACTAAGGTCTATACCATAGGACATTTTTTCTTTCAATGGAAGGAAATGGTCCTATCCTTTAGAGGGGTTCCTGCCGCAGTATTCCTCAGGGCAGTCTCTGAGTAGAGTTCAATGCACTAGCCATTTACTTTCTTATACCAGCATAACATGTGTAACTATTCATAAACCAGGCTATATTTTCTCCTCCATCATTAATTGGTCATAGACTATTTCAGTGTCCAAAAGATAGACATAGTGAAAAGGCAGGGTACCATGGCAGTATGAACCACTTATTCATATAGGCTACTTATGCCTTCTGACTGTCTACAGAGCATTTTTGCTTCAGCCAAAATTCAAAACTGGAAGCATTATGAATTACAAGAATAATTTAAAAACAGGGGCCTCCCCGGTGGCGCAGCGTTTGAGCGCTGGGTTGCGAAGCTGCCCGCGGCCTCGGCGGCGCCGGTTCGATCCCCGGCTGCTCCCCGGCCACCGGAGGAGGGTCCCACATGGTGCGCAGACCTCTCCTGCCGCCCGCTGCTCCCCTCAGCAGTGTACTTCGGTCCTTCTGCCTGTTCTGCTCCCCGCTCTGGCTCTGGTGAATTCTCTCACTCTCCCGCGCTTCTGACTGTATCCAGTGCATGTATAAACAAAACAAGCAAGCAAATAAATAAATAAATAAATAAATAAAAACATGCCTCTATAAAAAAAAAAAAAAAAACGAAAAAAAAAAAAAGAATAATTTAAAAACAGATTGAAGCAACACACTCAAGTATGGTATATATTGCCTCTCACATCCAAAGAAAGACATCATGGATTGGACCTCTTTGTCTGGTGGGCATTGCAAGATGCAGGAACTTTAGAAAAGATACCCTAGTATTCCCCAGACTGCTTGGAAATATCTCTGATATGGAAGATCCCTGAAAATTTTAATGGATTCATCTCATCATTTGCACATATGTTTCTTCCTAAGGGGTCAAAGGAAACTTACCACAACTAGTTCACAAAGTCTGGTTAGCATGGTGGCATTAGAATAATAGACCAACATATCTCATATTATACCAAGTACCCTACCTGACAATCATATGTAAAGGATCAGGAAAACTGTCAAAACTTGGGTTCTGGGGATTTGGAGATGGAGATTAGAACTCATAAACTTTGTTGAGGAATGCTATCAGAGTGAACTGTATTTGAAGGTAGGGAATTAAGCAGGATGTGCAAGAGAAAAAATCAGACAACAGTACATTTACAACAAGGCCTCACAACTTTGCGATGACCTTTCAGTAGTTCCAAGGAGACAGTTAACCAGTTATTAGATGCAAACTAACACAGGAAGTGAGCATAATCTTGGAATGTCAGCTCTTTTTAGACAAGGGAATTTCAGAAAATAAAAGAATGATGAGAAATATCACAGGATAACCTCCCCAACAGTAGGGCAATAAATCTATCCTGAAGCAGGGAACTGAGTAGCAGAACATAGCATATGTGATGGGCATGGCTAAGCCACACGTTCTCCTTTCATAGTTTGAGTTCTTGGAGCAGCAACTTGAGGACTTTACTGAACCCGTTATCTTGAGGAAAGCTAATGGGCTGAATCACAACACCTGCTCTTGAAGTGAGTCATAACCCCAAAACTACAACTAATTTCCTCAGCTGGCCTAGATGGATGGCCTAGGTGGCTCAGCCGATAAGATGACCTAAGCCCCATTCATGAGCATTCCAATTCCCTGTTTTCTTTGCCCTTTTAAGACCATGAATTCTGTACTTGTCCAGTTTCCACTGATATTGGTTCAGGGAATTCTAAAAATCACCCATGTGAATCAACTAGTGCCACACTGAATCCTCCCTACTTTCTGGTGTAACAGCAGGCTTATTTCTTCCTAATGCCAGGTGATTCACCTTCTTTCCCATTTGTTCTTGGTGTACGAAGAAGCCTGAGTTTCCTGTACAATATCTATAGACCAAAATTTAATGGGACTCTAGCTGTGATCCTGAGGAAAATTTTTTCCTTATTATTAAGAAAGCACGTAATTATCAAAGTTTCATGGGTGAGAAGCTCAAATTCCCCACTTACACCTTGAATAATAGGACCCAACACCAAAAAACGTGTGTGTGTGTGTGTGTGTGTGTGTGTGTATGTGAAGGATGCACAAGTGTAGAATATGTGTGTGTATATATATATAAAATGCATATGATATATATCCCAAACTTGTATATTCCAAGCACGTGTGTGTATATGTATATATGCATATATATGTATATATATAGAATGACCAACTTAATCACTTGCAGAGAGTCATTCTTTAGACCAATAAAATCTGGGTTATATGTGATAGGACCAGTAGATCCAATGGTCATATACAAGCCCCCACAACTCCATCTTTAATGTGAATTCATAGTTTGATGTGATGTGATGTTTTATGGCATCAGATGGTTGTATATTAATTCTGTAATCCTAAGACATGGTCCAAAATTGAAAGATATTTGTTGTGGTGATCCCATGGGTGCTTTTTATCTATTATCCTCTCACTATCAATTTTCAAATACCACCAGATACTCTAGGTAGTGTGGGCCAGTAGACACTCATGTGCACAAAGTCTAGAACTACTCAAAAACCCTTTTCCAGATCTGCACTCCACTCAAAGCTGATAGTCTTTCATGTTTTCCAGCACATGGATAAAAGTGGTATTCTTGGTTTAGAATAAATTTCCTGCAGAAATAGGAGAATTTGCCAGGTTTTGTGCTGTTATTAGTGATATAACCTAAGAGGAAAAAGTTTTTCTTCACTTTGAAGAAGATATCCTGGCATGCTCCAGACCAGAAAATACAAAATGTCCACTTTATTAATAAAGGTTTGATTGATTGACAAATATACAATATAGTATATTGTATATTTTTAAAATATACAATGTAATCACTTGCTGTACATATATATCAAATGCATATATTTTATGGAATAATTACCAAAATCAAGAAAATAAGTGCATGACGAGGAGGGCAGATCAACATGGCGGCGAGGAAACGCTGCCAGTTAGATCTCCCATTAAAAAAAAGTTAATAGGGAGGAAAAGCGGCAGGTCCCAGTGAGAACTGGGACACAGAAGATAAATGGACAACTCCAGCAAACTACCCGAAGAAGAAAATTGCCATAAAAGAAGGGAGGAAAGCTCAGAACACTGCTACCCTCCCCCACCCACAAAGTCGGCACTCTCTGACCAACAGAAAGGAGGAAAAAACAAAAAAAAAAACTGAAACAACCAACAAGAACAAACTACGCATCAAGTGGGACTGTGAGTGTAAAGGAAATATTTCAGCCACTACACCCCGTGAACTGGAGCTGTGGAGAACACTGGAGGATTCGCTGCGAAGGTGAGCGAACGGCTTCAGGTGCCATTAGTGAAAAACAAAGACTCCCGAAAACCTACACACAGCCCTAGACAAGCTGCTAAGCTTGTGCAGAAAAGCTGTGTGCTTCAAAAGGATATGCGGATCGCGGCTGCCCAGGTCCCCGCACCAGCGACCTAGGCTTGCAGGGAGAGGCGCGGGGGCCCTCACTGAGTTGAATGTCCCTCACTGAGTAATCAGAAACCAGGCACCTGGACACGGGAGCAGGGTGCAAAAGGTGTCATTTCTGCGGACACTGAACTGGCTACAGCCCATGTCCTGGACCTGAGGGCTTTGGAACTGAGACCCAGGGTACGAAATTTGGGGTGTGGGATCCCCACGACGGTGGGACACAAGGCAGACACAGCACCCCAAAGCCATTGAGGCTTTCCCCACCACTCCCACTCTGTTCCCCTGTCTCACAGGGTAAAAAAACAACTCCCCAAGGGCACTAGGAGAAATCTATGGTGCCACCTAGTGACCAGAAAAAAATCACCAACACCCCATAGACTAGGGACCTTTCTCCAGTAAAGACTGCTTGAAACCGGCAGAAGGCTCCCGGAGGAGTCGATGTGAGCTGGGAAGTTTACCCAAGCCAGGCCCATTCTGACCAGCAGTCAGAGCCCAGAGGGGGAGCGGGGACCCATGGCCGGGGCAGATCCAGCATTCGGGAGAGTGTGCCTATCTCCGAATCACCATTTTAGAATAGGGACCTTTCTTAAATAAAGACTGCTTGAAACTGGCAGAAGGCTCCCAGAGGAGCCAGAGGTGAGCTGGGAAGTTTGCCCACGCCAGGCCCCTTCAGGCCAGCAGTCCGAACCCAGAGGGGGGGCGGGCACCCACGGCTGGGATAGACAAGGCACGGAGGAGGGTGCCTGTCTCCAAAGCGCCATTTTAGAACAGGGACCTTTCTTCAATAAAGGCTTGAATCGGGCAGAAGACTCCCGTGGAGCCAGAGGGAGAAGGTTCCCTGCACAGTCAGAGGTGAGCTGAAGGCCCCCCAAGCCCAGTCCCATCTGGCAGGAAGTCGGAGCCCAGAGGAGGATCCATAGATTTGGAAACCAGAGTGCAGTCCAGCTGCCCCTCCTCCAGGGAAGTCTGTGGGACTTCAAGATGCACATTTGTAACTAAACACAGGAGGAGAGATTCTGTGACAGTGACCATTAACATACTCAAAGTACCACTGCCTCACTAGACTTCTGGCATAACAGTTTTTGACTCATTTGGATTGCCAATTTCTGAAACTCCTGAAAGAACACACCAAAAAGATGCCAGCCAGTACCAGTGGCACAGTGTCCCAACACATAAAGCAAATTAGAAGACAGGCAGCAGGGAAAAGAAAAACTACAAGCAACATAGCAATGCCTCAGAAAAAAGACACACCACAAAAAAAAAAAACCACCCACCAACATGCAACTACAGTGACTTGGAAGAACTTCTGAGCCTTCCAGAAAAAGAATTTAAAATTGCCGTGATTAAAAAACTGATGGAAGTCATTAAGGAAAACAACGCTCAGAAGAATGAAATTGAGTCCTAAAGAGGGAAGTAAAAGAAATGCAGGAGATCAAAGAATTAATAGAGGTGCTAAAGAACTCTGGGAAAAGCAATGAAAGCAGAATAGATGAAATGGAAGAACGAATAAGTACTCTTGAAGACACAGAAATAAAAAGAACCAAAACAGAAAAGGAAAGAGAAGTATGAAGGAAAAAGACCGAAGATAGACTTCGGGAACTATCTGACTCCATGAGGAAAGAAAATACAAGAGTTATAAGAATCCCAGAAGGAGAGGAGAGAGATGTAGGAACAGAGAAAATATTCAAGTAA
Organism: Talpa europaea; assembly: GCF_964194135.1. Lineage (NCBI taxonomy): Eukaryota > Metazoa > Chordata > Mammalia > Eulipotyphla > Talpidae > Talpa > Talpa europaea. Next base: position 58,422,174 of record NC_140075.1, on the reverse strand, counting down.
ATAATTGAAGAGAACTTCCCAAACGTGAAGAAGGAGCTGAAAATTAATATACAAGAAGCAAGAAGAACACCAGCTACACCAAGATTGAAATCATATCAACCATCTTTTCTGACCATGAAGGCATCAAACTAGAAATAAACCATAAAAAGAAGGCAAGGAACTTTCCTACCTCATGGAGATTAAAAACCACACTACTGGAAGACCACTGGACTAATGACGAATTCAAAGAAGAAATTAAAAAATTCTTTGAATTGAACGACAAGGAGGACACCAATATCCTAAATGTATGGGATGCAGCAAAAGCAGTAATAAGAGGAAAATATATAGCAATAGAAGCTCACATCAAGAAACAAGAAAGAACTCAAAGAAACAACCTAATCTTGAAGCTCAAAGATCTAGAAAAAGAACAACAAAAAAACCCCAAAACCAGTAGAAGAAAAGAAATAATAAAAACCAAAGCAGAAATAAATGAAATTGAAACTAAAAAAATAATCCAAAAGATCAATGAAACCAAGAGCTGGTTCTTTGAAAAAATCAATAAAATAGACAAACCCCTAGCCAGGCTCACAAAGGAAAAAAGAGAGAAAGCACAAATAAACAGGATCATCAATGAAAGAGGAGAAATCACAACGGACACAGCAGAAATCAAAAGAATAATCAGTAACTACTATGAACAGTTATATGGAAACAAGTTTAACAATCTAGAGGAGATGGACAAATTCCTACAACTCTACAATCACCCAGAGCTAGATAAAGAAGAAATAGAACACCTAAACAGACCAATTACAATTAGCGAAATTGAAATGGTAATCAAAAACCTCCCCAAAAACAAAAGCCCAGGACCTGATGGATTTACAAATGAATTCTACCAAACATTCAGAGACGAATTAGTGCCTATCCTACACAAACTCTTCCAAAAAATTGAGAAGGAAGGGACAATACCAAACACGTTCTATGAAGCCAACATTACACTAATACCAAAACCGAACAAGGACAACACAAAAAAGGAAAACTACAGGCCAATCTCCCTAATGAACACTGATGCAAAAATCCTCAATAAATTTTTACCCATCAGAATCCAACAATGTATCCATAAGATAATTCACCACGACCAAGTAGGATTCATTCCAGGGACACAAGGATGGTTTAACATCCGAAAATCAATCAACGTTATCCAACACATCAACAAAAAGAAATATAAAAACCATATGATAATATCAATAGATGCTGAGAAAGCTTTCGACAAAGTGCAACACCCATTCATGATAAAAGCCCTTGAAATTCTTGGGATACAAGGAACATACCTCAACATCATAAAGGCCATCTATGACAAGCCAACAGCCAGTATCATTCTCAATGGTGAAAAAATGAAAGCAATTCCATTAAGATCTGGAACAAGACAAGGATGTCACTCTCACCACTGCTTTTCAATATAATACTGGAAGTCCTAGCCAGGGCAATAAGACAAGAGAAAGACATACAAGGAATCCAAATAGGAAAAGAAGAAGTCAAACTATCACTATTTGCAGACGATATGATATTATACATAGAGAATCCCAAAAACTCCACAGAAAAGCTAATTCAACTCATCAATCAGTTCAGTAAAGTGGCAGGATACAAAATCAACACGCAAAAGTCAGTAGCCTTCCTATACACAAACAATAAATCTGAAGAAGAAGAAATCAAAAAAACCATCCCTTTTGTTATTGAAACAAAAAAAATCAAATATTTGGGAATAAATCTAACAAAAGAGGTAAAGGACCTATACAAAGAAAACTATAAAACACTGTTAAAAGAAATAGAAGAAGACACAAAGAAATGGAGAGACATCCCCTGCTCATGGATTGGAAGAATAAACATTATTAAAATGGCCATCCTTCCAAAAGCAATATACAGATTCAATGCTACTCCAATCAAAATTTCAATGTCATTCTTCAAAGAAATAGCACAATTATTGATGAAATTCATATGGAATCACAAAAAAACCCGAATAGCCAAAGCTCTCCTGAAAAAAAAAGAAGGGAATGGAGGCATCACACTCCCAGACTTCAAACTATACTACAAAGCCATAATCATCAAAACTGCATGGTATTGGAACAAGAACAGACATACATACCAATGGAATCGAATAGAAAATCCAGAAATAAACCCACAGATTTATGGTCAACTAATCTTTGACAAAGGAGCAAAGACTATGCATTGGAGCAAAGAAAGTTTGTTCAATAAATGGTGCTGGGAAAACTGGGTCGCTACATGCAAAAGAATGAAGCTTGACCACTACCTCACACCATACACAAAAATCAACTCAAAATGGATTAAAGAACTAGACATAAGACCTGAAACCATAAAATATATAGAAGGAAATATAGGCGAAACACTACGGGATTTGCACGTCAAAGACATCTTTACAGACACATCACCCAAAGCAGTGATAGTGAAGGCAAAGATCAACAGCTGGGACTACATCAAATTAAAGAGCTTCTGCACAGCAAAAGAGACAATAACAAAAACAAAGAGAAACCCCACCAACTGGGAGAACATTTTTGCACCCAACACTAATGATAAAGGACTGATCACAAAAATCTGCAAAGAGCTGATGAGACTCAACAACAACAAAGAAAATAATCCAGTCAAAAAATGGGCAGAAGAGCTAAAAAGAAACTTCTCTGAAGAGGAAATGCAAATGGCCAACAGACATATGAAAAAATGTTCAACATCACTTGTCATCAGGGAACTGCAAATCAAAACTACCATGAGATACCATCTTACACCAGTGAGAATGGCACATATTAAAAAAACTAGCAACAACAAATGCTGGCGAGGGTGTGGAGAAAAAGGAACTCTTCTGCACTGTTGGTGGGAGTGCAAACTGGTCCAACCACTGTGGAAAGCTGTGTGGAGATTTCTGGACCTACTAAACATAGAGCTTCCATATGATCCAGCAATTCCACTCCTAGGTATTTACCCAAAGGACACAGAAACATCAATTCCAAAGAGCACCTGCACCCCTATGTTTATAGCAGCACTGTTTACAATAGCTAAGCTTTGGAAACAACCCAAATGCCCAAAAATAGATGACTGGATCAAGAAGATGTGGTACATATATATCATGGAATATTACTCAGCATTCAAAAAAGATAAACACATGCAATTTGCAGCAACATGGATGGCGCTGGAAGGGATCATGCTCAGCGAAATAAGCCAAAAAGAAAAAAAAAAATACCGGATGGTCTCACTCATAGCAGGAATCTAGAAAACTTAAATAAGGGACCAGAAAAATGAATAACTATAAGAAAGTGAAAATCAAAATCAACAAAAAACTATGAACCAGAGACACTTTTTGGGGGGTGGGGGGCGGGAGGGGAGGGATTGGGGTCAGAATGGGGGGGTTGCAATTGTATGGGGAATATAAAAATAAAATTTATTATTAAAAAAAAAAAGACCTGAAACCATAAAATACATAGAAGGAAATATAGGCGAAACACTGCATGATATGCACATCAAAGACATCTTTACACATACATCACCCAAAGCAGTGACAGTGAAGGCAAAGATCAACAGCTGTGACTACATCAAATTAAAGAGCTTCTGCACAGTAAAAGAGACAATAACAAAAACAGAGAGAAACCCCACCAACTGGGAGAACATTTTTGCACCCAACACTAATGATAAAGGACTGATCACAAAAATCTACAAAGAGCTGATGAGACTCAACAAAAACAAAGAAAATAATCCAGTCAAAAAATGGGCAGAAGAGCTAAAAAGAAACTTCTCTGAAGAGGAAATGCAAATCGCCAACAGGCATATGAAAAAATGTTCAACATCACTTGTCATCAGGGAAATGCAAATCAAAACTACAATGACATACCATCTCACACCAGTGAGAATGGCACATACTAAAAATTCCAGCAACAACAAATGTTGGCGAGGATGTGGAGAAAAAGGAACTCTCCTGCACTGCTGATGGAAGTGCAAACTGGTCCAACCACTATGGAGAGCTGTGTGGAGATTTCTGGACCTTCCAGTAATATAGAGCTTCCATATGATCCAGCCATTCCACTCCTAGGTATTTACCCAAAGGACACAGAAACATCAATTCCAAAGAGCACCTGCACCCCTATGTTTATAGCAGCACTGTTTACAATAGCTAAGCTTTGGAAACAACCCAAATGCCCAAAAATAGATGACTGGATCAAGAAGATGTGGTACATATATACCATGGAATATTACTCAGCATTCAAAAAAGATAAGCACATGCAATTTGCAGCAACATGGATGGAGCTAGAAGGGATCATGCTCAGCGAAATAAGCCAGAAAGAAAAAGAAAAATACCGGATGGTCTCACTCATAGCAGGAATCTAGAAAACTTAAATAAGGGACCAGGAAAAAGAATAACTATAAGAAAGAAAATATCAAAATCAACAAACAACTGTGAACCAGAGACACTCTATGGGGGCTGGGGGGTGGGGAAAGGAGGGCTTGGGGTCAAAATAAGGGGGTTGTAATTGTAAGGGGAATATAAAAAAAATTTAAATTATAAAAAATAAATAAAAAGATTTGTGTTCAAATTGATATACAGAGATATATCTGTACATCTGTATATTTATGATATACAGAGATTTGTTACTTCAAAAAATATTGTAAGCCAACCATATTTCCAGTTTGCTATTATAAATATATTTAGAAATATCAATCTCAAATACTGTGAGTGAAAAAAGACAGGCTTGTGAATTAGAATACATAAGTAACCACACATCCTGAAAATGACTGCTACAACTTTAACCCATAACCAAGAATAAATGAAGCACAACAAATGAGAAAGAAGCTATGAATGCAAATAGACAGGACTTCAACAAATATCCCAATTTTATAGATCAGAACAGTTTGAAAACAGTGGCTTATGCAAGGAAAAAAGTTACTTACATCTTTAATATTTGTGACAGGAAGTAGTGGCACAGTATTTGGAAACTGACAAGTAAAGGTTAACATGATCTTCTAGTTCTATACCTTTCACCAAAAGTCCCTCTTTTTTTCTAGAGAACGTCTGTCACTGATTCTTCAGGGAGAACAAAACGGAAGACTCGTGAGAGTAAAACCATCTTCCCAGTTTCCTTCAAGATGGCGACCTCAGAAGATCCCATCTCAGCCGCTCCCACAAACACACTGAAAGTGCAGCTGCCTACCAAACAGCTTCTGCGGGAAATGAATCCTGAAAAGCACCTGAGCAACTGCTCCTCACAGGGCCAGAGAGAAGTTCCACATCTAAGCAGGCAGGAGAAGCTGGGCCCAGCCAGCCAGGAACCCCGCCGCGCCCCCACCGCCACCCGAGCAGCAACCCACAGTTCTCCTAAAGGAGAACCCCACATCAGGCACCCCCAGCTTTTACGCCTGCATCTGAATCCCCAGCCCCCAGGATATCTAGCTAAATAGATTCAGGAGGCTCAAGTTCGAGAGACCATCAAAGTTGTAACAATTCCAGAAAAGGGCTTATAGACCTCGAGTGTCTGACTCACCTGTCTCAGTGCCTGGAACCCGGACTTAACTTTGTGTGAAGGAGGCTTGGTGCTTTTTGTCTGTCTTTGAGTGTTGGGTGAGGCGCAGACCTCTGATGTGAGTGCCTTGGAGGCTGCTGGAGTGTCTCCACTGTGGAGCCTGGAGGGCGCCATCTTAACGTGCTCCTGTGCTGAGCTCTGGCTCGCTGCGTGTGTTCAGGGGAGGAGATGCTGCCTGTGTCTGGTACCTGTGGCTGGTACCTGTGCTGCTGCTAGGGGATTCCCTTGGTGGATTGTGGTCTGCCACCCACAGGACTGGAAGAATCTGAGAGCTAGCTCATAGCAAGTCACCACCACGGGCACTGCACGGGCAGAGAATGAAGAACAGTCTTTCTGGGGGGTGGGGGGGAAGGGCTTATTTGCTGGTGGGAGTTTCTGCCTGAGGGTCGGAATCAGGTTGACACACATGTAGAGGCCTGTGAATGGACTTGCTCTCCTCTCAGTGAGCATAGGCCAGTGCACCCCATTCTTGTGCTTTCCCTTCACTTGACATAGCTCACTGGTATCCCTCAAACAAGCGAGCATACACTTGTCTGGGACCCCAATTTTTGTTTCTGCCACTCATGGAACACCTATAGTTACTTGATTTTTGTGGATTTGCCGTCAGGGAATGTGGCCTTCACCTAGAAACATAAACGGAAGGATGTCCACTCCAGGTTTGGTACATTCCTTGTGCCCTGAATGCTAGGCTAGACTATGGCTACCACAGTCTTGAGCTGGACTAAGCAAGATAGAAAATGAATGAATTACTGCAAACTATTGGCTAATATTACAAGTGATGTGGGTTGTGGGTTGTTGTTTTTTTTTTTTTTTTTTGAAGTTTGGTGATGGTTTTTGACCAGAAATATACTATAGGGTCTTAATTCTTAATTGTTTTTATATCTATTAGTTTATGGTAAAATTGGTTTATTTTAGTTTTTTCCTTTTAAGTCACTATTCCCAAGGACCTTAACAATGCTTTGTTATATATTTATGCATACAAGAACTGGGGTGTAGGCCAGAGGTGCAGGGAGTGAGAATATTCACTAGAGACAGTTTGGAAAACAGAAGGGGCAGATCTACTGAAATATACTGCTGAGGGAAGCAGCAGGTGAGACAGGAGAGTTTTGCAGTGCCATGTAGATCAGGTCCTTGGCCTGGGATGGAAGTCATGCCACAGTCACTGGCGATAGTTTGATACCACTGAGATTTTAATTCCGGCACCACCAGGGAGGCCCCCAAAAAACAATTCTAAGGACTTTCTGTTTCTAACTATTTCTACTAGGACATATCACTGCCTCTTCCATGATTAAAAAGATCCAGTGTAATCATTGCACCACAGATAGCTAGCTAAACCCGCCGAGTTATGGTTACAAATTGGTTTCAGTCATTGGCAGGAGAAATTCAGATATGGGTGTAGACAGATCACCTTTGCTGAGGGGAACTTCATATTTGGGAGCAAATATGAAGCAGCACTGCAGTGGTTAGGGAAGAAACCAACTAGACTCCATAAAATGTATCTAATGCACTTTATAATTAAGAGTCTTCCCTAAAATGAATTTTCTGAAAATATCTTCATTGAGTATTGCATTTAATTAGCTAATCTGTAGGGCTGTTAACAACTCTCCAAGTAATCATGTCAATATGTTCATTACTCTCATATTTTCATTGAGGTAATATTTCAACACTGTGTATTATTTAGGGATATAGTTTCACAACTCTTCAGATGTGTGTTTCACAACTCTTCAGATGTGTGTTTCCTAACTACACCCATCACCAATCATTGTATTCCTCCATCATCTTCTTTTCCCCTTTATTCCCCGTCCCAACCTCTCCCTCTGGTAGTCTCAATTCTACAGATTTCTAAAGTTGTTTCATTTTACTTCATCTGTTCATTTTTTCTCAATACTCCACATACGAGTAGTCATCCACTGTTTACCGTCCCCTTCTTACTTTATTTCACTTAGAATAATCTCTTTCAGTTTCATCCATATTACAGAATATAGCAAGCATTAATCTTTTGGTGTGGCTTAGTAGTGTTGCATTTTGTATTTATATCACATCTTTTTAATCCACTCCTCTGGCATGAGGAATTTAGGGTTTGATGTGTTTTTTAAGTTAGTTTTGTTTTATATTTTAATTTGCCACAAAATACTATATTGAAGCAAGACTATGATCTGATTTCTCTCTGTCAGATGACATGTCAAATTTATCTGGATATATTCATTCTGCTTTTGACTAAAGGTAGTAAATATTATTCTCTGCCTTCTGGGTAATCCTCCTATGAAGAGACATTTTTCAATCACAACTGTAACTTTGTGCTTGTGATGACATGATATGTTTTGTTACTTTTTAATGATTAATTAACTTTGATTTAATTAACTTTTTAAATATAGTTAATAGTCTTGGAAACACTACAATTCCTTCTCTTTTTATTATATATTTGCACTCTGACTAGCAGGTGGCTATGCTACAACCATTCTTATTCTCAGACCTTGTACTGATAACAATACATTTGTGATTTAATTTGTATCCATCAAATAGATATACTGAAATCCTAACCCTGACAATACCTATGAATGTGATCATATTAGGGTGCTTGCAGATAAAGACAAATTAAGATAAGGTCAAACTATAATAGGGTAGATTGGGATATAATTCCTGTTCATATGTTATCCTGTTTGGATAACATTGAGAAAGCACACCTTTTTATGTATCTCTAAAAATTACCTAATATATAAATATTATTCCTTAGGAATTTAGATTCAAGATTATTATAATCTTTGCTTTATAGATACTTTATATATAACTCTCTGGTTTCATAAGTGAAAGTCCTTCCTCCTATGAACAACAACAACCAAAAAAATAGTACCAGTGTGTCTAACAAAGCCAAGATAGAACAAATAAAACTTTCTGAGTTTGGCCATCAATAGTAAACACTAGCAATTGGCAAGGGTTCTGCACAATATTAGTGTCACTTAAGAGATCTTCCTATATTTACTAGCTGTCTGCATACTCTCTTCATTGCTGCCTTCATTTCTTGATTCCTGAATGTATAAATGAGAGGGTTAAGGACAGGAGTGATAATAGCATCAAAAATGGCCAGAAACTTATCTAGGTGTATGGAGGGAGATGGCCATGCATAGAAAAATATCAGTGGACCAAAGAACAAGACTACCACTGTGATGTGAGCTGAAAGTGTGGACAGAGCCTTGGATGAACCACCTGAAGAATGTTTTTGAACAGTGAGAATGATGACACCATAAGAAATGAGCAGTATGATGAAGGAGCCAACAGAGATAAATCCACTGTTTGCTGTGACCATAAATTCTAGTTGATCAGTGTCTGTGCAGGCAAGTTTGATGAACCGAGGAAGGTCACAGTAAAAACTGTCCAACACGTTAGGACCACAAAAGGGTAGGTTTACCACGAAAACCATTTGAATCATGGAGTGGATAAAGCCAATTGTCCATGCAGCCACTAAAAAGAAGATGCACATTCGTGGGTTCATGATGGTCAAGTAGTGGAGGGGCTTACATATGGCCACATATCTGTCAAAGGCCATGGCGATGAGCAGCACCATCTCCACACCACCAATGACGTGGATGAAGAATATTTGAATAATGCAGCCACTAAAGGAGATGACTTTGTGTTTTCTGAATAGGTCATACAACATCTTGGGACAAGAGACACAAGAAACTCCCATGTCAATGAAGGAGAGGTTAGCCAACAGAAAGTACATGGGAGAGTGTAAGTGAGGGTCAGAAATCACAGTGAGTATAATGAGGGAGTTTCCCATCATGCTTGCTACATAAAACATGGAGGAGAATAGAAACAGGAGAAGTTGGATCTCCCAGGAATTGGTGAGTCCCAGGAACACAAACTCTGACACCGAAGAGTGATTTGCTCCTTCCATTGACTTTGTTGGTAACACTACCTGAAGACGACAGTAGGTGAAAATATGAATTATGATATGATGGTTCTACCTACATAATAGAGATCAAATGTTATGAAAGCCTCTTTCCATTTCAGCATTAAAACTGACCTAGTATGCCCATGATTTCTGAAAAGAATTCACAAGGAAAAATTGGTAGCTGTCACATGGAGCTATTTCTCTACTGCCAATTTGTGTCTGCATTTAAGGTCCTCTACATCTTCCTAGGGTTGATGGCATGATGCTACTCATATTGCGCAAGATAGTAAAAGTGAACTCATGTGGTACAAGTTAGTAAACATGAACTCCACACCAAATATTTTGATTTTTGTTCTAATATTACCGTACCCTAATACACAGCCTTAGTCACTAATACAAACCATTCTAAGCCTCAACCTTCATCTGGAGGAGAGATCAATCCTACTGTCCTGCGCAGGTCCTACCATTGGGGATATATTCATCTTCAATCTTAAATAATTACTACACTCATAAAATTGTGCTTTATTATAACTAGCACTTTACTTTGTGTTACCATTAACTGAGTACAGTTCTAACTCACCAAGTAAACTGTAAGCTTCTTAAAGGCAGCAATTCTGACTTACTCAAATGTGGGTTCTCTGAAAAAAAAAGTGCCCAAAGATGTGCAGTTCTGTGGACCACTAACAGTTTTCATATTATGTACAAAATTGAGTGTCAGTGCTAGCAACTTCTCTAGCAATTTGATACCCAGGTTTCTGATTTTCTCTTGTACTAAAGTAATTAGTCTATAAAAATCAGGAAACTAAAGAAAAAGGCTTATCCTTCAACACAGATAATTTCAGAATCACTGTCTTACTGCAGTTAGCACATGATTTGGAATGTTAAAACTATAAGAGGCATCATAATCTAGTGGAAGCCATTTTGTACAAAACTCCACAAAAGGACATAACACTATCTTATAATTGTTTACTCTTATTTACAGAAACAGCATAGTTTAATAGAATATGGGTTTGGGATTTAGATTATCAGGACTTTCACTGTGGGTCTACCACTGACAGGTTGGTCTTGGGCAAGTGACTTAGACTCTTTGAACCTTAGATTGCACATTTATGAAATTTTTTGGTAAAATGATTAATAAATCTTAATCATATGGCTATGTTAGGCATTCAGTAGATTTTGTTCATTTCTCTTCATAACTTGCTTGCGTAAATTACCAGTCAATACAACAGTAGCAGTCAACATAAAACATAATGAACGATGAACAAGAAATAAAACATTATTGATTTGAAACATCAAATTTCCACATCATAAAATACTTCAATATGTATTTAGGATTAGGACAGTATTCATGTTAGTGATAGAAAAACTATTATGTTATTATGCATAACTTCTATTGATATGCTCTAAAAAAAAAAAAAACACTTTCTTAGCAGTACTTACCAGAAATGTTATCTTTTTACTATTTGCTAAATTCTTCTTCCCAACTAGGCTTCAAGCCCCGTAAAGTGATGGAGATGTGTGTCTCATTCAATCCGATGTATAAAAAAATTAGAACCACTTCAGATACATAACAGGGACAAAAAAATATTTGCTCAAACTGTGAATAAAATATGTTTGCTTTAATTTAGAAACTGATCATGTCATAAAAAAGGTCAAGACATCAATTCAGGAAAATGAAGTATGTCTAAAGGAAAACAAGAAGAAAAAGAAGAAACAGTTCTTTCTTACTTAGAAAAAATCAAAATCAACAAACAACTATGAACCAGAAGACACACTATGAGCGCTGGGGGGGGCAGGGAAAGGAGGGATTGGGTTCAAAATAAGGGGGTTGCCATTGTATGGGGAATATAAAAATAAAATTCAAAAAATAAATAAATAATTGAATTCAATAAAAAAAAAGAAAGTTCAATAATAAGACTAGCTAAAATTAATGAGGTCAACTGTGGTACCTATTAATAACCTCAGTCTCCCTAATTTAGGATAATCTCTAGTCATTATAGATCAGAAAATGATATCAAAATATTTTAAATTACTGACCAAAATCACGTATTTTCTTAGTTTAAGAGCTTGTACCAGAACCCCAGTCCACTGGACTCCAAGCTTAGTCCTTTACCAGTTCCCTGCTTTCTTTCTCTTTTAAGTGTGACCTCCTCAGGCTAAAATCTGCTACATGTCAGGATAAAAGAAGTTGTTGGAGGAAAATGAGCCCCTCCTTTAGCTGACGACTGCCATTTATTGGCATATGGTCACTGCTACCCGGGCCTCCATGATCAATCGTCCCTGACAACTGCTTATCGACTGATTAAGGTATCTCAGTGTCCTGAGAAGCCTGACAGATTTCTGAAACTGTTCTTACTGTTCCAGCAATACTCTGATGTGGTATGGGTGGTTCATGATACAAAATGTCAGTGTGTTCTGTTCCACTTAGTCTCTTCAAGAGGGAACCGATAGCCCTAAGAGAGTCTCGCATGGGCTAACCACTTGAAACCTCTGTAATATAAAATTCAAGTTTTACCTTCTTTATAAAATCACTCTTCATTCCTCCAACCCGAGTACTTTTCTATCTCTAGTATTTCATTTTAACTCCTCCAATGGATTGTAAAAATGTTTCACCTGCAATAATTCTTTATAAGATCCTCAGTGAGCAGAACAATTCTGAGACTTAACAGGACCTCAGTAAAATCTTTGAGAGCCACATTCACTCAAAGAATATTGAGGCTGAACACCAATTCAGTGTTTAGTGCAGGGTCTCTGGTCCTGGGACTTCATATTAAAAGATAGATTCCATGTATTACTGTCATTGTTTGATTTAGCTCTTACAATAGCTTATTACAAATATTTCTATTATTTTTCAGTAAGTGGTCTAGGAAAATAAAATGAGCATAGGCTTCAATGTCTAAAAAATATTTCACATTCTGTCACCTAATAACTTCATGTTTGGTGAGAGAAACTTATCCCTGAACTCATTTTCCATCTGAAAAATGAAGAAAATTAATGTACTGCAAAACTGAGAATGTGAGCTAATATATGTCACTAAATCCAGTTAATTCTCCCTTGAGATGTATCTGGTAATGGGAATAACCTGTATTTCTACAATGACTCTCACATAAGTAAAATTATAAAATTAATATAATGTAATGAATTACTTGGAAAAAAACTGAACAGACCAAATTTATATTTGTCACTCTGGAAAAAAAATCTCACTGCCCCTACCTAGCACCTGTTTTCATTAGAGGTACTGCAAAGTGTCTTCAGGATCCTCTTTAGATGTTTTTGCAGTTCTAGCAACTCTCAAACACTGAACCATAGTATATACAGCTTAATGAGTTCTTTTTTGTGTCCAGTTGAACTGCAGCCTCTTAATAGACCATTCAAAGCCATTTTGGAGTCTTGTTTTCAACCTTACTTTCTATCTCTTTTTCCTACTTCCTTTTTTGCAACCCATGATTTAGTAATATCTGTTTATTATCTAAGAAGATCACACACTTCTTAACCCTTCATGCCTTTAATATATGGTGCTTCTTTCTCCAACTCCTTTTTTCAACATCTCCATGCTCTGCTCTTCTATCTGGAAGAATATAATCCAAACCTTGAAGTAAATGTGCTGTAATGTTCGAACTCCCTTTCCTACCACATCTTCATACACTATGCAGATTCATGCTTTTCTCCCCCATGTTCCTATTCCTAATACTTTATTCATGACTGAAAGCATCACAGTATAGCTAGTTTTAATGTAAGTGGTTGAGAGGTAGCATTGTGTTTATTCCTTTTTGTGAACTCAACTGCTAACACAAAATTGAAATTTAAAAGGCTAAAATGTTCAATTATATAGAAACCATAGCTCAGATATAACAAAGGCAGCTATAAACATTTGAAAGTCAGATCTACAATTGAAATAGTAAATGGCTAGTGGTTCTAGTATTTATAATATCACAACTAACAAAAATTGAAAAGGTATAATTGGATGAATAAAATGCATCAAAATATTCCTGATGTATAACTAGGCTAGATGGATGGAAAGACTGGGAGGAATTCTGAAGAAACAAAAATCACTTAAACCAGAAATTATAAAAGTGAAACAAAAAATTAAGAAAATGGAATAAGCTATGTCAAAATGAATACTAAAAAGAAAAATGAAATAAGGAAAATATGTGTTTAATGAGAAAGAAAAGAAAGGCTTTCTCCACTTTAAGTTCAGTACTTTGTGAGGTACTCTTTATACTACTGTCTTCAGGAAGTCCATGTAAGTGAGTGGCAAATCAATAAAATTTGAGAGCTAAGAGAAATACTGTAATGATAAAAACATAGACTACTATGTCTGCAGGTGTCTTCTAAGATTTTAGTCTCTTGCAGGGATTTCTCCATAGACATCTAACTGTGGATTTGTTTGACTTTTGGCTCTCTGATTCCCTTTCACTACATGAGAACTGGGAATTTCAGTAAAGGAGAAGATGCTAATAAATATGTAGAAACTAGTAACACTGAGTGTATAACACTGAGTGATTTTCAGTTACTGAGGGATCAGCACTAGAAAAAAAGAAAATTGGGGGAAAAAGGTAAGAAATTTTCCCTTATGGACTAAACGGAAGGGATATACAAGATCAAATATCAGAGAACTTAGGAAGTCTCCCAGTTTAATGTGTGAAATTCACATATGTCAACTTGATGCACAGTTAGAACCCAATTTTCCATCCTGAGCAATAGCCATAAAAGGATACTTGATGGAGACACTAAGGTGAAGTTTTTCATCAGGAAGTCATCAAATACTTACAGTAACCTTCCACAATATATTCTAAAGCCACCTTTTCTGATATGTTGGTTTTACTCAAAAGACAAGTTTGTTTTTCTCAATTATATTAGCTATAACCATTCATTTTAATGTATTAGCTCTTTGTCTTTCATTATGATGAGTCCTTTCTCTTTGACCCATATAGACTTAACCTATTCTCCAGAAACACATTCCCAGACATATAATTATTATAGATTAATGAATTGTTGATGCCTGGTTTCCAAATAATAGAATCATCAAGATGTGAGAGATCTAAAGATATCTCCTAATGAAAATCTGAACCACCATTCATGCAAATTTCATTCTCAGTCTAAATATATTGAAAGGTTACAACCTCCCTTAACTAAAATATCCTGAATTTTATCTTTAAAATGGTCACAAAATCCTTCTTCATATCTAGGTAAAATCCACCCTCCCACTACTTAAAACCATTCCTTTCACTTTTTATAACTGTGTACAATATAAATTGTATTTAGTGTCCTTCTGATTAAATTTTCACATATGTAATCTTAACAAGCTGATGCCCTCCTCACCTTCTTTTTCCAAGACTCAAAAATATAATCCTTGTTATATGTTTCCCCTTAGGGTCTCTTTCTCATATTCCTCCCCCTCTCTGGAAAGAAATCAAATTTATCAACTTTTCTCTAAAACTTTTTGCCTTCCTCTTATGGTTCAGAGACAAAATCTACACATAAAATTCTAAATATGTGAATCACTTAAGAAAGCAGAAAAACTAATCTCATGTCTTAGTAGTTTCCATTCTGTTTATAAATTTCCACATAATTTGACATAGCATTTACATTGGAAATGATTTAGTCAGCGTTGGGTCTTGGAACAAGCTTCTATTCAGATACCTACAAGACACTCCCATCTTGCAAATGCTACCATTACTTAATAAATTTGCTTTCCTTTTCGCGTGTGATCATCACTTTATACTTCATCTCTTTTTGAAAAAAATTATTATACCCCTGTTTTATTGATGTCTTGAAACACCAGTTTTTCTTACCTGTTTAGTAAATTGCAGAATGAGAATGAGTCATATAATTATCACTGGCAACAGAGTTGATTCCAAACATTATATGCCATTTGAGTAGTATTTTTCACACCCTACTGCTATGTAACTCCAGATAAAAGTCAACACCGGTTAACCTTCTCCAACATATAAATACCCCTTTTCAAAATTATTCTCCACTAATAGTTAGTTACCATGGACACTATTCTGCACAGGAAATCATTCATGCACTTGAGAATGTGACTCTCATCCATCACAATGCCAATAAAGGAATCATCTCTGACACTAGATCTGCTTTACTTATAGTTAAAAATTTCCACTCTTCCATTTTACCTGATAAAGAACACATTCATGGAGTCTTAGATTTCCCCATAACTTCTAATGCAAAGTGCCATTAAATCTTGCCATATGTGGAAATGAAACTGATTAGGAGCTCTTTAAGAGAGAAATCAGGTGATACTACAAAGACTTCTGTTTAGAAAGAACTCATGGGTCAAGGGACTTGGTCCCTAGGGACCTATTTGATTTGACCAGAGCATCCAAATGTCCAAAATGCTCCTAATAAAACCCTAGAGAAGAAGAGAAAATAAGAGTAAAATCTTCACTTTGTGCTTAATATTTTTGTGCCAATTTGCTGTATATTTTACAGATTCTGGTAGTTGCCAATTACAAGTGATAATTGCCTGTGAGTAGGTTAATTAATAACTCTAAAACTTAACTGCAGTCACCTTGATCATCTCCAAAGTAGCCAAGATACTTAATTTTTTAGTGTTATTTAAATAGTAGTGGATCCTGGGCCTCACAGGGCCTTCCTCTACATCAGGAATCCTCCGCACCCCCCTGTACAGACCCCTGTCTCCAGGCCCAGTTACCATCTCCTCAGGAGCAGATTCAAGCCCCTAGCTGTGCCCCTTCACGCTACCTCCCTCAGTGAACACTCCTCCAGCGCTTCAGGAGCAGACACAAATTTCAATCTGAACCTTAAAGGGCCTACCTTCCACCATGCACCACAGCCACACCTGGGAAATGCATTCCATTCAATACTCAGCCACCAACCCCTTGGGAACAGACTCAAGCCCCACTCTGGGCCTCATACTATATCAGGGATCTTCAGCAACCCTCTGCACTCCTGGCCACTAGAGATATGCCCTGCGCTACTACTCCTAGGCGAGTCAAGGACCCAGCATGACCCAGCCCCTCTTGCCACCAGTACAAGGCCCAGGAGTGATGCACTGAGGCTCTAGCACCACCCTAGTTCCAACAAGACTCCATTAGCTGTGCCCAACATCAAGGAAATGCCCAGAATTGTGGGAGAGAAGGACTCATACATGACAGAAACCCCAACTACAGCAGAATGAAAACAAAGCAAGCAGTGGAGAGAAAGAAAAATATAAATGGCCAAGAAGTCCTCAGGGCAACAATACAGGACAAAGAGAAAATAAAATCCCAGAACCAAACCACAAAGACATAGAAGAGCCTCTTCACTTACCAGACATGGAATTTAAGATGACCATGAATAAGAATGCTAAATAATGGGAACAACACAAATTAAATCCAAAAAAGGAAATGAATACTATGAGGAACATAACACACAAAAGATCAGAATTGTGACTTTAAACAGGAAAAGGACAAACTTGCAGGAGGAAGGAAAAATTCTGGAGAAAGTCATGGACATAGAATAAATCAAATGGAAGGAGTCAGTGATCTTGAAGATGAAAGAGGTAAGAAGAGAGATATAAAAGGAAAAATGGAAAAAGAATGAAGAAACTTCAATAATCATCTGACACCATGAGGAAAAGAAATATAAGACTCACAGGAACCCCAGAAAAAGAGAAAGAAGGAGCTAAGAATCTATTTAGGGATAGTGGAGGGAAACTTCCCAAACCTGAAGAAGGAAATGAACAATAAAATACAAGAAACAAAATTAACATCCAGCTACCTAGATGAAAGGAAAACTACAGCATGACACATAATAGTAAAATTCCCAAGTATCCAAGACAAAGAAAAATAATGAAACTGATAAGGTCAAAGAAACAGATAACCTATAAAGGAACAATGATTAGACTAATATCAGATCTCTAAAGAAGCACTAGATCAGTGAGTCAGAAAATATATGACAGTTACCCTAAACATAGAGCTAAACCATATGGATCTGATAGACATTTACAGGGCACTACACCCAAAAAAACCAAACACACATTTTTCTTGACTGCACATGGGTCATTAATCAGGATTGACCACAAATTGATTCACAGACAAACATCAACAAATTGATGAGACAGAAATCATACCACACATCTTCTCTAATCATAAAGGTGCTAAACTACAAATCACCTACAAAAAGAAAACAAGGAAATGTTTTAATACATAGAGACTGAATAATACATGACTGAGTAACATTGGGAAATCAAAGGAGAAATAAAAAGATACCTCAAGGCAAGTGATAGTGAGGACACATCCTATCAGAATGCATTGACATGGCAAAAGCAGCCCTAAAAGGTAAGTATATAGTAACACAGGCCAAAATTAAGACACTATAAAGAGCCCAAACAAGAAACTTTGTCTCTCATCTGAAGAAACTAGAAAAAGAAGAACAAAAAATTTTCAAAGGCCAATAGAAGGAAGGAAATATTATAATAAAAGTTAGAGCAGAAATAAATGAAATAGAAATCAAAGCGTGTCCAATAGGTCCATGAAACCAAAAGCTGGTTCTTTGAAAAAATAGGCAAACCTTTATTTAGCTAGGCTCACTGAGAAAAATACAAAGAAAACTCAGATAAATAGGAACAAAAATGAAAGAGAAGCTACAACAGACACTCCAGAAATTGAGAGAATAATATGCAAACAAAGTCAACAACCTAGACAAAAAGGACAGATTCTTAGAATTATACAATCATCCAAAACTACATAGGGAAGAAATAGAAAACCTGAACAAACCAATCATAAACTAGGAAATTGAAACAGTGGTCAAAACTTTCCCAAAAAGCAATGGCCCAGGACCAGATGGCTTCATAACTGAGTTCTCTCAAACCTTCAAAGATAAACTAATACCCATCTGAGCAAGAAGGAATTCTTCCAAACATATTTTACGAGGCCAACATCATACTAATACCAAAACCAAAAAAAGACAACACAAAGAAAGAAAACTATAGACCAATCTCCCTAATGAACACAATTGCAAAAATCCTCAATAAAATTTTAGCAAACTGATCCAATAGTGCATTAAAAAGATTATACACCATGACCAAGTGGGATTTATACCAGGAACACAAGGATGATTCAACATCTGAAAATCAATCAATGTAATACACCACATCAACAAAAAAGGAAAGAGAAAATACATTAGCATATCAGTAGATGCTGAGAAAACTTTTGATAAGGTTCTGCATACAAAATCCTTGAAACATATCTTAACATAATAAAAACCATATATGACAAACACATAGCTAGTATTCTCAATGGTGAAAACTGATAGCATTTCCACTGAGATCTGGTACAAGACACTTGTACCACTACTACTCATAGTATTAGAAGTACTAGCTAGAGGGCCTCCCCGGTGGTGCAGCGGTTGAGCGCTGGGTTTCAAAGCTGCCTGCAGCCTCTGCAACTCCGGTTCGATCCCCGGCCACCGGGCAAGTCCCACATGGCGTGCAGACTTCTCCTGCCGCCCGCTGCTCCCCTCAGCAGTGTACTTCGTCAGTCTGCCTGCTCTGCACTCCCCTCTGGCTCTGGTGAATTCTCTCACCCTCCGGCGCTTCTGACTGTACCCAGTGCTTGTATAAATAAATAAATCTTTAAAAAGAAAAAAAAAAACAAGAAGTACTAGCTAAAGCAATTAGGCAAGAGAAAGCAATAAAAGGAATCCAAATTGGAAAGAAGTAAAACAGTAATTATTTGTAGATGATTTGATAATATACAAAGAGAACCCCAAACACTCCATGGTAAAACTAATGGAAATAATAAACCAGTTCAACAAAGCATCAGTATACAAAATTAACACACAAAAATCATTAGTTAGCCTATATACAAATAATGAACTAGAAGAAGAAATTAAGTAAGCCATCCCATTTACAATCTCACCAAAAATAATTAAATACCTGAGAATAAACCTAACAAAGGAAGTAAACGACCATTACAAGGAAAACTATAAAATACTGTTAAAAGAAATAGTAGATACAAAGAAATGAAAAAAATAGTCTTTCTCATAGTTTGGAAGAGTAAACATTGTGAAAATGGCCATCCTACCCAGACCAATTTATAGACACAATGCAATCCCAATAAAAATCCCAATGGCATACTTGAAAGAAACAGAACAAAGATTACTGAAATTCATATAGAACCACAAAAAAAAAAACCCTGAATAGACAAAACTCTCCTGACTACAATGGGAGAAAATGGAGTATAACACTCCAGGATTTAAACTATGCTATTAAACCATAATGATTAAAACAGCATGGTACTAGAACAAAAACAGACACACAGACCAATAGGATTGCATTGAGATCCCAGAAATAAAATCATGCATTTGTGGATAACTACTATATGACAAAGGAGCAAAATACACAGAAACAAGGAAAACCTCCAGTGAATGGTGCTGGGAAAACTGGACTGCCAAATGCAAAAGAATGAAATTATACCGTTAATTCACACAATACACAAAAAAATCAACTCAAAATTTATAAAATAGTTGGATATAATATCTGAAACCATAAAATACATAGGCAAAAACATAGGCAAAGTACTCCATTAAACCTCAGAAACATATTTGTGGACTTGTCTCCAGAAGCAAGAAAAATAATGAAGAAAATAAACAACTTGGATTATACCAAACTAAAAATCTTCTGTAAAATGCAAGAGACAGTGACCAAAACAAAGAAATACACTTCTGAATGGAAGAAAATATTTTCACATCATATATCCCATAAGGAATTGCTATAGAAGATGTACAATGAGCTTATACAGATTTCTGAAGCCAACCCACTTTTCCCATGGAATGTACCTCACCAAGTGTTGAAGCCTGGGCATGACTCTTCTTGCTTCCCATTGCAGCACTAAAACTTTAGCTTCCTGACACTCTGTTGAGGGGCGAAGGGGGAGGTTCTGCTTTGGTGAATTGTATTTGTTGTTTGATTTGGTTTTGATTCTTTTTTTATTTTTACTCTTTTGAATATTTTATTTTATATAATTCTTACATCATTTTTCATCTTTGTACAATGTATGCATTTCATTTTGGTTATATTCCCCATACGATTGCAAACCCCCTTTATTTTGACTCTAGTTCTTCCTCTCCCCGCCCCTCCCTAATCCCCCCCCCATAGTGTGTCTCTGATTTACAGTTGCTTGTTGATTTTGATTTTTACTTTGCATTGATTGGTCTTTTTCCTGGCCTCTTATTTAAGTTTTCTAAATTCCTGCTATGAGTGAGACCATCCAGTATTTTTCTTTTTCTTTCTGACTTATTTCACTGAGCATAATCCCTTCTAGCTCCATCCATGTTGCTGCAAACGCATGTGTTTATCTTTTTTGATTGCTGAGTATTATTCCATGGTGTATATGTACCACATCTTCTTGATCCAGTCATCTATTTTGGGGCATTTGGGTTGTTTCCATATCTTAGCTATTGTAAATAGTGCTGCTATAAACATAGGCATGCAGGTGCCTTTGGAATTACTGTTTCTGTGTCATTTGGGTAAATACCAAGGAGTGGAATTGCTGGATCATATGGAAGCTCTATGTTCAGTAGGTCAAGAAATCTCCATGGGCATTCTGTAGGGGAGAGGGAGGGAGAGGGATCAAAGTGAGGGCGGGAAGAGCACATGGGACTATGGTGATGGTGCACAGATGAACTGGTGGTGGGAATTCTGTGGGGACTACACCTGAGAAAAGAAAGCAAACACTAAAAAAAAAAAAAGAAAAAAAAAAAAGAATGGTGATGTAAAATATATATAAATAAATAATCAAATGAAAAAGGTTGGCTAGCTTCTAAATAGATGTTTTAAGAAAGTTGGACTGATCACAAAAATCTACAAAGAGCTGATGAAACTCAACAAAACAAAGAAAATAATCCAGTGAAAAAAATGGGCAGAAGTGCTAAAAAGAAACTTCTCTGAAGAGGAAATGCAAATGGCCAACAGGCATATGAAAAAATGTTCAACATCACTTGTAATCAGGGAAATGCAAATCAAAACTACAATGAGATGCCATCTTACACCAGTGAGGATGGCACATATTAAAAAAACTAGCAACAACAAATGTTGGCGAGGTTGTGGAGAAAAAGGAATTTTCCTGCACTGCTGGTGGGGGTGCAAACTGGTTCAACCACTTTGGTTTTGATTCTTGACCCAATTTGGTTCCAATCCTTTTTTGCATAGGTGTGACAGGTTAGGTTACTCCTCATTGGTGGTAAAAAAGATTATGAACTTAGTTTCATGATCTGTTGTTTGATAATCTCTCTTGAGATACTGAGGACCAATTCTCTCTCCTTTTTTAATATAAGTTCCATATTTTTTAAATTTTATTTGTTATGATTTATTTATTTTCTTACATCATTATTCTCCTTTCAGGTGAGAGGACCTATTCTTAGTTAGATGACAGATGATAGATAATTTGGACTGTTTTTTTTTTAAGATTTATATTTTTATTTATGCATACAAGAGCTGGGGTACAGGCCAGAGATGCGTGGGTGGGGGGTTGAGAGGATTCACCTGAGACAGAGGGGGGAACAGAACAGGCAGATTGACTGAAATACACTGCTGAGGGGAGCAGCAGGTGAGTCAGTAGAGGTCTGCTTGCACCATGTGGGTCATCTCCCTGGACGGGGATTGAACTCATGTTGCAGAAGCTGGTCTGCCTTCGGCAAGAATCCATTTAGGTTAATTTAGCAAAATTTCTCCCTACCCGTAATGTCTCCCCTTAGTAATGTTCCATGCATATTACCATCTCCAACCTGCTGCTCCTTGCCTGCAAACCCATTTGTTCTAATTTTATTAGTAATTGAGGCCAGTTCTATTCTGAGTCTCTTTTATTTATGTCAATTTTACCACTTATGCTACTGTCAGGCTGTAGTATTTTAGTAATTGGCTACTTATTGTCTGAATTAAAAAGCCGTAACGTGCAATAAAAATCACAAAATGGATGACATAGATTGTACTTGAAGTAATTATAGTGAAAAAAATAATTGAGTATACAATTGATTGTTTATCAAGGAAGAAAAACACATATTTTCAAATAGTTAAAACAAGCACTAATATATGTGAATATTTTGTCAAACTATACACAGCTCAGCTTTGATAGTTTTATGTTTATTACCCTATTATTTTTTTTATTGAGATAACAGTGGTTTACAACACTGTACAAACTATTGTATTCCTCCTCCATTGGGCTCCTTCTTCTCTTTCCTCATCAGTTCAAAGCTCCACTTCTGGTAGTCTCAATTCTACAGATTTCTAGCATTCTTTGGGTTTTACTTCATCTTTTCCCTTATTTTTCCTTATATTCTACATGAGTAAAGTCACCCAGTGTTTATCTTTCTCCTTCCTACTTATTTCATTTAGCATAATCCCCTTCTGTTCCATATATATTGTAGGAAATGGCCAGAGTTCACCATTTGTGTACCTGAGTTGTATTCCATTGTGTATTCATACCACATCTCTTTAATTGACTCATCTGTCATGAGACACGTAAGGTGTTACTGTTTTTTTTTTTAATGTGGAATGTTTGCCATCAAATACAATATTGAAGCAAGACTGTGATCTGATTTTCTCTCTGTCAAATGACATGACAAATTTATTTTGGTATATTCATTCTGTTGTTGACTAAAGGTAATAAATGTTATTCTCTGCCTTCTGGGTAATCTTCCTATAAGCAGAGGCCTTTCTCATTCACAAGAATAGCTTTTGTGCTTTATGTTAACATTATATGTTCCATTACTTTTAAAATTTGGTTAGGGCCTTTCTGGTGGTACAGAGGTTAAAGACAATGCTGTCAAGCTATCAACACCCACTGCAGCACGAGTTCAATCCCCAGCTGGCCAGAGAGCAACCCACATGGTGCAGCAGACCTCTCCTGCCTTGCCCGCTGCTCCCCTCAGCAGTGTATTTCAGTAGATACTCCTGTTCTTCTCCCCACTCTCTCTGGTGAATCTTCTCACCCCCCACACTTCTGGTTTACACCCCAGTTCTTGTATGCAGGAATAAATAAATCTTTTTAAAAAATAAAATAAAATTTAGTTAGTTATCTAACTGACCAGTAACTATGCTACAACTATTCTTGTTCTCAGATACCTGTACTAGTAATACTACATTTGTGGGTTGATTTCTATCAAATAGATATATTTGAAATCCTAACACCTCCCCCACAAAGCTGTGTATGCGATCATATTTGGATACAGGATGTTTGCAGATGGAGAAAATTAATATAAGGTCAAATTGTATTTAGAATGGATTGGGAGATACTTCTCCCAGGTTGATGACCTTAGAAAGCTTGTCCTGTTACATATGTCTAAACCTTAACTAATATAAATATTATTCCATAGGAATTTAGGTTCCAGATTATTATAATCTTTTCTTATAAATACTTTATATATATATGTGTGTGTGTATATATATATATATATATATATACTTGCTTCAAAAGTTAACACCCCTCTCTCTGAAATGAACAAAAAATTAGTATCAGTGTGTATAACCAAATCAAGGTAGGACAAAAAAAAGTTTCTGAGTTTGAACATCAACAATAATAAACACCAACAATAAACAAGAGTTCTTCACAATGTGTCACTTAAGAGATCTTCCTGAAATTCCCTAACTGACTACATACTCTCTTCATTGCCACCTTCATTTCTTGATTCCTGAATGTGTAAATGATAGGATTCAGGAAAGGAGTAATAATAGCATCAAAGATGGCCAGAAACTTATCAAGGTATGTGGAGGGAGATGGCCATGTATAGAAAAATATCAGTGGACCAAAGAACAAGACTACCACCGTGATGTGAGCTGAAAGTGTGGACAGAGCCTTGGAAGAACCACCCGAAGAATGTTTCTGAACAGTGAGAATGATGACACCATAAGAAATGAGCAGTATGATGAAGGAGCCGACAGAGATGAATCCACTGTTTGCTGTGACCATGAACTGTAGTTTGTAGGTATCTGTGCAGGCAAGTTTGATGAACCGAGGAAGATCACAGTAAAAGCTATCCAGCACATTAGGACCACAGAAGGGTAAGTCTAGCACAAAAACCAGTTGAACTATGGCGTGAATGATGCCAATTATCCAGGCAGCCACTACAAAGAAGATGCACATCTGTGGGTTCATGATGGTCAGGTAGTGGAGGGGCTTACATATGGCCACATATCTGTCAAAGGCCATGGCGATGAGCAGCACCATCTCCATACTACCAATAAGGTGGATGAAGAATATTTGTGTAATGCAGCTACTGAAAGAGATGATTTTAGGTTTTCTGAACAGGTCATAAATCATCCTAGGACAAGTGACAGAAGAAACTCCAAGGTCAATGAAAGAGAGGTTGGCCAACAGAAAGTACATGGGGGAGTGTAAGTGAGGGTCAGAAATCACAGTGAGCATAATGAGGCAGTTTCCCATTATGCAGGAAATATAAAGGGTTGAGGAGAACACAAAAAGGAAAATTTCAATCTTCCAGGAATTGGTGAGTCCCAGGAAAACAAATTCTGTCACAAAAGAGTGATTTGCCCTCTCCATTGACTTTGTTGCCAGTGATGACTGAGGACAACAATAGGTGAAAATATGAATTATGATATGTTAGTTATAAATTAATAGAAGTCTTAGTGATAAATTTCTAATTCTACTTTAGCATTAAAATGGCCTAATATGCCTATGATTTCTGAAATGAGATCATACAGATAGATTGTTAGCTATCATTTGGAGCTCCCCACCACCAATTTATCTCTGCATTTAAAAGCCCTCTACTTCCTCCTAAGGCTGATGCCATGATATTACTCATGAGATTCAAAATCATCAACATGAATAACAAGAATTCTAACCCAAATCTTTATACATTTGTTCTAATATGAACCTGCCCAAATAACAGACATAGTCACTAATACAAACCCTTCTAAGCCTAACCCTTCATCTCACAGTGAGATCAATCCTATTTTCCTAGCACTGCAAATGTATTTATCTTCAAACTTACTTGTTTACTGTATTTATGAAATATTCCTTCATTATTACTAGTATTTGCTTTATTGTACTACAATCAACTGAGTACAGTTCTAATTCACCAAGTAAACTAAGCTTCTTAAAGGCAATTTATGACTTATTCAAGAGTGGGTTCTCTGAAGCAATGAAAAAATAGTCCAAAGAAATGTGCAGGTTCATGAACTACCTGTTAGAGTTTGCATAATATTACGCAAATTGAATACAGAAAATGAATGTGAGTGTTAGCAAGTTCTCCAGCAATTTGATACCCAGGTTTCTGATTTTGTCTTTTACTAAAGTAATTGGTCTATGAAAATCAGAAAATTAAAGAAAAAGGCTTATCCTTCAACATGGATAGTTTCAGAAACACTGTCTTAGGGCAGTTAGCACATGATTTGGAATGTTTAAAACCGTAACATGAATCATAATCTAGTGGAAATTGCTTTGTACAAAACTCTACAAGAGGACTTATCACACTATCTTGTAATCCTTTACTCTTATTTAGAGAAACAGCATAGTTTAATAGAAAGAATATGGGTTTGGGATTTAGATTATCAGGATATTCGCTTTGGGTCAACCACTGACAGGTTGGTCTTGGGCAAGTGACTCAGACTCTTTGAACCTTAGATTACTCATCTATGCATTTTTTTGGTAAAATAATTAATGTATCTTAATCATATGACTGCATTAGGCATTCAGCAGATTTTGTTTACTTCTCTTTGTAATTTGCTTGCCAAAAGAGCACTCAACACAAAGCATAATGAATGATGAACAAGAAAATAAAACACTAATGGTTGCAAACATCAAATTTCCACAACAGAAAATAGTTCAATAAGTATTTAGGATTAGTACAATATTCATGTTTTGTTAGTGATAGAAGTTAAACTATCACGCCTAACTTCAATTGATTTGCTCTTAATTAACACTATTTCTTAGCAGTACATACCACAACTTCTATTTTTTATTATTTGTTTAGTTTCTTCTTCCCAACTAGGCTGCAAGCCCCATAAAGTGATGGATGACATATGTCGTCCAGTTGAACTACAACCTTGTAATAGACCATTTAAAGCAGTTTGGAGTCTGGTTCTTTCCACCTAATTTTCTCTTTTTCCTACTTCCTTTTTTTTGCGACCCATGATCTAGTAATACCTGTTTATTATCTGACAATATCACATACTTCATAAACCTCCATGCCTTTAAATATATTAGTGCTTCTTACCCTACTTCCCTTTCACCATCCCCACTCTCTGCTCTTCTCTCTGAGAGAATGTAATCCATACATCACAGTAAACACAGGCTATAATGTTTAAAATCCCTTTCCTACCAATTCTTCATACTCTAATCAGATTCACAACTTTTTCCTTTGTGTTCCTATTCCTAGTTCTTTATAGGTAGTTTTATATGTAAGATAACTTTTTTTCCCTCAAATATATGCACTATAACCATTCACTTTAGTCTATTAGCGCTTTGCTTTTTATTGTGGCAATCCTTTCTCTGGACCCACCTCCAGAAACACATTCCCAGATATTTAATCCTTTATATTAATAAATTATTGATGTCTGGTTTCCAAATAATAAAATCATCAAGATAAGAGAGATCAAAGATATCTCCTAAGTTTGAAAATCTAAACCATCATTCATATAAATTTCCTTCTCAATCTTAAGGCATCGAAAGGTTAGAACCCCCTTTAACTAAAATGTCCCTTTTATCTTTCAGATGTTCACAAAATCTTTCTTCAGACCTAGGTAAAAGCCAGCCTCCCATTACTTAAAACCATTTCTTTCTTTTTTATAACTGTGTACATTATAAATAGTGTGTAGTGTCCCTTCTGATTAAATTTTCATAAATATAATCTCAACAAGCTCTTCACCTTCTGTTTCCAAGACTCAAAAATGTAATTTTTCGGCATGTTTCCCCTTAAGATCTTTTCTCATATTCCTCCCCTTTGGAAAAAAAATCACATTTATTAACTTTTCTCTAAAACTTTTTGAATTCCACTTAAGGTTCAGAGACAGAATCTACACTTAAAGTTCTGAAGTTGTGAAGTACTGAAGAGAGCAGAAAAACTAATTTTATGTCTCAGTAGTTTTAATTCTGTTTGTAAATTTCCACATATTTTGACATAAAATTTACACTAGAAATGATTTAGTCAGCTTTGGTCTTTGGATCACGCTTCTGTTCAGATGCCCACAAGACACTCCCATCTTGCAAATGTACCCATTACTTAAATTTCCTTTCCTTTTCACATAAGAGCATCAATTTGTACTTCATCTCTTTTGGGAAAAAAATTACTGTTACCCCTGTTTTATTGATGTCTTGAATAACCATTTTTTCTTACCTGTTTAGTAAATTGCAGAGAGTGAGAAACATTCATGTAATTATTACTGGCAGCAGAGTTCTGAATTCAAAACAATATAAGTCATTTGACTGTCTAATATTTTTCACACCCTACTGCTGTGTAACTCTACATAAAAGTCAACATCAGTTAACATTCTCCAACATATCAATACCCTTTTTACAGTTATTTTCCACTAGTAGTCAATTGGTTACCCCGGACACTATCTACTCTGCACAGGATATCATTCATGTACTTGAGGATATGACTCTCATCCATAGCAATTCCAATAAAAGTATCGTCGCTGACACTAGAGCCACTTTTCTTATTGTTATAAATTCCCATTCTTCCATTTTACCTGCTAAAGAAAAGAACACATTCATGGAGTCTTAGATTTCCCTTTAACTTCTAATGCAAAGTGCCATTAAATCTTGCCATATGTGGAAATGAAACTGATTAGGAGTGCTTTAAAAGAGAAATCAGGTGATACTACAAACACTTGCGTCAAGAAGGAACTTACGGGTCAGGGGACCTGGTCCCTAGGAATCTGTTTGGTTTGACCAGAGCATCCAAATGTCCAAAAAAGCTCCTAATAATACCCTAGAGAAGAAGAGAAAATAAGAGTGGAATCCTCGCTTTGTGGTTAATATTTTTGTGCCACTGTGCTGTATATTTTACAAATACTGGAATATTTTACAAATACTGGTAGTATTTGTACAGGATTTTACAAATACTGTAAAAATTGTATTTTACAATTACAAGTGACAATTATCTGCAAATAAGTAAATATTTACTCAAAAAATTAACCACAGCCATCTTAATCATTCCCAAATAGCTTAGATACTTAATTCTGAGTATTATTTAAATTGTAGTAGTATATATAATGACTGTATTTGTTAAGGAACATGTACTGAGTAATTATGAAGTACACAGAAATTTAGTTCCACAGAAGTTCAATGAATAGAGTTTAAAAGTAAAACAACTGATATATTATTTAATGTATCAATTAAAGTTGAATAAGGAAATTATGTTACATCCATACATAGTCACATTCTCTGATGTCACTAAAAAGCAAATACAGACTAAATAATTAAACACAAACACTACACACCGCAGATTAAAACTATGACTAGCAAAACAGCATGTGGTATATTTGTATCTCAATAAAACATAATAAAAGTTTTCCAAGAATTACTTCAGTATTTTTAGGTAAAATACAAGGTTGTTAGATGAGAAAACAATTTTCTTTCATTTTTGTACACTTGTATGTGTCAGGATCTAGCCAGGACAAAAGTTAGCACAGTGAAGTCAGGTAACTGGAAAAGAGTTTTAAAAGGTGAATTTTACAAAGCATGAGTGGAAGCAAGGGGAAAGGGGAATATCTGAGGCTAGTAATGACAGATCCAACATTACAACTCTTAAGCTAAAGGGACAAGGACAGAAACCGGATGTAAAGCCTAGGAGAATCGCAGCAGAAAAATACAGCTAGCCTACTTGATTCTAAGGAGGAGGAATAAATTCCAATAACCTGATCTTAGTCATCATCTTCCCTCATCTGTTCACTTACTAAAGCTCCATATTGGCCAAACAAACCAAAAAATAGAGACAAGGCAACCTGTTGATGCAGCCCATTAAGATCAAATTCTCAAGCCACAAAACAAATAGAAGAAAGATTGTGAGATTAAAACGGAAGAGACATTTGAAACTATCCTTTACCTTCTGAATCCACTCTTGTCTTTTACATCAGAAACAAGCAGGACAGGACAAATAGTGCCCAAAAGTGAGGAAATTGAGCATGATAGAGTAAATAATATTGGTGTCTTTGGAGAATAAACCTAAAATATTGGCCGCATACAGTGGATTTATTATGAATGGGATAGAGGAGAAAAGGAAAGTTAATCAGAATGAAACATCATTGTCATAGTCCCAATCCCCATTTTTATATTCCATTGGTCTGTGTGTCTGCTTTTGTTCCAGGACCATTCTATTTTGATAATTATAGCTTTGTACTACAGGGGTCTGATACCACAATTTTCTTCTTTTGTGTCAGGTTTGCTTTAGCTAGTCAGGGTCTTTTGTGGTTCTATAGGAATTTCAGTAATGTTTGTTCTATTTATTTGAAGAATTCCAGTGAAACTTTGTTAGAGATAGCATTGAATCTGCATATTGCTTTGGGTAGGATGGTCATTTTGCAACGTTATTCTTCCAATCCATGAGGGTGCTATCTTTCCATTTCTCAGTGTCCTCTATTTCTTTTAACAGTATGTCACAGTTTTCACTGTATAGATCCATCACATCATTTGTCAAGTTTACTCTTAGATATTAAATTCTTCTTGATGTAAATAAAATTGGGATTGCTTCTTTAATTTCTTCCTCAGGCTCATTGTTTGCATATAGGAAGGCAGCTGATGCTTGTGTATTGATTGTGTATCCTGCCACTTTGCTGAATTGATTTATTGTTTCACTTAGTTTTGGAATGCAATCTTTAGGGTTCTCTATCTGTAATATCATGTCATCTGCAAATAATGACAGCTCTACTTCTTTCCCAATGTGAATTCCTTTTATATCCTTTTGCCTAAATACGCTAGCTGGGATTTACATTACAGTAGTAGTGGTGAAAAGGGACATCCTTGTCTTGTACCAGATATTAGAGGAAAAGTTTTCAGTTTCTCATCATTGAGAGTGGTGTTAGCTGTGAATTTGTGGGTCCACCGTTTGAACCATGGTTTCCACCATAGTGGATACCTCTTTCCCTACTGACTCCTCTTTTACCCAGAGATTATTTTCATTCTTGTCTCTTCTGGCACATTTGGTCAATGTTAGTCCCTGGTGACCATGAGTTACTCTGGTTTCACCCCATATCATAGGAACTTCTTGTTCAGTGTTATCTGCCCTCAGCCCATTCTCCCCAGAGTAAAGCAGGGAACTTCCTCTGATGCCATCTACCTGGAGAGTCCTTCATGATGCGTGTCCTTTATTTTTTTAGTGGTTTACTTTTTTTCTTTATTTTTATAAAAGATTTATTTATTTTTATACAAGAGCTGGGGCTCGGGACAGAGGCACAGGAGGTGAGAGGATTCACCAGAGACACAACAGGGAGCAGAATAGGCAGACTACAGAAATACACTACTGAGGGGAGCAGCAGGCACAACAGGAGAGGTCTGCAGCACCATGCAGAATTCTTTCTAGCTGGCCAGGATCAAACCCACACTGCAGAAGCTGCGGACAGCTTAACAGCAAGGCGCTCAACCGACTGCACCAACAGGGAGGCCCTATTTTATTTTTTTTAAGATTTATTTATTTATGCATACAAGAGCGGGGGTACAGGCCAGCGATGCAGGGGGGTGAGAGGATTCACCAGAGACAGAACGGGGAACAGAACAGGCAGACGGACTGAAATATACTGCTGAGGGGAGCAGCGGGTGGGACAGGAGAGATCTGCTGTGCCATGTGGGTTGCTCCCTGGCCAACCAGGGATTGAACTCGTGGACACTGTTAAGGCATGCATCGAGACCAGAGTATGTGAAAAGAAACAGAGAAAAGAGAGCAATCTACAAATCAATGAAAGAAACCTGGAACTAATCATTCCCTCACAGTCCTTTAAGGAGACAACCTGTCAACACCTCAATTTTGAACATCTAGTTCCAGGACCTGAGACAATGATTTCTATTGTCAGCTACTCAGATGGTGGTATGTCATTATAGCAAATAGTATATAAACCATTCTCTCAAATGGGAAATAATGTGCTTTATTAGACTGTTTCTTTATCTATTCATCTTATTATCACTGGAAGGAAAAAAAATTTTGATATCTGATATCTATATGTGTGTCAGACAGTGTCAGTAACACAATAATCATTGGGGACTTAAATCCCGCATTTTCACAAATGGATGGACCAACCAGAAAAAAAAGTAAATAAGGAAATGATCACCTTAAATGAGAAATTAGACAACATGGGCTTCAAACCCTACTAAGCTGTAGGGACTAAAGAAGTATTGTATTGGAACAAAAATATACATGCAGATCAATATAATAGCATTGAGAGCTCCTCAAATCCCCCACTATGAACATCTCTGAACATTTAATCTATGACAAAGGAGCCAAGAGTATGCACTGCAGAAAGAAAGTCTCTTCATCAAATGCTGTTGGGAAAACTGGACAACCACAGACAAAAGGTTGAAATTAGTTCACAATTTCACACATTTCACAAAAATTAACTCAAAATGGACTAAAAACAAAGATGTAAGACCTGAAACTATAAAATACAATAAAACAAACACAAAAAAAAACAACTAAAACTCTTCACAGCATTGTCTTCAGAGATGTCTTTGGTAATTAAATGCCAAAAGACATAAAGGCAAATATAAATAAACGAGAATATGTCAAACTAAAAAGCTTCTGCACAGAAAAACCAAAAGTAAAACAAAAGAAAGAAAAGATTTACACATAACACAGCTGACAAAGGATTGATATCCAAAATATCTAAAGAATTCATGCAACTTAACAAAAAAAAGGACAGAAAAGAGCTAAATAGTTCTCAAAAGACTTACAGATGACAAATAGACACTTGAAAAAATGTTTTATCATTTCTTATTATTAGGGAATTACAATCAAAACAACAATGAGATACTATCTCACACCCATAAGAATGGCCAAGATCAAAAAGAGAAGCAACAACAATGTTGGCAAGAATATGAAGAAAAAAGAGACCCTAGTCCTCTGTTCCTGGGAATGTAGTCTGATCAGACCCTGTGGAATACAGCATAGAGGTTTCTCAGAATGTTAATATGGATCTAGCCTATATGACTCAGCAACTCCTAGGTAACTTCCTGAAGAATACAAAAGCACTCAGCCAATATGATAGATATTCATTATATCCCTAATTACAATAGGTAAATAGTAGCAGCCTGAGTGTCCAAGGACAGATGAATGGATTAGGAATATGTGAGATATATACGTAACAGAATACTACTCAGCATAAAAAAAAAAAATGAACCCTTGCCATTTGCAACAACATGGATGGCACTGGAGAGGATAATGCTAAGTAAAATAAGTGAGAAGAAGAAAGAGAAAAACCAAATAGTCTCAATTTTATGTGGAATATGGAGAAACATAAAAGGTCCATAAAAATGAAACCAGTAGTAAACTGTTAACATCTAATTGCAAAACTGAAGCTGTAAGAAGAGAGGCAAGGAGGTGTGGTGACAATAGGGGAGGCAAAGGGCCCAAAAGAACATGGTAGAGGGTGATTGGGGCACTGGTGATAGGTAGGATATGAAAATAAACACTTGTAGTGATTTAAACCTATAACCCCCAAAGCAGATACAATGATGTAAATCTACTTTACCTCAATAAATTTAATGTAGTGTGGAAAAAGCATGGGTGGGGGTATGAAAATTTAATGGATTTGTGTATCATGCTTATCAGGAAAAAATTCTGGTGTTTTCACAGCTCTTTGTCTAAGAACAGGTCACATGGATTCTGCCCAAAGATGTGAACCCACTACATAGGGTCAAAAATTCTTCTGCCCTTGCACAGCCATGGCAGACACCCAAATGAGGGCAAGACTATGAGCAATCTGCAGCATGTAGTGGAGAACAGTTCATTCTCTCTTAGCAAATCCCCCACTGAGTACTAATTGGAATTCCTGTCTGCGGACAGATGCTGTATTTGTACTTCTAATAATTATTTCAAAGAAGTATTATTCCTTAGGAATTAGGACTAAAGATTAGTATAAACTTTGACTATAATTAGTCCATACCTAACTACTTCTCTCTTTTCAGAAGTGATATACCTCCCTTCTAAGTGAAAGACAAAACAAACTCAGTATCACTGTATATAACCAAATCAAGATAGAACAAAAAAGTTTCAGAGTTTGAACATCAATAATGAACACCAGCAATTACAAGGGTTCTTCACAATATGAGTCACTTAGAGATCTTCCCGAAATTCACTGTCTGCATGCTCTCTTCATTGCCACATTCATTTCTTGATTCCTGAATGTATAAATAAGAGGATTAAGGAAAGGAGTGAGAACAGCATCAAAGATGCCCAGAGCTTATCTAGGTATATGTAGGGAGATGGCCATGCATAGAAAAATATTGGTGGAACAAAAAAACAAGACTACCACCATGACGTGAGCTGAAATTGTGGATCGAGCCTTGGATGAACCACCTGAAGAGTGTTTCTGAAGAGTGCGAATGATGACCACATAAGAAATGGCAGTATGATGAAGGAGCCAATAGAAACGAATCCACTGTTTGCTGTGACCATGAGCTCTAGTCTGTAGGTGTCTGTGCAGGCAAGCTTGATGAGCTTGAGGAAGGTCAGAGTGAAAGCTCTCCAGATCATTGGGACCACAGAAAGGTAAGTTTATCACAAAAACCAACTGAGTCATGGAGTGGATAAAGGCAAACATACAGGCAGTCACAAAAAAGAAGATGCACATTTGCGGGTTCATGATGGTCGGGTAGTAGAGGGTCTTACATTTGGCCACATATCTGTCAAAGGCCATGGCAATGAGAAGCACCATCTCCACACCACCTATGATGTGGATGAAGAATATTTGAGTAATGCAGCCACTAAAGGTGATGATTTAACACTTCCTGAAAAAGTCATAAATCATCTTGGGAGAAGTGACAGAAGAAACCCCATCACTCTTCACTTGTAATCAGGGAAATGCAAATCAAAACTACCATGAGACACCATCTAACACCAGTGAGAATGGCACATATTAAAAAAACTAGCAACAACAAACGTTGCCGAGGTTGTGGAGAAAAAGGAACTCTCCTGCACTGTTGTGGGGGTGCAAACTGGTCCAACCACTGTGGAGAGCTGTGTGGAGATTTCTGGACCTACTAAACATAGAACTTCCATATGATCCAGCAATTCCACTCCTAGGTATTTACCCAAATGACACAGAAACATCAACTCCAAAGAGCAGCTGCACCCCTATGTTTACAGCAGCACTGTTTACAATAGCTAAGCTTTGGAATCAACCCAAATGCCCAAAAACAGATGACTGGATCAAGAAGATGTGGTACATATACACCGTGGAATATTACTCAGCATTCAAAAAAGATAAACACATGCAATTTGTAGCAACATGGATGGCGCTGGAAGGGATCATGCTCAGCGAAATAAGCCAGAAAGAAAAAGAAAAATATCGGATGGTCTCACTCATAGCAGGAATCTAGAAAACTTAAATAAGGGACCAGGAAAATGAATATCTATAAGAAAGTGAAAATCATAATCAACAAACAACTGTGAACCAGAGACACTTTATGAGTGGTGGGGGGCGGAGGGGGAGGGATTGGGGTCAAAATAAAGGGGTTGCAATTGTTTGGGGAATATAAAAATAAAATTAAAAAAATAAAAATAAAAATAAAAATTACTGTGTAAAAAAAAATAAAGAAGAAACCCCCAGTTCAATGAAGGAGAGGTTGGCCAACAGAAAGTACAAGGGTGAGTGTAAGTGATGGTCATAAATCACAGTGAGCATAATGAGGGAGTTTCCCATCATGCTTGCCACATAGAGCATGGAGGAGAATACAAAGAGGAGAAGTTGTATGTGCCAGAAATTGGTGAGTCGCAGGAAAACAAACTCTCTCACCATAGAGTGATTTGCTGTCTCCATTGAATTTGTTGGCAATGTAAAAAATTCCATATTTTTTTTCAAATCATCTTTTATGTGCTTAAATGCAGCGAATTAAATCACTCCTTAGCTTTCTGTTTGCAGTACCCTTTGTGTTTTCTCTCCGCTTTTCTTTCTACTCATTCTCTTCCATCCAAAAAACAAATGTCATGTATCAACCTTTTATAACTCTTTTTTCGTTATACTTTCAGCTTAGAGATAAAAATAATAGAAAATGCTCTGATTCTAAACCATGTAAGAGATCAGGAAAACTGGTTCAATGTCCTGTAAGTTTATCTATTATTTTGTTTTTTAGATTTTCCACATTGCTTTTCTAAATGACAATATGTTGGAATTTATTCAGCTTTGCATTTGTTTGGCCTTTATCTTTTTTATCTCTATTGAGGTGTCTATGAAACATCGTGTATATTTTACAAGTTCATAATAAATTTGCTTCCATTTCCACAGAAGATCAGTTTATATCCATCTCTCTTGAAAAACTAATGTGGGGGGGGGCAGAGCAACATGGCGGCGAGGAGACGCTGCGAGTAAGATCTCCCATTGAAAAAAGTTAATAGGGAGGAAAAGCGGCAGGTCCCAGTGAGAGCTGGGACACGGAAGATAAACGGGTGACTCCAGCAAACTACCCGAAGAAGAAAGTGGCCATAAAAGAGGACTAGAAGGGAGGGAAGTGCAGAACCCTGCTCCCCTCCCCCGCCCACAGAGGCGGCACTCTCCGACCGGCAGAGAGGAGGAAAACAACAAACCAAAACGGCCAACAAGAACAAACGACGCAGCAAGTGGACTGTGAGTGGAAAGGAACTATTGCAGCCACCACACCCCGTGAACGGGAGCTGCAGAGAACCCTGCAGGATTCGCTGCAGTGGTGAGCGAACGGCTCCGGGCGCCATTAGAGAAGAACAAAGACCCCAGGAGACGCGCACACAGCCCGGGCTGCCAGTAAGCTGGCGCGGAAAAGCGGCGCGCTTGGCGCGCTTGAAAAGCAAGTGCAGACGGGATCGCGGCTGCCCAGGTCCCCACGCCTGCGGGGAGACACGCGGAGGTCCTCACTGAGGTGAAGGTCCCTCCCTGAGTGAGCGGGAGCCAGGCGCCCAGGCATGGGAGCGGTGCAAAAGGCGCCATTCCCGCGTCACTGAACTGGGCTACAGCCCGCGTCCTGGAACTGAGGGCTTTGAACCGAGACCCGG
This sequence comes from Talpa europaea, assembly GCF_964194135.1. NCBI lineage: Eukaryota > Metazoa > Chordata > Mammalia > Eulipotyphla > Talpidae > Talpa > Talpa europaea. The sequence goes on along the minus strand of NC_140075.1, from coordinate 58,385,580 downwards.
GGCACGAAAATTCGGGGTGTGGGTTCTCCACGACGGTGGGGCACAGGGCAGACGCAGCACCCCAAAGCTGTTGAGGTGTACCCTACCATTCCCGCTCTGTTCCCTGTCCCATGGGGTGGGGGGGAGGCGAAAAACAGCCCCCCAAGGACAATAGGAGAGATCTCTGGCGCCACCTAGCGACCAGGAAAAAAAAGTCACTAACACCACATAGAACAGGAAATTTCTTAAGACTGCTTGAAAAGGGCAGAAGGCTTCTGGAGGACCCAGTGGCCAGCCGGGAAGTTAGCCCACGCCAGGCCCCTTCCGACCAGCAGTCTGAGCCCACAGAGGGAGCAGGCACCCACGTCCGGGGCACACCCGGTGCGCAGAAGAGTGTGCCTGAAACCGGAGGCGCAGGGACTGCATCCCGCTTCGCCATTTTAGAACAGGGACATTTCTTCAGTAAAAACTGCCTAAAACCAGCAGAAAGCTCCCCCAGAAGACAGAGATGGCTCCTGGAAGAGCCAGAGGGGAGCGGAGAAGTTCACCCAAGATGCCAGTCAGTCCGAGCAACACAGTGTCCCAACGCATACGACAAATTAGAAAACAGACAGTAGGGAGTAGAAGAACCACACGCAACCTAACAACTCCTCAGGAAAAAAGCACACCACAAAAAGAAAACCACTCCCCAGATTGCAACGACAGCAACTTGGAAGAACTTCTGAGCCTTCCAGAAAGAGAATTTAAAATTGCCATGATTAAAAAACTGATAGATCAGAAGAAGGAAATTGAGTCCCTAAAGAGGGAAGTAAAAGAAATGCAAGAGATCAAAGAATTAATGGAGGAACTAAAGAACTCTGGGAAAAGCAATGAAAGCAGAATAGGTGAAATGGAAGAGCGAATAAGTACTCTTGAAGACACAGAAATAAAAAGAACCAAAACAGAAAAGGAAAGAGAAGTACGAAGGAAAAAGAATGAAGAAAGACTTCGGGAACTATCTGACTCCATGAGGAAAGGAAATATAAGAGTTATAGGAATTCCAGAAGGAGAGGAGAGAGAAGTAGGAACAGAGAAAATATTCATGGATATAATTGAAGAGAACTTCCCAAATGCGAAGAAGGAGCTGAAAATTGATATACAAGAAGCAAGAAGAACACCAAACTTCCACAACGAAAGGAAAAACACAGCAAGACACATAATAGTAAAGCTCCCAAGAATCCAGGACAAGGAAAAAATAATGAAGCTGGCAAGAGGGAAGAAACAGATAACATTCAAAGGAAAACCAATCAGTCTGACATCAGACTTCTCTGAAGAAACACTACGGGCAAGGAGAGAGTGGAGGGACATAGTCAACAGACTCCAAGAAAACAGAGCCAACCAATAATACTCTATCCCGCAAAGCTCTCTTTCCTCCATGAAGAAAGAATATGGACCTTCCCAGACAAAGAGAAACTCCGGAATTTCATTACGACTAAACCCCCACTCCAAAAAATACTACAAGGAATCCTAAAGCCAGAACCTCAGAGGGACGAATAACAACGAAAGAAGACCAAAAAAAAAAAGTTATTAAAAGAATAAATAAATAAAATCAAAGGAAAGACAAACATAATGGCAAATACAGATGCTAACATATCAATATTAACTCTAAATGTAAATGGACTAAACTCTTCAATAAAAAGACACAGAGTTGCAGCCTGGAATAAGAAACAAAACCCAACCTTTTGCTGTCTCCAGGAAACACATTTAGCTACAAAAGATAAAAATAGGCTCAAAGTCAAAGGATGGAAAACAATCCTACAAGCAAATGGGCCAAAAAAGAAAGCAGGAACAGCTATACTTATATCAGATAAAACAGACTTCAAACTCAAAAAAATAAAAAGACCCCAATGGTCACTACATTATGATTAAGGGGACAATACTTCAAGAAGAAATAACACTCATTAACATATACGCAGCAAACGAAAGAGCACCAAAATATATCAGACAACTGTTGTCCTCTCTGAAAACAGACATCAGAGAAAACACATACGTAGTGGGAGACTTCAACACACCACTATCAACAATGGATAGATCAACAAGACAAAAAATAAGTAAAGAAACTAAAGCTCTAAATAAGGACCTAGAGCATTTGGGCTTAACAGACATCTATAGAACACTAAACCCCAAAAAAACGGAGTACACATTTTTCTCAAGCGCACACGGATCATTCTCCAGGATCGATCACATACTGGGGCACAAGACAAACATCAACAGATACACCAAGATTGAAATCATACCAACCATCTTTTCTGACCACGAAGGCATCAAACTAGAAATAAATCATAAAAAGAAGGCAAGGAACTATCCTACCTCATGGAGATTAAAAGCCACACTACTGGAAGACCACTGGACTAACGAGGAGATCAAAGAAGAAATTAAAAAATTCTTTGAATTGAATGACAAGGAGGACACCAATATCCTAAATGTATGTGATGCAGCAAAAGCAGTAATAAGAGGAAAATATATAGCAATAGAAGCTCACATCAAAAAACAAGAAAGAGGGGGCGGAGCAACATGGCGGCGAGGAGACGCTGCGAGTAAGATCTCCCATTAAAAAAAGTTAATAGGGAGGAAAAGCGGCAGGTCCCAGTGAGAACTGGGACACGGAAGATAAACGGACGACTCTAGCAAACTGCCCGAAGAAGAAAGTTGCCATAAAAGAGGACCAGAAGGGAGGGAAGCGCAGAACCCTGCTCCCCTCCCCCACCCACAGAGGCAGCACTCTCCGACCAGCAGAGAGGAGGGAAACAACAAAACAAAACGGCCAACAAGAAAAACGGACGCAGCAAGTGGGACTGTGAGTGGAAAGGAACTATTGCAGCCACCACACCCCGTGAACGGGAGCTGAGGCGAACCCTGCAGGATTCGCCTCGGTGGTGAGCGAATGGCTCCGGGCGCCATTAGAGAAGAACAAAGACCCCGGGAGAGGCACACACAGCCCGGGCTGCCGGTAAGCATGCGCGGAAAGTGGCGCGCTCGGCGCGCTTGAAAAGCAAGTGCAGACCAGGATCGCGGCTGCCCAGGTCCCCGCGCCTGCGACCTAGGCTTGGGAGACGACCTAGGCTTGCGGGGAGACGCACGGAGGTCCTCACTGAGGTGAAGGTCCCTCCCTGAGTAAGCAGGAACCAGGCGCCCAGGCAGGGGAGCAGTGCAAAAGGCGCCATTCCCGCGTCACTGAACTGGGCTACAGCCCGCGTCCTGGAACTGAGGGCTTTGGAACTGAGACCCGGGGCACGAAATTAGGGGCGTGGGTTCCCCACGACGGTAGGGCACAAGGCAGACACAGCACCCCAAAGCCGTTGAGGTGTACCCTACCATCCCCGCTCTGCTCCCTGTCCCACGGGGTGGAAAATCAGCTCCCCAAGGGCTCTAGGAGAGATCTCTGGCGCCACCTAGCGACTTGAAGCCAGCACAGGCTCCTGAAGGAGCTAGTGGCCAGCTGGGGAGTTAGCCCACACCCGGCCCCTTCCGAACAAGTAGTCTGAGCCCACAGGGAGAGCGAGCACCCACAGCCAGGGCAGACCAGGCACGCAGAAGAGTGTGCCTGACACCGTACGCGCAGGGAGTGTGTCCCACATCACCATTTTAGAACAGGGACATTTCTTCAGTAAAGACTACCTGCAGAAGGCTTCCTCAGGAGCCAGAGGTGAGCGGGGGAAGTTCGCCCACGCCAGACCCCCTCTGGCCTGCAGTCCAAGCCCAGAGGGGGAGCAGGAACCCACCGCCGGGGCAGACCAGGCGCACAGGGGAGTGTGTCCCCACATCGACATTTTAGGACAGGGACCTTTCTCCAATAAAGACTGCTTGAAACTGACAGATGACTCCTGGAGGAACCAGAGGGGAGCAGAAAAGCTCACCCAAGATGCCGGCCAGTCCCAACTACACAGTGTCCCAACGCATACGGCAAATTAGAAAACAGACAGTAGGGAGGAGAAGAACCACACGCAACCTAGCAACTCTCCAGAGAAAAAGCACACCACAAAAAGAAAACCAGCCCTCAGATTGCAACAACAGTAACTTGGAAGAACTTCTGAGCCTTCCAGAAAGAGAATTTAAAATTGCCGTGATTAAAAAACTGACAGAAGTCATAAAGGAAAACAATGATAAGGGAAAAATAATCAAAGATCAGAAGAATGAAATTGAGTCCCTAAAGAGGGAAGTAAAAGAAATGCAGGAGATCAAAGAATTAGTGGAAGAACTAAAGAATTCTGGGAAAAGCAATGAAAGCAGAATTGATGAAATGGAAGAGCGAATGAGTGCTCTTGAAGACACAGAAATAAAAAGAACCAAAACAGAAAAGGAAAGAGAAGTACAAAGGAAAAAGAATGAAGAAAGACTTCGGGAACTATCTGACTCCATGAGGAAAGGAAATATAAGAGTTATAGGAATACCAGAAGGAGAGGAGAGAGAAGTAGGAACAGAGAAAATATTCAAAGAGATAATTGAAGAGAACTTCCCAAATGTGAAGAAGGAGCTGAAAATTGATATACAAGAAGCAAGAAGAACACCAAACTTCCACGACGAAAGAAAAAATACAGCAAGACACATAATAGTAAAGCTCCCAAGAATCCAGGACAAGGAAAAAATAATGAAGCTGGCAAGAGGGAAGAAACAGATAACATTCAAAGGAAAGCCAATCAGGCTGACATCAGACTTCTCCGAAGAAACACTACGGGCAAGGAGAGAGTGGAGGGACATAGTCAACAGACTCCAAGAAAACAGATGCCAACCAAGAATACTCTATCCCGCAAAGCTCTCCTTCCTCTTTGAAGAAAGAATATGGACCTTCCCAGACAAAGAGAAACTCCGGAATTTCATTGCAACTAAACCACCATTCCAAAAAATACTACAAGGAGTCCTAAAGCCAGAACCTCAGAGGGACGAATAACAATGAAAGAAGGCCAAAAAAAAAAAAAGTGATTAAAAGAATAAATAAAATCAAAGGAAAGACAAACACAATGGCAAATACAGATGTTAACATATCAATATTAACTCTAAATGTAAATGGACTAAACTCTTCAATAAAAAGACACAGAATTGCAGCCTGGATTAAGAAACAAAACCCAACCTTTTGCTGTCTCCAGGAAACACATTTAGCTACAAAAGATAAAAATAGGCTCAAAGTTAAAGGATGGAAAACAATCCTACAAGCAAATGGGCAAAAAAAGAAAGCAGGAACAGCTATACTTATATCAGATAAAACAGATTTCAAACGCAAAAAGATAAAAAGAGACCCCAATGGTCACTACATTATGATCAAGGGGACAATACTTCAAGAAGAAATAACACTCATTAACATATACGCACCAAACGAAGGAGCACCAAAATATATCAGACAACTGTTGTCCTCTCTGAAAACAGACATCAGAGAAAACACATACGTAGTGGGAGACTTCAACACACCACTATCAACAATGGATAGATCAACAAGACAAAAAATAAGTAAAGAAACCAAAGCTCTAAATAAGGACCTAGAGCAATTGGGCTTAACAGACATCTATAGCACACTAAACCCCAAAAAAACGGAGTACACATTTTTCTCAAGCGCACATGGATCATTCTCCAGGATCGATCACATACTGGGGCACAAGACAAACATCAACAGATACACCAAGATTGAAATCATATCAACCATCTTTTCTGACCATGAAGGCATCAAACTAGAAATAAACCATAAAAAGAAGGCAAGGAACTTTCCTACCTCATGGAGATTAAAAACCACACTACTGGAAGACCACTGGACTAATGAGGAGATCAAAGAAGAAATTAAAAAATTTTTTGAATTGAACGACAAGGAGGACACCAATATCCTAAATGTATGGGATGCAGCAAAAGCAGTAATAAGAGGAAAATATATAGCAATAGAAGCTCACATCAAGAAACAAGAAAGAACTCAAAGAAACAACCTAATCTCGAAGCTCAAATATCTAGAAAAAGAACAACAAAAAAACCCTAAAACCAGTAGAAGACAAGAAATAATAAAAACCAAAGCAGAAATAAATGAAATTGAAATTAAAAAAACAATCCAAAAGATCAATGAAACCAAGAGCTGGTTCTTTGAAAAAATCAATAAAATAGACAAACCCCTAGCCAGGCTCACAAAGGAAAAAAGGGAGAAAGCACAAATAAACAGGATCATCAATGAAAGAGGAGAAATCACAACGGACACAGCAGAAATCAAAAGAATAATCAGTAACTACTATGAACAGTTATATGGAAACAAGTTTAACAATCTAGAGGAGATGGACAAATTCCTACAACTCTACAATCACCCAAAGCTAGATAAAGAAGAAATAGAACACCTAAACAGACCAATTACAATTAGCGAAATTGAAATGGTAATCAAAAACCTCCCCAAAAACAAAAGCCCAGGACCTGATGGATTTACAAATGAATTCTACCAAACATTCAGAGACGAATTAGTGCCTATCCTTCACAAACTCTTCCAAAAAATTGAGAAGGAAGGGACAATACCAAACACGTTCTATGAAGCCAACATTACACTAATACCAAAACCAAACAAGGACAACACAAAAAAGGAAAACTACAGGCCAATCTCCCTAATGAACACTGATGCAAAAATCCTCAATAAAATTTTAGCCATCAGAATCCAACAATGTATCCATAAGATAATTCACCACGACCAAGTAGGATTCATTCCAGGGGCACAAGGATGGTTTAACATCCGAAAATCAATCAACGTTATCCAACACGTCAACAAAAAGAAATATAAAAACCATATGATAATATCAATAGATGCTGAGAAAGCTTTCGACAAAGTGCAACACCCATTCATGATAAAAGCCCTTGAAATTCTTGGGATACAAGGAACATACCTCAACATCATAAAGGCCATCTATGACAAGCCAACAGCCAGTATCATTCACAATGGTGAAAAGCTGAAAGCAATTCCATTAAGATCTGGAACAAGACAAGGATGTCCACTCTCACCACTGCTTTTCAATATAATACTGAAAGTCCTAGCCAGGGCAATAAGACAAGAGAAAGACATCCAAGGAATCCAAATAGGAAAAGAAGAAGTCAAACTATCACTATTTGCAGACGATATGATATTATACATAGAGAACCCCAAAAACTCCACAGAAAAGCTAATTCAACTCATCAATCAGTTCAGTAAAGTGGCAGGATACAAAATCAACACGCAAAAATCAGTAGCCTTCCTATGCACAAACAATAAATCTGAAGAAGAAGAAATCAAAAAAACCATCCCTTTTGTTATTGAAACAAAAAAAATCAAATATTTGGGAATAAATCTAACAAAAGAGGTAAAGGACCTATACAAAGAAAACTATAAAACACTGTTAAAAGAAATAGAAGAAGACACAAAGAAATGGAGAGACATCCCCTGCTCGTGGATTGGAAGAATAAACATTATTAAAATGGCCATCCTTCCAAAAGCAATATACAGATTCAATGCTATTCCAATCAAAATTTCAATGTCATTCTTCAAAGAAATAGAACAATTATTGATGAAATTCATATGGAATCACAAAAAACCCCGAATAGCCAAAGCTCTACTGAAAAAAAAAGAAGGGAATGGAGGCATTACACTCCCAGACTTCAAACTATACTACAAAGCCATAATCATCAAAACTGCATGGTATTGGAACAAGAACAGACATACAGACCAATGGAATCGAATAGAAAATCCAGAAATAAACCCACAGATTTATGGTCAACTAATCTTTGACAAAGGAGCAAAGACTATGCATTGGAGCAAAGAAAGTTTGTTCAATAAATGGTGCTGGGAAAACTGGGTCGCTACATGCAAAAGAATGAAGCTTGACCACTACCTCACACCATACACAAAAATCAACTCAAAATGGATTAAAGAACTAGACATAAGACCTGAAACCATAAAATATATAGAAGGAAATATAGGCGAAACACTACGTGATTTGCACATCAAAGACATCTTTACAAACACATCACCCAAAGCAGTGATAGTGAAGGCAAAGATAAACAGCTGGGACTACATCAAATTAAAGAGCTTCTGCACAGCAAAAGAGACAATAACAAAAACAAAGAGAAACCCCACCAACTGGGAGAACATTTTTGCACCCAACACTAATGATAAAGGACTGATCACAAAAATCTGCAAAGAGCTGATGAGACTCAACAACAACAAAGAAAATAATCCAGTCAAAAAATGGGCAGAAGAGCTAAAAAGAAACTTCTCTGAAGAGGAAATGCAAATGGCCAACAGGCATATGAAAAAATGTTCAACATCACTTGCCATCAGGGAAATGGAAATCAAAACTACAATGAGATACCATCTTACACCAGTGAGAATGGCACATATTAAAAAAACTAGCAACAACAAATGCTGGCGAGGGTGTGGAGAAAAAGGAACTCTTCTACACTGTTGGTGGGAGTGCAAACTGGTCCAACCACTGTGGAAAGCTGTGTGGAGATTTCTGGACCTACTAAACATAGAGCTTCCATATGATCCAGCAATTCCACTCCTAGGTATTTACCCAAAGGACACAGAAACATCAATTCCAAAGAACACCTGCACCCCTATGTTTATAGCAGCACTGTTTACAATAGCTAAGCTTTGGAAACAACCCAAATGCCCAAAAATAGATGACTGGATCAAGAAGATGTGGTACATATATACCATGGAATATTACTCAGCATTCAAAAAAGATAAACACATGCAATTTGCAGCAACATGGATGGCGCTGGAAGGGATCATGCTCAGCGAAATAAGCCAAAAAGAAAAAGAAAAATACCGGATGGTCTCACTCATACCAGGAATCTAGAAAACTTAAATAAGGGACCAGGAAAATGAATAACTATAAGAAAGTGAAAATCAAAATCAACAAAAAACTATGAACCAGAGACACTTTTTGGGGGGTGGGGGGCGGGAGGGGAGGGATTGGGGTCAGAATGGGGGGGTTGCAATTGTATGGGGAATATAACAATAAAATTTAAAAAAATAAATAAAATAAAATAAAATAAAATAAAATCTAGCAGAAAACACAGATCTATTAACACCTAATAGTATTAATATGTAATGGCCTGTTGGAGAGCAAGGAACCAGCACAAAGCACAAAAAAAAAAAAAAAAAGAAAGAACTCAAAGAAACAACCTAATCTCGAAGCTCAAATATCTAGAAAAAGAACAACAAAAAAACCCCAAAACCAGTAGAAGAAAAGAAATAATAAAAACCAAAGCAGAAATAAATGAAATTGAAACTAAAAAAACAATCCAAAAGATCAATGAAACCAAGAGCTGGTTCTTTGAAAAAATCAATAAAATAGACAAACCCCTAGCCAGGCTCACAAAGGAAAAAAAGGGAGAAAGCACATATACACAGGATCATAAATGAAAGAGGAGAAATCACAACGGACACAGCAGAAATCAAAAGAATAATCAGTAACTACTATGAACAGTTATATGGAAACAAGTTCAACAATCCAGAGGAGATGGACAAATTCCTGCAACTCTACAATCACCCAAAGCTAGATAAAGAAGAAATAGAACACCTAAACAGACCAATTACAAACAGCGAAATTGAAATGGTAATCAAAAACCTCCCCAAAAACAAAAGCCCAGGACCTGATGGATTTACAAATGAATTCTACCAAACATTCAGAGACGAATTAGTGCCTATCCTTCAAAAACTCTTCCAAAAAATTGAGAAGGAAGGGACAATACCAAACACGTTCTATGAAGCCAATATTACACTAATACCAAAACCGAATAAGGACAACACAAAAAAGGAAAACTATAGGCCAATCTCCCTAATGAACACTGATGCAAAAATCCTCAATAAAATTTTAGCTATCAGAATCCAACAATGTATCCATAAGACAATTCACCACGACCAAGTTGGATTCATTCCAGGGGCACAAGGATGGTTTAACATCCGAAAATCAATCAACGTTATCCAACACATCAACAAAAAGAAATATAAAAACCATATGATAATATCAATAGATGCTGAGAAAGCTTTCGAAAAAGTGCAACACCCATTCATGATAAAAGCCCTTGAAATTCTTGGGATACAAGGAACATACCTCAACATCATAAAGGCCATCTATGACAAGCCAACAGCCAGTATCATTCTCAATGGTGAAAAGCTGAAAGCAATTCCATTAAGATCTGGAACAAGACAAGGATGTCCACTCTCACCACTGCTTTTCAATATAATACTGGAAGTCCTAGCCAGAGCAATAAGACAAGAGAAAGACATCCAAGGAATCCAAATAGGAAAAGAAGAAGTCAAACTATCACTATTTGCAGATGATATGATAGTATATATAGAGAACCCCAAAATCTCCACAGAAAAACTAATTCAACTCATCAATCAATTCAGTAAAGTGGCAGGATACAAAATCAATACCCAAAAGTCAGTAGCCTTCCTATATACAAACAATAAATCTGAAGAAGAAGAATACAAAAAAAAACATCCCTTTTATTATCGAAACAAAAAAAATCAAATATTTGGGAATAAATCTAACAAAACAGGTAAAGGACCTATACAAAGAAAACTATAAAACACTGTTAAAAGAAATAGAAGAAGACACAAAGAAATGGAAAGACATCCCCTGCTCATGGATTGGAAGAATAAACATTATTAAAATGGCCATCCTACCAAAAGCAATATACAGATTCAATGCTATTCCAATCAAAATCTCAATGGCATTCTTCAAAGAAATAGAACAATTATTGATGAAATTCATATGGAATCATCAAAAACCTCGAATAGCCAAAGCTCTACTGAAAAAAAAAAGAAGGAAATGGAGGCATCACACTCCCAGACTTCAAACTATACTACAAAGCCATAATCATCAAAACTGCATGGTATTGGAACAAGAACAGACATACAGACCAATGGAATAATAGAAAATCCAGAAATAAAGCCACAGATTTATGGTCAACTAATCTTTGACAAAGGAGCAAAGACTATGCATTGGAGCAAAGAAAGTTTGTTCAATAAATGGTGCTGGGAAAACTGGGTCGCTACATGCAAAAGAATGAAGCTTGACCACTACCTCACACCATACACAAAAATCAACTCAAAATGGATTAAAGAACTAGACATAAGACCTGAAACCATAAAATACATAGAAGGAAATATAAGCAAAACACTACGGGATTTGCACATCAAAGACATCTTTACAGACACATCACCCAAAGCAGTGATAGTGAAGACAAAGATAAACAGCTGGGACTACATCAAATTAAAGAGCTTTTGCACAGCAAAAGAGACAATAACAAAAACAAAGAGAAACCCCACCAACTGGGAGAACATTTTTGCACCCAACACTAATGATAAAGGACTGATCACAAAAATCTGCAAAGAGCTGATGAGACTCAGCAACAACAAAGAAAATAATCCCATCAAAAAATGGGCAGAAGAGCTAAAAAGAAACTTCTCTGAAGAGGAAATGCAAATGGCCAACAGACATATGAAAAAATGTTCAACATCACTTGTAATCAGGGAAATGCAAATCAAAACTACCATGAGATACCATCTCACACCAGTGAGAATGGCACATATTAAAAACACTAGCAACAACAAATGTTGGCGAGGATGTGGAGAAAAAGGAACTCTTCTGCACTGTTGGTGGGAGTGCAAACTGGTCCAACCACTATGGAGAGCTGTGTGGAGATTTCTGGACCGACTAAACATAGAGCTTCCATATGATCCAGCAATTCCACTCCTAAGTATTTACCCAAAGAACACAGAAACATCAATTCCAAAGAGCACCTGCACCCCTATGTTTATAGCAGCACTGTTTACAATAGCTAAGCTTTGGAAACAACCCAAATGCCCAAAAATAGATGACTGGATCAAGAAGATGTGGTACATATATACCATGGAATATTACTCAGCATTCAAAAAAGATAAACACATGCAATTTGCAGCAACATGGATGGCGCTGGAAGGGATCATGCTCAGCGAAATAAGCCAAAAAGAAAAAGAAAAATACCGGATGGTCTCACTCATAGCAGGAATCTAGAAAACTTAAATACGGGACCAGGAAAATGAATATAAGAAAGTGAAAATCAAAATCAACAAAAACTATGAACCAGAGACACTTTTTGGGGGGTGGGTGGCGGGAGGGGAAGGATTGGGGTCAGAATGTGACGTTTGCAATCGTATAGGGGAATATAAAAATAAAATTTATTCTTTAAAAAAAATTACCTTAAAAAAAAAAAGAAAAACTAATGTGGAGAAAAAATATAAATGACTCTTTTTTTTTTTTACATCTTTATGTGTCAACAATTTTCCTACCTGTTTATCAAGTGACAGAGGGTGAGAATCATTCATTTGGTCAACAGCATAATTGCAACTTAAGCTGATTCCAAAAAAATTAAAAGCTTCTAACATTTTCTTATGTTTTCACATTACCCTGGGAAAAATGTAATTATAGCTAACAATACTTAAATGTCCAAAATTTCAATCAATTTTTCATTACTAATCTCATGTACTATCTAAGTCCTTATCGTGGACTCTATCTCTTTTATTTAGGATAACACTCATGAACTTGAAGATATGACTCATTCGTGGCAGTTACAGAAAACAAGATCATGTTTGAAACTAACGCTACTATTTGCATTAACTTTATTTCCATCTTTCCCTCTTACTTGTATAAAGAGAACAGCATCTTCAGTGAGTCTGATATTTTCCTGTGTTCTCTAGCACAAAGCATCATATAAAATCCTTCCATATGAAGAAATGAAGCTAATTACAACTCAAGAGGACAGAGTCCAGGTGATTTTGCATAAACATGATAATTTAGAAGTTGCTCATAGGTCTAGGGACTTTGCCCCCAGAGAGCTATTTTGCTTGAGCAGAGCAATCAAAGAATCTAAAAACTCATAATAAGACACTAGAGAGGATAAGGTGGAATATTTTTGTTTACTATCTTTGTGCTATTCTGTTGGAAATTTTGTAAATGTTGGTTATTAACAGTTGAATTAAATATTGACTCTAAAAATAAATCTAATAATTTTGACCAGCTCTTAAAAGTCAATATGCTTAAGTTCTTAATACAGCTTAAATAGTAGGAGAATGTACCAAAGACTTCATTGTATATAATCATATAATTATGTATATAATTATATTTATAGATGTGTACAAAGATTAGCCATACAGAAGTTAATTCCAATGTGTAGAACCTAAAAGTGAATGAAACAATAGAAACACATCAATTTATGATAAGTTAAAGAAATTATGATATATCCATACAAATGCATATAAAGTCTGTGAGCAAAACCATTTGATAACTTTCACTTCCTATTTCACTTGGCATATTAATGCCAGGATCCATCTATTCTGTCCAAAAAGGCACTATTTCATCTTTTTTTAGTCACTGAGTACTATTCCATTGAGTATTTCACAATGTCCTTATCCAATCACCTGTCTTTAGTCATGCAGGTTGCTTCCATGGCTTGGCTGCTGTGAGTAATGCTGTTACAGAGTGTGCATAAATCTTTTCATATTAGCATTTCATATTCTTTGGGCAAATACCTAGCAATGGTATTGCTGGATCACATAGCATTTCCATTTTTAGTGTTTCCATAAAAGCTGCATCTGTTTAAGTTCCCCCCTGCAGCAGATGAATGTTCCCTTTTTTCTCTACATCCACACCAACACTTTGACAGGTGTGAGGTGGTAGTTTTGATTTGCATTTACCTGATAGTAGGTGATGGTGAGCATTTTTTCATGTAAGGCATCCATTTTAATCCTGAGGTTTTAAGACATCTTCTGCCTTTAATTGGTTTCATGTCTCTATTTTTTTCTTCATTGGAATGGTCACTCTTTTTGGCAAACTTCTTTCCTGTTGTCCCCACCAACATCTCAAATGTTCTGGTCATTTCATCTGACACATCAAGTTTCACTGTTTCATCTTCAACCTCTTTTTCTTACTGTTAATGAAAAATACAAAGAGGTATACAGGATAGACAATTTAAGTATACATATACATTATGAAATGTATATTATAAACATGTATTTACAGTACTTTTAAGTATTTATGATAATTAAAATTTTAAGTATTTATGATATATGGGACTGTAATGAATGTTAACCATTTACTTGTTCATTGGTACTTTGGGCACGTGAGAGTGATGATAAACGGATCAGTTTTAAGTGAGGGGAAGTTCATGTCAGTGATGTATATAAAGATATCAACTCTACTGCCATGGCCACTTTCATTGCCAATTAAGCAGTCCTAGGATGAAGGGGAGAGGGAGGAGAAGAGGAGGCAGCTGACCTACATTGACAAGGGTAGGTTATCTTGGTTCTGTATAGTGAATAACCTCCAATAGACTTACATGACATGCTGTCACATTCTGTACTTTCTGAGAAACCTAGCTATATGCATCTCCCCAGAACTCCATATAAATAATTTTATGAAAGTACTCTTTTTAAGACCCTTGAATACACAAACAAACCATTAACCCTGTCCACAAATTACTAAGATCTATACCATAGGCCATTTTCTCTTTCAATGGAAAGAAATGGTCCTGTCCTTTAGAAGGGTTTCCTGCACCAGGGCAGTGTCTGAGTAGAGTATGATGCACTAGCCACTTACTTTCTTGTACCATCATAACATGTGTAACTGTTCATAACCAGGCTATATTTTCTCCTCCATCATTAATTGGCCATAGACTATTTCAGTATCCAAAAGATAGATATAGTGAAAGGGCAGGATACCGTGGCAGTATGAACCACTTACTCAAATGGGCTCCTTGTGCCTTCTGACTGTCTACAGAGCATTTTTGCTTCAGCCAAAATTCAAAACTGAAAGCATTATGAATTACAAAAATAATTTAAAAACAGATTGAAGCAACACACTCAAGTATGGTATATATTGCCTCTGACATACAGAGAAAGACATCAAGGATTGGACCTCTTTCTCTGGTGGGCATTGCAAGATGCAGGAACTTTAGAAAAGATACCCTGGTATTACCCAGACTGCTTGGAAATCTCTCTGATATGGAAGATCCCTGAAAATTTTAATGGATTCATCTCATCATTTGCACATATGTTTCTTCCTAAGGGGTCAAAGGAAACTTACTACAACTAGTTCACAAAGTATAGTTAGCATGGTGGCATTAGAATAATAGACCAACATATCTCATATTATACCAAGTACCCTACCTGACAAGATGTGCAAGAGGAAAAATTAGACAACAGTACACTTATTACAAGGACTCGCAACCTTGGGATTACCTTTCAGTAGTTCCAAGGAGATAGCTAACCAGTCATTAGAAGCAAACTAACACAGGAAGTGAGCATAACCTTGGGAATGTCAGCTCTTTTTAGCCAAGGGCATTTCAGAGAAAAAAGAATGATGAGAAATGTCACAATATAACCTCCTTAACAGTGGGGGAATAAATCTGTTCTGAAGAAGGGAAGTGAGTAGCAGAACATAGCATATGTGATGTGCGTGGCTAAGCCATGTGTTCTCCTTTTGTAGTTTGAGTTCTTGGAGCAGCAACTTGAGGATGCAACTTGTGATATGATGAGCAGCAACCTGTGATATGATGTTTTATGGCATCGCATGGTTGTATATTAATTCTGTAATCCCTAGGAAATGGTCCAAAACTGAAAGATATTGGTTGTGATTATCCAATAGGTGTTTTTTATCTATTATCCTCTCACTATCAATTTTTCAAATACTATGGGGTACTCCAGGTAGTTGGGCCAGTACACGCTCTATGTGCACAAAGTCTAGAGCTACTGCAAAAACTCTTTTCCAGATCTGCACTCCACTCAAAGCTGATAGTCTTTCATGTTTTCCAGCACATGGATGACAGTGGTATTCCTGGTTTAGAATAAATTTCCTGCAGAAATAGGAGAATTTCTCACTGGTGTAAGATGGTATCTCATGGTAGTTTTGATTTGCATTTCCCTGATTGCAAGTGATGTTGAACATTTTTTCATATGCCTGTTGGCCATTCGCATTTCCTCTTCAGAGAAGTTTCTTTTTAGTTCCTCTGTCCATTTTTTGACTGGATTATTTTCTTTGTTGTTGTTGAGTCTCATCAGCTCTTTGCAGATTTTTGTGATCAGTCCTTTATCATTAGTGTTGGGTGCAAAAATGTTCTCCCAGTTGGTGGGGTTTCTCTTTGTTTTTGTTATTGTCTCTTTTGCTGTGCAGAAGCTCTTTAATTTGATGTAGTCCCAGCTGTTGATCTTTGCCTTCACTATCACTGCTTTGGGTGATGTGTCTGTAAAGATGTCTTTGATATGCAAATCACATAGTATTTCGCCTATATTTCCTTCTATGTATTTTATGGTTTCAGGTCTTATGTCTAGTTCTTTAATCCATTTTGAGTTGATTTTTGTATATGGTGTGAGGTAGTGGTCAAGCTTCATTCTTTTGCATGTAGCGACCCAGTTTTCCCAGCACCATTTATTGAACAAACTTTCTTTGCTCCAATGCATAGTCTTTTCTCCTTTGTCAAAGATTAGTTGACCATAAATCTGTGGGTTTATTTCTGGATTTTCTATTCGATTCCATTGGTCTGTATGTCCGTTCTTGTTCCAATACCATGCAGTTTTGATGATTATGGCTTTGTAGTATAGTTTGAAGTCTGGGAGTGTGATGCCTCCATTCCCTTCTTTTTTTTTCAGGAGAGCTTTGGCTATTCGGGGTTTTTTGTGTGGAGATTTCTGGACCTACTAAACATAGAGCTTCCACAGGATCCAGCAATTCCACTCCTAGGTATTTACCCAAAGGACACAGAAACATCAATTCCAAAGAACACCTGCACCCCTATGTTTATAGCAGCACTGTTTACAATAGCTAAGCTTTGGAAACAGCCCAAATGCCCAAAAATAGATGACTGGATCAAGAAGATGTGGTACATATATACCATGGAATATTACTCAGCATTCAAAAAAGATAAACACATGCAATTTGCAGCAACATGGATGACGCTGGAAGGGATCATGCTCAGTGAAATAAACCAAAAAGAAAAAGAAAAATACCGGATGGTCTCACTCATAGCAGGGATCTAGAAACCTTAAATAAGGGACCAGAAAAATGAATAACTATAAGAAAGTGAAAATCAAAATCAACAAAACTATGAACCAGAGACACTTTTTGGGGGGTGGGGGGCGGGAGGGGAGGGATTGGGTTCAGAATGGGGGGATTGCAATTGTATGGGGAATATAAAAATAAAATTTATTAATTAATTAAAAAAAAGAAGTTTTCTAAAAAAAAAAAAAAAAAAAAGAAATAGGAGAATTTGCCAGGTTTTGTGGTATGTTATTAGTGATATGAACTAAGAGGAAGAAGTTTTTCTTTACTTTGAAGAAGGTATCCTGGCATGCTCCAGACCACTAAAATACAAAATGTCCACTTTATTAATAAAGGATTGATTGATTGACAAATATACAATATATAATATTGTATATTTTTAAATATACAGTGTAATCGTTTGCTGTACATATATATCAAATGCATATATTTTATGGAATAACTACCAAGATCAAGAAAATAAGTGCATTTACTACCTCACGTAGTTCAGTTGACTCTTGGTGTGTGTATATGTTTGTATGGTGAAAATGCTTAAAATATATTCTCTGCAACTTTGAAGTGTACAATACTATGTTATTTCCTATAGGCACCACACTATTTTAAATACTCTGAACTTACTCTTCTTATCACTGAAATTTTGTGCTCTGTGACCTGTATCATCTCTTTTTTCTCCTCCCCATACCTATCACTGCTAACCATCATTATATTTTGCTGTGAAAGTGGCTTCTTTTTTTTGGGGGGGGGGGTATTTATTTTTTTTGTTGTTTACATCAGTGTTCATTTTTAAACAATATTTCCTTCCCCCAACCCCTCAGGTGTAGTCCCCATAGAATTTCCTTCCCCAATGCACCAGTGCCCCATCACCTCACCCACTGTGCTCCTCCCACCCTTTCTCCCTCCCTCTGATTCTTCTCCCTCCTCCTTCCCTGCAGTATGTCTCTGATTTATAATTGTCTGTTTTTGCTTTGTTGTGCTTTGTACTGTTATTTTTTTTACACTGATGTCTTCTTTTGTTCCCCTATATTCCTGCTATAAGTGAAACTATCCCATACTTTTCTTTTTCCTTCTGACTTATTTCACTGAGCATAATTCTTTCTAGCTCCATCCACGTTGCTGCAAATGAGTTTATCTTTTTTGATTGCTGAATATTATTCCATTATGTAATATACCACATCTTCTTCTTTTCTTAGATTCCCTGTAAAGGTGCTCTCATAAATCTTTCACAGTCTGACTTATTTCACCTAGTGATATGCCCTCCAGGCTCAAACATGTTCTCACAAATGGCAGGATATCTTTTTAATGGATGAATAATGGTTCATTGTGCATATATACCTCAATTTCTCTATCAGAGCGTTCATTGAAAGACGTTAACATTGGTTTCATATCTTGGCTATTATAAATGATTCTACCTAATGGGGTGCAATAAAAATGGATATATAGATATCTCCTCAAGATACTGATTTAATTTCCTTTGGTTATATACTGAGAAGTGGAAATGCTAAATCACACGGTAGTTCAATTTTTAATTTTGTTTGTTTTGTTTTTATATTTTTTATATCATTTTTGCACAATGTGTGCATTTTTGTCATGGTTATAGTCCCCATACAATTCCCACCCACCTTGTTTTCATCCTACTCCCTCCTCCCCCACCTGTATTGTGTCTCTGGTTTATAGTTGCTTGTTGATTTTGATTTTTACCTTATTATAATTAGTCTTTTTCCTGGTTCCTTATATAGGTTTTCCAAATTCCTGCTATGAGTGAGACCATCCAGTATATTTCTTTTTGTATGGTGGGACTGCAAACTGGTCCAACCACTATGGAAAGCTGTGTGGCGATTCCTCAACCTGCTAAAGATGGAGCTGCCATATGATCCAATTTTTAACTTTTTGAGGAATCTCAGTACTGCTTCCCATAATGGCTCTGCCAATTGGCCTTCTCACCATCAGTGCACAAGAGTTCCCTTTTCTTCACATTCTAAGCAGCATTTGTTAGGTCATCTTTTTGGTAATAACCATCCTAACAGTTATTTGGTAATAGTTCATTATAGTTTTATTTACGTTTCTCCAGTTATTAGAGATATGTATTACCTTTTTGTATACCTGTTGATCATTTATAGGTCTTTGAAAAAATGTTAAGACAAAGCACATTTTAAAAATTGGCTTAAGTGCCATTTTGCTATCAAGTTGTTTGATTTCCTTATACATTTTGACTATTAAACCTTATGATAGAGTGTGCAAATATTTTCCCCCATTGTATAGGGAGCTCTTTGTTTTATTGATTGCTTCCTTTGCAATGTGAAAGCACTTTAGTTTGTTGTAGTCCCATTTATCTTTTATTGTCTGCGATTTTAGTATCTTACCCAAGAAATAATTGTCAACATCAAAGTCAAGGAATTTTTCCCTTATATTTTCTTCTAGGAGTTTTATAGTTTATATGTCTTACATTTAAGAATTTGACCCATTTTGAAGTCCAAAAGTTTTAATGATGTAGAAATTTTCTCATCCTTCATAAAAATTATTCCCTCCCTTGTGAACATGTGTATTATCAAAGCATCCACTGTTCTTGCAATTTCTGGATCATCTGGTTGGATAGTTTTAATGTCACTAATATATTGCATAATTATGATGATATATCCAGGTGGTCTAGATCTCTTCAGTCTATATTATAGCAAGGGGTAAAACTGTAAATGTATACTTTTGTCCATTTCATATGAATATTTCTAATATTTCTTTCTGAAAGATATGGAAAACTCAATAAGTCAATAATCACATGTCATATACCAAAACAGTGATACTCTGTTTTATCAAAGTTACCACTTTTGGTACAGCATTTACAATTAACAGTGCTAGTGGGTTGGTTTACAATAGTACATTATAATTCTTCATGATGGGTCCTGTTTTTTAGGGCCCACAGTGGTTAATTGAATGCAAATAGAATGGGGATCATCATTTCTGTGTCTTTTGAGTATCTTCTTGCCACAAATATCCCTACAGAATATAATATATTTTTTGAAATATTATCTTAGTTTATGAATGGGATAGCTTCTGTCCCTTCCCTCTACAATAGCTATAAGGAATGAGTGTGGGTGTTAAGCCACCTACCAAGTATATCAACTAAAATTATGCATACAGAAAATGTAATGAGGACTGGAGAATTATCATTTTGTGGACCCAATATATGACTGATATATACTAGAACTGAACTAATACCTTAGTTCCATGTACCTCCATTCAAACAAAAGGGCCATTGACCCTTCAGGTATCTAAAGGGTCAGACAGTGTCTTACTCATGGTATTTGTGATCATCGAGTTCTTAAGAAATCTATGAGCATACAATAGATCTCAATAAAAGTACCTTCAAAAATTGTTATAAAAAAATAAATAAATAAATAAAAAGGGTCAGACTGTATCCAATAGTCCTCAAAATGTTATAGTATTCCTTTTTTCTGGTTTATGATGATGCAGATAAATGGTCACCAGTAATTTTGGGGAAATACTGGGAGCAGCATTACCATAAATACTTCCTGAGTAGTACCCAGTCATTCTTCATGACATTTTTATTAAGACTGGTTAGTTGATGCCATGTCCTGCCTCCCCTTCAGAGGGACAGAGTTACTTGTTATCTAAGTCAGTTATACATAGTAGATCCATTCAAATATATACTTGAACATTAAGATTCCTCCTTATGCACTGTGTCAGGGATTTCAAATTCCTTCATACTACTGAGTGTCTAGAATAAAATACCTGGTTGATTCTGTACACACAATAAATTTTTTAATTCATTTGATCCCAAAAAACTAGGTTTGGGATGATGGGACCACCCAGAGGATGGATCACAGAGATAATTTTAAAATAAAGGATTTATTCTGATAGCTCATGTTATAGGTGACACATTACAGGGAAGGAGATCCTAGACAAGAGATCCTAGATTCACTATGCAAGTTTAAGAGTCCATATTATTACCTAATGGACCCTGAGACTATTTAACATCTTTGTACCTCAGATTTCTCTGTAAAATGGGACTAATGAGAGTGCCTCCTAAAAAGGTTAAGGCAAAGCACTTAGAACAATACCTAAACTGTCAAAAGCACTGTGTGAGTCGAGTCAATAATTACCTATACTAGTACAGATGAAAGCCAATCATAATTCCATAGCCCAAGAAGGAAACTCCAAGTAATAGGATGTTTTCTGTTTCTGTTTCAGTAACCATGCCAAATAACAACCTGCACAATTTATAAAAAAGAAAACCTACACATATTTTGGAATAGTTCATTTTCTTTTTGCTGCTATTTAAAATTTCTCTTTCTGGGAAAGACACAATGATTTTAGTGTGACTTACTTAATCATACTATATAATTCACCAAGCACATTTGTTTCCCACAGAAAAGAGAACATCATCAATTATAAGTATTTAGGGAAACTTCATCCTAAAATATAATTTAATTAGAGATCTTCCTGAATATAGCTGTAGTCAAAGAATACTGTTTAATACTGAATATTTATCATTCTTTTAAATAATTAAAGCAATAGTTTAAAATTCAGCATTGGTAGTACCTGAACAAGGAAATGTATAGTAATGATAGAAATTAGGAAGAATTAGGAAAAGATTTTTAAAAAGTGCAAAATGTCAGTGATAATTTACTCTGTAGAAAGAATACTAAGGAGAGTTTTAAAAATCTGTCCTCAAATAGACCTACAGAAATAAAAAACTAAAAAAGTATAAGATAAGCACCAATTAAATAGACAATTAATTTTAAATATAAGGACACTAAATTGAGAACCAGAGATGTGGTTTCTAGTCCCTCTCTCTCTATGGTAACTTTTAGCTGTGTGCCCTTGTGCAAATGGTAGTCATCCTTTAATTCCTGGCCATTGTGGGGATTAGAACAAATGGATTTAAAAGTCCATTCTAAAATACTGAAATATGATTAGCAATTTCCTGACTTCCTGATAGGGAAGCATGGTGGGGATCAAAATATGTAGAAACTGGAAAAATAAGAAGCAAACGGAATAGGAACAAAGACTTAAAATCAAAATAGGCAGTCATTAGATGAAAGATAGTACAAATGCATAGCTTGTCTACCAGAAACATTGTTCCAGTACAGAAAAAGTATAAAACGTTCTAATTTGTTCAATTACATGACACTTTCTCAGCTTCATATGATTTGGTTTTTAACATTTGACGGATAGACTGCTTTGCTTCTAATATAATAGTCATACACATAACACATTAATGAGTTTCTAGGCCTATAACAAGGCCTAAGTTTTGATTATTCCTCTAAAATTGAGAAATATCTTCTGCAACCAACATGAAGGAGAATCTGTAGTTCCATTTCTTCACAGCCAATTCATTTAGGAAATCTTCCTATAATGCATAAGACGACTGTACAGTCTCCTCATTGCCACTTTCATCTCTTTGTTCCTGAATGTATAGATGACTGGATTCAGAAAAGGAGTGATGGATGCATCAAAAATAGCAAGATATTTATCCAGGTGTGACGTAGGATAAGGCCATGTATAGAAAAACATCAGTGGTCCAAAGAACAAAATTACCACAGTAATATGAGCTGACAAAGTGGAAAAGGCCTTGGATAACCCACCCGAGGAATGTTTCCTAACTGTGAACAGAATGAAAATGTAGGAGATCACCAGAAAGACAAAGGAACCCACAGTAATGAACCCACTATTAACAGTGACCATGGACTGCAGTTCTTCAGTGTTTGTGCAGGCCAGTCTGAGGAACCGGGGAAGGTCACAATAAAAAGTGTCCAATACATTAGGGCCACAAAAAGGCAAATCTGCTACAAAAACTATTTGAATCAATGAGTGGCTAAAACCAATGAGCCAAGAAGTGACTGAAAAAGATACACACATTTTTGGACTCATGATGGTCAGGTAGTGAAGGGGCTTACAAATGGCCACATATCTGTCAAAGGCCATGGTGATGAGGAGCACCATCTCAGTGCCCCCAACAGCATGAATAATGAAGATCTGAATAATACACCCCCAAAAGGGGATGGCTTTGTGCCTCTTGAAAATATCACAAATCATTTTAGGAGCTACAGTGGAACAAAATAACATATCAATGATTGAGAGGTTAGCAAGGAGGAAATACATAGGGGAGTGCAGATGAGCATCCAAGATTACAGTGACCACAATGACAAGGTTTCCCATCATACTTGCTAAGTAGCTCAAAATGGTGAAGAAAAAAAGAGGAAATTGGAGTTCCCAAGTATTGGTGAGTCCCAGAAACACAAACTCTGATACTGTGGAGTGATTCATTCCACCCATTGCCTCAGACACCAGTTTGAGTTTTCATGTTACCTACAGGAAGAGAGAAAATAAAAAAGAATTGCCTAAAATAGTATTAGTGCACAAGAGAGAAAGTCTCCCATCCATGAAAACAAGTATTATATTAGTATCTCCCATAGGCAGATAGTCTTCATCACGTGCACATTGGACTTCTACTTAGAGGAGTCAGCTGATTCCCAGATGACACTATGATTTTCAAAACTACTACTAAAGCATCTCCACAGTGAAAGACACTATTAGTAAAGAATGGTACTCTACTGAATGAGAAAAAATATTTGTACACCATAATTCTGGCAAGGTACTGATATCCAGGGTTTGTTTAAAAAAAAATTAAAAAAAAAACACCTCAACAAAAAGAAAATGGATAATGGAACATGGGCAGAAGAGCTACATGACCACTTTTCCAAAGAAGACACAAAGATGGCCAACACACATATGAAAAAAATGTTCGTCATCAGTTATCAGGGAAATGCAAATCAAAACTACAATGAGATACCATCTCATACATGTGAGAGTGGCCAATAACAAGTGTTACCTAGAATGTGGAGGAAAAGAAACCCTTGTGCATTGAAGGTGGGGTTGTTGACTGGTCAAGCCCCTATGGAACACAGTATGGATTTTCTCAGAATATTAAAAATGAATCTACCATCTTACCCAGCAATTCCACTCCTAGGTGTGTATCTAAAGACTACAGAAACAATAATTAAAGGGCTATGTGTACTCCTGTATTCACAGAAGCACTTTTTACAAGCCAAGCTTGGACACAACCCAAGTGTCAAAAGGAAGATGAATAGATTAGGAAGTTATGATAAATGTATTCAATGGAATATTTACTCAGCTATAAAAAACATGAAATCCTATCACTTGCAATAATATGGATAAAACTGAAGGGTATCATGCTAAGCAAAGTAAGTCAAAAGGAGAAAGAAAAATACTAAATCGTTTTCACTCACAGATGGAAATGGGGGTGGGTGGGAAGGAACTCACAAAACTAAACCAAAACAAACCCTAGATTACATGACTGCAAAATTAAGCCTACTACAGGGGGAGGAAGGTTGATTTGAAACTAAGGATGCAGGCGTCCCAATGCTCTAGGGCAAAGGACTATGTCTCTCCAACTACTGCCTCTGTCATCACAAGGCCTCCCAGACCATCCTGACTTTTTCTCATAGAACCCTCATTATTACATTGGGCTGGCCCCGGTAATCCAGGATAATTTTCCCATCTCAAGATTCTTAATTTCATCTGCAAATCACATCACATCCTTTCCCATATACTATAAGATAGTCACAGGTCCAGGGATTTACGTATGGACATCTTTGGAAACCACTGTTCCATATATACAAGCCTATGATATAGGAACAAGTAGGAGAAACAGATAATGTCTTACAACTAGGCAATAAGTCTGACAGAGGTAATGTCAGACAACTTATCTAGAAGGTGAAATAATGAAGAAAATACAGAAAGTTCATTTGACTTTTTCTGTGAAACTAAAAACTGCGAACTCTATCTCCAACTGCCTTTAAACCAAGTCTAAGCACCTAATGTCCACTAGTGATAAGAAATCCAAGATAATGTTCTTGAACAAGTAACTGTATAATTGACTCCTGAGTCATTCTCTGAATTATTTTTGTTCATTAGTTCAATAAATATTTTTAACTACACAAAAAGCAATCACTATTGCAGGCATTGAGAGTATAGCATTGACAAGGATTCCTGCCTGTGGTGAGTCCATCTTCATGGCTAAAAATGCAATTGCATCTTATATTCATATATTCTTCTATGAGAAAACATAAAAGCACTTGAACAAATGCTTTAAATCATCAAATATGTGGGGAGTCTCAATTTCCACCTTTAGGAATTTCTTTTCAGTAGTATTAACTTCCCTTATCTGAACTTTATAAACCTATCATGTTGATCAAACCATTTAACTTTTCAGTGGCTATTTTACATGGGTTCTGATTCTCCCTATATATTATAGGACACAATTGGCATAATTCTTAATTCTTTATACAGCCTGAAAAACCTCAAAAATGATGGTGGGAGGAAGATTTCTTAACCTTTTCACTGAATCATCTAATATTTATATAGCTTCCCGTAGAGTGCCTAGTACTCTGGTAAGTCTTAGAATATAAAGAAGAAAAAGGTGAAAAATCAATAGTGGAATAAAGTAATGAAAAAGCAAATTGAACATGTATGAGAATACACTCCAAAATTTGTAGAACAATTCCAAGTAAAAATTGTATAATCCCATGTTAGGATTTATCGCCAATCCTCCATTGTCATAAACTCTTACCAAACAAATCAAGATTTCTCTAAGTATAGAAGAACAAAAAAGGCAAAAATAATTCATTTTGATCACTAAGCAGAAAATGCTCCTAACCAAAGTTTTTTGAGGCTTTCAGGAAATAAAATTAAAATAGGAATATATCATAAGTAGAGCTTCTCCAAATTGAAATTTAAATAGCAAAATATAACAGATGAGAAGAGCAAAAATACGTTGATAAACTTGACTGTTTAAAAATACATGAAGAAAGAAGTCAGAAAAATAATGCAAATCAAAACTACCATGAGATACCATCTTACACCAGTGAGAATGGCACATATTAAAAAAACTAGCAACAACAAATGTTGGCGAGGTTATGGAGAAAAAGGAACTCTTCTGCACTGTTGGTGGGAGTGCAAACTGGTCCAACCACTAAGGAGAGCTGTGTGGAGATTTCTGGACCTACTAAACATAGAGCTTCCACAGGATCCAGCAATTCCACTCCTAGGTATTTACCCAAAGGACACAGAAACATCAATTCCAAAGAACACCTGCACCCCTATGTTTATAGCAGCACTATTTACAATAGCTAAGCTTTGGAAACAGCCCAAATGCCCAAAAATAGATGACTGGATCAAGAAGATGTGGTACATATATACCATGGAATATTACTCAGCATTCAAAAAAGATAAACACATGCAATTTGCAGCAACATGGATGGCGCTGGAAGGGATCATGCTCAGCGAAATAAGCCAAAAAGAAAAAGAAAAATACCGGATGGTCTCACTCATAGCAGGAATCTAGAATACTTAAATAAGGGACCAGGAAAATGAATAACTATAAGAAAGTGAAAATCAAAATCAACAAAAACTATGAACCAGAGAAACTTTTTGGGGGGTGGGGGGCGGGAGGGGAGGGATTGGGGTCAGAATGGGGGGATTGCAATTGTATGGGGAATATAAAAATAAAATTTATTAATTAAAATAAATAAATTAATTAATTAATTAAAAAAAATTTAAAAAAAAAGAAAAATAAGCAGATTTATTAATAAAAAGGTGCATTAGAGCTTCCCTGGTAGCACAAGGGTTAAAGTCTCAGCGCTATCAAGCTAAGGCCAGCCTCAGCTGCAGGAGCTGATCTGCAGCCAGGGAGCTAACCCACATGTTGCAGCAGACCTCTCCTGCCTTGCCCACTGCTCCCCTCAGCAGTGTATTTCAGCAGAACTGCCTGCTCTGTTCCCCACTCTGTCCCTTGTGAATCCTGTCACCCCCTGCACCTTGGCCTAAACCACAGTTCTATGCATAAATAAATAAAAGTAAATCTTTTTTAAGAAAAGAAGATGCATTGGATCATTCAGGGGGAAAAAAATGAGAAGGTGTATAAACCTTACATAAAGTGTAACCAGAGAGAGAGATTTTTCCAGTTAAGTATTTGTTTTTAAATCAGAAAGAAAATTTGTAGGTGAAAAAGGAAGGCAATACAAATTGGATTAGGGAATGCAGCAGCAGACTAACATGATAAAGGGGAAATAATGGAGACTGGGAGCTTCTCAGATTTGCAATATTAAAGTGCCCATAATTATTTCCTACTTCCAACTAGCACAAGAGTTGCTATCTTTTAGGGTCACATAGGTTAGTTTTCCTTACATTGTTATGGGAAGTGTGTTCCAATAAGTTGTTACAGACAAACAAATAAGTTACTAGAGACTTTCTGTAGCCGAGATCTTACACATGCAAAAAATGAGAGGTTTGATGATGAAGAAATAAGTGACCCATTTAAACTTGATTCATTACCCAAGAAGGCAGGGCTTGCATAGGTTGCTGCAGAAGACAAGCAAAGAATAGGTGAGCTCAACAGGAGAGGGGACCTCAAGAATGAGAACTAAAGTTGAGAAAAGAGGGAGAAGTAGAGTCAAAGAAAAAAATGTAAGGATTAGTAATACGAATACCAAATAGCAGACCTAGAAACTTACCCAGATCCTGTCGTCAAGGCCTCAGATTGCTTGAGTATCCATCTAATTAACCCTGAGTGCTGGTCTCTGAATCACTTTTAGGGGAGACTTCTAGGTTCTGGGTAATTGATCACAAAGCATACCAGACTTCCCATGCAAAGAGTGCATGCACTCCCTCACCATTGCTATTAGAAGATACTCCCTTTGAATTCTCTAGCTCTGGTCTAGCTATTAGTCTATTATAATGACATGAATTATACACCAAATTATTTAGACATAATTTATGATATATGACTGATTCAGATTTTGCAGCATTAGCTAGTAGCATCTTTCAAATTGCTTGATTTACATAATTGACTCCTGGTAATTTTACAGCTTAACTTTTTGGGGAAAAAATAAAAGAGATGCTCATTATCCCCTATTAATAAAATCATTTAGCTGTAAGAAATGTGAAACTACACTCTAACCAAGCACCTTTCTTTTGGTTCTCTATCCAAGACTCTTCTGTTTTTTCTCAGTTTAAGAGGTTTGAAAATTCATCCGCTTCCTTGCTTTCCTGATCTTTATTAACATCATAGTCTGAGTATTCTTCCCTATAGTAAAGTCTCTCTCTCCTCCTTTCAATTATGCCATGTCTTTTAACTGTTTCTCTGCCAATTTAAGGAAGTTGTCAGCAACTCTTTGAGATAAGTGTTCAGTAGCCTTCATCATGGTAAAAGCAAATAAAGGAAAATTGTATGTACCCTCTAGTTTTGTTCATCTCCATTCCTTTAGCCTCTTCTTAGAGGTTCAGTCTTCTATCAGTTTAATCTTTATCTCTCTGTCTGACCACGCCCATTTGACCACCAAACATCTCATTGTAGCGACCTCGAAAAAAATCTAGTAAGTTATTTAAAACAGGAATATTGACTGCTAACTACTATTAAACATTATATTACATATAGTTTCCTACTTTTTCTCCATTCTTCCATCATAATTTTAACTGACTCCAGAATATTTAAATTTAGAGTGAGTTAGATCACTCGATATTTTTGTACTAAGTAATTTTTCATTCATTCTTGCTCCACCTTGATTCTGTGAAATTCGAGTTCTATTTTTTTCAAAAACATCACCTCCCAGCAGTGCCTGATGAACTTTTTTCTCTGTATGTCTTAGCTCTCTAAATCAGATGACAAGCTTGTTTTGTAGACCACAAGCATATCTGTCTTTACTTTCAGTGCTCAAAAAGATCTTTGGGCGCAGTTAACAATTCATCCTGCTTCCTAGTCCTGACCTCATGTGGACCCTGACACTGCAGTATATTTACAGTTGCACTTTTGGAATTCCAAATCATTTCCAAGTCCTTCTTAAAAATTAAGGTTTTAATTCTTGCTCAGTTCTACAGGCTTCCTTGTTTATTCCCTCCTCTGCTCAGCAGCAACAGCCTCTCTCCACCACCACTGCCTCTTCCTGCCTCCAGGCTACAGTTTAGTTGATCAAACAAAATTACCTGAATTTTCCCTGTTGCTGAGTTTATCTAGTTTATTACCTTTCTCCTGCTGTCAACTTCACCCCTTCCTTCCCTTGTAGTTTTTCATGGTTTATCATTTCAAGCACATCCGTGTATATTAAGTGTTTCTATAACTGGAAAAATCAACTAATTAGCTACACTAGAGGATAGTAACCAAATAATAGTATGGTGATCTGGGACTGCAGAATTAAAGTCAATTGGTCAAGGAAATTGTCTCTTCAAAATATTTTCAATGTGATCAAACTATCGAAGGGGAAAACCTGATAATGAGTCACAGGAGGGAGGAATGACACTGGAATCTTTAAGAAAATCAACCTTTGTTAACTTAAATCCTATCATCATGAATGAAAGCATCAGCAAGTAATTTGACTCTATTCATCTTCCAAGAGATTCATACACATTTTTTGGACCAGCCATTATATATCAATTTTTAAAAACCTAAAAAATAGAAAAAACAAAATAATATAAATTTTTATACAAACTAGGTAAAAAAAATTAAAACAGCTATGTCATTTTTATTAATTTTAAATTTACCACTTTATAATACTTGCTTTAAAGATGCAGCCTTCTCATATTTCTTTCTTCCAAGCAACTGTACAACTTCCTGCAATGAAAGACTTATATGTATTTGTTGAATTTAACAAAAGAATCCATTCATTGAAGTAATTCCATTGTCCCTCACTGTGCCTGTTTAGAATGAATAATGAGCAGCCCTCAGAAATATTAAAAAGTAAAAAAAAAAAACAATTTATATTACAAAGTAACAGGACTTGTTTTCTGCTATCTTTTTTAGCCTCAGACACAGAGGATTGCGGTAATCCTATCTTTGTTGGTGCTGTATCAGCATTTTTTTTACAAAGGGCCCGCTTTTGTTTGTTTGTTTATTCTCTTTAATGTCCATTCTCCATTTCCATGAAGTCCACAGATAGTTTTGCCTAAGGGAGTGACTACTCAATGCCCTCTCTTAGTGGCAACCATTCTAGTGTTTTAAAAATACATTCTGGTGTCGTGTGAATTCTCATGTGATGTGTACTCTTGTGAATATATACATACGAAATAGAGTAGACATATTCTATTTATTTTTTGCCCTTAGCCCATGTTGATTCATATAAATCTAATCTACTGTTTTCAAATACTGCATGATCATCTATGGTGTATGCACAACGTTTTGCCTGTTTGATCACATGACAGACACCCATATTACCTGCATTTTTCAGAGCCACAACATCTGATTGTATAAATATTGAATGATCTGCCTCCAAATTTTCAACCCCCATGTTCTAATAATATTCAACTGGAACACAGATATGGAATAAAACTGACTATTAAAATTCAAAAAATACATGGGCTAGAATATAGCCACTGTCACAAGTCTTTTTTTCTTTTTCCTTCTGACTTATTTCACTGAGCATAATCCCTTCTAGTTCCATCCATGTGGCTGTAAATGCCATGAGATTATCTTTTCTGATTGCTGGATAGTATTCTATTGTGTATATATACCACATCTTCTTGATCCAGTCATCTGGTTTTGGGCATTTGAGTTGTTTCCAAGTCTTACCTATTATAAATAGTGCTACAATAAAGGGTATTAGCTTGAATTAGTATTTTTGTGTCCCTTGGGTAGATCCCTAGTAGTGGGATTGCTGGGTCATATGGCAGCTCCATTTTTAGTACTCTGAGGAACCTCCATTATAGCTTTCCAATGTGGTTGGACCAGTTTGAATTCCCACCATCAGTGTAGGAGAGTTCCTTTTTCACTACATCTTCGCCAACATTTGTTGTTGCAAGCTTTTTTAATATGTGCCATTCTTACTGGTGTAAGGTGATATCTCATTGTGGCTGTGATTTGCATATCCCTGATTATGAGGGATGTTGAACATTTTTTCATATTCCTGTTGGCCATTTGCATTTCCTCTTTGGAGAAGTGTCTTTTAAGTTCTTCTGCCTACTTTTTGCGTGGATAGTTGACTTTGTTTTAGTTGAGTCACTTCAGTTCTTTGTATATTTTTGTGATCAGTCCCTTATCAGTTGTATGGACTGCAAAAATTTTCTCCCAGTCAGTAGGATGTCTCTTTGTTTTGGTGTCTCTTAAAATTCCACCTACCACCAAGTTATTTACCCAGAACTCTTTATGAATCAATTTCTAAATATTAATGGCTGCTAAACCAAGATTCTCCAGAACTCTACTCCAGTTCTATTATGAGCATCTGTACTAGTTCGACAGTACCTATAAAGTGCAGTTATTTCGTATTTTGAATATACTACCCTCCCTCTCTTAAAAGCAACATTACATTGAAAACCTCATTGATGTCTCCTTGAAGATCAGTAGTAACCAAGATAATGCCTATTGAGGCATTGACCTGTTGAACTTGTAATCATCATTTTCTTTTTTTTTTTTTTGAAGTTTGAAATAAAATTTATTTGAAATTATAATCCTACAACCCTATACATGCTTATGAGTCCTTCAGGAAATCACATATGTCAAATAAAATGCAGTCATTTTTTTTGACAAAACTATATTCATAAACATTACAGTCATCTCTTTTAATTGACTCACATTTTCATGTTTCAATTAAATTTATAAAACTATAATAAACAGTAATATAAGTAGGTACCATATTTTTGAGGTCTTTTAAGGCAGTTTTCAGATGATTACAAATAAGAAAGATTTTATTTTTTTTTTATTTTTTAAACAATATTTGCTTCCCCCCACCACCTCAGATTGAGTCCCCATAGAATTTCCTTCCCCAAGGCACCGGTGCACCATCACCATAGTCCCCTGTGCTCCTCCCTCCCTCCCTCTCATCCCTCTCCCTCCTCCTCCCCTGCAGTATGTCTCTGATTTATAATTGTCCATTTTTGCTTTGTTGTGTTTTGTTCTGTTGTTATTATTTTTTTTTACACTGATGTCTTATTTGGTTCCCCTGTATTCCTGTTATAAGTGAAGCAATCCGATATTTTTCTTTTTCCTTCTGGCTTATTTCACTGAGCATAATTCCTTCTAACTCCATCCACGTTGCTGCGAATGGCATGAGTTTATCTTTTTTGATGAATAATATTCCATTGTGTATATGTACCACATCTTCTTGATCCAGTCATCTATTTTTGGACATTTGGGTTGTTTCCAGGTTTAACCTATTGTAAATAGTGCTGCAATAAACAAAGGTGTACCGGTGTTCTTTTGAATCAATGTTTCTGTGTCCTTTGGGTAGATCCCTAGGAGTGGAATTGCCTGATCATATGGTAGCTCCATTTTCAGTAGACGGAGGAAACTCCAGACAGCTTTCCACAGTGGTTGGACCAGTTTGCACTCCCACCAGCAATGTAAGAGAGTTCCTTTTTCACCACATCCTCGCCAACATTTGTTGTTGCTTGTTTTTTTGATATATGCCATTCTTACTGGTGAAAGGTGGTATCTCAATGTGGTTTTGATTTGCATTTCCCTGATTAAAAGGGATGTTGAACATTTTTTCGTATGTCTGTTGGCCATTTGCATTTCCTCTTTGGAGAAATGTCTTTTTAGTTCTTCTACCCATTTCTTGCCTGTATTGCTATATATTTTCCTCTTACTCCTGCTTTTGCTGCATCCCATACATTCTGGAAAGTGGTGTCCTCCTTGTCATTCAACTCAAAGTATTTTTTAATTTCTTCTTTGATCTCCTCATAAGTCCAGGATTCTTCCAGTAGTGTGGATTACCATCTCCTTGAAGTGGGAGGGTTCCTTGTTTTCTTTTCATGATTTATTTCTAGCTTGATGCCTTTTTGATCAGAGAAGAGAGTTGGAATAATTTTGATCTTCATGTATCTGTTGATGTTTGTCTTGTGGCCCAGTATGTGATCAATTCTGGAGAATGATCTATGCGCACTTGAGAAAAATGTGTACTCGGATTTTTTTGAGTGCAGTGTCCTATAGACATCTGTTAAGTCCATGAGTTCTGTGTCTTTATTTAGGGCTCTGGTGTCTTTGTTTATTTTTTGTCTCATTTATCTGTCCATTGGTGAGAGTGGGGTGTTGAAGTCTCCCACTATATATGTATTTTCTTTAATGTCTGTTTTTAGAGCTGATAATAATTGTCTAATATATTTTGGTGCACCTTCATTTGGTGAGTTATATGTTGATGAGTGTTATATCTCCCTGATGTGTTGTCCCCTTGATCATAATGTAGTGTCCACCTATGTGTCTTTTTACCTTTTATAATTTGAAGTCTATTTCATCTAAGTATGGCTGTTCCTACCTTGTTTTTGGTCCATTTGCTTGTAGGATTGTTTTCCAACCTTTTGCTTTCAGTCTGTGTTTATCTTTTGTGGTTAAATATGTTTCCTGGAGACAGCAGAAGATTGGATTTTGTTTTTTAATCCAGCCTGCTACTCTGTGTCTTTTTATTGATGAGTTTAATCCATTTACATTTAGCGTTAATATTGATATGTTGGCATCTGTATTTGCCATTCTTTAGTCTTTTTTGTGATTTTATTCCTTGCTTTATTCTGTTCTTCCTATTCATTCCTCTCTTGGTTTTGGCTTTAGGATTTCTTGTAGAATTTTTTGGAGTGGGGGTTTAGTTGTAATGAATTTCTGCAGTTTCTGTTTGTCTGAGACAGTCCATATTTTTTCTTCGTAAAGGAAGGAGAGCTTTGCAGGGTAAAGTATTCTTGGTTGGCATTTGCTGTGTTGAAGTTTGCTGAATATGTTACTCCATTCTCTTCTTGCCCGTAATGTTTCTTTGGAGAAGTCTGAAGTTAACCTGATTGTTTTTACCTTATAAGTTATCAGTTTCTTCCCCCTTGCCAGTTTCATTATTTTTTCCTTCTCATGGACTATTGAAAGCTTTAGTATTATGTGTCTTGCTGTAGTTTTCTTTTCACTGTGGTAATTGGGAGTTCTTCTCACTTCTTGTATGTCTATATTCATCTCCTTTTCCGTGCTTGGGAAGTTTTCTCCAGTTATCTCCTTGAATAATTTCTCAGTTCCTTTGTCTCTTTCCTCACCTTCTGGAATGCCTATAACTCTTACATTTCCTCTCTTCATGGAGTCTGATAATTGTCTAGGAGTATCCTCATACTGCTTCATTTGCACTTCTCTCTCCTTTTCTCTTTTGGCTCTTTTTATTTCTGTATCTTCGTTAGTACTGATCCATTCTTCCATTTCATCGATTCTGTTTTCATTGCTTTTCCCAGAGTTCTTTATCTCCTCTAGTAATCTTTTAATCTCCTGCGTTTCTTTTCTTTCCTTTCTTAAGGTCTTGATTTCATTCTTCAGTTCAGTGATTATTTGTCTCAAATCTTTTTTTTTTTCCTTTTTTGTTTTCTTTCTGCTTTTTAATCATGATGATCATTAATTCTCTATCTGATAGGCCGAGAAGTTCTTCCATGTCATTGTTGAGCTCTGGTGACTGTATTTCTTTTTGTGGTGTGTCCTTCTCCTGCAGGCTTGCTTGGTTATTTATATTTTTTTTCTCCCTGTTGTTTGCTTTCTAATTAGTTCTATGCGTTGGGATGTTGTGCCACTGGTGTTGGTGGGAATCTCTTTGGAGTGCTCCTTTAGGGGTGTTGGAAACTGTTTACTAGACTGAGACCAGTATTGGTGGGCCAAAACTCCACCAGGGTGTTGATGCTGTGTTGGTGGGCACTGTCCCTTTCAGTTCCCTCCCTCTGTATTTACTCAGTTCCACAGGGAATCAGCTAGTTGGTGATTTTCCTCTGGTCACGAGGTGGCACCAGAGACCAATACTTGCTGACCTGTGCTTTTTCCCAGTGGTTCTCTGAGAAACGGAGGGTGGGCGGAGGGGAGCACCTCAACACAGGGGCTCTTATTCAAGCTGGGTGCTGTGTCTGCCCCGTGTTCACCCAGTACTGTGCCCACAGCTGTATGGATCCCATGCCCTGAATTCTGCACTCCAGGTCTCAGTTCCAGGGCTATCAGATCCAAAACACTGGCTGTCACCCTGTGCAGTGCCACCTGCTATGGCACATCCCATGCCCTGGATCCTACGCCTGGCTCTCAGTTCCAGAATGGGGTCTTGCTCCATGCCTTATTGCCCTTCTTACCCACATTTGCGTGGCACACCCTCTCTCAGAACCTGAGGGTGTTTTTGGGATCCCTGATTTCCAACTATCAGGATGTTGGTGATTTTGTTCTGGTCACTAGGTGGCGCCAGAGATCTTTCCTAGTGTCCTTCCAGAACTGTTTTCTCTTCCTTGTGCCTGGGGAACAGAGTGAGGGTGGCGTGGAGCACCTCAACGGTGCGGGGGTGCTGTGTCTGCCCGGTGCCCCACTGTCATGGGGATCCCATGCCCCAAATTTTGTGTCCTGGGTCGCAGTTCCGAAGCCTTCAGTCTACAACACTGTACGTGATTCAGAGCTATAGGATCACACCTCTTCAGGTATATATCACCACGCCACACCTTCCACTAAGGCACCCATAGTCCACCACCATCGTGCATCCTACCTTCATTCTTTTCTACTCTACCCCTACCCTTCTAGTAAATTTAATTTTACAGTAGGGTTTGTTATTGGTTTGGTTTTGACTGATACTTTGTTTTGTTTGTTTATATTCCACATATAAATGAAAGTACGGGGCCACCCTGGTGGCGCAGTAGTTGAGCGCTGGGTTGCGAAGCTGCCTGCTGCCTCTGCAGCGCCAGTTCAATCCCCAGCCGCCAACGAGGGTACCACATGGCACGCAGACCTCTCCTGCTGCCCGCTGCTCCCCTCAGCAGTGTGCTTCATCAGTCTGCCTGCTCTGCTCTCTGCTCTGACTCTGGTGAATTCTCTCACCCTCCTGCACTTCTGACTGTACCCAGTGCTTATATAAATAAATAAATAAATCTTAAAAAATAAATAAATGAAGTATGTAATATTTGTCTTTCTCCTTCTGACTTATTTTGCTTAGCATAATTCCGTCCAGTTCCATCCATGTTGTTGCAAATGGCAGAGATCATCATGTTTTATCAGTGATTAGTATGCCATTGTATTCATATACAACATCTTCTTAATTCACTCGTCTGTCATTTGACATTAGGCTTGTGTCCATAACTTAGCTATTGTCAAGAATGCTGCAATGAATATACAGCCCATATAGTCTTTTGAATTAGTGTTTTTATATTCTTCAGATAGATACCTAGGAGAAAAATTGTTGAACTGTATGACAAATTTATTTTTAATATTTTGAGAAAATATCACACTGGTTTCCATAGGGGCTAGCACAGTCCGCATTGCCACCAACAGTACACAGAGATTCCTTTTTCCCCACATCTTAGCCAACAAGGATTGTCTGTGGTCTTTTTTATATGGTCTGCGATGTTTGAGGTAAAGTTTGAGCCTCCTTGTGGTTTTGATTTACATTTCCCTGATAATATGTAATGATGAGCTTTTTCAACATGCCTGATGGCCATGTTTGTAATCTTTGGAGGAATGTCTGTTTGGTTCTTGGCCCATTTTTGATTGGGTTGTTTTCTTTTTGTTGAGTTGCAGGAGTTCTTCATAGATCTTTAATATCAGCCTCTTGTCAGGTATATGATGTGCAAATATTTTCTTCCAATCAATAGGGTGTCTTTTGTTTTACTGATAGTTTTTTTTTTTTCCTGGTACAGGAGCTTTTAAGTTTCATGTAGTCTGAATTGTATATATTCTCTTTTGTTTCCCTTGCTGTTGGAGACAAACCAGAAAGACATCACTGAAGCCAGTGTTACTGTGTTTTGATTATGTTTTTGTCTATGGAGTTTATGGTTTCAGGTCTTACTTCCAGTTTTCTCAACACCTTTGTTGAAGATAATTCCCTTTTCCAATAAGGCTCCTTTATCAAAAATTAACTATTCATATATGTGTAGAGTTGATTTCCTATTTCTCAATTCTATTCCACTGGTCTGCGTTTTTTATTCCAAAGCCATATTATATTGGTTACTGTATGTTGTAGTATATTTTGAAGGCTGAAGTATATTGAGTGTGATACCACCAGTCTCTTTTTATGTCAGGATTGTTTGGGGTTATTTGTGGTTCTGTATGAATTTCATTGTTTCTTCTATTTCTTTGGTGAAAATCACTAATACCTTGATAGGCATTACAGTGAACTGTGTATGACTTTAGGTAAGAGGGACATTTTAATAATGTCAACTCTTTCTATCCATGTGTGGAAAATATCTTTCCATTTCCTGTGTCTTCTGTTTGTTTTAAAAATATATGGGTCCTTCACCTTCATTGTTAAATTTACTCCTTAATAAAGGCTACATATGAAAAACCCACAAGTGATATCATACTCAATGGTGAAAGACTAAAAGCACATCCTCTAAGTTCCTGTACAAGCCAGGGATATCCACTTTCACCACTACTATTCAATACAATATTCAAAGTTTTCAGTAGACCATTTAGGCCAGGGAATCATACAAAAATAATTCAAATTGGAAAAGAAGTAAAAAAACCACTCTTTGACACTTTACCCCTTTGACACTGCATGAATTCGATCCCTGCCAGGGAGGTGACCCACATGGCTCAGCAGACCTCTCCTGTCTCGCCTGCTGCTCCCCTCAGCAGTGTATATCAATCAGTCTACCTGTTCTTTTCCTCACTCCATCTCTGGTGAATACTCTCACCACCACCACCACCACCACCACCTCTCACCTGCACCCCAGCTCTTTTATGTATAAATAAATAAATCTTTTTTAAAAAATCACTCTTTGCATTGACTTGGTAATATATGTAGAAAATCCTAAAGACTGAACTGAAAAACTAATTGAAATAATAAGTTGTACTATAAAGTAGCAAGTTACAAAATAATTTGCATTCTTCTATGCAAAGAACAAGATAGCAAAGAAAGAAATCAAGAAACTATCCCATTTATAATCACATCAAAAAGAATTCTATACCTATGTTTAAACTGAATTGTATAGTGAAAATCACGTATTGAAAATCTACTGCTTCACAAAATGCACATTTAAGATACAAGATGAGTAATATAATGTGTGTGTTCGTGAAAAATTAACAGTCCAATGGAGTAATGAGAGATACAGCTAAGGAAGTAAGATCCAAATGACAGAAAACAAGAGACCATGAGTCTGTCAAACTGCAATTCTAGATTTAAATATTCCATATATTCCTTATGCAGTCTTGATATAATTACTTAATTTTCCAATATCTGAGATGTTCTTTTATAGGGAACTCTATGAGTAGATTTATACTTCACTTTAAATTTCAAAAATTATATGATCCTAGTTGAAGTCTAACACCTTTCGATATAATTGCAAG
Source organism: Talpa europaea (assembly GCF_964194135.1). NCBI lineage: Eukaryota > Metazoa > Chordata > Mammalia > Eulipotyphla > Talpidae > Talpa > Talpa europaea. The sequence continues at coordinate 58,347,252 of NC_140075.1, read as the reverse complement.
TGCTATATGAGCTATTATATTTCAGTACTAAATTACCTATTTACAGTGGCATGATGAAGGAATGTAGGTTGTACAAACTAAGTCTCTTTTTTGCCAGCATTGCTATGAGAGGGCACTGGAAAGAGATTCAGTGCTGGAGGAGGAAGACAGAATTTGCTCCTTTCAGCTTGCTTACCTGTAGGCTTTCTCTGCTTGCTGCACTTTCAAGCATCACATGTCTATACTCTTCACCTCAGTAACCTGTGTTTCTTTACAATGCAGCAGCTATTCTCCAATATAGGGGAACTTATCTCATCATACCCAGTCTTATCAGACCCTCTTCAGAAACATCTATTTCTTTTAACATGGCTTATACTTTTCATTATATCATCTTTCATCCTCACTGCTAAATAACCTCCCTCAAGGATTATTCCCTGCCTTCATGGACCACTTCATAAGGTGAAGAAACAAGCACCAGCCAAGAATCATTCTCTCCTTTGATCTTTGAGTTATACCTTTGCATGTTCTCCCACCCAATTTGTAATAGCTTTTTGCTTTCGACTTTCAGGAATACTAAACACTTCCCTTTATTTCCATCCTTAAGGATGCTTCCTAAAAGGGCTATATCTGTGATAACTTAGAGCTTATTCTTTTCAAACACCTCCTTAACAACTTAAATTAGGTAACTATTCTTTATATCAAAATTTTTTTAAAGATTTATTTATTTATGCATACAAGAACTGGGGTACAGCCAGAGGTGCGGGGGGTGAGAGGATTCGCCAGAGACAGAGAAGGGAACAGAATAGGAGAAATGACTGACATACACTGCTGAGGGGAACAGCGGGTGAGTCAGGAGAGGTCTGCTGTGCCATGTGGGTAGCTCCCTGACTGGGGATCGAACTTATGCTGCAGTGACTGCGGATAGCTTCATAGGTTGTGTCTTAACCCCTTGTGCCACCAGGGAGGCCTCTATATCAAAATTCTTTATTAAACAAGGGGTTCCTGTATCCTTACTAGACCCTGAAAAAAACAGACTAGTAATAATACAGTAAAAGACACTAACAAATAATGAGCTAAAAAGAAAGAAAACAAACCATCTTATTATATCAAAAATCAATTTAAGTAAAAATTAATGTTTACGTTTAAAGTGATCCACTGAACATGAGAAATATAGACTATGAACAATAGTCAACATACTAAATTTGAAAAGTATTGTCTTACATTTTTTTTTTCAAGCCTACCATAACTTTAATGTCAAAAATTGGACAGATACAGCAGAGAAAAAGAAAAGCATAGGGCCACTCTTGCTTATGAGCACACATGCAGAATACTAACTAGAATATTAGCACTTCAAATCCAGCAGTGAATTAAAAGAAAAATGCAGCATGAATCATAACCAAAAAGGCTTTTCTCATGAAATCAATATAACTTAACATTGGGTGATTTATTAATACAATTCACATTAACAGATTGAAATATAAAAAATTATACAGTCACCCTCAGCGGATGCCCTGAATTATTTAATGAAACTGGCTGTTCTCAACATGACATAGACTATTCTCACAGTCTTCATTTTAAGATTAATAATACATTACTGTTTTTATTCAGTGCATGTTACAGGTGTAACATATTTCCATAGTTATACTCCATTTTCCCTAACATATTTCCAAGTTATACTCTTCCATGTCTCTAACATCTTATTGAATATTTTTCAATGTGGTCCATTGGGTTAATTAGTCTTAAGGATTTTCACTCTTTTTATGCCTCTTTCTCTAGTATTCAGTCTGCATTTTCTTGGAGTTTAGTTTCCATCTTATAGTTCATTTGATCTCTCCACTAAAGTTTTATTAACATTTCTTCCATGGTGCCTTGGAGTTTTACATATAATTCAACCATGTTTAGAGTCTTCAATTTTTTTAAACATTTGATTAAATAAACATCTACAAGCATATTATAATAAACTCATGCTAGAAAAATATCTTTTTAAAACAAGTGCCTATCCATGTCAATATAATCATCGAATGGTTAGAAATTCATTCACTGAATCAATCCCGTGAAGATTTAGGTTCAGCTGAATCTTTGGGAACATATTTTAGCATTTTTTATTGACCTATTTAACATCTGCATTTTTTTTTTTATAAATTTTATTGTTATATTCCCCATACAATTGCAGCCCCCCATTCTGACCCCAATCCCTCCCCTCCCGCCCCCGCCCCCCTAAAAGTGTCTCTGGTTCATAGTTTTTTGTTGATTTTGATTTTCACTTTCTTATAGTTATTCATTTTCCTGGTCCCTTATTTAAGTTTTCTAGATTCCTGCTATGAGTGAGACCATCCGGTATTTTTCTTTTTCTTTTTGGCTTATTTCGCTGAGCATGATCCCTTCCAGCGCCATCCATGTTGCAGCAAATTGCATGTGTTTATCTTTTTTGAATGCTGAGTAATATTCCATGGTATATATGTACCACATCTTCTTGATCCAGTCATCTATTTTTGGGCATTTGGGTTGTTTCCAAAGCTTAGCTATTGTAAACAGTGCTGCTATAAACATAGGGGTGCAGGTGTTCTTTGGAATTGATGTTTCTGTGTCCTTTGGGTAAATACCTAGGAGTGGAATTGCTGGGTCATATGGAAGCTCTATGTTTAGTAGGTCCAGAAATCTCCACACAGCTTTCCACAGTGGTTGGACCAGTTTGCACTCCCACCAACAGTGCAGAAGAGTTCCTTTTTCTCCACACCCTCGCCAACATTTGTTGTTGCTAGTTTTTTTAATATGTGCCATTCTCACTGGTGTAAGATGGTATCTCATGGTAGTTTTGATTTGCATTTCCCTGATGACAAGTGATGTTGAACATTTTTTCATATGCCTGTTGGCCATTTGCATTTCCTCTTCAGAGAAGTTTCTTTTAAACTCTTCTGCCCATTTTTTGACTGGATTATTTTCTTTGTTGTTGTTGAGACTCATCAGCTCTTTGCAGATTTTTGTGATCAGTCCTTTATCATTAGTGTTGGGTGCAAAAATGTTCTCCCAGTTGGTGGGGTTTCTCTTTGTTTTTGTTATTGTCTCTTTTGCTGTGCAAAAGCTCTTTAATTTGATGTAGTCCCAGCTGTTTATCTTTGCCTTCACTATCACTGCTTTGGGTGATGTGTCTGTAAAGATGTCTTTGATGTGCAAATCACGTAGTGTTTTGCCTATATTTCCTTCTATATATTTTATGGTTTCAGGTCTTATGTCTAGTTCTTTAATCCATTTTGAGTTGATTTTTGTGTATGGTGTGAGGTGGTGGTCAATAAGACAAGAGAAAGACATCCAAGGAATCCAAATAGGAAAAGAAGAAGTCAAACTATCACTATTTGCAGACGATATGATATTATACATAGAGAACCCCAAAAACTCCACAGAAAAGCTAATTCAACTCATCAATCAGTTCAGTAAAGTGGCAGGATACAAAATCAACACGCAAAAGTCAGTAGCCTTCCTATACACAAACAATAAATCTGAAGAAGAAGAAATCAAAAAGACCATCCCTTTTGTTATTGAAACAAAAAAAATCAAATATTTGGGAATAAATCTAACAAAAGAGGTAAAGGACCTATACAAAGAAAACTATAAAACACTGTTAAAAGAAATAGAAGAAGACACAAAGAAATGGAGAGACATCCCCTGCTCATGGATTGGAAGAATAAACATTATTAAAATGGCCATCCTTCCAAAAGCAATATACAGATTCAATGCTATTCCAATCAAAATTTCAATGTCATTCTTCAAAGAAATAGAACAATTATTGATGAAATTCATATGGAATCACAAAAAACCCCAAATAGCCAAAGCTCTCCTGAAAAAAAAAGAAGGGAATGGAGGCATCAGACTCCCAGACTTCAAACTATACTACAAAGCCATAATCATCAAAACCGCATGGTATTGGAACAAGAACAGACATACAGACCAATGGAATCGAATAGAAAATCCAGAAATAAACCCACAGGTTTATGGTCAACTAATCTTTGACAAAGGAGCAAAGACTATGCATTGGAGCAAAGAAAGTTTGTTCAATAAATGGTGCTGGGAAAACTGGGTCGCTACATGCAGAAGTATTGTCTTACATTTTTATTAATTCTGTTTGGCACTATACAAAGAGAAGACCATTGGAGAGATAAGAGCCATGACCGCTAGTCTTTAAGACAGTTCCATAAGCAGTTCAGAGACGGACATCACAAGTCAATCTAGAAGGAAAAAACAAAACAGGACACAATACACAGCACATTATTCCTAGGTCATTCTGGCTAAAGTTAATATACCTTGTTTGATTTAGCCATGTGAAATTTTAGTATACATTCTTTCTATACATCTTCAGTACTGTTAAGAGATTTCACTATAATTCACAAACTGAGCACATAGTTTCCTCATTGCTACCTTCATATCTTTATTCCTAAAAGTATAAATGACTGGATTTAGAAAAGGAGTGATAACTGCATCAAAGAGGGCAAGGAATTTATCTAGATGTGATATGGGAAATGGCAATATATAGAAAAAGATAAGAGGCCCGAAGAATAAAACAACCACGGTGACATGAGCTGACAGAGTGGAGAGGGCCTTGGATATGCTCCCTGGAGATTTTTTCTGAACAGTCACCAAAATAAAGATGTAAGAGATGATCAGAATTAAAAAGGACAATACAGAAATAAAGCCACTATTGGCAGTGACCATGAATCCCAATGTATAAGTCTCTGTGCAAGCAAGTTTGATAAATCGAGGCAGGTCACAAAAAAAGCTATCCACTTCATTGGGACCACAGAAGGGCAAGTCTACAACAAAAGCCAACTGAGTCACTGAATGAATAATACCTATAATCCAGGAAGTGGCCAAAAACAAAATGCACATTCGTGGGCTCATGATGGTCAGGTAGTGGAGGGGCTTACATATGGCCACATACCTATCAAAGGCCATGGCGATGAGCAGCACCATCTCAGTGCCACCAATTGCATGGATAAAGAAGATTTGAACTATGCAACCTCCAAAAGAGATGGTTTTGTGCTTTCTGAAAAGATCATAAATCATCTTGGGAGTTGTGGAGGAACAAAATATCACATCGATGATGGAAAGGTTGGCCAGTAGAAAATACATGGGGGACTTTAAACGAGGATCAGAGATCACTGTTAGCACAATAAGGAGGTTCCCCATGAGGCTTGCCACATAAAACACAGAGGAAGAAAGGAAGAGGAGGAGCTGGATCTCCCATGAGTTGGAAAGTCCCACAAACACAAACTCAGATACCACAGAGTGATTCACTTCATCCATTGCCTCTGATGCCAGGACAAGTTTCATGCTACCTGAAAGAGGGAAGTAAGCAGGAGCTGATTTAGGAGAAATGGCACTGATCTTAACTATGGACAACTTAATAGTTACAGAAAACTAGACAAAGGCTGGTATATTACTTTGGAGACTGTTTCCATCATAAAGCAATATATAATCCTGTTATTAACTTCCATTGCTAAAATGTATTATAGAAAATAAGTCTTCTAATTATTTGGATGGCTAACTGTTGTTAGGCATCATTATTGCATAGTCATATCTCATTTGTGGCTATAAGTTACAAGGCTATTTACAAATTATTTAGACATGTGAAATTATTAAATGACAGTGGTTTTCATAATTTGGACATCTCTCAGTATTGATACCATATCTATGATCACATTGGCAAGTTCTTTCAAAATCCATGTAAGCATTTTTTAAGGCCTGAGATGTGAATTTCTCATATCTGTAAAAAATAATTAGGAAAACAAGATGAGTTATTTGCAGGAAGAAGGAAACATAGGAATAGAGGATGTCAGAGCATGGCATTCATTATCCCATAGGAGGAGGACAGGTGCTAGATTATGGATTCTATAGAAGAGATTCCAATTGGAAAGAGGAGGAAAAGTGGTGGAACTAGAATGATAGTGATGGGTCATAAATCCCAAGTACAAGAGAAAGAGTAAGAGTACAAAAATGAAAAATTATGTAAAAAAAATAAAATTTTAAAAAAGAGTGCAAATAGCAGATGCTTTGCTTGTAATTCTGTTACCTGTATGTAAAAGTAAATAACCTCGTTAATAATCAAATAAATGTATATTAAAATAGCAAAACAGCAGTATTTTCTCTTCAGACTGGTAGAGATTTGAACATTTGACAAAATTTAGAGTTTGAGGTAAAATGGGGAAACAGTCTCATAAGTAGTGGGGAAAGACTATAGTGATAAGACATTTACCAATTGGACAGCACTTTCCAAAAGTATATGATCACGTACTTTCCATCACTTATTCTACTTATAGAAAAAAAATTAGTTAAATGCTTTGTACTTCTGAAAAAATTGGAAAATAAAAGATATAGAGATATTTACTAGATTATTTTTCATGAGAGAAAAAAACCCAAAATAACTAAAATGTATAGAAATAGGAGAGAGGCTAGGTTAAAAAATTTCTATTAAATTTCTTCCACTTAATACTATGCTACCATTTACACTGATAAGGTATATCTAGCGATAGCTACACAGAATATATAGAGAATTCACTCATCCATTCCTATAAAAATGTGTATTTTTTAAAAAATACATATATAAAATTATATTAACAAAGCTAAATGCAATAAAAATGCCTAGGTTGATGCATACACACACATGCAAATACACACACCCATTAACAACAATTATCTCTAAGGAGTGGGGGTGCACAAACAAATTTTTAGAATTTTTGTTCATTGTAGTGTCAGTGTCATTCACATTCATAAAAAGCAACTAGGCTTGCAATCAGTTCGTTCCTTTCACAAGCATTATCATTAGCAGCTTCCCCAATGATGCAGTCTATCAAGAACATAGTTGAATTCTAAAGTACTCACCATGAAAGCTGAATGTTGTTCTATAGTGCTCCCAACACACACTCAGTCCCAAATCCTTTTTATCAACTTAATAAAATCTTATTCACTTACATAATGCAACATAGGTTTTGTGGACATATCATCACCTGCATCTGTGTGTAAGCCCCACCTCACCACCACAAAGGTCTAGTGCTGTTTCCACTCTCAAGTTCATGTCCTCTGCCTTTCTCTGCCAACACCTTTTCCCTTTCTCCTTTGGTGACCACTGTATTTTTCACAGTCTAAGATTTATTTTTGTTGTGATTCTTTGATTCATGTTTTGGTTATTTATATTCCACAAGACAGAAAACATTTGGTAGTTGTCTTTCACTTCCTGACTTGTTGCTTAGCATAATCACATCAAGTTCCATCCATACTGTCACAGTGGCAACTCTGAAGTGTAGTTCACTGAGTATATATACCATAGTTTCTTTATCCAGTCATGTGTAAATGGACATTTATATTATTTACCTATCTAAGCTACTGTGAATTATGCTGCTATAAACATAGGAATGCATATAAATTTCCAAATTAGTATTTTAATCTTTTCCAAAATGTACTGAGGAGAGGTATTTCTGGCTCATATGGCACTTCCATTTGTAAAGTTTTGAAGGACTCTGCATACCATTTTCCTCAGGGGCTGAATCCATTTACATTCCCACCAACTGTAACAGTTCCTTTCCACACACCCTCACTGCACACATTATTTCCCATCTTTTTTACATATGCCATTCTCACAGGTGTGAGGTGGTATCTCATAATGGTTTTAATTTGCATTTCTCTAATAATAACTAAAGTGGAACATTTTTTAATGTGCTTATTAGAATCTATATATCTCTTTTAGAGAAATAGCTATTCAAATCCTCTGTTCATTTTTATTGGGTTTCTTGGTTTTTGTTGTTGTTGAGTTAAATGAGATCTTCATAGTTTAGATTTTAAGTCCTTGTCAGATGTATGATGATCAAATAGGTTTTCTTTTTGTATTTCTCATGGTTTCCTTTTTTACACAAAAGAAATTTTAATTTGCTACAGACCCATTTATTTTTCTTTTGTCCCTTTTGCCACTAGAGTTAAGTCTCCAAATATGACTCAAGGTATAAGTGACCAGAAAGGTATTGTTTATGTTTTATTCTATGCGTTTTATGGCCAAATGCTTTCTACACCTTTGCACAGGACTTTATTTTATCTTCAAAATGAATGATATTTTCATCAGATTAGCAAAGATTTTCAAAGTTACATAATTACTAAGTTGTTAAAAAATTTGAAAAAGAATATAGTATACTTATTATTGGTGCCACTGCCTCCTGCACAGTCCTTCATGCTCTGTCTTCATGTCTCGAGGTGTCATACTTTGTACCAGCCTCCAGTAAACATGTACCCCTTTACACAAGAGCACAATAATAGTTTAAATCTGATCTTTTCAAGACAGTAAAATTGTTCACCTAACTCACTACTGCAAAAGGAAAAAAAATTATTACTGGTGATCACAAACTTAAAACTAGTGTGCCTTTGTAATGTCCTAACCTCCTTGATTTTGACTGATAGAGCTCTGACTTACCCAACACTCCCACCACTAAGCATAGAAAGTAAATGAGAGATACCTCAGAGACGATCCAGTGACCAGTTGACTCTCTTCTGCTCAAATCTTCTCATCTTAAGTTGGTCAGCAGAAAAGGAAACAATTTTTTTTTAAATAACAATTCAAGACAAGATGATAATTCTAGCGTATTCTTTAAATCAATACTTGGAATCACTCAGATGAAGATATGTGATCTGTACTTCCAAACTTTAATCTCAAGTTAATAGTAAGGTGAGTTTAAATTAGATACTGGACATCTTAAAATTCACAAGAAACATGTCATTTCTGATCATCCTAGAGCTTTCTCCACTAGCTTGTTCTTTCTGAATTTGGTAAAATAAAATAAAATAAAATAAAATAAAATAAAATAAAATAAAATAAAATAAAAAGCTCATGACAGAATAGTAGGAAGATGTACAGGATCAGGCACTACAGCTGCATACTCCAAAAATAGTTGTTTTTGCTTTGGCAACACGACAAACCTGCTATAAGGCTGTTGTTACTAGGACCTTTGCTAGTGACTATAAGATCCTTTTCTTTGAGATGTAAGGAAACCAAGATAAAGGGAACAAGTAACTTTGCTGAAGCTAAGGAATCAATTGGTAACAAATTCACAATTATTATGTTTGACCCCTGGCTTCCAGACATTCCACATCAGATGTATGCTATATTTGGGTTTTGAGTATGGGAAATGCTTCCATTTCCCTGATGAATAACAGAATCGAGCTCTTTCTTCTGGTTGATTATATGCCCCATCTAACCTTTCTGAACCAGTGTTGAAATTATCATAAATTTAAAGAATCCACAAAATGCAGAGCTCTTATCTGTCATATGTTACAGTTACCTGGCATAAAAAGTCCTATATAATACCTCCAGAGCAGGAAACGGAGCTAATTAGCAGCACTGGAAAGTTTCTTAAGTGCTGGGACTATGGAGACCTGGGACTGCCATCTTGAGTACGTTCAGCCAAGGGAATTGTTTCCTATTACCACAGCAATGTGACCACAGCAACCAAAGGGGAATGCGGGGAATGGGGTTGCTTGAGGAGAAGGTGGAAGAGAGATTAGGAATTTTTTGGTGACAATTGCAGATTATTTTTTAAATTGCCTGCTTGTTTTCTTATTTGTGAAATAAGAACTTGCATAAGAATGAAATCAGGGCCTCCCCGGTGGCGCAGCTGTTGAGCGCTGTGTTGCAAAGCTGCCCATAGCCTCTGCAGCGCTGGTTCGATCCCCGGCTGCTCCCCGGCCACCGGAGGAGGGTCCCACATGGTGCGCAGACCTCTCCTGCCGCCCGCTGCTCCCCTCAGCAGTGTACTTCAGTCTTTCTGCCTGCTCTGCTCCCCGCTCTGGCTCTGGTGAATTCTCTCACCCTCCCGTGCTTCTGACTGTACCCAGTGCTGTATAAATAAATAAATATATCTTAAAAAAAAAAAGAACGAAAACATTATCTCTAAATAAGTGAAAATAATTCTTATCATCTCCATACCATGGAAGGACAGGAAAGAACAAGGGAGGAAAAACAGTTGTAAATTAAACAGCAAGTAACTGTATTATTGATTCCTGAGTGGTTCTCAGAATGACTTTTTTTTTTAAGATTTATTTTTATTTATTTATACAAGCACTGGGCACAGTCAGAAGCGCCGGAGGGTGAGAGAATTCACCAGAGCCAGAGCAGGGAGCAGAACAGGCAGAAGGACCGAAGTACACTGCTGAGGGGAGCAGCGGGCAGCAGGAGAGGTCTGCGCGCCATACGGGACCCTCTTCCAGTGGCCGGGGTGCAGCCGGGGATTGAACTGGTGCTGCAGAGGCTGCGGGCAGCCTCACAACCCAGCGCTCAACCACTGCGCCACTGGGGAGACCCTCAGAATGACTTTTGTTCATTAGTTCAATAAATACCTTTAAGTACCCAGAATGTCAGCCACCATTCCAGGAATTGGGGGTATAGCACTAACAAGGATTCCTGCCTGTGTGGAGTCCATAATCATCACTGAAAATGCAATGTTGGTCTTATATTAAGATATTCGTTTTCTAGAAAGGATAGAACACTTGGAGAATTAATGAAATCATCAGATATGTGGGGCGTCTCAAATACTGCTTGTTTCTAATTCAACATCTGCCTTTAGGAAATCTCTTCTCAATAGGCTTCTCCATTTATCAGAAATTTACCTATATCATCTCCATCAACCTGTTCAATTTTTCAGTGAATCTCTAATAAATATGCACTGGTATTTATCTCTCCCAAATATAAGATACATGTGGCATTTCCATATATCTTAATTCTCCTTGCTGCTTGAAAAACATCTCAAAAAATGATGGTAGGAGGAAGATTTCCTGTATTTTTCAATCATTCATTTAAATACTTTTAGGTAGCATCCTATAAAATGCCTAGTACTCTGCTAAGTTTCAGACATAATATAAAGATGAAAAAAGAAATGAAAATCAATCATGAATGAAGTGATGAAAAAGAAATGAACATACATCAAAATGTGGCACTAGAGGTAGTAGAAGAATTCTAAGTAACATTTGTGTGAACCATTTTAGAAATTATAACCAAACCTCCATGTCATGAGCTCTTAACTAGTCAAAATTTCCCTAGTGTGAACAGTAAAAAGGCAAAAGAATTCCTTTTTGATCACTAAGAGGAAAAATTTTCTAACCAAAAGTTTTCAAGTTTTCCATGAAATAGAAATAACAATTGGACTATAGCATGCAGTGAAAATATAACTGATACTTCTTCCAAAATGAAATTTCTGTAGCAAAATATAAAAAATGAGAACAAGAAAAGTTAGTAAACTTGAATGTTAATGAATTTATATGGAAAGAAGTCAGCAAAATACAGAGGATTTGTTAATAAGAAGATGCATTCAGTCATTCTCAGGAAAAAAATAAGATTCTGTGTTACATTTGCACAAACACAGTCTCGCTAGAATGCAAGATGGATATTTTTAAAGTGCAATGTATTTTTTAAATCTGAAAAAAAAGTAGATGAGAAAAAGTAATATAAATCAAAATTCAGTTATTGAAGACAGCAGGAGACTCAGATGGTCAGTTAGATGGAAATTATGATAAATGGGAAGAAATGGAGAATAGGAGCTTTTTCAAATATGTAAACCTAAAAGCCCCAGTGCCCAAATTATTTCCTAGCGGCACATACCATTAAAATTGTTGTCTTTTGGGGTCACATAGGCTAGTTTTGCTTACATTGCTATAGGAAGGGTCTGCCATTAAGTTGTGACAGACAAATAAATTACCAGAGACATCCTTTAGCTAAGCTCTTACAAACGCAAAAAATGAGAGGTTTGATGATGAAGAAATAAGTGACCCATTTAAACTGGATTCATTACCCAAGAAAGCATAGCTTGGATAGGTTGCTGCAGAAGACAGGCAAAGAACAGGTATGCTCAATGGGAAAGGGAAAGACCCCAAGTTCAGAACTAAAGCTGAGAAAGGGGCCAAGGTGGAGTTAAAGATAAAATGTCCCTGTTTACAATCCCCAAAAGAGCAAGTAATAATAAATGACACAAATAGCAAATAGCTGAACTAGAAACTTACCCAAACCCTGTCTTCAAGTCTTCAGATTGCCTGAGTATTCATCTAATGGCTCTGAGTTCAAGTCTCTGAATCACTTCTAGGGGAGACTTCTAGGTTCTGGGTAATTGGTCACAAGGCATACCAGATCTTCCATGCAAAGAGTGCATGCACTCCCACAGCAGCAGCAGCAACAGCATCTCTCAACCACCACCTGCCTCTTCCTGCCTCCAGGCTATAGCTTAATCAAACAAAAAAACAAACTGTTACCTGAATTTTCCCTATTGCTGAGTTCATCTAGTTTATTACTGTCCTCTTGCTGTCATCTTCACCCCAATCTTCCCTTGTAGCTTTTCATGGTTTATCATCTCAAACACACCCCACCCATGTTTATTAAGTGTTTCTGTAACTGGAAAAATTGACTAACTACACCGAATGGTAGTGACCGAACTATACTATAGTGATCAGGGACTGCAAAACTTAAAGCAAATTAGCCAAGGAAATTTTTTCCTAAAAGTATTTTCATTGTGATCAAGAAACAGAAAGGAAAGGTTGATAATGAACCACAGTGGGGAGGAATTATGCTGAAATCTTTAAGAAAATCAAACTGTCCCTTTAAATCCTGTCATGATGAATGAATGGTAATATGGATAATATGACACTATTCACCTTCCAAGAGACTCATGCAAACTTTTAATAGCCATTGAAATGTCAATATTCAAAAAAAAAACCTACAAAATCAAAAAAAATCAATAGATATTAATATCTATATGCACAAATAAAATGGGCAAATTTTTACAATTTCTAAAATGTTTTTACAGTTTCCCACAATCAAAGGGGATTAAAATGTATTAGTTGTATTTAATAAAAATCCATTCATTGAAATCATTCCAATTGTATACACTATTGTGCCTGTCAATTGGGAGCAGAAATAATATGAATAAAGGGGTTTTCTTTGAAATATTAATAAACAGAACTTGATTCTCTCTGTGGTTATTAATCCTCTGATGCTGAGGATTGAGGTAATCATATTCCTCCTTGGTACTTTATCAGCATTGGTTTACAAAGGGCCCCTCTCTTGTTTTACTCATTGATTCCTTTAATGTCCATTCTTCACTTCCAACCCCCTTCCCTTTGAGGCCATCTTTCTAGTGTTTTAAAAATGTATCCTGGTGTTGTGTTTATTATCATGAGACATGTATAATCTTTTGTAAATATACACTTATAATGTAATGTTTAACTCATCATCCCATTTTCCTTCTTTTCACTTATCCCATGTTGTTTCATATATACCCAATCACTTTTTAAATACTGAATAATAATCCATGGTGTATATGTACTACTTCTTGCCTGTCTGATCACATAATAACATGCTGGCTACATTATAGCCTGTTGAAGTAGTAATCATCATTTCCCTAACAGCTCTTTTATGGGATCTCCCTGGTGGTGCAGAGGTGAAAGTCTCAGTGCTCTCAAGCTATTGGTAGCCATTGCAGCATGAGTTCAGTACTGGCCAGCATGAGCTACCCACATGGTGCAGCAGACCTCCCCTGTCTTGCCCGCTGTACCCCTCAGGAGTGTATTTCAGTCCATCCACCTGTCCTGCTCCCCACTCTGTCGCTGGTGAATCCTTTCACCCCCAGCACGTCTGGCCTGGACCCCAGTTCTTGTATGCTGAAAAAAAAATCTTAAAAAAACAGCTCATTTAGAGCATAGGAAAAATAACACAAATAAAACAAATAGCTGGTGTAAATTGGTGAGAAAATTGCAGCATTAGAAATAATATTGGAATCAGAGGAGACAGTTTTCCTCTCCACTGTCCTGAAAGCCAGGCTGAAAGTACAGAGTATAGTCATTATTTCACGTGTTATTATAATAAAAGTTCACTGTTCAGGGGTTGTACAAAATTTTCAAATGCTCACTCAAATAGAATTAGACTAGAGCGACTGCATAAAATGTTTGGGCACTAAGAAGTTGCTCAGGGTTATTATACAAGCACTGGGTACAGTCAGAAGCGTGGGAGGGTGAGAGAATTCATCAGCGCCAGAGCAGGGAGCGGAACAGGCAGAAGGACCGAAGTACACTGCTGAGGGGAGCAGCTGGCGGCAGGAGAGGTCTGTGCGCCATGTGGGACCCTCGCCAGCGGCCCGGGATCCAACCAGCACTGCAGAGGCTGCTGGCAGCTTTGCAACCCAGTGCTCAACCACTGTGCCACTGGGGAGGCCCATGCTCGGGGTGATTACACAAACAAGGACACTCCAATGAGAAATGCTTGGAGAAAAAACTAAACTGATAGTGGTTTCAAATAGAAACATAAATTCTAAAGGCATAAAATCAGGAAACTCATAAAAGATGGGTCAAGATTTCCATCTGGACAGAAACAAAAAGTAACTGAATCACAGAAGAAGCAAGGTAAGTGTATCATAAATAATCACGTACATCACTTGCCTTGATATTCTAACCAAGGAGGGAGGGATGAAGTTGAAATAAATTATTGCTTATCTCCCAAGAAATACAAGTTACATGTGCAAAAACCTCAATAAACCATCATCAAGTCCTAAGTAGCTTTGGCTAAGGGATTGACTACTCAAGTAGGAAGAACGAATGTAAATATCCGCTGTAACATCTGCTTCTTTTTATTAGGATCTAATATATTGCTGATATATTGCTTCTTTTTATTAGGATCCGATAATAAATCAACTAAGCAAATTTATTCACATGATGACAATTGAATATTATGTACACTGTGATCTGATATATTAAGGGAATCTCTTCATTTCTGTGGTATTATTTACAGAAACCCAGGCTAATTAGAATTAAAAAAAAAACTTCAGACAAGCCCAAATTGAGAGAAATTTTATAAAACACCTGACCACTAATCCTCAAAGCTCAGTTTTGATAATATACTATGGAAATGGGAGATAGGTAGCTGAAACTAGTGGAGGATACATATAAATTCCCTGGATTGTCTTTGCAACTTCTCTGTAAATATAAAACTAATCCAAAATTTAAGTTTTATGGGAAAAATAAGATTTAAAAAGAAATGTAACACAGGGCTCCTTCTTCTTTTGAATTTTATTGAGGTAACATTGGTTTACAACACTGAATGTGATTCAGGAGTACAGAATCACACCTCCTCAGTATGTCAACATACCTACCCAATACCAAGGCACCCATAGTCTTCTACCAGAGTGCTTTGTTCTTTCTCACCCAATTCATCTCTGCCTTCTCTGCACACCACAGTAGACTTAATTCTACAGACAGATTTTTAGGGTTGTTTTGGTTTGGTTATGGTTGACCCTTTCTTTTATTTTTTTGTTCCACATATAAGTGAAATTATGTGGTATTTATCTTTCTCCTTCTGACTCATTTTGCATAGCATAAGCCCCTCCAGTTCCATCCATGTTGTTGCAAATGTCAAGAGTTCATCCTGGGCCTCCCCTGTGGTGCAGCGGGTTGAATGCAGTACTCTGAAGTGTCAGCAGCCTCTGCAGCACAGGTTCCATTCCCGGCTGGTCAGGGAGACATGATATGGCAGACCTTTCCTGTCTCGCCTCGCCTGCTGCTCCCCTCAGCGGTGTATTTTGGTCCATCTGCCTGTTCTGCTCTCAGCTCTGTCTCTGGTGAATCCTCTCACGCTCCTGTGCCTCTGGCCTATACCCCAGCTCTTGTATAAAAATAAATAAATCTTAAAAAAAAAAGTAAAAATGGACTTTAGAAAAAAAAGTTCATCCTTCTTTATAGTTGAGTTGTATTCCATTGTGAGTGTGTGTGTGTGTGTGTGTGTGTATACACATATCACATCTTCCTAATTACTCATCTATACTGGGGCACTTACATTTCTTCCACAACTTGGCTACTCAATGGGTAGTCTTTTTTTGTTTCAGTGACAGTTTCTTTCACAGTACAGAAGCTTTTCACAGTGCAGCAGCTTTTTAATTTGATGAAGTTTTTATTTGTTTACGTACACTTTCATTTCTTTTGCTGTTGGAGACAAGTGCACAGAGATCACTGAAGCCAGTGTTGTAGAACATCTTACCTATGTTTTCTTCTGTGGGTATTATGGTTTCCAGTCTTACATCTAAGACCTTAACCTATTTCAAATTAATTTTTGTGTATGGTGTGAAGTGGTGATCTACTTTCATCCCTATGCATGTGTCTGTTAAGTTTTCCCAACACAGTTTGTTCAAGGAACTTTCCTTTCTCCAATTGTTATTCTTGGCTCATTTGTCATAGCTTAACTATCTATATGAGTGTGGGTTATTTCTGTTCTACCCCATTGGTCTGTCTGTCTATTTCTGTTCTGGTACCACATGATTTTGATTACTGTAGCTTATATTATGTTTTAAAGTCTGGGATAGTGATACCACCATTCTTTTTGCAGTGCTGATTTGGCTATTGAGGGTCTTTTGTGGTTCCAGATGAATTTCATTATTTTTTTTGAAGAGTTCCTTTGAAACCCTGATAGGGATTACATTGAATCTGTATATTGCTTTGGGTAAGAAGGCCATTTTAACAATGTTAATCCTTCCACTCAATGAACAGTTAATATCTTTCCAGTTATTTAATATGTTTACAAAATCTTATTCTATTCATTGTATAGGTACTTAACCTCCTTTGTTAATTCTACTCCATAATAACAGTCATATGTAACAAACCTATAGCTCAGATCATACTCAATGGTGGAAGACTGAAAACTTTCCCTCTAAGATCTGACACAGGAAAAAGATGTCCATATTCACAACTGCTGTTCAACATGGTATTAGAAGTCCTAGATAGAGCAGTTAAGAAAGAGAACAATATAAAAGGAATCCAAAATAGGAAAGAAGAAATAAAACTATCACTATTTGCATATGACATGATAATATACATAGAAAACCCTAAAGACACTACTAAAAGAAATTGAAATATCAGTAATACATCAGAAAAGCAACGTGGCAGGTTGCAAAGTAATCTTACAAAAATCATTGCATTTTTATATGTAAATAACAAGATAAAGGAGAAAGCAAATATGAAAAAACCATCTAAAATAGCATCAAAAAGAATACCTAGGACTAACTTGAATTGATTTATTAAGTGAAAATTATTCATGAGAATTTGTTGAAACTCTGACGCTTGACAAATGGACATTCAAGATAAAAGGTGAATAATACAATAGTGCCTGTCAGTGAAAAATTAATGGTCCAATGGAGATATGAAAATTAGCAATTAAGGAAATAAGATCTAAATGGACAAAAAGACAACAAGTAACCATGACTCTGTCAACCTAGATTCTAGATTTGGACATTCCATGCATTCCTTATATACAGTCTTGGGGTAAATTACTTAATTTGCCAGTGTCTGAGATTTTCTATAGGAAAGGAATAGAGATACAATGAGATTTATAATTTACTTTGAAATTTAAAAACTATATAACCTAGTTGAAGTTTAATGCCTTTCTAAATAATTGCAAGTGCTATATTATCTTCCAGCTCTTAAATACCTACCTACACTGAATCATGGAGAAGCTGGAGCTCCACAAGTTGTATCACTTTTTGCCAGATTAACTATAAAGGAAACTAAAAGGAGATTGCAAGGCTGGAGGGGAAGGGAAGGAAGACTTGGTTCTTCCAGTTTGCTGCCTATGGGCTTCCTGTGCTTGTTGTACCTGTGAGCATCAACCACCCACACTTTTTACCTCAGCAATCTGTGTTCCTTTCCGAGGTAGCAGCTATTCCCCAATATATTAGAGGAATTCATCTCATCTCACCCTAGTCTCATCATACCTTCTTAAGTAACACCTGTACTAACCAGTAGACAACCTTCCTCAGGGTCCCTGTCTTCGTGTACCACTTTATAAGCTCAAGACATTAGCACCAGCCAAGAAGCATACCATCCTTTGACATTTGAGTTTCAACCTTGCATTCCCTTAACCCAATTTGTGATACCTTTTTTGTTTTTGACTTATATAATAATTATAACCTCTTTTAATAACTCTAACCTTTTTAATAATTCTCATTCTTCATTTTCCATTCTTAGCAGTAAAAAGTGCTTCCTAAAAGTGCAAATTCTGTGTCTTCTTAGAGCTCATTATTTTTAAAATAACTACTTAACTTTAAGTTTAGTTAATAATTCTTCATATCGAATTTTCTCTGTTTAAGAAAAATGGAATGGTTCCTTTATCCTCACTAGACTATCCTTCTGTTCTTCAGTTTAGAATAAAACACTGAAGGAAGCTAACAGATATGAGCTGGAAAAAAAAAAAAAACCAGAAAATATCCAATCTGTATTGCAACAAAAAAATCAGATTAAGTAAAAATTAATATCTATCTTTGAAAAAGTCAACCTAACATGGGAAATACAGAAAATGGACAAAGAGCCTCATGTTGATATTCAAGAGGATTGTCTAACATTTATATTAATTCTGTTTGGCACTATAGAGAGTTAAGACTGTTGGAGAGATAAGAGCCAGGACCTTTTGGTCTTCAAGCCTCTCCCATAAACAGAGTTCAGAGATTGACATAGCAATTCAATCTAAAGAGGAAAAAATTAGGACACAATGCACAATGGTAAGTGATCATTCTGGCTAAAGTTAACATACCTTGTTTGGTTTAGCCATGTGAAATTTTAGTACGCTTTGCCTTTCTATACATCTTAAGTGTCTTTAAGAATTTTTAATGTAATTCACAAAATGAGCACATAGTCTCCTCATTGCCGCCGTCATGTCTTTATTCCTAAAAGTATAAATGACTGGATTTAGGAAGGGAGTGACAACTGCATCAAAGAGGGCAAGGAATTTATCCAGATGTGACATGGGGAATGGCCATATATAGAAAAAGATCAGAGGCCCAAAGAATAAAATGACCACGGTGACATGAGCTGACAGAGTGGAGAGGGCCTTGGTTATGCTCCCTGGAGATTTTTTCTGAACAGTCACCAAAATAAAGATGTAAGAGATGATCAGAATTAAAAAGGAAGCTACAGAAATAAAGCCACTATTAGCAACAATCATGACTCCCAATGTGTAAGTCTCTGTGCAGGCAAGTTTGATCAGTCGAGGCAGGTCACAAAAAAAGCTATCCACTTCATTAGGGCCACAGAAGGGGAGGTCTACAACAAAAGCCAACTGAGTCATTGAATGAATAAAGCCAATAATCCAGGAAGTGACCAAAAATAAAATGCATTTTCTTGGGCTCATGATGGTCAGGTAGTGGAGGGGCTTACAAATGGCCACATACCTGTCAAAGGCCATGGCGATGAGCAGCACCATCTCAGTGCCACCAATTGCATGAGTAAAGAAGACTTGAAGTATACATCCCTCAAAAGAGATGGTTTTATGCTTCCTGAAAAGGTCAGAAATCATCTTGGGAGTTGTGGTGCAACAAAATACCAAGTCAATGATGGAAAGGTTGGCCAGCAGGAAGTACATGGGGGTCTTTAAGTGAGGGTCATAGATCACAGTTAACACAATGAAGAGATTCCCCATCAGACTTGCAGCATAGAACACAGAGGATAAGAGAAAGAGGAGGAGCTGGATCTTCCATGAATTGGAAAGTCCCACGAACACAAACTCAGATACCGCAGAATAATTGGTTTCATTCATTGTTCTGTGGGAGTCAAAACTTCCATGCTACCTGAAAGAGAGCAAAGAGAGGCTGATTTAGGAGGAATGGCACTAATCTTAACTTTGGACAAAGTCAATAGTTGTAAAAACTAGACAAAGGCTGGTGCATGTCTTGGAAGACCATTTCAATCACAAAGCAGTGCATATTCCTCTGTTATACATTCCATTACTAGAATATATTGCACAGTATAAAAAGTCTTCTAAAGTATTTGGATGGATAGCTGTTGTATTTTTAGGTGTCATTTCATAGTCATTTCTTATTTGTGCCTATTAGTTACAAGGCTACTTATAAAATATATAGATATATGAAATTTTTTTTCAGATTTATTTATTTTTATACAAAAACTGGGGTACAGGTCAGAGGCATGGGAGGGTGAGAGGATTCACCAGAGACAGAGCAGGGAGCAGAAAAGGCAGAAGGACCTAAATACACTGCCGAGGGAAGCAGCAGGCAAGACAGGAGAGGTCTGCCACACCATGTGGATATCTCCCTGGCCAGCCAGGAATTGAACCCATGCTGCAGAGGCTGCGGACAGCTGCACAGTGCTGCACTCAACTGGTTGTGCCACCAGGGAGGCCCTAGATACATGAAATTATTAATTGACAGTGGATTTCATAATTGGGACATCTCTCAGTATTGATACTGTATCTGTGATCACATTGGCATGTTCTTTTAAAATCCATGCAAGCATTTTTTAAGGCCTGAGATGTAAATTCCTCATATCTGTAAATTAGGAAAACAAGATGAGTTATTTGCAGGCGGAAGGAAATATAGGAATAGAGGATGTGAGAGCGTGGCACTTACTATCCCATAGGAGAAAGACAGGGGATCAGATTATGGGTTCTAAAGAAGAGATTCCAACTAAAGGTGGAAAGAGGAGGAAAGAAGGTGGAACCAAAAGGACAAAGATGAATCGTAAATCCCAAGTAGAAGAGAAAGGATAAGGGTGGGAACATCAGAGGCTTTGCTAATAGTTCTGTTCACCTGTATGTAAAAGTAAACAACCTCATTTATAAACAAATGCAAAACAATAGTATTTTCTAATCAGACAGGCAGAGATTGAAACATCTCACAAATTTAGGGTTTGAGGGAAAATGAGGAAACAAGTATTCTGTAAAGTGATGGTGGGAGTATGTAGTGATAAAACATTTACTAATTTGACAATACTTTCAAAATTTCATATGATCATACATTTTCACAATGTACATATGCATTGTGCATATAAAGAAAGTAGATAAAGGAAAGATATAGAGATGTTTACTGAAGCATTGCTTACGGGAGCAAAAGCCTAAAAATAACGTAAATATGTAGAAATAAAGGACTAGTTAAAAATTTCTATCAGAGGCCTCCCTGGTGGCCTAGATGTTAAGTCCTAGTGCTGCCACAAAGACAACCCTCCTTTGGCAAGGTGGTCTGAGTTCGATCCCCAGCCAGGGCGCTAACTTAGCCCACATGGTGCAGCAGACCTCTCCTGTTTAGCACACTGTTACCCTTAGCACTGTATTTCAGTGGATGTGACTGTTCTGCTCCCCACTCTGTCCCTGGTGAATCCTCTCACCCCCCACACCTCTAGCCTATACCCCAGTTCTATGCAAAAGTAAATAAAATAAAAATCTTACAACAAAGGAATAATTCTTTAAAAATAATAAATAATTTCTATCAGAACTCTTTTGTGGAATACTATGCAGCCATTTACAATGCTTAGGTGGACCTAGAGGGACATAGTCTTGTGTACTCTTCTGTCTATAAAAATATATATAATAAATAAGTTACATATGCTACATAAACTAAACAGTAAGTGAAATAGAAAATGCCTAGATACATAAATACACACACACATGCACATGCACACACATACACAAAGTCAACAAGCACATGTTAAAAATAATTAAAATAGTTATCTCCAAGGAAGAGGGTTGAGAAAATTATGCAGGGAAATCAATCTTTGCATTTTTACTTTGAACTTTAATTTTCAGTGCTCATGTATCAATTTAGCTTTTAATATAAAATTCTAATAATCATAGTGTTATATCAGTAACCTAAAGAAAAACCACCTGTTAATTCTTTCACTAAATGGTCTTTTAATTATGTCTTTAAAATTTTTTTTAGACTTTCTCTCGATAATAGCATAAATGATATTCACATTTATAAAAAACACCTAGACTTCAAGTCAATTCAGTTCCTTTCACAAGCATTATCATCAGCAACCTCTCCAATAAGCAGTTTATCAAGAACATAATTGAATTCTAAATTATTCCCCATAAAAGCTGAAAATTGTCTTTCTACCATGCTTCCATTTTCACCAAGCCCAAAACATTTTTGTCAACATAATAAAATTTTATTCATTTACAGTACTGTGTCAGTTTTACAGGTACTTCTTTACCTGCATCTGTGTGTAAGCCTCACCTAACCCACCCCAAAGGTGTAGTGCTGTTCCCACTATCACTATCAAGTTCATGCCCTCTACCCTCCCCTTTTCCCTGCCCCTTTGGTAACCACTATATTTTCCATAGAATCTAAGATTTATTTTGTTGTAATTTGTTAGTTTGTTTGTTTTGGTTATTTATATTCCACAAGAGAGAAACCATCTGGTTGTTGTCTCTCACTTCCTGACTTGTTTGCTTAGCGTAATCACGTCAAGTTCCATCCATGTTGTCACAGTGGCAAGAGTTCAACTTTTTCAATAGCTGAAGTAGTATTTCACCGAGCATATATACCAGTTCTTTATCCAGTCATGTGTAAATGGGCACCTAGATTATTTCCCTTTCTAAGCTACTGTGAATAATGCTGCTATAAACAAAGGAATGCATGTAAATTTCCAAATTAGTGTTTTCATCTTTTCCAAAATGTACTCAGGAGAGGTATTTCTGGCTCATATGGTACTGCTATTTATAAAGTTTTGAAGGACTCTCCATACCATTTTCCACAAGACCAGAATCAATTTACATTCCTACCAACAGTAAGAGTTCCTTTCCACACTCCTACTGCAAACATTATTTCCAGTCCTTTCTACATATACCATTCTCACAGGTGTACAGTGCTAGCTCATTATGATTTTGATTTGCATTTTCCTAATAATAAGTAAAGAGGAACATTTTTTGATGTGCCTGTTAGTCACCTGTGCATCTTCTTTGGAGAAGAATCTGTTCAAATGCACTGCCCATTCTTGATTGGGTTGTTTGGTTTCTGTTGTTATTTTGGTTTTTGTTGTTGTGTGAGGTCTTCATATTTTAGATTTTAAGCCCTTGTCAGATTTTCAAATATCTTCTCCCAGTCAGTATGTTTTCTTTTTGTTTTTGTGATGGTTTTGCTCACTATACAAAAGCTTTTTTGTTTGATGTAATCCCATTTACTTATCTTTGCTTTTTTCCTTTTGTTTTGGAGTTGATTCTCCTTTCTTCTATGCATTTTATGGCAAAATACTCTTAAAAATTTAAGACTTTATCTTCAAAAATGGATAATATTATTTTTCAGATTAGCAAAGATTTTCAAAGTTACATAATTCCTAAGTTGTTCAAAATTTGAAAAAGAATATTGTGTATTCTTTATTGATGCCACCACCTCCTGGACAGTCCTTCATGCGCTGTCTTCATATCTCAAGGTGTCATAATTAGTAAAAGTATCCAGTAAACATATACCATTTTACATAAGAGCAGAATAATAGTTTAAATCTGATCTTTTCGAGACAGTGAAACTGTTCACTTAACTCACTACTGCAAAAGGAAAACAAATTATCACTGGTGATCACAAATTTAAATCTAGTGTGCCTTTGTAGTGTGCTAACCAACTTGGTTTTGACTAATAATAGAGCCCTGACTTACCCAACCCTCCCACCATCTAAGCATTGAATGTAAGAGATGAGAGATACCTCAGAGACAATCCAGTGACCAGTTGACTCTCTTCTGCTCAAGTCTTCTCATTTTGAGCTGGTCAACAGGAAGGGAAAGAAATTTTTTAAAATAACAATTCAAGACAACATTATAATTCCAGCGTATTCTTTAAATTAAATCAATATTTGGAATCACTCAGATGAAGATTTGTAATCTATACTTCCTAACTTTAATCTCAAATTACTAGTAAGGTTGGTTTAAATTAGAATTACTAGAAAATCATAGAATGCACAGAAAACATATTCTTATCATCCTAGAGCTTTCTCTACTAGTTCTTTATGAGATCAGTAAAAAGAGCTTCTGACAGAATAGTAGAAAAATATACAGGTCCAGGCACTGCAGCTGCATACTCCAGAAATGGTTGTTTTTACTTTGGCAACACAACAAGCCTGTTACAAGGCTGTTGTTACTAGGGACTGAATGAAACTTTGCTAGTGACTGTAAAATCCTTTTCATTTAGATGTAAGGGAACTAAGATAAGGGGAGCATAAATAGCTTTGCTGAAGCTAAGGAACCAATGGATAACAAATTCATAATTATTATATTTGAACCTTGGCTTCCAGACATTCTTCTTTAGATGTCTGCTATTTTGGGGTTGTAAGTATGGGAAATACTGCCATTTCCCTGATGAACGGCAGATTTGAGCTGTGTCTTCTGGTTGATTAGATGTCCCCTCTCACTGCTCTTTGTGTTTCCAGGTGAATCTGTGATCTCTGTCACAAACAGTTTCCCACCTAAGCTTTTGGATTAATGTTGAAATTATCATAGATTTTACAAAACTATGTGAAGAGCTCTTATCTTTCAAATGTTATGGTCATCTGGCATAAAATGTCCTATATAATACCTCCAGAGCAGGAAACGGAGCTAATTAACAGCACTGGAAAGTGTCTTAAGTGCTGGGACTATAGAGACCTGGGACTGCCATCTTGAATACCTTCAGCCAAGGGAATTGTTTCCTAGGACCACAGTAATGTGACCACAGCAACCAAAGGGGAATGCTGGTAATGGGTCGCTTGAGGAGAAGGTGGAAGGGAGACCAGGGATTTTTTTTTTTTTTTATGAAAGCTGCAGACTTTTTTTAAAATGCACCTGCTTGTTTTCTTGTTAGTAAGGAAGAAACTTCATAGGAATGAAAACACATACCTTCAATCAAGTGAAAATAATTATCATCTCCATAGAACAGAGGGCAGGAAAGAAAAAGGGAGGAAAAACTGTTGTCCAAAGTGGCACTAGAATGTATTTTGTGTCCTGTTACCAAGGATAACTAAATTAGAGGTAATAAGATACACAGGTGGTTATCAACAGTCAGTTCTTTATTATGTGTATGATGTGGCTCAAATGAGGAGTGTGAACAGTAGCACAGATTGAGCTCACATGCTTTTGGCAAGTCACTCATGGTTTCATCTTTGATAGGTCAATTTCTTAAAAATAAACATTTTTGCTTGGAAATGTATGGAAAAACAAGCAGGTGCATATATAACCTCTGGTTATATAGTATATCTTCAAATCAAAATTAGCAGAGAGTAAATTAAAGCCTATTGATGAACTATAATGATATAAAATACTCTATATCCATTATTTATTTTTTTCTTTTTTAATATTTTATATAATTCTTATATCATGTTTCATTTTTGCACAATGTATGCATTTTCATTATGATAGTATTCCCCATACAATTGCACCCCCCCTTATTTTGACCCTAATCCCTCCTTACATTCCCCCTCTCCCCCCATAGTGTGTCTCTGGTCCATAGTTGCTTGTTGATTTTGATTTTTACTTAGTATTAATTGGTCTTTTTCCTGGTCGCTTATTTAGGTTTTCTAAATTCCTGCTATGAGTGGAAATTTTTTTTTCTTTTTCTGTCTGACTTATTTTGCTGAGCATGATCCCTTCTAGCTCCACCCATGTTGCTGCAAACAGCATGTGTTTACCTTTTTGATTGCTGAGTAATATTCCATTGTGTATATGTACCACGTCTTCTCATCCAGTCATCTATTTTTGGGCATTTGGGTTGTTTCCAAAGCTTAGCTATTGTAAATAGCGCTGCTATAAACAGGGGTAAATACCTAGGAGTGGAATTGCTGGATCATATGGAAGCTCTGTGTTTAGCAGGTCAAGAAATCTCCACACAGCTCTCCATAGTGGTTGGACCAATTTGCACTCCCACCAGCAATGCAGGAGAGTTCCTTTTTCTCCACAACCTCACCAACATTTGTTATTGCTAGTTTTTTTAATATGTGCCATTCTCACTGGTGTAAGATGGTATCTTATTGTAGTTTTGATTTGCATTCCCCTGATTACAAGTGATTTTGAACATTTTTTCATATGCCTGTTGACCATTTGCATTTCCTCTTTGAAGAAGTTTCTTTTTAGCTTTTCTGCCCATTTTTTGACTGGATTATTTTCTTTGTGTTGAGTCTCATCAGCTCTTTGTAGATTTTTGTGATCAGTCCTTTATCATTAGTGTTGTGTGCAAAAATTTTCTCCCAGTCAGTGGGGTTTCTCTTTGTTTTTGTTATTGTCTCTTTTGCTGTGCAGAAGCTCTTTAATTTGATGTAGTCCCAGCTGTTTATCTTTGCCTTCACTATCACTGCTTTGGGAGATGTGTCTGTAACCATGTCTTTGAGGTGCATGTCATGTATTGTTTTGCCCATATTTCCTTCTATGTATTTTACAGTTTCAGGTCTTATGTCTAATTCTTTAATCCATTTTGAGTTGGTTTTTGTGCATGGTGTTAGGTAGTAGTCAAGTTTCATTCTTGTGCATGTAGCAACCCAATTTTCCCAGCACCATATATTGAACAAACTTTCTTTGCTCCAGTGCGTATTCTTTGCTCCTTTGTCAGATATTAGTTGACCATAAATCTATGGGTTTATTTCTGGATTTTCTATTCAGTTCCATTGGTCTGTGTGTCTGTTCTTATTCCAATACCATGCAGTTTTGATGATTATGGCTTTGCAGTATAGTTTGAAGTCTGGGTGTGTGGTGCCTCCATTCCCTTCTCTTTTTTTTTTTTTTCAGGAGAGCTTTGGCTATTCGGGGTTTTAGGCAATTCCATATGAATTTCATCAGTATTTGTTCTATTTCTTTGAAGAATGTCATTGAAATTTTTATTGGAATAGCATTGAATCTGTAAATTGCTTTTGGTAGAATGGCCATTTTGATAATGTTAATTCTTCCAATCCATGAGCAGGGGCTGTCTTTTCATTTCTTTGTGGCTTCTTCTATTTCTTTTAATGGTGTTTTATAGTTTTCTTTGTATAGGTCCTTTACCTCTTTTGTTAAGTTTATTCCCAAGTATTTTATTTTTTTTCTTTCAGTAATAAAAGGGATTTTTTTTTTATTTCTTCTTCAGATTTATTGTTTGTGTATAGGAAGGCTACTGATTTTTGCATGTTGATTTTGTATCCTGCCATTTTACTAAACTGATTGATTAGTTTAATTAGTTTTTCTGTGGTGTTTTTGAGGTTCTCTATGTATATTATCATATCACCTGCAAATAGTGATAGTTTAACTTCTTCCTTCCCTATTTGGATTCCTCATATGTCTTTCTCTTGTCCTATTTCTCTGCCTAGGACTTCCAGTATTATATGCTATCGACCAATGTAACTTAAATCAATAACATTTAACTGGTCTTCAGTTTATAACTAGGGCTAAGTTCAGCTGGGCAGTTCTGCTGGTCTTTTCTAGGTTTTCATAAGGGCATCAGTTTTCTGGTAGCTTGAATGAAATTGGAGTGCTTAAGACAGCCTTGTTTACATGCTTAGGGCTTTAATCCTTGTTACTAGCCTGGTCTTTCTCTCCAAGGGATCACTGATCACTGAGTAGTCATACCCAAGCTCTCTTATAGGATGATGGGGAACATTAAGCAAAGCCAATATCTGCAAAGCAAACTGCCTAAATTCTAGAGTCATGCAGCAATATCCTTTCCGCATTCCGCTGGTGAAAGTAAGGCAGAAGAACAAACCATATCTAAGGTTAAGGAAATAAACACCTCTTGGCAAGAGGAAATGCAAATTATTGTAGCAATGATTTTTCAGTCAACTTCAGTCTTCATTACTACCCATTGTGCATTGCATTGATTAGCATATTCTTACTTAGAAAAAACTTTAATGCACAGACCTCATTTATATCATATAGGACTCTTCAGTTCCAGTACTCCAACTTTTACTAATTCAAAGGAACAACCACTATCTTTCTTACTTGCTTTTGTCTTAGATTAAATCGACTATAACAATAAATTTCAATTATTTAAGTGAGTAGAATCTTTTGTGCTCAGGCCAAGCAGCCTAATTGTCGAAGCCCACTAGTCAAAGCCCAATTGTCAAAGTCCAATTGTCAAAGAACATTTAGGAACACTGAGGCAGAGACACTACCAAACTAGTTATTTGAAATGGAGCCTAGCGGTTGTATGAGAAATTTTCTTACTATCAACAAATTGGACATGTAAAGAATTATGTAATAAACTTGAGGTTTCCTAAAGAGGAAAGTCTGATGCATCTGAGAGAAAGTTATGAAAGAAAAGACATCTGGCAGGGTAAGCCAGACAAGCCACAAGTCCTGCTGTTATACTTGATAGTAACTGCAGGTACAGAGTAAGCATATACATGATCATTCTCCAATAGAGTCTTTCTTTCCTTTCCTAGCACCTCCAGGTTCCTGCATGTCCCTTTGGTCTCTGAAATCATAGATAAAAGGGATGAAACAAAAGAAAGATCTGTGAAGTCAGAACCCATATCTCTTCTGTGGAATTCATTCCAAATGGGCTAAGAGGAGAAACATAATACAAGGGACCATTAGTCCATTAGAGACCCACAGAGCTTTTAGCAGTGGCATGTGGACGAATGTATGATCAGTTGAGGAAACATAGGCAATTGGCAAACAGGTAGTCTTTTGCCTCAGAGTGGCCTCTGTCCTTAAAGAAGGCTGGTTACAGCAGGACCATTAAAACAAAAGTGCCACGCCAATTATATGAGATATTTTACATGCAAGTACTTATGAAAAAAAAAAAATACTTCAATGGGAGAAACCAGGGAAATATTAAATCTCTGCTTCTTCAGACATGCCTTAGGTCCTGACAGACCATAGTGAGCCCACAAACAGGACTTGAAAGCAGACCCACTGTGATCGATCACCATACCCCCCAGGCCCTGGTGAGCCTCAGGATGGATCCCGGTAGTAGCCCAGACCTCATAGGCCCTTGCAAGAGTGGAGCAAACCCTTCCAAGGAGAGCCGATGTGACAGCCTCCAGCAAAGGCAATGACAAGGCCTGGCCCCACTAGCTGTGACTCTTGGACCATAGCCATAATCCAGAGGGACACAGCTCCAAAAGATACTGCCATGGAGCGGTGTGGGGTTCATTATGCATTAGATAATAGAGATCAGTGTATATTTAAACAGGTTTGACATTGAGGAGATTCACACTACATTGAATAGGAGGTAGGTTGACAGAGGAACATAAGCTTTGTGATTTGGAGTAAGCGCCACCAGTGGAATGGCTGTCAGCTCAGCCAGGGACCCTGTGGAGGGGAGATGGAGGTTTTGTTGAAGTATTCTCCTGTAAAAAGAGGGAACATTGAGGAAGAGCTGGTGTGCTTCAGACAGACATCCACACAAACTAGAGTCCTCCAAGCCCTTCTGAACCATGCCAACACAGCAACTGTAAAACAGATCTGAGTACATAAAGCAGCTGGCAAACATCAAAATAAACAAATAAATACAATCAAAGAAAACCACAGCACCACCTGCAGGAAAAGTAAAACAATTTAACCCACTAAGTTATTACTAAAGATACTTCAAAGAATAATAAAATAGGGAGACCTCAAATAGCAAATGGGAAGACAAAAAAATATGTAACATATGGAAATACAAGATCTCAAAAGAGTATGACATCATGACTTTCGAGACTTCAAACACAAAAGATGGAAGATTATATTTTCCTATCAGATAGAGCATTCAGAACTGCTATAATAAAAAAATTAAAGAGATAATAGAAAATTCAGAAAGGCAAGTAAAAGAAATACAAGAGAACTCAGAAACAATAGACAAAGAGAAACAATAAAAATCTGGGGAAGAATTAATGAGTATACAAATAAAATCAGAAGTAAATAGAAGCTAGAAATTGAACTTTTAATGTGAAAGCTATTGTAGTGGAATATACCAAATGGAGCATCAAACCAATGACCTCCAAGATAGTAATATACTGAGGAGCCAGGTGGAAGGAAGAGAAATGAGATATTAAAAAAAAATGGACAGGCAATTAGAGAAATATATGTCACCATTAATAAAACAAATGTAAGAATAATAGGTATTCCAGAGGGGAAGAAAGAGAAAGGGCAACATATTGCCTATCCTAGGAAATAGTAGAGGAAATGTCCCTCACCTGGGGAAGGAATTAAATATACCAGTCCATGAAGCTAAGAGAACTGAATGATACCTATACCAAAACACAAGAAGAGAAACTAGCAACAATTATAGACAAAGAATATGGAATGTGGTGAGAGGGGCTAAAAGCCTGTGATTTATAAAAGTACTCCCATCAGAATACAAACTTCTCAGCAGAAACTCTTACAAGTGAAGAACAGAATGATGCACTCCAAATACTTAAAGATACTGTCCAGAGAAAAATGCTATACCCTGGAAAATTCGCTCTCTGATACAAAGAAAAAATAAAGGTAAAAACCTTCCCAGACAAATAAAGTTTGAATGAGTTTGTCAGGGTGACCTTCTCTAAAAGTTCTGTTGGATGGAGTACTCCTATCTAAATCAAAGCAAAAAAAAAAAAAATACAGATAAATAATTAGGGAGATAAATAATTAGAACCAAATAAAGTAAAACAGAAATGACAATCCCTATATGTGTGTGTGTGTGTGTATATATATATATATATATATAATCACTCTAAATATAAATAGACTGCAGGTGCCATGTGTTGTATTTTTCCATCTCCCCATTTTTAGCATTTTAGATCACTGTATATTTGTGTCCCCAGGATGTAGAAACCCCACTTTTCCAGTAGGTGGTGCTGTATGCTAGGGAGAATTAATCTGTATCTGCCTTGTGTGAAAGTAGGGTGGGAACTGGAGGGGTCAAGTGAAAGCAGTGTGGGGGGGGAGGTCCATGCTTATGTGTCACTGAGAGTCCGCCTCTCTGGGTTTCCAGACCCTATCACTGCTGTCTGTGGGCAGGGCTTTCTGTACCACTTCACAGAATTAGCCACAACCCCCAGGGGGATGGGCTCTGCCAATCTGTCTTCTTCACTGGCGGCCCTGCCCATCTGGTTTACCACAGGACTTTCCCATGCATTTCACCACATTAGTTATACACTAAGCAGCTCTCTCTCTGGGACTGCCCTGTTATGGAAGTGTAGGTTTGACGGCAGTGTATTCCCTGCTTCCTGTCTCCAGGCTTCTAGAGCTACCCACCTTTGTTACATATGTTTGTTTGTCCTCAGCAGCTCTTCTGTCATAGTCAGTATTGGTCTTTGGTGTTCAGGAGGTGCTCTAGCTTCACCCTAAGTCATCGGGGTCCTCTGAGTCCCTCTGAGCTACTTTATTCTCCTGACAGTGAAGCATGGAACCTACTCTGATGCCATCTCCCCACAGCAAGTTTATTGTATCTGATATAAGTATGGTAGTCATACTTGGAAGATAGTTGCTTGGAAGATAGTTTTCCAGCCATTCGCTTTAACCTTAGTTTATCTTTGGAGTTCAGAGGGATCTCCTGGAGACAACAGAAAATTGGGTTTTATTTTCTCATTAAACCAGACACTTTGTGCCTTTTGATTGGGGAGGCCAATATTACTCTGTACCAAAACCAAACAAAAGCAACACACAAAAATGGAAAACTATAGATCAGCTCCCTGATGAACCCATGCAGAAATCTTCAACAAATTCTTAGCAATCTGAATTCACAAAGCATTAAAAGGATTGTACACCATGACCTAGTGGATGTAAAAAGGTTCCTTTGTTCCCTGTTTACAATTAATGGGACATCTATAACTCAAAAAGGGTTTCTCTGTTCTTCCCTCCACTATACCAGAGAGTTTAATGCATATGTATATCAAAAGGTAGGTGAACTGTTACTGAACCAAGGAAGCAGTGGAGGCAGGACACCAGCCTGAACTCCAGCACAAGCTCAGGGCAGAAACAGCATAACCATGCTGAGCCCTGGACACCAATCTAGGAGGGCAGAAGTAGAGCTATGAGCTTGAACGAGGACGCCCCTAGATCTCTCTGGCAGCAGCAGCTCCCAGAAATCCAGCTCCTTCCCTCCCCTCTACCTCTCAAACCATTGCTGCAGCAAATCCCAAGACACATGCAATACCTGAACACAGGTTACTTACTGTTCCTGCTCCTCCTACAGAGACTAGCCAATGGCAATTAGATGAGAAGCCAAAAACTAGAACCATAGTGCCACCTACTGGGAAAAAAAAAAACATCTATTTGCTGAAGCTGAGTCGGAATCAAAGCAATCAAAACCTTACAAAATAAGAAAGGCATTAAATACCCCAGTCTGCAGACAGAAGAAAATATCTTCAAACAAAATCAGTGCAACATGGTATCATAAGGCGAGAATGACAGTTCTCCAGAAACCAACTGAAAGACACAGAAGAATATGATTTAATGGATAGAAAAATGCAAAAATAGTTGTCAAGAAGAAACTCAGTGAGATGCAAGAACTTAGAAAAGCAATCTAAGGAATTCAGGATTAAAATAAATGAGCAGATTACTTTGACTAAGAGATTGAAATGCTTAAAAAGAACCAGAGATTCTGTAACTAAGGAACTCAAAGAGATAAAGAATTTAACAGAAAGTATAGGATATAGGACAGATCATACAGTACAGCTACTTAGTGAGCTCAAAGATAAAAGTCTAGAAATTACTCAGATGGAAGAGGAGATAGTAAAAAAAAAAAAAAAGGTATTTTTTCAATGAAAACATTTTACAACTGTCTGACTCCATTGGGAAATTGGGAAATGAGTAACCCAGAAGCTGAAGAGAGGGGAGGCAATAAAGAACTTACTTAAATAAATAATAACCCCAACATCTAGAAATCTTCTTGACAGGCTACCCAGATTATTTTTGCTCTGCCTCAATGATTATATATAATATTGAAAACAAATAATTTGCTAAAATTCCAACACTGAATTGCCCAACACATTATCTGGCATTTTTTGAAGGATGTTTGTAAGAGTGGATGAAGGTGATAATCAACTATGACTTGAAATATTTTCCCTAGTAGTTATAATGAAACTAAATAGAAAACATTTTAATTTATCCAAAAAAATCAAGGTAAAAATATCACAGAGAGTTATTGTGAATAACTGAAATACATAATTTACATAAAATGTTATGTAAAACTGGATGTCACCTATGTTAGCTCTCTTTATCCTTACCAGTTAGGGTGTTTGCTTCAGCAGCACATATACTATCCTTACCAGTTAGGGTACTAGAGAAATATGCAGAACTTGATACATGCCTAAATGTAACCTAATACAAAAAGCATAATAGAAATCTAAATTTTCAATGACTATTTTTTTATTATTGAATTTAAAGATAAATTTTTAAATCATTATAGTAGTATTTAGAACATCTTCCTGTAACTGACAAGCTGATGACAGAGTTTCTTCATCACTGCCTTCATCTCCTTGTTCCTGAATGTATAGATAAACTTGATTCAGAAAAGGAGTGAGAACCACATCAAAAATAGCAAGAAACTTGTCCAGATGTGATGAGGGGAAGGGCCAAGTGTAGAAGAAGATAATGGTCCAAAGAATAAACCCACCACAGTGACATGAGCTGACAAAGTAGAGAGGGCCTTGGATAATCCACTTGAAGAATGTTTTCTGACAGTAACTAAAATACAGATGTAAGAAATAGTATGAAGAAGGAATTCACAGGGATCAGTCCACTGTTGGCTGTGACCATGAATTCCAATCTGTTGGTCTCTGTGCAAGCAAGTTTAATGAGCTGAGGGAGGTCACAATAAAAGCTGTCCAGTACATTAGGACCACAGAATGGCAAGTCTACAACAAAAGCCAGTTATGCCATTGAATGGATGAGGCCTAGGACCCAGGAAGCAGCCAAAATCAAAACGCACAGTCATGGGCTCATAATGCTTAAGTTGTGAAGAGGCTTGCATATGGCAACATATTTGTCAAATGCCACGGCAATAAGCAGCACCATTTCTGTGCCCCCAATGGCATGAATAAAAAAGATCTGAGTTATACAGCCCCCAAAAGAGATGGCTTTATGTTTTCTGAAGAGGTCATAAATCATTTTAGGGGCTGCAACAGAGCAAACTCCCACATCAAGAAAGGGGAGGTTGGCCAAGAGGAAATACATGGGGGAGTGTAACTTAGGGTCTTAGCTCACAGAGAACACAATGAGGAGGTTCCCCATCAGACTTGCCATATGTAGAACCCGGAGGAAAAAAGAAGAAGCAGCTGGATCCTCCAGGAATTAGAGAGTCCCAAGAACACAAACTCACCACCACAGAATGGTTGGCTCCACCCATTGCCTCTGCCAGCAGTGGTGACACTCATTTTACCTGAAAAAGAAAGAAAATCAACTTTGTGGAGACTGCAAGAGTTTCAAATTATAAAGAAAAAAATATTACTTTATTTTACACAGCCAAGGTATCTTTAATATAAACCCTTAAACAATAATTGCAGAAAATTAGCAGAAACACATTGCCACAAAGTACCACTTCTAACTGCCTAGTCTCCCTAAAATTCTCTAGGTAGTTACAGGAGAAGATGAAGCAAAACCTTCTGTTCAATCAAGTGTTATGAGAGGGAGGCTAGGAATGTCACAGAATAATAATATGGAAATAAATTTATTGATTTCTCCCTCACAGTTTTTCCTTTTTTTTTTTTTTGTCTTTTTTTTTTTTTATAAATTTTATTGTTATATTCCCCATACAATTGCAGTCCCCCATTCTGACCCCAATCCCTCCCCTCCCGCCCCCGCCCCCCTAAAAGTTTCTCTGGTTCATAGTTTTTTGTTGATTTTGATTTTCACTTTCTTATAGTTATTCATTTTCCTGGTCCCTTATTTAAGTTTTCTAGATTCCTGCTATGAGTGAGACCATCCGGTATTTTTCTTTTTCTTTTTGGCTTATTTCGCTGAGCATGATCCCTTCCAGCGCCATCCATGTTGCTGCAAATTGCATGTGTTTATCTTTTTTGAATGCTGGGTAATATTCCATGGTATATATGTACCACATCTTCTTGATCCAGTCGTCTATTTTTGGGCATTTGGGTTGTTTCCAAAGCTTAGCTATTGTAAACAGTGCTGCTATAAACATAGGGGTGCAGGTGTTCTTTGGAATTGATGTTTCTGTGTCCTTTGGGTAAATACCTAGGAGTGGAATTGCTGGATCCTATGGAAGCTCTATGTTTAGTAGGTCCAGAAATCTCCACACAGCTTTCCACAGTGGTTGGACCAGTTTGCACTCCCACCAACAGTGCAGAAGAGTTCCTTTTTCTCCACACTCTCGCCAACACTTGTTGTTGCTAGTTTTTTTAATATGTGCCATTCTCACTGGTGTAAGATGGTATCTCATGGTAGTTTTGATTTGCATTTCCCTGATGACAAGTGATGTTGAACATTTTTTCATATGCCTGTTGGCCATTTGCATTTCCTCTTCAGAGAAGTTTCTTTTAAGCTCTTCTGCCCATTTTTTGACTGGATTATTTTCTTTGTTGTTGTTGAGTCTCATCAGCTCTTTGCAGATTTTTGTGATCAGTCCTTTATCATTAGTGTTGTGTGCAAAAATGTTCTCCCAGTTGGTGGGGTTTCTCTTTGTTTTTGTTATTGTCTCTTTTGCTGTGCAAAAGCTCTTTAATTTGATGTAGTCCCAGCTGTTTATCTTTGCCTTCACTATCACTGCTTTGGGTGATGTGTCTGTAAAGATGTCTTTGACGTGCAAATCACGTAGTGTTTCGCCTATATTTCCTTCTATATATTTTATGGTTTCAGGTCTTATGTCTAGTTCTTTAATCCATTTTGAGTTGATTTTTGTGTATGGTGTGAGGTGGTGGTCAAGCTTCATTCTTTTGCATGTAGCGACCCAGTTTTCCCAGCACCATTTATTGAACAAACTTTCTTTGCTCCAATGCATATTCTTTGCTCCTTTGTCAAAGATTAGTTGACCATAAATCTGTGGGTTTATTTCTAGATTTTCTATTCGATTGCATTGGTCTGTATGTCTGTTCTTGTTCCAATACCATGCAGTTTTGATGATTATGGCTTTGTAGTATAGTTTGAAGTCTGGGAGTCTGATGCCTCCATTCCCTTCTTTTTTTTTCAGGAGAGCTTTGGCTATTCGGGGTTTTTTGTGATTCCATATGAATTTCATCAATAATTGTTCTATTTCTTTGAAGAATGAC
Organism: Talpa europaea; assembly: GCF_964194135.1. Classification (NCBI taxonomy): domain Eukaryota; kingdom Metazoa; phylum Chordata; class Mammalia; order Eulipotyphla; family Talpidae; genus Talpa; species Talpa europaea. The sequence continues at coordinate 58,311,384 of NC_140075.1, read as the reverse complement.
ATTGAAATTTTGATTGGAATAGCATTGAATCTGTATATTGCTTTTGGAAGGATGGCCATTTTAATAATGTTTATTCTTCCAATCCATGAGCAGGGGATGTCTCTCCATTTCTTTGTGTCTTCTTCTATTTCTTTTAACAGTGTTTTATAGTTTTCTTTGTATAGGTCCTCTACCTCTTTTGTTAGATTTATTCCCAAATATTTGATTTTTTTTGTTTCAATAACAAAAGGGATGGTCTTTTTGATTTCTTCTTCTTCAGATTTATTGTTTGTGTATAGGAAGGCTACTGACTTTTGCGTGTTGATTTTGTATCCTGCCACTTTACTGAACTGATTGATGAGTTGAATTAGCTTTTCTGTGGAGTTTTTGGGGTTCTCTATGTATAATATCATATCGTCTGCAAATAGTGATAGTTTGACTTCTTCTTTTCCTATTTGGATTCCTTGGATGTCTTTCTCTTGTCTTATTGCCCTGGCTAGGACTTCCAGTATTATATTGAAAAGCAGTGGTGAGAGTGGACATCCTTGTCTTGTTCCAGATCTTAATGGAATTGCTTTCAGCTTTTCACCATTGAGAATGATACTGGCTGTTGGCTTGTCATAGATGGCCTTTATGATGTTGAGGTATGTTCCTCGTATCCCAAGAATTTCAAGGGCTTTTATCATGAATGGGTGTTGCACTTTGTCGAAAGCTTTCTCAGCATCTATTGATATTATCATATGGTTTTTATATTTCTTTTTGTTGATGTGTTGGATAACGTTGATTGATTTTCGGATGTTAAACCATCCTTGTGCCCCTGGAATGAATCCAACTTGGTCGTGGTGAATTATCTTATGGATACATTGTTGGATTCTGATAGCTAAAATTTTATTGAGGATTTTTGCATCAGTGTTCATTAGGGAGATTGGCCTGTAGTTTTCCTTTTTTGTGTTGTCCTTGTTCGGTTTTGGTATTAGTGTAATGTTGGCTTCATAAAACGTGTTTGGTATTGTCCCTTCCTTCTCAATTTTTTGGAAGAGTTTGTGAAGGATAGGCACTAATTCGTCTCTGAATGTTTGGTAGAATTCATTTGTAAATCCATCAGGTCCTGGGCTTTTGTTTTTGGGGAGGTTTTTGATTACCATTTCAATTTCGCTAATTGTAATTGGTCTGTTTAGGTGTTCTATTTCTTCTTTATCTAGCTTTGGGTGATTGTAGAGTTGTAGGAATTTGTCCATCTCCTCTAGATTGTTAAACTTGTTTCCATATAACTGTTCATAGTAGTTACTGATTATTCTTTTGATTTCTGCTGTGTCCGTTGTGATTTCTCCTCTTTCATTGATGATCCTGTTTATTTGTGCTTTCTCCCTTTTTTCCTTTGTGAGCCTAGCAGGGGTTTGTCTATTTTATTGATTTTTTCAAAGAACCAGCTCTTGGTTTCATTGATCTTTTGGATTGTTTTTTTAGTTTCAATTTCATTTATTTCTGCTTTGGTTTTTATTATTTCTTTTCTTCTACTGGTTTTGGGGTTTTTTTGTTGTTCTTTTTCTAGATCTTTGAGCTTCGAGATTAGGTTGTTTCTTTGCGTTCTTTCTTGTTTCTTGATGTGAGCTTCTATTGCTATATATTTTCCTCTTATTACTGCTTTTGCTGCATCCCATACATTTAGGATATTGGTGTCCTCCTTGTCGTTCAATTCAAAAAATTTTTTAATTTCTTCTTTGATCTCCTCATTAGTCCAATGGTCTTCCAGTAGTGTGGTTTTTAATCTCCATGAGGTAGGAAAGTTCCTTGCCTTCTTTTTATGGTTTATTTCTAGTTTGATGCCTTCATGGTCAGAAAAGATGGTTGATATGATTTCAATCTTGGTGTATCTGTTGATGTTTGTCTTGTGCCCCAGTATGTGATCGATCCTGGAGAATGATCCGTGTGCGCTTGAGAAAAATGTGTACTCCGTTTTTTTGGGGTTTAGTGTTCTATAGATGTCTGTTAAGCCCAATTGCTCTAGGTCCGTATTTAGAGCTTTGGTTTCTTTACTTATTTTTTGTCTTGTTGATCTATCCATTGTTGATAGTGGTGTGTTGAAGTCTCCCACTACGTATGTGTTTTCTCTGATGTCTGTTTTCAGAGAGGACAACAGTTGTCTGATATATTTTGGTGCTCCTTCGTTTGGTGAGTATATGTTAATGAGTGTTATTTCTTCTTGAAGTATTGTCCCCTTGATCATAATGTAGTGACCATTGGGGTCTCTTTTTATCTTTTTGAGTTTGAAATCTGTTTTATCTGATATAAGTATAGCTGTTCCTGCTTTCTTTTTTGGTCCATTTGCTTGTAGGATTGTTTTCCATCCTTTAACTTTGAGCCTATTTTTATCTTTTGTAGCTAAATGTGTTTCCTGGAGACAGCAAAAGGTTGGGTTTTGTTTCTTAATCCAGGCTGCAACTCTGTGTCTTTTTATTGAAGAGTTTAGTCCATTTACATTTAGAGTTAATATTGATATGTTAACATCTGTATTTGCCATTGTGTTTGTCTTTCCTTTGATTTTATTTATTCTTTTAATAACTTTTTTTTTTTTGGCCTTCTTTCATTGTTATTCGTCCCTCTGAGGTTCTGGCTTTAGGACTCCTTGTAGTATTTTTTGGAGTGGGGGTTTAGTTGCAATGAAATTCCGGAGTTTCTGTTTGTCTGGGAAGGTCCATATTCTTTCTTCAAAGAGGAAGGAGAGCTTTGCGGGATAGAGTATTCTTGGTTGGCATCTGTTTTCTTGGAGTCTGTTGACTATGTCCCTCCACTCTCTCCTTGCCCGTAGTGTTTCTTCGGAGAAGTCTGATGTCAGCCTGATTGGTTTTCCTTTGAATGTTATCTGTTTCTTCCCTCTTGCCAGCTTCATTATTTTTTTCCTTGTCCTGGATTCTTGGGAGCTTTACTATTATGTGTCTTGCTGTATTTTTCCTTTCGTCGTGGAAGTTTGGTGTTCTTCTTGCTTCTTGTATATCAATTTTCAGCTCCTTCTTCACATTTGGGAAGTTCTCTTCAATTATCTCTTTGAATATTTTCTCTGTTCCTACATCTCTCTCCTCTCCTTCTGGTATTCCTATAACTCTTATATTTCCTTTCCTCATGGAGTCAGATAGTTCCCGAAGTCTTTCTTCATTCTTTTTCCTTCGTACTTCTCTTTCCTTTTCTGTTTTGGTTCTTTTTATTTCTGTGTCTTCAAGATTACTTATTCGTTCTTCCATTTCATCTATTCTGCTTTCATTGCTTTTCCCAGAATTCTTTAGTTCTTCCATTAATTCTTTGATCTCCTGCATTTCTTTTACTTCCCTCTTTAGGGACTCAATTTCTTTCTTCTGACCATTGTTTTCCCTCTCTAGGGACTCAATTGCATTCTTCTGATCGTTGATTATTTTTCCCTTATCATTGTTTTCCTTTATGACTTCTGTCAGTTTTTTAATCACGGCAATTTTAAATTCTCTTTCTGGAAGGCTCAGAAATTCTTCCAAGTTATTGTCGTTGCAATCTGGGGGCTGGCTTTCTTTTTGTGGTGTGCTTTTTCTCTGGAGAGTTGTTAGGTTGCGTGTGGTTCTTCTCCTCCCTACTGTCTGTTTTCTAATTTGCCGTATGCGTTGGGACACTGTGTTGTTGGGACTGGCCGGCATCTTGGGTGGGCTTCTCTGTTCCCCTCTGGTTCTTCCAGGAGTCATCTGTCAGTTTCAAGCAGCCTTTACTGGAGAAAGGTCCCTGTTCTAAAATGCCGATGTGGGGACACACTCCCCTGTGCGCCTGGTCTGCCCCGGCGGTGGGTTCCTGCTCCCCTCTGGGCTTGGACTGCAGGCCAGAGGGGGTCTGGCGTGGGCGAACTTCCCCCGCTCACCTCTGGCTCCTGAGGAAGCCTTCTGCAGGTAGTCTTTACTGAAGAAATGTCCCTGTTCTAAAATGGTGATGTGGGACACACTCCCTGCGCTTCTGGTCTCAGGCACACTCTTCTGTGCGCCTGGTCTGCCCCGGCTGTGGGTGCTCGCTCTCCCTGTGGGCTCAGACTACTTGTTTGGAAGGGGCCCGGTGTGGGCTAACTCCCCAGCTGGCCACTAGCTCCTTCAGTAGCCTGTGCTGGGGTCAAGTCGCTAGGTGGCGCCAGAGATCTCTCCTAGAGCCCTTGGGGAGCTGATTTTCCACCCCGTGGGACAGGGAGCAGAGCGGGGATGGTAGGGTACACCTCAACGGCTTTGGGGTGCTGTGTCTGCCTTGTGCCCCACCGTCGTGGGGAACCCACGCCCCTAATTTTGTGCCCCGGGTCTCAGTTCCAAAGCCCTCAGTTCCAGGACGCGGGCTGTAGCCCAGATCAGTGGCGCGGGAATGGCGCCTTTTGAATCCCGCTCCCCTGCCTGGGCACCTTGTTCCTGCTCACTCAGGGAGGGCCTCCGCCATCTCCCCGCAAGCCTAGGTCGCAGGCGCGGGGACCTGGGCAGCTGCAATCCGAGCGCCGCTTTCGTGCAAGCTTACCGGGCGGCCGGGGCTGTGTGCTGGTGCTGGTCTCCTCCTGGGGGGCGGAGCTCTCTTTAATGGCGCCTGGAGCTCACCTCCGCGGCGGATCCTGCAGGGTTCGCCTCAGCTCCCGTTCACGGGGTGTGGTGGCTGAAATAGTTCCTTTCCACTCACAGTCCCACTTGCTGCGTCCGTTTTTCTTGTTGGGCGTTTTGGTTTGTTGTTTTCCTCCTCTCTGCCGGTCGGAGAGTGCCGCCTCTGTGGGCGGGGGAGGGGAGCAGGGTTCTGCGCTTCCCTCCCTTCTCGTCCTCTTTTATGGCAACTTTCTTCTTTGGGCAGTTTGCTGGAGTCGTCCGTTTATCTTCCGTGTCCCAGTTCTCACTGGGACCTGCCGCTTTTCCTCCCTATTAACTTTTTTTAATGGGAGATCTTATTCGCAGCGTCTCCTCGCTGCCATGTTGCTCCGCCCATTCCCCCTCACAGTTTTTCACTCCTACCCATGGAGTTCCCCAAACCTCAGGCAATTTCTGATGACCTTTATTTTCCTTAACCCTGTGATGGTCTCCTCTATGCATTGCTATCAGTCTTGTGTTTAACATCATGATATTGCAGTTGTCAAATAATATTCAACTTTTCCTCATAAAGAGGGAAGATAATGTGGAAATCCCAACAGTATCCTGCTTTTGTAGTTCAGCTCAGAGAATGGAAATGATCGCAAAGCTTAAGCTTTGAGTAACGGCATATAATAGAGTAAGGACAAGATTCTGATGCCACAGAATCTAAATACGGATGAGATAATGCAATGTAGTGAACAAAATTCTACGTACTTAATTTTTATAGATAATTTTTCATGCTGTGTGGAAAATGCTAGGTAATCTTTCCAAATCTAACATTTCTATAATTTTTATAATGAAATGCCAGCCCTATATATAATGAAACTCACCATAATGATGGACTTCTCTACATTCAACTGCTACCATATTCACCACTTTTTCTCTCATCAGCAGTTGGCTATAAGGCCTACATCCCATAGAAAGCCCTCTATTTATATTAAACTCCCTTTTCTTTAACTCCTTTTGCACTACATACATGATTCAATTAGCAAATTATTGTAAATATACTATATCATTTATTTTGCCCTTTTTCATAACCATCTGTAATCAATCAATAACTCTTTACTAGATGTCTGCTAAGCACAATGGATTGTTCTAAAATATTATCAACATATTGAAGTATTAAAATATCAGCTACCCTGAAGACTTTTACAATCTAGTATGAAATAATATATATAATTTTAAAAAATGTACACTCTAAAGGATGTCAAACAAGTAGCATGATCATAGAATGTTTAAAGTAGAAAAGATGCCATAAGCTAGAGTGATCAGAACTATCTTTAAAAAGTACAAGTCTCAAAAAAGTCTTCAAAAATCAAGACCAAGCCTGCACTTTAAGATGTGGGTATAATTTATTTGAATATACAGCTTCATATATGAGTATTAAAAATTACAGATACATAAGCAGGGACTATCTCCCAATCTTGGCAGTGTTTGATTAGTTACCTATGGAAATAATGATTACAACTGAAATCAAAACAAAAACAAATAAATCAAAACGGAGATCCTTCACATAATATTGTCTTGTTTCTTACTTACAAAAACCACGTAAGTTTTTGTAAGAAAAGTTTTTGCTCCTTTTTTACAGTGAAGGAAATTGAGATCAAGAAAGAGAAAGCAACAGTAAGTGGTAGAACTGATAGGGATTCTCTGATCTGCCTCTTAAAAGATCATGATTTTTATCAAAAATTATGTCATGACATCCTGATTGTATGGCACACCTTGGTCCCATTCTGGATGCCTCATATTCTACTCTAGCAATCTACGCAGATGTAAGTGAGAGAAAAGGATGCTTTGTCCTCAACTATATGCAGCTTCTGGGTTTTGTGAGTTACTTCAAACACATCTACAATTCATACTGTCTGTTTAAATAACTGGCTAGTTAAATAACCATGGTAGCAGATGACAAATCTGTTACCTGCATCTCAGAGCATCCTGTTTGAGTTCCTAGACTGCCATTCATTGTCTTGGTCCACATGAATTCCATTAGGCTTGTTATAGGAGAGACTTAGCACTCACTAGTCTCTAATTGATAGAGAAAACAAAGGTACCTGTCCCCACATAAAAATGAAGTAAGTTTGGGTTTTTGTTGCTAAGTTTACAAATTTTGTGTAATGTATGAGTAGTTTATACATTTTGGAAATTAACCCCTTGTCAGATGTGTGTTGTGCAGATGTTTTCTATAGATATATAAACAACTGGCAGATCTATAAAATTTGAAGAGAATGAAATAAATCCTAGAACTAAAACCAAGTCACATTCTATTACCACTTGCCTCGTAACCACTCTAATATCTCTTTTTGGATCTCAAACTTGGATAGCACGAAGGAAAAAAAGTTTTTAAGGAATTTTAATTTCTCACTCTATGTTCTTTTCCTTCACATTTGTGTTGCTTCTTGCTCAGAGCTCAACTGAAGCTGCTTCTGTTGTACAGGGTAACAATTAATTGATTTCTCTATAAAACAGTCCTGCCACCAGAAACATCTCTTCAGTACTGGCCTTTGGGGACTTCAACATTGTACACCAATATGTCTAACTCACCCATTTAAAATCCTAACATGTAACTTTTTCCAAAGAGCTAACCACATTCCATATTCTCTGGTTAAAATTAGCATTCTTCATGCAAAAATGTTATTTTTATAGCAATTTCGGTGGGAGATGTAGCTAATTGGCACAAGGAGAGTACTGACCAAATGATACTGCAAAGACTTAGGTTTGCCAACATGAGTTCATTTACTCAAAGTAATTGTTCTTGAGAATCCTGGCAAACCAACAGAAGAAACCATTAATGAGTCACAAAAGAGAAGAAAAATATCAAAAAATTTTAAGCATTTTCTTTAATTTAAAATATATATTTAATAAATAAGTTTAGGGCCTCCCTGGTGGCACAGGCAGTTGAGTGCTGCACTTTAAAGCTGTCCACAGCTTCTGCAGCGTGGGTTTGATCCCTGCCGGCTGGCCAGCGAGAATCCCACATGGCAAAGCAGACCTCTCCTGTCTCGCCCACTACTACCCTCAGCAGTGTATTTCATCAGTCTGCCTGTTTTGTTCCCTGCTCTGTCTCTGGTGAATCCTCTCACCCTCTTTCTCTTGTCTTATTGCTCTGGCTAGAACTTCCAGTATTATATTGAAAAGCAGTGGTGAGAGTGGACATCCTTGTCTTGTTCCAGATCTTAATGGAAATGCTTTCAGCTTTTCGCCATTGAGAATGATAATGGCTATAGGCTTGTCATATATGGCCTTTATAATGTTGAGGCATGTTCCTTGTATCCTGAGAATTTCAAGGGCTTTTATCATGAATGGGTGTTGCACTTTGTCGAAAGCTTTCTCAGCATCTATTGATATTATCATATGTTTTTTGTATTTCTTTTCGTTGATGTGTTGGATAACATTGATTGATTTTCAGATGTTGAACTATCCTTGTGTCCCTGGAATAAATTCTACTTGGTCATGGTGAATTATCATATGAATACGTTGTTGGATTCTGATAGCTAAAATTTTATTGAGGATTTTTGCATCCGTGTTCATTAGAAAGATTGGCCTGTAGCTTTCTTTTTTTTGTGTTGTCCTTGTTCGGTTTTGGTATTAGTGTAATATTGGCTTTATGGTATTTGGTATTATCCCTTCCTTCTCAATTTTTTGAAAGAGTTTGTGAAGGATAGGCACAAATTCGTTTCTGAATGTTTGGTAGAATTCATTTGTAAATCCATCAGGTCCTGGGCTTTTGTTTTTGGGGAGTTTTTGATTACCATTTCAATTTTGCTGCTTGTAATTGGTCTGTTTAGGTGTTCTATTTCTTCTTTACCTAGCTTTGGGTGATTGTAGGGTTGTAGGAATTTGTCCATCTCTTCTAGATTGTTGAACTTGTTTGCGTATAACTGTTCATAGTAGTTTCTGATTATTCTTTTGATTTCTGCTGTGACTGTTGTGATTTCTTGTCTTTCATTTGTGATCCTATTTATTTGTGCTTTCTCCCGTTTTTCCTTTGTGAGCCTGACTAATGGTCTGTCTATTCTAATTATTTTTTCAAAGAACCAGCTTTTGGTTTCATTGATCTTTTGGATTGTTTTTTTTAGTTTCGATTTCATTTATTTCTGCTTTGATTTTTATTATTGCTTTTCTTCTACTGGTTTTGGGGGCTTTTTTTGTTGTTCTTTTTCTAGTTCTTTGAGCTTTGAGATTAAGTGTTTCTTTGAGTTCTTTCTTGTTTCTTGATGTGAGACTCTATTGCTATATATTTTCCTCTGATTTCTTTTGCTCCATCCCACACGTTTAGGAAATTGGTGACCTCCTTGTCATTAAACTCAAAGTATTTTTTAATTTCTTCTTTGATCTCCTCATTAGTCCAGTGGTCTTCCAGTAGTATGGGTTTCAATCTCCATGAGGTAGGTGAGTTCCTTGCCTTCTTTTTATGGTTTATTTCCAGTTTGATGCCTTCATGGTCAGAAAAGATGGTTAGTATGATTTCAATCTTGGTGTATCTGTTGATGTTTGTCTTGTGTCCCAGTATGTGATCAATTCTGGAGAATGATCCGTGTGCACTTGAGAAAAATGTGTACTCAGATTTTTTTGGGTTTAGTGTTCTATAGATGTGAGTTAAGCCCATGAGCTCTAGATCTTTATTTAGAGCTTTAGTGTCCTTACTTATTTTTTGTCTTGTTGATGTATACATTGTTGATAGTGGTGTGTTGAAGTCTCCTACTACATATGTGCTTTCTCTGATGTCTGTTTTCAGAGATGATAATAGTTGTCTGATGTGTTTTGGTGCTCCTTCATTTGGTGAGTATATGTTAATGAGTGTTAATTCTTCTTGAAGTATTGTCCCCTTGATCATAATGTAGTGACCATTGGGGTCTCTTTTTACCTTTTTAAGTTTGAAATCTGTTTTATCTGATATAAGTATAGCTGTTCCTGCTTTTTTTTTTTTTTTTTGGTCCATTTGCTTATAGGATTGTTTTCCATCCTTTTACTTTGAGTCCATTTTTATCTTTTGTAGTTAAATGTGTTTCCTGGAAACAGCAAAAGTTTGGGTTTTGTTTCTTAATCCAGCCTGCAACTTGGTGTCTTTTTATTGAAGAGTTTAGTCCATTTACATTTAGAGTTAATATTGATATGTTAGCATCTGTGTTTGCCATTGTGTTTGTCTTTCCTTTGATTTTATTTATTTTTTCTTCTAATAACTTTTTTTGGCCTTGTTTCATTTGTATTCATCCCTCTGTTGTTATTCATCCCTCTGGCATTAGGACTTCTTGTAGTATTTTTTGGAGTGGAGGTTTAGTGGTAATGAAATTCCAGAGTTTCTGTTTGTCTGGAAAGGTCCTTATTCTTTCTTCATAGATGAAGGAAAGCTTTGCAGGATAGAGTATTCTTGGTTGGCATCTGTTTTCTTGGAGCCTGTTGACTATGTCCCTCCACTCTCTCCTTGCCCGTAGTGTTTCTTCGGACAAGTCTGATGTCAGCCTGATTGGTTTTCCTTTGAATGTTATCTGTTTCTTCCCTCTTGTCAGCTTCATTATTTTTTCCTTGTCTTGGATTCTTGGGAGCTTTACTATTATGTGTCTTGCTTTATTTTCCCTCTCATCATGGAAGTTTGGTGTTCTTCTTGCTTCTTGTATGTCTATTTTCATCTCCTTCTTCACATTTGGGAAGTTTCTTCAATTATTTCCTTGAATATTTTCTCTGTTCCTCCGTCTCTCTCCTCTCCGTCTGGGATTCCTATAACTCTTGCATTTTCTTTCCTCATGGAATCAGATAGTTCCCGAAGTCTTTCTTCAGTCTTTTTCATTTGTACTTCTCTTTCCTTTTCTGTTTTGGTTCTTTTTATTTCTGTGTCTTCGAGAGTCCTTATTCGTTCTTCCATTTCATCTATTCTGTTATCACTGCTTTTCCCAGCATTCTTTAGCTCTTCTATTAATCCTTGATCGCCTGCATTTCCTTCACTTCTCTCTTTAGGGACTCAATTTCATTCTTCTGAGAGTTGTTTTTGTTAATGACTTCTGTCAGTTTTATCATCACGGCAATTTAAAATTCTCTTTCTGGAGGCCTCAGAAGTTCTTCCAAGTCACTGTCGTTGCAATCTGTTGGGTGGTTTTCTTTTTGTGGTGTGTCTTTTTCCTGAGAAGTTGCTAGGTTGCATGTAGTTTTTCTTCTCCCTGCTGCCTGTTTTCTAATTTGCCCTATGCGTTGGGACACTGTGTCACTGGTACTGGCCAGAATCTTTTTGATGTGCTCTTTCTGGGATTTTGGAAACTGGCAGTCCAATCGAGTCAAATACTGTTATGTTAGAAGTCCAGTGAGGCAGTTGTACTTTGAGTATGTTAATGGTCATTGTCACAGAATATCTCCTCCTTCTGTGTTTGTTTAATTCCAAAGGTGTGTCTTGAAGTCCCACAGACTTCTCTGGAGGTGGGGTGGCTGGACTCTGGGCTCCAAATCGCTGGATCTCCCTCGGGACTCCAACTCCCTGCCAGGGGGGACCAGGCTTGTGGGGGCCTTCAGCTCACCTCTGGCTGCACGGGGAGCCTTCTTCCAGTTTCAAGCACTCTTTAGTGAAGGAAGGTCCCTGTTCTAAAATGGCAAGTCAGAGACACACTTTCCTGCGCACACGGTCTGCCCTGGCTATGGATGCCTGCTCCCCCTCTGGGCTGGGACTGCTAGCCAGATGGGGCCTGGCTTGGGGGTGCTTCCCAGCTTGCCTCTAGCTGCGCAGGGAGCCTTCTCCCGGTTTCAAGTGGTCTTTATTGAAGGAAGGTCCCTGTTTAAAATGGCAAGTCAGAGACGCACTTTCCTGTGCACATGGTCTTGGAACTCTTTTTAACTTGATTTATCATTGGATTACAAACTATTTGTTTCAGTAGTTTAGATTCACACTGCAATACATGTATATGCCACAATGTACACATTAACAAAATTTCTAGTACTATTCACCACTATCAAATTGACCCTTCTAGCCATTCCTCTAGTCCTGCTTCCCATCTCTTCTAGTATAGAAAGCAACTTGGAGAGTCCCCCAAAAATAAAAAATAGAACTACCATATACCAGTATTTTGATCCAGCAATCCCATGCCTAGGTACTTGTCTAAAAATAGTCTTTCAAAAAGATACATGCACCTATGTTCTTTGCAGCTCTATTCACAATAACCAAGACATAGAAAGAAACTAAATGGCCATCATTTAGTGAATGACTAGATATAGATATACTCAATGGAATACTAGTCAGCTATTTAAAAAGATTAAATCCTTCCCTCTGGGACAGCACAGATGAAAATTGAAATGAGATTGCTATGCAAAATAAGTCAGAAAGATAAAGATAATTACCATATGGTCTTACTCACATATGGACTATAAAGAAACAGCAGAAAAGTTAACAAGACTCATTTGGAGCTCTTAAGCTAAATTTTCACTAAAGCAGGGTCAAAGAAATAGGATAGCGAATGAAGTAGTTGAAGGGAAGAGACTAAAAGGATAAAAAAAAGAGATTGGTGTGAAGCAAAATTTGGTAATAGGGAGGAATACAATATTGTCATTAACATTTGTGCTTTCTAAACTGTAAAATAAGAAAGTGGCGTCATTTTTCAAAAAATTTTTAGAACAAAAAAAATTTTAATAATTAATTCACCACAATATCTACATAATTAAAAGAGAGAAAATAAACATGAAAACAAATGGCTAGAAACAAGGCTAGCTCTTCAGTAAGGAGAGCACAAAACATGGCACCGTCCCACCCCCTTGCCTGGGGAGTGCTAATGACTTCCATGAAGCACACTGACAGCACAAAGACTGCAGTCTCAGTTTTGGAACTGCAGAGAAGAGGGATTATCAGTGGTGTCACAAACACCAGCCATTGGGAATAGTAAGCGATCAAAAAAGATAAACTCATTCTATTGGCAGCAACATAGCATGGAGTTGGAAGCAGTTATGCTAAGCAAAATAAGTCAGAAGTAAAAAGAAATATGGTATCACTTATATGTGGAATATAGGGAAACCAAACAAAGGCTCAGAAAAAAGACAAAACTTGCAAGCTGACCATAGATCTGAGGCATTCAGCAGGCGAGTGAGAGGGGGTCAAAACACGGGTGGAAAAGCACAGGGGACTATGGAGATTGATCATGAGTGCTGTGGTGGTTGGAGAACTGTAGGGACTATACCTGAGGGGAGAAACCAAATACTGGACAAAAATAAACAATGATCAAGGAATAAATAAATTCAATTTTTTTTTAAAAAGGAAAGAAAAACCCATCCATGCTGAAAGAAAAAAAGCATACGACCCAGCTCTTTCACCCCCACCAGTATATTCACAACAATGGCTGGATCCCTTTATGCTCTGCTGCCCTGTGTTGACTCAGCAACTGCAAAAACAAGTCTCACTCTCTACAGCACGAACAAAGGCAAATAAAGTAAAATAAAACCAAAGAAGGGTGTCACCTATGGGAAAAGTAAATATAGTTCAATTTTCTAAGTCACTGCCACAGATATTTTTTCAAAATGCAAAAATTTTAAGCAGCAAAATGTGCGTGCTTGTAATTGTTCTGTTCAGGTTCTCTATTTCTTCCTGATTCAGTCTTGGAAGGTTATAGGAATCTAAATTTTTGTCCCATTTCTTCCAGATTTTCCAATTTGTGGATGCAAAGATGTACATAGTAGTCTCTTACAAGCCCCTGTATTTCTGAGATGTCTGTTATAATTTCTCTTTCATATAATTCTATTTATTCATTTCTCCCTTTTTTTCTTTTTTTCTTTTTTTTTAAATTTAAATTTTATTTTTATATTCCCCATACAATTGCAACCCCTTTCCCCGCACCCCACCCCCCATAGGGTGTCTCTGGTTCATAGTTGTTTGTTGATTTGGATTTTTATTTTCTTATAGTTATTCTTTTTCCTGGTCCCTTATTTAAGTTTTCTAGATTCCTGCTATGAGTGAGACCATCCGGTATTTTTCTTTCTGTCTTATTTCGCTGAGCATGATCCCTTCCAGCACCATCGATGTTGCTGCAAATTGCATGTGTTTATCTTTTTTGAATGCTGAGTAATATTCCATGGTGTATATGTACCACATCTTCTTGATCCAGTCATCTATTTCTGGGCATTTGGGTTGTTTCCAAAGCTTAGCTATTGTAAACAGTGCTGCTATAAACATAGGGGTGCAGGTGCTCTTTGGAATTGATGTTTCTGTGTCCTTTGGGTAAATACCTAGGAGTGGAATTGCTGGATCATATGGAAGCTCTATGTTTAGTAGGTCAAGATATCTGAGCTTTGTCTATTTTGTTCATTTTTTTCCCAAAGAACCAGCTTTTGGTTTCATTAATTTTTTCATCTGCCTTTTTTTATGTCTATTTTCTTTATTTCCATTCTTATTTTTATTATTTTTTCATTTTTAATGGCTCTTGGTCTCATTTGTCCTTTTACTCAGGTCCTTAAGGTAAAAACTTCAGTCCTGTTGCTCAGGCCTGTGTTGCGGGCAGGGTGGGAAAGTGTCTTGCTCTTCCTATAGCCAGGCAGCTGCATAACCACTGACAGGATGAGAAGAGGTCTGATAAACAATGTTAAGAAAACCCATTTAGGGGCAGCTCTTTAGTCCAATCCTTTTGGAGATACTTGTAAAAGTAGGGTTTGACACCAAGCAATCAAATTCTGCCATCATGAAGTGTGTGCTACTAATCAAGACGGTCAAAAATCACAGCCTTTATATCCAATGATGACTGTTTGAGTTTTATTAAGGTAAATGTTGACATTCTGGTTGCTGGATTTAGTCACAAAGGTCATGCTGTTGGAGACACTCCTGGAGTCAGCTTTAAGGTTGTCAAAGTAGCTGACGTCTCTCTTTTGACCTTGTACAAAGGCATGAAGTAGATTGCACTCGTAAGTTTTTATGGTAAAAACAATGTACTAGTAAATTTTCATACTGAAGGAAAAAATCCAGGAGATAGTATCAGTGAACTTAATAAAATAGCAATGAAATTATCCAAGTGAAGCACAGAGGAAAAAAGAAATTGAAAAAAAAAAAAAATTCAGTACATCAGACCTGTGAGCTTATGTCAAGGAACCTAACATACATGTAATCGGATGCTCAAAAGGAAAATAAGGGAAGGGGACAGAAAAAGTAATGGATGAAATTTTTCCAAATTGGATAGAAAATATAAATGGAACTAAAAACACTCTAGACTTAACAAGTTTAATTATGAGTGAAAAATACCAGACACAAAATACATGTTGTATAATTATCTTCACGTGCATTTCAAAAGCAGGTAGATTGGTGATATTAAAATGATAAAGCTTACTTTGGAGAGAGAAGTAGTCATAGGAAAGGTCACAAGGAGAATTCTGGGTGGGTAGATAGTATTATATTCCTTTTTTTAGGTATTGATTAAAAAAGAATATCAACTTTTTTTTTTCCTTTAAATATCTATTTATTCATACAAGCACTGGGTACGGTCAGAAGTGCGGGGAGGGTGAGAGAACTCACCAGAGCCAGAGCGGGGAACAGAAGAGGCAGACTGATGAAATACACTGCTGAGGGGAGCAGCGGGCACAACAGAAGAGGTCTGCATGCCATGTGGGACCCTTGCCCAGCAGCCGGCGGGGGATCAAACCGGTGCCGCTCAACAGCTGCACCACCGGGGAGGCCCAGAATATCAACTTTTAATGTACCAGTAAACTATATCTATAAAATGCATACTTTTAGGTACAATGTCTTTAAAAAAATCTTAAATACCTTAAGCCAGATCATTTTATTCCCTGCACAGATAGAGCCACTAACACCTTGTCTTACAGTAAAAGCTAAAATCTTTATAGTAGCTACGAAACCCTGAATGATCTACCCTCACCCTGTTACCTCTCTGCCATATGTCCTACAAATTTCTCCGCTGCTTACAAGGCTCTAACCCCACTGGCCTCCTTGTTGTTTCTCCAATATAGTATGCTTCTTCTGCCTCTGGTTCCTATGATTGACAATTTTTTTGCCGATAATGTAATTCCCCAGATATCCACGAAGTTTGTTGTCTTACTTCAAACATCGTCACCTTCTCTGTGAGGCTTTCCATACAACTTAAGACTCATAATCGTCCCCATTATTTAACATTCTTTCCCCACTCCCTGCTTTGTTTTTTCTCTATATTATTATCTAACATACCACATAATTATTTGTTATTTTCTTCTCCCTCCACTACAATAGATACTGAGAAGACAGGAGTTTGTTTAGTTGTTTCCTACAATATTCCTGAGAACTGAAATAGTGATTGGCATGTGGCAGGAATTCAGTAAATATTTGTGCGATAAGTGAATGCCATTAAAATTTTTTGAGCTTCCAATTCATTGCATGCATCCCAGTTCTGCATGGAGAGAGATAACTGACATATGGCACTGTGTAAGTTTACAGTGTATAACATGACCTTTGTTACACATATGTAATGTGAAACGATTACATTAAGGTTAGTTAACTCCACCATGACTTTTTTTTTTTTGGGGGGGGGGGTGTTGTGGGAACATTTAAGATCTACTTCCTTTGCAGCTTTCAAGCATATAATAAAGGATTGTTAATTTCGGTCACCATGCCATACATTACATCTACAGAATTTATTCTTCGTTATTCTTCTTATAACTGGAAGTTTGTACCTTTTGACCAATGTCTCCCCATTTTCCTCATTTCCTAATCCTTGTCAATTACCATTCTACTCTGTTTCAGAGTTTGATCTGATAATTCATTTTGCTCTACATAAAATAAAACTCAAAAATCACTAACAACCACTATAACTGCAGATATTTGATTGTCAAAGAATAATTTCTTTTTCTTCAAAATAGATACAGGAGATCCAATGGTAGCTGCCTATTATCACTTAACTCTTCCTCTGCAACCTTCAACAATAAATGGATACTAGTGATGAAAGAAAACCTAAAACTGATTTCTACATCTTCCCTATTCATTGGGGAATACTAGCACTTGGTGTCTGGTAATAAATAAGTACAAAGCCTCCTCTTTTGAATAAATATTATCAGATTATCAAGAGAGAAGTTCCTAAATCCCAAAAGGTTGTGATACAAAGAAATAGACACATATAATACCTTTGATCTGGCATTCCTTCTGACCATAAACATGTGTTTTGAAGTTGGGGGGAAACTACCTTTCAGGGATTACTTCTTGCAATCCAAACTGGATTACAAATTGAATCATCCAATTTCTTGGAAGTCCTTGTATACCTTTTGCTGTATGGAGTAATAATTTATCTACTATCTCTGACCTTCTCAGCATTCACCCAAGGATTGAGTGGAAACTATATTGTATGTGTGCCTCACGTGTTCCAGTTTTTGTAAGAGTAATTTAATAGGAAGTATTTTCTTATTATCTTTCAGAATATTGGAAAGAATTGCTAGAATTTACAGTAGGCAAAAAATTCAACATAATAGGAATTTCTTTCTTGTTTCCCTGTTTCTTGGGAATATTTTTTTACTTAGTTTGTATATCCCTTTACAAAATGAGAAAGAGATATGTATAGAGAGGGTTAGGATTTTAAGAGAAATGTATATTAATTGATAAATTGTTGGAAAAGGATCTATGTTGATGAATTTTGTTGCTTCGTAAAGTAAAAGAAATAGGGCAAATTTCTCTTTCCAGAGATATCTTCTTTCCTAAGCTTGCATGTTGCTTTTCAGTTTCATTAGATTAATGATTTAAATGCTCTTTAGTAACAAAAATTTTCAGCATGTATTTTTGTTGCTATTTTTGTTGTACATGCAGAATTAATTCTAAGTTCTGGCACTGGACAATTACTATTCCAGGAAATATTCCAAAAGAAGGGTAAGTGTCAATAATGATGTGAAACAAATCCTTTGTAAATTATCTTTCTCTTAGTAAAATTAATGAACTGGGATTACTGACACTAAGTAAAATTAATGGGCTGAAAATGTGCTAAAATGTGCTAAAATTAATGTGCTATCAGATGACTGACACTAAAGTCCTTAGTAAATAGGATATATAGGGATACCTAAAGGACAAAAGACAGTCCTTTGGAATATAAAAATATCTTTCCAACAAGATGTTAGGGGATATGATTTCTCAAAAGCCCTATGTGAATGATTCAGTTCTTTCTTTTAAAACATTTAATATGCTGTTTTAAACACTACAGAGTCAAGGGTTAGCAGCCTGATTTACTGCATCCATATTTAAGCACACAAGGTTGATGAAAATCTATAGGAATCCTGCCTTGATCTCCTATACAGAAATATGCCTAGTAATTCCTTGACTCAGAGTAGCGGGTCCCCACTTGAAAATGCTTTCTTGATCTACTAAATATTCTTTATAAAATGCAAAGATATTTCCAGGAATAGAAAACAAATCAAAACTTGGCAAAGCTATATTAAAAGTTAATATAATATATTTAAGTTCTCTAAATTAGAAAACTTAAATAAGAGACCAGGAAAAAGACTAATCAATACAAAGTAAAAATCAAAATCAACAAGCAACTATAAACCAGAGACACTCTATGGGGGGAGGGGGAAGGAGGGAGGGAGAGGAAGGACTAGAGTCAAAATAAGGGGGGGGGTACAATTGTATGGGGAATGTAACCGTAGTGAAAATGCATACATTGTGCAAAGATGAAAAATGATGTAAGAATTATATAAAGTAAAATATTTTTAAAAGTTAATATAATACATAATTTATAATCTCTTGATTATAAATTTCACAAGCACAAAATCTGTCATGTCCACAGTTATTTCCCCAGCACTTAAAATCCCACTCAACACAATGAAGTTTAATGACTTTTTTTTATAGTGAATTACTTTGCCTAGAAGATTAGTTTACATTGAGAACCTGAGGAAACAGGGAAATTGAGTTTTGATTCAGTAACAACTACTTGGAACGGAAGTGGCCAGAGAGAAGTGAAAAGTTCAGATTTGTTTCAGATTTGCCAACATAGGAAAGACCTAGATGAGGCTTAGTGAGATGTAAAAAAGTACCAAGGTATGTCTAAATGAGAGAAACAGGAATATGTGGGAAAGAACTGTTAATAAAGAAATGTGGAAACCCTCACAAAAATATAAAACCTGTCTATCTTTCCATTTATCCTGCAGCTAATTTAATCATGGGTATCCAACTACAGGTACATTAAACTTGACTATGTCACTCTAACCAGCTTCTGTGTCTTAGGTCAGTTGTCATAATGGGTACATCTAATTCACATACGCACCTGAACGTACATAAAAGTATTTAACCAGAGAAATTTAGAGGCAAAAGAGTAAGACTTTTTCACTATGTGGTGCATCCAGTTGCCCATGAAAGAAAGGAAGTATTTTTTATGCTAAACATTGACATGAATACATCGTGAAAGACCATATATCCTAGAAAAACAGAGTATTGCCCTCCCAAGACAGAGTATTTTTATTATCACTTTAAAACACCAAGAGTACACAAGAGGAATTGAAAGCAAAAACGAATATTAATTTATACCCTGTCTTGGGCAGTATATTGAGATTGTCACTTAAAGACCTTGATACAGTATTTTATTATTTCACTTGTGAATCATAATCAGCTATTCATTGTACTGTCAAAAGAACTTCACATGCACAGAAATGTATAAGTAGTGCAGGTCAAAGATAAAAAGAGTTTATCAGAATCACGGTAGTTTGAATGTCAAGCATCTAGTCTAGCATTCTTAGAAAAGTAAAAATCTGTCTGTCTCCATGTTTTCCCTCTCTCCTATTATTGTGACTTATTAAAATAATATGTGTTCAGGAATTAGTTACACAAGTCAGTTTTGTTGCTTAAGCAAGACTGTTTGCTACTTTATAAAATAAATAATAAATAAATCTGGTGTTTTCAGAAAGAGGCAGCATACCACACTAAAGTGCAATAACCACTGTCAACTCTGTACCTTCCAGAGGAATGAATGTGTCTGGCAAAGGAACCACCTCCTCTGTGAGCTATTTCATCCTCGTGGGCTTTCCCTCCAGCCCAGAAAGGCAGCTCCTCTACTTTGGGCTCTTCTCAGTAACCTACACCCTGACCCTGATGGGGAATGCGGCCATTGCCAGTGCTGTGCTGTGGGACCGCCACCTTCACACCCCCATGTACATCTTCTTGGGGAATTTCTCTCTCCTGGAAATATGTTATGTCACCACCACCGAACCTAACATGTTGGCCACCTTCCTGTCCACAACCAAGTCTATCTCCTTCGTGAGCTGTTTTTGTACAGTTCTACTTCTTCTTCTCCTTTGGGGCTGATGAGGGCTTCTACCTCTGCATCATGGCCTTTGACAGGTACCTCGCCATATGCCGCCCTCTGCATTACCCGCGCATCATGACTAAACAGCTGTGCACTGGCCTGGTCATCTTTGGATGGTCGAGTGGGTTCATTCTCTTCCTAAGCCCAGTTGTTTTTATTTCCCAGTTGCCCTATTGTGGTCCAAATATCATCAACCATTTTATGTGTGATCCTGTCCCTTTAATGATGCTTTCCTGTTCTGAAGATAGCATCACTCGACTCCTTTACTCTACTTTCAATGTTATTTTCATGACTGGCACCTTTATCTTTATCCTTAGCTCCTATGCTCTAGTGATTCTGGCTGTGCTGCGGATGCCCTCAGCAGCCAGCAAACACAAGGCTTTCTCCACTTGTGCATCTCATCTGGCAGTTGTCGGACTGTTTTATTGCCCCATTTTGGTGATGTATGTTAGTCCTGGATCAGGACATCCTGTGAAAATGCAAAAATTCCTTACCTTGTTTTATTCTGTGGTAACACCTCTCTGCAACCCTCTAATATATAGCCTGAGGAACAAGGAGATGAAGGTTGCTCTAAGGAAAATCTTCAGGACTGAGAGGTGTTCATAAAATATAAAGTCAAATTCTATCTCTTAAATGCAACATACCTCAATAATACATAATTGATATATTTTCCTAAATTCTTTGTTTTATTGAGAAACAGCTATAAGGACCATTATCTTACACACCACTCACCACAAAATTGACAGAATTTTAATTTTAGTCTTCAAAATTATATTTGCTCCATAAAGGTAGTACAGCAATAATTGGATTCCTTAAGGAACCTAGGTTGAGAATATTACCTTGACTTGAAATGCAAAATTTCTGAGTTCTGAAAAAGAAGTGATTATCATTATTCGCATCACACAAGAAACATATAGTTGAACTGTTGCCTAAAAACTACTTCATATTGGAAGAAAATTTAAACAACTTAGGATTTTGTCTAAATTAACTTCAATGGTAAGTTTAAAGTGCTGATAATTTTAACACTGATTTTCATCTAGGGGGCCAAGGAATATCTGTGCCAATTTTTTGTTCACGTTTCCACTAAGTCTCTTCCCCCATTGTTTGCCAGCATTCTAGAGGGCTGAGCAGGGTGGAAAATGTCCATGCCATTTCACACATGTTTTGTGAGTTTATAAGAAACAGGGATAAGAAGTAGAAATGCAACTCAAATAATGCTAACAAACTATGCAAAGTATGGATACTGGAAGGGCAAAGAATATTTTCTTCAAAATGTATATAGGAAATCCAGAGTGGAGCTTCCTTTGTAGCTATAATGATAGTCTATTATTAATTATCTCATAGATGCAAAATTGTTAATAAGATACTGCTGGAGAAAATCAAATCTAAAAATATATAAAAGGGCCTCCCCTGGTGGCGCAGCAGTTGAGCACTGGACTACAAAGCTGCCTGCAGCCTCTGCAGCACCAGTTAGATCCCTGGCCACCAGGGAGGTTCCCACATGGCAAGACAGCGCTCTCCTGCCGCGCCCACTGCTCCCCTCAGCAGTGTATTTCGTCAGGCTGCCTGTTCTGTTCCCCACTCTGGCTCTAGTGAATTCTGTCACCCTCCCGCGCTTCTGACTGTACCCAGTGCTTGTATAAATAAATAAATAAATCTTTAAAATAAATAAACAAGCAAACAAACAAACAAACAAATAAATAAATAAAATATATAAAAAGGGAAATATATTATGGTCAAGTGGATTTTTCCCAAAAGTCAAAGTTGGTTCAAAAATCAACTGATGTGGGCCTCCCCGGTGGCACAGCGATTGAGCGCTGGGTTGCGAAGCTGCTGGCGGCCTCTGCGGCGCCGGTTCGATCCCCGGCTGCTCCCCAGCCACTGGAGGAGGGTCCCACATGGTGCGCAGACCTCTCCTGCCGCCCGCTGCTCCCCTCAGCAGTGTACTTTGGTCCTTCTGCCTGCTCTCCTCCCCGCTCTGGTTCTGGTGAATTCTCTCACCCTTCCGCTCTTCTGACTGTACCCAGTGCATGTATAAACAAAACAAACAAACAAACCAGCAAACAAATAAATAAAGCATGCCTCTATTAAAAAAAATAAATAAATAAAAATAAATAAAAAAGCAACTGATGTAACTCACCATATGAAAAACTGGAGAAGAAAAATCTTCTATCTTCACAACTGATGCAAAAAAAAAATCATTTGACAAAATACACCCATTTTCTTGAAGAAAACTATTAGAAAACCAGATATCATAAATTGTAAAGAGTTAGAAAGCTATTGAACTTGAAACTTCAATTAATAAATTAAGGGAAATGTGAATACATACTGATTTGAATAAAATGAAAACATTTAGATCCATGTCAAAATCTTTAAATAAAAACTTCCTTATCCAAAAGGACAATTTGTAACATAAATCCAACATCTTTGCCCATTAATTGCATATCTAAGATTTTTTTCTAAAAAAAAATCAAAATGTAAGATGAAGTATTATAGCATACTTCCTATTAGAGTTTGATGGGGAACTATTTATACTTGAAAGGAAATCTAATTAAAATATTTACAGTACTTCTATAAATGAAATACTAGTCATTAAAAATATGTGATCAACATGCTCAGTGAAATAAGCCAGAAAGAATAAGAAAAATACCAGATGCTCTTACTCATAGCAAGAATTTAGAAAACCTAAATAAGGGACCAGGAAAAGACTAATTATAATAAAGTAAAAATCAAAATCAACAAGCAACTATAAACCAGAGACATACTCTGGCGGGGATTTGGGGTAGGGGGGCGTGGGCAGAGAAAGGAGTAGGATCAAAACAAGCATGATAGGAATTGTATGGGAACTATAACAAAGTTGAAAATGCATACATTGTGCAAAAATGAAAAATGATGTAAAAAATATATAAAATGTAAAAATTTAAAAAATGTGATTGATTAAAACATTTTTACAAACAAAAAATAGGTGCCTGAATATTTAATAAGATGGAAAAAATCCATATATTGTAATATTCAAAAATCAGGATACAAAGCTACAATATTATATGATCTCATTTTTGTAATTATATGTTTAGTCATAGAAAAAGTTATACATAACTGTAGTTTTTTAATCTGGAAATTCTAGTAATGATTATATATTAATGATGGAATTACTGGTAAATGTTACTTTTATAGCATTCTATGTTATATATTTTTATAATGATCAGTTTACAAATATGTAAATATATCAGAAATTCATAACATGTTATTTATATCTATTTTATATAACAATTATATAGGGTCACTTAAAATAAATAAATGTTGGGCCTCCCCTGGTGGCGCAGCAGTTGAGCGATGGGCTGCGAGGCCGCCTGCAGCCTCTGCAGTGCCAGTTCGTTCCCCCGGCCACCGGGTGAGGGTCCCACAAAAAAAATAAATAAATAAATAAATAAATAAATAAATGGTGTGGTTTTTTTTGTTGTTGTTTTTTTTTTTTTAACCTAAATATGAGTCTTATATCTCCTTCACATTAAAATCTATAAAGTATTAAAAACATTTCAATCTTAACTGGATTGAAAACTAAATTTGGTCAAGATGAACAATTTACACATAAATATAAAAACTACTGTTTAAAGTTTTTTTTGTTTTTTTTTTTTTTTTATTGTGCAGTGATCTGCCTTACAAGGGACTGGGTAATCATGTGTCCCCTGCTGAGTCACAAGCAAAGGATAATAGGACAGTCTAGCCTTTTGCAACTTTCTTGCTGCTCCAACACCATTCTGGGCTACATTCTTGTTGGATAGGAGAGCAGAAAATACAGCAATTGGAATCATTTCCCCAATATTATTTAATAGCACAGATACCTCAAAAGAATGATCACATTGTGTTTGGTGTGGGGCCACAATTTGATCGATCATTTGAAACAACAAAATCATCATTTTTAGCTTACTTTGAGTGTGTGCTTGAGAACTCCTTTTATTTTTTTTTTTGTTTTAATATTTTTTTTATTTATTTTTTTTTATAAATTTTATTGTTATATTCCCCATACAATTGCAGCCCCCCATTCTGACCCCAATCCCTCCCCTCCCGCCCCCGCCCCCCTAAAAGTGTCTCTGGTTCATAGTTTTTTGTTGATTTTGATTTTCACTTTCTTATAGTTATTCATTTTCCTGGTCCCTTATTTAAGTTTTCTAGATTCCTGCTATGAGTGAGACCATCCGGTATTTTTCTTTTTCTTTTTGGCTTATTTCGCTGAGCATGATCCCTTCCAGCGCCATCCATGTTGCAGCAAATTGCATGTGTTTATCTTTTTTGAATGCTGAGTAATATTCCATGGTATATATGTACCACATCTTCTTGATCCAGTCATCTATTTTTGGGCATTTGGGTTGTTTCCAAAGCTTAGCTATTGTAAACAGTGCTGCTATAAACATAGGGGTGCAGGTGTTCTTTGGAATTGATGTTTCTGTGTCCTTTGGGTAAATACCTAGGAGTGGAATTGCTGGGTCATATGGAAGCTCTATGTTTAGTAGGTCCAGAAATCTCCACACAGCTTTCCACAGTGGTTGGACCAGTTTGCACTCCCACCAACAGTGCAGAAGAGTTCCTTTTTCTCCACACCCTCGCCAACATTTGTTGTTGCTAGTTTTTTTAATATGTGCCATTCTCACTGGTGTAAGATGGTATCTCATGGTAGTTTTGATTTGCATTTCCCTGATGACAAGTGATGTTGAACATTTTTTCATATGCCTGTTGGCCATTTGCATTTCCTCTTCAGAGAAGTTTCTTTTAAGCTCTTCTGCCCATTTTTTGACTGGATTATTTTCTTTGTTGTTGTTGAGACTCATCAGCTCTTTGCAGATTTTTGTGATCAGTCCTTTATCATTAGTGTTGGGTGCAAAAATGTTCTCCCAGTTGGTGGGGTTTCTCTTTGTTTTTGTTATTGTCTCTTTTGCTGTGCAAAAGCTCTTTAATTTGATATAGTCCCAGCTGTTTATCTTTGCCTTCACTATCACTGCTTTGGGTGATGTGTCTGTAAAGATGTCTTTGATGTGCAAATCACGTAGTGTTTCGCCTATATTTCCTTCTATATATTTTATGGTTTCAGGTCTTATGTCTAGTTCTTTAATCCATTTTGAGTTGATTTTTGTGTATGGTGTGAGGTGGTGGTCAAGCTTCATTCTTTTGCATGTAGCGACCCAGTTTTCCCAGCACCAATAAATGGTGTGGTTTTGATTTGCATTTCCCTAATAAGTGATGATGAACATTTTTTTATATGCCTGTTGTCCATCTGTAAGTCTTCTTTGGAGAAGTATCTGTTCAGATCTTCTGCCCATTTTTTTGAGTGGGTTGCTTGGTTTTTTATTGTTGAATTGCATGATTTCTTTATATATTTTTTATATTAATCTCTTGTCTTCTCTCAATCAGTAGGTTGACTCTCATTCTTGTGGTGGTTTCTTCTGCTATATAGAAGCTTTTTAGTTTGATATAGTCCCATTTATTTTTATTTTATTTCCTTACTGTTAAAGTCAAGGCTGAGATCAAGAAGCATGTCACCTTGTTTTCTTCTAAGTATTTTATAACTTCAGGTCATACATTCCAGTCTATAGTCTATTTTTAATTAATTTTTGTGTATGGTGTAAGATGTGGACTGGTTTTATTCCATTGCATGTGACTGTCCAATTTCCCAACACTATTTACTGATAAAGACCTCAAAAGAAATAAAACTGAAAATAAATTTTGAATTTAAAAATGTATCTACTGGGCCTCCCCAGTGGTGCAGCGGTTGAGCGCTGGGTTGCGAAGCTGCCCGCAGCCTCTGCAGCACCGGTTCGATCCCGGCTGCTCCCCGGTCACCTGAGGAGGGTCCCACATGGCACACAGACCTCTCCTGCCGCCCGCTGCTCCCCTCAGCAGTGTACTTCAGTCCTTCTGCCTGCTCTGCTCCCCGCTTTGGCTCTGGTAAATTCTCTCACCCTCCCGCGCTTCTGACTGTACCCAGTGCATGTATGTATGTATGTATGTATGTATGTATGTATGTATAAATAAACAAACAAACAAACAAACAAATAAATAAATAAACAAACAAACAAACAAACAAACTTCTTAAAAAAAAAAGTATCTACTAACACATGGTATCCATCCTTTAAGATAATACTTTGTGGTCTGGACAGCTCTCAATATAACATGATCTAGCCGCCTTGATCTGACCTGTATACTTGTATTAATAAAGATAATATGTAAGATGCTGTTAGCTTTCTTGGGGTACAATACTGTTGATACAGACTGGGTTGCAGTTAAATAAAATCTCCTCTTTTTTTTTCAAATAACTGTAAAGCCAGATTTATTCCATCTTATATTTTGCAAATTTTTAAAATCTAAGCTGAGAATATGATGTATTTCCCTTTAGTGCTCAAAAATAATAAGTTTCTTAATTTGAGACAATCTATTGACAATGCTTTTGTAGCATTGTTCTACCAGCAGCTCTTTTTTTTGGGGGGGTGGGCCATGTCATTCATAAATTTTCTAAATATACCTTCCATTTTGTCATCTTGATGTGATTAAATTGTTTTTCTTCTAAAGTAGAAAAATATTTTTTGAACTTTTTGTCCACGCCAAAACCCTGTTTATTTCAGCATTTGCAGTATCTCAGCCATCACAAAAATCTACCAAGGACAATACAAGTCTCTAAGCCAGACTAAGGATCAGCCACCAGGCTCAAACATCAGGTGTGCTTGGCAGGCCCTGCCCAGGCATCAGGTTAGGAAGCAGTGGTGCAGGTGACAGTGCCAGGAGTGGGGCTGAGGCTTCACTTCTGTGGTCACAAGGTCATCAATGGCCTTGGCCTGCTGCAGTCGCTGCTCCCTCTCTCTGAGCAGCTTCTCATAGTCCACCACCGCCTGCTCTAGCTCCACTGTGGCTCTTTGTAGATCTTTGTCATTAGTCCCTTATCATTAGTATTGTGTGCAAAAATTTTCTCCCAATCAGTGGGGTGTCTCTTTGTTTTGGTTAATGTCTCTTTTGTTGTACAGAAGCTCTTTAATTTGATGTAGTCCCAGCTGTTTATCTTTCCCTTCACTATCTTTGCTTTGGATGATGTGGGAATTGACAGGATTCTAATGGATAGGAGAAGAATCTAGGTATTTCCCAGGATACTACTGGATGACATTGAAAATCTAAGTGAAAAATACAGGACCAAAGTTTCTAGAGGAAAGTGGTCATTTTAATAAAAATTATACATAAAATTTCTCTTATCAGTTATGTTGTCTCGAATTCAATAAATAGTTAAGGGCTGGAATTAGAAATAAGAAAGGATAAATCAGAGGCATGCAACACTTAGTATAAAATTTTTAACATGTGAAGGCAAAAACTACAAAAGATGAGTTGTCTACATGTATTTCTTCAAGTTGAGAGGGACTGAGATTCCTTGGTAAATTAGTGCAAAGGAGGGGGTAAAATTGTCAGAAACATTAATTTCAACTTTGATCATTATTCTTTTTTTTAAAGATTTATTTATTTATGCATATAAGAGCTGGGGTACAGGCCAGAGATGGGGGTGGTGAGAGGATTCACCAGAGACAGAGTGGGGGACAGAACAGGCAGACTGACTGAAATACACTGCTGAGGGGAGCAGCGGGTGAGACAGGAGAGGTCTGCTGCGCCCTGTGGTTTCTCCCTGGCCGGCTGGAGATCAAACTCTTGCTTCAGAGGCTGTGGATTGCTTCATAGTGCAGTGCTTAACCCCTTGGGCCACCAGGGAGGCTGAGCATTATTCTTTTTTTTTTAAATAAATTTTATTTTTATATTCCCCATACAATTGCAACCCCCTTATTTTGACCCCAATCCCTCCCTTCCCCACGCCTCACCTCCCATAGAGTGTCTCTGGTTCATAGTTTTTTGTTGATTTTGATTTTCACTTTCTTATAGTTATTCATTTTCCTGGTCCCTTATCTAGATTCCAGCTATGAGTGAGACCATCCGGTATTTTTCTTTTTCTTTCTGGCTTATTTCGCTGAGCATGATCACTTCTAGCGCCATCCATGTTGCTGCAAATTACTGATCACAAAAATCTGCAAAGAGCTGATGAGACTCAACAACAACAAAGAAAATAATCCAGTCAAAAAATGGGCAGAAGTGCTAAAAAGAAACTTCTCTGAAGAGGAAAT
The DNA here is from genome assembly GCF_964194135.1 of Talpa europaea. Taxonomy (NCBI): domain Eukaryota; kingdom Metazoa; phylum Chordata; class Mammalia; order Eulipotyphla; family Talpidae; genus Talpa; species Talpa europaea. The sequence goes on along the minus strand of NC_140075.1, from coordinate 58,283,448 downwards.
GCAAATGGCCAACAGGCATATGAAAAAATGTTCAACATCACTTGTAATCAGGAAAATGCAAATCAAAACTACCATGAGCATTATTCTTAATATCTTTTACTAACAATCTTTTGTGCTTATGATCATTTGGATGTTCATGAATGGCAGGCCCATTTCATAACAAGTTTCCTAACCTACATATGAATAGCAATGCCTTCACTCAACACCTACCCATATGCACTTGGTAATCCAGAAAGAAAAATGAGATACTGAAGAGTTATTTATACCATTTCTGAATTGCATATTTATTTTTTAAATACTTTATATACTGTATTTTATCACACAGAAAGCATAATACATTTCTTCATTATAGTTTTATATCGCTTCATTTATAGACAGTTTTTGAAAAATTTTCTTCATGATTTCTGCACTTCATATTTGCTTTTTATTTATTTTTAAATCTAGCTCACATGATAAAAATATTTTTCATTTTTTTCATTATTTATAAACCAGAGTCTCCTCATTTTAGTTTCAAAATATTCAATCCATTTGTTTTGGTTACTGTCTCTTTTGCTGTACAGAAGATCTTTAATTTGATGTAGTCCCAGCTGTTTATCTTTGCCTTCACTATCACTGCTTTGGGTGATGTGTCTTTTTTTTTTAAGGTTTATTTATTTTTGTACAAGAGCTGGGAGTACAGGTCAGAGGTGTGGGAGGGTGAGAGGATTCACCAGAGACAGAAAGGGGAGCAGAACAAGCAGATGACCAAAATACACTGCTGAAGGGAACAGCGGGCGTGACAGGAGAGGTCTGCTGTACCATGTGGGAATCTTCCTGGCTGGCCAGGAATCGAACCGACTTTGCAAAGGCTACAGACAGCTTCACAATACTGCACTGAACCCCCTGCGCCACCGGGGATGCCCAGGGTTGATGTGTCTTTAAAGATGTTACTGAGGTGTATGTAATGTGTTTTGCCTGTATTTCCTTCTATATATTTTATGGTTTCAAGTCTTATATCTAGTTCTTTAATCCATTTTGGGTTGGTTTTTGTGCATGGTATGAGGTAGTAGTCAAGCTTCATTCTTTTGCATATAGCAACCCAGCAAATTTTCTTTGCTCCATTGCATAGCCTTTGTTCCTTTGTCAAAGATTAGTTGACCATAAATCTATGGGTTTATTTCTGGATTTTCTATTCAGTTCCATTGGTCCGTGTGTCTGTTCTTGTTCCAATACCATGCAGTTTTGATGATTTGGCTTTGTAGTATAGTTTGAAGTCTGGGCGTGTGATGCCTCCATTCCCTTCTCTTTTTTTTTTTCAGGAGAGCTTTCGCTACTCGGGGTTTTTGGTGACTTCGTATGAATTTCATCAATATTTGTTCTGTTTCTTTGAAGAATGACATTGAAATTTTTATTGGAATAGCATTGAATCTGTAAATTGCTTTTGGTAGGATGGCCATTTTGATAATGTTAATTCTTCCAACCCATGAGTAGGGGCTGTCTTTCCATTTCTTTGTGTCTTCTTCTATTTCTTTTAACAGTGTCCTATAGTTTTCTTTGTATAGGTCCTTTACCTCTTTTGTTAGGTTTATTCCAAAGTATTTGATTTTTTTTGTTTCAATAATAAATGGGATTGTTTTCTTGATTTCTTCTTAAGATTTATTGTTTGTGTATAGGAAGGCTACTGATTTTTTTGTGTTGATCTTGTATCTTGCCACTTTACTGAACTGGTTGATTAGTTTGATTAGTTTTTCTGTGGAGCTTTTGGGGTTCTCTGTGTATATTATCATATCATCTGTGGATAGTGATAGTTTAACTTCTTCCTTCCCTATTTGGATTCCTTGTATGTCTTTCTCTTGTCTTACTGCTCTGGCTAGGACTTCCAGTGTTATATTGAAAAGCATTGGTGAGAGTGGACATCCTTGTCTTGTTCCAGATCTTAATGGAAATGCTTCAGCTTTTTGCCGAGAATGATACTGGCTATGAGCTTGTCATATATGGCCTTAATGATGTTGAGGTTGTTCCTTGTATCCTGAGAATTTCAAGGGCCTTTATCATAAATGGGTATTGTACTTTGTCAAAAGCTTTCTCAGCATCGAGACACCCCACCAAGTGGAAGAAAATTTTTGCACACAACACTAATGATAAAGGATTGATCACAAAAATATACATAGAGCTGATGAGACTCAGCAAAAACAAAGTGAATAATCCAGTCAAAAAATGGGCAGAAGAGCTAACAAAAGAAACTTCTCCAAAGAGGAAATGCAAATGGCCAACAGTCATATGGGAAAAATGTTCAACATCACTTAGAATCAGGGAAATGTAAATCAAAACTAACAATGAGATATCATCTTACACCAATGAGAATGGCACATATTAAAAAAAACTAGCAACAACAAATGTTAGCAAGGATGTGGGGGAAAAGGAACTCTCTGTTGGGAGTGCACACTGGTCCAACCACTATGGAAAGCTGTGTGGAGATTCCTCAAGCTATTAAAGATGGAGCTTCCATATGATCTATTCCTATTCTACTCCTAGGTATTTACCCAAAGGACACAGAATCATTAATTCCAAAGGGCCCCTGCACCCCTATGTTTATAGCAGCACTATTTACAATAGCTAAGCTATGGAAACAACCCAAATGCCCAAAAATGGATGACTGGATCAAGAAGACGTGGTACATATACACAATGGAATATTACTGAGCAATCAAAAAAGATAAACTCATGCAATTTTGCAGCAACATGGATGGAGCTGGAAGGGATCATGCTCAGTGAAATAAGCCAGAAAGAAAAAGAAAAATACCAGATAGTCTCACTCATAGCAGGAATTTAGAAAACCTAAATAAGGGACCAGGAAAAAGACTAATAATTATAATAAAGTAAAAATCAAAATCAACAAGCAACAATAAACCAGAGACACACTACAGGGGTGTGAGGAGGGAGTAGGATCAAAACAGGTGGGGGTTGGGGTGGGAATTGTGGGGACTATAACCAAGATGAAAATGTATACATTGTGCAAAAATGAAAAATGATATAAAAATATATAAAATTAAAAAATAATTTAAAAAATAGACTAACATATTGAGGATATTTAAAAAAAAATTCAAACATGATGTCTCTGACCTTTTAATCCCAGTGAAATGATCACATTATTTATGTGTTGTATCTTGGGTATAATCTTCAAATATATATTGGTGGGTTTTTTTGAATGCTTACAAAAATCAATTTTCAAAAAAATATTCAATCCATGTATGATCTTTTAAAACTTCTTTTAAATTTTCTTTGCCATATAAAAATAGTGACAATTATTTAGGAACTAATTGGTATTAAATATTGTTGTCATACATGGAGTGGCATAGGAATTTACATTCTCTGGTCTCAAACATTTGATTAACTGAGTTGTCACTCTATATTTTATCTCAAGTTTCAGCCTTCCCATCCTAACTAAATGTAAAAAATCTTAGCAGTAATTAAATCAGAGTATGCATGGGCAAATCCAGATGTTAGAAGCCTCAAATTCTCAGTTATCTAGGCCACTGTCTTCATTTTATATATGCTTCCAGGCATATAGACACTGAGAAACTCAGAGGGCATGAATATTGGGTGCATATGTAGATTAGAAGAGATGTGTCTTTGAGAATTAACCAAAGAAAAGAGTATCCAACATTTTGTTTTAATGGAATATACACCTAGTATGTGTAAATTCAGCCCTCACCAGTCTTCAGTAATGAACAAGAAAGACACAACATTCCAAGATTGAGTTTGGTGTCCTCCATTCAGGATTCATAGAGCAAAGGTCCCTCAGAAAACAGACCAGATTAAAATAGAGTCCTTAAAGAGGGATTTCACAGTGAATATTGAAATCACGAGCTAAACTGAAATGTTTAATTAAATTATTAATTTCCAAGAATAATCAAGATGAATGGGAATTTCCTGGACTGTGCATGAAAGAATTCTTCCTTGAACTTAAAACCTTAGTGAACAGTTTCCTCATTGCCACCTTCATCTCCTTGTTTCTAAATGTATAGATAATTGGATTCATAAAAGGAGTGATAAGGGCATCAAAGATGGCTAAAAATTTATCTATGGGTAAGGTAGGGAATGGCCACACATAGACAATAATGCAGGGACCAAAGAAAAAAAACACCACTGTAATGTGAGCTGAGAGAGTGGACAGAGCCTTGGATGAACCACCTGTAGAGTGCTTGCGAACCGTGACCAGAATGAAGATGTAAGACACCATCAGGATGAAGAAGGTACCCATGGAGATGAAACCACTGTTGGCAGTGACCAGAAACTCCAGTCTGTATGTGTCTGTACATGCAAGTTTGATGAACCGAGGAAAGTCACAATAAAAGCTATCCATTTTGTTGGGACCACAAAAGGGTAAGTTTACAACAAAAGCCAGTTGGGCCACAGAGTGGATGAGTCCAATGGCCCAAGCAGCAGCCAGAAGATAAACACACATTCTTAGGCTCATGATGGTCAGATAGTGGAGGGGCTTACAGATAGCAATGTATCGGTCATAGGCCATGACTATCAGTAGCACCATCTCTGTCCCCCCAACAGTGTGAATAAAGAACATCTGAGTAATGCATCCTTTCAAGGAGATGGCTTTGTGTTTTCTGAAAAGGTCATAAATCATTTTAGGGGTTGCAATGTTGGAAACACCTGTGTCAATAAAGGAGAGATTTGCCAGGAAAAAGTACATGGGAGAATGTAAGTGCTGGTCTGAGATGACTGTGAGCACAATGAGAAGGTTTCCTAACATACTTGCGATATAAAATATTGTGAAAAACAGAAAAAGAAGAATCTGAAACTCCCAAACACTAGTGAGTCCCAGTAACAAAAATTCAGACACCACTGAGTAATTTCCTCCATCCATCAGCTTTGTGGGCAAGCTAACCCTGAAGTTACCTGAAAAGCATGAAAGGGAGATAAATATAATTTTTAAGTTAAAGGGAATTCCTGGCTATAGAATTACACAAAAGTCAAAAACCAAAGATCAGTGTGCCATTTTGCAGTTATGTAGAAGAATTTACATAGTACAAGATACACAAACAATCAGGACCATATTTAGATACTAGAAATTTTTTAATCATGAGCTTCAAATTCAGATTTTTAAGATTCTCAACCCAAAATGAATTTTATCTTAAATATTGTTTGTCACAACATAGGTTGATCTTAAAGACAAGTGAAATTTCCTCCAAAAGAAAAAGAACTAAATTTAAAAATGAAAACCCAACTCTTTCCAAATAGCCAAACTTGGAGTATTGTATAGTTTATTCAAACAGGTTTGTTCACTTTTTTTCTTATTTCAGTGTTGTAGAGAAACAGATGTAAAATACTCACTAAAAATGAAAAATCAGAAACCCGACTGCTAGGTTTAAACTTGACTCAGCCACTTACCCTATCACTTACTCTGACCTTGATTAAGATACTTAATCTTACTGTGTCTAAATTTACTATTCTGTTGAATTGGAATAATATAGTTCCAGCCTCCAAAATTCCTGTGAGGAAAGGATTTGGTACATAGTGAGAACTCAAGAGTTGTTTGCTATAATGAAATTATTATAAACATCCTTAGTGCCACTAAACGTCCTGGTAATCCTCCTAATTCTCAAACTCCTTTTGTTAATTCCCAGTTTTCTATTTTTATATGCATAACAACATTATTTAAGGGTTTGCCTTGTTCTCTGCTCCTAATATACTTCCAGTGTAATCTGATTATACCCTCAACCAAAACTTGACCATTGTGTGAAAGACAATAGATGAAAAAGGGTCTAGCATTGAAATGTTGTTGAAGTTGAGTGGGTATCTCATCCATCCCTTATTACTTCCTAAACAGTACAGTCATATTTCCCACAGCATACGAAACACTATCTCCTGCATGTTTATATGTTAATCTTAGATACCTAAAATTTCACGTGATTATAACAAAACAAATAATCATCTCTCTACTCCCCTGGGGAGTTTTTCCTCCACATCTACTATATTGTTGCAAGTGTCTCATCCACCCTGCTTTCTCTCAAACCTTCCATTTCATTCACTAACTATTTTGGGATGGTGGTGGCAAATTTCCAATGTAGGGGATGTCCTACAATTCAACTCAATTCTGGTGCTGTCGACTCAGAAGTAGCTTCAGATTCCAGTTACAGATGGGAGGTTCCAAGGACCCTTTCCTTGGTTTCAATTAATTTGCTCAAGCAGCTATTAGAACATAGAAAAATGTTTTGCTTCCTAGTTTGTCAGTTAATATAAAAGAATATAACTCAGGAAGTGCCAGCTGGTAAGGGATGTGCTTCCATATCCTTTCCTAGGGCACCACTCTCCCAGCACCACCAGAGATTCACCAGCTGGAAGCTCTCTGAACCTTGTCCTTTTGGATTTTTATGGAGACTTCATTACTTAGACAGCATTGATTAAATCATTGGTCTTTGGCAATTATTCAACCTCCAGGCCATGCAGTTGGGATAGAGTGGAATGAAAGCACCAGTCCTCCCATCACTTAACGGGTTCTCCTAGCAATCAGTTCCCAAGCTTAGGTGCAAAGGTAACCTCATTGACATAATAACCTCAAGACACCTTAGTTGCTCGGAGCCTTAGGAAATTCCAAGGGCTTTGTGCCCTTTAGGAGTTCTGTGCCAAAAACAGAAAAAAAAATAAATATATAAATATATATATATATTTCTTATTATAAATCACATCACCACACTAGCAATAGCTAAACTCCTACAACACAGAACTGATATCCCCCTATCTAATCTGACATGTTCATCAGATTATTCTTCCTAAGTAGCACTTTGGTTATATAACTAACATCACCAAAATGGGGTAAGTGGTTTCATTGCCTCTGAAAGTACAAATCGTAATGTAGAATGTGCTGCTATAATTTGACTACACAGCATCTTCCTGGATGCTCCTCCTTTATTCTCCTATTTTCATGAAATAATTACCCCTCTTTCTATTTGATCTACTTCCCATTGATGATCTCCTCCTTAATTCCTTGCAATCCAAGCTATTCCCTCTATTTTCTTGGAGTCAGATCTCAGGAAGATCACCAAATACCTAAGAGTAGATAAATCTTCATCCTTATGATCTGTTTGCTTCATTTCACACTATTCACCTTTTCCTACTATCTGAGAAATAGTATAGATGGTGGAATATGCAAAGACTTTGTTATTTCTCCCTATTGGTAATGCCTATTCTATAGGCTCAACCTAAAGAAGATAATTCTTCAAATTGGAGTTCTAACTAGAGTCACTACCAGAAGAAAGAACATAAATCACCTCAGTTTAGAGGCCAAAGGATGGATCATGCCTAAATACACAGTGCACAACTTAACTTTAAATATATGCAAAAATGTAAATTCTGAAATGTGCTTTGGCAACATTGATGACAACACTATATATACACTGTTCATATATAGCTGTGAACCAATGCTACCTTAATAAAAAAATATATTAAAGTAGAACCTGTCTTGGGCATCCTTTCAAGGATTTCATACATGGTTTTCTTCCCTCCTCTCCAAACTCTCAGACATTAGGGTGATTATTTAGAACTATTTACTTCTGCTGAATCCTCAGTGGAGACTGAAACTATTGCTATCCCTCAGATACTGGTCTTCATACATATGAAAATGCCCAAAAAGCCATTAATTAAATGTACTGGTTAATGATGCAACCATAGAAATATTTTTTTAAAAACCTATTATATCTCTCCCTAATCTATGGTATCTAGAATAAATACACACTTTTTGCTATTAATGGCATCTCCTTTCTCAACTCATTTTAACATATTAGTAGTACCCTGATTCTCTTTACTATCTATACATCATTTCCATTCCCTTAATTGCTAATGAATCTTGATTATAAAACTTTTGTAAGAGTCTATCAATTATAAAAACAATACAATTATTTCCTGAATCTTATAGGTCATACATCTATTGATTTTTATCTCAGATTAGTTTTACAAACACTGATATTATATATATGGTAATGTTATATTAACACTTTATATATTGGAGCTATACTATATCCTCTGGAAATAAAGATACTGTATGTTAGAATCATTAGTCATCACAATTAGCCATATGAATTATAAACTCATCTAAATTGAAAATGTTCCTATTCTCTCACAATTTGCAAATAAGACTATTTCTTCAAGTTCTGTCCTACAATAAATGCTATTAATTTCTGTTCACCATTTCCTACAAGGTATAAATACCAAAATGTATAACATTATTTTGCTTTAAGTTTATGTCCTAAAAGTTTAGACTCTGAAAACCTTTTATGTCTTTTATTGCATCATAACCACAGATGAAGTTAGAAAAGAGAATATTATACATATTTCACAGATTATAAAAGTGAAAGAAATTAAATGAGTCACCTAAATTTTCACAAATAAATGGCAAAATGATGCCCAATTCTTATAATTGTTGTAAAGATGCAAGTGAATAAAAGAAGTGCCTGAAGATGTCAAAATTTTAATGATTGATATCCTTCTCTGAAGAGGATATGGGTGATCTCTTTTCTCTCTCCTTTTGCTTTTACAAATTTTCTACTTTGCACGTTTTTCTCTTTAAATAAAAATAATAATTTATAAGACAAGATGACTCCCAAGCCTAGGCTTTCTTCACTCTATTCTGTAAGTCACTAGAGCTTCTAAGGGCATGAGGAAGTAGCTTTTGTAACATGCTAGATAGAATTTCATAGATGGCAAAGTGGTTCTTTACTGTCTATCCCCTCATCTCCATCTGGCTACCATCTCTTGTCAGAGTGCCTTCTACTCCTGCTCACCTTCCTACTATCTTCTGGCTATCTGCAGACCTGCACTATATCATTCTTACACAAATCTAGTTTCCTCTAAGTTCCCAGCCTCTAAAACTAACCTTCCAGACCCTTTTCAATGAAACCTTTACATGTTGAACCACTTATTGTGAAGTATTAGGACTAAACCAATGCAGTTACCTGGGTTGATCTAAATTTAACTCTCATAATATTTTCATTTTAGTTATGTATACCCCTAGCTGTGCTGTTTCCTGACTATCTCAGGCTGCTACAATTCTCCCATTCTCAGTGGGCCGTCCTTACACAACAGAATAAAGGCCATCAACAGTTTGCACTCAATTTCTGACAATGTTACCTATATTTGATCTTAGCTCCCCGTGGCAAAGTTTTCACATGAGAATTGCAGTTTACTGCATTCCACTGTCTGCTTCATCTGTGTCGCATCAAAAACAACACAATAAATCTCCTCTGAGCTAAAAATTATTCATACTCAAGAATAAAAGTGTAGTTATTTCCTATTTGCAAAGAAAAGCAGTAGGAACTAGAACTCTCTTACCTGAGTTAGACCAAAAAAATCTAATTTCCTCAAATGGTAGATCAACTTCTTCCAAATTTCATGAGAAGGCAGAAAGCTTAAATTATATGAGATCTATAATTTCTAAAAGAGAAAAAAGTAAGAATTAGTTTGATGGATGCTGAAACCCAAATGATAGAAAATGGGAGTTTATAAAATACAGAAACTGAAAAGATCACTTAGGAACTTATACACTATAAAAAAACTAAAAGCAAATATAGAATGGGGAAGTAGAAAGGATAAGAAAGGGAAAAGGTGAACATATCATGCTGTTTGCTCCTCCTAGAGTACTTTATTTTAGTCAAACCTCACTCTTTATGACCATCCAGCTTAATGCCATCTCTTCCAAAATATCTTCCCCAAGACCCTCAGCAAGAGCCGTAGTTTTCTCATCTTGATACTCCTCTCTCCATGCCTTACCCAGAAGATGTTAGGTACATAACAAATATGTTAAATAACAACTAAACTATAGGTTAAATTAAGAGAGGAAATATTAATCATTGTTGAGCAAAAATGGAGAAAGCCCCAAGGATAGGTTGGTGTAACATTCAGTCTGCTGTGCCTTAAAATTGTTTTGCATACATTTTACATGATAGTACTTGAAATAGAAGCATTTTTCTAGGCTCAAAAGAGAACAATTTCACATTTATTTTGCAAAACAACAAGCTTTAATATTGTTTTTCTCAAGCAAAAATTATTCTAATTAACAACATTGAATATTGGTGACCAAGTGATGGTGTGAGTCATGGGAATAGCCAGCCTGCCCTTGATTGGATTTTCCTGGGAATTATACCTTAGAGTTCACACTGATTTTTCACCCAGGGAATAATAGGACAAAAGAATAGAAGAAAGAAAATTAGTTTCTAGGTACCAGATTTAATGGTGACTTATATGGATGTACAGAAATATTTTTGCTTTAACATGAGTCAATAGAAATAATTGACTGAGAAACTGTCATTTTAGGATGCTTGAGAAGCAGCTGTCAAGGAAAGCAGCTTTACACTAGTACTACCTGGGACCACAGAATGGTAGCTTTACAAAAATTCAAGTTGAATCAGTGAATGGATGATTCCAGTGGTCCAGGAAACCAAGAGTAAAATACAAGTTCTGAAGTTCATGATGGTAAGGTAGTAGAGAGGCCAACATATAGCAATGTAGCAGTCAAGGGCCATGGTGATAAACAGCACCATCTCATTTCCTCCAATCACATAAATGAAGAACTTCTGAGCAATGCAGCCTCAGAAAAAGATTACTTTTCTTTCCTTGAAAATATCAGAAATCATCTTGGGAGCTGCAATGGAAGAAACTCACATGTCAATAAAGGAGAGGGTTGGCCAGCAGGAAGTACATGGCAGAATTTAAATGAGAGTCAGAGATAACTGAGCACAGTGAGGAGATTACCTAAAATAATGAAAAGAATTGTGAAAATTATAAAATGCTTAGAGTTGAACTTGTGGGGTATGAAAGCCCATGTGTACTTTAATGAAAATGCACAGATGAGGAAGAAGAAAGCTAAAGGATTAAATATCCAATTTTTCAATTTAAGAAAGAAAAAGAATAGAATAAATTCAGAGATAGTAAAATGAACAAGAGAAGAAATTTAAAATCCTGAAATTAAATATAAAATAGAAAAGAACAACAAAACCAGAAGTTGGTTCTTTGAAAAGACTAAGAAGTAGACAACCAGGTTAACATTATCAAGCACACAAAATCATATATTTGTATGTCTTCTTTCAAAGCATACCTGTTACATAGAACACAGAGAAAACTAGAAAGAGGACAAGTTGCATCTCCAAAGAACTAGTGAGTCCCTCGAACACAATCTAAGACACCGCTGCACCACTTAATTGTAGCTGTTCCCCATAGTCTCAGTCAGTATGGGCACCAATTTTACCTGAAAGAACAGGAAAAATAAGAAATTGTAATTATTGATTGTATCAGTCAAGGTTCCATCAGAGAAGAAAAGCCACTAAGCGATAATACACTGAGGGATTTTTGACAGTGGTTTGAACTTACGCAATCATGGAAGCTGATTCAGCAGTCTATTAAGTCTGTTGTCTTTGCATCTGATGCTGTAACTTGGGTCCATGTAGCAGACAGTAGGGAAGGGAAGATGGATATAAAATGGAGGATAACAAAAATAAACTTGGAGCCACAAGCAAGAACCAAAGCCCACAGATTAAAACAAGTGTTGATCTCCTTGCCTCTGACCTTGCTGGGGTGAGTGTGCTGCCGAATCCAGGGCCTTTCACCCAGCGATAAATGCACACCTGGCCCATGAGTCAAAGAAGCTGAAGAAGGATCCCAAGGACAATGTGGCAAGTGTAGTCCTGACCACTGTCTTTCCACCAATGAGATAAGAGCAGAGAAATGGCTATAAATATGTGACTGCTGCTTCATTTCTGCCCTCCAAATATTGTAAAAGGAACTCTCTTGCAACCACTAAGTTGGTAGCATAGGAAAAGAAAATTCTAGGAACCATAACTCAACAAACCAAGTTGACACAAAACAAAACCACTATACCAGCCATTTATAAGAATGTCCAACATACAGAAATAAATGGAGAAAGAACATTTAAAAAATAAAAGAATGTCCAATTAAGGAAGAAAATGTACAAATACCAAAAGTTAGTTGTCACCTCTTGTCATGTGTCAAACCCTGACTCCAGGGTACTTCAAAAGCCTGAGCAAAGGTTCTAAATTCACTGGTCTTGATCTGACTCGTTTCCCACTTAATTACTAGCACTGTTTAAATGTTCACCATGGGTTCCCCTCTGATAACAGGGGTCAATTCAAGTAAGGACAGAATTTCAGTGGTGTTCAGGTATGAAAGAAAAGTAGTGGTACTAAGTATTATATTCTATGGTAATAACTGGTTGTTTTGATAACCCATAGGGACTTCAAAATGCCAGGCAGCTTGGAGGCTGACCTTCTTTCTATTGTTTCAGATATTTTAAGATCTCAGGGACATCAAAAACTAGTCTGTGGACAATTTGAGCCTCTCTGTGATGATTTCGAATGCAAAATCCTAAGTCTACTGAGTGAGCCTCATTGAAGGCACATTGTAATATTCTTTTTTTTTCTCATTTTTTTCCTTATTTTTTTAAGAGTTTTTTTTTTTTATTTTTATTTATACAAGAACTGGAGTACAGGCCAGATGTGTGGGAGGGTGAGAGGATTCACCAGCGACGGAGTGGGGAACAAAAGAGGCAGAATGACCGAAATACACAGCTGAGCTGAGCAGGTAGCAGGACAGGAGAGGTCTGCTGCGCCATGTGGGTTGCTCCATGGCCAGCAGGTATCGAACCGGCACTGCAGAGGCTGCGGACAGCTTCACAGCGCTGCGCTCAACCGCCTGGGCCACCAGGGAGGCCCCCCTTGTAATATTCCAAAAAGACTTTCATGTGTGATGCAAGCATTAACAGCTGTATTCAAAACCATATCCACTGTGGGTAGAGTATTATGGCAGATGAAGAAACAGAAGAACAAAAAGCTAGGTTCTAGTCACAAGGGCTTAAAATGTAAGGAAGTAGATCAAGGTAAACAGTACTATACAATTTGTGGTTCAGAAATTCATAAAAGTGAGCAGCATCAAGAATTGCATGGTTCTACAAAGAATTCTGTAGAATTCTCTGCCAGGGGGTCATTATCTATACTCCCATGAACAATTTCATGGGAGGAGAACAACCTAGCTCCTGAACAAGTTATTCCATTACATCTATAATTGTTATGAAAATCTTCTATCTAGTGAGAAGAAAAATGCTTTTCATTCATTCATTCACTTATTTATTTTTAACTGAGGTGACATTGCAGTATCCAAATGCTAAGCAAAATAAGTTAGAAGGAGAAAGATAAATACTGATGGTGTCACTAATATGTGGGACATAAAGTACCTCAATTAATAGTCAGAAAAATACTTTCTTTCACTTCAGACATTGGCCCCATTCTATCCTTTGAAGTCATGCAGAATTAATTGAGTCTATCTTTTATGTGCCAGCTTTTCAAGTATTTAAAGGCCCCTTGTACTTACCACTGCATCTTTTGACCTGCAGTGTAGTTACTTACTTCATTTATTTCCAAACAATGGAGGACAGGATCCCTGTATTGCTTCTTCTGTCTTCAACCTCAGCTCCTAAGGTCGAGGACAGAATGGTCAGTTCTAGGAGTCAGTAAATGTTTGCTAAATTAAGTTGAATTAATTCCTTCATAAATTTTAATCTGTTTAAGATAGGGAAGTTTAGATAATGAAGGTAAAGGAAGCATACAAAGAAGAGAAAGTGAAAGATAATGAAGGGCAGGAGGGGAGGGGGGTAAGTCAGTCAATGGCAAATAAAGAAAACAAGGAAAGGTAAGCAAAGGAATGAGAAATAGGGAACAACAGTGATGGAAAGAATCATGTAAAAGAGAAAGAGAAAAAAAAAGAATGATCATAAACAGTTCTCAGATTGGAGACTTATGTGCCCAAATGGAAAAGTACAGAAAAGAAATTAAAGCTCCAGAGCTCCAAAGAGCCCTAGCCCCACACCCAGTGAAAGTCTTTAGAAAGAAAAGCAAATTCACAACAGCAGTATCTAAATGTTCCTTCTCAACAAATATTTTACAGGAAGTCTTATAGATAGAAACTGGAATATACTTCATTTGAAACCAAAATTTCCCCCATTCTGTACACTTTTTTTTTCTAAGAAGGGATTTCACTAAAGAATAGTCGTCCCTCGGGGCCTCCCTGGTGGCGCAAGGGGTTAAGATGCAACTGTGAAACTTCCACAGCCTCTGCAGCACAGAGATCGATCCCCTAGCCGACCAGGGAGCAACCCACATGGTGCAGCAGACCTTTCCTGACTTGGCCACTGCTCCCCTCAGCAGTGTACTTCGGTCAATCTGCCTGTCATCGTTCTGCACTCTGTCTAGTGAATCATCTCAACCCCCACACCTCTGGCTTGTACCCCAGCTCTTGTATGCATAAATAAAGATTTATTTATTTATTTATACAAGCACTGGGTACAGTCAGAAGCGCAGGAGGGTGAGAGAATTCACCAGAGCCAGAGCGGGGAACAGAACAGGCAGACTGATGAAATACACTGCTGAGGGGAGCAGCGGGCACAGCAGGAGAGGTCTGCGTGCCATGTGGGACCCTCCCCGGTGACCGGGGATCTAACTGGCACTGCAGAGGCTGCGGGCAGCTTCTCAGAGCTCAACAGCTGCGCCACCAGGGGAGGCCCTAAAAAAATTTTTTTTTAATTAAAAAATTAGTCCTCCCTCACTTACCTTTCCACCTCTGAGCTATTCCAGCTCTAGACATGCACTGATACATTTCAACTTTCTGGGGTCACCTCCCACATGGGTCTTTGAGCTCATGGAGGGAATGAATTATGTATTTCTCTTTGTATTCCTAGGATCCTAAGCAGTGTTGGAAACATAACAGAAGGTGAAAAAGTTGTCTTTTGTTGAATGAAAAAAAAAAATGGATGTACAAAAACCCCGATTTAAGGTTCTCTGAGTATTTCTGGAAGATGAGGGTCCAGTTGAATATATCAGAGGAAATATTTTACCTTAGCATCACTTCATATTTTTTCTCTTAAGTCTTTTATTTTAATAACTGATTAATGGGTCAGTACAGAAGGGGAAAAAATAGGCAACTCCTGCTTCTTTGGCAAACACAACCTAAGCTGCATACTTCACATAGATGACATAAAGGTCATCTTTCACAACCAAGACCAAGTGCTGTTACCAGCTCTGGAGTGCATACTGACTGCCAAATTCAGCTGAGTTAGGAGTTAACAATGAACATCCCATGTACATCCCAAAGTCATCAAGACTCCTTTGTGCCTCCCAGCTCCTGCCTGACTCTTCTACATCACAATTCTCATCTTTGAATATCTGACACACTCTGTCCCTATTTGAAGACTAAGTTAGGTTCCCTGCAGAGTAATTTTCAATCCCTGCCTATTGACACAGCTACTATTCTTAACTATTTCTCATCCTCTGGATGCCCTCTTATCCTATACCCAGTGGTGCTTTCAAACCGAGATTTATTTTACAGAAAATATCTTAGCAAAACAAGGCAATTTGCTTGAATCTGTTCTGCCTATCCCTTCTACCCACCTGTTCTCTAGCAGATCTGAAATAACAGCACCTTCAGAAAAAAATCACATGGAGCCATTTTAATTCCCCCTGCATAGAAAGAGATAGTTAATTAACAATACAGAGGACAGTAAAAAGTGATACCAAGTAGAACAGGAAGGGCCACTACGACTCCAGTCTATGCTGGGAATGGTGTCATAGAAGAAGATTGATTTTCCCAGAGCAACATGGGAGGGGGCAGCTAATGGTCACCTAGAGGAAGGGATCACTCAAGAATAAACAAGCTTTATCAAAATATTTTCCTTCCTAAGGGCTTGGGACAAGATAACATCCTAAGATTCATGAAATATCTTTTAATATCTTTCTAATAAAAATAATGTTTATTGTTGCCCATAATATACAGATAAAGACAGACAAACACACTGAATACTTACTTTCTAGATATATGCATTTGGCAGGTTGCAAAAAAGAAAAAGAAGCATATTCTGGGGTATAGCAAATACAACAATGATACAAGAAAAAGACTCCGCAAAAATAAAAAGATCCCTGTTCTTGACCCTATCCTGAATTCGCTCTGTTGGTCTATCTAAGGATTTCATCACTATTTCAACATTAAATGCCTATTGTTCTACCAAGTAAATATTTGCAAGATTTTTATGAGTTGGAGTAAATTTTCTGTTTCAAACGTGGCCTTTAATTTATTTCGTTAGTGCTGGGCCTCCCCGGTGGCGCAGCAGTTGCGTGCTGGGTTGCGAAGCTGCCCACAGCCTCTGCAGCACCAGTTCGACCCGGGCGAGGGTCCCACATGGCGCGCAGACCTCTCCTGCTGCCCACTGCTCCCCTCAGCAGTACTCTGTCAGTCTGCCTGTTCTGTTCCCCGCTCTGGCTCTGGTGAATTCTCTCACCCTCCCGCGCTTCTGACTGTACCCAGTGCTTGTATAAATAAATAAATAAATCTTTAAAAAAAAATTTAGTGCTCTCGACAAAATATTTATCTTAAAATGTTTATTGACCATTGATCATGCGAGGGTAAAGGGTAAAAGAATCATGAGTTCAAGTTACTTCTGTAGCTGAGTAATATCTATTGTGTATATACACCATGTCTTCTTAATCTACTCCTCTGTCACTGTACACTTAAGTTGTTTCCATAACTGGGCTATGGTAGATAGTGCTGCAGTGAACATAGGCATGCATATCTCCCTTCAAAGTAGTGTCTTTGCATTCATCAGGAAGATATCTAGGAGTGAGATTGCTGGATCATATGGTAAATATATTTTTGGGAAAACTGTTATCCATAGTCTACATTCCCACCAACAGTGTACGGGAGTTCCCGTTGCTCCACGTCCGTGCCAACACTTGTTGTTTCTGATCTTTTTGATATGAGTCATTACTACACATGTGAGGTAGTATTCGATTATGGTTTTGATTTGCATTTCCCTGATGGCAATTCATGATGAGGATGTTTTCATGTGCCTATTTGCAACAACATGGATGGACTGGAAGGAGATTATGATAAGTGCAGTAAGTCAGAAGGACAAAGACAAGCACCAAATGGCTTCACTCGTATTGGAATATATTTTTTTAAGATTTATTTATTTATGCATACAAGAACTGGGGTACAGGCCAGAGGGGTGAGGGTGGGGATTCACCAGAGACAGAGTGGGGAACAGAACAGGCAGATCGACTGAAGTACACTTCTGAGAGGAGCAGCGGGTGAGACAGGAGAGGTCTGCTGCACCATGTGGGTAGCTCCCTGGGCCAGGTGGGGATCGAACTTGTGCTGCAGAGGCTGCGGATTGCTTCATAGTGTGCTTAACCCCTTGCGCCACCAGGGAGGCCCCATATGTGGAATATAAAGGAAAAAAAAAACAAGTAACAGACAAAACTAAACCCAGACAACCCTAGAAATCTGAGTGTAGAATTGAGCCTACCAAAGGCAGAGAAAGGAGAGAAAGCAAAAGTTGGGAGAAGGCACAATGGGCGAAGGTGGAGAACTTTCAGCATCTAGTGTGTGATAAGCAAATTGTAAACCAGTGTTGTAAACAAATGTTACCACAATTTTAAAAAGATGTACAAAGAAAGAGGATGTTCATCATAGTAATATTGTTATTATTCCTACACCATAAGACTATG
Source organism: Talpa europaea (assembly GCF_964194135.1). NCBI lineage: Eukaryota > Metazoa > Chordata > Mammalia > Eulipotyphla > Talpidae > Talpa > Talpa europaea. Next base: position 58,265,894 of record NC_140075.1, on the reverse strand, counting down.
TTAAATATTAAATAACACATGTAAAGTGCTTAACACCTATCTGGCAATTTTTAAATGCTTAATAATTATTTCTTGTTTCCAATATTCTAGTTATTCTTAACATCCCAAGTTTAGCACACTCCAGGCTTAAAGAGACCACCAACATTACTGAATGACCTACACAAAAGGACTTCTGACCCCAGCATGATGCAGTGTTACTGAATGTAGCTTAAGATGATTTGTCAAGAGGATCTGTCTCATGGACTAAATATTTACATCACCCCAAAATTTAAATGTTGAAACCCTGATCTCAATGTGATGGCATTTAAAGGTAGAGCCTTTGGGAGGTAATTAGGCCATGAGGGTGCAGCACTTAGAAATGGATTTAGGAGCCTTAAAATAAGAAGCCTGGGAGCCCTCTCACTCACTGTCTGCAACCCAGAAGAGCGCTCTTCGCAGAACTCAACCTGCTGATTTTAGACCCCAGCCTTCAGAACTGTGAGAAATAAATGTTTTTCACTTATAAACCACGTAATCTTATAGTGACTTGAAAGATCACAATCTGGCTTCTTATTTCTCTTTTTTAATTTTTAAATTGTGTTTTTTAATGAGATAACTTTGGTATACAACAGTGTAGATGAGTCACAGTTATGGGCTGACATCTTCAGATGCATGTTACCCTACCACATCCACTGCTAACACCCATAGACTCCATTATCCACATTTTGCTCCCCACCTGCACCGTCCCAGGTCTGGTAGCCTCAGCTCTACAGTCAGATTTCTAGGGCTTGTTTAGTTTGGTTTTGTCTCTTCCTTTGTTTTGTTTCTCCATATTCCGCCAGAGTGAAATCATCTGATATTTGTCTTTTCTTTCTCTTTCTGACTTACTTCACTTAGCATACTTGCCTCCAGTTCCATTCATTCTGTTGCAAGTGGAAAGATTTCCCCTTTCTTTACTGATGAGTAGTATCTCATTGTGCAGAAATATACATCTTCCTAATCCATTCATCTGTTGTCGAGCACATAAGCTGTTTCCATAACTCGACTGTTGTAAATAGTGCTGCGGTGAACATGGAAGTGCTTATAGCTCTTCAAATTAGTGTTTTTGCATGCTTCCAGTAGACATTTACGAGTGAGATTACTGGAAACATGGTTGGTCTATTTTATTAGGGGAGTGGGAGGGCTAGAAATTTGAAATACAACTTTATTCTGATTCTAAATGAAAAACAATGGAATTGACAGAACAAACAAGATTTTACCACTGAATATTGTGATGTAACTGTAGCAGTCTTCTATCTGAAAAACAGCTAACTATTCCAAATTAGCTAACTATGAGGGCAAGAAAAATGAAGGGGTTTTTAACTGTCACATTCTTTCTGAAGCCCATTCATCTCCTTCAATACCCCAGATATTAAGCGTGTGTTCTGCTGAGCTATGTAATAAAGTGGCAGGCACGCTGCATCACCAACATCATAGACAGCTGCATATAAAACTAGACTTCTGAGGCTATCTCCAGCTCCATCCTCTCACAAGACTTCATCCTCATCCAGGAGAACAGTTCTCTGAGCAAGCTCTAAATCATGATGTAGTCCCCCTTGCTTAAGTTTACATTTGCTTTCCTTACCGTTAAAGTCCCTATAGACATCACTGAAGTTGATGACAGTCTGGTTTCTAACGGGGCTTTGTATCAATAGAAATCCATAGGCTCCTTAAGAAATGGCTGTGGAGGCTGATTTTGATAGAGTGTGGCTGCCACCTAGTGTGATATTTGTGAACAACAAGCCAACAGTTTCTGTTTTATTGTTTTATTTTTCTTCCTCCCTCCCTTTCTTCCTTCTTCTTAAAAACTTGGAATAAAGCAATGCTCATTAATCTTGTTCTAAGAACTAACAAGTACTGCAAAAATAAATCCAAGATTAGACATGTTGTACAAAGGTATGAGAGATATGTAAGCTTACGATGCAGAACCCCAAATTAGACCACCCAGGCTCAAGCATGCTGAACCTTCCCAAGTGGAAGCCTGCTCCTACAGAACTTAGTGCCTGAAGGAGCACAGAACTAATGCTGCCTGACGCCTGAAGGAGAGAGAAGTATGTCCATTTCTCCCTCCAAACCCACCCATTCCACAAAGTCGGGTAAATGTGTGTCCATCCACAAGAAAACAAATTTCAAAAGGGAAGGGTGAGTGACCCTTCCATTTTCTATCCTAACAACACCCGGCCTTTAAAAAGGACAAACTACAAGAAACTGCTGAGAATTAATGTTAAATAAACAGCAACAGCAGGAAGCACAAAGATCTTTGCTCCTTTGACTCCAGTTGGGATGAACTCTAAACTCTGAGCATTCCAGAGGCCCTGCAGCGTCAGACCCAGGCCTGGACTTTGTATGCAATGGCACTCTTTCTTGGCCTTCTCACTCCCTGCCCTGATTCCCAACTCCTTTATTAGTTTCTCTTGGAAGATTGTCTTAATAAATCATCTGAATACAAAACCTCTTCCTGTCTCTGACCCAACACACTCAACAAGCTTGCTTCTGACTTAGGGCACTTGACCTTCCTTCTTTCCTCCAGGTCCATGTTCAAATGCCATCATCCCCTCAGAGAAATATTCCTGATGACCTCCCCATCCTACCCCTCCATATAAAACAGCCCTTCCAGCCCTGCTTCTGTTGCCTTCTATCTTAGTACCTTGTTTTTCTTTCTCTTCATGGTACCAATGACTCTCTGGATCATATACTTATCTTTCTGTTTATTGACTATTTCCCCAGCTGTGTCCCAGGTATCTGTTCATAAGAGCAGGGGATTTGCCTCTTAATTGCTGCCACAGAGCAGAATGCCTAGTGGTACTCAATAAAAATCACTTAAATAAATCATTATTGTTTACTACAGCAGGGAAATGTAGTAGTGGAAATTTTGGGTCAAAAGAATAAAATAAAATTTCATTATTGAAACTTAGACTCTTTAAACTCATTTTTAGTTATATTTGAACAGATATTAACATGAATAAATATTGAACTAGTATTACATGGCCTTCCTGTAGGAATTTCAAAAACGGCTGTCATTTTCTAAGTTTTTCCTGAGGACTTAACATCTTTTTGGATAATACATATGAAAATTATTTCAACAGAAAAGTGAGATAATTAAAGAAAACAGAGTATCAAAACACCACTGAAATAACTGTGCGTTTATTTCTGACTCTCTATTGCATTGGTCTGTTTCTGTTTCTATTCCAGTACCATACTGAATTGATCACTATAGCTTTGTTATATAGTTTGAAGTCAGAGAGCATGATGTCTCTCTACATTTTTTTCCCTCTCAGGACTGCTTTGGCTATTTTGTTGTTCCATACAAATTTTAGAATTGTTCTATTTCATTGAAAAATGTCATTAGGATTTTGATAGTTATTATGTTGAATCTGTACATTGCTTTAGGTAATAGGTCGTAGAATGTTAAAGTTCCTTGTTGTAAGAATTTAATGAGCTAATGCATATAAAGCACTTAGCACGTCTGTTTCCACCCATTCTCCATTCTCCCCCTTGTAGAGTAAAATTTTAAAGAGTAGAACAATCTGTCTCTCCTCTACGCGAAACCCTCCAATGACTTCTGCTCAGAGTAAAACTTAAAACTGTGAGATTACCTGCAAGGCCCTATGTGATCTGACCACTCTGGCCTTCCCAGAACTCCTATCGTTCAGGGTCTTTTTCATTCACTGTTCCCTCATCATTCACTATCCCCCGCCCCCCGCCCTGCCTCAAATATCACCACCTCACTGGGTCTTGCTTAATTAAAACACCAATCACCACTACCCCTATCTACTCAGCTCTGTTTGTATCACCAAGAAATGTTTTATTGGGCCTCCCTGGTGGTGCAGGTGGTTGAGCACCGCACTGTGAAGCTGTCCACAGCCTCTGCAGTGCAAGCAGACCTCTCCTGTCTCACCCACTGCTCCCCTCAGCAGTGTATTTTGTCAGTCTGCCTGTTCTGTTCCCCGCTGTGTCTCTGGTGAATCTTCTCACCCTCCCCGTGCATCTGGCCTATACCCCGGTTCTTGTATAAAAATAAATAAATCTTTAAAAAAAATTATTTAAAAAAATGAAATCACGTTTTGGAGAACAGGCCTGGAGTCTAAGGACCTTAGGTGGGCTCTTTCTCAGTTCTTGTCTTTGGCAAAGAAAAACCAAAGTCACAATAAAACAAGAGATTTATTGATAAGTAGGTAGGAAGAAGAACAGGAAAGCTCTCTGAGTGGAGAGGGGTCCTGAGTGGGTAGCCACTGAGGTGGCAACTAATAGGTGTGTATATGGGTAAAGCGAGCAAGGAGTGGGAGTTTGATTGTTGGGTGTCTTCAGATGTGTCTCTTTCTGATTGGCTGGGTCCTTAGGGATCTCCTAGGCTACCTAGATCCACTGAGTTTGCATACTATACTTGGCCTATCTTCCCGAAACTAACCTTGGTCCATTGCTCTAGCATTGTGTTATTGTGCCAGTGTTCTAAACTCTCCAGTCAGATTGGTAAATGGACCCAGGACACCTGGGCTTATGGGGGACGGTGGGGGACAGGTGAGGCGGGAGGGGAAGGAGGGGTGCCTGATGGGTTCCAACTGAGTGTTTCTTAATCAGGCTGATAAGTGGACTTAGAGGTTTGGGGTACACTTTTCCTAACTGACTGCCTATACCCATTTCCTAACTTCCTCCTTCATTTTGTTTTTTTTTTTAAACATTGTCACATAATCTTATTCTGAAGGAAAAACTTTTATTAAAAATAAATATTCACACCCTTAATTACTGAAGAATTGTCACTTAATGATATAAAGGGAAAAAGGGTAGCAGAGGAGAGGATTGCTTACAAACTTTTTCACAAATGCCACCTTCTTAAAATGAATGCTTTCAAGAGAGAGGCGAAATATCTTAAACAGAAATATTCACAAACGAGAGCTTGAAAGAACTGCCAACAATTTTAAGACCACATTCATTCAACCAGTTTAATTACTGTACTTCCTCCCTTTCACCCACCGTCTCCAACCAGTGTCCAGTCAGATTAGAACAGGCTTGTGTTCAGACAAAAAAGAATTCAAAATTCCAATGGTATTAATAACTCAACTGTACGAAAAACCCATAATCATCAGGCTTCTTCCCCTGCAGGGCCCCATGTCTTCTGAGATCCCCTAAGCTAGGCTCTGATCAGTGGGAAAGTGCCAAGACTGGGGGGTGGGGGAGGTGCCCACACCCCAATGGCCTCTTCGTTATACATATATGATCACATCTTCACTGTAAGTATGGACCTTCTGTGGATTGTAGCTTTGGAAAATCCAGTCCATGTGGAGGAAGAGCACTGATCCTTGTTCTTGAGCCACATGCTAAGCCCCTCGGGCCCGATGCAAGGAGAAATGCTAGGGCCAGTTTTCTTACATCCATCTCTGAGGATCAGCTAATTCATCTTTAGTCAGACCCAGTTCTCTTTCCCCCGACTCTGGAAATGCCCAAGACCATCTCTGGGCTAACATGAAGACACCGATTCCTGTTTCCAGAATAGAACCTGAGAAATGGTCATTGTTGGTCAGACTGGATCTTGGCAAAGCAGGGACAGACAGACTGAAATAAATGCTGTCTCTATGGGAGGGGAGGGAGGGGGAGCATGGAGAGAGGTGGACATCTGGGACTTGTGCAATACAGAGACTGGCTGGAGAAGGGAGGGCAGCCGTGAGGGGGCCTGGGTGAGAGAGGCTCTGCAGAACCAGAGGATGAGTTTGTACATAATGGAAGCAGGAGGGAGTCCCATCCCTTCTCTCCTCATCTTGACTGGTGGCCTTCAGGGCTCTTTTCCAAGAGCTGGAATGCAAATATAAATACCAAAACAGCCTGCTAAGGAGGCAGCTTCCCCTGCATCAAAGCAAGGAAGTGTAATTCCAGCTCCCTGTGCTGCAGTGACAAACACTTGTAAGACCCATAATGCTAAGCACTCTTGCCCCATCCTCCTTTCAGGTTTTTCTTTAGCCCTTAGCACCATCTGACATTATAGATAAGTTTTGTCTAAGTCGGTTTTTTGTTTTGTTTGTCTCTTCTCCCGCTCCCTCGCCCACACACACATACACTTTTGGAATGAAGATCCAGAAGAACAGAAATTGAGCCCTCCTGCCAAGGCCTAATCCCAGACTCTAGAACATATAGCAGAGTAAACTGTACATGCTCAATAAAAGTCTGTAGAACTGTTGACAGAATAAACAAACATCTTGCCCAGTTTTCTAAAAGTGTGATCTACATACTCTCTGTTTCTAAGTCACCTGGGGTGCTTATGGGAAAATGCAGATTCTGAGGCACACCCCAGACCACCTGAATTAAGATCTCTCAGGTTGGGCCAGGAAATTGTCACCTAATTGGAAGCACACAAAAGTCTGTGCGCTGCTGATCCAGTCCAGCCTAGTCACCTAGTCACTTTATAGGAAAGGATTGAGGGTCAAGGCCGCGGAGCCAGTTTGCAGAAAACAAAGACTACAACTCTCATTCCGTGTTCTTCCATTGCAAATTATTTTCAAAAATGATGTTAAGTTCGCAGAAAAAACTTGGAAAATGACACTAGTCTCTGGAGTTCCTTCAGGAAGGCCATGCAACACTAGCTCAATATTCTGGTTAATAGCTGTTCAAAAATAACTAAAAGTGAGTTTAAAGATTCTAAGTTTCAGGCCTCCCTGGTGGCACAAGGGGTTAAGACGCAACCTGTGAGGCTGTCCGCAGCCACTGCAGCACGAGTTCCATCCCCAGCTGGCCAGGGAGCTACCCACATGGCGCAGCAGACCTCTCCTGGCTCACCCGCTGCTCCCCTCAGCAGTGTATTTCAGTCAGTCTGCCTGTTCTGTTCCCCACTCTGTCTCTGGTGAATCCTCTCAGACCCGCCCCCCCCCCAATACCTCTCACCTGTGCCCCGGCTCTTGTATGCATAACTGAATATTTTTTTAAAAAGCATAGATATATAGCACTCATTCTGGCCCCAGATGCCTTAATTAAGAGTCTGGTGAAAGCCACACCCCGTCTTCAGAAATTGTATGTGAATCCTGGCTCTTTTATTTACTAGGTAAGGGAACTGAGGCAAGTCACTTGACCTTTCCATGCCTCTGTTTTCCCACCTACAAAATGGAAATAACAACAGCGCCTCCCTCCTGGGGTCGTTGTGAAGCTTAAAGGAGCTAGACTTTGTACAGCATTTAGCGCAGAGCCTGGTACATGGCTAAGTGTTGAAGAGGTTAGCTAGCAGCAGCAGCATTTCTGGTGTTTATCTGCTGCTCTTTTCTCTTCCTCGCCTTAAGAGGGACTTGTGTTTTCCCACACCAAGCACCAGAATCTGAACTTGTTTTTGTGAACCAAGGCACAGTGGGGGAAGGTTGCCTCCAGGAGAAGGAAGAAAGGTGGCGTGGGTAGTCCGAGAGGGCATGGTAGTGGAAGGAGAAGAGGGAAAGAGGCTGGGAGGGCTTCCCCCAGGCTGGAGAGATGGGAGCTCTGCTAAGAGCAAAGCCAGTTGCTCCTGACATGAGGGACACTGCTGTCTGGTGTCCCTGTGTCCAAGCTTCACAGGAAGTAGAATTGCCTCGCTTCAGGGCTCAGCCCATGACTGTGCACAGGATGACTGGAGGGTCTAAGGACCACAGGATCCCTCTGATGCTCTGGGCCTTTTAAGGCCCTAGGGTGGAAGTAAAATGATTCCGGATATTGAATTTGTTGCCTGGTAGCCAGGGTTGCAAAGTAAATAAATTTCATTTTGGAAAATTAAAAAGAGAAAGAGCAGCAGCAGCTATTTCTCATAGCCAGGGTATGTGGGCACCAAAATTCATACCTGCTTCTCCTGCCTTCTCTATTTTGAGTTTTTCAGGACTTTGTCATTCTCTGAACAGTCCACTGCAATTTCCAGAGTAATTATGTGTCAAGGGCTCCCCTTGGGGCCTTGATCCTGCCTGTTTCTGACCCAAACCCATGGCCCTGGTGAGGTGCTGGGGGTGTGGGCAGTGTCTGTCATTCTTCCTGACCAGCCCTGCTCACGGGCACTGCATGACTCCATCTACAGGGTGTCTGCAGGGAAGGATACTTTGCTGTGATCGTAGGGTATGCCGCATGGAGCCATTGTGAGGAGCAGCTGGGGAGAGCCTGTCCCTGAGTGTCCCACAGGGCTCAGAGGCTGTAGGGGGCAGCCCAGGGGGCCTCGGTCACTTGTCTTGACCACAAAGGAAGGAGATACCTGGTGGGAGCTGAGAAGTAGCCCCCCCACCCCAGGCTGGAGGGGCAGTTGGGCAGTTCGTGCCAACCTCGCTCACTCTGGAATCAGCAAGAGGAGCGGCCTCTCTCATGAAGCTGACCAGAGGGTTGAGGGGTGAGGTGCAGTCTGTGGGTCAGTGTGGCTGCTGTGGAATCAGACGGAGAGGCCTCCAGATACAGAGGGTAGGCCTGGGGCCTGGGCTCCTTCCTTCTCCAGGATCAAACTTTCTAGGCTCTGTTTTCATGAAATCTGTAAATGTGCTCACAGGTCCCCCATCTTCTGGCCAAGCTGTCTGTTAAAGTGCTCTCTTAAGAGCCATCTTTATAGATGAAGAAGCTCCTCACCTAGAAGTCAGATGGCACGTGGGGCCAGGTCTGCCTGTCCTACCTTTCTTATCAGAGGCTTCCAGACACAAACCTAAGTACACTTCTCAAGAAAGGTGGGATTTTTGTGGAGTGAGGGGAAGGGGTCATGTTTTCGCCTGGGGTTCTACACGAAGATACTGCAGCACCTGGTTGGGGAGCAGGCATCCCCCACCTGCTGTAGTTACAGACCTTTTTAGGTTTGGGGAGAGGGAGAGGCCGGGGCGTGGGATCTGAGTCCTTGGTGCTCCAGATCTGGCCATCATCAGTGGCCTCGCCCCACCCACCAGACCCCACCACAACAAGCTTCTGGCCCCGCCTTGTCCCAGACCCTGCCCCTGCCCACCCTTGGCCCAGGGTCCTGGCCAGCCACATTCTCTGGCCCTGGCCCAGGGCTTTGAGCCCCTCACTTCTACCAATTAGCCTGTCTGAAGGCTCCAGGTGCAGCCTGCTTTGGTGTCTAAAGACCCCCTACTTAAGGGCTTTTCATCCTCCCCAAGCCAGATGATGCTCCAGGGCCTCCCTGGCTACAGTTTTGCTGCCACCTTCCGGGCTCTGGATATAACTTTCTTCCCCCTGCCTGTCCAGAAAATGCTAGGCTGTGGCTGTGGCATCTCTGCTCTTCTCTTCCCCTTCCCCCCTCCCCTCTCTTCCCTCGCCCACTTCCCTGCCAAACAAGGAGCAGTACTGGAGCCAGAAGAGCCCGCCCCTCAGAACACACGGGGAATCAGGCCCAGGAGGACAGAGTTAAGACCACAGCCAGTTCCCTGCTACCTGCATGCCTCTGCTGTCTGTCCTTCCTGCTCTCCAGCCACACCCACCCTGAATTGTTACTATTTATGGACTCTGGGGCCCAGGTGCAGGGGTAGGCCTAAGAGCAGTGTCTGAGAGGTAGGTCCTCCTGGCACTGGGGCTGGGCAAGCCCAGGACCAGGGTATTGGCAGGTGGCTGGGAGGCCCTTTGAAGCTCAGCAGAGCCCATATGTGCTGGTGGGGGCTCTCTGGGTCTGTGAAGGCTAGAGGCAGGTCCTGGGGCAAGAGTGGAGATGTTCCACCTGCTGTGCCTACCTAGCTCCCACCTTCCTGTCTGGAAGGCTCTCCGGTACTGGGTACCAAGCTTAGCTGGGGCGCGCAGGCACTGCCATGGACCAAGAGGGATGCTGATTGGTATCAAGGACCCTGACCAGGCAAATCCCGTCCTGTTTTCTTGGCGAGCACCTATCAAGGAATAACGCTCCTTTGGTAAAGGCATGGTTCAAGGAACTCCTGCTGTGGTCTTACTCACTCCTACCCTCCTGTCCCTCCAAAGCCAGGCAGTCTCTGCCCCATGAGCACGGTGCCAGGAGCCAGGAATGGAACCAATGTGTATCGGGCATGGGTGCCTCCTCCCACTCCCATGGGTGTCCTTGGCAGGAGTGGGGGTGAGAAGCCAGGTGTGCCACACAGTGCCTCCAAGTTTTAGGGGACAAGGAAGATGGTTGAGGGGTATCAGGCTGTTCCTCTGGACTGTGACATAGCCAGAGAGACTTCCAAGAGGCCAAGGCAGAGGTCAAGAGAGAACCTCTTTCTCAAGCCTCCCCATTCCTGCCTTCTGACTGTCACATGCCAGCCAGACCCTTGCCATCTGTATACCTTTTCTCTCCCCACTCACAGAGCACAGACTCCACCATTCTATATGAAGGCAAAGTACCACAGAAGCCCCACCAAGAAGGGAGGTGGCCGCTTCTCCCTTCCAGAGGGGTTTTCACTACCAAGGCAGTGCTAAGAGGCTGCACTCTTAGGGCAATTTCAGACTGAGACAGGCCTTCCCAGAGGTGAGGCTGTCCAGGGTCACAGCACATGCTGTCTTCTCTCTTTTGGGGGGAAGGACAGGCCCTGAAGTCCCTCTCCAGCAGTCTGCATCTCCCAGGACCCCAACAGTGTGTGGGGACTGACCCAGGTGTCGCCCCCCCGGGGATGTACACCAGCCCCAGGTGAGCCAAACTCCAGGCTAGTCTGTGTGTACACTTGAACACCAGGCCTGGGGGTCTCCATGTTTGTGAGCTCTCCCCACTCCTCACAGTTTATAATGTGCTTCTTTTAGGAGGCACTGTCCCCTTCCCCTATTTCCTGGGGCATCTGCTAGACACAGATCTGCCAGGCACCGTGCACACACCTGGCATCTGGCTCTGGCCTGGACTTAAAGCAAGGGCCCTAGCACTGTGTCTGTCCCGACTCACCTGTGGCCTGAGATGGCTCCCATTCTGGGTTTCAACTCTCTCACCTGGGACTTGGGGACTTTGACTCTACCTTCTCTCTGGAATTTGGTAGCCTTGTCTGAGCCCTCCCTTGCCCACTCCTAGGGCCCCTAAAATGGAGAGGGGTAGGGCCGGAGTCAGGACAACCTCTCTAAGGCATATATGCGTGAGGGGTGCAGAAAAATAGTCACCCCCAAGGACAGGATTCCTCCTCATTCCTCCTAGCCCAACCCCAGATGGAGGGTGGCAGCGTCACAGCACCTACCATGTGCCAGAGCAGGAGACACAGGGCTGTGGGAGCCCTGGGAATGCTGGGGGAGGGGGTTCTATCTCCCACTCCCACCCTATCAGCCTCTGCCAAGTATATATACTTGCCCTTCCTGGAGAGAGGCCATGTGCCACATGAATGTTAAGCCACTGCCCCTGGAGCTGTCCCACAAGGTGTGGTGTTGGCATTGTGAACTGCACCCCCTCTGTTCCCTGGACCTCCCTAAGAGCAGGACCTGTGTCTGATACTCCCGTGTGTGCTCAGCTCCAGCACAGGCCTGGCATTCAGTAGGTGCTCAGGATGGGAGTAAGGGAGTCGGCGGCTGGTATAGAAAGTGCATGAGAGAAAGAGGAGGGTGAGAGCCTGAGGCCCTGTACCCCTTCCCCCTGGGACTCCGTCTCTTCCACAGTGGGTACTGGGCCCTTACTCAAGCTGTGGTTCTAACAGGGTGGCGGCTGAGCTCTCCAATTTCTTCTGGGGGAGGGGTGCTGCCCAGGGGCGTCCTGAGCTGAAGTAATTCTGAGCCACCCAGCCAGCAGGCCAAGTGCAGAACCACAGAGTAGAAAACCCTTGTTTTATTCAGCCCAGACCTGGGTGATCTTGCTTTGTGGTATGGCCAAAGTATAAAAAATAAAAACCAACAACTGACAAAATAACATTGTAGAGAAAAGTTAAGTACAAAATGGGGCCTGGCATTTGGAATCCCTGTGGTTTTGGTCCAGGTTCGCACCCTGAGGCCACCCTGAGGTGGGCAGGGAGGGATGTCCCTGGTGTCCAGCTGCCCTGGCCTGTGGATTGGGGGGCTGGGCCCCTTGGACTAGGTTGGTCCTGGTGGGAGGCTGCCTGGGGGGCAGGGCCTGCTTTGAGAAGGAGGGAAATTGGCCATGTGTCCATCCTCTCCAAGATCAGGATCTGAGGAAAGAAGAGAGCAGAGAGCCAGTCAGTGGGGCTGTGGGGCAGTGTTAGAGATGGAAAAGGTCTCTCACGCGCCCCCAGAGAAGCGCAGCTGCATGTCTGCCATCCCACAGTCCAGCTGGGACTATTGCTTTGTTTTGAGGACCAAAAGGCTTGGCAGGCCTGGGAGCCTGGATAGAGTCTTTTAACTAGTTCCCCCACCACCACAACTGGAAAAGAGGGAGGGAGTAGTTCCAGAGAGTCTGGAATCAGGAGTGCTGGGAGGAAAAGGGACTCCTCCCCACTCAGTTTTTTCCCCAAGGAAAAAAACTTAAAAAGCCCACTGCTTTACTGCTCAGGGCAGCACCCCTTTCTGAGACTGCCCACCACCCCTCACAGTGTTCTGTCCTATGGCTTCCTAATAAACTTTGTTGCTGACGTCATTCTGGTATTTCATGAAATTCTTTCAGCTCTTTCTTGGAGCAAATGAACGCTCCCCTCTTGACCACGGAATCCCTCAGCAGTGTGTTCAATAAATCAGCCTCTCTGCCCTCCACTCTGTCTCTGTCTCGGGTAAATTTTTTCACCACCATTCCCTCCTGCCCCCACCCCCCACTGGCTCCTGCAGGCCCATTGCCTTCCCTTCTTGTACTATCTGCATGCTGAGAGTTCCCCTCCCATTGCCGTACCCAGCTTGGGAGGGCAGGCCTGGGCCCCTCCCCTTTCTGTCTGTAACTTGGGTTCAGAGGAGGGGCCCAGCTCCAAGGCAGGGGTTTCAGGAACTCCCACTTAGGGCCCTGAAGGCTCTCAGCACAGGCTCCCCAGGGAGCCTTGTTTTCTAGGCCCTTAAGCAGAGCTGCTACTGTCTATCTAGGAAGACTTTCTTCTGTCTTAATCCATCACTCTGAGTTTCTAACTCAGTATTTTTTTCAAAAGTCTCCTTTTTCCTCTTCAGAAACATGATCAGAATCCATAGGCATCAGTCCCGGGCCTTTCTGGGAACGCTCCCTGCGGCTTCCTGTGTGTTGGCCCAGCCATCCGCCTGTGGTCAGGGTGGCAGAGACCTCCAATAAGACCTGAGCCGTTCCAAGCACTTACATAAAGGGTCGGAAGGAAGGGCTTGGCTTTCCCTGCCGCCCACAGGTCCCAGGGGGAGGTGGAGGGGTTGGGGTTTGGGGCTGCTTCTCTGTCTGCTCTGATGAGGGGCCCAGCTCCCAGTGCCGCCTGGGAAATGAGAAACTGTTTCAATCTACCACCTCCCTGCCTCCCTGCACCCCACTCCTGTTTTTTCTTGTATGTCCCTTTACTTACTTCTTCCTTCTCCTCCCCTAGAATTGCTTCCCAGGAAACCTCTACCATTTAGATTATCCCTAGATCTTGAATGACTGATTAAACCAGGCCATGAGGAGTAGGAAAGTACTGGAAACCCAGTTTAGCACAAGAGCTAAGTTGCCAGGGACAGGGCAGGAGTCAGTCCTTTCAAACACACTCTGAGCTAAATAATTCAGGTCCAACTCAACTTATGACAAAACTGATCTCTGTGTTGAAATGTTCTTCTTTTCAATATTCACAGTGCTGGGGGGGCCTTATGAACAGTTAGCTTACTGACAGCAGCCAAGGGTGAAAGGGCTGTCTCTAAATGAGTCCTGACCCTGCTGGCTCACACACGGAGCCTGACCCTGCTCACACACTGAGCCCTGACGCTGCTCACATTCAGTCCTGACCCTGGTCACTAAACCTCTCGCACTTTCAATTAATAAACATATACTTTTGGAGAAAGATGCCTTTCTAAGCCTTGGTAGCCCTGCTGTTTGTCCCCCAACTGTTGTACTGTAAAGCTCTAAGGGTTACTCTTTTTCTTTTTTCTTTTTAATGGAAAAGAATTGCTTTGACCTGAGAAATGTTTTCAATTCATACAGAGTGGGTGGATTGGGGTTTCTTTGTGATTTGTAAGTAGGGGTGCTCCTTCGCAAAGTAGTTCATATGGGGGGTCAGGAGAGACTGGGGACAGCCTGGGGGGCAGCTGCAGCTGAGGACCCTGCCCAGAGGCCTTGGTCCAGAGCTTATCAGCTTCTTCCATAGTAGGGTCTAGGGACCAGCACACTCCAACCAGAACCACTGTGCGACTGTGGAATCCTGTGTACTTGAGCAGGACAGTCTCAGGCAGCTGCCATTCAGTTAGCATCCCTGTGAGGCTCTCCAGCATGCAGCACGCTGGCCTCTAAAGCTCCTCACAGGCTGTGTGGGACGTGTCTATTTTATAGCTGAAGAAAGTAGTTCAGAGAGGTGAAGAAATGGCCAGTGTCTCAGAGCGAGGAGGTCACAGAGGGGGACTGCACAGCCCACACACTCCCCCCTGACTCTGCCTGCTGGTTTCCACTTGAGAAAGAAAGCCCTCAGAGCAACACTGGAGCCTCTGCCCCATGAGGACTCAGCTGGGCCTGGGTGTATGGAGGGAGAGGTGGGGGTTGGCACAAGACTCTTCCCATTGAGTCAGTGGGCGGTTCCTACCACAGCCCTGTCTGACCATCAAAGGACCCCACCCACACCCCCCAGTGCAGCCTTGTCTGCATTTCACAACCTCCTGCTTGTTCTCTAGGTAGGACTGGGACAGGGCAGGGAGGTGCAGGGAAAACACTTACTGGACAATTTTGCAGTTTGTAGTAGAAACGTAGCGACCTGTGTAATGGATGTTGCATCTCACCACATTGTTGGTGAAGTCAGACTCCAAAACAATGTACTTCGGATTAACGTGCACCTGAAGAAGAAGGGAAACAGATGGGGCAGGGGGCGGAGGTCAGAGGACTGCATCTCACTTAGCTACCAGCGAAGTGAGTGGAGAAGCAGATAGAGATGGGACACAGAGGTGAGGAGAGAGAGAGATGGAAAAAGATGGTGGGAGACCAAGAGGCAAGGCGCAAAGATACGCTAATGGACAGATGTGGGGAGATGCAGAAAGCTGGTGGTCACAGAAACCATCATCAGATCACCCTTATCAGAAGTTAGGAAGCTTTCCCAGAGCCAGGCCCCAGGTGAGGTGGGCCCTGCACCCAGCATTCTGGGTCAGAGAGGTTGAGTCACTGATCAAGGAAACAGCAATGGAAACATAGCAATGAAACACTCACTCCATAACTGGAATGAGTGGACACTCAGGCTAAAAGGGACTCCAGGGCATAGGCACCCTCTGCTTTGTGGGGGTCACTGCAAGTAGCAGAGTCTCTATCTCTGGAAGGGCGTCCTCTCCCAGAGGGCGCAGGAACTCCCCTGCCCGCAGCCAAGGGGATGGATCAAATGGCTCTCCAAGTCCTCTTTTACTTAGGACACATGAGTCTCCACCTCCTCCAGCATCACAGAGGCAAGTCTGCTGGGTAGGTGGGAACATGCCCAGAGGCTGAAGCTATCTCAGAGCTGAGGAACACCAATGGGAAGTGGGAGGGAGTGCCCCAGATCGGGAGGCCCACCTTCAGGATGTAGTTCCCAGGCTGCACATCAGTTATGTCGATCCACTGGCAGTCGATGTCCGCATTATAAGTATCATAGCACCCTGGGCTCAGGCCCTGAGAACAGGAATAGGAGTAGAGGTTGGGGTGCTATGCACTCCCAGGGACACCCCAGGCCCACCCTCCCTCTCTGTGCTTTGCCCTGAGGCAGGCCCAGGGTAGCTGCCCAGATTGGGCCTGTCTTCCCTCAAAGCCCACAAGATGTATGGACCAGAGATGCAGAAATATAATATCCAAATTGAGGGGATGTGAAATGAAGGGGAGTGTGCCTGGGAGAGAACGGGATGGCAGAAAAGATAAAAAGGCAGGACAGATGGACCCTCTATGGATGCTTGGACAGATGAAGGTGGATTTGGATGGACAAACAGGCAAAGGGAACACGATGCCAATTGGACTTCATCAGAATGTTTCTTCCACTGGCAGACACCCCTGGGCAGGATGCAGGAAGGGGCCTGGGCAGGGAGAGGCAGTCACCAAGGGACCTGTGGTGCTGGGGATTGGTAAGAGGACCCACAGAGCTGAGCAGTCAGGAGCCTTGGCAGCAGCCCATCTTCATGTCACCCAGAAAGGAGCTCTCTGTTCCCCACTTCCAGACTCCTGTGCCCACGCCCTGCCTCTCTGGCCCAACCTGCGTGTGAGAGGTGCATGC
This sequence comes from Talpa europaea, assembly GCF_964194135.1. Taxonomy (NCBI): domain Eukaryota; kingdom Metazoa; phylum Chordata; class Mammalia; order Eulipotyphla; family Talpidae; genus Talpa; species Talpa europaea. Next base: position 58,249,767 of record NC_140075.1, on the reverse strand, counting down.
GTAGCGCTTGAGGTTGCCGAAGTCGCAGGTGCTGTCCTCCAGGCAGAAGCTGGCCTTGTGGCCCTCGGCCACCTTCTTGCCTGTGGCTGCATCCAGCAGGTCGTAGTGGCTGAACTCGTCCATGCTGTGGTAATGTCTGCAGGAGGGAGAAGAGGTCACCCTCTGAGCTTCCCCTTCGGTCCCCCAAGACTGGCCTTGCTGAGCCTGCTGTGACCTAGCCTCCTGACCAGTCAGGGCTCTTGTGAATCTGTGGTGCCCTGTGCCCTCCCAGGGAAGCATCTTTGTTGTCCTCACCTAGCCAGGTCACCCTGGCAGAACACCTCCTCAGGACTCCTCACTTCCTATTGAGCTCCCACCTGCACAGATCTCCCTCTAATACAATGCCCTGTATTCTAGACATGTCCGTCCCTTATCGAGGCCAACCATTCCATGCCCCATCTTCTAGTCCAGCTTATGCTAAGGCTCCTCTGAGAACTTCTTGCCCTCATGAAGGATCCTTGGCAGAAACACCTCACCAGGGTCCTCCCATCAGCACCTGCCTCTCTCAGGGTGCTACTGGGTGAGGGGAGCTCAGGCACCAGGCCCCTGGCCCCCAGGAGGGCCGCAGAGGCAGGGCACCCCACTCACTGGTGGCAGCTGTGCCACTCCCAGGTGTGCTTTGGCCGGTTCGGGAGGAAGTCCGCTGTGCCCTGGTTCTTCACACGCTGGGGGAAGCGCAGTAGTACCCGCACATCATAGTCAGTGGCTTCGGGGGCATATGCTGTGCTGCAGAGACAGATGGGGAGAAGCAAGTGGGCTAGGTACCGTGAAACCAATACCTGTAATGGCCCCTGAGGACCCACACATCTGACCTGCAGTGCGGCAGAGGCATAGGCCTCCCTGGGGCTGGGGGCATAGCAAACTCTTTGAAGGGCATTTAAAAAGTGGCCCTATGCAGAAGATCCTGATGAGTCTTCCCTCCTGCAGGCAGAGTCCTAATTGTTGACCAAAGACATGTTGGTCATGTCTCAGGCATGGACCTGGTTCTGACTCTTCAATGAACCAGGTTCTGACTCTTCAATGTCAAAGCCTCTTCCTTTTTCTGGTCATGTCTGTTCTGCTGCTCCCACACATACTCTTGGTTCTGTTGCAAATGTTGTTTCCCAAACAGCTTTAACCCTTTTGCTAATCCATACTTTTGCCCATACTGTTCACCTGACCCAGAATAGTTTACCTGACTGTTCACCTAATCCAGCCTTTGAGGTCAACTCAGATCCCCTCCTCCAGGAAGCCTGTCCTGATTTCCCCATTGAGAGGAGTCAACTGCTTATGAGCTCTAACAGCGTTATCAGTTACCGCCCACACCCAGAGTTAGGTTGGTGTGACCAGGCCACCTCTCCCTGATTGTGTGGCTAGAGGGCCAGTGACCCGCCTCTCTCTATTCAGGGAGCACAGGTCATGGGTCTGGTTCAGCCTGCTCGCAATTCACTTTGTGACACCCAATTCTCAACTGTGGCAGTGGGACACATACACACACACACACACACACACACACACACACACACGAGCAGCTGTACTGTGAGGACTGACTGCGCACAGCTGTCCTGGCTGACCTCAGGGGCACTTCCCTGGCACTCATTAAGGTCTGTGTCCTAAGGCCAGAGGCAGGAGGTGGCCAGTTGTGGGGATTAGCTCGCTCTCTCTGAGAGGATGTCTGGACAACAGGCAGCCAGGCTCCTGTCTGCCAGGACGTAAGGCTCTTGGCCTTGTCTGGGGGAGGCTTGGAATCTGTTTGTGTCTGGGTTGGAACAAAACATCCTCCCTCTCTCTGTTCAGCTAAATCCTGCCCTTCTGTTCAGCTCAGCACACCGTGGGAAACCATCAGGGTCTAGGTTCTAGGCCCAGCTTGGCCGCAAACACGCGGTGAGACTTGGAGCACGTCCCTTCCCTTGTCTGGGCTCTGCCTGCAGTCTGTGACCTGGCCCTGGTCTGCAGCCCACACTTTCGATGATGTTGGAGGGCTCTGCACTCCAGAGCTCAGTTCTGTCTGCATCCCGTGCTCTGATGCCTCGGCCCTAGCCGACCTCTCCCTCTGGCCTCCACAGCTCCATATGTGAATCATTCTAGGGCATGGGTGAGGGGTCACTCTTTCCAGCTAGCCCAGGAGACCCCCTAGGATGGAGCTGCCTTCTCCAGGCCATCCTGGAGCTCAGGTCTGGGCACACAAATGCCCCATAAAGGTGGAGCAATAGTTTGGCTTTCACTCAAATGCCTCCAAACTCAGCCTTGGAGCTTGCGGTACCTCATGGCTAGAGAAATGATGGCAGGAGCATTATGGGACATATATCCTTGTGGGACCCAGAGGAACCTTTAAAAGAGGCAGCTCAGAACGGAAAGGTTTTATTTCCTCTCATTACTTCTCTATCATGAAGGGGCAGCATGTGCCTCCAGGGCCCGAGTGAAGGCGACACCCAGGGACAGTCCCTGTCTTCCCAGGGACAAATGCAACAAAACCAGACCAGACCACAAGGGGCAGGCTGCCTGAGTGGTAGTCAGCGTGTGGTCCCTGACGCCTGGCAGCTTGCACACGGTTGCCAGTCTGTAATGAGATAAGCAACTTGAACCAGAATGTCAGTCACTAATCACACTGTTTAATTCAGCTGAGACTTTTTATTTGAAGCAAGACCTTCTCAATGAAGGAAGCAGTGAGCTGAGTTACATTCTGGTTCGTGCTCCTTATCCCATTAGCAAGAGAGACAGTTAGTGGTCAGTTGCTGTGAGTGATGGTGGACTAGAGGTTCTGTAAGTGAGATACTATTGAGATTCTAAAGGTTTCCAAGATACCAAAAAGTAAAAGTAAATAGTGTTCAGCATCAAAAAAAAAAGGCAAGTAATTGAGAAAAATAGGTGCTTTCAATAAAGGGATGTCAACCAAAAAAAGAGAAAAGTATTAAGTTGATGTATCTTTGATTAGCTCTATTAGTAGAGGGACAAGTTCCCAATATATAGATATTTGAACAGAATAGTCTCTGGTCATGAAATCAGAAACAAGTGCTGCAGGAGACAGAATCGCCCAGGGATAATGGAGGGGAATCATCCTCACCTTCTGTGTCCCTTCCCCTCCCTCTTGTGCGACACATCTGAGGCTTCTTTGTCACTCATGACCACTGCCCCAGAGACAGCCAAAGTCACGGCTCTCCTCTCTGGGGATGGGTCCCTAATTGTGCCCTCTATCCTGAAGGCTGATTTGTCCACTCAGGACTTTCTGGGTCCTTGAGGGACCCAGAGGAACCTATGCAAGAGGCAGCTCAGAATGGAAAGTTTCATTTCCTCTCATGGGGCAGCATGTGCCTCTAAGCTGGAGTGAAGACGACAGCCAGACTAAGTCAAGTCCCTGGTAAATGCCATATAGAGAAATGCTGGGTACTGCTTTTTCCCTGCCCGTCCTGACTCCCTTGGGACAGGCAAGGCACATGGTGAAGACAGCAAGGTCCTGAAATCCCTGGCTGGCATGAGCACAGGTCCGGGTGGCTCCTGGGACAGTCCTGGTGCTTTGCACCTTGTCCCCAGTTGCTTACCTGGCCAGACACTTCTCTTCTGCAGCACACCGCAAGGAATACAGATGGGCTCTCTGGACGTAAGTGGATGCTTGCACATAGTTGGGATCCGGAATCAAGTCAGGGAGACCTGAGGAGGGCAGTAGGAGAGAAGGAGGAGGGAGGAAGGAAGTAGTATAGTGAGGGTCAGGAGGGCCACAGCTAATGCCCAGAGACCTTCCCAACCCCCAAAACCTGGCTTCCTCAACTGGGTGTATAATTCGAACTATTCTCCCTGAGCTCAGGGGTGGGGTCAGAGAAGTTGGGGAGCAGAAGCTCGCCTTGGAAGGTCCACACTGCAGGACCAGCTCCTCTTTCTGGAGAAGCTGAGAATGAGGAAGATCTGGGAGATAGGGCAGAATGTCCTGAGAGCCAAAGAGGAAAGGGTCATGGCAGGGGACCATGGGAAGAACAAGGATAAGGAGGCAGGAGTGAGTGAACCAAGTAGTATCCTGACAGACACGCACTCTTCCATGTCCCTGCTCCCCAGGTCTCTGGGCATCAGGCCACATGTGCTCTCTGCTCCTCTCACCCTGCAGCTCCATGAGCCACCAAGTGAGCCCTGGGCTTCTGGCCCTGGTGGGTCCCAGGAGGCTCATGGGCAGAGTCAGGTAAATGTTGACTGGTGCAGCGAAGGTTGTTTGGCAGGGATGGGCCAGCAGTCTCTGCAGAGCAGGCTGCTGACCAGCCAGGAATCTCAGACTGGGCATCCAGCCTGACCCTCTCAAAATGCCTTTCTTCCCCTCAGGGCCCTGGGTCTATTCCAGAGGCCTGGGGGTAGCTCCAGCCCGGGATCACTTGTTCCCCAGCCAGGACCAGCTAGAAGCAGGAGTCTGTGCCTCCTGCCCTCCTCCCTCTGTGCGTGAGTCAGTCCTAGTATGCGTTATTGGGAATAAGTAGGAACCAAACTCAGCTATCCAGAGCCTATCCACATTTGCAGTAAAGAAGGACTGGTCTTGATGCTGGGACTGTGGGAGGTGGGCAGAGACTCCAGACTTGGTCTCCATTCCAGCTCCACCACAGACTTGGGGAATAGGCCCAGGGGCCTTGCTGCCCCCTCCCCTCTCAAGATCCAGGGACTCTGGCATATAGACCATTCAGCAATGCTGTAAGTTCCTCTTTGCTTCTTTCAAGTTTTCTGCTCTTCAGGGGCAAGCAAGGTGGAGGAGGACTTGAGTCATACAGACAGGCTTCCAGCCCCCTCTTCTTCCTGCCAAAACTCTCTTATCAGCTTTCAGGCTCAGAAAGTAAGGCAGAGAAAAGGCTTCTAAGCCTTTGACAAAGGGGTCTGCCTGTACCCCACTCCTCTCATGCACAGGCCCCAGCCCTGCTTGCCCTGGGGCCCATGTCTCATGAGAGAGCCTAGTCTAGGCAGCCACTATGACCTCACCTACTGGGAATGAAGAGGAAGCTTAGAGTACAGGGTGGGTGCAGATGAGGTGGCTCCTGGCTGATGGGGGCCCTCTTGGCCAGCCTAGATCCTATTACTCAAGTCCTCAGGAATGCCTGCAGTCATTTCCCGAGGGATCCTCAGGTCCTCAAAAGCAAGGGGCCACCTTGGTACCAAGCTGTTTCTGACTTTTGGGTCCCCAGAAGCCTCTGGGAGGGAGATGAGGAAGTCAGGAGTAGTCCCCATCCCCATTGCTATGCCTTGCCCTCAGGAATATGAGGGGGTGGGTCAGCAGGGCCTGTAGCCTCAAGAGACCCAATATTTGGCACCAGACAGCCTGCCTCTCCCACCCCAGGACCGGTTTCAATAAACACTGCACAGATGGCTCCACAAAGCTTTTCTGGCCCGACCCTTCCTCTCTAGGCCATTCCATGAGTTGGCTCTGTAGCTTAGGGAAGTGAGAAGAGCCAATTGAGTAAAAGGCCAGGGGTATTCAAGGCCAGCGAGGGTCAGTGCCATTCCTGGCCTCTGACAGAGCCCCGACTCTGGACACACACTGAGCCCTGACCCTGGACACACACTGAGCCCTGACCCTGGTCCCATACTGAGCCCTACTCCTGGCCACACACTGAGGTCTGATAACTATCAACAACTCTGGACCTCAGAATCATTGCTCTTTGTCCTGTTTATAGACTAAATCTTAGTACTTGAAAAACAAAACCTTAACAGAGTTGCTTTGACATCACTGATCCTTTTGGATTATAACTGAGTAGGATGGTTTTTTGGTTAGCTCCAGAGCTATGGGGGAGGAGCACTTGTAGACTACTACAAATGTGGGGATTTGGGAGAAAGACAAAAACAGACCCTTCAGCTGCTCACAATCTGAGGCTTGCCCCATAGATGATCTTCCTCTTACTGTTGAAAAATCTCAGGTTGAGGAGGGTGCCTCCTGCTCCGGGAAATCTTCCCTGATTGACAGCCTACACATCCATCTCATATCTTATCTCTAGGTCTATAGTAATCTATAATCAGATTTCACCATAATTTACCTATGTGTATGCCATACCAGACTGTGTGCTCTCTGAGGGCAGGGTTCTTCTCACCTCTCAGAGGGGCAAGCCACTGTGCTGCGTGGCTGACTGACTGCCCTCCACCTCAGTTTCTGTCAACAGGCATCTTGAACAGTTAGCGGCTCAGACTTCACTATTCTAGTCATCCAGGAGTGTGCTCCACACCTTTCCCTGAGAGACAAGGAGGTACTGGAGGGAACTGCAGCTCAGAGAGGGCGATGAATTTGCCCCAGTCACACAGTGAGTCGGTACTGTCCAGGAGGAGATCTAGGGCCCCACCCCCACCCCTGGACTCCTCTTGTCATTCTTATTTTTATAAAAATAAATTTTAAAAGTCTAATCTACACACAGTCAGAAATACACAGATTTTAGATACACAGATTGAAAAGTTTCCACAAATGTAAACCCCATGTAACTACCACACAATTAGGCTATGGATTATTTCCATCGGCGCTGAAAATTCCCTCCTAACCCTTCCCAGTAAATCCTGCTTCGTTCTTACTTCCCCCACCCCAGGGAACCATTTCATTGGCCTTTTAATCACTCTATATTAATTATGTCTTTCCTAGAACTTAAATGAAATCACTCCATTTTACCTTTCTTTTGTTCCACATCTTTGACAATCACAGGGCTCCTGTGACTGCCGTAACAGGCTCCCCCAGGCATGCTCCACCCTGTCACACCCTCATTGTCTGGGAGAAGATGCTGGAAAAGAAAGCAGCCTCAGGAGATCAGTCTCCTGCCAAGGTCCCGGGGAACAGGCGGCCCACTCCCTTGGCTGGTGTGTTTTCCCAAAAGGGGCCTGTCTCCTTCTGCAGCCAGGCCTGCGGGCTTGGACGCTGAACCCCTTCCTAGGGGCTGGTGGTGGGGCTAGGCTATGTGATAAGGGAAGGCTTGAGAGCAGGGGTGGGGGCTTGTGGATGAAGAGATAGGGGTACTGGTCTGCTGTTCCTCACTTATAAGTATAGTCAAGCCCTCCAAGCAGGGTGGGCGACACAGGATGAAGTCCAGTTACAAACCAGACCTTGTATTCACCCCCCATCTCCAGGGGAAGGTCCTGGAGACAGAGTAACATTTACTCAAAAGGCAAGGAGAACCTCTGGTCCTGGGAAAGTCATTTTGAAAGGGGCAGGTAAGCTGCAGAGCTCTGGGGAAGGAGCATTGTAGACTATTACAAATGTGGGGATTTGGGAGAAAGACTAAGGACAGACCCCTCAGAACTGCTGGAATATTTGGAGTCACCCAGCCCTTGGACTTATCACAAAGTATGAAGTGCATTCCAGTGAGAACTTTTTCCAGAGACTCCCCTCTTCTATAAATAGAGATAAACTAAAGTCATCATAATTTTCTGTTTGGAGCAAACGAAGCATTTTCACTGGTCTTATGAGACCCTTGTAAAAAAAGAGTTTGTTCTACCTTCATTCTCATCCCACCCTCAGTCACATGTTAAACATCTGTGTCTCTGTATAAAATCTGCCATGTGTTAGAGAGGAGTATGTATTCTTAAAGTATATAAACGATATTGTCTTATAGATCTTACTCTGCTTCTTGGTTTTTCAGTCTCTTAAACTTCTACGATCTATCAAGTTCATGCTGGACCCCTCCTCTTCCTCTCGGGGACAGGGCTGACCACTGGGAGACCAGGCATAGGGTCTTGCTCAGCTTACCCAGTGTCCTGCCTTTTGCTCCCAGGAGGTAGACAGGAGGATGGCTTCTTAATCTACTGGGTTATAGACTTTCTGCGTGACCCTGGGCAAGCCTGGCCCCTCTCCAGACCTCACCACCTCCATCTCTCCAGCTCTAATTGCCCTCCCCCCCCCCCCCCGCCACCCCTGGTCTGGTGCCCTGGGCCCTCTTCTCCAGAGTGAATGTACTGACTGTGGTGCTGTGCACTTCAGGATTGGGGGGGGGGGGGAGCAGGGGAGTGGGTGAGGAGGGGGCCTAGAGTCAGCGAGCACCAAAGGCCCCTAGGATGGCAGAAGTCAGGCTGCTGGCTGGGGAGTGACATGTGAGTGAATCAGGTCTCAAGGCCATTCTGCAGGAAGCCTCTGGTCTGGGGATACCTGGGCCCTTGATGGGCTCCTTCAGACCCTTCAGGGGAGTGAAGGCACAGGGCCAAGGGACAAGGATCTGCATTCCACCCCACACCCAGTGCTTCCTTCTCCAGGGATCCAGGGCCTCTTCACACTGCCTCTTGGGGGGCAGGGGGCAGCATGCTCAGGACAAACCCTCCCTGCCTCTCACCCCAGGCTGGACCTGGTCCAGAGGGGGACCTTGTCATGCTGTCTGAGATCTCAGAGTCCAGGTCCCTTCCCTTTTCTTAGGTTCAGTTTCCCCATCTGGATGATCTGGAGTTGGGATTAACGGGACCTCCAGCACAGGTAGATGGGTGCATAAACACGCAGAGATTAAAATACTTCTCAGGAGTTACGCTGTGCATGCCCCAGTCTTGGGCAAGAGCTCGAGACCTCTTACAACCTCTACAAAACATACTTTAGCAGCCAGGAAATTCTCCCACTGTCTGACCAAAATCCTTCCTGCTTCATGAGAAATCTGCTCCCTCGTGCTCCACAGTTCCTGGAGGCTGCCCACTGCAAAGGGCCTGCGGTCACATTCCTGTTGCTTGCCCACACCTCACCTGTTTCCCTCTTGGCTTCCCTTTTCTGTGGGTTTCATAAACCTCATCTCTCTTGAAATCTTTCCTTCTTAGGCCTCCTGCTCATAAGAAGCAGAGGAAGGCAAGTGGAATGCAATATAGCCCTAATCTGAGCCCTCACTGGAGGATAAACAGTGTCCAGCAGGAACCAGTCAGTGGGTTGTGAAATATGTGTGGAGCGGGCTGTTTGGGCTTGCACAGCCAGACTTCAGAGGAGCCTCTAGGTGGGGAAAGAAGAAGGCTCACAGAGCAAGGCCTTGAGTAAAGATGAGTTGGGAGGGCCTTCAGGGTAGGAGATGGCAGCTCTGTGCCCTAGGATAATTGTCATCGAATAATCAGGACATTAAATTGACTGTACTGGCCTGGCAGTGCCATACCTGCATAATGAGCTGGCAGGCAATGTGGCCGCAGGATCCACTGGAAGAGCCAATCCCTGTCTTGGCAAAGGAGCCATGATCACCATAGGCTGGATCCAGAACCTTCAATGGCTCTGCAGTGCCTCCAGAGTCAAGACGAGATTTTCTCAGAATGGCAGCTTAAACTTAAGGACAGACCCCTCAGAGTTGCTGGACCCCTCAGAGCTAAAGTTCTGTGGTCTGGCCTTACCCTGGCCTTCCAGACCTCTTAACCCTATGGATTGGTAAGCAGTTATCTCCCTAGCACACCCTTTCTGCTTCTGGCCACTGATACTATCCTGTATGTGCACTTGCCTTGGAATCTCTGTTGTGCGCGCACACACACACACGCACACGCACACACACTCACACACACCATCCAGCTCTGTCCTCACCAAGGTACAGTCTTTAGGTCCCAAAGCCTACCTTGTCAGCCTTGACCACGGCTCTAACCATCCCCCTATATTCCCTTCCCTCTTCTAGCACACATCTGCTGCCCCTACCTAACTGTTCACCCCTCTGTGCAGCAGACTCGGCTCAGAGAACGGGATCTGTGAGTGTTTGTGCAATTGAGCTAACTGCCTAGAAGTAGGCCGAGGCTGAACTGGGAGGAGGCCACAGCTAACCTGTGGGGAGGTCAGCTACCTTCTCCATGCGCCAAGCCTTCTGTTGCCCCCTTGCACACCTCACTCCTTACACATCCTTGTGTGAACACAGCCCTACCCTTCCTCCCCTCCCCATCTTGGCAAGCCCTGCTTAGTACCCTCTGTCCCCAATTCCAGAAGCCTCCCTATTTGTTTCAAGCCCCCTAAGTTCCCTCCTGGTCCCTCAGACCTTTCAGTGACCTGAGCTTTTCATCTTTCTTTTCTTCCTTCTTCATCTTTCTTCTAAAGTCTTATGGGCCAGCAGTCTTTCCATCTCAACTTAGGGCAACTTCATCCTTTCAGGATGAAGCTCAGTGCTATGTTTGCCACCTCTCTTAGTCTAATACCCCACATATAATCCATTCAGGAAATCCCATCAGTTCTATTTTCAAAAACCTATTCTGACTTCCATCACCAAAGCTGTTAGGACCCTGTCTGGTTATCTCTGCCCGAATCCACATCTCTACCTGGACCTCTGAACCAGCCTCCTCTTGGTCTCCCTGTCTGTCTGCCATCCATCCCCTCCCACACAGGAGTCAAGACCCAATGCATGGAGAGTGAAAGCTGAAGTCCTCATAGTGGCCAACAAGGCCCTTCACAGCCCGGGCCCTGTTTCCTCTTTCACCTGTCTCCCATTATACCCCCATCCCCCTGCTCTTACCACACTAGAACATACTTGAAAACCCAGGGAATTCTACCTCAGGGCCTTTGCACTGGCTGTTTCCTCTGTATGGAATGCTTTTCCCACAGACAGCTACATGGCTCACTCATTCACCTCACTTTCATAAGGCCTGCCCTGACCACCCCTGCAACCTGCCCTTCCCCATATGGCAGATCTTCCTTGCCAATATCTATTTTTTTCACAGTGCTCACAAGCCTTTATTATTTACCTGTTAATTATGTTTGTCCATGAAAATATAAGCACCACAAGAGCAAGGATTTTGCCTCTTTTCACTAATGAATACCCAGGTCTAGACCATTTCGTAGTACATGGCAAGACACTTAATAAATAATTGTTGAGTGGCTGAATTTCCTCATGATGATATCTGCCCATCTTAGCCAGATTAGAGCCTCTAGGTTTGGGTGGACTGTCCTGTGCCTGTGGTCCAGCGGCTGGCCCAGATCTCCCTGCACAGTGAGTTCTGGGAGTTGGAGAGATGGGCAAGATGGAGGTCGATGATCCTGCTCTCTTGTGGCTGGGCTGAGAACTTATTGAGGACAGGGATGAGTCCTGGGCACCCAGGAATTCCCCGAACCTGGCTCAGAGACTGGCACCTCTATGCCCTTGACAAGCACATGCACAAATACCTGCACCCTACAGAGGGTCTGGGGCATCTGCCTGTGTGAGGACAGACCTTTTTTTTTTTTAAAGATTTATTTATTTATACAAGCACTGGGTACAGTCAGAAGTGCGGAAGGGTGAGAGAATTCACCAGAGCCAGAGTGGGGAGCAGAACAGGCAGACCAACGAAGCACACTGCTGAGGGGAGCAGTGGGCGCAGCAGGAGAGGTCTGCACGCCATGTGGGACCCTCGCCAGCAGCCGGGGATCTAACCGGAGCTGCAGAGACTGCGGGCAGCTTCGCAGCCCAGTGCTCAACTGCTGCGCCACCGGGAGGCCTGACAGACCTTATTATCTAGCAGAGGTTGGAACTGATTCCACAAGTCCTTTCTTTCGAAAAATGATTTGCTTGGCGTTGGAAAACCTGTGGCTTTAGTTGACCCAGGAGCAGGTGGAAGAAGGGGAGGTCTCCTGAGGCTTTGATGGCAAAAGCCTCTCAGTCCCTGCCTCCCCACTTGAGTCTCTTCCGGCTCTGACACTCTGACACTAGCATCACCTCATTTCTAGTGATGCTGAAATGCTGGGTACAGGTCAACAAAGGGGAAATGGACCTAGGTGCAGCCCTGGCCCCTGAATTCTGGATCTAGACCAAAAAAGGTGGCCTGGTCCAGTTGCCTGTGGCAAGGAGGCCCAGGTCAGGGCAGGAGGGGACCAGATCCAGCCTCCCCTTCCGGCCTGCACGCCAGCTGCTCCGCAGGAATGCCGGCATGGAATTAGAAGCAGGTGTGGGCTGCAAGGGCGGACCACCCGCCTCCTCCCCGCCCTTCCTCCCTGCCATTCCAGCCACTGCCCTGGGGAGTTTTCCATGTGTTCTTGGCTTAGACAGAAGTGGGGTAGACTCAGGCTGGGACTACTGGGAGGGGTGCCTCTTAGGAGATGAGAGGACATGGGGATGGGAGTCCCTGGAGTTAAGAGAGAAGGAGGAGGGGGATGGAAAGCCAGAACTCCCAGCAGTGGCCTGGTGCACACAAGGCCCTCATACTCCCCACTCTGCCACCACCCCCAAAAGCTCTATGGGACTTAAGAACTCAAGGCAAAATCCAGATTTTGAGTTCCCAGAGAGATTGAACCTAAGAAAAACAATGAACAGGGGAACATTCCCTTCCCTGAGGTGGGGAACAGAGAGTTGGGGGCAGTGCAGTGGGGAAGAGCTAGGTTCCAGCTGAGCCACTGATGAGCACAGAGACCTTAGATGTGCTACTAAACTTAGTGTCTTCATCTGTAGAATCGAGGTGGCCATACCATATTGCCAAGGTTCCTGGGGGGACTACCTGAGAAAATGAAAGCGAAATGCTTGGCCCAGTATCTGGTGCCAAAATAAAGGTTCAAAAAATGGCTGCAATTAGTCTTTAAAACTGGAGCTCTCGGGCCTCCCTGGTGGCACAGGCGGTTGAGCACTGTACTGTGAAGCTGTCCGCAGCCTCTGCAGCGCGGGTTCAATACTGGCCAGCCAGGGAGAGACCCACATGGCGCAGCAGACCTCTCCTGTCTCGCCCACTGCTCCCCTCAGCAGTGTATTTCGGTCAGTCTGCCTGTTCTGCTCCCCACTCTGTCTCTGGTGAATCCTCTCACCCTCCCGCACTTCTGGCCTGTACCCTGGTTCTTGTATAGATAAATAAATCTTTAAAAAAAAAAAAAAAAGAATACTGTGACCATTTAAAAAAAAAAACTGGAGCTCTCTTTTTGCAGAGGTGGTCCAATTTGAGTCGGGGGAGGGAGGGGAAGGATGTGGCCTATAACCTGATGATAAGAGAGGAGACAGGAAGTCTGCCTGAGATGAGGCCACGGGGGCACTATTTGTCTGTTCTGACACAAGAGACCTTTGACTTCCAACCAGGGAGGGGGGCAGAGGCCCCAGGTTCCCCTGTCTCCATGCAGGACTCTTTAGGGAAGATTCTTTGGCCTGAAGAATCCATTTCTTCCTAAAGGAACAATGTGAGGCAACTTCAGGGATGGAAGACTGTGATTCTGGATCTACCAGTCAACAGCAATGTGACCACTGACAAGTCATGTAACTTTTGAGGGCCTCAGTTTCCTCCTGTGCAAAATGGGAATACTCATAATATCTAAGGTTGTTATGCAGGTTAAGAGACTCTAATTGTAAAACTCCAGGCACAGCACCAGGCAGTGTAAATACTATAGAAGTGTCTGTTCTGCAGCCTGGAGTGAGAGTGACAAGATTCCACACCAACTCCTCAGACCAGCACATCAGGAGGTGCCCTGTGCGTCCAAAGCCTTGCACACCCACAGTCCCATCTTCCTCCATCATAACCAGTGTCTAGAACATAGTAGACACTCACCTATCTGTGGAATGAGTGAATAAACGAGGTATGTAAGATAAACAATAATACATCAAAAACACTTTTTTTAAGTGTGGTGGCCAAGACTCAGGATGGAGTCATGCAGACTCAAATTCTAGTTACACCACTGGAAAGCTGAGTGACAAGCAGCAAGTGAGCCTGTCACCTACTCTATGAAATGCAATGAACAGCAGCATACGGGACCTAGAGGCGTGATGAGTAAATGCCGGTGTAATTCTCCCCCTGGGGGCAGCTGGGAAAACTGAGGTCTAGAAAAGGAAGGCTCTTGGGGAGGCTCAGACTAGCCTGCTCTGCCTAGCTCAGAGGTGGAGCATGGGAGCTCCCAGGTCACCTCAGAGCTAGGCAGCAGTGACTGGTGCAGGCTAAGTTCCGGCTCAGTCACATCCAGCTGTGAGAGTTCCCCCAGGCCTCAGTCTTCTGTCTGTGCCAGGAGACCAGGCACTCCACCTCTCTAGCTGAGGAGAACTGAAACCATATTTATGCTTGGAAGGTGCACTTCAGCGAAGATCCAGGTGCTTATGATTCTGCTAGAAACTTAAGAGTAGTTGGGTGGAAGTCTGCTCTGTCCTTCCAGCATCTACTTCAAGTCCATTGGAGATGGGCAGGTAACCTGGAAGGGACCAGCCTGGGCAGTGGGGTGGAGGCAGGGAACCAGGGCTGTGCTTAGGGACTTAGGGGCCCTGCTGGCCTGTTGGACACAGGAAGCTAGATGAAGAGGGGTACCCTAGCAAGACCCCTGGGTATGTGCAGGAGGTAGGATGTGTCGGCTGTGTAGGCCTGAGAGGTGAAGGAGGAGGAGAGGAGGGGAAGGAGGTGCCTCAGGTTCTAAAGCATTTAGATTTAATCCTGAAGGCCTTAGGGAACCATGGAACTTTCTTGAGCAGGAGAGTAACAAGGTCAGGACTGCCAGGGCTCATCTGGCCCATATGTAAGATGAACTGGCCAGGGAAAGGGTGGGAGGAAAGGAACATGGAGGCGGCAGCCACAGCAACTTCTTGGCCTCCCCCTGGCCATATGAGAACAGGGATGGAGGACCTGTGCAAGGCAAAGCTGGTGCTGCCATCAAAGATGTCCTGGTTGTCCTCCCAGGGCGCCTGCTCCAAGCTCATCTTAAGGGTTACCAAGGCTGGTGGGTTAATTTTGGGGTGTAAGTGGGGGATGTCCTGAGAGAAGAGTAGTGGTCTTTGGGGGCTGGGAATCATCTTAATCGACACCAAGGCCACTAGTTCAGAGCTTTTGAGGCTATTTGGAGGCAGGAGTGTTGGCAAAGAGATGGGAATGGAGGGCTTGGTAGAGGGAGTGCACAGTGCAAGGGACCCCATGCCTAGGCCCTGGGAAGCAGGCTTCCCCCTCCAGGTCTCTGTATGAATTTACTGTGAGAGCCAGGCTAAGAATGGGATGCTCTCTGAGCATCTGTCTCTCCAGTTAAATGGTTCAGAGTAGGAGATAATGGGAGGCCTCCCATAGCCCATAGTCCCCAGCTGGGGGTGGGAGGGAAGAGGGTGCAGGCGCCAGAGGAAGAAAGCAGGCTCTGGACAGGCTCTTGGAAGCCTCCCAAACATGGAGGGACGTGGGCGGCGCACACATGTGTTTGGTGTTGTGAGGACACGTCCACGCCCACACACACACAGGCTGCCAGCGCCGGGCCGCAGACCCCAGGGTGTGTGGCCAGCAGGAATGAGGTCAGTCACGGGGAATCTGCCCTGGACTCCCACACTAGGCCTGGGGGTCTGAGCTCACATACAGGGTTGGCCTTCCCTGAACCAGGATTTTCCATGGTGCTGGCCTAGCAGGGAGGGGTGGGGAACCAATGATAGAGGAGAAGTACTGATCCCTGTGAGCCCCAAACTAGCTTCCCCTCCAACACACACACACAGACATTCCCAACCCACATACCATCCCCTCCCTGACTAGGGGACGGGGCACTGGAAGGTGCTGACAGCCATCCATTGAGTAATGCTTGGCACTTCTCCTCTGGGAAGTCCTCCCTGAGCCCCTAAGTCTAGACGGGAGCTCCTGCCCAATAACAGCACAGAGGTGCCCCCTTTGCTATGCATACCCCTGCCTTATATTCCCCACCAGGACAGGGCCTAGATTTTGATGCATACCATCACACACAGCTTGGCACCCAAAACACTACCATCAGGGAGAACATCTTCAACCTCAGATGAACTGTGGAGCTCAGAGAGCGTGGCAGAGGCCCTGCTAAACATCAAGCATCCCTGTTCCAGACAGGGTCTTGCTCAGGACTCATGCCTCCCCAAACCCAAAACACTGACAGGCCAAAGAGGGACCAGAGAAAAGCCATTGGCTGGGAGCAGAGACAGAGCAGAGACACTGAGACCCATGCCGGCCTCTGGCAGCATCGCACTAGATAAGGTCTCAATTTTCTCCTCTGCCCACAGGTGTGTGCTTCTAGCCAAGCCCCGCCCTGCAGTCTTGCATTCTAAAAAACGTCACCACCCAAGATAGTGCCCTATAGGAAGAATGTCCTCTCCTCCAGCAACCCTAGGAGCCGTGGTGCTCAGCTGTCATACACCCTGCTTCAGGGACGCTGCCTATCCCAGGAGGACCCGATGGGTGTGCAGCCACCGTGGGCAAGAGGATGCATCCTTCCTCACATCACGAAGGGTCTTCATCTAGCTCCTGTCCTTAACTCCTGCAGATTCTCAGAGTGGGATTAACACCTATTTGAATCCTTCACCTTGGATGTGAGGGAGGGGGTACTTCTAGTGGGGACACTCCTCTCCCTCAATTTTGGGTGTCTGCAGCTCCTAGGAGACAGGATTCTACCGTACAACCCCTCTCAGGGACAGCAGCTGCCTCTCACCAGAAGTCAGTCTGCTTGGGGACAAGGTAGCAGTCCCCATGCTGACAGGCAGAGTAGCAACGGGTACTGGTGTGATACATGTGACTCTGGGCTCCAGGGCTCAGCCCTCACCTCATGTACCTGTCAGAGCATGGTGTGCAGTGGAGAATCAGGTCACCAACTACAGCCGGAAAGGGGCAGGGCAGGGATGGAACAAACACACTGGGGACTGAATGGAAAACCCTAATCAAAGCTGACTTTGGACTTGCAGAGACAGAAGCAAGGAAGGGGATTTGGGGACAGCAGAGCATGAACCAATAGCCACTCCATCCTGGCTAAGCCACTTGTGGACCTTCGCCACAGTTGCCAGCCTGCTAATAGCACATGTAGAGGTGTCCGTCTGAAGAAGGAAGGTTGCCCCCTTCCTCTAGTGCAGATGGCTTGGATCGTCCCAAGACTAGGTCACATCATTACCCTCGAAGTCAGAGGGAGGGCTGTCCACACTGCCTCCTGGGATGCTCCCCGAAGGCCGGGACTAGGGTGAGCTAAGTGAAGTGAATGAGGAGTCTGGGGAGCAAAATTTTAAGAGGGCACCAAGCCCCCAGTAACCAAAATAAGTTATATCTGAAGTTACATTTTTAAAAATCACAATGAATGCAAAAATTCTGATTAAAAAATACAAAAATTTCAAATGAAGACAGGATCATTATGACTGATTTTTCAGCTTACCCAGGCTCCAGTATGGCTTGGTGAGGTACCTTTACTGGTTCTATTTAAAATCTGGGTATTTTGTTTACAGTAGATTTTTTTTTTCTTACATGATTTTACTCTAAAAAGGTGCATTAAAATGTCGGTTATCTCTACCACTGAGTTTTTTGGCACACCCTTAAATTCTGTGACCCAGATAGTGCCTCACTGGATGCTCTAGGTTGGGCCTTGCGGTGTCCACCTGAGGTGACTCTTGCTCATCTAGTCTGGTCTTCTGCCTGAGCTAAGACCTCCCCTCTAACCTGCTCACTCCGGTCCAGCTTACATAGGCCAGGTATGGGGAACTTCCACACCTCCAGAGGCATCTCCTCAGGCATCTTCCTGACCCCCTATGCTCCTGGCTCAACCAGGAAGGCTGGCACAGGGGCATCTCCAAGGGAGGATTCATGCCCTGAATGGCAAAAGGGAGAGGCAGGGAGAAGGACACTAACCCTTGGTCCGGGATGACTCACGCCAGGTGTGCAAGGGGCCGCCTCCCAAGGCCAGGCCAGCCTCTCTAGCCCCTACCCCCAAGCCAAGGTCAGAGCCCAAGCCCACCTGGCCAAAGCCTGGCACGTCTGTGGGAAAGGCACGGAGGTGGGGCGCACCGCGGGCTGTGGACGGTGCTGGGGGTCCTTACTTGGCTGCTCAGGGAGGCCCTTGGTGAAGATCAGAGGAAGAAGGGTCCGGGCGCCTGGGAGCGTCTGCCAGTGCCCGGGGTGCCGGTACTCACCGCGAGCGTTCTGTTGGGGTCGATACACGCTGCCCACGCTGAGGCGCCCCTGCTGCGCGCCCTGCCGCTCCCCAACCGGCGGGGGCGCGTCGGAGCTGCGGACTGGCAGGTAGGGCGGCTCCGGCCCACGGAAGGGGGGCTGCGGCTGCGGCTCCGGGCCCCGGAAGGGGGGCTGCGGCTCCGGCCCACGGAAGGGGGGCTGCGGCTGCGGCTCCGGGCCCCGGAAGGGGGGCTGCGGCTCGGCGGCCCGGGGCCGGCCGTAGGCCTCGGGCGGCACGTTGGCGTAGGGCGGGTACCAGCCCAGGCGGGGGTCGCTGTAGGAGCCGCCGGCGGCCGGCGCCGCGTCGGGGCTGGAATCCGGGAGGGCCGGCTCCAGGCCCGCGGGGCCCTCGTGGTACAGGCTGTGCGAATAGCGGCGGTCCAGGCCGTCGGCGGGCGGCGGGGGCGCGTAGGGCCGCTCCGGGGCCGGGTAGAAGCCGGGCGACGGGTACTCGGGCTGCTCCTCGCCGCCGCCGCCGTACTCCTCGTAGCGCGCGCGGGGCTGGAAGGGGTAGACGACCCCCGCCGAGGCCACGGCCGCCGCCCCGGCGCCCAGGCCGCCGCCCGCGCCGCGGTAGTACACGTAGCCCTGGTCGTAGGTCCGCGAGGCGGGGTCGTAGTTCTCGTACTGGCTGACGAAGGGCGCCTGCGGGTAGGGGTACTGTGGCTGGAAAGGGGGCGACTGGCGGTAGGTGCTGGCAAAGGCCGAGGCTGAGACCGAGGTGCCCCCCCCGGGCCTGTTGGAGACCGAGGTGCGGGCCCGGGCCAGGCCCGAGCTGTCCCCGACGGCCACCTCCCGCCAGTTGTCGGGCACCTGGCCGAACCCGAACGGGTGCCGCGCTTGGCCGCGCACGGTGTCTGAGCCCACGCGCCCGGGCTGGGGCAGGGACGGGGCCTGCCGACGCCGGGGGCCGCCGTGGCTGCGCCGCTGGGCGGGCTGGGGGGCGCCTGCCAGCAGCACTCGCGAACTACTCTGGGCCGGCAGGGGCCCGGCCGGCACGTACTCGGAGCCCGAGTTGAGCAGACTGTACACCTGCCCGTTGTTCTCCCACTGGATCAGCTGCCGCCAGCGCCCGGGGTCCGAGCCCAGTTCCGGCTGCGCCTGCTGCCCGTGCACCAGGGCGCAGAGGCAAGCGCCCCACATCAGGGCCCCCAGCTGCCAACCGGCTCGGGCCAGAGCCATGGTGGCCCCTCTGCGGCAGCCTGGTGGACCGAGAGGCTCTCGAGGGTGGCCCCCTGCGCGTGCTTCTCTTCCCACGGCCTCGAGGACAGGACGGCTCCGTGTCTGCCCCGGCTCTATCTTTGTCCATCCTGGCCTTGTCCCGAGTGGGACGGCTCCTCCGATGACAGCATTTCGAGGCCAAGGGGTCAGGGCAGGGCAGGGGCGGTGCCCGGGGCTGCACGAGGCTCTCGGCAGGGCACCGGGCAGGCAAGACGGCTTACATGGCCAGCCCGGCACTGGCTGGCCGCTGGACTGGCGTTTTCCCACTCTTAATGAATAAGCAAGCAACAGGCTGGGAGCTTTGGGAGGTTTGGGCAGCCTGGTCTGTCTGCTGGGGCCTCCTCCGCGGGGCCCTATGGCCCGCCGGGTTTTAGCTATGTGGCTTGCCCCACAGCTGCTGTGTTCCCTCTGTCCCTGAAGCTCCCTGCCAAGCCCAGGACCTGCCCTTGAGGAAGGGAATGAAGCTGGGAGTAGGAAGGGGGACGCCTTGGGGACTCAGGCTGGGTCAGTGGGGCCCCGGCAGGCAGAATTAGACTGGGGTGTCTGCACCACTGTGGCCTTTCTTCTTTGCTTTTGACCCAGCACTCCAGTCTCAGGTTACTGGCTTGGCCTTTGGCTCCTGACTCTTCTTCATTCCTCCAGCCTCTCTCCAAAGCCGGTGCTGAGAGACACCTCCTTGGTGAGCCTCCTGGGGGAGATGCTGAACAAGGACCACCTTCTAATTCTGTACCCCAGGTGTACCTCTTGGGTCTGAACACAGTGGGGTCAGAGCTTCACCTTTTCCCTCTTGGCCCACCTCTGGGCCTGATTCTCCCAGTCTGTAGATCGGGATGTGTGTCCCTGTGCCAGATTGAACTTGGAAATTCATGGGAGAGATCAACTTCTCACACATGGTATGTGCTTTCTGTCCTGCATCTCTTGAGTCAACAAAGCCTGAGTGTGTGTGTGGAAAAACTGAAGACCAGGGACTGACTTTGATAAAAGATAGAACTCATTGTGTTCTCTAAGCACAGAATAGCGGAAAGAGAGGTTCAGGAGAACTGAGTCCAGTTCTTTTGCTGTAATTAGGTTGCTGGGTTACTTTGGACAAGTCCCTTCCCTTCTCTAATACAGTTGCCACACCTTATAAATGGAGCATTAGGCCACACGGTCCCCAAGAGTGTTTTGGGAGCTTTTCTGTTCTCCCTGGGGCCAGCAAAGATAAGAAGGGTTCCAGAAGTTTGAAAACTTTGATGTCGAGCCTGATTGGCTCCTCTGGCTGCCTTCTCCAGCCTAGCTCCTAAAACCCAGAGGGCGGAAATTTGCCTCTAGGGCTTATAAACCTGGTAGTAAGAACCTGCCCATCACTTCGCTCCTTAGATTCCCCTTCTACATTTAGAAACTCTTGGAGTCTACCTTGTAAGGAAATAGCCAGAGTGGACATTCCTCAGATACTTGGGACCTCTGCCCACACCCCTATCCTTTGCCAGTCAGCATTTGTTCACCCATTGTACTGTCCTTCAGGATGAAGCTTGGTTCCGGTGACTTAGGGCATTGTCTGCACCTTAGGAGCTCATAATCCAGCTAGCAACCTTTCAACACTGGCCCCTCAACTCCCCCAAGGGGCTTTGTGGCAGACTCCGGTTTCAAAGGGCTCTTCAAGGACTAACTGATCTGGCTCAGGATATCAAGCCAGATGATGCCTAGGGTGGGCTCATGGAAGCCCGGGATCTGGAGGGTTAAGCCTCCCTCCCTCCTGCCTGCCCCCTGCAGTGCTGGCCTCAGCTGCTTGGAATCCTCAGGGTCCTGTAGGGCCCTCCCGCCAGCCAGATGGGCAGCAGAGCCAGCAGTGAAGAGAAGTGGAAACAGGCCTCGAGGTACCCCCAGGCAGGGAGGGGCAGGGAAGAGAAGGGAATGGGAGGGGGGATAGAGGATGGCTCTAAGATAGGGGAGCCCCATTGGCTTAGAGTGGGGAAGGCAGGACCCCTCCTACGAAGGCAGGGGGGTGGGTTGGGGGTGGGGGCTGCCACAGGGCTTTTGAGCTGTGGGGAGACCAGGGCACAGGCCATCCTGTACAGCCGGCTTCTGCCTAGAGCCAGCTCTTGGCCTGAAACCCTACCCATTGCTGGCTCCTACTCCTCTTTCTTTTTTCTTAATAAGGTCGAATCAGAGTGAGTCAGAGGAGCCAAGTTTCCTGTTAGACTCTGTTTGAATAAACTCTGCTCTGAACATAGCTTGGGCCTCTGACAGGCTCCCCAGACCAGGGCTGTGACCCTGCCAGCCATCCCTGCTGAGATGGAGACCAGAACCTAGGACCCTAGAAGGACATGATTGGGGGGCCTGGCCCATCCACTCACTGGGGACAAACCTGTGAAGCCCCAGCATTTCAGATCTCTGGGGTACTAACACCTTTCTCGTGATACATTTGGAAGGATGAAATGAGAGTGCTGTGAAAGGTACCCAGCACAGTTTCAGGCATGTGGCCATTATTTTCTTTCTTTCCTCTGGACTCATGAGAGAGGGAAGAGTTCAACTCCTGAGGGTACCCCCCACTTTCCCTCTTTCATATTTTTATGTTCTATGTCCTCCGCATCTTTCCTTGCCCAGAGTGAACCTGTGCAGAACAGGAAACCTCCTAGAGCCTGTCTTCTTCTCTCCTACCCACTCGCTCCCTTGAAACTTTTTCCTTCCGGTCTGGGTCTCTCATGGCTAACAAAGCCAACATCTCTGTGAGCCCTGTCAGCCTGCCTGGTTTCCCCCCTCCACACAGGGGCAAGGCCTGGAGATGTCCTGGCATCTTTCTTTTGACACCTGCTGAGAAGGGCTTGAGAGAGAGCTAGGCAGGCTGTAGAGGGTGCCTAGGGACTCACCAGGCTGGACCAGGCCCGCATGGTCTGGAGGTGAGGGAAGCCAGTGGCACCTTCTCTCTGGGACCTGTGCCTATGGCTAGAGACCCACATCCATTTTTTTTCAGACCCAGCCATGCAACTGAGGTGTGTTGAAGTCCTTGGCAATCTCAAGAGATCACAGAGGGCCAGTGAAATAGGACTAAAAAAGCTTGTTGATAGTGACTTTATTAAGCACCTGCTGTGTACTCAACTCTGGGCTGTTGTTCTGTCACCTGGGCTCCCCTGGAGTGGCCATGCCCAGCACCCTGGTCCTGGAACTCCTGGCTCTGGAGAATACATCCTGGCCAGCAGAGGGTGTGGGGAACAGAGACAGGGTGGGAGGCATGGGATGCCTCATTCCACTGCAGATCAGAATGGCCCACTGGGATCACAATGTTTCACTGAGTGGGGGAGTCCCTGCCCTCTGTCTCCTATACTGAGTAAGGTTGGGTCTCCTCCTCCTCCATCTACCTGTCCATCCCTGGCTGCTGTGTCCCCACCCGTGCACCTGGGTGGACCACTCAAGAAAGGCCTTTGATAGGATTTGTGCTGAACTGGGAATGGAATGGAAATCCTGGCCCAGACCTCACTGGAAATAGCCTCTGGAAAGCAGGCTGGAGGGAGTGCTGAGTGAGGAGGCCTGGCGAGCTGGCACAGAACTCGCTGACTCCGCAGGGAGAGGACCACCGAGTGACCACTGCCAGCTGGGCCCAGTGTGGGCCCCTCCCCCACAGCCACATCTGGTGTGAGAGTGGGAAGGGGGTAGACAGGGGCACTCAGGTCCCCAGAGCCAAGGCTGCCATGAAGGGGCTGGTAGAGGGGGGCAGGCCCTTTAGCTTGGAAGTGTCTCTCTTTAGGGCTGTAATTCCCAAGAAGTCTAGAAGTGGGGGAGGTGTGGTCAGTCTTTTTGAGGGACAGAGGGGCCTGGGGAGAGAAGGAACTCACCCACTCTTCTCTAGGACCCAGGGGAACTCAGTGGCTCTGACTAACAGTCCGTTTTCCCTCCCTGCTCTCCTCCCCCATGGTTCCTTGGGAATTAGAAATACCAGAATTGATATAACAGTCCTGCATTGGCATTGAGGCAAGTCTCAGAGGCAGGAAGCCCAGTGAGCCCCCTGAGCCCCTTGAGCCCCCAGCCCAGCCAGTTTTCCCCCTCCCTGACTCTCTCCCCCTCCCAAGAGGCAGGCGTGGCTATGGGGCTTGCTAAATACTTTCTCTGTTCCCTCCCCCACCTCCTCTAACCCAGAGCCCAGAGCTGGTGGAGGCTGGAGAGGACTATTGTTACTGGAACCAGGAGAGGGATCTCATCCCAGGGGCCTTTCCTGTTTGAGGGATTTTGCTGAAGCTGTTGGCTGAGGCCTGCTGGTTGGAAGACTCTCTTAAGATTGAGGGGTTGGACTTCAGCGAGCATGTAGTGGGGAGAAAGAGGTATCAGTCTCCTAGCCAAACAAGCACTGGCAAGACCAAGTAGAGTGCCAGTCCTTAGACAAAGACCAACGAACTGTGGCAAATTATCAGGGAAACTAAGGAAACCCAGTGGTTCTGACCAGCAACAGCCTGGCAATATCAAGAGAAGCCTCTTCTCTTTCTGCTTTCATATTCTTTCCTACGTATTGTTAATTCTTAGTTGGGTCTCCCCTAGCCTTTTTATTTCTTTTTTCAGTACTACACCCCTGTCTTTGAATTGATTCATTTTCTGTCCTTCCACATCCTTTTCTGTGTCTTGCTATCTCTGTTTCTGTTTTTTTCACCTCTTACTCACTTGCTCCATCTCTGTCTGCTGATGTTTCTACCAATTGTTCCTTCATTTGTCCACAAACTCATTCATTCAGCATGTCCCTTGAGTACCTTCTGAATGCTAGGCCCTATGCTAGCTTCAAGAGTTACAGAGAGAAGCCAGACCTCTCTGGTCACCACGGAACTCGTAGTCTAATGACGGGGACAAGAGTGAACAGACAAGAACAAAGAGAAGTGTCCTGAGTAGAGGTGGAGGTATTGTGTTGACTTTCTGTGACCTCTGAGAGACATTTCTATTTCCCTCTGTTTTAATGTATGTCTGGCCTTCTGCTTGTCCTTCCATCTATCCATTCATCTATCCATCCATCCATTGTCATTCATTTATCCCATCCATCCATCCATCTGTTCACCAACCATCTTTCAGTCCATCTATCTGTCCATCTGCCTGTCCATCCATCCACTCATCCACCCATCTGTCTGTGCTTCCATCTCTGTCCATCTCTGATTCTCTTCTTGTCTCCATTGTGAGGTGACTTGCTTACTGCTTGCTCTATAGGGTACTTGCAGTTTGCTCCCTCTGCTGGGGGTCACAATGCAGCTGTGGGTCTGGGAGTGGGTGGATATGGGTTTGGGAGGAAGTAGAACTTGCCTATACCTCCCCAGGACACTGTGTTGCAATGAATTTCTAAGGAATTGAGTGCAACATTGGGGATACTATTCAAAGGGTTTTTCTTTGGAGGCTGTTCTAGGCGAGATCAATTGACTAAGCTCCTCTGTATACCACAGAATGAACAAAGTAGGTTTTTCACTGGTGGTATTTCCCATACTATTATGTATTTGACCCCAATCTACACCCCCATCTCCAAGAAACTTTGAGGAGTTTCATTTTGTCATCTGGAACTGAACTTGGAAGAGGAAGGGGAAACAGGTGTTGAAAGAGGAGTAGAGACAAGATATTAGCAATCTCTCCCCTAAATTTTTTCAGCTTTCTGTTTCATATTATTAAAAAAAAAAACCCACATCAGTTATGGGACATTTAGAATACAGAATAAAAAGAAAACTCATTCTGTAACCACTATCCCAGGCATTTTGTCCCTCATTAAAATAAAGTTTGCATATACAAACTTACTTTGTTTGTATAATAATATGAGGTGAACATTTTCCACATCACCATCACTGCCATGATTTGCTTCTCTTTTCAGTATTCACACTGATGTGGGAGCATCCACCAGCCAGTGAAATCATGGTCAAGAATATGTTCCCCCTCAATGCCTTCTGCGGGGGAGATGGTTCAGACATGGCCCCTGCCTCTGCCCCTTCCCTGTTCAAACCTCATGTCCTTCACGATTGGACCCAGAAGCTGAGCCTACAATCAGATCTTGAGTTTTTCTCTGGCAGGAAGAACTTAGATATAATTTGAGGTATCTTGACCCACTGGTTGAGATGGGAAGGTGGGAGTTGCCTTCATTCCTATCTGCCTAAGACACCAGTCACTTCCTTCCTGTAGGACCAGACTTTGTCCAACCATGAAAGATTGGTAGCAAACTCCCTGTGGAGAAAGTGATGGTGGCTACCAGCCTTGTCTAGAAGGCTGGTAGGCTTGTCTAAAAGACCTCCTTCACAGATTCTTACATGTTCTCCTAGAGGGAAGCTTCTGGCAACTTACATTTTAAAAAATAACTTTAAAATAAACTTTATTATAACATACACACAAAAAAAGTATAAGTATATACCTTGGTGACTAATTCTAAAATGAAGGTAACAACCACCTGGATCAAGAAATGGAGTGTGATGGTGATGGTACATGGGTGAATTGGTGGTGGGAATTTCACAGGGACTATAACTGAGTTGAGAAAGTATACATTGTTAGAAAAAATGAAGAACAATGTAAAAAATGTATATTTAAAAAAAGAACGAAAGAAATAGAGTGTGGCAGCAGTTCCAACTTCTTTTTTTTTAAGATTTATTTATGCATACAAGAACTGGGGTACAGGCCAGAGGTGTGGGGGGGGAGAGGATCCACCAGAGACAGAGTGAGGAGCAGAACAGGCAGATCAACTGAAATACACTGCTGAGGGGAGCACCTGGCAAGTCAGGAGAGGTCTGCTGTGCCATGTAGGTAGCTCTCTGACTGGGGATCGAACTTGTGCTGCAGTGGCTGCAGATTGCTTCATAGGTTACGTCTTAACCCCTTGCACCACCAGGGAGGCCCAGCAGCTCCAACTTTTGATAGGAAATCCTAAAAGTTCTACCTGAGTTAGTACCTGGTTACCTGTAAGCTGTCAAGATTTTTAATGACTGGGTTATATGGATCATAACTTATTAATAACCCCCCCTTTTGTTATATTTTTTACTATAAATGAAACTATAGTGAGCACCCTTGATCATAAATCTTCCTGCTAACTCCTGCTATGTAGCCACCCCCAAGTGCCTGGGTTTGGCTCTAGCCTCCTCATTTGTGAGCTATGTGACTCAATGTACCTGTTTTCTTTCTGTAAAATGGAAATAATCATAAGGATTTAAATGAGGTGACATAGGATTTTATTTAGTACAGAGCCAGTTGCATATAGCACTCAATAAGCATCAGTCATTATTTGTTCCTTAGATTAATTATTGGAAGTTGGATTTCTAGTGAAAGGTTTTGAATAGTTCTAAGGTTTTGGTACAAATGTCCCTGCTGCTCCTAGAAAAGTCTCCAGCTTTTGTCCAGCTTGTCCTGTCCCTTATCTACACTGGGTGCTATCTCCATAAGAGAGTATTAAACATTTGATAAGTTAAAAACAAGTTAATACAATTTTTTAGTTGCATGTTTTTTCATGCAAGTGAACATTTGTCTTGTAAATTTGTTGACCTCTCAAATGGTTTTCCCACTTTTACTTTTGTACACAAAAAGTATATTCTAAGGCAGTAGCCAGAATGATTCTTTAATGTCCTTTTAAGACATAAAGACAATTTCATTCTTTTGCTTAAAATCCAACAGTGGTTCTTGATTTCACTTAGAATAAAAACCAAAGTCCTCTGAATTAATGGCCTCCAGGGTCCTAATCAATAGACCCCTTGCTCTTCTGGTTTCAGCCACACTGTATCACCCCCAGAACACCACAACTGTCCCCACCACCACCTCTGCATCACTCGCTCCATGATCTAATTCAAGGCTTTGTTTAGTGTGTTCTAAACCCATCTTCTCAGTGAGGACCCATCACCAAGTTCCCCATCTCTCACTCCTGGTCTACTTTTCTTTTTCTTACCAATTTTACTTACCACCTAAAATTCTTAATAATTCGAAAACTTGTTCATTGTCTGCCGCTCCTCATGAGAATGTAAGCTCTCAATGTCTCCTGACAAGTCCCTCCTTCCCTTGTATGTGGGCTAGATCTAATTACTCTAATGAATAGAATGTGAAACAAAGTCTTGGGAAGTTCCTTCTGACATTAGGTCATAAAAGACTGTGACTTCTGCCTTCTTTCTGTCTCTCCCCCTCTCCTGCTTTACCTCTTACCCTCTCAGTTGCCTCTTCTGATGAAGCCAGGCCTACCTTAAGTGATGAGAAATGAAGGATGCTTCTGGACAATAAGTAATAAGGAACTGAGGTCCTCAGGCCAGCAACCTATGAAGAACTAAATCCTTCACAGTCGAACCTTCCAGTGAGCCCACAGCCCTGGCTGACCACTTGATGGTATCCTTGTGAGAGACTCTGAGAACTCGCAGCTTATAAGCCTCACCCAGAATCCTGACTCACAAAAACTGAGGGGTAACAGTGTTGTTTAAAACACTAAGTTTCAGGGTCATTTGTTATTGAGCAATGCATAACTAATATAGTGTCTTTTTTTCCCCATTATGTTTCAAACAGGTTGTTGGGAAATGTCGGAAATGTAGTTATTTTATAACCAGTCACTTAACTAAACTATTTTGGTAATTTAATATTTCTTTTCCAGTTTTTCTAAGAAGACAGTCATGTTTACAAATAATTTATTCTTGTTTGATTTTTTCCTGGCTATTTGGATTGGCTAGCCTATTTAGAAGGCTAACAAGATAGTAGAGATCTTTGTCTTGTTCCCATATTAAATGGGAACATTTCTAGCATTTTACTCCTTCAGTGTTGGCTGCGGATTTGAGATATTATGTGAAATAAGTACACTTCAATTTCCAGGTCTCTAGAGCTTTTTAAAAGAAAATCAGGAATGGAATTTGAAATTTATCAAATCTCTACTCAACGTGTAAAATGATCTTTTTCTCCTTTGACCTATTGCTGTGGTGAATCAGTTTGTTGCAGTTTTGATAAAGCATCATTCACGCATTCCATTGCTCATGATGTATTATTTTAATATATTGTTGGGCTTACTTTGGACTTAATCTGATTAATTTTTCATTAAGACTTTACATGTATATAAATAAGGCTAGTGTGTGACTCATTCATTCATTCTTTGTGCTGTTTGTCAGGTTTTGGTATCAGAGTTATTCTAGTTCTACAGAAAGAATTGAGAAGTGAGTCAAGTTTTGGCAAGAAACATTCATCCAAAATGGTTTAAAGAAATACTTTAACTTGGAAGTGTGGATAAAGTGAAGGGAACAAAGAAAGACTGGCAAGGCACCCAGAGACCAGCAATGTCAGGGGCCATCCCCAAGGGCTGCAGGGAGGAGGGAGGAGCTGGTGTGATGGGGGCCCCCTGGAGAACTGGAACCTTGGAGAACAGGTCAGGCACAAGCTGAGGTTGGAGACACTGGAGGAATATACCAACCCCTTTCTTCTCCTTCCAGTCTCCGGCCTGAGCCTCCTTTGGGCAGAACCCCAGCAGCTGGAGGCCCATGGAACCTGGGGAATGATGTGGTTTGTAGGGTCACCTCCCCCTGGAGCATGCAACTAGGCAGGGAAGCATGGGGTGTCTGGTGAGGTTTCTGTCTCTTGACTGGATTCTGACAGAGATACACATAATTGTGTGTCTTAACAGTTTCCCTCTTTCCTGTTTGGTACGACTGCATTTCTAATCACACATCCGTTCTACCTCGTTTTTTCAGAGTTCACATTTTAATTAAATGAACTCATTACAAAGCAGATGTGGTCTGAAGTTCCTTATGTGTCTGTGATAAATCTTTTTAAAAGGAATTGTTTTTCTCTGCCCTTGTGAGGAATGTGTTCTCTTCACGATCATAAGCTATTCAAAGGCACTGGGTGTTTGCAAGGGTATGTGTGTGCATGTGGGTGTGCATTTGCTTTTACTCCTTAAAAAATGAGTGTTTAATAAAATCTTATTATTTTTCCCAAGCAAGAGGAAAAGAAGTGGATTCTCTTGAGCTCCCCATCCACCTGGATGTTTTTCTAATTGTCATATTTCAGCGTGAAAGACTGATTATTGCAAAATCACATCATCAGTTTGCTATGAACACAAATTGTGTGTGACATATGTCCCCCTATTCATCACCAGATTGGTCTGTGGGTCTAGCTGGCTGCAGAGTGTGTATGTGAGTGTGTGTATGTGTGTGTGTGGGGGGGGTTGCATGTGTATTCTTCTTTTTCTGCCCAAATAGAGCCTTCCAAGGGCTGTTACCAGCTGAGGGATCTAGTGGGTGAAAGAATTCGAAGTTAGCTGGGGGCAGGCCCAGTGGGGAAACTTGTCTCTGCACCAGGGACCAGCTATAATGGGGCTCCTCCTCTAGGGAATTGATGTAGCTGTCACAAGACTAGTGCCCACCCTGGCAGGGTGGGAGAAAGGAGGTATTAGGGGGAAACGAGCTAAGGGAGGTGCTCCCCCTGCCCATTGATCTTGGCATAGGAACTACATGCACCCCAAGGCCTCCCAGTCACCTCCTACAAAACGCTAGTCATCCACTTCACTGAAAATACTTCTACAAGACACATTCTCTGCAGGTCCTGTGTCCCATCACCTGCCCTCCAGATTCAGGGGCTGGAGGCAAATGCTGTCAGGAGCTCATTTACTTAATTCTCATGGTGTAGTTTTGCTTTCTCAGAAACTGGAGTTGTGAATCATCCCGGGGAGGGGGCTCCCTTCAATCTACCTCTTGCACATTTTCCAAAGATCTCCAGCATTCCTGGCACAGAAATGAGCCTTCCCTGGCTTCCAGGCCTGCATGCATGGGCTTTCCCTTCTTTAAGTTCTTTTGATCAATTCAGCTGGGATCTGGGAGTGGGAGGAGCCTGGCCCAGTATAATAAGATGAGGTATGGTACTGTCCCTCCTGTTTTGAAATAGCAGCGAAGACTCCAAACTGTATATAAAAGACAGTAGGAACCCCATGTCCCTACATTCAGAGAGCTGCAGTGAACCATAGGAGAGGAGTGAGTACCATCTCCCTTCTCCAGGCCTTGTAAGGGGGCTCACAGACCCCCATAGTCTCCCATAGTGACCAGGACCAGGACCAGGTGTGGGAGAGTCACTTGCACTTGGGGAGTGTAGATGCCACTCTCTCTTCTCTTCCAGGGAAAAGGGAGATGCTTTTCTCCCTGAAGCCATAGGGGGGTTCTTGTGAAGAGAGACAAGGCCTGTCTGTCATTTCCCCAGGTGGGTGTCTGCTTAATCTGCCGTCTCTGGATGTACCTCTGAGCCCCTGAGTGGGGAAAAGGAGAGTAGGAGGCACGGTAGAGAGAGCACTGCAGAAGGTAGCTGGGCTCCTGCTTACAAGCTGCTGCTCCCCACTTGCCCCGCCCAGGACTGCTGGGTCTCTACGGTGTCACAACACCCACAAGCCCTCAAAGGGAGTCAGTTTTGAAAACAGGGTGGGTTGGGTGGCTAGAAAAGCAGTGACCATCATCCATGAGGGGACAGCCTGTGAGATTTGCTTCCTCATCCCTCTCCTGACCCCCGCCTCCCATCTAGGAGAGGCAGGCTAGGAAAGAAAGGGGGACAGGGTTAGAACCTCTCACTCTGGGTCTTATGCTCTGGGACACAGCTCTGTCTGTGCAGAGGTGGGCATGGTGGAGGAGATGCAGAGCAAGGAGTTTGATTACTAAAACAAGACTGCTCTAGTCAATGAAGGTGGTGGGAGAGTCATGCCAGGAACCAAGAGGTCACAAAGCCCCGCACCAGCAGGAAAGAGGATCTCGCCAGGCACAGCTGTGTGAGGGGAGATGTTAGAACAGAAAACAATTCCATGTTTACATCCTGACAAATTGGGACTCTACAAGGAAATGTCATACTTCACACACACAGAAAAAGTCTTTCTTAAAAGCAAAAACAACCACCCAGCTTTGGAATTTCTCAGGGTTTGGGGATATGCCAAAGTGTGGGATGGAGGCCTGTGTGAGTGGAGTTGGAGAGAATAGGCCATTAGCTGGGGACCAAGGGGCCTGAGGATCAAGTCCTTGCCCCTTTACTGGCAAGTGACAGTAGCACAA
This sequence comes from Talpa europaea, assembly GCF_964194135.1. Taxonomy (NCBI): domain Eukaryota; kingdom Metazoa; phylum Chordata; class Mammalia; order Eulipotyphla; family Talpidae; genus Talpa; species Talpa europaea. Next base: position 58,218,871 of record NC_140075.1, on the reverse strand, counting down.
GCCATGCTTGCCTAAGCAGAAACAGGGATTTGTTGGAAGGAGCTCGGAATATCTCACCGAATCTGAGAGCCTGATGGCTGAGCTCGAGGGGCAGTGCTGGAGGTGGGCATGAGTGACATCTGGAACCAGAGGCCTCGAGTCACTGGAGCCTCTCCAAGGCCTCCTTTCTGCTTCCTGTTGCAGGTCAGCTTCGTTCTTTTCTACCACACACTGGTTTGTCCACAAGACAGAGAATATGGCCACAGACAGTTTCTAAGTGTTGTAACACAGAGGTTCTGCCCTGAGAGAGAACAAACTCTCAGTGATCCCAAGTCTAACTACACCAGATGAGAAAACCCTGGCTGGGGTGGGATGAATGCACACCCTGGATAGTCAGCCTGGCTCCAGGGCAGCTCCACAGAGGCGAGGGAAGGGCCATCTCAGGAAAAGAGATCGCCCAGCCAGGTAGCCACTATTGGCATTCACAGCAGGACCCTGAGGGTCTGACTTGTCTGCAGAGAGGACTCTGACAATGCCACCCTCCACCCAACAAAGTGCAGGCAGGCTACGGTAGTGCTGGTGACACTGAGCCCTTGTCTCTTTGTGAAGCCCACAGCTCTCAAGGAACTTTTGTAGAATCCTCATTTCACAGGTGAGGATGCAGAGACTTGGAGGGGTTTGGAGCCAAACACACTGCCCATGTCTTTCTGGCTCCCAATTCTGCATTTTTCACCTTCAAGTTCTCCTGCCCCCAAATTATAGGTCTGGGCCTGGGTAATTCCAGAGAAGGTAGAAAAGCCTTCCTGACCTGGGGTGGAAGTCCGTTCTGTAATATGGACTCAGCATCACAGCCACAATCAGAGAAATTCTTGAGGCCAGTGTGTCACCATGGCATTTTCCAGAGGGTCGTAAGCATCTGAGGAGGTGATTTACTTGCACACAGCTTCTGTGGTCAATGGAGTGGCCACACTGCTGGATCCTCCATCTCATGATTTTGAGAACAGAAGTCATCATCCCTGTGTCCCCGTGTCCTTTTTCTCTCCTCCCGCTGGTTTGCCCCCTCCCTACACTAGAGGGAAGGGAGAGGCCCCTGACACCCGGGGTTTGCTACCCAGGCTCTAGGCAGGCTGGATGTGGGCTGCAGGCAGCGTCATTGTCAGAAGAGGGCGCCAAAGCCTTTTCACACACCCAGGGCCCAGGGCTGGCCTGGCAAGGGCAAAGGAGAACCAGGTGGCAGGTGGAACTGCCCACTCTTCCTGCTCACCCGGCCTGTGGTCTCTGAGTCTGCTGTCTGCGCTAACAAATCTGCACATGTACGTGTGTGAGTGTGTGTGAGTGTGTGTGTGTGTGTGTGTGTGTGTGTGTGTGTGTGTGTGAGGTGGGGGGGTCTGGGTCTGGGTCTGGGTCTGGGTCTGGTTCCCTGAGGAAGCACATCTGTCAGCCTTATAGTGTTAAAGAAGGTCAGGATCAGGACACAGGGACAGATATTCGGTCCAGAGCATACCACTGATTTACAGATCTCAGCACAACCTTTTTCTGAGACAGACGCTAATAATTAGAGTTTTTATCCTACTTGGGAACAAAGAATGACTTTCCATGAAGGGAGGGGAACACTTAGTCATCCGGCTCTCCCTCTGTGCAGGTCTTGGCTAGAAGCTTTACCCCATTATCCTGACTGGTCATCCCAGCAGTCATGTGAGCCAGGCAATATCCGTCATACACTTGAAGATGAGGGAGGTTGAGTAACTTGCCTGAGGTCACACAGCTAGGAAGTGGTAAAACTAACACTTGAATCCTAGCCTCTTGATTCCAAAGTCCATGTCAGTTTCCCATCGTCTAAAGTTGCCCTCTCAAGCTTGTGCTCTCCTCAGCCCACTCAGGGTGGCCCGAGAGAAGTTCCAGGCACAGCGGCTGTCTCACAGCTGGAATGACTGCACTGAGAAATGAATGTTGATGGGCAGTTTGTGGCTGGGTTCTAGGACTCAAGAATAAGGGACTGAAGTAAAATTAGATGTTTGCTATGCACTAGGTAGCTGATTGGAGGGGAGGGAAAGGGGGGAGGAGGGAGCGAGAGAGAGAAGCCCCAGTGCCAGTCTGGGTCTTGGTCCTCAGAGTTGGCTCTCTATAGATGGTAGGGTGTAGTTGTAACTGTAGTTGGTGGGGTCTCTTTATGAAGGGAAGGCTTGACCATATAACTGGGCGAGTGGGACAGATACAGCACTGGAGAGGCCAACCTTCCATGCTTGAAGGAGTTCTTTCCACATACTTGACATAGGTCTATGAACTGCTCTAACTTGGGGGTGCTGGGCTCTCTAGGACCACACTTGGCACAGCTCAGACCCAGCGAACCACCCCTCAGTACTACAAACATGAGCTCAATTGAGGGCAGTCTGTCTCTTTGATTCACTTGACCTCTGTTGGCCCTCCTTGTGGGTGGGACAACCTCTTCTTCCTCAGTATGGGAAATTGAGGCACTTGCTCTGGAAATACCTCAGGCTTGGTTTTCCTGAACAGTTTCTCCAAGAGAAATAAAGATGTGAGTTCCTGCCCTCTCACAGAGAGGTCTGTGTTCTACCTGTCTCCAGCAACACAGGAAGTACCTTCTCAATAATTCTCTCCAACCTTGTTCCACCTTCTGCCTCCTCATCCCTAAATTGCCAACCCAAACCCATGAATAAAGGAATAAAGGAATACAAAGGGTCCCCAGCCCCAAGGACTCAACTGCGCAAGAAGGCAATGGAGAGTTACAAAGAACAATAGATCTCTCCTACATCCAGAAATAGTACAATGAACTTTTTGGAACTCTGGGTCTGAGCAGCTTCAACTAGTAGAACCAACAAAGTCAGAGCCCCTGGGACTAGCCTGGTCCTGCCTGTGTACCCAACTGGCGACCTAGAGACACTCCCAGCTGGGCCTGGACATCCTTGTCTGACACGACTCTCGGAGCTTTCTTACATCCAACCCAGACCATCTGCCTAAGGGGGAGGCCCCTGAGAAGGGCCCATGTAGGCACTGTCCTGTACCCCCCAAATGGATTCTACTCTGCCCCCAGGGGAGCCTCATAGCTAGGGCCTGGGGCATATGCTGTAAACCCATTTTCTCAGGGTGCAATACCCCTGATAACCCTAGACTGATGGGTTGGGAGGTGATGAGTGAAGGCACCAGCTGGTTTGTGGCTGTAGCCAATTTCCATGGTATAAACGCTCACCTCATGACCAATTTCAAGCTACCGACTCAGCGCCACTGAATGCAGAATTGGGGGAAAGATGTATAATTTTGTTTGTGTCCAGCCAGTCCAAACTGACTTCCACTCACTGGCAGGCAGGGGGAGGAGTGTGAATCCGGAGCCCCTAACCTCAAGGATGTGCTAGGGAAAGTCACCATCAGACCCCGAAATCTCCCATCCCTACCACAGGTTGATATAAGAAGAATTAAAAATCTCTAGGGAACGTTATGAGGAAATTTCTTTCAGAAACAATCAAATTACTTAGCAATTTAATTGCCTAAATATTTTTTACCTAATATAAAATCACTCGTCATGTGACTAATTGGGCGATGCTTTACCGAATTACGGAGGGATTTAGAGCTTCCATTGAAGAAGCAATCAAATACTTGCATCTTTGAATCAAGTAGTTGATTGACACCTAAGGAGATATTCACATCAGCACAGGGCTGGAGATTCGGGAAAGCTGTCCTCTGGTCTCTCCAGCAAGTGAGCCAGAAGAACAAGAACCCTGCAGAAGCTGGTGTCCCTGTCACCAGGCTGCCGCTGCTGATTTTGCTCATCATTCCAGATTTTTCGTTTGTTAGTAGTCTCTTCTATTTCTGCCCTTGGTTTACTCCATTTCTGTCCTTCTCAAGCTGTCAGTCTTTCTGCTTCTGCTCTGTCTCAATTGGCCTTGCCTCCAGGTCACCTCCTTCTCTCTCTCCCTTGTTTATTGTTCTGTCTCTATTTGCTTCACCTTGCCATGTCTCCTCTTTTCTCCTGGTCTCTTCCCACTGTTTCTGATCCTTTTGGTCCTTGTTCTTCATGGAGTCTCTCTTTTCTACACACAGACACACACACAAACACACACAAGCCTATAATACACACACAGATGTGTGAGTGCACACAAGCTCATGTGTGCATGTGCACACAGGCATTGCACTCACACTCACACACGTGTATACACACACAAGCAAGTGCACACATACACACTTTCAATACCCCTGGCCCTCATCTTTAGGATCCAGCTTCTCCCTGCTCTGCTGCTAAGTCACTCAGCTATGTGCTGGTCCCCAGCTTGTGTCCAACCCAACTTGGCACCCTGATGCCCAAGTGACCCCCTCCTTCAAGTTGACTCTGCCCTGCCTCTTGAAGGAAGTTCAGCCTGGACTGTGCTACTAGCCCACAAACCTACTTCAGTCTCCATATCCCTGGGAGCCACAGGCTGTGGGAGGTAGGGATGGGGTGAAGGCAGTGGTGGCTCTCTGAAGGAAACTAAACCCTTGATTTGTAACATATGCCAGTGTCCACAGGGTAGCTGTTTTCATGGTTGATGGCCCGGGTGCAGAGTTGGGGAGGGATGAACAGGTTCGCTCCTTGGGTGCAGGTGCAAGCTGATGACAGCGCACCTCAGGGCCGGGCAGGGCTGCACTCAGGGCCAGCCAGAGAGGACTGCAGCCTCCCTGGATCAGGGCTCAGTGGACCTGATGGGCCCAAGCTGGGGCCCACACTTCACCCCATCTTGGCTGTGTCTTCTGTGTTGCTGCCTTCACACCAGTGCTCCCTAGGATGGGGCGGGGAGCCCCAAGATTGAGCCCCATGCTGCAAAGTAAGGCTTCCAAGATAAATGCCTGGGCTGAGCATAAAGCAGATGTGTAAGAGAGGGTGGAAGGGCAGGAGCCAGGGTATCGGGCATTGCTGTGGGGGGTGCTGGCTACCGTGAGTAGTTTGCTGTTGCCAAAGCATCATGCATGAGGCCAGAGCAGGTGAGGGGTGGTGCAGAGGAACTGATTTGGGCCAGGATCAGCAAGGGCCTTAAAGACGGAGTGAAGGAGCCTGGTCTTTTCTGATAGAATGACATGATTGACTGCCTTAGTTTGCCTTCCCTGAAACCAGGCCTTTTGACAAGGATTTGGGTGAAGTCATTGTTTAGCAGATGATCCCAGGAAGAGCTGAGGGAGTAGGGGAGTGAGACAAGATGGAAAAGCAAGCCCATAAAGTGTGTGTTGGTGAGCACGTTACTGCTGTGAGCATGGGGACCTGGTCCCAGCGGGGACGCTCGGATCTAGGGAACATGACTCAAAATTGTCATAGCGGGGCAAGGAAGCTGGGGTATCTGTCCACCCACTCTTACCCCTCATTAGTTGAGGGTTGCCCATGGGGTGTTAATGGCCCTGGCGTTTCAATCTGAGTCACCTGGGGACTACGTTTAGTCCAGGCCTGTGTGTGGAGACCTAGAAACCCAGGGTGTGGGAATCAGGGCAGGAAACAGCAGCAGGGCCCCTAAGTGGGGCCTTTTGGCTAGGGCGGCACAGAGGAGAAGTGAGGCAGGAGTTAGCTTCAGTAGAACAAAGGGGAAGCCAGAGAGGACTGATTGATGGGGAAATGAGAGATACTCTAGGGAATATAAACTATTCCGAAAAGCATGGAAAAGGGGGATAGTGTTGGAAGGTATCCAGGGCTGGGGAAAGGTAAGCTGGAAGCAGATTGGCAGGTTGCTCAGAACTGGGGAGAGCAGGCAGGTGGCCCTGAAAGAATAGCATGTGCCACTCCACTGGCCGCCAGACCCAGACTGATGGCAATGTGTGGAGGGGCCTCTCCAGAGCACCCCAACACTGATTCATGCAGAACAGCCAGGGCCCTTCCACCCTCCTCCGTGGGAATCATGGATTGGCCCATTTCTACAAGCATCGACTTGATTGATTGGAAGCAGACAAGGCCTCTGCTCGCAGGGCAAGCAGACCCCATGCTGTGCAGCAAGGGAGTGGGGAAAAAAAAAAAACCCTGACAAAGACCTAACCTCCTAGCATAAGGAGTCGCAGGCTGTGGGCCTGCAGAGGCCAGAGAGATGGCAGCTGTTCTGCCTGAGCTGGGGCAGGCAGCCTTCAAAGATGAGAACACTTAGAGGAGAGCAAGGGGGTGGGGGACACCCTGGATTTCAAAGACTTCCAGGCAAGTGTCAACCTTTCTGGCAGCAGGGTGTCACACACCCTGGGGACTAGGAGCTCACTTGCTCTAGAGGCGACCTTCCTACACCAGCCCCCTCCCACCATCCTTTAATGGGTCAGACTGCCTTGCTGGGGAGTGAAAAGGAGGATGCTTGGGGAAGAAGAGGAGTGCCACATTGGCCTCCACCTGAGCGGGAGAAGGCTGCTTTCTTAGGTTTGGTTCGCGGATATTACAGGCTGACTAGAAGACCTCCAACAGATAGCCACGTCCTCGTCCTCAGAACCTGTGAATGGCATTTTAGGAGGCAGAAGGAACTTGGCAGATGTGATTAAATTAAGGATCTTGAGATGGAGAGATTATCCTGGACTCTTATGCCATGTCAAGGGTCCTTACAGGCAGGAGGCAAAGAGGTCAGAGTAGCAAGCGGGAGCTGTGACACAGAGGCAGAGGTTGCAGTGATATGAGAAAGGGACCAGGAGCCAAGGAATGCAGGTTGCCCCTAAAAACTAAACAAGGTAGGTCAACAGATTCTTCCTTAGAGCTTCCAGAAGGAACCAGCACTGCTGACACCCTGAGAGAGTGATTTTCAAATCTGGCTTCCAAAACTGTAAGACAATAAATGGGTATTGTTTTCAGGCACCACATTTGTGGTGATTTGTCACATAGCTGCAGGATGTGAATACACCTGGCAGCAGACTCCGACATGCAGATTTACATTCAGGGAATTAAGTGGGGGTGCTTCTGGGGAGTGCCCATACCTGCAAACAGAGATAGGCAGGGGGCAGCTGAACTGCTGTGGAATCCAGACATCTGAGCGCTGCCCCAGATGAGGCGAGACCCTGCCCATGACCCATACAGAGAGTTCAGTGCATGGGGCTGCCTTGGATAGTGATGGCCTTGGGCAAGGCAGCTCCTTCAGCCAGGTTCATGGGGAAGTAAAATAAATGCCTAAGGTCAGGGCCAGATTAGATGCCTCTTTACTGCCCTGTGACATTTCTTCCTATTGCCAACATTTACTTATTAACTGTGTCATCTTCAGAAGGTTATTGAAACTCTTTGGCCTCAGTTTCTTGAAAATAAGACTCTATCCTGACTCCGAAGAGTCAGGACATTTGGTTTCAAAGATACAGAATGGGCCTGTGATCTGCTGTTCTCATACCAGGGTCCAACACATTCATCCCATGCCCCCATTCATTTAGTCCTGAGTGCTAGGGGCCCCTTATGCAAGGGAGGAGAAGAAAGCAGGAGACAGAAGGTGTCATTTGAAGGTCACAGCTCTGCTTGTAGTTTTCAAGTTTGACTTGTCACCTTTGTACATTAAGCTTCTCTTAATGCTGTGAATTATGCGGGACTGCCAGGCATGACCAAATGGTTTATGTGCTGAGCCTTGGCTGAGGGGAATCCGGGGGCTGAATCCAGCCTATGCTGGGCACCTTTTGCTTGGCACAAAGGCACAATCTGCATATGGGCTGCATCTTCCCAGTATAGGTTTACAGTCAACTAGGAATGTGTGGGCATTGCAGGAGCCTCAGTCTGGCAGCTCAGTCTTCAGACCCTGGTCTATGGTTAGAGGAGTTGGAGGGGGGAGAATCAGTTTCCACCAGCCCACCATCCAGCTCCAGCAGCCATTGATAGGCAAATCCCTCCCAGAGACAAGCAGAGGGAACCAGGGGTCTCTAGGTTGCTCACCTCAAAACCTCCAATCCATTTCTCTCTGCATGGAGAACCCCACCCCATGTTCAGCTCTTAGGAACCAACCACAAAGGTCACAAGGGCACATTTGTAATTATCACAGGGTGGTCCTTCATCCCTACCTCACAGTGCCAGATGACTGAGCCTCAAATCCTGAACTGATTGCATTCCTTTCCTGGTAAGAAACTTCCATGGTTCCACCTTGTCCAGACAGAAAACACACACACACACACACACACACACGCACACACCCGACCTCCAATGTCAGCAGCTGCTCCTTTCTCTCCCCTAATTTCCCTTTGGCTCCCTGTCATCTCCAGATCCCATCTCCAGATCTTTGTGCAGATGGTTGCTTTCCAGACCTCTTTCTTATCCTCTCCTTTTCACTTTCTAGAAAGTAACTTTCCTTACAGGCTGCACAAAGCCCTCCCCCCAACCCACCCGCAAAGGTGCATGTTCCCAGAGACCACCAGCCTGCAAGCCAGGCTCAAACTTACTGAGCTTGGAGACCAGAAAGTAACAAGTGAGAGTGACTGTTAACACGCATTGCCCCACACAGGAACCACTTGAGAGGTGGCTCGTCCCAACGAATACTAAACGTGCTGAAAATGTAAAACATGCACTGGATTTCAAAGACCTGGTACAAGAAAAATGTAAAAAATCTCAGGAATTCTTCTATTGATTACACACTGAAACAAAAATGTCCAACCTATTGGGTTAAATAAATCTTTTCATCTGTGTCTTTTTCCTTTTGTCATGCAGCTATTAAAATATAAATGCATCTATGCTCACATTCTATTTCTATTGGGAGCTGCTGGCCTTGGGTGTAGATGACATGAGCTGCTGGCCTTGGGGGTGTAGATGAGGTCCTGGGGTGATTGTTCCAATGGCGAAACAGGTACATTTTAGAAACTGGACATAATTGAGCACCACAGAGCCCTGAGTGCCCTGCGCTGGCCCCAGGGCTGCTGGCCCTGAGCGGGGCTAGGATAGAGTGAGCACTGCTGCCTCCTGTACCCTGGAAGCAGAGCCTCTGCTGGCGTAGACAGCAGCATCCTGGGTGTGGAGAACACCTCCTGAGTGCAGTGGGGGACTTGGATGAGGCCCACAAACAGATCCTCTCTAGGCGGCCCTCATTACCATCCCAGAGAAGTCTCAGCCAGGTCCCACTCTCCTCAGGCCACCGTGGGTAAACCCAGACCGTCGTCTGTGACATTAGGATTATTGCTATTAACAGTGAATCACACAGGACCAATGTGTGTATGTGTATGCGGTGGGGGGTATCCTGAGCCAAGAGAGGGGGCATGGAGGAGGGCTTGGCATTCACTGCAACTGCCTGTGTGGCTCTGGGGCTTCCAGAGATGCTTCCAAAAGGACTCCAGGAACCCAACATCCCAAGCTAGTGGCCAATTCCCAGCAAATCTTTAGTGGGGTATATCTTTGACCCTCTGAGAACCAGGAACATCAGCACACCCTTCCCCTTGACTCTTTCCAGACCCTAAAGCAGCTCTGACCCAGTTTTTTTATTCCACCACAGAGGAGCTTGTGGTCAGCCACAAGGGTCTCTGAGGATAAGATCCCTGCTGCACCAGGAGGAGAGGACAGACCCCCCCATTCACTTGATTCTTACACATCCTCCCATGGGGAACTGAGGCAGGAGAAGGGTTTTGATTTCTCCAACTGTCTTGGCCTGCCACCCTCCCCAGGTGGAAGGGGGTAGTGTAGTTGAGTCTTTTCCAGGGAGAAAGGAATCAGGTGCTGTGTCTGAGCTTTCTTCAGGTGTATGGTGCAGCCTCACCCCTGCTCTCCCGTCACAGCAGACCTATGTCTCTTCAGTTTCTTCCCTCCTCTTCCCGCCTTTATTCTCACAGGTTTTCTAACTCCCTCCCAAACGGAACTTAGAGGAGTTTTGAGAACCCATCTTCACCAACTGCCCCCATATCACCTTTTCTGTCACTTCTCCACCACTCTCACCTCTAACTGGTCACATCCCCTCCTTTGGCTCCCTGCACCCCACTCCCCAAACTCTACTGCTGCCTCTATTCATTGCACCTTCATCACCATCTTCATTCCAACTGTCATAACCTGCCATTGCCATTGCCATTACCTCTGTCATCTTCATCACCAGCATCCATCGTCGCTCTCTCATTGACTTCAACCACCCTCACCTCCTCAGGGTCATCCTCCCCACCATGACTGTCATTAACTTTCCCTCTATCATCCCCAATTCAGTCACACACTGCAGCCTGCACGGCCTCTGCCATTACCGGCCTCTGCCATTACCGTCACTACTATGGCTATAGTTGCCCTCTCCTCTAAGTCTGTTTTCACCTCTGTCATCACCACCCTCATCCCTGCTTCTGCCGCCTTCTCCACTATTTCCAGCTGTACCACCTCCCCTATCATTGCTCCCCTTACCTCCACCGTCTCCCACCACTCTGCCCCAAAGCTCAGTGCCTGGCATTTAATCTGGGATCTGGGCATGGAGCCCCATCAGAGAAAACTCGCCTCTTCCCCATATTTCTCTGAGGGTCAGAGAAGACCCTCGGCAAGCCAGGTGTCAGAGCATCCCTTCTTGTTGACCCTTCCTCAGAATGCTCTAATAGGAGACATCTGAACTCTCCCTGTCAGCCATGCCTGTACCTAAAGAGACAGCTGCTGTCTGGATGAAGTATGGAGGCTATTAATCGGGGCTGCCCTTGTTTGCATAATGATTGCATGCATTTGCATCCATTTGCTCCCAACTTCCAAGAGCAGCACTGTGGGTGTTCAGGTTCATTTGCATAACACTGCAGGTGAGGGTCAGACCTTTGAGGCTTGGGCACTTATTAATTCCCTAAAGAGATTCTTTTATGTGCTGGTTCAGAAAAGAACTCGGAATGCTTAATTCTAGAATCACTCAATGGAAGGCTCTAAACTGTGAGACTGGATGTCCTATGAAGAGCTTTGTGGAGAGGGCAACTGGAGGCTTCCGGGTGGTCCAGGGAGAAACGCTGAGCTGGGATGGTGGGCTGGAGAGACAAACTGGCAGTCAGTTTCAGGATGGCCCTGCCAGCCACTCCTGTCCTCTCAGGCCATTGTCTGGTCACTGTGTGAATTTAGCCAAGGCCCTCTCCCCGTCTCTGTGCATCCCATTAAACTGCAAATCCCTCCATAGACTTGACTCTGAGCAGAGGTCCTTATCCATGGCTGCATATTGGAATCACCTGGGGAGCTTCAGAAAAATACCAGCATCCTAGCCTGATCCCCAGAGATTCTGATTTCTCAGAGGGCCCTGCATGGGCTATTTTAAGAAGCTCACCATGATTCTAATCATCAGCCAAGATGAAAAAAAGCTACTGCTGACCATTCTACTGTCTTGCCCTGCTGCCTCCCTAATCCACCTCCCTCATTTCCAGTTGCTGCTCATCTTTTCCCCACCATGATTTCACCCAACTCCTGGGTCTGCCAAAATTCTATGGATGCTGGTGCTTTTGTTTCTCAGACATAAGCCCCTTCCCCTCTCGGGTGTGTGGCTAACGGCGCACATTTGACAAGATGACACTGGAAATTCCAGTCTATGTCTTTCTCCTGCTCCATTCTACCTCCCTGCCAGGGGTTGGTCCAAAGAGAAGTCTGCAAAGGCAGGGTGAGAAACAGGGCGCCTTTCTGCAGCTCTCCTCCCCTCTCCAGTCCCCCAAGCTTGGCTGTGCCCTTTTTATGCCTGGCTCCTGACTCTTGCCTTTGCACGCCAATCTTGTGACTACAGAGCCCCAGCCCAGCCCCTATCCTGCAGAAGGAATGTCCACAGCAGGACCAACTTTTGTTTCAGAAAAGATGTAGTAAACATGGCTGCTATTTGGCCTTCCTCAAACTTGCTGGGCCCACGACAGGCAAGGAGCGGGATAAAGGTGGCAGGACAGGCCTCTTATAGCCCCCCAATAGTCCAGCCTGGAAAATTTCAGTCCATCTGAGGCTCCTCAGTTGCCAAGGATGGAGGTGGCCTGTGGGCCAGGGTCTGCCCTATAGAGGACCCAACAGGAGACTTGACTGTGCCCTGTGGGAGAGATGGAAGACCTCAAGAGAGGCTGTGTGCAAAGAATTTTCTAGTTTGAGAATAGATGTTTGGCATTGCATATACATATATATAGGTCCCAACCAAAAATCTCAGGCCAATTAATGCCAGCAGGCAATAAAAAAGCATTAGGAAATGCATACCTAATGTTTCCAGGGGATTTTTTTCTCCCCAAGGCTTAAGTCAACACTCTAAGAGGTCTTGGAGGGCTATATTCCAGGCAGGAACCCCTATTTCAATAATCTATCTTGGGAACAAAAACCTACGGAAAAGCAGTCTATGAATTTACCCCAGTGCCTTCCTGCCCAGTGACACTGGCTGTGTAGTGCCGCCTGCTGGGAGAAGGGCAACATCTCCATCCTTGGCAGAGGCACAGCCAAAAGACTCAGAGGCAGCCAGGCAAGGGAGTGTCACCTGAGGGGAAGAGCTCAGACACTCAGTAAGGATATAGTGCTTTTTGAGTGATGCTAACTGGGTGATTGGGGGGACAGCATGGGAGCAGAATGGAAGCAATTGACTGAAAATCCAAGGGACAGTCATGCCACACTTCCAAGGCACAGGGTCCGATACCACCAATGCATCCTGGGTCCAAGATTCTCTGAGCAGGGGCATGGGCAGGGATGTGTGTGTGTGTGTGTGTGTGCATGCATGCACAGCTATGGGGGGCAGCCCTAGCCCCTCTGTAGGCTGAGTCCCTTCTGAACAGTCTTCCCAATCTTCTTGTTTCCTTGGGGTATCCTCTCAGAGTATGGACAGGCAGGGCAGGGGTTAGGGCAGGCCAAGCTAAGAGAGCAGGTGGCATGAGCACTTGACCCAGGGAGAGACTGAAATGCCCAGGTCAGGGAAGAGGTAGCATTCTGGGAAGATTGAGCAAGGCTGAAAAAAGAGAGATCAGCTTGAGGAGCTATTCCAGGCTAAGAAACTGTTTTGCAACCATCCCAGGCTGGGTAGGTTCACCGTGGGTTCAGGCAGCTTAAAAGAGAATCTTGGAGCCCTTGGCATCATCCCCACAGGTTAGGGGAAACAAGCCAGCAGGGAGATAGCAACTTGGGCCCCCCACGAATCTCTATATGCCTTTTCTCTAGGCTTTCTCTGGTGTCCTCTCGTGTCTCTTCCTCTCGCAGCCGTTGCTTGTCCTCTTGTAGCCCAGCCATTTCTGAGTAACACCACCCTTATAGCCCCAGCCTCCAGGCTCAGGTGTGCACACCCACGCATGCCCATACCATGCTCCAGGTGTCCAAAACCAGGCATGCGTACCCCACCCCACGCTCCCAAGCTCCACGATCAAGGCTGCAGGTGATAGCCACAGAGACCAGTGGCATAAAAGCCTGACCAATTCACTTACCAAAGAAATGAAGGTACATTGTGTATGAGGGAGACTGAATTTAAAGGGGAATTGCTTGCTGGTCAGGGTTTGACTGTGGCATTCCACAGACTGCCACGGATGCTCTGAAACAGCTTCTAGTGTGATTGGTGTGTTGGCAGCAAGGGAAGCACTGTGGGTGGGAGCAAAGCCCTGGGGCCAGGCCCTCCTCTCAAGTCCTGAGTCCCAGGGATTGACCAAGCCAGATTAACCAGGTTCAAGTTTGTCCTCTGCAGGAGGCAGGAAGGCTCTCACAGTCAGTAATACCTGTTACCACCGCTTACTGATTTGGAAAACCCTCAGCCCAGAACTGCCAACCTGAAAAACCCTCTCCCCAGCACGAACATGCACTCCAGCTCTCACTTGCCTCCTCTCACCCACCCAGCGGCCCTTACTGTCCTGTCTTCACCCTCTTGTGCCCCCCAGGAGACATCGCCCACCACAAAAGGAGACTCCAGAAGGCTGTTTCTACTGCAATTGTATTGCCTGCGCCCTCCCAGGATGCCTGTTGGACTTGATCCTGACCTCACGCTGGAGCTCCACCTGTCCATTGAGGCCGTCTACTCACTGTGAGTTTCTCAGAGAAAGAAATCCTTTAGCGACTGGGGAACCTGGGGAAGAGGGGGTTCCAGCATGTTGAGGTGGACAGTGTTATGTTGCTCTCAATTTTCAGTTCATCCAATTAAGGATGTGCTCCTGAGCCCCCAGTGCCTGGCCTGGTGCCCACAGTCCCTGGGATGCACACAGGGGATGAGGGATGAGGGAGGGCCATGTCCTGGGGAATCTTGTTCTGCTGGGGGGGAGGGGAGGAGGGGAAGGAAGGCAGGGGTTACACCTGCAGACAGAAGAAGATGGTGCAGAGCAACACCTGTAGGTTGGGCACAGAGAATGGGACACAAAGTTTGTCTCTGAAGCTGAATGTGCTGGCCATGGACTGGGCTTGAGAGATCAGGGAAGGCTTCTTGGAGGATGAAGAGGAAGAGTTGGAGGAGAAGGAGGAGAGGGAATAATGGGGCAACTTACATCCTTTTGGATGAGCTCAGCATAAACTATGCAGGCAGCAGAGATTAGCTCATCAGCATCAAGGTCAATGAGGTTATTGCAGGCCTGTGCAAGGGGGAAGGAAGCAGGTCACCCTGGGTACAGGGGGATGAAGGCTGCTGCCCGCAGCAATCTGGGACCACCTGATGTCTGCCCCTCAAACCTGGCACGGGACCTGAAATTTCACTGGAATTTTACATTTTGGGGAGACAGTACCATAGTTTTCATAAGGGCTCTAGGGATTCCTAGGGTTATACTGAGCATTGTAAGGAAGACTTGTTTTATAATTCGGGTGCCACCTAAGAATTTTTTTTGAACACGACTTTAACTGTTTCTTTAGTAATGTTGGAAAACTCTGTCTTTTGCCAAAGGAGGACCCTCGTGCCAAGGGGTTAACTGTTAAGCTTACTGGTTAAGAACTGAACAAGGCCTCATTTTCCTTGATGCTAATAGGGCATGATGGCTCCTCTGTGTGAGACTTGTGAGGTGTGAGTCTATAAAAGCAGTCACAGACATATTAGCTCTGGGGTAAAGGGGGCACTGAAGCCCAGCACCCCAGGAGCCTTGGCCTGTGGCCTTGGAAGGCATGGGGTGTCGGGGCCCTCAAGGTGGGTGCACTTACCAGGAGGATGTCGTCTCCAGTCATGCTCTCCTGCAGCACCTGCTCGCGCACCATCTGCAGCATGCTATAGGCCACCAGCACCTGGAAGTTTCTGCAGGGCTTCCCTGTCAGCAGAACCTGCAGGTGGAGGGGGGAGCCTAAGCCTGGACCCTGTTCACATACCCTTAGACAGTGAGGTTCCCACCAACCACAGGCCCAAGGTCAGCCATCCCTGAGCCTTCCTGCTGACCTACTCACTCACACAAGTGCTCACAGGTGCCTCTGGGGTTTCTAGGTATTGTATTGGCTACTAGGGAACTTAGAGAAAAAGGATTTTGGGAATTCATTAGCTAAAGGGAGGGTGGGAGGAGGGAGAGAGAAGGCAGAAGGGAGGGCAGTGGAGGAGAGAGAAAAAAAAGAGAGAGGGAGGAGTGGACTAAGTAACTAGCATTTGAGTGGAACTTTGGCAAAGCAAAGGCTGATCAATAATCCTGGGGTGTCACCAAAGGCCTGGGCATGGTCATGGACCTGGCCATGGAGACCAGCAGGTCAGGAGGTAGGGGTGAGGCGGTGGGAGTCGACTTGTGGTGCACTAAATGGCAGGCTGAGGTTAGGCTGGATCCTACAGGCAGCGGCAACAGGACAGTGATAGGGCAGGGCTGGTGGGGTGGGGGACTGCGTGTTCCGGGGGAGGGTCACTGCTGATAGCCCCAGGGCTAGGATCAAAGAACTGTAGGTACACCCAGTCCTTGTCCTCCCTCCACTTCTCCAGGAGTGAGGGTCAGCAAGGAGCCAGCACTCTGGTGGACAGGAAGGCCCAGGAAGGGGCAGTGGGGAAGTGAGGCCACTGGGACAGTGCAGCAAAACTGCAACCTTTGCTTGGCCAACACTCCTCACAAAGGCTACTCTTCCTGCCGTGCTGACCTCGGAAGGTGTAAGGTGCAGGGCTAGGACTGGAGGAGCTGATGGATGAAGATGCTCTAGCTTCCTCCAACAAGGCAGGGCCAGGGTAGCTGGCCCAATAAACCCCAAGACCTCCATCTAAGGTCAACAATAAAGGGGAGATAAGGAACAAGGCTTCTGGGCCACCTGCCTTAAGGTTGGGCCTATCCTGAGCCGCCTGCCCTCCCCCGCCACCCCACAGGGGACCTTCTCACCTCCCATAGCCTCCAGACATCATCGAAGGACTTGAAAGCACGCTGGAAGCAGAGGCAGAACCAGGGGAAGAGGGACTGCACAGCCCCTGCACCCTTCCCTTCTGTGGGGAGAGAAATGCGGTGCCAGCCCAGAGGCCATAGTCAGGGAACACTCATAATCAAGCAAAACACTCGGACGGGACAAACAATAGTGTGTGCACACACGAGGGAAAGCAGAATCCCTGGCTGTCATTCTTCCCACCCCCCTTAGAGACTGTTTGCATGGATTTTCAACTGTCCAGACTCTAACCCCCATCCTGAGGAATCCGCCTCCCAGGGTCTGGAAAAAGACTAAATGCTCTTGCACTGAGTGTGGCTGCCTCAGCCAGGGTCCTGGCTCCATCCCATGCCTGGCCTGGCTGGGGTTATCGGAGACAGGTGAGGGGTCCACTCACTTAGGTGCTCAGCAAACATGGGGTCCAGGACATTGATCAGGTTATTGAGCATGTCCAGGTTCTTGCCTACACCGATGTTGATGACACAACTGTGCTCCTGGAAAAGGTGGGTGAGAGGGAGGGCAACCGAGTCCTCTTGGCTTGAAGGGCCCCAGAAAAACCAGCCCTGCTTCACCAACTGCCAGGTTCTGGAGGCCTGTGTGTGCCTGACTCTGGGTTGGGGACTATAGCTCTGGGTGTTTGTAAACATAGGCGTGCATCATGCCAGTATCTGTGTGAGCTCTATGTGCACGTGTGTGTGTGGTTGTGGTGGGGATGTGGAGATGTCTCAGTGAGTCTGTAGTGAGTCCAGTTATCTCCCACACCATACTATGGGTCAGAACTAATGGATGAGGAAGAAGCTGTGAACCCACTGTTGCAAGGATAGTTGCATCTCACACATCATGAGAAAAGTCCAGCAAGGGTGCTCCAGGAAGCAGCACCTGTGGGGTACATCTGGAGAATACCAAGTCCTGGTGCCTGGAGTGCAGGTCATGTTAAGGAGCAGCTAGAGACATGATTGAAGACAGAGGTCCTAGATGCCTGGCTGAGGTTATTAGATTTTTCTGGAGGCTGAGGGGAGCCATAGAGGATTTGTGGGAGCAGAGCTATGTTTTGGGAAGGGAATTCCAGGAGGAGGTACCCTCACAGAGTTTGACCAGTCAGCAGCCATATCTTTCAAGTTTTGATGAGAGCTTGACCAAAAGCACTGCTATTGTCCCAACTTCCATGTCTGCCACCACCTACTCCTTCTAGAAGACAGCCTGTCCCCCTTTGGCTTTGCCCTCCCAGGCTCCTCTAGGACACAGGGGGGCTATTTTAGGACTGAAGGAAATGACTGGAGCTGCCAATGCCTGCCTAATCTGAAGTTGTTTGAAAAATTAGGTGGGGGTCCCTGAGTTCAGTCCTCACCATTTTCTGCAAGAAGAACTGGAAAAGCCAGAAGGTCTCGTGGTCATGTTCCACCATTAGTTGGAAAAGCATCACCATCTCGTGGAAGCCCTGCTGGTACTCTGCAATGGAGAGGGGCCAGTGAGGACAGGCTGGGGTGCAGAGTCTGGGATGAGGCTGGGGAAAACTCCAGGAAGGAGTGGAGAAATGAGCCCCACTGCCTACCTGCTTGGGTGTTGCAGACATAACTCAGGAGCAGGATCTTCTCCAGCCTCTTCTTGTCGATAAGGATGTTGCCTAGGGGGTCTTTGTCATAGAGTTTCTGGATGTCGTATACTAGATTGAGGGCAAGGGACAGGTGGGTGGCACCAGATCACTTCTAACTGTCCCACCCCAAGAGGGAGGGACCCAAGGTATCCTGGGGAGGGGTCTATGGAAGCATATCAACCCACCAGCTCCTCACCATACCCAATATCATATCAACCCACCCCTTACCATACACAATCTGCCTGAGTTTCTTCCCATCTCCAAATCTTTGACCAGGCCATACCCTCTTCAGAAAAGCCTCCCCTCTCCAATTCAAATCCAGCCTAGGTCAAGGCCAAGGTGGGAACAGAGGAAGACAAACCAGCAGGAAGAGCATGCACCCAGGGAAGGAAAATGCCGGGCTTTTGGGGCACCTGGGAGAAACAGGTGGAAGAGCTAACCAAGGCTTAGCTGGCTAAGTTCCAGGCACAAGTTAGGGTCTCTCCCAGGAACCTGGAACCATCCACTTGAGAAGGGAGGAGGGCTCGATTCCAGCCCTCACCTCTGCCCAGCCCTGCCTACCCCACTCTGCTCACCAATGTTATTTCGTGTCTCTATGAAGTTCCGGTGCAGATTTTCCAGAAGGGGCTCAATCTTCTCGTACATCTGGCACAAGACCTCGTAGTTCTTCCTGTGGAAGAGACCCTAGCCTTAGGACACTAGTACAGGTGGGCTCTTGTTAGGGGTCTCAGGACTCCCAGCCTGGCACTCTGGTCCACAGCTGCCTTGGATTATTCCCTCCAGGCCCTGTGTGCATCTTCCCCAACTTGGATATAAATGGCACAGGCCCTTGAGAAAGGTGGGCTGGGATAGTGGTGGTAAGAAAGGTGCTGGGATCCAGCCCTTGCATGCCAGTCTGTGGGTTGAGAAAGGCACTGGCACCTCCCATGTGCAATGCCTGCCTCAGACATACTGTGTAGGCTTAGGGGAAGAAGGCCAAACCTGTCAGGCTCGGATGGGCATCCCCCATACACATACTTGCTCAGCCACCCCCACCCTCCCAGCCCCAACAGGAATCTCCTACCTCCTTGTACTGTCCACTGTGAGCCGCTCATCCTGGGAACTCTGCCATGAGTAGTAGCCTGTGAGGAACTTCCAGGCTTCCGCCCTCACACAGGGGTGCAGACCCTGGGGTTGGGGTGGGGGGTAAGAGGCTGTGGGCCTCCCAAATGCGTTCTCAGGACCCTGCCTGCCCTCATGCCCCACACAGCACCACCCCCAGTGCCAGGGCAAGGCCAAGGGTACCATACCCTTTCCAGGATGTTAACGCAAATGAAGTCTCGTGACTTGGCCAACTGACCATTCTCATCAAAGAAGCCTTCCCATTCTGTCTTGTCGATGGGTGGCTTTCTCTTCACCTGGCAAGGACAAGCATGTCAGTGCCCTGTTAGGGTCTTTTGGCTTTTCTTTTAAGTGTGAGTTTTAAATGATATACTGTGGGGGGTGGGGGGTGGGGGTTGGTGTTTTTTTTTTAAAGATTTATTTATTTATGCATACAAGAGCTGGGGTACAGGTGAGAGATGCAAGGGGATGAGAGGATCCACCAGAGACCGAAAGGGGAACAGAACAGGCAGACTGAAATACACTGCTGAGGGGAGCAACGGGCGAGACAGGAGAGGTCTGCTGCACCATGTGGGTTTCTCCCTGGCTGGCCAAGGATGGAATCCATGCTGCAGAGGCTGCAGATTGCTTCACAGTGCGGTGCTTAACCCCTTGCGCCACCAGGGAGGCCCTATACTGTCGTTTTGGCTCACTCCTGGAAACCTATCTGGAAAAATTGACTGAAAATATATTTTAAAAAGCTGTAGACATAGGAATTTTCACTGCACATGGCTTATCAGAATGAAAAATGCAAGTGCTCTAATGTTGTGCAATAAGGGAATAGTTAAGCAGACTACAGTTTATACATTTCTGTATTGTGAGGCATTTAAAACAATGCTTACAAGGAATGAATAATAATCTGGAAAAATACATATGTTAGAAAAAAACAGAATACAAAAGCACACATTCAGCTTTCTGTGGACTAGAACTATGAACTATGCTTTATTTCTCTAATATATAGTGAATTAACAACTATTCTTTTAGAAAAGAAAACTGAAAAAAATACCGAAAAAAAACCTACGTAAAAATGAAACAGTATTCTCTTTAAGAATTTTAAGTATATTTTTCTTTTTCTTTTATTTTCAAACTTTTCTATAATAACGTAACTACTTTGATCATGGAAAAAAGATAAAATAAGCACTAATTAAACATATTTATGAGCTCCGTTGGACCTGTCCCAGAGGAGTAGAACAGGTCCTTGTAAGGAATGGTTTCTTGTTCAGATAAGGTGTGTTGGGGGCTAGGGGGTTGTGTGTCGGGGGCAGGGGTGTGAAGTCCTAGGGTATGAGGGAGTGTGGGGGGTGTATGTGAGATATGTGTGTGTTGGGGTGTGTGGGGGTGGGGGAGTGTATTGGGGAGATGTAGGGTGTGTGTGGTTTGTGAGGGAGCAGGGAAGAAAGTTCACTATATTGCAAAGTAATTAAAAAGGCTCATCAGTCAATAACTAAGAGGATGAGTTCTTGTTGGAACAGGAGAGGATTCCTCTAAAAATCTTGTATTGGAGACAAGACCATCTTGAAGTTGCCATCGTAAAGATGTACAGATGAATGCAGCTTGGCAGCAATTAGAATTGTCCTGTGTACTCCCAGCTCCCATGACCATAAGCTGAATAGGCACACATCTGACCCAAATTTCAGTTTGCAGAGGAGCCACCCAAGGATCTCCTTGAAATGCAGACTCTGAGTCACTAGGTCTGGGGCCCCAAGAGAGTGCATTTCTAATCAGCTCCAGGGGCTGGTAGTGGCTGCTGCTGCTGGCCCACTGACCCCCTGAGTAGCAGGGAATTAGAAGGTAGGACAGCCCTGGAGATGAAAATATGAGCCCCAGCCCCAAATTTGGGTAATTTCACTAGCTCCATGTTTGATAGGGATGGACTGGGAAATGCACTTTCACAACTCATACAGGCCCTATCTTCTGAACCAAAATAGGGCACACGGGCCCAAGAAGATACAAAGGAAACTGGGCATGGGCCTAACCTTGGGCAAGAGCATAGACACTGCCCCATGTGGCTTCAGCCCTCCAGCCTCCATCATGCTCTTGCACCCCATCCTCAGTCAGTGGCTCAGCTCTCACAGGCACATGGCAGGAAGAAGGGAACAGCATAGGGGGGCCATGTCTCTGGGTCCTCAATTATAAACTGAATTCAGGGACTTTAGGAATGCATTTCCATAAACATTCAGTCAATTGGTCGATTTCTACAATCAAGACAGCTGCGGTATTGATGGGGATGGCAATTGAATCTGTAAATCAATTTGGGGAGAATTGATAACACTGTTCTGACCCATTAGCATGGTATATTTCTCCATTGATTTGGGTCTCTTTAAATTCTCTCAATGATGTTTTATAATTTTCAGCATATATAGATTCATCTATTGTGTCAAATTATCTCTAAATATTTCTCTTTTTGGTACAATTGTAAATGGTATTGTTTTTAAATTTTCATCTGCCAATAGTTCATTGGTAGTATGTAGAAAAATGGAATTTTATATATTGGTCTTGAGTCCTGCAACCTTACTAACTTCCTTTATTAGTCCTAGTAGCTTTTTTGTGGATTCCATGAAATCTACTATGTAGGTCAAGGATCAGACTCTAAGACTCATGGGCCAATTTTCTTTTTGGTCTTCCTACTTTCCCCCCCCCCACCCCCTTTATATCCTCTGGCCTTTTCTCTCTCCCCCTTCCTCTTAACCTCAGAAACCTCATTTCACTTAGTGTCCGCTAATTTTTCAGACCATTTGCTATGTGAATGCCCAATATTGGTCTTTGTCTTTCCAACTTGCTTTACTACACATAATTCCCTTGAATTCCTTCAATTTTACAGTAAATGGCAACATTTTCTCTTTCCTTATAGCTGAATAATATTCCATTGTATGGATAGACCACATTTTCTTGATCTAATGCTCTATCCCTTGGATACTGAGGTTTCAATCTGAAAGCCATGCCCACTCATTCATGGATTGTCTGTGGCTGCTTTCAGGCTAAGATGGCAGAATTAAGTCTTTGCAAACAGGCTCTAAAGCACATGAAGCCTGGGCCTCCCTGGTGGCGCAGGGGTTGAAGACAGCGCTATCAAGCTATCACCAGCCATTGCAGCAAGAGTTCGATCCCCAGCCAGGGAGCTGACCCACATGGGGCAGAGCAGACCTCTCCTGCCTCGCCCATTGCTCCCCTCAGCAGTGTATTTCAGTACATTTGCCTGTTCTGCTCCCCACTCTCTCTGGTGAATCCTCTCACTGCCCCCCACACCTCTGACTTACACCCCAGTTCTTGTATGCATAAAATAAGCTAAATCTTTAAAAAAAATAAAGCACATGAAGCCTAATATACTTACTATTTTGATCTTTACAGAAAATGGTCACCCACCCTAACATAGATGATCATGTTGTCAGTGAATAAAGGCAGTTCTTCCTTTCCAGGGTGGCTGCTTTTTTCTTCTTGTTGTTTTATGCACTGGCTAGAACCTCAAGGGCAATTTTGAATAAAAGTGCTGACAGCAGACATCTTTGCTTTTTTCCCAAACTTGGAGGAAAAGCATTCAGGCTATTTACAGTTTAGTTATGATGTTAACCGTTGGCTTTTTGTAGATGCTCTTCATCACATTGAGAGAGTTTCCTTCTATTCCTTGTTGGCTGAGAATGGATATTGAATTTTTTCAAATACAAAGATGTTCTACATCTATTGAAATGATAACATGGTTTTTCTTTCTCTAGTTTGTTAATGTGTAAATTACATTGAATGATTTTTGAATGTTAAATCAGCTTTGCATTCCTGGGATAAGCTCCTCTTAGTGGTGATATATTATTTTCTTCATAAATCACAGGATAGTATCTGTGATACTGCTAAAATTTTATTCAGAATTTCTGCATCCATGTTCAGGAGAAATAATGGTCTATAATTTTCTTGTCTTGTAATGTCCTTGATTTCAGTAGTAGACCTCATAGAAGCCTAAATAGCATAGAATGAATGAAAATGTATTCCTGCTTTTCAATTTTTTAGAAGAGTTCATTTAGAATTCCTAAGATTTTGCTTTCAATGTTTGATACAACTGGTGAAGCCATCTAGGCCTGGGGTTTGCTTTGTGGGAAGATTTCTAACTACAAATTCATTTTGTTTTTATTACATTTGAGAATGAAGTCAGAAGAAATTGTTTCATTTTTTACTTTAAAAATTAGAAATTTTAGAAACAGGTCATTTTCCTTCTAACTCACTTGAAAAAATGAAAGCAAATAATACAAAAAAAAAAAACAAGGAATTAACAAAAGCCCAAATAGCATTAAAATGACAGAAACCTAAAGAAATCAGTAATGATAATAAATGCATTAAGTTATCTTACTAGTTGTGAACCCTGATGGGGTGCCAGGTACTGTTTTTAGCACTTCTAAGATACAGATTTGTTTGGTCTTCATAACTGATGAGCCAGGTGAGGCCATCACAGTTTTATAGCTCAGAGAACTGAGGCTGGAAGAGGGTAATTGGTCCTAATGTCATACAGCAGATTTGAACACAGAGCTGTTTGGTGTCAGAATCACGGTGCTGAATCCCAATGCCATATCACCAGAGAGGGAAAAAGGCAAGAATTCAAAAAAAATTTACATCTGTGCAAGTTGTTAACAAAAGGCATACCTTAAAATTGAATGTCATAGAAAGCTCAGAAATAAAGGATGAACAAAGATATGGCTGTCACCACAGTAATATCAAGATAATCAGAGAAATATACCCAGTGTATAATAAAAGCTCTAATCCAGTGCAATCAGGCAGAGGTGGTTTGAGACATTACATGAAAGCATCTGCTGAGTATGAGGAGACTTTGCATCACTAAACTTCTACCTGCAACAGTGGACCATCTGCCTAGCTTGCCAGGGCTGGATTTGGTTGTAAATCCTTTCAGGAACCTCCAATTCTCTCTGCCCGCCATTTCCCGGTATCTCCCCAAACCTAAGCAAAATACAGAACCCCCCACAAGAACATCTAAGATAGTTGCTATTGCTAGCAAGCCAGGGACACACACGTGAAAACTGGGGCAGAGGGCTAGAGGACACACTTCCACATGGAATCCCTTCCCTTATTTCTCCAGCACATCCCACCACCCATCCATGCCAGAAATCACAGAATCACTGTCTAGGGTCCTTCAAAGTACTAATGATGCTCCAACCAAAGACCTCCCAAATCCATCTGCAGACCTCTATTCCTCCATTCTTTGCTCCACCAACCTATTAACACTCTGCTCCACCACCTGATACAAGGCTGTGGAAATGCAGGAAGGGGAGCTACATGGTCCCTGAGGTACTGGATCCCTTCAATTGTGCAGTAGCTTCTTCCTCCTGGGCCAAGAGCTGTTAGGTAGGGCAGTTGAAGCCCTCTTCCACCTAAGCAGGGGTGAGCTCTCCACCAACAAAGTTGGGGAGCCCTTGCCGTTGCTTCTCCTGGAGAAGGGAGCCAGAAGTGGGAGCCCTAAGGCCTTCTAATAGAATCCTGCTGCCAAGAGACCCTGGCTGCAGGCATACAGAACACTCATAGCAAGAGTGCCCCAATAGGGCCTGGGAAGGCTCATTGACTCTGAGGTTCTCTACCTCTTTCCATTGTAGTTCACCTGAGGGACAAGACACACTCCTGATGGTGGCTCACCACCTCCCTCAAAGTGGGATGAGGGGTGGCCCAAGGAGGACCAGCATATCAAAATCAGGAAGGGGCATATGTGTGACCTGAAAATTATCTGGGATTATTATCAACACAAGTATAGAGGGTGTATCATTAGCATGACATACTGAATAAAACAGTAGTGATTTAAATAATAGTCCTCACAGTTTGCAGCACATCAGAATCTCCTGTAGAGTTTGTTCAAACACAGATCTCTGAGCCCACCACTAGACTTTCTGTTCAGAAATTCTGGGGCCCCAGAATCTGCATTTCTTGCAAGTTCCCAGTGAGTGCTAATGCTGCCAATTCGGGCACCTTTACACTCACTGACTTAGATGGACTCCAGCCCGCCAGCCTGAGGGTAAATACCAGTTCTGCCTCTTAGAGCTGTGTGACTGCAGGCAAGTTACTTAGTCTCTGTGCTTCACTGTTCTCGTTTATAAAGTGAAGATATAAAAGTGTCATCTACCTCATAAGATCATAATGAGAATAATAACTACAAATAAAGCATTTAGATGGGTCATTAATAATAAATGCTATGTGATAGCTATTATCCTTTTCTAAGTTCAGAGAAATAAACTATAAAGAAAATTCAAATCAGGACCTGGTGATAATCTGCAATAAAGCTATAACATTTAAATCTTAAGGAGAAAGGTACCCATTGTACTTTTCTGCTTTTGTTAATACATCATTGTTAATCACTATGATTAGTGAGAATTGAGTTTGGTTAAGGTCATTATAATTAGTTATTATGATTTTGAAAAATATACTGTGTGGAAAATTTTTATGACAAAGTCTGACTTCTAGTGACTAACTGTATCTTACTGTGGTAGAACCACCTATTAACAAAAACATTACTGCCACCTGGTGGCAGCATACCAAAATTGTTGGCAAAAGCACCAAAGAAAATTGACCAGCACCTTCAAGACTGAACATGCAAACCTAAAACTCATGAAGGTTAGTGTCACATGTGGGGAAAAGTTAACAGTGGCTTAGAGGGAAGGGTGAAAGGGAACCTGTGATTCTCAGCCCTGTTGTTGGCGCTGATGCTGAAACCAATGTGCAACCCACTCTGCTCCACCTTCTAGGTTAGCTCAGGGTTCTAGTTCTTCTCACCCAACAGGGGCAAATGGCCCTGAGGAAAACCAGAGATTGGGGAGGGAGGAGCTCAGAGCTGATTAAGGGCACATACCAGGATGAAGGAGGCTGATTGCCTGGCAGAGAGACTGTTTTCAGGAGAGAGGGTGGTCATGGTCCCCTCTGGCTGTCTTCAAAGCGGCTTCTGACTGGAGCTGACTTGGACACCAAATGATGCTCACTTATCAGGGGAAGGTGATCTTCCTTTTGGGGATGAGTTGCATTCCCAGGAGGAATTGGGCCTCTCCTGACCTCCCACACTTGAACAGAGTCTGCCAGCTGTGTGTCACAAGCCCTGGAACTCTCATCATAATGGCCTTGGAACCAGGGAGCACACCATTTCAGAGGAATCTAGGGGCTAACCCTACCAGTCACCCAGAAAAGTTGTAGTACTAACAGTATGTGCAGTGGAGGCTGGGGGCAGAGAATATGCAGACAATGTATTGAGCTGATATGGGAGGACTTCCTAGGAGAGGGGACCAGGAAGACTTTCTCTCTGTCTCTGGTTCTCCCTCCTTTGGACCTCCTTCACTTGTTATCCCACCAAACTGGTACCCAAACCAGAATCTGAGCTTCGGATTTCCTGGGTCCTCCTTCCAGAAATTCAGAATCAGTCTCTGCGCTGGGAACCTAGGCACTATATTTGAAAAGCAACCTGGGTGACTCAGATTCAGTATTTGAATGGCAGCTTCTGGGGATAGAGACCAGTTTTGTTTATCTTTGTTTCCAGAGCACTTAGGGCAGTGCCTAAGTGAACGAATGAATGATTTAATTGAATAAGTGAAGCTGTCAGATCTCTCTTCATCCCCTTCTCTGTATTACAGGGATTTCTGCCCATGCCTTGTCTCCCCTCTCACCCCGAGTTCCTTCAGGCAAAGCAATGCCCCATTCTTCTGTGCTTTCCCTTCCCAGGGCCAACCCTGCCTCCCAGCACTTGGTAGGGGCCCAATATTTATTGAATGAACTCTGAGAAGTTGGCTCCTCTGGGCCCCAGCTCACCAGTTCTCCACCTTAAGCATCCCTTGCATTTCCACTCAGGGCTCAGCCATTAAAGCCATCTGGCTCTAAAGCATCCTTAGTCATTAGGAAATGATAGTAATTAGACCAACCAAATTGGAATCAGGAGCTTGCAGTTGGAATTTGGACTCTGACCTCAAATTTGGATGCTTCCCCCTTCTGAACCATGGATTCCCCAGCCACGAAATAAAAATACAGTCTACCCCTGGCTTTTACGTCCTTATTAGCATAATGAATCAGCATCCATAAGGAAGTCTTCAGGGGACACACTACATTGTCTCATTTACTGTTACTTGTTGGTGGCACTGCAGGAGGCCTTTTAAATCAAAAATGTCTTATTTTTTGCCTCCTTTCCCTACGCCATCCCAGCCAAGGAAAGCATTATAGCCTCTTTCCCTTAAACTGCTGCCCCTAGATCTTTATGGAGCAGGAGGCGGGTGGCTTTGAGTAGGGGAAGGATGGAATAAGGATAGACAGCCTCCCACTGCCAGGTACCTGCGTTCTGAGGTCGGAAGGAAGCATCCCAAGCAAATGTCCAGAGCTGGAAGCCTGGTGTGGGTGTTACCATTTGGGATTATCTATGCCTCTTCTCCTGCACATTAACAATACCAACAACTGAGAGCGAACTGCAGCATTTCCCTAAGAAGGATCAGGCAGAGAGTTGGAAAATCTGAGTACTAAATCCAATGTGGCATCTAAAATGAACAGGATGGACATAGATCATCTGCTGAACTTCCTTTCACCTCGGGCTCCCTATCTGCAAATTGTGGATAATAACTGTTGCCCAAATTAGCCAATACAGTTGGGTCATATTACAAAAGCCTCATAGCAACCACATAGCAGCTTAATATTCCAGCAGAATTGCAGGACACTGCACAAAAGCAAGAAGGGGTTTTGATCCTTTTTCCTCCTTTTCCAGATTCTTGCAAAGGATTTGCATCTGTCAATCTTATTTTTCCAGGGCTGAGTGGCCCTTACCGTATCCATGTATTTACATAATTGCACAAATTCTTTACATTCCCCTATATTACTGCTCCCCTGATCAGAGGCCAGGTTTTTTCTTCTGTTTGTTTTGCTTTAAATTTCTGTACATAGGGATTTTTAGAACACAAGAATCCTAGATTTTAAAATATTATTTTTGGTATTGGAGTGTGGACAAGGATGACAAGAGATCTAGAATTTGTGTGAAAGAAATCCCAGGGAGGAGAAAACCTTCTCCTCTTTTCTCCGAGTACCCTGGCCGTCCACAGGCTGTGGTGGTGAGGGAGAAGGTAGACTGGGAAGGTAACTGGAAGATCCTCTTAGTGTTAGGAAATGCAGTGTGCAGCCCTGAGAAAGCTCATGGGCCAGGTGCCAGGGAAGCTCAAGTTCAAATCTTGACCCTGCTGCTCACCACCCACCATGTGACCGTGGTCCCCTCTGTGGGGAAGGTGTCACATGCATGCCGTCTCTCCACCTCTGCTTGCTGCCTGAGAGCGGGTGCTGAGCCTGGAACATGCCTGGAACCCAGAGATAAGGAGCACGCACAGCCTGCTCCCGATTTCTCGCCTCATGTGGGAACGTCTCTCCTCAGTTTAGACTCACTTGTGCTTCTTTGTTCAACTGAAATGCCTGCGTCAGGGGGCCCGGGCCAATTCCACTGCTGTCTGTTCCCCCAGAGGAATGAGGTCCTTTCGTGCAGCATGAGGGATGGGTGCCCACCTGTAGCCTGGTCAGCTGGGCTAAGGCCGCTACTGACACGGATCCTGCGCTGTCTCTCCTCTGTGTGAGCAAAGCCATCTTCCCTCTGGTGCCTGCATGAGTCGTGTCTTTCTTGGCAACCCTGACACCTGCAAACCATGGAGTGGGTTGACATCCTGGGTTGTTGCCCCTTGTGGCAGGCATCGCTCTGCTGTTTGCTCTCCTTCAGGCACTGGGACTCCTCCTCCGGAGGTGGGAACAGGTGTTATTTGCTCGACACCATGTCACCCTTGCTGAATCTCAGCGTGCTCCTGTGGGCCATGGGGGAGGATGACACGGCATGAAAGGGAAGATGAAGCAATGTCTGTAAAGTGCCTGGGGTAGGCCTGAAGCCCAGGGCGCAGCCAGTCAGGGGACTTTCATTAACCTTGGCATTGCTGTTATTATTACAAAGGCCCAGGACGTGGCCACAGAAACTCTGTGAGCCAGACCTGAGTCAAGATGTGTCTGCTTCCACACGGTTTGTAGTAACATCAGTACAGAAGTTCAAAGATCCCATGAACCAGACAGTTTCTGCTTCTCTGCATTTCTACAGGCACCTAAGGACCAGGATTACTACAAACGTGGGGGAGGCCAGGATTGGAAATCGAGTTCACTCCAGTTCCCTTTATGTCAATGCGACAAGGCACAACTCTGAGAGGCCACGAAGCCGTGACCCTGCCATTGTTATCTGCTAGCCCCCTCAAAGGACACCCGCCCACGGCTGGCTATGTCTGGGGCACGCTAGTTCTCGGTATAAACCACATGCGTTCTGATTTCATTTCATTACAACATGCCAACGACCTTTTCTGTTAAAACTGTGCTTTTCTCTTTGCCTCTCATTGTGGGGAACCAGGATAAGTTTAGCTTTTTGGCAGCAGCTTTTCTGCCCTCGCCCCCACGAAGCACAGTATTTCTGACAAAGCTGGAGACAGCTGCACATCATGTGTCACTAGCAGAGGATGGGGCCTGGGGGTGGAGACCGCTCCCCTGCTCACAGAGGTGGCTGGAATTCCCTAGAGTGATAGCAGCTCTGCCACCTGGAAGTGCCCTGAGCTAGCTGGAAAGCCAAGGGGTTATCTGCTACACTTTGGATCATCTCCATGGCCTTAGGGAGCACTCACTTGCTCCACACTTCCCCTCAATCAGTTGAAGGTAATAACTCTGTCACCTCCCATGCAGCTGTCATGAGCACCAAAAATAACCCATAGGGACAACTTACCATAGTTATGGGACAGGCTCTCAGCCCTGGGCTGCTCCCTTTTGTCCTGAAGGGGTCCTACTCCTTGGAGGGTCCTCATCATGCTTCCCCCTCTGCCCTGACCCCCAATGCAGGCTTCCAGGGCACCACAAAGTACACATCTGCAACTCTCAGGGAGCTCGGACTATGTCTTTCATGCTGCCATGTCTACTGTTCATTTGACCCCCAGAAGCCCCTCTTGTCCCTGGACACCCCAACCACAGGTACCTTTTATAAGGCACTTGCTATTTTCCTCAGGTGATGTGCTTTATATATATCAGTGCCAACCCTGACCACCGTGTGGGGGCTCAGGAGGTTAAGTTACTTGCTTGGGGTTCCACCAGGAGCCCCCTGGCACTCCTTGGCTCTGCCACCAGCCAGGTCATCCCTGCCTCTCTCCTCTGTTGGCAGAATTGGGCATCTCTGAACCTCTTGCTGGCTCAGGGGACCTGTGATCCTGTGTGTTATAGCGCCTTCCCCAGATTTTAAAGTAGTTTTTCAGCCCAAAACCGAGTGTGTGGTGATAGCCGGGGGAGGGAGTGAGGAAGTGTTACAACCCGGCTTGTAAAGAGGATAGAAAGAGTGAAATGGAGAGGAAAAAGGACCAGAAATTCCAGCACACTCCAGGGACTGCTAATGGAGAGAAATAATGTGGCTAATTACACCTCTGAAGGCTATCTGTTTCAAAATGAATTTTTAATGAAAAAATAATGCGTTTTCCTTGCAACTTAAATCTCAGAGAGGAGGGAATGAGCAGTCTCCCAGCGCAGCAGGAGCAACTGTGTGTCCAGGACACCTCTGACCACTTTACCTGAGTCGCTTCCCCGAGTCCTCATCCCTAGTGTGTCCACAAGGCAGGTCTTGCCAGGAAGTCATAAGAACCAGCTGTGGTTACCGCGTATACTGGGCTCCAAGAACAGCAGTGTGGACTAAGGCCTTCACCTCTAAAGTCCTCGTCCTGGCAGAGCTTGGTGGGCTTTCTCTCCAACAACTCTGGGTGAGGACTTGGTTATTTTTTCTGACCACCTCCCCCTTTCCACTAGGCAATCATGGATCTTAAATCCAGGGATGTAAAGTCTAGCTCCCTCTATGAAATGAAGACTTATCTAACAAGCCAAACAGTCTGTTTGGTAAGTGTGGTTTTGGAAGAAACAAGTCCCGTTTCCCCCGCTTTCTAGTATTATCTGTAGATCAGAATAGGGGAAGGGAAGCACGAGTTTAGAGTCAGAACCCAGTCTTCCTACTTGCAGTTATACAACCCAGGACAAGTCATTGATTTTCCTAGACTGTTTCCTTATCTGTAAAATGGGATAACCATGTCTACTTCATAGTATATTTGAGGTTTGAGGCCTGCAAAGTGTTTAGCAGTGTTTGACCCAGTTCAGCCAGCTCTTTGTGTTCTTATATTTGCTCCAGAGCATAGCCTGGTTTACCTTGAGCCACCCTAAAGCATATGCAAGAAACTCTCCTGGGGATCCCCAACCTCAATCAGGCCCTGTTGACTGGTGGGGCTTCCTGGGTTAGGAGCAAGCACAGGTACAGCTCTGATCACCAAGGTTGCTGCTGAATTGAGGATAAGTCACTCACAGGGTGAATGTGAGTCTCAAAGGAGGTCCTGTGCATTGTTCAGAACTAAGTGTGGCATGCAGCAGGCTGGTACACAGGTATAGTAGTTATTTTCATCTCTACAGTGTAAGTTTTTTCCCAAAAAAGGATTTTTTTTTTTTTTGCCCTTGACCTCAGAGGGGCTGTTTGGTTGAGGGCCCAGCTCTTCCTCCAATGAAGAAAAGGAAGCAAGGCAAGAGCCACCAAGAGGCTCCTCCAGGCAAAGCAGAAGTGACCAAGGTGCACAAGAGCTCACCATACCTAGACCACATAGCCCTTGGGCACACTTATCACCACTCTGAAGCTACACCTTCTCCTCTCAGTGGGTTTGTACCCCCATCACACATTCTCCTACAGCAAACTTCCAAAGTTCCCCTCAAATTTAGGAGTACACAAGCACCCCTAAACTGCAGGATAACATGCTTTAGTATTCACTCTTCAACATCTTCAGACCCAATAAGTGTACAGCGAATAGATGCATGAAATGTGCAAACACACATCACACATGCCACAGCATACACACATCTTCTGTTCCCAAGCCCAGCACAAAATCAGCCCAAGAACCCCATTTCTGAGTACAAAAAATATACACTCTGAAATGAGTGCTATGAAGTACATGTGTGTGTGCATTTGCACATACAAACACACCCATGCCCACATGGCCAGCACCTGGGCTGGATGCCAGGGAGGGCTTCTGGGCCTTGTCATTGTTGGCAGCAGGTAACAGATGGTTACCCAGAGAAAGCCCAGTACCTGGGAGGCCAATGAGGGCAGTGGGCTGACCCTGGGGTCTTGCTGAAGGGCAGAGTTCATAAGGGGCAGGGCAGAGCAGGAGGACCCTAAGTGACTGATGCACTGGGGGATCAATCTGAACTGAAGGAGGATGCTGAAGATTAGCACTGGCACCTCCACCTGGAGGCAGAAAGGAGGCTCCTGATCTGGCCTAATGTTCAGATTTTTTACTGGGTGAGAGTCGGCACCCTTAGCCCCAGTATTATTCAAGGATCAACTGTATTTCTTCCCCACCTCATTCCCTGATCTTTCTGTCTTCTGGAACCATTCTGTCCTCCAGATCCTGGGACATCTAGCAGACCTGATGACTATATCCATAAGTGTTCTGGAGACCAGATGTAGTAGAGGTTCTTGCTAACTCTGTGTCTGAAATTTGCCCTCTCCCAGCAGGGGAGGGGCTGCACCCATATAGGGTAAGCCAGCATTCAGGGCAGGAAAGGCTCCCTGACCCCAATGGGAACTCACAGAGCTGGCCATAAGCACACAACACCTGGAGGCAGAAGGTCTCCTCTTTCCTCCCCACAGCTTCTCTCCCTTTGTCCATGCCCCAGTCTCTTCTTCCCCAGGCTTCCAGTAGCAGAGTGACCCTGTGGATTTCTGCAGTGCTTGAGCAAGATGGAGGCAGCACCGTCATAGGAATTGTTCCTGCTCCCCCTGGATGGAGCCCAGAGGCTCAGGAAGCTGCTCCACTGACAACACAGCTCTTTCCACCAATGGGATTGTGCAGAAGATCACTTGGCCAAGAAATTGAAGCCAGTCAGGCCTATGGGGCCAATTCTGCTATTACAGGATCTGGGAGAGACAACTCTATAACCTGACTCCACAGAGAACACTGGGCCTGTCCGCAGGTTGGACTTGACCTCAGAATTTTAAACTGAACCTGAAAAACATTAACAGCAACTCTACTTCATCGATAGAGAAATGGAGCTCCAGAGGGGGGCAGTAACTTGTTCAAGGTCACACAGCATGTCAAGGGCAGACCTGTAACTAGAATCCAGTCTCTTGCCTCCTGGCTCAGGATCTTTAGATCTCAGCTAAAGGTGATGTTTGAAAGTCAGGCTTTGAAGAAAATAGAGGAAGTGCCCAGGAGAGAGGAGAACCTTTACAAAGTCTGATGAAGGGGTTGTGGAAGTTCTTCTGTTCTGGGGCATAGATTTATTTTTCCTTCCCCTCTGTCCTTCTGCGGTCAGGCTAGGTGAAAGCCAAAAAGTGGCAAGTTCTGCTCATCCCCCTCATCCTGAACAGGGGTGGGGGAGGGGGGGTGGGAGGTAGTGGGCGAAGGTAAGCCTGGGTGGAGCTTGCCTCCTCTGTTTTGGTCTTCTCTCAGAGTAGCAGTAGTAGCAGAAGCTGCAGCACAATCACGTGGTGCTACTTCGCAGAGAGGCTGAGATAAGAAGGAGGATTGATCTTTCTGCTGTTTCAAAGAGAATGAAGCCGTCCCTGTCATGGCTGTTGATCAAAGTCTCTGCAGAGGATGTTTTATGTGTCCTCCTCTGTCTCTGAGGCCCACTCCTTGCCACTTGAAGCTTTCCTCCAAGCCTGCTACAAACTAGAGACATCCCTTCCAGCCAGGGCCCCACGGCAGCTACGGGGGGCTAGGGTTCAAATTCCCACCAGCCTTTTCTCTAGGCAACTCAACCCAAGGTCATAGCCTGATCTGTAGGAACTGATATTATCCCCGTTCTACAGATGAGAAATTGAGGCATAGGAGGTCACTTGTCCAGGGTCACAAGTTAGTTAATGCTTGGAAGACCCCCATTCTTATGAGGTTACATGGTGTTTGTCTCAGAAAGTCCCCTTTATGACGTTAGAGGCATGCTTTTCCCTCTGGAGCTCCTTGTTTCACCTGGCATGTGTAGACCCCAGAAAGACAATTTAAATATTCTCTGTGAAAAGGGAAGGATGGGTCCTGCTTCTTAAATGTCTCATTTCTGACATCTGGAAAAATCCAAATTCTCTTATTTCACTTGGCCTTTCTGGTGGGACAGAATGCAAATTTTTCCCTCCTGCTGCTAAACCACACTCAACTCCATTATTCTTCAAACAGCATAAAAATCCTTAAATCCTGTTCACTAAATGCAGTGCAAATTCCAGATTCCTTCGTCTGGCATTCAAGGCTGTACAACACCTTCATGAGTTAGAGTGTGGGCTCCTGGACCAAACTTCTTGGGCCAATATGCCAGCTTGCCTCAGCCTCCTGGCGCTCTGACCCATGGATTGTTTAGATGTATATTACTTCATTCCCAATATTTAGGGGGGAAGCGGGGGGGAGGGAGGGCTTCCAAATAACTTCTGTTATTCATTTCTAGTTTAATTCCACTATGGTCAGAGAACATACTTTGTGACTTAAATTCTTTAAAATTTGTGAAAGTTTGTTTTATGACCCAGAACTTCATCTACACCAATGACACACCACTAATGAAAGAATGTGCATTCTGCTTTTGGTGGTGGAATGTGCTATAAATGTTCATTAGATTAAATTGGTTGATGGTATTGTTCTCTTCTATATCCTTGCTGATTTTCTTTCTGCTTTTCTGTTACTGAGAGATAAGTGTTAAAGTTTCCAAGTATAACTGGATTTGTCTATTTCACCTTGTAATTCTATGAGTTTTTGCCTTACATAGTTTGAGGTTCTATTGCTTGTGCACACACATTTAGGGTTGTTACATCTTCTGGATGAATTGATCTTTTTACAACCAGGGAATATTCTTCTTTATTACTGAGGAATTTTCTTCAGAAGTCTCTTTGCCTGATATTGAGATAGCCATTCCAGCTTTATTACAAAATGCTTCATGGTATAATTTTTTAGACTTTTACTTTTAACCTCTCAAGATTATTATATCTAAAATCAGTTTCTTATAGATAGCCTATGGTTGGATCTTTAAACAAAATCTAATCTAACAATCTCTGTCTTTTAATTGGTATATTTAAACCATTTACACTTAATATATTTATTGATGTAGTATACATTTCATTGTTTCTTCTTCCTCTGTTTCCCCCTATACTCCTGCAGTGTTGGTGGCATAGGAGCTAAAACTCAGAGAAAATTCTTCTGGCCAGAGGAACTGAGGAAAGGGACGTGTGTGTATGTGTATATAATTTTGATCGTTTTTTTCCTTTCCTTTTAATCTTACTGTTCTCCTTGGGGCACACCCTGGAGCATAAAAAAGGAAAAAATGATATTTCTCCACCCTTACCTTGTGTAGTCCCAGTCTCAGAGCTTCTGACCAAAAAGAGAGGATTTTTCTTTTGGTACTTTCTCGTTATACCCACAGCCCAATTCTCAGGTCAGGCTTTCTGGAGTTGAAGCTGGGAAAATGGGAGGAAAAAGCCCAAAAAAACCACTGCCATCTTCGTCATTCTTTAATGTATATTTCCCTCCCCAATCCAGCTACTATTATTTTTTTCCACTAGTGCTATATGTATCTGTTCCAGGATTTTTCTTTGTAATAAGTGAGAAAAAGAGGATGAAGAATGCTTCATCTTAGCTGTAACCAGAAGCCTATAGACATGTAACTTTAAGTCAAAAGGTAGGGGAGACTTTGACTAGTATGCAAACAGAACTGCAATATTTCAGAGAATACAAAATTCACTGTATTTATAAATTTAATTAATTAGATTTACAACCATTTTTCAAGTATACTATGCAAAAGTTTGGCTTATTCAATTAGACATTTAGGTTACTTAGGAAAATCAAATATATTAAATGTTCAAATGTAGTTGAAATTATTTAAGCAAATTTAATTAAGTTGTAAATGGCACCAATTGTTTAATGGAGTTTGGTTTTTTCAACTTGAGTTAATCAAACTTTAATTGAACAAAAAGTGAAAGTCTTGTTCTTTTTTTAATCACATTTATAAATAGAACAATAAGATTGGTAAGTGAAATTTAATCCTTAAGAAAAGCTATGTTTTAAACATGTGACTTAGTAAAATTGAATATTAATTTTTAAAAGGCAGCTACAAAGATACTTTTGTGTGCACCACTTCCCCCGCCCCTCAGCACACACACCAAAAAGGCTTCATTGATGGGGTGTGGGTGTGGGGGGCTCACCTCCTCCAAAGGTAGCTGTGCCTCTCTTAGGCAACTCCAACTGTTGGAAAGATGTCTGTGCATATCAGACCATACAAGCTCTGGGGCACACCAGCAGTTGACCGTGCTCCTTTGAGACACATTTTCTTACCTTCAAAATGAGAATAAAAAGTTTTTTGAACTAAATGAGCTGGTGCATGCACAGTGCCTGTGTGTGTGTGTCTGTGTGTGTGTGTGTGCAGTGCTTAGCACAGAGTGCTGTAGGCACAGTAGCAGAAGCAGATAGCAATAACTATAGCAATGATTATTGCTGCTGCTGCTGCTGCTGCTGCTGCTGCTGCTGCTGCTGCTGCTGCTGCTGCTGCTGCTGGGTTATCCTCTGAACTATTTCTCAGAGGTGCCAGGCCTTGGCATGGGGAGAGGCAATGAGAAAGCCAAACTGACCTAGGCAACTGGCAGAAGCTCCCTCACTCCTGTCCTCCCTATTTGTCTGTCCCCTCCCTGGCCAGCCTCTGCTGACAATGCAGACAGTTGTCTGTGTTACCAGGTGGTGGCTAAGAGATGCAAACCATTGGCCTCAGACAGACCAGTGTTCAGATGCCAGCTCTGTCCTTCCTCCTGGGCAGTTTGGGGAAGCTGCCCAGACCCTTTAAGTCTCTGTTCCTTTACCTACTGAGGCTTGGAATTGAGGATAAGTCACTCATAGGGTGAATGTGAGTCTCAAAGGAGGTCCTGTGCATTGTTCAGAACTAAGTGTGGCATGCAGCAGGCTGGTGCACAGGTATAGTAGTTATCTTCATCTCTACAGTGTAAGATTTTTCCCAAAAAAGGATTTTTTTTTTTTTGCCCTAGATAATACAATTGTCTCCATTAACTCAAGTTATTTGATTAGCTTGCTAATGCTGATTCTATTGAGGAGCAGGGTGTCAGGTTCCATTTTGAGGTCTTGACACTTAGGTCACCTCCTTTTCCTCCCTGGGACTCAGTTTCTTCATCTCTAAGTTGGGTGGGACAATTCCCATTCAGCCCCCACCAGGCACATATGGCACAGAAGGTTCATAAATGTATAGGGTCTAGTTCTGAGGTGTGGTATGTGCAGAGACTCCCAGGAGCTCTGTGAACAGAATGAGGTCCTCTGGTCTCTTTTCACCCTAACAGAAAGTTGGATGCCTTGTGCTCATGAGGATTGATCACTGACCCCCATTCAGTCCCAATCCAAGGGCAGAAACAGCTACTCCTAAATTTGTGTTCTGGGTCCCCCATTCATTACCCATGAGATCCCTCAAATTGCTATGGCAGGAGTTGGAAGGGAACCCCTGGGCATCTTTCTCATTTCAACTCTCAGCTGTTGGCTTCCCTGTTGCTGGACTTCTCTGTCTTGGGGGGAGGTCTGTTCCTCAGAACTGGGACAGTGGTGAGAACCTTCCTGGAATTTGCTTCTCCTGCCTCTGGGTCAGACCTCAGTTAGCCTTGCCCATGCTCACTACAGTGGCAACTTCATCCTCAAAGATCAGCTCAACACCCCTTCCCCTTCTTCCAGGAAGCCCTCCCAGCTCCTCCACCCACACTACCGCTCCCTTCCCTAAGCCCCACACACCAGCTCCTGAACACACTGGGTCCTGCCTGGCATCTTGCTGTTCTCTTATGGCTTTTTTACCTGTCAACACCCCAGGTGGGAAGTTTCTAAAGTGAAGACCCAGGGCATCTCCTTCTCTACCTCCCTGATAGCTCTGCCCTGGAATGGTCTGTAGGATTTATGAGACTGCTGGCTGGGTTGAAGAACAGGAATTGGAACTTGGGTGCAAGGCAAAGGCCAGGTCCTGGCTGTGCTCCTTCAAGCCTAGGGTACAGAGAGACCACATAGGAGGGAGATGGGACCCCATGTGGAGGCCCAAAGCACATTGGGGGGCTGCCTCTCCAGTCTCAATAATGAAAACATCTCCTATGTAGAGGCCCTCAGGGGTTCAGAAGGTTTTATCCATCCCTGCGGCCATTGGATTGAGTGGGCATAATTATCTCTTACCTGCTGGAAGAGATATGCACGTATCCAAGTATCCAAAAGAAGAGTTGTCTTCCCAAGGCTTCAGAGGTACTTAGGGCAAACACCCAGACTTGCAGCTCAGTTCCCACTTCTCAATCTCTGTCTCTATCCTAGAAGTGGGTGGGAGGAGGCAGTGTGAGAAGAGAAGAATGAGTGAATGTCTACCCACAGCTATACCACCCTGCCTTCTAGCCTTCCTAGCTGGAGAGGAAGCAAAGCTGGAGACTGTCATTGGGCCACTTTCTTTTTGCCCATGCTGGATGGAAACCCTGAGAGGCGTGGGATGTGAGGGCAGACCTGGCATTCCTTCACCTGGCAACCCAAGCCACAGCCCAGAGACCCCAGGAACTCCCATCCATACTCCATCCTGGTATCCCAGGGGAGCACACAGTCTTTCCAGAGCATTTCTGAAGTTTCCCAAACTCCAAGAAAAAACCCAAAGGGGGGAATGGAGCAAGCAGTGGTATTGGCTCAGGGATACAGTCAAGCTCCAAAGCCTCTGCCTGTTTTGCATTGTATCCCAGGAAGCTTTGCTCTCTGCAAGGCAGTCAGTCATATATCCTTGTTCTCAGTAAGCTGGAGTAGAAAAGTCTCTCTTTGGAAGATTCTGCCTTGGCCCATTTTCCTCTTGTCTCGTCTTCACACCTGACTCTAATGAGGGATATACAGCTAATCAGCATGCCTTCCTACTGCAGAAGCTATAGCAGATGAGCTTTGAGTGTGTTTGTAAGTGTGTGTGTGGTGGGGCGGGAGGGTGTATGTGTGTGTTCACACGGACACATGCTGGAATTCGAATTTCCTGAAGATGGGTCCGGCCTCTTCTATCAGACAGACAGAGACCCAGCAGAAATTTCAGGAGAGATTACTCCTAACAGAGAGACCTCATCAGTTTCTGGCAGGTTTAGGAAGGGGAAGATGCTGGCAGTCAAAGAAGCCAGGCCCAAAGCACTGGCCAGGGCTGCCAGCAGGTGGGAAGCTCTGGCACAAAAGTCCAGGCCAGCAGACCAGACACATGGGCAAACTTTATAGACGCTCAACATTGGCAGAGAATGGGAGATGAATCAACGCAATGCTTTATTATACAGATTGGGAAACTGAGACTCAGAGGGGGAAAGGGCCTGCCAAATGTTTCAGGGTACAGCACATAGCAACTGAAAATAGGCCTTTCAATTTCAATTTCTTTTTTTTCCCACAACTTATCATGTCATGTTGTTCCAAAATCAGTGGCCAAAAGTGTATTCATCTCTATTCGTTGCCCACTTTCTGAATCTGGGTACCAGGCCCCATGCTGAAGACCTATGAGATCCAGGATGATGGGAGGCAATAATCAATCTCTGGTCAGGCAGGACATATAGTCCTGTGTTGCTTAGGGACATTTCAGTCAATGATGTTTACACAATAATGACAAAATGGCCTAAGAATGGAACATATTCCCTCTTAAGAAGGGACAACTTACTGTTCTATACTTACTGTTCAGTGGCTACCTCAGCC
Organism: Talpa europaea; assembly: GCF_964194135.1. NCBI lineage: Eukaryota > Metazoa > Chordata > Mammalia > Eulipotyphla > Talpidae > Talpa > Talpa europaea. The sequence goes on along the minus strand of NC_140075.1, from coordinate 58,179,348 downwards.
CTGTGAGTTGCTAATTATGAAAGAGAGTGTATGTTGATAAATCTACAAGCACAGCACAGTAGGATATGAGACGGGAGAGAGAAAAGGGGGAGTTTTACTCACTTATGGTGGTTGTGAGTCTGCAAGCAAAGGTTTGCAGAGTATTAGTTGACCTTGAAAGGTGAACAGGGTGCAAAGAGAACAAGATGAGGATACATTCCAGAGGAAGGGAGTAGGTTGTGCAAAGATACAGGACATGTGCAAAGCCTCGCAAAGCCCAAGGTGACCAGAATCAAAGCTCAAAGAGATTTCTCAAAATCAAATTATCACGTTTGATAATTGACCTAGGTCTCCTGATTCTGCAGCCAGTGCTTGCTGTGGACCCCAGATCCTGCCAGTAAACAAAAGAATGAGGGAACGATGCAGCGGGTGCTGCAGAAGAAAAAGTAGATTCTGCTCAGCCTCCCAGCATCCAGCCCGCCAAGGCACCATTGTAGATAAGCCTCTCCAGATGCTGATCTCCTTGGCTTAGTCTCTGGGTTTTCCCAATAATGCTGTGTAGCAGACTTCTCAAAATTCAGTGACTTGAAATAATAAGCATTTAACTTACTATTCTGTGAGTCAACAATTTAGGCTTGGCTCTGCTGCGTGGTTCTTCAGGTCTCAGGCTGGCTCCCATCTCTACTGGCTATTGGCTGACTTAGGCTATCATTGGCCGGGGGGCACTAAGATGCCTTGGCTCTGCTCCACACTTCTCTAGTCCTCCAGCAGGCTAGCTCGGGCATGTGATGATTCAGAGTACAGGAAGGAAGCCTCCACTGTGAAAACCCATCTGAAACCTGCTTGAAGCATGTCTGCCAGCCTTCCATTGTGCAAGGCAAGTCACATGGCTGGGCCCAGAGTCAAGGGAAGTGGAAGGGTAGAAAAAGGGCAGTACAAAATTACACAGTATAGGGCATGGACCCGGGGAAGGTAAAGTGTTGGTGCCTTGAATGCCATCCACTATAGTGATTTTCCAGCAGGCCATGGCATAAATGTGCACACCCACCTCCTTGGACAGGGGGATAGCAAACCCCCAGGACTCAGTTCAAATCTGACTTTCTCAAAATCCCTCCTTGTTGACCTAGCTCTCAACTTAGCTCCCTCCTAAGGTGGTGCCATGAGGGCTTAGGTTGGTGTGTGTGTGTGTGTGTGTGTGTGTGTGTATTTAATTTTGTGAGTGTGAATATATGAAGCATTTGTGATGTATTATGTGAGTACGTGTTTGTGTGGGTGCATGTATATATGTGATTGTATGGTTTTGTGAATGTATGACTGTATCTGTGTTTGTACCTGTGTGTTTGTGTTTGTGTATTGCTGCCTCAACCATCCAGATGGTTGGGAAATGGTAAGGGGCTGCCTGTTTTTTCATTATCCCGCCTGCTGGGCTGTGGAGCATGGAGGTGAATTATACATGACCCCTGACCTCCAGAAGACCCAGTTTTCTACAAATGACACTCCTGTCAGCAGTGACAACCCAGTTTGGCAAGTAGCAGGATATAAAGAGCACAGGGCATTAAAAAACGATACAGGCACAGTACTGGTCCCAGCCTGACTAAGAAGATTGAATGGAGTCAAGAAACTGTCCTTTGCAGAGGGAAAAGCATGGGCAATGGTCTTGTGGTGAGAGCAGATGGGTGTCTTTGAGGAGTGGCCACAACTGTGTGTGGCTGAGCCCAGGGTGGCACACTGAGGCGAGTGGGGATGAACCTGGAGAGGTCAGCAGACCGTGTCGCCTTGGGCATCAGAAGGAAGAGGGAGGCAATGAAGCTGAGTCAGAAAGCTGAGTCTGGAGCAGGGAGGGAAGGCCAGAGGCTGGAAGGTCATGTGTGACAAGAACCCAGGGTGGGGAGGTAAGGAAAGTCTGAACCTGGTGGAGCTAAAGAAGAGAGAGTGCATTAGAGAAGCAATTTAGAATCTGCAAGACTTGGAGACCCCAAGATGTGGCCCCTAGGGCAGAGCTGTCTTGGGTCCAGGGTTTGGAACTAGAGTTGAGTTGTAAAGGGTCTTCTGAAGTCTAAGGGGTAAGCAGGGTTCACGTTGGCTGGAAACAGAGAAACTGGCAAAGAAGTTCGATAGCCAGGGTCATGCAGAGGTGGGACTTCTGGACTTCTGCGCTGGGCCTGGCCTACAGAAATCCTCCAGGACCCTGCCTCTGCACAGTGCCCACCTGAGGCCCCCAGCACTAGAACAGAGCTGCTTTTTCTTCCCGAGCAGTCTGGCACAGCCAGTCCTCCCCCGCCTGCTTTTTCTTCATCTGGCATGTCCTGACATGACAGCGCTGCTGACAAAGAGCAGAGGAATCTTGAAAACCCCACTGAAGAAAGGAGGCATCAAAGCGCCTTCCCAGACCTGCGCTTTCTCCCCAGCTCCAAAGTCTGCTCAGACACCCCACTCACATCACAGGCCTGAGGGGGACTGACTGATCACCAGGGAGGCTCCAAGTTGCATGTCCCTCCCCTGGGGCTCTTCAAAGGCAGCCCTGGCCCAGTTGACCTGCTTCCCACCGGGAGATGGAGGTCTCAGTCCAGCCTGCTCCCTGGGAGCTTGTGGGGCTGTGTCCCCGAGCCTCTGGCTAACACTCCTTCTAGGAGCATCTGTTTCTCCCCCAAGGCTGCCTCTCTCACCCCTGGTCTCCCTCTGAGAACTTGTTACCTGCTACGCCCTACCTGAACTTGGCCCGGAGCAAAAACTTCTCCATGGTGCTGGGGGTCCAGACCTTTGCCACACCTGAATCTGGCTCTGTGTGCGGATGGTCCAGCAAGTCTCCCCTGGAGTCAGGTCTAGCTCTCAAGCAGCTTCTAAAGGTAGTGAAACCTCTGGATCTCAAATGAAGAATTTCCTGAGGAAAAAACTGTGACCTAGAAGTTTTTCCTTTATTCTTTCATTTGCAGGCAGGATCTAGGTTCTAGAACAAGCCCTGCATGCAGAATTGGGAGACCAAGTTTCCATAGTAGCTCTGACAACTTGGCTTTGGGAAATCTCTCTAGGCTTCAGTTCTTTCAATTCTAAATGAGATCAATAATCCTCAGAAGGCTGATCTATGAATCAAATAAGGCATTACACCTAGAAATGTCTAATGATACTTGCCACATGGTAGGTGCTAATTTTAAAAATCATTAAGTCAATAATGTACATAAGAAGTTACCATTCACCCCCTATTCCTCGTACATGGGGAAACCCCAGAAAGGAAGATTTTTGAGGACTGTAGATAGCTCAGAAGTGCATCCTGCTCCACTGTGTCAGAGGACACAGGTTAAACCCCACCAGCAGGTACCAGGTGGGAGAGCTCAGAGCTGGGAGCAGGGACCATCTGCTGTGGGGCTGCAGGTGCTGAGCAGGAAATGGCTGTGTGGGTTAGTCGGGCTGATCAGGAAGAAGAGAAGTGAGCCAGGCAGAGTAGGATGTTGGGACTTGGAAGGCAGAGAGGATGGTGATAAGATACCCTCATAAGCCCAATGTGGCACTAGCCACCGCCCCTTCTGGGTTTTGGGCTATGAATCCAGAATCTCTTGATGGACAGGAGCCAGTCCAATTGTTCTGACCAGGGAGGATAAACACTCTTGCTGCAGGGTAGGGTGTTAAGGCCTTGGACTTCTGGGGAATCCAGAGCCTTTGCTGCCACAGTCCCACCCAGAAAATGCTAGTCCTTTTGATGCTAGGACTGAAAACCTGAGAGAAGTCCCCAACACCTAAAGGCAGGACAGGGAATCCGGGAGCAGGACAGGGAATCCTGCATGTGGACTGGGAAGGGTGGGAAGGAAAGGGGGAGAGGAAGCTAGAACGTGAGTCCTCTCTTTGGTCTGAGGAAACAAGCCCTGAATCCCCCACCTCCCTGGGCAGGGGGAGCAGGGCCCTCAAGATGCAGAGAGGGGCAGGGAGAAGCCAGGATTCCTCCAGGGCAGGGGCCTGCACGTGCTTCTTCCCTAGAGCACAGCAGGGCCTGGTACAGGGAAATATTTGTTAAATTGGTTTGATAAGAGAGGACTAGAGTGAGGTACGGTCACAGAGAGACAGGGATATCAAGAGATGAAAAGACAGGCAAACTCAGGTAGAAAAACCTAGAGAGATAATGGAAATGGAGACGTGAGAGAGAGGAGAGAAATAGAACAGAGCAGAGATGGAGAAGAGACAGAAGATAGTGTCTTCACCAAGTCCCAAAATAGCAGCTGCTGGTGCCGGCAGCCTGCCCTGAGATGGCCCCTTAATTGGGGCTGAATTCAGCATTCTCTGAGCCCAATGAGGGTGTCGCTGAGGACGGCATGTGCTGGGCCAAGGTTGTCAGAAAAGGCCCAGCTGGAGCTGGAATGTGCACCGGGTGTATAGCTTCCTGCTCTGGGCTCCCCATGCACCTCCCCCCAGTTCCCACCCTGCACACCCACCTATGGAGGTCACAGCCTCTTCTGTTCACCTGGGGAGTCAGGCAAGGGATTGGGCTGAAGGCCCAGGGAGGTGGCAGAGGGGATCAGATGCTCTCTGGGGAAGAGCTGGAGGTTGGACAAGTGCTGTCATTGGAGATAGAAGTCACACTTTCACAAAACTCTCAAAAGACTGATTTGTCTGCTCACATCCTCTCTTCAGGGACCAGCACCCAGTTGTGTCTCCCCAGCAGCTGTAATTTGAGGCATCACTCCCTCTCCAACCCACTCTCCCTGTTGCTTAGAAAGAAGGGCTGGTTTGGTGTCTTAAGGGAGCACTGTTTCTGCTCCACGAAGTTACAAGAGGAGGTCTGGCCTTCCTCTTAGGGTCAGATGAAAATAACTGTTATTTCTCATGCCATGAGGCATTTTCTTTAAATACTAAGAATTTTCCAATAGCATGAAAATCAAGACCAGCATCCAGGGGGAGTTGAATTGAATAGCTGTCACTCCAGACTCTGAGAGGGGAAGTATGCAGAAGGCTTACTGGGAAGCAGTCTCAGGAACAATGCTGGGGGAGGGGAAGGAAGGGTGCAAGAGGGAGAAGCTGGGCTACAATATAGTCTCAGTGAAATCTCAGCTGAGCCCACAGGAGACCTGAGGCTGGGATGACCCTTCAGAGTTGTCATGAGCTGGGGGGGCAGGGGAGCTGGGCCTTTAGAGTCTGTCATTGACTGACCATTAGGTATGGGCTGTAATTGGAAGGGGACTTGACATTTGACAGGGATGCTTTTTTCAGTGAGTCAGTTCCCAGAGAGAGTGGATAGATGAGGGTTATCAAGCAACCACCTTCTTAACAGCTGGGAAAACAGGTCCTTCTGTCCTGAAGGGAGCACCTGCTGCATGGTGCTGCTTAGCATCCACCACAGTGTCTCACTGGTATCAGAGGGAAAGCTGTTCCCTGGTCTTCATGAGGCCAACTCCAGTATGGACAGAGATGTCCAGGTACAATAAAGACCTTGGATATGGGTTGCCTAGGGAAGGGGCCTTACAGAATATGGGACAAAGAGAAGAAATCTGTGCTGGAGTTCGAGAAGGTAACTTGAAGTTTGAATATGTCCCTCTCTACTCCCTATCCCAACAATGCCAGTCTGAATCAATGCCCAGGAAATGATTCTGGAAGGAAAATCAAGGCTGAAGACAGAGTCCTCCCCTAGCTAACTTCATGTCCAGAAAGACATTCTGACAGTCTAGCCCTGTGTGGCACTACACTGGGAGTGAGGAAAAGAGGCAAAGGATGGAAAAGACAAATAAAGGACAAGCTGGTCCTATTTCAAGGCATTCACATTCTGGTGGGGGTGGGGTGAAGTTTTATATGTGGGAGCAGGCAGAGAACAGCACACTGTGTGTCTTAAATGGTTCTGCCAGCTCTTGGGGTAAATTAATTCAGAGGAGGGATCCAGCAAGGTGGGAAAGTCAAGGAGAATTCCTTAAAACAGAAGAGACTTGGGATAAGCCATGAATAATGGAGAGGTGTCAGGTGGTGGTTGCACTCCTGAAATGTCCCTGCTTTGCTGCCCTGTGACCTTGGGGAGAGGAGTCAGTTTTCCTCCAGGGTTAACCCATCTCTGTCTAAGAGGTGACCCAGAGAAGCACCCAGTCCTGTCTTTTGACTTTATAAACCTGCTTTGCCTTCTCAGTCACCTTGGATCTATCCATGGTGCTGTATGAAATCTAAGAATTCTTGTTCAATCTTCATCTTGGGAGGACCAAGTCTGCAGAGTTCAGTTTCTCCTGCAAGGAAGTAGCATGACAAGCCTCATCACAGAGTGTTTGTATGTGGAAAATTCAGCTAATCCTGGAAGGTTTGCTCCTGGACTCTCAGACCCCAACCTTCTTTCACTGGGCAGAGCAGGAAAGGCTAAGTAGACCTTTCCTGTCTGATGAGCAGAACAGAGAAGTTGCATACTCTTGGTGCCTATGACCAGGGTGTAATGTGAGCAATTTAAGTGTGTGTCCTGTCGGAAGCGCTTTTGTGGCAATGGGTGCATTCTGTATCTTGATTACTGTTGGAAAATCCCGATTTCCATATTTGATAAACTTACAGAAGTATTCATATACACATGCCAAACCAGTAGAAGTTGAGTATGGTCTGATTTTTCATTGCATTATGCTATGTCAGTTTTCTAGTTTTGAGATCACTATAGTTATCTACACATTCCCTCATACCATTGGGTGGAAACAGGTGATGTGTATTTGGGACATTTTTGCAACTACATGTTTATAGTCTTTTCAAAGGTTTTTTAAAAATTGTGCCTAATGGCTGGGCATGCTTATGAGCCTAAAATCAGTTGCCTCTTCTTTGCCCATCTAGCTCCTTTGGGAACTCAACTCAAGTTTTTCCTTCTTCAGAAAGCTTTCTGATTACTCATGCCCACTTCTGAGTCCCTATAGCACTTATGCTGTGGACCCACAGCCAGGACTCTATCCTAAGGGGTTTCATGTGTCTGTTTTGCCTCCCCCTACCATGTCGAGAGTCCCCTCTAAGGGATTGTATCTTCTGAGTCTTTCTGATTCTTCTCAGATCCCACGAATATGCAACTGATGATCAAATACTATTATCTGGTGACAAATATCTGCTGCTCACAGGATTCAGACTTGCCCAAGCTCTTAATTGCCTCCTTCCTTACCCAGAGCCTGTCTCCAACAATCATGTGAGGAAGTTAAAGAACACAGGGCTTGAAGTCACCAAAGCCACTGTATCATGAACCACTTGCTAACACTCACCGTGTCTAATCTGCATAGCAGCCCTGCAGACAGGGGACTGTGCCTCCATTGTACACAGGAGAACTGACACATAGTGTGAAGGGGCAGTAGTAGCAGAATTGAAAACCAAGTTCTGTTTCCCAGATTTTCCAGATGCATGTTGTGGGAGCTTGTACCACTTACTTAACCTGTCTTTAGTGAAGAAGCTGAAGAGTAAAGAAAACACTTTACCATGTGTTTGTTGAAGTGATCTGTGAGTGGTTAAATGAATGAATGAATGAATGAATGAATGAATGAATGAATGAATGAATGAAAAAATGCTTAAGAAACATCCCCTTGCTCTGAGCACAAGGTAGGAGCTCACTGAATGTTAGTTCTTTCCTATTTTCTGCTTCATTCTATTCTATGTCTTTCTGGCATGGATTCCCATCCAAACAATGCCAGAACAGAACTATATCTGCCAGGGTCTTCTAGTTCCAAAGGAAGGAAAATATGCCCCCTGCAGTTTGGGAGGTGTGAGCAAAAGAAGGAGGCATGCTGGGGTTTGGGTTCTCTGTGCCCCTGAACTCATTCTCAGGCCTGGGCCTGAGTGGGTTAGAGGAAATATGTACAAGCCAGCAATCTTGGTGGTGGACACTCTGGTGCTTTTTTTCAGAGTGCCTAGAGAGCTCCAAGGGCTGCGTCTATCACCCCATGTTCTCCCACAAAGTAACCTCATACCGAATGGTCAGGGGATCCAGGAAGGGCTGTGGGATACCCACATTTAGGTAAAAGGCAAGAGAGCCTTACAGCCCCAGTGTTCCCAGCTGTCACATAGAACTGTGGAATGCAAGCTTATCAGGACCCTGAATGTCATTAATGCGCACATTGAAGGTTGATTCTTTGCCAAGTAGGGACTGGTTCAAGTCTTGAAACCCCTAGAAATTATGGGACTTACTATTTTCCTGACATAGTCTTTAGCTGCTTACCCTGATGGGAAGGGCTGGGCAGACAATTCCAGCATTTGTGGAATTCAGGATGCGTGAGGCAAGCTGAAAGAGCTAGTGAAGGTGGTGGCTTTATAGCTGAAGGTTCCATGGCCAGTTATCACTATGATGCCTGGGACAGAGTCTTGCCTTTGCCTGGAAGGTTAAGGCTGATACACAATTCCCTTGGAAAAGGGTAAGCCAGCCACAGAATTCACACTAAAGTGTAAATGATGGACAGGCTAGGTTCTTCCTTGCCTGAACCATGCCTGTCCCTCTGACTCCCAGTACAGAACTCTGAGGGACCATGTCATGGAGTTCTTGCCTCCAGAGTTGAACAACCAGGTGGATAGACAACACACCCCTAACGGTCCCTCTCCCCTTGGCGTCAGCCTCCCACCTCCCTACCCCTGACATATTCTCCTCATTCTGGCCCAGCAGAGGTAAGAAAGTCATCCACTCCCTCTGCCTGTCCCTAATTTCAAGGCTGACAAGAATTCCTGACACTTAAATACCTTCCTACAAATCATCCCCCCTGGTTAAATTAACAATTCAATTTTATAGGTGAGGAAACTAAGGCTTCACAGGTAATGGTAAAAGGACTCGCCTAAGGTCACAGAGGGAGGCAGCAAAAGGGCTGAGTCTGAATCCCAGGGCTCCTACTTTCTGCTCTTGCCCTCGACTCACAGTCCCTCCAAGTTTGCCAGCAAATACCAAGTTCATTGATTTCCTCAACCATTGTCTTTTACCTCAGTTCTTCCAGCTCAGAAACAAGCTCCTGTTTTTAGGAAGAAACAGGGCATTGTTCATAGAAAGGTCACCTTAAGGTGGAGAGACTAGAGTGTAAACAAGGGAGCAGGGAGAGGCAGCAAGGCAGGGCTGAAGGGGTGGGAACAAGGAGAGTGGGGAGGTCCTGGAGGCATTCCAGGGAAAGAGCACTTGGGAAGACTTGCCACCCGCTGTGAAATGAGACAGCTGCCTGAAAACAGTGCTAGTGAGGGAGTGGGAGCCTGCATGAGCCAGTGAGGACCCCACTTTCATTTGCTCTTACTATGTACGACCCCTCACTCTGTAGAGTCCTCCAGACACCCAGAGACCCTGGGCAAGCTTGGTACTTCCAGCTTGGTACTTCCAGTACTTCCATGCCCTTCCCAGACCCATAAGCTGTCCCTACATCCACTTCCAGAGGAAGTCTGGGTCCCCTCCTCTCTCTCCCTCCTCCTCTCAGCACCACATTCATCCCCTGTAACAGCAGCAGCATCTTCCCCAAAGACTGCGCCTAAGTCCCAGTGATAATACAAGGAAAGCTGGACTATGGGAGCAAGGCTGGTTTATTGCCCCTGGAGGTTAATAGTTTTTTCTAAAATGTTTAGTGGGGTAGAGACTCAGGCTGGCTCAAAATGAAATTCAGTCTCTGGACAGTCATGGCTTAATTATAGGAATTAGGAGCCAGGGATATCCCAGTGACACAAACTTGGCCCTTCTCTTTGGCTTTAGACACATACCCCTATTCACCTCTTGACAGTGTGTCCTTCTCCCTAGCACCCTGCCTGGAGCCAGGTGCTGTGAGACAGGAGGCAGAGGCGGCAAGATCTTGCCCTCAGGGAGTTTCAGGCACTGGAGGCTACATCAGCCTCATACAGGGAACTATTAGTTTCCTATGGCTGCCATAACTAATTACCACAAATTTATTGGCTTAAAACAACACAGATTAATTTTTTTACAGACCTGGAGATCAGAAATCTCATGTAGTTTTCACTGGCTAAAATCAAAGTTTTCATGGTGCATATTCCCTTCTGGAGGCTGTAGAGGAAAATCTGTTTCCTTGCCTTTTCCAGCATGTAGAGGCCTCCCACACCCCTTATCTCAGGGCCCCTTCCTCCATCTCCCAAGTCAGTAGTGGTGCTGATGTTTTCTAATTTTAACTCTGACATTGACTCATCTGCCTCCTGCTTCCGCTTTTACATTGGACCACCTGGGTAATCCAGGATAATCTTCCTATTTTAAGGTCAGCTGATTAGCAAAACTTAATTCCATCTGTAATTTGTATTCCCTTTTACCATATAACATAACATGTTCACAGGTTCTGGGGTGAGGATAGGGACATCTTGGGGGATAGAGAATTATTCTGTCACCAAGTAAAAGAGACTGTAGTGCACCCAGCATCTATCCAGTGGGATACAAGCTCCTACTGGAGCTGGGGATGAGAGTATTGTTTCTGACTTGCCCCCTGATTGTTATGTGACCTTGAACAGGTCCTTCTCCTCTAGGATCTCAATCTCCCCTTTCTGTATGGGTGGAATAGATGATGGTTGACATATGAGAGTGAAGTAGATGATGACTACTCTAATTAGTGTAAAGCTGGGATCTGAAACATGGACACCCAGAAATAATTCAGTAACTTAAAAAAAAAGTCTGACTAGATAAGTCAAAGATGAACATTGCAGGATATGGTGACTTGGCTCCATGTGTTCATTCAGGAACTGAGATTCTCTAGTATACCCTGGGACCTTACTACTCAAACAACTGTTCCTGGACCAACAGCATCAGTATTATGTTGCTTTTTAGAAATGCAAATTATTGCTTCTCCCTAGAATTACTGATTCAGAAACTTCTGCAGTGGGGTCCAGCAATCTATGATCTAACAATTCTTCTAGATAAGTCTGAAACACTCTAAAGATTAAGAACTACTTTAGGACATTGTACTTAGTTGCTTGGTAGCAGCTGGGCCATATGTTTGTCTGGGTTTGAACTCCTGGGAAGGGAGGATAACAGAGTAACATCCACGGTTCCATGGGCCATGCCTGGAAAAGGTATATGCTACACCCATCATTGGTGAGAATTTGGTCCCATGATTGCATTTTGTTGCAAGAGGGGTTGGGAAATGTAGCAGCCTCATGGCAAACTATAACTATCATTTTAGAAAAAGAGGAAGATGGATTTTGGCATATAAGTGGCAGTCCCCATTATGGTTGCTTCAGTGTCTTTCATCTTATAGGGACAATTGTTTGCTGCATTTTCCGAGATCACAGGCCTCATCTGATAAATTGAATGCACCCCAGAGGTGTGTCCTCACCTATTCCAACTTAGTTGTGCTCACAGTTAGCACAGTTGCCTGGACCTCCTGATACTGATCATGTTTCCAAGATCATTCTCCAACTTGGAATGAGGATGAGTCAAAGGGAGAAAGGAGAGAATATCTTTATAATGTCTTCACCTGTCTCAGTTTGAATAAACAAAAGTTGGGGATGAGAGGCTGTGTTTAGGATATCGGGCATAGGTACTTTGATTTGTCCCTTGGAATCCTTAAAAAACTAGAGATTTTCAAGATATCCTAGGACAATAGGATGGAGAACACATGTTACTGCCCCCCCCCTTCCACAATATCGGTGCCAACATTAATTGAGTGCTTACCACATTCCAATCCCTGAGCAGCATGCTTAATGAGAAAGTGGCACCAATTGCTGGAGATTCAGGAAATACCCACAATTTTCGCTGAGAAAAACGAGGAAAAATAACTGTCCTTCCCTCCCTCCCACCACAATGTTCTAGGAGCATCTTAGGTAAGAAAAGAGTCTCCTTTACCCTAGACATGACCTGGTAGGGCCAGAGACCCCACCACCCACTGACTTCAGAAGTCAAGTGATTATATCTCCTTGTTACCTCACTTTTTAAAATGTATTTATTTATTTTCTTACATCTTTGTTAATTTTGGGGTAATATTTGATTTCTCCCCTCAGGTGTAGTCCCCATAGCTCTCCCTCCACCACAGTACCCATGATCGATCACCATAGTCCTTGTGCTATTTCCTCCCCTGTTTTGACCCCTCTCCTTGCCCCTCCCCTGCTGTTTGCCTCAGAACTTTGCTCAGCTTGCACGTTTTGTCTTTTTTCCTGTCCCTTTGTTCAGTTTGTCTAGATTCCACACATAAGTGAAACCATTAGGTATTCATTCCTCTTTCTCCTTCTGGCTCACTTCACTTAAAATAATCCCTTCCAGCTCCATCCATGTTGCCACAAACAGCATGAGTATCTTTTTGATGGCCGAGTAGTATTCCATATGACTCTTGAATCACATTGAGCCCCTCCATTCAGGTTTTCTGAGGGCATCGGGACTTCCCTCTCAATGTCCGTATTGTCTCACCTCTCTGGTCCGTGTTGGCTGAGCTTCCTGTAGAAACAGTGTCCTGCACTGGGCTTGGCGTTGGCCCATGACTTCTGTGGAGGGACCATGAAGAATGTGCTTGCCTCTGGCCAGGGAGAGGCGCCTGCTATGCTGCTTCTTGTGCCATAGGCACTAGCTCCCATGATAAATTCTGCTTAGAATTTAAAGCCAGGGACATGTTTATGTCTCCTGAAAAACTAGCCTTTTGTTCCAGCAGGGAGAACACTATATTCTTTTTGGTCTGAGCTGCCAGGAACCTCAAAGCTAAATTTAATGATTAATTGCAACAACCTCTATGTTTTCAGTATAGGTTGTGGCATAGTCCTTGCTTCCTTTCCCATTCACCAGAACTTCTCAAAGAGGGAGTTGTTGATGCCTGGAACAGAATCATCTTGCTAAAGTGCGATCGATTCATACCATCTCAAACCTACTGGATCAGAATCCTGGCATAGGGTGTGGGGGTTCCGAGGGGGTCTTAAACAACCCAAGATGATTTTTATACAAACTGAAGTTTGAGACCCACTACAGTGAGCCATATTGATCTTTAATCTCAGATATCTTCTAATGAATATATGCTTTCTTGGCAACCACCTCACAATGTGTTTGGATTTAGGACTTTGAATTATACAGAAAGCCTGTAACCGAATACTATCAGCTATGAAAGTGAGTGAGGAAGTGGGCCTCCCCTGGTGGTGCAGCAGTCAAGGCTGGGCTGCGAGGCTGCCCACAGCTTCTGCAGCGCCGGTTCGTTCCCCGGCCACTGGCGAGGGTCCCGCAAAAAAAAAAAAAAAAGTGAGTGAGGAAGCTTAATAAATAAGATGTCCGTGATATTCGTTAGATGAAGAAAGGAGTAGAATAGCATGTATAGGATAGTAACTTTTGTGAAAATAGGAGAAACGTGAGTGCATAGTTGGTTTTGTTTATATAGGCATAAAGTCTAGAAGGCTTCATAAGAAATAATTAATTTGTTTGGGGGTGGGGTGGGAACTGCTTGAGTCTTTGATGGAAATCAAAGGAAATCTTTTACTGTATACTTTTAACCTTTTTTTCATTTTCAAACCATGTGAGATGTTTGATTCAAATTAGAAAAAAAGTACACCTGATCAAAGACATGACTGTGTCACAACTATATTACTTGTCTTATTAAGTAAGGTGTTTGCAGCCATGGAGTTTCCCCTGTGTGAATGCTTATCTCACACACCTTTGTCCTGGGTCAGCCTCCCTGGAGCTCATGACTGTGGACAGCAACAGCCATGACCTTAGTAGGGTGGACACTGGACTGAGACACCTAGAATGAAAATACTTCCCAGCTTCTAAGAACAGTCCATGTTCAATATTCAGGCTCAGGATTGTTTTTCCATGGTTTTTGTCCTTTTACTAAAGAGAGGCATTGAGATCATGAACCGTCAATAAGACCAATCAGAGCTGGTCTTGAGAGTGAGGTTTAAGATTTTGAACTTGGCCAGGGTCTGGGTCAACAATGGGACTGTTTCTGGTCTGGCAAGATGTGGTTTGAAATCAGTTGTTTATGGAAAGCAGGAGGATAAATGTCAAGATAAGCATGAGTCAGATGAGAAGGAAAGAGGAGAGAAAGGGGGGAGAAGGGAAGAAAGCAAGGAGAAGGTGGTGGGGGAGAGGGAGGGAAGTGGAAAGAGAGAGAAGAGGGAAAGGGAGGGTCAGAATCTCAAGAGGATTCCCCCAATGTGAGGAGTGACTAAGCGCTTTACCACCATCTTTACCACCATCACCAAGCTTGGTCCTGGGTGCTGACTGGTCCCTGGAACTCTAGACTGCCCCCCTTTGCCAGGCTTGGCGTTGAGTGAGCCAGGCCATCAGGACCTGTGCTTACCCAGGAGATGGTGAAAGCCCCTAGTGAGGAAAGTGACTTCTCCAAGGCTATATACATCCGTGGCCTAGAATTGCCACCGTTCCTTAGAGCCATGGAGGCAAGGGACTGGGGCTTCCCTGGAATGCTCAAACTCCCAAAGGATCCAGCAAGCAAATCAAGAAAGAGGCTTTTCTCTTCTGTATTGCACAGTTTATAACACTGAGGATCAGTTCTCCCATGTCAGAGGCAATGGTACCCCAAAGTGAGAGGCTGACCCATAGGGTTGGGGAAGATAATGAAGAAAACACCCCCAAAAAAGGTCTGCAAATGGCAGACACACATGTGTGGGTCATTAGGAATGGCTAGTCAGGGAGATAAAGATGTTTCAGAAAGACTGCCCCTAAAAGGGGAAAAGAGAGGCATAAATGATAACAATGCTACCAATAAATCCTGATCTGATCTTTCAGTATTCTAGCTGCAGGCATAAATGCTGGAGCTATGATGGATGGATGGATGGTGTGCTTGATGATGATGGAGTGCTCTTCTTGTGTCTCTCCAGCATCTCGGATGATGCTGTCCCTGCTTTATGCTCAGTATCTATAACAAGGACATGTCCTGAAATGAAAGATGACCCAGGGATGGCAGAACCAGCCTGACTCTATTAGATCTTCTCTGGCAACAGAGGTCTTAGTGTTGGCCTTGGAATGAGAGGATCTTGTGGTCTATCTCCTGATGGAAGGACAGAGCATGGGCACAGGACTCCCGTCTCACCAGCTCACTCCATGATGGGGGGGCAGAGCAACTTTGACCCCTCACCATCAGCACAACAGAGATGTCATTTTTTCCATTTTTCTGTGGTTTTGGGGGAGTCATTGGGATTTGGGGAACCTGATCCATAGACCCATGAGTGAAGGCTATAGGGGCTTGAGTTCTTGGCCATTTGGATCTAGGACTTACTCCTTGAAGTAGAGTTGCCCATTTGGGGCAGCAGTACACACTGGGTAAGACCTGTTCTCATGGAGAGACATTTGATCCCATAGTGGCCTTAGACCTGCTGCAATCACCCAAGGATTTTCTACCACCACCACCACCCCTTTGACTCCAAACCTCAAGTCCATGCTGAAGTTCAGAAAACTCTTTCTAAATACTCTTTCCCATCTCTACACATTCACCTTATACACTGAGCCTACCTAGGATGCATTCTCTTCCTCTAATCCTCCAACCCATTTTTTCCCATGCTGCAAAGGTTAGTTCAAATTCTACCTCTTCTAAAGTGCCTGACTACTCATGCACCGAATTCTTCCTTGCCCCCCTCCTATGTACCTTCCACATGAGCCGCCTGTCACCTTGAGCTAAAACCCAAGTATTTCAATATCTGATTGCTTCCTAGATTTCAGTTCCCAACAACTAGAAACTTCTTAACCCTCACAATGGCCTCCTGCACCTGGCACAGAATAAATGCTTAATAAACAGGAATGGAATGACTTCCTTGAATTGGGAGTATGAGTCTCTCCTCTCCCACCAACCTGGAAGCTCACCAACATAAAAGAAGCCACCTTCTCTGCCTATTCCTTTGGCAGCACAGAGCACTGGCACAGATGTAGGGAGTATGGGGGCCACTGAGCTAGCCAGTTTAACCCCTCAAAGTGAAAGCTAAGCTGATTCTCAGTAGCATTTGGCCAAACAAGCCCACCCCAGTTGTTAGTGCTGGGCCCCTGATTCTCTCATGAATCTACCCATGAATCTCAGGCATCCCACCCACCAGGAGGACCTAGACAGACTCTTCCCAGGGGCCCCTAGGCTTCCCTCCATCTGAGCCTCTAGAGGACGCATGGCCAGGCAGGGCTGCTGCTCCCTCTGGGTTCCGGAGTGATCACCATGCCAGCTTTGTGGCTGCAGCATCGAAGGAGAACAATGGTCACGTGGAGATTCCTCTTGAGGTCAATTTCATGCATTGTGACATCCAGATCCATGGGGACTAGCAGACCTCCCACCCTCCCCGCTGTGCCCACAGGAAGTCTTCTGGGATTTGCTAGCATTGAGTCCCCTTCTCTTTGTCCTCTTCCCAAATGAAGTATCTCTTTTGATAATGGAGCCATTTTTTAGTCCCGCACATCTTGGAGAGGTCAGTTCATCTAGGCCCCTGTGTCCCAGAGGACATATATGACCTTGGGAGAAGGTGATGTCACACCCATACCCATGTTTACCCACCCTTATCTCCAGGAAGTTCATCCTCGTGTCTGACCCAAATCTCTCAGCACAGTCGAAGCCTGGTGTGCTCACTGTCCTCCACAGAGCTTGGCTGCTATCCTCCAGTCCATTCCCTTGCCTCCCTTGTGCTGGCTGTGTGGCCAGGACGGGGTCATCCTGTAACCTCACTTTAAATCTCAGAGCCCAGGGAATGGCTTTTATCATTCCCACCGGCTGGTTCCATCTGTCTTAATTACATTTTTGATTTTGTCACTTACCGTCACTTCGAATTTCCTTCACCAGCTGAGCGTGCCCACGAGGACCTGGGGGAGGGCTGGCCCTGCCCTTCCCGGTCACTCAGCGGTTCCCGGTTCCGTCGCTCAGGACTGGCAAATTGCTGGCACCTGCCCCAGGGCTCATTGCAGAACAGGCTGAATAAATCGCCGCCTCACCCTCCACCCCAACTAAACAGCCTTGGCTGCAGCTCAAGGCTCTGATCCAGGACATCCCTGCTGCCAACTCCTCCAGCCGGCTTCCTGCCCGCCTGCCTGCCGCCTGCCTGTGGGTTTCAGGGTGACCTGGGGCTTGTCTCCAAAGCGCTGCAGGAAGCACGAGTCCACCTGGCTGCCCTGGGCCGGGCACCTACTCAACTGGCCTTTTGCCTGACTCTGTCTCTTTCAGAACTTAAAGTGGGGATCCAGGCAGCTTTCTTTACCCCTCTGTGCCTGCACACCCTCTTCTACCAGAGGGGGTAAAGGGCTGAACTGCCAAAAGGGTCCAGAAGTGACCCTCATTTCAAAAGTGAAATGATTTTGAAGGCTGACTATGATATCGGTGAAGAAATTACGCTCTGAGAATCTTTCATTTGGTTTATTATTGTTTATTATTAATGAAGTTGAGTTCATACACAGGGTTAGCTCACCACTATCTCCATCAAAAGCAAAGCTTAGACTCCAGTGAATCCACCCACGAATTAATGAGTCTCTGGTCTGAGAGGGAGCTGTCCTTGTCATGGTAAGCCCTGGCCCTGGCCCATCTCTACCTCCTCAGGGGTCTCATCATGGGTAGTCTCTGTCCCTGTCTTATTTCAGCTCCTCATCCTGGACTCTCCTAGCCTGGTTTCTAAATAAGCTCTGAGCTGGCCAGGGCTATCCCCATGCCCTAAACACATGCTCTTCACAAAGATGGTGCATAGAGAATAGCTGGGTATGCAGGCTCAGGTTCTGTCCTTATTCCCCAGGCTGCAGGCTTCCTTAGAGGCCCGTTTGAAGGACAAATGCAGTGTCCTTCCCAGGGCTGGGAGCACGGGGCAAGGGCTGGGGCAAGCCAGACCCAGGCACCACTCCTTGAGCATGAGTTTACTTCTTGAGTATGTCCATCCCCATCTTTGTCTTCAGTCTTGAAGTTATTATATCAGAAACATAGTCTCACTCCTTGGAGTAAGGTTTACCCTCTTACCCTCCATGCCTTTTAGGCTACCCTGCTAGTCTCCATCCATCCTGCGTGAGGTTGAGTCAACTCCCCTAGTTCGCTGTGGGCATCCTTCCTGTCTCTTCTTGCCTCTCGAGCTTGCAGGGCAGCTCACTGGCCAGGGAAGCTCCAAGAAAGGAAAAGAAAAGTGGCCTCTATTGGAGGCCTCCACTCCCTTTCCACCTCCAGTTCTACCTCCTCCAAGAAGTCTTCCCTAACCCCCTATGGCCCCCTAGGTGCATTCCAGCTTTCCTCAGCAAAACCCCACAGTCCTCTTTTAGCACCAGCCACCCATAGCCTTGAATAATTTGTTTTGTCTGTCGAGGTACTTGTTGCTACAACCCTGATGGCTGGGTTGGACTGATACTCCAGTAACATCTCAACATTGACCATTCTGAGGCCTCATTTCACAATTACTGGTGCTGTGTCAGGACACAGGCTGGGCTGCTGAAACAGTGATTTTGATAGGTAGAAGTTAATTTCTCACCCATGCAAAGGATCTGACTCTTACGGTACTTCAATGACTCTCTGCCATCCTAGAAAGTTGCCTTCACCCTCCTGTCCTCATCCCAGCTAGCAAGAGGGTGACAATGAATATTGTCAGAAGACATTCACCATTCTCTCCCATAGAGCTGTCACAGAGCCTGGAAGCCTCAGTATTGTATATCTCAGACTCCTTTGCCACTAAGATTCTGGATGTGACTAGTTGCAGACCATGATTTCAATTCATTTGCATGCAGTTTAGAAGACAGAGGGAAGTCTAAGGCAGTGGAGGCAGCTGACCTGCAGCCTGTGGTCCAGGGGGGTTTGACAGTGGCTGGACCTCCAGTGTGCCATCTAGTCACCTTGTGTCTAAGGGTGGCCGTGACACTGGAGTCGTTTCCTGGAGCTTCCTGACCTGGGCTTGCAGCTGCTGTAATGTGACCAAAATCTAGAGCTTCCCATGGCCTCCGTGCTTCCAGGCCTGCCAATGACTTTGCAAGCGCCTATTCCTTATTAAATTCTATTTTCTTGAAATACTGAGAGCTCTTTCTGTTTCCTGTACCACACACATCCCGACTGATTTTCAGGTTACATCCATCACAACCAATTGCATCTAGCGAGGCTGGAGAATGATCTTGTTTTGAGAGGTCATTTACTCAGCTAAAAGGCAGGTGATCTGCTACGAAAGGAAAAAGGGAGAATGGACATGGAGGAACACTGGCAACCTGCCTCAGGTGCTGTGATAAACCTGGAAGAAACCAGAACAGGCCTCACGAGAGCTGCTACCTGGCATTATTCACTTGAAAGTATCCTAACACAGTGCAGATCCTGCAGATTGCAGAGTCCCATGGGGGAATTCAAGTCTACCTACATAACTAGTTACATAACCACTTACCCTACCACTGATGTTCTGCAGACGGAATAGTGGGTGCATGAGTGAGGGCTGGGGCACAAGTTCTGGGCTACAATGTCCGCTGGACTTCCAGCTAGACCTGGCTTTCTGCCCTACAGTCAGATTAAATTCATTCATCCACCCCAGGCAGAGTGATTTGCCTCCCCCTGGGCTCCTACAACTCCGTGATTACTTCCAATTCGGCACTGGCCACACTGGATTATACTCATCTGTCCGACTCTCCCATCAGATGGGGTGAGGTCTGGAATGTCAGGGACCTTGTCTGATTCACTTCTGGATCCCCAGATCCCGGTACTGCTTGCCAAACCCTATCCTCCATTCACGCTCAAATTCCTGGGCCCCCACCACTTTTCCCAAATTTGAAGTGTTTTCCCCTCTTGCTGGGACTTCACAGCTGGTGCCCTTCTTCTGGCACCTCCTTGCCCCCCTCCTCTCCTGCTTACTAGCCATCCCATTAAGAAGGTGCTACTTCCCCCATGAAGCTTTTCCCCAAACCCCAAAGTGGACCGAGTGCCTCATCTAAGCTCCCCCAGCCTCTGTGCTTCCCTCTACCCACCCCACTCAGAGCCTCTTGGAAATGCAGAATTCAGCCCTGCCAGGACTACAGAGAGCAGAAGAGCAATGCAACAGCATCCCAGGTGATCCATTGAAGTTTGGGCAGCACAGCTCACACTCAACTGACAGCAACATGGATGGGGTCCTCTGTTTGGGGCCGTTCAGTTCCTAGCAGACTTGAACTTGTTTAAGGGCAAAACACATTTCATATTCTCTTTATCCCTTCCTTCCTTCCCCCGTAGGGTTGCCAGACTTAGGAAATAAAAATACAGGGTGCCCAGTTAAACTTGAATTTCGGATGAACAATGAATCACTTTTTTTAGGATAAGGATGTCCGATGCAATGTTTGGGACATAATAATACTACTGTGTTTTGTCTGGAACCCTAACCCAGTCTCTGCTCAGTACTTGACCTACACACAACAGGTGCTTAACACATGTTTGATGAATGAAGGCTTAGAGGATGAACCGATGTGAGCCTCATCTATAAACCAAAAAGCTTGCCTGCTATCTCCTTCCCAGGGCTGCTGCTAAAATAAAACTAGAGAAAGTGCTTCGGAAACTCTAAAGCTGTGTACAAATGTGGTTTGTTATTATAGTCATCATTGCTATTGCCATCATCCAAATGGTCCCAAATCCATCTGAGCTAGACTTTGTGAGCATTTGTGTATATCAGTAATTCTTTTATAATGCTCAGATCAATCTGGATTGAGCACATTAGGGCAGCCGATGTTAAATATAATCATGTTATTGCTATTATTATCACCGCTATTGATATTATTACAGTGTGCTACTTTATGGATCACTGGGATTATTTTCCCTGCAGAGAATTTTATGTTTGTGTCAATGACTTCACTGTAACGATACCCAAACCCTTCCCCAGGGCTTTGTTGGGCAGGTGCCTGGAAGCCTGGTCTCTCCCTCGGAACCACGTCAGTGGATGCCCAACCCAGAGAGTGAATGTGCTGGCACTGGAGTCTCCCACTCTATCTTCAGTAGAGATGCAGGGCTAACTTCTGAGTCTGAATCCAGGTCCAGCGGTCCCAGTGTGTGGCCCTTGGCCCAGCAACATTGGCATCACCTGGCAGCTTATTAGAAATGCAGGTTCTGGGACTCCACTGCACATCTCCTGAATCAGAAACTCTGGGGAAGAAACCCAGCAATCTGTGTGTTAACAAGACCTCCAGGGGATTTGATGCCCCCCAATATGAGAATCTACATGGATGTGGGAGACTGGCACCTGCCTGGTTACATCCAACCATATGCCAGTAATTCCATTGTGTTCGCCATGATCTGGGAAGACAGGTGCCGAGAGAGTGTGGGAGGACATGAGCAGGGGTCAGGGTAGGATAATGTTGGATGACTTGCTAACAGGCCTTCGTGAATGGGTCCCTTTTGTACTCACAGGCTCCCCAGGAAAATAGTGAATTTCTACATGTGGAATAGGAGAGGATGGAACACCCCAAGCGGTGGCCACATGTAGGGTAAGTGAATTAATAAGGCTTTTTGCTTCACTAGCTTCTGTGGTTCACCTGTAGCCTTGATCATGTTGTTATAGGAGGTACTTGGAAGCATGGGCGAGGGGCACGCGGGCCTGATTGTGGACACCTTGAGTTTGGTGTGGGCATGTGTGAGTGTGCACATCTGAGCCTGGAGGCTGGGGCTGTAAGGGCGGCGTCACTCAGAGACTGGGTGGCTATGGGAGGACGAGTGACTGGAGGAGAGGCGAGACCATGAGAGAATGCTGGAGAGAGCCAAGGAAAGAGTAAGGATTCGTGGGACCTGGGAGACTTGGTTGCCTGCCTGCCTGCCTCCCAGCACCCGCTTCTGCCTGGCCCAGGCCTGTTTGCCTCGTGTGCCTGTGTACCTGCTTCCCTGAGAGAGCATTAAAGCCTGAAAAATCCACTGAGGGTTCAGGCATGCTCCTTTTTTTTTTTTTTTAAATGAAACATGTTACTTTTCTTTTTTTTGAAATATTTATTTTATTTATTTATTTATTTATACAAGCACTGGGTACAGTCAGAAGCGCGGGAGGGTGAGAGAATTCACCAGAGCCAGAGCGGGGAGCAGAGCAGGCAGAAGGACCGAAGTACACTGCTGAGGGGAGCAGCGGGTGGCAGGAGAGGTCTGCGCGCCATGTGGGACCCTCCTCCGGTGGCCGGGGAGCAGCCGGGGATCGAACCAGCGCTGCAGAGGCTGCAGGCAGCTTTGCAACCCAGCACTAAACCGCTGCGCCACCGGGGAGGCCCCCCTGGCATGCTCTTTTATCCGTCTGCACGAATTGGTAGTGAACCAGCCCCATGCTTGCTGGCACTATAGCCTGTCACCCACAAAGGCCTTGAGGCTTGATGGTAAGAGCAAGCTTGGGAAAGGTGGATTTTCAGACTTGACTGCTCTCCTAGCTATTAGTAAAGATGGTTAGAGACAGAGCGTGCTGGTCCTTGGATGCCACAGGACTATTCAGGTCGCTTCCAGTTGGTATTGAAGGCTTCTGATGGTTTTTCAACAGGAAAGTCCATGGAGAGGGCTATGCTTGTGTAGGATAGAGTGAGACAAGAAACTAGGAGCACAGTGTCCTTCAGGGATGACGGACAGCCACACAGGCAGCCCTGAGGTTGCACAAAATGTCTCCTTGTGATCCTAATTCCAAAAGTTAAGAGGGTGTCTGTAGGACAAATGAGTTAGGTTAGGTTTTTTTTATGCCCTCCTGCCAGTAACCTCTATGGCCAGCACCTGTGGTCTTGCACTCCTCCTGTGATTATGGACACATAGGCCCAGAGAGCACAGGCGTGTGCATGTGTAAAAGTGCACACCTAAGCCTAGAAAGGAGGGATAAAAGGGCAGCGTCACTCTGGGGGTCGGGGGTGGGGGGGTTCAAGTTGCTGTCTCCGCCAGCTGGTTTCCCTTGTTCAATATTAAAGACCCATAAAAATGATACCAGGGGCTCCAGAGCTCTCTTTTAGGCTGTGAGAAACGACAGTGAACCTGCCTGGCCTGGTCCTGCTCCGCAAAGGTTTCTTACAGCATTAGGAAATTGAGAAGGCAGCCCTGGCTGGTGTGATAGCACCAGCCGTGACAATCCCAGCACCCGAGGCCTGGGCCCCAAATGCCAAATGCTCTGGCAACAGCTGTTGCTGTGGGCATTCGTGAGGGGTTTTTTGTTGTTTTGTTTGTGGCAGGGGGCAGGGTGGGGCGCGAAGACATGGCATACTCCCATTTGGCAGTGAAAAATACTGATCAGAACACAGTGGCGACACCCCATGGAGTATCACTGTGTGTGTGTGTGTGTGCGCGCGCGTGTGTGTGTTGAGAGAGCATCTTCACAAGAGGCTCATCCTTTGATGGCAGGTCGGGCAAGGGTCAAGGAGTTAACAGCAATTGCTGTGAAGGTGACTCCTTTGTGTCCTAGGTTGGGGAGACACGAATTACATGTGCAGCGCCCCAGGCTTCATGTAGGGACCCGTAATGTAAATACTCATTGAGAAGTGAATTTCTTTTTGCAAAGAACTTAGAACAGTGCCTGGCACACTGTTGAGATGTGAGAGCTAAATATGAGTCTGGCATATAAAGCACTATTGTAGTTTGGGTTCTCTAGAAACCAAGCCCAAGACAGGAGTTTGGGAGATTTATTGAGGGTCCTCCCAGGAGAAAGGGAAGGAGTGAGTGAAGAAAAGAGAACTTGGGACTAACTTAAGTAAGGGTGTGGCCCCAGCTAGGGTCTGACTGTGCTGTTCTGGAACAGCAACCACACAAGAGGGAGAGGTGCAGGGGGCAACCTTTTCCCTGTCCCCACTCAGTCCTTGTCTTCAGGATACCTGGAGAGCAGGGAGACTAGAACCTCCCAGAGAGGTGAATCCCATTTGCAAAAGGCAATTCTGGAGAAGAGGGGGACTGTAAGCCATTAGCAGCTGACACTTGAAGCAGCTGGACAATGGGTGCTCCAGCCCAGCCAGGGGGGTCTAGGTGGTGCTGACTTAGAGCACTAAGACCTCAAAAATCCCTCTTTGCTTGACAGAAGTTGTCCTTGGTCCTGACTCTTCCTTTCTATCACCGGCAGGGGTGGATGTCCTCTCCTACCTCACCCACAGCAATAAATCAAAACTTTTATCCAGAGCTGGAGAAATTCAAGGGCACCACAACCCCTGCACCACTTTATCAGCTCTTAGCAGCTCTCTTCTACTTAACAGCAGTCTCTCGCGAGGACCCCAGCTCAGGAGGCTGACTGGCAGTGTCTTGCCAACCTTCTAGTGACAGCTTGACCTCAGCCCCTCCCCCTGCCCCCCAGTCCCTGTGGTGGGGACTTAACCATGCAGGAATTTCTATCACACCATGAACACCTCGGAGGAAAATCGGCAAAATTAATTGGAAATTAAAGTCACCAAATGAGCACTGAATTAAGAAACCATTAAGTCCAAATGACTGCTGGAAGGGAGCGGAAGTTAATTACAAAGGCTGCCTGGTTATTTTGTGCGTTTTCTGCATCACAGTTATTGTCTTAGATCCTGATGTCTGAGTCTGATTAGCATTCTGCGGCTATCAACGTTTGGTTTGGGTGAGTTTTACACCCCTTCCCAGGTGTCCGTGAACAACTCAGGCATGGGGAAGCCCCCGCCTGCCTGACACCAGACCTCCCCTACAGTCTCCTTGCCTAATGCATGACAGTTTCATCCCACAGCTGCCCCCTGCCTCAGTACCCTCTAAGGGAAGTCATTGCCAGTGGCCTCCCAGGGAGTCCTTGCCCACACATTATCATTGCATAATGGGCACCACCATCCACTTCATTAGGCTCTGCTGGGGATCAGGATTAAATGGGATAAAATGGAAGAAGCACATGGCTTATTAGCCAAGGGGGCTGTAGGAGACAGTTGGGGGGTGGGGTACTGACTGTTCACCAAGAATACCTCCCAGATATACTGCCCTGAAAGGCAACCAGCTTTCCTCTCTCCCTGGGAACAACCTGCAACAATAGAGGTGACTATTAGAATGGCAGATTTTGTTGTTTAGATCACAGTTCTATCCCCAGTACCTAGATCTGTGCTTAGAACAATAACTATTGTTGAATGAATGAGTGAATTGTAGCACCCAAGAAACCTTCATTTGACCATGTACCCCAAAGGAAAGGAACTGTTTGCAGTGACCCCCTGCAACTGCTGGGAGCTGAGCTATCTCAACTGAAGGATGTGTTTGAGGTTATCACAATCTTTCACCAATGCTATAGCTTTGATCCCTCAGCCCCCTCCCCCGTTGTCCATATTATATCCCAGGCTGATTTTTCTAAAATCCATACCCAAATGCTCCTTCCCATTTCCATACTCTTCAATGACTCTTTATTGCCCACAGAACAAACTTCAAAAGTATAAAAGATCCCTAACCTGGCATTGAAGACCTTTAGAGATCTATAGTCCCCCAAACTTCCTTTCCAGAATGTTCCTCCTCCAGAAAGCCCTTTCCATTCATCTGGGTCCACCATGAACTTGAGTATTCTTTTCTGTGATTTTTTTTTTTTTTTGCAATTTAGCTCTTAAACAGGCACTGTCCAATATCTTGCATGCATAGTATCCTATGAATATTTTCCTCTTCTCATGGTGATTATAGTCTCCTTGAGCAAATGAATTAGTATTTTGGGGGACTTCCACAGAACTCAGGAGAGGTCTGAGAACATAGAGATCTCATTATGAAGGGCACTCATTGCTCAATCAATTAATTAATTGACTTTCCCTCCTTGCATTCCTCCACCACATTCTCTCATAGCTTTCACAGATCTCTGCTCAGTAATTCTCACACTGCTTTGTAAGCATTGATTTTCTTAGCTGGCCTCATTCCCTGGGCTGTGAGATCTTTGAGAATAGAGGATGCCATTCTCCCTGAATCCCCAACAACCAGTAAAGGACCTGGAACCCAAGAGATGATGAAATGATACATCCCTGCCTCTCCTTTCTTTCCCCACACTCTGACAGAGGCTTATCTATACCTCCTATGACATTACTGTCTTCACTTATTCATTTATTCATTTATTTGTTCAGCAACTGCTTATTAAATATCGACTTTGTGTCAGGTATGAGATAAGGTATTAGGGAGAAAGCGATGAAAAGACAGAGTTTAGACATCTTCATTTTACTATCATGCAGTGAGTTTCTTGAGAATGGGAACATGCCTGGATCACTCCCATGACTCCATTACTTAGTAGATGACTTGGCACACAAAGAGTACACTAAGTGTCTATTGAATTATTTAATAATGCCTTTAATTGGCTTTATCCCCTTTTTAAGATTGTGGACTCCCATTAATCCAATGGGGTTTTAAAGACACTGGCCTTGCTATAAGGTTGGATTTCTGTTTTGTTTTTTTTTTTAAGATTTATTTATTTGTTTGTTTGTTTGTTTATTTGTTTGTTTGTTTATTTATACAAGCACTGGATACAGTCAGAAGCGTGGGAAGGTGAGAGAATTCACCAGAGCCAGAGCGGGGAGCAGAGCAGGCAGAATGACGAAGCACACTGCTGAGGGGAGCAGGGGCGGCAGGAGAGGTTCGCGCGCCATGTGGGACCCTTGCCCAGCGGCCAGGAACAAACCAGCGCTGCAGAGGCTGTGGGCAGCCTTGCAACCCAGCACTCAACCGCTGCACCACCGGGGAGGCCCAAGGTTGGATTTCTGGAAACCACACAAAGGCCTGTTCACTGGGACAATGCTTCCATTCAAGAGGTATTTCCTAAAAATGCTACCTTCAAGGAGCCACATAGTCTAAGAGAAAAGACAAAGAGAAACAGAGATAGGAACCCTGTGGGGTAAATGCAGGATCAGAGAGCCAGCAGGACATTGGTGCAGGGGCAGTGATGGCTCAGATAAGGGAATGCTTTCTCCTGTCCTGAAGCTGGGACGAGGGCTTCACAGAGGAGGGAATTCCTGATCTGAGCAGTGAATCATAGGCATGCCATGCAGGTGCAGTGGGAAAGGCAGTGGGGATGGAATGTGCAAAGACACGTTGAAGACCTGGGACATTTGGGGAAATGCTGGTTAAAGCTCTACTTACCAGAACTTATGAGATCAAGATGAGGGTGAAGGGGCAGCCAAGATTGAGGGTATATTATAACCCAAGAAGCAGGGATTTTATCATGTAAGCTGGGACAAAATTGAATATTGTTACAGCCCTTGAGAAGAGAACAGAGGAGAAAATGAAAAATTATGAAGGAGCAGTAATACAAGCCCAGAGTTGGGTGAGATGTGTATCTGTAGTCCTTGCCTAGACCTCATCCATTCACCCTCCATCGGGTAGGGGCATTTTCCTCTGTGGATCAGCCCTCTGCCACTCTAAATCTGTCCACATAGTGTGGCTACCTACCCAACACCCACCCCACGTCATAGTCAAGACCTGGCCAACCACAGTATCCACTCCCCTGGCCAGTGGTTAGTTCAGAGATGATCCTACCCAAGCCACTGAGCTTCAATTCTGGGTTTTTTGCTTAGAACAAAGAGGAGGGGACTCCCTAGGGGCTCAAGGGGTTAAGATGCAGCACGATGAAGCTATCCGCAGCTACTGCAGCACGAGTTCAATCCCCGGCCAGGGAGGTGACCCACATGACACAGCAGACCTCTCCTGACTCACCTGCTGCTCCCCTCAGTAGTATATTTCAGTACATCTGCCTGTTCTGCTCCCCACTGTGTCGCTGGTGAATCCTCTCACCTCCCCACATCTCTGGCCTGCACCCCAGTTTTTGTGTGCATAAAATAAATAAATCATTTAAAAAAAAATCTCTCTTCTGCTGAGGAGGATGAAGAGGATGAAAGGAACCACAGATATTTGCAGCTCTCTGCCCACCTGATAAAGACCTGCCTGGATAAAGCCAAAATTGAGGAATGCAGAGCCAAGAGTTGACACTTAGTTCTGATGGCATCATCTGGGTTCTGGGAGCAAAGGTTCTGGAACTTTTGGGAATTCTTTTTAAAATTAAACTAATTTGAATCAGGCCTCTGCTATTTGTGACTGAAAAACAAAAAGATTATAAAGATGTTTGAGTCTCCTAGGAGTGAAATAATAGGTTAACTGCTTGTATTGTTTAAACCAGAGACTAGTCTCAGGAAGGAAGAGCTGAAGTTTCTATGCCTAAGATAAGTGGAAAGAACAGAGGACACCACTCAGTTGCTATTCAAAGAAAATGATTAGAATTTAAAGTGAGATGATCTGGGATTTCATATACATAAGGAAGCCTGTTTATCCAGGGCTAAGAGAGGGAAGGAATGATACCGCCTTCAGCTAGGAAGAAAATAAGGGAATAAAAGGAATTATCAGTGATACAGACATATGTCATTTCACTGTGTGCATTGCAGATGTTGCCTCTCTCACAAATTCAAGGTTTGTGGCAACCCTGCATGTCTATTGGTGTCATCTTTTCAATGACATGTGCTCACTTCATGTCTCTGTGTCACTTCTCATTAAAGTATATACATTGCTTTTTAGACATGATGTTATTGCACAGGTAATAGACTTAGTGAAAATATAACTTTTATGTGCACTGGGAAATGAAAAAAAATTGTGTGATTTGCTTTATTTCAATATTTGCTTTATGTCAGTGGTCTGCAACTGACTCCATAATATCTCCAAGCTGTACCTGTACAGGATTGTGCTCAGAAGAAAAATCTTCTGCCCAAAGGGGAATAAACTAGAGTGGGAGTTGGCAACTCTTTTCCTGTAAAGGACCTGTTAGTAAATATTTAGGCATTGTGGATCATATGGTTTCTGTTGCAACTGCTTAACTCTGCTGTTGTAGAGCAAAAGCAGCTATACACAGTAAGTAAATACATGAAAACAGTTATATTCCAATAAAACTTTATTTGCAAAAGCAGGTGGCGGGCCAGATTTGATTATGGGATATAATTTGCGAACCCTTGAACTAAAGAATGTCGTCTGTTTAGTGCTAGAAACTTGTGCTAAGCCAACAGAGCCATATGAGTGCATGGG
Source organism: Talpa europaea (assembly GCF_964194135.1). Classification (NCBI taxonomy): domain Eukaryota; kingdom Metazoa; phylum Chordata; class Mammalia; order Eulipotyphla; family Talpidae; genus Talpa; species Talpa europaea. Next base: position 58,150,684 of record NC_140075.1, on the reverse strand, counting down.
TCTGGAACTTGCAATTCATCCCTACTTGCAATTCATAGAGAAATTCCTCAGTGGGATGGCAAGGGTGATGATAGGAAGGATTGTAATTCCCATAATCGTCTAGATCTTGGTTTAAGAACTCAGCCTTGAAAAATGAAAAGGAAAGACATCAAGGACAGCAGATAGAGAAAAGCAATGACCGAAGCAAGAATAGTGCAACTCCTTTGAGGGCAAGGTCCATTTGGAAGCTTCCTATTTCCATATGAATGGAAAAGGCCTGTGATCAGGGTAGCAGAGGACATCTTTGCATCCTGGATGTCCTAAGAAGTGTCCTGAGAACCTGAATGTTTGACTCCACAGGCCAATTCCTGGGACCACATAACCAGTGAGAATGAATCTCTTTCCTCAAAGATTTTAAATAAGCCACAATTTCATGCTGGTCTGTCTAGCTGGTGTGAGTGGAAGTGGTTCCAGGAAAGGAACTTGGAAAGTCACTTTAGCTCTTGGTGTCCCCTCTTCCTCACCTGTCAAATGGCGATAACAATCGCTTCCCTGCCTTGCTCACAGGGTAATTATGATTTTTGAATGAGACAGTAGACAGAAAAGCGCTGTGAGCAGCAGAAAGTACATATGGAAACCACTCAGTCCAGATGTCCAGTTCAGCCCCTGACTCACCATGACTCTCATCCCTTTCTTATTGTTAAAAATAATTACCTTTCTACCCAAGTGATGCAGAGAGTCGAAACTAGCTTCATTGTTGGTTACTTACCCAACATCCATCTTTCTTATACTCATCATTTTTTCCCCCTAAAAGAACCTAGATTTTGCTCAACCTCCATCTCTAGACAGCAGTCACTATAGCCCCATTTTCCTTGCCAGTAGTTGGAAATACTTACGAATGGATATAGGAACAACTCTGGACAGTGAGGTGTAAAATACTGCTGGGATATATAGATAATGAGCTCACATTGATTTTTTTTTATTAAAATGGAGTATACAGGAAGAGTTGGTCTTTCACAGAATACTGGAAGCCAGTGGTGGAAAAGCAGCACCGTTGGTCAAAGCTTTCTCTTGCTTATAATCAGCAGCATCCTCCCTGATAATCACCTGTTCTGAGGAGACTGCCAGAAAACATTGGATACTCCTTGGCTCCCACCTTCTCCCAGAACCTCTCTCTCCACCCACAGTTACCCCTCTACCTTCTTTTCAGGACCTCAACAGGAAACAAAACTGATAAGCCATATGCTCCTGATGTCTAAACTCATCTTTAATTAATCCTAAAAGGCAGAGTGCTGGAACCATGAGGGAGCAGGCTAGCTTTGAGGATGGGGATGTCTCCCCACTCCCAGAATCAAAAGATACTTCCCCTCTACTTATATTACTCTCTCATGGTGCTCAGGGATACAGCATTTTGGGGGAAATATTAATTCTTGAACCAATAATAAAGGAAGGAATGTGATGGCTCATGGGGTATGTGTGTGAGAAGAACGGGAGTTAAATTGCATACCCTTGGGAGCACAGTGCTGGGCTTTGTTTCATAGCTTGGGTTTGGGATGGGTTTGTCTGAGGCAGAGAGATCAACTCACTCCCAGAGAAAAGAAGGGTCTAGTTATGACTCGGCCTCTCTTGGCTTCACCAGGCATAGCTCTCATTGAACCGAAGACATTCAGGGTCAATGAGTAAGGCAGAGAAAACCTACTGAGTTAGCAGTAGGAGTGGTATGTGAGAGGAACCTTGGTGAGGCCCAAGACTTCCTATAGGATGAACTGGATTAGGTGATCAGGAGCCCAGAGTGAGGCAGGAGAAACAAGGACATGCCTGAGCTTATTCAGATCACAGCCTCAGTGTCCAAGAGGCAAGAAGGAGGCCTGGATGAGAATAGGCAAACTAGTCTCACACCAAGCTGGACTGGGGGCTTGGACGAGTAGGAGGTGGTACCCTGCTTTCCAGAGGACTTGTCCATCCTCTTAATGGCATGATCTCGGTTTTCCTTCTCAGTTCCAGCCCAATACAGTCATTTCCTTCCTCTCTGTCAACAGTACATAGGACAATGTTGGAGGCTGTGCTGAGGACCTTTGCTGAGGGAAGCATGATTTCTAATCTGCTTTGATTTATCCTTCCAGCCATGAAATAGAGAAGAATTCAGGCATTCCTCCTCACCTCCCCCCATCACTCTTCCTCTTCCTTTCCACATTGGCTATCATTGCCCACATCCATGACCTCTCTCACCCTGAGAACCCCCTATCTGCCCCCACCTCCAATATCTTCCTCTTTGATTTATTGCCCCCCCTCTGGAAGTTAGAATGATCTTTCTGAAACGCAAATGTAAACTCATCGCTCTCTTTTTTAGAACTTTTATTAGTCTCTCCGCTACCTTAAAGATGAAGTCCAATCCACATCCTCAACAAGGATTAGATGACCCTTTATTATCCTGTCCTTCCCAACTTTCATCTCGCACCAGTCCCCTTCTTGAACGCAGTGCACTGGCCACATCACCTCCCCAAATGTGCCATGTTCTCTTGCATTTCTGAGTCTTTCTGTTTTATTCTCTACAGGCTTCCCTCATCTCATCTCCCACTCTCATCCTTGCTGGGCTTCCCCTATCCATTCTTCAGCTCTTACTAATGCCACACTCTCTAGAAAGCCTTCCTTTAAGACCTGGTTTGAGCTCAATCCTTTACTGGGGGTTTCCAACATCCCCACACTAATTCCCATCTCATGTTGGAGTATCCAGCAATTGCCCTTTAACCTTTCTGTTCCCCCCACCTACACTTGAGTCTCTCAAGTATTAAATTGAAACAGATGAAATGTTTAATATTTGATGATTTTGTCTTACAAAGTGGGCGATTTCATAAGGTACAAGCCCACACAGAGATCACGACTCCTTTGTGACCTGTAGGATAAGAGCCTCTAGCACAAAGTCTAAAACACAGTGAATGCTCAGGAAATGTAGATCATTGTTTTCCAGTGTGACTCCAATATTAAGATTTTATGCCTGATGACTAATAGCAGAAATCTCTTTTGGAAAAGAGGAAGGAGTCACCTGGTCCTGCCTCCTGCCTCCTCTTGGCACTGACTGTAGCTAAGATGGATCCCAAACAGACTACATCATGCTCTGAAGCTGGGAGAGGCTACTGTCCCAGAACTGAGATGGTAACAAACATCACCATGGCCACAGATGAAAACTGTCTAATGCAAACATTCTAGTGTTTCCTTGGTCAGAGGATTCAGCATACCCAGCATACCCTTGTAAAGTCAGATCAGGCATAGTGGACCAGGAAAACCTCACATTGCAAAGCCCTGTTAAAGTTCTGGGCTCCAAGTCAACTTAGGCTCAGTATTCTGATTCTCATGTATACATCACACAGTCCTGCCCAGGGAGCACACAGGTCCTTGGATCAGAGATGTGGGAGCACAGTGCAAGGAGAGAGGCCTGTATTAAGGCCTTAGGAACTTACAGGGCCAAGCACAAGATAAAATTACATCTTTTTACTAATGAAATTAAGTGATATACTCTCTCTATTGTCATGGACTTTTTCCCTTTCTCAGAGTCCCTTGCCTATGATAGAAGCCAGAATCCCAGGAGTGCACATGCAGGCAATATATGCAGGCAATGTATAACTGCTATGACCTCAAGGAGAAGAAACCAGAGAGACTGCTGGACCTGTCACGGCATCCTGTGACCTTCAACTGAACACCCATGCCCTCGCAGTGCTGTGACAGTTTGCAGGCTGACAGGCCCCCATCATTGGCCAAAGCTGTGCTGCTGCTGCTGCAGGTCCAGCAGTATTTTCTCCAGATATGTGGGCGGTGGATAATTCACACTACCTATGATCAGGTCATGTCTCTGTAAGCCTGGATCCCAGTGTACTTTTCTCAGCATGCACACTCACCCCACACCCTCGGATACACATGCCTGCATCCTCTTCTAGGGCTGTGTCAACCGTCTCTCCCAAGGCTGGCAGACCACAGACTGCTTTTGTTGTCCTGTTCTCTAATCACAAGAGGAATACCATCTAGAAGGTTTCTGGAAATTCCCAGGGATTTTAGGGGCCTTCTTTTCCTAAGATCATACCCTCAGGGCCTCTCTCTGTCCCTGTCAGGATAAGCCAGGCAAGAAAGCCAAACCCCCTTCTAAATTTCCCCCAAGGAATGCACTTGTACTTGAGTAGTACTGAGAGATCTATACTTTACTAAAAGATTCCATAGGGCAGATAAGGGAGAGTTGACATTGCACACCCCAGAAACATCTTCCAAACCTGTCTCTAGAAACCATGATTAGCTGCCCCAGAAGATTGTCTCTTGGCTCTTCTGTCTCTGTGGCTCCTCTGTCTTCCTCCAGGATCTAACCACCCCCACCCCCAATTCCCTCTTCATCCCTCAGGGCTCCCACTCCCACAACGGTGTAGACAAATCAGCAAAGTACCTGGTGGGTGAGAGTTTTTATTGCTGACCCTAGAGAAAAGCTATAGATGCAGAAATTTTTTTGTACCTCCTGATTTTCCTCATCATGACCACAGTGTCCTTGCACCCCTACTTGCCAATCTGCCTCACACACCCTCTGATTTATTTCCTGGCTCTTCCCTTCTACTGTTCTGCCTCGGACCCTAGCAATGCTTCCTCCAAAATATGGAAGGAAGCCCCTCCCCCAGATAGGCCCAATCCTCAAGACCCATCATCCACCCATATGCAGCCCTTACCTCTGATAGGCAATATGCCCACCTCTTCCTGTCTTATTGAGGGAAACAGACAGAAGATAGAGGGTCTGAACTATAAGAAGAATGGTTTGTACTTGAAGCACCAGGGAATCATGCTGGTGAAGAGGACAGGATGGAAATGGAATTTGGGGAAAACATTTTCAGCCATTTGGAAATTTCAGTAGTAGTCTAAGATTAAGGTCATGGGTGTCTGAACTAGGATGGCAACCCTCAGAGTGGCCCAAAGGGGATGGCTGTGAGAGCTGTTTCCAAGAAAAGTACAGCAGGCTGTGAAGCTAAGTAGGTGTGGAGAGGGGAGTGAATGGCAAGAAGAAAAGGAGGGAATGATAGCAGAATAACAGAGATTTCAAAGGCCTGAAAATGAGACAAGAACAAGAAGAAAACAGATAGTAAGAAAGATAGAACATGAGCCTAAATCAGAGAAACATTGAGAAATCAAGATAGAGTTCCTCTGGACCCTGTCCTCAACAGAGCCTGCTCTCTGGAGCAGCTACAGGACAGATCAGTGGTGTGCTTGCCTCCCTGGATGTCAGAGCCAGGCTGGTGCAGCCCTAGGGGAGCATGTACCTTCAGGGAGTAGAGGAGGGGTCTTGAGCCTGAGGGAGGGTATCTGGTTTACTCAAGAAAAGACAGCAAATGTAGAAATTGATTTTGAGCCTGGATCCCAAGGCTGGACCCTACCTCTCTGCCCTGCCCTACCCTGTCCTGCCCTGCCCTGGTCCAAGACGTGCTTCCCTTGGCTTCACCCACCCCATGCAAAGGTCCTGAAGCCTGAGTACTCCCCGGTGAGAAGAGGAGAGACTGCAGGTCCAGGAATAAGCCAGGCTGACAACTTCAGAGAAAGAAGCAGGAGGGAACATGCAAGGAGCTGGAAGTAAAGGCCTGAGTACCCACCAGCCCAAGAATGCTCCAGGGTGACCCTGCCCCCATTCCACAGAGAAACAGCCTCAGCTCTTGGACTTCAAGCAAGGCTCTGCACAGATACACAGCCTTTCCTTGGGTTGGGGGGTCCTTCCTGCTCCCTCTCCTAGAATGGCCCTATACACACCCAGGCATCCCCACCTCCTCATCTATCCTCAGGCATTTCCCCCTCCCTGGGATAACCCCCACCCCCATGACCACCTCTATGACAAGCCCAAGGGGAGGGAAGCAGGGCGAGGACCGTGCTGCAGTGGGACAGCACAACCTCTTTCAGGTTGCTCAGCACATGGTCGAGACCCATACTTTGTACATTTCCCAAAGAGAGAAGAGACAGACCTGGACACTGTGTAGCCTGGCCGCTGCCTATGTGGCTGATTGGGGGAGCAGCAGCAGTAGCCTGGGAGCAGCCCAACAGCTGTTCAGGAGGAGCAAGGCAAGGGGAAGGGGAGGCCTGCAGGGAGTAAACCAGTCCTTTCGTCTGTGTGTCCTCATAGCCATTCTGCTGGGCCCAAGGAATCTCTGGAATAACCACTTCCAAAGCAGCTGCTCCTGTGCTGGCCTTGGGAGACTTCCACAGCCAGCAGTGGCTCCTGTGGTCCTGGCTCCTGAGAAAGAATCAGGGCCTAGACAGAGGGAGTCCAGGACTCAGCTCCAGCCTGCCTCTATCAAGTTTCAAGGGTGCTGGCAAGTCCCTTCCCATCCCTGGCTTCAGTGTACCCATTCTCTCTCCCCCTCTATTTATAAAGGACATAACCAGACCATCCCTGCCCTACCCAGGCCTCTCATCCCTACAGAGATGTGAATGATAGAAGGGCCTTCTTGGCAGTGAAGCAGGGAGGAGGCAGGACCACTCTCAAGAGCCATGAGGACAGGATGGACAATCAAATTGACCAGAAAACATAATATATTTTAACTTCCTGTTTTGGCCTGTTGTACACACACCAAGCCAACACCAAACACAAGTTGCAGTGGGGCTATCCCCTGGACTCCAGGGTGGGCTGCAGGCCATGGGAGGGACACTGTCCCTTGACTCATGGCCTATATAACATACACATCCTCCCTCCCCCAAACAGTGAAGGCTCAAAGTCTCCCACAGCTCCCTGCTTCTCCATGGAGCCCCCGACTCCAGCAGTAGAAGCCATACCTTTCCACCATGAGGAAAACATCCTTTCCTCAGAGACAGAAGACTAGAACGTTTGACCCTTTTACCTGCCTGGTGGAGCAGATGTTGGGGGTAGGAGGATTAATGGAGCTCCGTGAGAGGTTCACAGCTGAAGCAGGGAGGGCACTCCAAGACCCCTCACAGGACACCAGCAGCTTCCCCAAGTGGAAATAAGGTGACTCATTCTCAGGGCAGCCCTCACACCCTCTCCTACACCCCTCCATGGCTTCTGCCCTTAGGACCTGCCATAGAAGAGATGGGTCCAGCTCAAAAGATGTTTCCTTTTCATTTAACAAGGAAACAAAGCTACAGAAAAGGATGTGGAAAGAGAGAGTTTAAGATGCCATCAGCTAAGAACTGCAGCCATCCATCAATGCTGGAAGTTGAAAGTCTGGGCACACACAGGGTCTCCTGCCAGTTGCTCCTGCATGGCTGGCTTGACAGGCTGGGTGAAGGGAGCAGTGTCCCTGAGCAGCAGGTCAGGGTGCAAGCTGCCCCCAGGAAGCCCTGCCACCAGCCTGCACTCAGCCCGGCTTCCCCAGCCCTGACATGAAAAGCACACAGCCTGGGGCTCCCCATTTTGGCCCCTGTCCCCATCAGCCCAGCTTCTTTCCCTATAGCCCAGGGCCCTCAGCTGAGGTCAGGAGACCAGCCCTGAGCGTCTGTAGCAAATCACTCCCCTTCTGCTCTCAAGCACCACTCTTGGCAGAGGGAGTGAGGACATACTAGGGTCGCAGGGTCAGCAACGGGACCCTGTTTGCTCTGTGTGTCTCCTCTGTGTGCATCTGGATGTGCTTCCTGCTGCTGCCTACTCAGTGCTTCTGCTGAGGCAGAAGCCATCGTGATTGGTCCCATCAGCAACTGCCTCCACTGGCAGCTACTGACAGGACAGGTAGGCGTATGGTCCAGCATCAAAGAGTCAGTGACCTATGTAAATGGGCACACAGCTGTGGGTCCTAGCCTGGTAGAAGAGCTTCTCTGAAAAATAAAATAAATAGGATTGACTGGGTAGAAAGGGAAAACAACATGTGCAAAGGCCCAGGAATAAGAAGGCACTTGGAATTCCAGAATGAGAAGAAGAGCCAGGGAGGCCAGATCCGGCATGTTTGGAGAGAGGGGATGGAAGGGTCAGAGAATGAATGTGGCTGGTGTACAGGGACTTACAGAGCCCAGATGGCATGTGGACTCAATCCTGTCTGCTTCCTTCTTTCCTGTCTCCAACCGCCCATCTCTGCTCCCTTATGACTTCTGCTTCTCAATAATTTCAGCTGTACAGGACCCAGCCCAGCCTCTCCAGATGCCACTGTCTCCTGGTTTTTCTGTCAGCTTCGCTGCTAACAGGAAGTTCTGTGTGCTCCCCCAGGGCTGCATGACTACTGTTCACTGGGCATGGCCTCACTACTGCTCACAGCCGCCCTGAGAGTATTTTCTCTACAGATGATAAAACCAAAATCAGAAGAGAAATCACTTGCACAAGCAAACTCAACAGGCAAAAGGCAGCGCCAGGATTTGAGCCCAAACTACCCTTGACCCCACCTAGTTGTTGCTTCTGAAGGCCAGGAGGGATAGCCAGGGAGGTGCAGGCAGGGAGAAGCACGGGATCCATTGAGAGCCTCCTCATTACAGCCAACAGGCCCAGGGGTTCTGTAGGCTTGTCTGAAATGGCCTGAGACGTGACCACCTTCTCATGTGAGGGTGAGCAGTGGGTATAACCTAGCCAAGAACCAGAGGACCTCCCCCTATTCCTGGGCCACCCATGAGCACTGAGGCAGGGGAGCAGTAGCCTAGGGTTTCTGAAAACTTGAGACTATGGCCTCTGCAACCAATCATCCTGGCCTGGACTACTACCCTGAGTCTGGGATCTACCAGAGAACTAGGAGTTGGGGGTTCCCCAACTGAACCAAAGATCCCCTAAATCTGGACAATACTTTGTCCATGGAGGCGCCTCAATACCCTGTGCATGGGGTTGGTTTTTTCTAGCGGCAAGGAATTTCACGCCGATTGTATTTTGGTTTGGTTGAAGTTAGCTTGTATTTCCCTCAGCACATTTGAATTGCACAGTGATATGATCAGGAGGACCTTTACACATCCTTTTGTCCATGTTTCTCAACCCCTAAAACAATCACCTCACTTTGTACACAGAAAAGGCTTACACTTGCCCCTGGTGATAGTGACATTTCTTAGTAGGTTCAGTGCTGTAGTTGTATTAGGATGAAAAATAGCCCCAAAAATATCATGTTGTCATTTCTGGAACTGTAAATGTGCCCTTATTTGCAAAAAGGGTATTTGAAGATGTGATTAAATTGAGAGTCTTGAGATGACTATCTGGGTAAATGCTAAGTGCCATCACATGTGTCCTTAGAAGTGCGAGGCAGGAGACTTGACACATGCAGAGACTCGAATGATGTGGCCGCCAGCCAAGGAAGGCCGGCAGCCACCAACATTTGGAAGAGGCCAGGAACTCCAGAGGGATCATGGCTCTGCCAAAATCCTTGATTTCAGTCCAGTACTACTGATTTCAGATTCTGGCCTCTAGAACTTTGACAGAATAAATTTCTGTTGCATTAAGCCACCCAGTTTATGATCATTTGTTATGGCAGCTACGGGAAAATAATGCAATGATTTAAAACAAATCAGAGCCACAGTGAACTAAATAAGCTGTTTGCAAACCCCAAAGCCACCCTTGGGGATCCTGAAAGTCCCTCAGGTTGGGAACTTGATGTTCTCTAATGTGCCTAGTTTACAGAAAAGAAAATTGAAATCCAGAGAAAGGTGGAGACTTGCCCACGATCACAAAGGTAGTGGTTGGTAGAGACAGGACTAGAATCCAGAAAATTCAACTTTCAGTCCTCCCATGGCCCTAGGTCAACTCCCCTCACCCTTTATTCCCTTTTTTTGGAATGGAGAAGTGTCCAGAAAAGTTTGATGAGTCAGTAAAGTAAGATTGGAGCCAGGCTGGGGAATGCCTGGAGCAGACATAACAGGGCTGGAAACTTATCTATTATTTTTCTTACTAAAAAGTAACTTCTAGAGGCAGAACCATCAAATCTGATTCATAAAGCCTTAAGGAAAAGACTGTGTTTATAAATGGTATTCTTCATAAACCTTGCAATAGAAATCAAAATTGGGTGCCTGTCAGTCAAGAGAGGCATCTATCGGGAAAGCAGTGTAGGAGGGAAGGACAGATGGGTGGGCAAAGGCGATGGCAAGGGAGCAGGGCCAAGACAAGGGAGGGGTGGAGTGCCAACCTTGGAGTCTGCAAACGTCAGCCTTGCTGAAGACTAACCCTTACCCTGTGTAAGCAACATGGCAGATGGAGCCAAGCCTCAGCATGTGCTCATGCTGGGAACTTGATGGGAACGCCTGCGCTCAGAAGCACACACTGGACCTCAGTGCATGCCTTGTGCATGTGCACATGCATGTGCATGCACACATAGGCTGAAGCCAAGCCCAGGCAGCCAGGAAGAGCTAGTCACAATTTGTCAGTTACCCTTGGTTAATGGAACACATTCACATGATCTGCTCTCCCAGAGCCACAGCTAGACCCCAGCACTGGAGGCACCGTGGCTGGGAATCATGTGCTGCCTCTCGGTGGTCTGCACTGATTCGGCCAAGGGCACTCCCTGACCCCTTTCCCTCCTCCCTTGTCTCCCTGCTGGAACCCCAGCACAGGAAAGAGCAGGCCAAATGCCCATGAACCATCACCAGGCTCAAAGGCTCCAGGATTTAGGAAACATGTTTTTGTTTCTATTTTTAAGGGGAGAGAAAAATTTTCGGCTAAGATGGGGAGAGAAAGCCTAGTGTAGCAGCTGACTTGGGAAATAGAGCTGCCCTGATCCATCATATCACTCCAGCATATATCTCACTAAACCATTGTCTGGGGGAACAGAGGCTATACACCCCAGGAAACCAGCCACACAACCTGGACCAGAGCAGAGGATGCCAGGCATACAGCAAAAGTTGAGGCATCATTGGACAACTGACTCCTTTGACTTGGAGCAGAAAGCAACTAACTGAGCACAGTTCCTGCGATACAGAGGCCAGAGGGCAACGGGCTGGCACCAGAGAGCAGGGCTGGCACCAGGGAAAGAAGTGACAGTTACTACGATTCTGTGTTGACGTTTTGTTGTGCTGTTTTGTGTGTGTGTGTGTGTGTGTGTGCTGTTGTATTTTTTAAGAACCTCCTTAAGTGCCTCCCAGGAAGTACAGGGGTTAAAGACACAGCACTATCAAGCTATCACCAGCCACATCGACATAAGTTCGATCCCTGGCCAGGGAGCTGATCTACATGGCGGAGCAGACTTCTCCTGTCTCGCCTGCTGCTCCCCTCAGCAGTGTATTTCAGTAGACCCGCCTGTTCTGCTCCCCATTCTGCCTCTGGTGAATCCTCTCACCCCACCCCAGTTCTTATATACATAAATAAATGAATCTTTTTTTTAAGACCTCCTTAAATAGTTTCGAGGCAGGCCCAGCAGCTGGAATGGTGGTTGGGACTGGTGGTCATTACCAGGGGAAGGGCAGAAGACAGTGTTCACTGTGCCCAACCCAGACTGGCACATCCTTCAGAGATGGCTCTGGCCCTCTCCTGGGGCTGGGGAAGGTTAATGGCCAGCAAGAAAGGTGACACAAGACCTCCTGCTCAAGTCTTTTCCTTCTCTCATAAAATCTTGGTGTCAGGACAGGGAGGCATGGCCCCAGTTCCCCTGTTGGAGTCTAGCCTCCATTCTGTTGGGTGCTTAATGTCTACAGACCTGGGTCCCTCCTAGACTAAGAGCCTCGGCAGGCAGACTGTCCAGTTTATCCCTAACTGCATTGCCCAGGCTAGATGTGGACCAGGGCATGCTCAGAGAATCCCAATTTTGGGAGCTGAGAGAATTTCCATCAGAGGCCCCCGAGTTCTGCAGAGAGATAGAAGCTCCCAGAGGTCCCTTCTCAAGTGGGTGGGAGGCACTACATTCAGGGTGCTCTGGTGACAAATGATGGAAACCCAATTTGTGCCAATTAAGCACAAAGAGGATATTACCAGGCCCTTAAACCAAATGTTGGGGAAGGCCCCGGGGGCAGCAAGCTGTAGGGAAACTGGATATGAAACTCATACACCTCGAGGCCTCTTCTTGGCTTCTCCTCTCTGCTTGCTAAAACTGTGGGCCCCTTTTTCTCATGCCAGCCTTCTCCACTTGCCCACAGGCTGCTCCAGCATCCCTACCCAGAAAGCTCTGCAGAGAAGGGGCTCTCTTGCTTGGGTTGTAAATGTTTACATTTAATGTGTAAATCCCAGGAAAGGATGCTGACAGGCCAGGCTTGGGCCATGTTTCACTCTGGGTGGAGTGCGAGGTCTTGCCACTTATTAACTGTGCAACCTTGGGTGAGTTATTTAACTGCTCTTTGCCTTAGTTGTTGTGAGGATTAAATAAATTCAATCATGCAGAATCACTTGGACCAATGCCTGGCCCACAGTAAGCCCTCAGGAAGTGCCAGCTGTTATCCTGGTCCCTGACCCTCAGTTTGCACTAGGATGCCCCTCCTTGGGTCCAGTCCCCCCTCATCCTGACCCCCAGGACCCCAACAGAGACGCCTCATCTCAGAATCCATGGCACTCAGGGGTGGGTACCCATGGGAACAACTCATCTTCCCAACTGGTCCAGGCTCTCTACCACTGGTGCCCTCTGCCCCCAAGCATTCTGCAGGTCTAGACACACCAAGGGGTCAGGAAATGCTTGGCCAACACTCCTGCAGGACAGAAAGCAAAGGAAAGAAGCTGTGGGAGAACCTGAAGGCCGGCACTGATGAGCCCTTGCAGCCAAGCAAGCGTGCCCCTTCTCCCAGTTACCACTCCTAGAGCCAGGAAGTCCCTGTTCCTGTGACATCACACCTTCACCCATAAAAATAACCAGCACATCTTAGCAACCTGTGAGCAGCCTGCTCTGTGAGGTGCCAGGTTATGCGTGCCAGTCGGCACCTGCTGGATGGATGACACCCTCCTTCCTGACCCCAGAGCAGGGGCCGTGGAGCTGAGAGAGGCAAGGGAAGAAGACAGCCAGAGGCAGAGTCCAGGTTTTCCCAATTTAATTCTGGAAGCTGGAGCCTGTCTGTGTCTGACTGAGGTCTTTCTCTGGCTGTGGAACTGGCCGGCTGCCCTTGCTCCTATCTTCACTCCTCCCTCTCACGAGGGGACTGCACATGGCTGTGAGTGGCTGGGCAGGCAGAGGATGGCAGGACAGGGGTTTGAGAGAGACAAAAAGATTAGACCGAGACTGTCAGACCCAATTACATCTTCAGGGAATCTGATGGCAACGTTATTAAGTCTTTGGGCCCCTTCAGAGCAGACTCACTAGAGCCTGCTTACTCCCATACAGCTCCCCTGGGCTCTGGCCACAGAGGGTCCCTGGGTGCTCCATCCAACAACTGTCTGAGGGAGCCAGAGTCAGAGCAGGTGCCCACCAGATCTGTGACTTCACCGAGTGGCCCAGGATGGGTAGGGGTGTGCACCTCCCAACCTAGAGGGAGCCGACAGTGGCCACTAAAAGGCTGGGGCAATGCTTGCCACAAGGTCCCCTAATCTTTCTGTTCCCTAGCACCTGGGATGTTGTCAAAAGCACCAAAGGCCTGAAGAAACACCTAGAATGTGCACATATGTGTGAGACTGGGGCCTTGGTGCTGAGCATTCAGAGGTGACTAAACAGCTGGCAGGTCTGTAAGGGGAGGGTTTCTAGGTGTGTGCCTATGAGGCTGAAGGCTGGGGGGCCTTCTGGAGGGGGAGACTGTGAAGGAGGCTCCTCATACTTGGGCTATTCCCCTTCATCCTCATAACCCACTTCCCCCTCCTGGCAAAGAGTATAGCCAGATCATTCCAAACACCAAGTCTGTTTAACTTAGGGCCTTATTACAGAATGATTTTTTCCTTCAGAAAATTTGCTGAAGCAAAATGCTGTTTGACTTCAGCAAATATTAAGCCAGCTTGCTTTCCCAGAGCTCACACTGGAGGGAGGGTGGTGAGGAGCCCAGGGCTGTGGGAGGCCAACTGAGTACCCTTAATTGGCAGGGAGAACCCCAGCAAGTAGCCTCATGTCTGAAAGGATCTCCCACCTCTCCATCTTTGCCTGTCCCATGCCTTCTGCCTGGAACATTCCCCACTCCTCTTGACCACCTGACAAACAGCTGCTTTGTCATCAAGGTTCAGCACCTGCAACTTGCACCTTCCTCTCATCATGACACTGCACCCACATCTTAGCCTGCACTTGTCCTGATCCTCCTATGGGTGAGTCCATACCTTTCCCCACTGAACTGGGGTCTCCTTGCAGAGAGGGATTTGCTTATTCTCTAACCCCAGACCTCTGGAGCCAGGCACTGTACAAGGAACACCTCTTATTCTTCAAAGCAGCCTATGGCTCAGTTCTCCTTTAGCAACCCCATTTTATAAAGGAGTTTGGGGCTCTCACTGTCCAGAGAAGGAAGTGGGGATTGAAGCTGTCTCCTTTACATCAAAGTCCAAGTCTTAACCGTTAGGTTACACTGCCACCCTACTGAGATGGCAGTGCTGCTCTCCAGGTCAGGAGACCTGGGGTCCATCCTGGCCATGCCACTGAGCTCTTTGTAACCAAGGCCTTGGCTTCTCCACCCATAAAATGAAAAGTCAGGTGCTTCAGCTAAGCCAGTAGCCGGAAAGGCAATAATTGTACCTTCAAGTTAACATCTTGTAAAGATTGTTCTCTGCTTGTTTGTTTAATTATGGCCTCTTCTCATGGCCTCTGGAGGCCTTGCTGAGCCAGGGTTGGGTGTGTTTTGTCCTGGCAGTCTGGAGCAACACACTGCTGGGGTCTCAAGACAGTGGGGTTCAGTTCCCACTCCACCCAGACACCTCTGCACTATGCCACCCGGGGTCTGATGTCTGAGATGAACAGGAGCCAGCCGGATCAGTATGGAGCTGCCTCTGGGGCTGTGGACAGGCATTGCCCACTGCAGAGCCCACCTCCCCCCACCTCTCCTGTCTCAAAGGGGCCTACTACCCTGAGTGTCCCTGAAGCTCAGGCTGAATCCAGCATAAAGCCTCCCTAAACCCTTAGCGGGGAGCGAAACCCAGCTGAACAAGAGGACCATGGGAGGCAGTGCCTGGGGTGATGACTCCCTGAGCCCCCAGCTGTGCCCACACTGCCCCTGTGCACTCCAGATAAGTCTTCCCACTCTACAGAGGCCAGGACAAAGGAGCCAGTAGGAATGAATCAATGGGCCCCAAGCCACTACCATCTGAGTGCTTCCCGCAGGGCATGACTCCCTCCTCCTCCTCCTCCCTCCCTCTCTGGCTCCTTCCTGTTCTGTCTCCATGCTTTTTCTCCCTGTCCCTCCCTCGCCTTCTCTTTTCTTTCTTTTTTTTTTTTCCCTCTCTCTCCCACACAGCTGCCTCTTAAGAACTCCAGACAGACGATACTTCACAGTCTCAAAGTAGAGGAGGGTCAGAGGGTTACAGTTGAGCTGTTGATTCTCAATCAGAGAAAATACCCTCTGGAGACAGACAGCTCCACCCAGGGTACCTCCCTGAACCCTGGTCTGCAGGGACTGTGACCATCTCACCATCTTTAACCTCTGATTAAAGTCCCAAACATAACTGGGAGTTTGTTATCTTGTAAAGTCACTTCTCCCGCCACAAGCTCCCACCCCTACATCCCCTACACACAGCACCCCACACCCTTCCTGATTAGACCAGAGGTTAAGTGGATGTATGGGTGGATGGATGTTTAAGAGATAGAGAACTGGTGCCTCCAGTGGCGAGAACAAACAAAGCTATTTGGCAAATGAAGGGACAGTAGGTGGGAGGCTGGAGGTGAATTGGTAACAGGAGAACGGAAAGATGAAAACAAGTGTCTGCATGGGGGTGCTGATGCATCTGCTGGAGTCTAGGCTAGTAATTTCCTTTCACAATGGTTATGGGGTGTGCAGGACCAAGAGGTTGCCTGAATATCAGTTAGTGGCCAACATGGGCAGCTTCCAAGATCTGGTGACCTTTGATCCGTTTAGGTCAACCGGGCCAGAGGTAACAATGAGTCAGTAAAGACATAAAGGGCAGGAGCTGAGGGGTTGACCTGGAGCAGGATTCCACAGACTTTTCTACAAAGGACCAGATATAAATACTTTAGGCTTCGCAGGTTACACAGTCTCTGTTGTACCTCCTCAGTGCTGTGGTTATAACACAGAGGCAGCCACAGATCATAAAAAGTAATAAATGAGCAGAATGTCTTCCATTAAACTTTATTTGGGGGCTGAAGTTTGATGTTCATAGAATTTCCATGTGTCGAGAAATATTCTTATTTTAATTTTTTTTCCTATGTAAAAATGATTCTTAACACACAGACTATACAAAAATGGGCAGTTAGGGGTCACAGTTTGCTGGCCCCTGGGGCAGAGCCCATGTGAGACAAATCAGGTGCCACAGCAGGGCAGATTCATCAGGTCATACAGCGCATCACACCACCCGCTCCCTTGGGGACCTCACCCCTCTGAGTTCAGTTTGCTGAAGGGTCTTCTAATTATCTTTCCTTGTAACTTGCTTATAGGCAGAGAAAACAGACTGGGGAGTTCACAGTGCCCAGACCCCTTGGAAATTCTATTTCTCATTGTGAATTACAAACCCAACATTTTTCATGATAATTTGACTTCCCATGTAGCTTGCCTACTGGGAGAGACTCTGTTCTGCCAAGGCAAACATCCGCTCCACTTGAGTAGCATTTCTTATTATAAATTAATAAATTGGCATCAGGGTGTATATATAAATATCAGTCCCCATGAGTTTGGTAAATATATGTCACAAAAAGATGAATCTCCTTAGCACTCAGCTCACTAAAGCTGATTGCTGTGGCTCCAAGGCCAGCGACCAGTCCTTGGGCCCCTCACAGGCCAGTGCCACCTTGAGAACCCTCCAGGCAACCAGCTAGGTCTCTGGTGAGGAGATTCTGGGCGGTGCTGCACTGTCTGCCTTTCCATTGTGTAGGCAGCTGCATGTAGGAAAACTGATGGTGGATAAGCGGGCCGGAGGGTAGGTAAATCAGTCAAGGGACAGATAGGTAATGGATAGAGACCAGTGGGTAGGAGGGTGGTGCATGCATTAATGCAACCCATAGGTTTGTGTCCACCAGAGAGTGAGCCTGGTGGGCGCTGTGGTGACCCAAAGTGTAGCTATAGGTGACCCAAGCGGCAAAAGTACTAGAACTAACAGATGTTGAGTACCTACTGTGTGCCAGCACTAGACACAGGGTTGTTTCCCTCTCCACGTGCCCCTCTCTCTATTCTCATGACCTGGTATATGTAAGTTTGACTTTCACAGACCTTATTTAGGCCCTTCTTGGCTCAATTCTTTTATGCTGCTGGGGCTTTCAGGAGCTGGGGTGGGGGGGTCTCCTCTCATACCCTCTCATTTGATCCAGCAGATGCAAAGTGGTTTTGCCCCAAACATTACTTGCAGGGGCAGAGCTTAACCAAAGAGAGATTTTGCAATAATAAAGTCTTCCAAAATGGGTCTCCAAAATGCTTACTGACCTCCTCCCCCTTTCCTTTCTTCATAGCAGTGCTGTAATCAACCCTACCTTTGGCTCATTATGGGTCAGACTCAGATCCCTCTTCCCGTTCAGAAATCTCCAGGCCCTTTCCTCCAAGAAGCCCTCCCTGATTGCTCCTACTCCCCTACAGAATGTTGCCACTTTGTGTCTGAACTTCATCATTTCACACAGAAGATACAGTAAGGGGTGTGTGTGTGTGTGTGTGTGTGTGTGTGTGTGTGTGTGTGTGTGTTGGGGGTTTGCTCTGAGGCTTTCCCACCTCCCCTCTCCTGGGAGTTCAGCCAGGATGAGCCCCCATAGGTGATGATCAGCAACCAGCTCAGGCTGATTACTCCATCTTAAATGAAGAACCGTTTAATTTTCCTAGCGAAGCTTCCCTCGGTGGATGCACTGAGGGAGCAAAACAGGCCTATAGGAGGAGGGAACCACCAGCAAATCAACACAGAGCCTGGCTATTATTACTTTTTTGTTGTTGTTAATTTATCCTCTGCTTGGCTCTGATAGGCTCCAAGATGACAAAATAAACCCAGGAATTGCCTCCCTGCTCCCCAAAACTCAATCTTCAACAAGGGAGTGCTCAGTCTGTGGCATAAATTAGCAGAAGCCGAGTGTAAAAATATGATTCTGTGAACAAACAAAAGCCTCCAGTCATGAGACCAGCAGCCGCTGAGCTGTTCTCACCACCTTCAGCTCTGTTTCTAAGCAATTAAAATGCAGAGGGAGGAGACTACAGGCCCACCCCCTGGGGCTAGGAGGGAGCTGGAGATAGAATCAGCCCATCAGGCCCTCAGAACTGCTACCAGGGCTGGCCTGGCAGGCAGGTGACCTGGTCTGCCTTACCTTAGTTCGCTGGAGAGACTCCAGGTAGGTTTGTGCCTCTTGGCCTCAGTTTCTTCATCTCTAAGATGAGCATAATTACTCCTAGTGGCTTTTTCACAAAACCAGCATGAGAATCAGACAAAATAAAAGGTCAGAAAAGGTTCGAGGAAAGGAAGAGGCATGTGAGGGGTGGCTGCTAGGACTCATGGTGAGTCACAGGGCTTCCCGGGAGGGTGCATTCTACCCAAGACCTCCCTTCCTATCACCGCCTCCACCTATGCCCATTGTACAGATGTCCACAGTGAGGCTCAAGAAATTCAGGTTTAACCCAAGGTCACTTTCCAGAAATCAAGCCATGTCTGCTGGACACTGAAAGCCCTGGCCTGCCTTCTCTACCTTGTCCTCAGAGCACTGGCAAGTTAACAGCAGATAGCCTAGGCTAGTGTGAGACTGGCATGAGCTGGCACAGAGACCTGGGCCTGGTTCACCAAGGCTCATCTCTATGGAGGTTGCATGTCCCACAGCACAGCTCTTCCCAGGACAGTTTAGATTAAAACTATCATCAGAGGCTGAAGGTATCAGTTCTGTGGCCTCTCACAGTAAGATTCTGGCCACTCAGAAGGCCCGTTATGTGGTAGAACATTGGGGTCCCTGGGATGACAAGACTGACCAGACCCTACCCCAACAGCACCCAGATCCATGGGCAACTTTCATGAGAGGATGTTAGGTGGTGGTAAGAACAATGGAGAAAAATAAAAGGAAAGGTGGGGGGAAGGTGGTTTATAGTTTCCAATTAGGTGGCCTAATTCAATCCTTAAAATAGCCCTTACTTGACAGTTGAGGATACTGAGACTGTAAAAGGCCCAAGGTCTGACAGTGAGGTAAGGACAAGCTAAGATTCGAACTGGAATGTTCAGATGGGGGAGCTCTGATCTAAACTACCAGGCAACCATAACTCCAGCTGGCTCTGTAGCAGACAGAAAGCAATCTGGATGGAGATTCCAGCAAAATAAAAGATCAAGAAGTTCTGACTACCTGGCACAATCAGGAGGGCTTCATGTGAGAGGTGGCAACACTTGAGGCTGGTAGGGGAGAGTTCTCTGCTGCCCTCATCAGAGGCTGGACTGGAGTGGTGGGGAGTGCTGGTCAGGCTGAGCTACCTCTGTCTCCTTGCAAACCTCCCCACTGCCTGGAGGACTGGCCACATTCTCTCAGCCAACCCTGTCTTCCGAAGCTCATTTGGCTTGGAGCCAAGCAGAGACAAGAAGTCCCTTCCTGTGCCAGCCTGTGCCAGGCCCACAGCCAGCCAGGGCCGTGGCTCCCCCTGGTTGCCTGCACACAACAGAAGAACCTCCAGCCCTGAGCATCAGCCCATTGGCCCAGCAGATAGACTGCTGGGGAAGTTTGGCTGAAAAAATTTCAAAGAGAATTGATTTTTTTTTCCAACTACATAGTCGTAAGCATAAACTGGAAGATACATCCCTTCCTTTATGGGAGACAATCAAAAACACAATACCAGTTTATGGAGGGAATGTGTCTTTCTTACACAGGATTTTTGCCCCCCAGACATTTGGCAGCCTCAAACCACTTCATTCCAGAGATAAGTAGTCAATCAAGAGGAAGGGCAGAATGAGGAAGAGAAAATCCAGAGGCCCTGGGCAGTTAGAGATGCAGAAGGGGTGGTGCTCCCCTCATTTCTCATCCCCCTAAAGAGCAGGCAGTCTGAGGTAAGCACAGGGACCCACAGTCAACTTTGGCAGCTGAAAGCATAGACCAAGATGTCACCTCACACAACTTCTGTCAGTGCAGCTTCCCCAGGCAGCTCCGCCACGGCATGCCCTGTACTGGAAGCTGAGGACAGGCAGACGGTGAGCAAAATGAATTAGGAGTGTGTAGCTATCTGGTCCTTTCTCTTCCTGCTAAGTCTTTCTTTTCTTCTCTTTCTACCACATTCCAGGGCACCCAAACTAACCACCTGTGAGCAACAGCTCCATAAAACTTACTCTCTGGGCCACTGAGGCAGCAGCAGTGTCCAAAATCAAGCGCACCTAGTCGCTGGAACAGAGGCACCTCTGGCTCAGTCACTCTTAGAGGAGGACAGTTCTATTCAAGCTTCGGCGTCTACCTCAAGCATCTGCTGCCAGTCTCTCCACTTCCTTCCTGGTGCAGATGTCTTCTGGGTTCCTGGATTAGTGTGATCCAGGGGGGCCAAGGATTAGACATTCCCAGGAATAACCCTGACCATGGGGGGATACAAGCTTTGGGATCACTGCTCCAGCTTCTATCTTTTAGGCAAATAGTTCAGAAGTCTCAGGAGAACAGAGATCCACCCCACCCCCATCTTGGCTTCTCTGCTGATGCTCAGATATCAGCTTTTCCACCTTTGCTCTCCTACTCCCCACTCCCTCCCTCCTGCTTCCAGAGATTCCCTCCCAAACACACCACCCACCACCTGCACCCAAGTACTGCTCTCAAGTTTTGCTTTCAAGGGAACCCAAACTAAGAAAGTGCCCCCCCAAACTCCTCCACATACAATATGGCCTGCCAAGCACCTCTAGAATTGCTTCTCATGGTAAAGGAGCAGAGCCGGGTGGCAGCTGGTGGAGAGGGGGCAGGGGCCCTCCCCGAAAACTGTCCCTCCCATCTCACCAACTTGGCCACAGCTAGAAAGGCCAAGCCCAGGGGAGGTGGGGCAGAGCTCAGCTCCACCACCGCCCCCCCATGTGACCTTTGCCATGTCATTTCACCTCTCACAGCCCCCTTTCCTGTCTGAACTGAAAGCATAATAATGCCCAAGCCAAGCGGTTGGGTTGTGAGAGTTGAATGAAATCATGTGTGGAAGAAGAAGAACTATCCAGGCTGAAAACATGAACCACTGTGTATGAGTTTTGTCTCCCTCAACAGACTGCCAGTTCCTTGAAGGCAAGGGCCTTCTTGATTGATTTTTTTTTTTTTCTGTCTCTCCCATAGCACCAGCATGGAGCTGGATATACAGGAGGCTCCCATTGAAAACTCCATGCGTGGAGTGAGGATTGGCCCTGGGCCCTGGGCGCCTCTCAGACAAAGCTCCGAGTAGCTGATGGCGGCTGACTTTGAGGAGCCCTGTATGGCACAGAACTGGTCTGGCCTTATGCCCAGTATCAGCAGGAGCCTTCCCAAGCTGGAAGTGGAAGGTGGGCTGGCCAGAACCTCGGAGAAGTGGTGCTAGCTGGCACAATTGTCCCCACCTTCCTGAAAAATCCAGGGTGATAGTGCAGGAGGGGCTTTCATCAGCTCCCAGCTCTCTTTGAGTAAAAGGAAAAAATTGGCTTCCACTCCGAGCCCAACTGCATCCGACATCTGGCAGCTCAAAGTGAAGTGACTCATGCAATCCTTAGATACAAGGAAGCAGGGGGAGGAGAGGGAGCAGGAAGAGAAGAAAATCCACACAGAGGGAAGGAGGACGGGCAGGCCATGCAGCCCAGATAAAAGAATCAGCAGCCAGAATGAAGCATCAAGGTTGGTCCCAGGCCCAGGTGGCTGACAATGAGTTGCCCAGAATTTTTTTTGCCCACCCAGTTTTTGGCCTGGTGACAGGGACTTCTGGCACCAGGCACAGCTGCCCTAAAGAATCAGGCAGGATACTACAGGTAGTGAGCAGCCTGTCCCTGGAGGCATGCAAGAGCAGCTGGGTGAGCCCCGGAGGGGTGTGTTAAAGGCTCTGCTCTAATAATTACATCTGACCCTGTGATAATCCATCAAGGAAGAGGCTGGCCTAGAGGTAGATGAAGTCATTGGGATGAGGGGATCCTAATCTCATGCCTAAACCTGGTTGTTAGATTCCAGGCGCAGAAGTAATCTCTGTCGTGTAGGTGACAAGGGCAGCCAGGATGGGGTGAGGGAACCTTCCTCAGCTTCCCCTGTACACGAGAACTTGCTGGGGTGGGGTGGGGAGTGGAGGAGGACATCTTATCACAGGCCTGCCTCCTTTGGGAGCTCAGAGCACAGCAGGGGGGGAAGCAGCAGGCCTGTGGAAGGACAGAGGAAGGAACCCCGATTGCACACAATCCAATTAATTTCATCAGAACACACTCAGGAAGTGAGAGGTCAGCTGGTAGGGTCAATTTTAGGAAAATTCTTGGAAGAAGTAGAAGCTGGAGGAGCTGGAATCACAGACAAAGGTCCAGCTAATATAAGGGGGACTTGTGAGATAAAAAGGGGAGATCCCTCCTGGTGGTGGTATAGGGAAAGGCTAACCTGCCAGGGGCAGGAGCAGGTGATCAGGGGTGGGTTACTCATCCTCCATTCTTTCTAGACCTCTTGAGGACCTATTCTTTCACGGTTTCCTCCTGATGATGGGAAACATCAATGTTTCCTGCCCCCTGATCCTCTAGGAGGGTTGCATTCCAGTGTAGGAGGTGGGGGGCAGGCAGGCTGGACTACACAGTCTGTGAAGGCCCTTCCCACCTACTCCCAGACTCTCACAACTAAGAGGTCTTCTCTCTGCCTATTCAGTGGCATAATTGCTAGCCTCTCCCTTTGCCTCAGCCACCTCTGTGGGTCCTCAGCACCAAGCTCAACTCCTTCTTAGCATCCTCCCCAACAGCACCCCACCAGTCAACCCCAGGCCTTCGTCATACTGCTCCTCTCCCTGACCATGCACTTGCTTCTCATCTCTGAGCAAGCCATAGGTCCTGGAAGTAAAGGTCCACACATCTTCCTCTCAGCCTTCCCTGAGCGCAGGGGCAGGGCGAGGTCCATCCTGGGAGCAGGTCATGGCCAGGGATCTGTTTCCCTCCCATGGCTGGGCGCCCTGTCCACAGCGACCTGCTCCAGGAGCACAAGGAGCTGGTGTGCTTTCCTCCTCACCTCTCATGAACCTTGGCCCATTGTTCTCTTCTTGCCTCTCAGGAGGGCGCCGCGTGGACCTTAGGAGCAGCCAGCCTCCTGGCTTGTGTGCAAGCATCTGCCCCTTGCTGGATGATCACAGACAAACCAGGGAAACTCCCTGCACCTCAGAGTACTCACCTATCAAACGGGGATGTGATAGTACCTAGGGTGCTAAGGAGCAGGAATCAGGTAAGCTGTGTGAAGTGCCAATGGGCACCCGGCATTTCATTGGGGTTCAGTGGTCAAATGGTGCTGTTGTGAGAACCAAAGCCCCTGGAGAGGAAAGTTTGGAAGCATGGAGGGCTGTTTGGGAGGCATGGCTGAGGACCCCTCATTAACCCTTGAGACGCAGGAGAGTTTGAAGGGAAGGGACTGTGGCAGGTGGCTTTGATAGTATGGAGTATGGGCCCTGAGCAATCCCAGAAGGATTTGTGGTGCTGGGTAAGCTGTGGGGGTGAGGGCTACTGCTGAAGGCAAAACCGCTTCAGTCACATTAGGACTTGTTCAGTCAGGGAGTTTGAGAGAATGGCATCAAGGGATAGGCAGGTCCTGTCCCCCTCCTCGGGCTTAAGCCCTAGCAGCTGACTCTGCCTTACTGCAAACCCGGACTGGAGGTGGAGAGTGGGGGGCCTGCCAGGGAGGCAGGCAGGCCAGGGGTAGTCTGGCAACCACATGCCAGGAGAAACTTTCACCTCAATAATAGTGGGTCTGGGGGCAGGTATTCTGGCTTTGGCCTATTTCCTTCCCTCTGTCCCCCAGTGCCCAGCAGCTGATCAGTAAGCCTCTGATGAATGAATGAATGAGAACAGGGATTGAGGTACAAGGCTGAGCTTGTCACAGGACACTCCAAAAGTCTATCTTCTTCAACCCTCCTCCCCAAGTCCCTGCCTCTGCCCCTGCTGCCACCCCTGGTTCAGCCCCTCTCTCTGCCCCCAGAGCAACCAGCCCCTGCCAGCCCCCATCCCTGCCTGGCAGCCCCAAGTAGGCTGCCAGGAGAGCCAACTTGCAGGCTTTCTGTTGTCATTAGCTGTCAGGTCTCAAGTAATAGTGCCTGTGGAGAACCAGCTGCTTCCTCTCAAGAGTTTGCAAATGCAGCCCGGGAAGGGGCGGGCAAGCCGAGGGGCAGGCCAACTGCCGGCACCGCGCCTTCCTCGGACGCCCCGCCCCATGCGCGGGCCTAGTGCGCTTGCCACACTCTGAGAGCGCCTCCTACAGCTCAGGCCGCAAAGGACCACGCTGTCCACCCCTGAGGCCCTCCTGGCCTGGAGGGTCTCATCCCAGCAACACTCCTACCTGGCCCAGGCCACTCCTGGGGAAACTGAGGCTCAGGCATGGTATATGCCTTATTCCCCCCACCTCTGAGCAAGAGGCCAGAGCACACTTCCATCTCACTTGCCAAGAGGTGGGTGAGGTATAGATGGTTGGCATCATGCACAAGTGAGTGTAGCCTTGGGTATTTGTGGCACTGACAGAACACTGGTGGGTCCCAGTGTTGGTCCTTGAGGTCAAGAGGCCAGAGGGAGGAAAGAAAGGGAGCCCCCCCCCACCTTTTTGTAGTTAGTAGGTGCTCAAGGCAGGAAGCTCAAGGCAGCTCATCACTCCCCCAAACCAGTGGTGTCAAAGGCGTTAATTGCTTCCAACTAAGTGACCAACTCCTCTCAGCTCTTCTGCAGTTTTCCTGGTTTGGCATCAGAAGTCAAACATCGCAGGAAGCCTCTCAGTCTCAGGCAAACCAGCACAGTTGGTGTAGGGTAAGTAAACTGGTCAGGCTTTTACGCCACTGGCCTCTTTGACTATCACCTAAGCCTTGATTGTACTAATGCAGGAGGCAGTGGGAGCGGGGCTCGGGGTACTCACGCCTGACTGTGGACACCTGGAGCATGGTGTGGGCGTTTGTAAGTGGACAAACATGAGCCTGGAGGCAGAGGCTGTAAGGGCAGCCACGAACTGCTACTGCAGAGCAGCTACAAAAGGACAAGTGACTGCAGAGACACAGGACCACGAAACGACGCCAGGGAGAGCTCAAAGAGCAAAGCATACAAATTCACGGGGGGCTGGGAAGGCTGCCAGCCTCCTGGCCCCCCGGCCTCCCTGCCTTGCCAGCCTTGGTCCTTGCCTATAATTAGTGTAGAAAGAGCATTTAAAAGCCTAAAAAAAGCCACTGAGGGATCCAGGACTGTGCTTTACCCGTCTGCCTGAATCGATAGAGCACCTGCCCCATGCCTTGCTGGCACTAGCTGGTCACCCCACTTCCAACTTGCCCCACCTCCACCCTCCCAGTGGAATACAGCCAGGGGTGCTTGGTCACCTCTGCCACATCTGTGGGAACCTAGCCCCCCTCCCCCACCAGAAACAGCCCTGCTCTCCTGTGAGGCCCCACAGGCTTCCCACCCTAGAAAGCGCCCACAGTGCCACCTCTGGGCTCTGATTGGCTGAGTGGAACCAGCTGCACTGCCCTGTTAGGCCCCTCTAGGCCATAAAGAGACACTGACAAATGGGACTTCTCAGGTAGCCCTCCCCAGAGGACAATCCAAAGCCCAGACCTCTGGCCAGCGAAGGGCAGGCCCAGGGCAAGAGGCAGAACTCCTCTGCTATGACGTGCCTGGAGTAACTGGCCAGAGCGCTCAGCCAGGCTCGGGCTGCCCTCTGGCCCCCTCCTCTGCCTGCTCAGTGCCCAGTCCAGCAGGGGCCAAGCATTCTTAACTAGGTCACCCCCTCCCCCAGCCTCACCATCACGCCTCCACCAGTGCTAGCATTTCAGCTGCAATTAAGAATTTCTAGTTGCAATTAAAAATTAATTGGAAACTGTGGGTTGTTTGTGTCTCCCTGACCTCCGTCACCCATGAGCTGGAGGGGGTGGGTGTGGAGAAGGGAAGAAGGACAGGTGAAAGAAGACTTTTCCGAGCAGTTAACCATGGGACGCAGGGGCCCTCTGAAGTGACTGAGGTTGCGCTGGAGCAGATTTCTACCCGAGGCTGAAAGGAATGACATCAATTAGCTGACCTTGAATGCTACGTTCCTTAATTCTTTGAGAGCCCCAGCACATGGGGGTCTTTGTGGGGGAGAAAAGAGTGGAAGAAATGCATGTAAGGAAACTGGTGGCAGAGCCAGGCCAGAAGGTAAAGTTCGGGGTGTCTCAGTGGCTTCCCCTTCCTGGAGGCACTGACAGCCAGCCAGCCGGGAAAAGAATTGGGACCAGTTAGGTCAGGGTCTTCAGAGTCACACAGTGAGGAACCCAGTGCAAGGTGGGGTGCATAGAGGCTTCTAGCTCTCAGTCTTTGAAATTGCCTACTTGTCTCTGCTCCCAGGTCCCACTGGCCATGCCCAAGGGCGAGGTTCTCCTTGATGTTGTCAGGGCAAAAATATCCTGAATTCACACTCCTCAGCCTCCCACGAAGAGCCAATCTGACTGTGATCCCTGTATTTTCAGGTAAGGGTGACCCCCCTGCTCAGTCCCCTATGGACACAGAGGCCAAGATCCCCCTAGCATTAAGTGCTACCTTAGCCTCTGACTTCAGATGGCCTCTGTCCCCTCTGCATCTTTCCTTCTCGAAACCTTTGGCCTTCCAGGTCTGGTGTTTCTCTTCCAGGACACCCAGGACACCTGCTCCTCTGAGATTCAGAGTACCTCTTGACTACAGGTGCCCTGCCAACCCAGATTTTATTCTCTCTATTGCTGATAAACCAGTCTGTGTGAGTCTAGTGTCCCCTAGGACTTAATGAGGCTGTAGCTTCATGATGCAGATATTTGATCTAACAAAACTAGAAGAAAAAGGCTGCCAATAAAACGGATTCTAGATGTGAGTTCATGGGTTTGCACTCCAAGTGACCAGAAACAGTAAGCCCACAGTGTAGCCACGGTGACTACAGCCTGGGGTGAGGGACTAAAGATGGCTGCGCTCCTTAGAGCATGTGACAGCCTCTCTCTCACTGAAATTATATGAAATTGTGTGCACAGCTGGTCCTGGGGTCCTGGACACCTGGGGTTCCGGGATCCTAGGATTCTGGGGTCCTGGAGTTCTGGGGTCCTGTGGTCCTGGGACCTTGGGGCCCAGCATACACCTGTGCTCATGCCAAGTGTATGCACCCGTGAAATGGGGTGCCATCTTATATCACATTCCCAAAGGAAACAGTACATTGGTTAGGATTTGTATTCAGCTGCTGATAATAGGAATTCAACTACAGTGTCCTAAAGATTTATTCTCAAAAGAGAAGTCTAGGTTTAAGCAGTCCAAGGTGGTGTGGAAAACTCCATGATTATCAGGGATCTGGGCTCCTTCTGTCTTTGACTCATCATCATTAGCATATAGTATTCATCCTTAAGGAGCCAAAATGGCTGACTGAGCCCAACCATCACATCCACATTCCAGGCAAAAAGCAGGCATGAGGCTAGTGCAAAAATCTGTGTGTCATCTATCTTCCTTTTAAAAGATATTGCCCTAAGTCTACCCTACAAATTCTGTTTATACACCCTTGGTGACCTCTAGTTGTAAGGGAGACTGAGAAATTTAATCTTTTTTTTTTAAAGATTTATTTATTTATTTATACAAGCACTGGGTACAGTCAGAAGCGCGGGAGGATGAGAGAATTCACTAGAGTCAGAGCAGGGAACAGAATAGGCAGACTGACGAAATACACTGCTGAGGGGAGCAGCGGGCGGCAGGAGAGGTCTGCGCGCTATGTGGGACCCTCGCCCCGGCAGCCGGGGATCGAACGGGTGCTGCAGAGGCTGTGGGCAGCTTCGCAGCCCAGCGCTCAACCACTGCGCCACCGGGGAGGCCCGAGAAATTTAATCTTTAAACTGAGCATCTTGCTATCTGAAATAAAGCTGGGGTTCTGTTACAAAGAATAAAGAGAGAGGATATTGTAGGGTAAATTAAGTTGATCAGGCCTTTTACGCATTTGGCCTCTGTGGCTATCACCTGAGGACTTGATCTTGTTAACAGAGAGCACATGGGTATGGGGCATGTGTCCCTGATTGTGAACACCTGAGCACAGGTGTGTGTTCGGATGTGCAAGTGTGCACACCTGTGCCTAGGAGGGAGCGGACAAAAATGTGACATCACCCTGGGGGTGGTTACTGTTACTGGGCTCAAGTTACTGTTTCCCTGTGGCTTGTTTCTCCTGCTTACCATTAAAACCTGTGAAAATGATGCCAAGGGCTCCAAAATTCTCTTTCAAATCATTAGAACTGACAGTTAACCTACCCAACCTAGGATGGTTGCAAAACAGCTATATATCAGGAATGCAATAAGTCGGCTGATTCATAGCCAACAACTCCAACCATCCAAATAAGCCCCAAGACCTTGTGCTTAGCTGACCTGGGCAAAGGCACTTTCCGTTCCAAGGAGACGGTGGGGTTCCACATGGTTCCAGGACAACCTCTGAGCTACCACCTCCCTACCCACAGAGAGTGGGAGGCCAAAGATCACCTGAGTAGGTGCTCAGCTGAGCTGCCTCAGCTGGAGTTTATGGTGCAGGAGAGTTAGTGGAAGAGTGGCCAAGTGAGGCCTGGACCCAGAGATGGGGAGACAGTTCAGAAAGTCGATTATTTCATGCTGATATGTGCCTTTTCATTGGGCATCTAAATTGCAAGCTGCCAAATAACTCTTCTAGGATGTAGCGGATAACTAATTGCCCTCCTCCCCCACCTCTTCCCTAATGAAACACCTTTGCCTGCCTCTGGCTCCTACCAGGAGAGGCGCAGGATGCTGCCCAGAGCCTGCAATCTACCTGCTGTTTTAATTAGGAAAGAGGCATCTTCCAAGGGTGTCCACAGTGAAACTGGTAATTAGACAAACATACTGCCTGCTCTTTCAAAACTGACTTGGATATCCTAGAAGGGGCTGCCTTGACCAGCACCATTTAGTACCTCAACAAATGTATTGAGTACCTAGGATGTATCAGGCAGAGGCTAGGTGATGGGCAGGTTAGACCTCCCCATAACCAACAGGTAATTACCAATGTGATAGGCATTTGAAAGAGAATGCAGGGTGGAAGCAGACCAACGTGAGCCTGATGGGTTGAGTAGTGGTGGGGAGGGAAGGAGAGAGGAAGGAGAGGAAGAGCTCTTAGCCCCTCTCCCGGATGTCTGGGCCAGCAGAGACAGCCACAAGGGACAGTTATCAAAAAGCAAGCACCTCGTTCAACCAATAGTTTGCTGAGCACCTGCTGTGTGTAAGACTCAGTTCTAGGCCCGGATGCTTTGGGAAACAAAGCAATGAGCTGCTCTTATGACCTAGCTGGCAGGAATGAACAAAAAATGAATAACAAGTAAATACAAGCGCTATGGAAAAATAAAGCAAGAGAAGGAAATAGAGAGTGATGGAGGGGTGGGGGGGTAGGGAGGTTCCTATTTTTTACTGGCTAACCAGGAAAGGTGCCATTTGAGATGGGAAAGAGAAGCATTCATGGCATAAGCCGTAAGAATTGTCTAGGTCTTAAAAAAAAAAAAATTGTCTAGGTCTTTGGGCTGTGACAAGCAGAAAGAACAGCAAATGAAAAGGCCCAGAGGCAGGGGTGCGCTAAGCATTTGTTGAGGAGCAGCAAGGAGGCCAGTGTGGCTGCAACAGAAAGGGAAGGGAGCACAGGAGGGGAAGTCAGGTTGGTAAGGGGAGGTGTGTCACTGAGGGCCTCATAGGTCACAGTAAGGACACGGGTGATGGCCCTGCTGCAGTGTGGAGAGTAGGATGGAGTAGGCCAGGGTGGGAGGGGGTGGCCAGTTGGGAGAATATTACAGAAATCATGGGAGGTAGTGAATGTTTTGTCAAAGTCATCAGGTATACATGATTACCAAAAAAAGCCGCAGAATTGTCTAACCATGAAAAAAGGAATTTACTGGCTCACATTAAGGAATAAATTTCAGGAATAGTTGAATCAACTGAGGTCACTAGGAATGCATATACTTTTTTCCATGCCACCTTCTCCTGTGGTGGCAGATAGTGCTCCACAGTTCCCAGTTTGCATCCTATCAGCCCAGCAACTGCAGTGGAGGGCACCTCTTTCCCAATGACTCCTGCCAAAGTTCCAGAACAGGACTCATTGGCCTGGGAATTGGTCATGTGACTCTGATAGGCTCCACCTGGGTCATGTGCCCATTTTCAGAACCATGGAGGAGCGGTCAACCCCACCCAGACTTCATCAACTGAACTGATGAGGGAAGTTTCACAAAAGGAAATGATGGTTATGCTTTCCCGAAGAATAGAGAACTGATGCTGAGAGCAGAAACAATAGGTACACTTTACATGGCATATGAAGAACAGAGAGCCACGCGGGATGCAGAGGCATTATTAGATGAAAGAAGAGAGAGAGGAATAGAAGGAAAGAAGAAGGAATATTAAAACCTGAGAGGGCTGGTTCCAGCAGAGGTTAAGGAGAAAGGAGCCATCTTCGAGGACTTCCTGGAATAGGAAGAACATACTCAGGCAGAAGAGGACAGGTGCATTTAGTCACAGGAGGGGCTGGCTGATCCATTGCATTGGGCGGGTACAGAGCCTGGCAGGTTAATTTCAGTAAGAAGACAGGGAGTTGCAAGGGTGAGTTTGCACGTGCCTGCCCCATGCCCTTGGAATATGTCCCACCAACTGCCTCCCTGGCCACCTTTCTATTTGTGGAGGAGTCATCACGCCCTGTGTTAGACACGGCTGCTGTTCCAAATGGATTATTGCAAATGATTTAATCACCCACATTAGCACACCCTGGCTCCCACGTGGGGGCCCTGGAGCTTCTCTTTCATCGGCCCTGGCAGAAGCTATTCTGAAGAGGCTGCTGCCCAAATCACTACAATTTACCAAGGCTGCTAGTACATGAGGCAGTCTTCAAAGTGTGCTGCCGCATGCCAGTGGGGTACAAAAGGATCTACTGTGGGGTGGGAAGAGAGAATTAGAACCTCTCCTTATATTTAGTTTTTTAATCTTATCTCTTTAACATTACTATTTAGTGTATGATTTATAAAATACAGAATATATTAGCACAGAAATATATGCATATAATTTACAAATGAGTTCATACTGGCATATTGGAGATATTCTTAAATATTTTACTGGTAGGAGTGAGCTGTCAGAAATGTTTGGGGTCTACTAGGGTAACAATAATAGGTAACCATTATATAGAACTTGTCATGTTCTAGGTTTTCTGTGTCCAGTGTCCAGTATTCACTCTTCACAGCAGCCCGTTTTACAGATAAGGAAACTGGGGCACAGAGAAGTAAAGTGACCCATAATCACTCAGCCTTGAGGATGTAGGGCTGGGATTTCCCCCAGTGGCGAGGCTTGGAACCCATGATCCCTCTCTGAAAGACTGGGTTCCTAGAACAGGAAGTGGGTATCCAAGATTAGTGAATTCATCCTTTGTTCTGACATCACCTCTCAAATCCCACCCCAAATCAGAGTCCAAGGTCCCAAAAGAGCACCCCAATCCCACCCCATCCATACCTTACAGCTTTCCTTTGCCAACCCCGTAGTCTAATCCCCACTACCCATCCCCCCATTGCAATTCCAATTCTTATATTCTCCTTCTCCCCTCTTGGGAAAACGGAAAACAGATACCAGCTTTGTTGGACAGGGCAGGGAGAGCTGGTTGGTGGCTGAAATTCCGTCCTTTCAAAAAAGTTCCAGATAGAGAAGAGGGGAGGAAAGAGGAAGCCCCCCACCCCACCCCCCAAAAAAAAAAGGACAGGATCCTGGAGACTTGTGATGGGAGGGGCTGTGGGAGAAGAGAGAATGAAACATGTAGAATCCAGGCAGCAGAGTGGCTAGGCCAGAGTGGGAGCCTGGTGAGTTGCCATCCTTTGTGCTTCTCACTGCAAATACAGAGACTGCAAGGGCCGCAGTTGATGTGCCCACCAGGGAGCATAGGCAACACCAAGCAGAGCCCCTGAGGTCTCAGAAAAATCTGTGGTCAGAAAAAAATCTTGCATACAAGAGCTGGGGTACAGGCCAGAGATGCAGGGGGGTGAGAGGATTCACCAGAGACAAAGCGGGGAACAGAACAGGCAGACTGACCTAAACACACTGCCGAAGGGAGCAGCGGGCAAAACAGGAGAGGTCTGCTGCACCATGTGGTTTCTCTCTGGCTGGCCAGGGATCGAGCTCATGCTGCAGAGGCTGCTGATCGCTTCATACTGCGGTGCTTAACCCCTTGCACCACCAGGGAGGCCCTCCCCAAACCTTCTTTACCCCAAACTTTCCTGCCTGATCCTAAGTCTCTGGGACCCAGCTGCTCTCTTGGCTGTGGTGAGGCAGGAGGCCAGTATTTTTGACTCTCTGACCCTGAGGCACCAGTATAGCAGGTCCTAGGAAACATTCCACTCACTTTGTTATAATGTTGATGAGGAAAAAAAAAAACCTAGCCCACATTGTAAGGCACTATTCAAGGATCTGCTTTCATTTCAATTATCGTAGCATCTTCCAAGGACCTATGAATGAGGGTAAGTGAGAACTTCC
This sequence comes from Talpa europaea, assembly GCF_964194135.1. NCBI lineage: Eukaryota > Metazoa > Chordata > Mammalia > Eulipotyphla > Talpidae > Talpa > Talpa europaea. The sequence goes on along the minus strand of NC_140075.1, from coordinate 58,118,226 downwards.
TGTGCAGTGATGGCAACGTTGATATGTAGATGTGTGGATAGCAGAGGCTGGCATTTCCTGAGCACCTACTGGGCGCCAGACTCAGAGCTAGAAGCATTTCTTCTCTGGTCTTCTGTCTCTGTGAGGTGCATGCCCTTCTCATTTACAGGTAGGAAACTCAAGATGCAGAGGCCAAGATGTGGCCCAGGTGAGAGTCAGCATGTGATGAGCCAGGACTGGAATTCACCTTCGATTCTTAAGACTCACCTTCCATTGCTCCCAGCAGGCAGTCTCCATGCCTCTGTCACTTGCTCCAAGGAGAGTCAATTCCAGGAAACATTGGCTTCTGATAGCAGTGCCAGGCTGTACTCTGAATATGGCCACACACTGAGCCCTGATCCTGGTCAGACCCTGACTATACCCCCAAATCTGGTCAGATACTCAGCCCTGATGGAAGTCTACCTTCAGAATAATGGCTGGCACCACCTTTATAGATTATTGCTGTCAGATTCCTGAGGATTAGGGATTTTATGCCATCGGAGATGCTGATAAAGGGATGCTGGGGATTTGCCTGGAGGCTGGGGACCCAGATGGGGCCCTTCCAGTGGTCAATCACAGGCCCCTGGAGGCCACCAGGCAGGCAAGTGACCAGGATGGAGCAGAGCTGCCCATGATCTCTGGCTTCTGAGGTGGCTGTGGCTGACACAGCCCAGCATGAATCAGTAAGGCCAACTCTGCCCAACCCATACACTGGCCCTGCCAACTGGGAGTCTAGTCCATTCCTTGGGGGAGGGAAGGCTCCCAAGAGCCCCTCACCAGGAACACTGGGCAGGTCCAGCTGCGAGACCTGGAAGTATCCCCCAGAAAGTCATCTTTTCCTTCCTGAGTTAAACTGAATCCACTCTCTAGGCTTCATGCTAGTGTGAGCCTTCCAAACAGAATCTTAATCCCCTCCCAGCACACCCTTGGATGTCCACATACTATGGTTTGGAACTCCTGGATCTTCTGATCAGTTCCTGGAAGGAGGGAGCAGGGCAGGGGCTAGGCATCTTGGATTCATGGAAGGAAAGCAGCACATCCTAAGTGCAGCACTCTCTAGGAGGCTTTCCTCATAGCTCTACTTTTCTCTGTGCTCTCCCTCCTTCCACCTGGCACCAGTGGCCCAGGTTTCTCATTTTACAATGCAGATTCTGTCTTTTTACTTACACAGGCCCCAGTGTTAGGTTTAGTGTTGGAATGAATGAACACATCAGTGCATTCATTACTGGGGGTGTTGATTTGCTGCTGAATGGGGTCTGTATGAATATCGCAGATCCTCCAAACTGCTGCTCCATCCCTTCCTAGGGGCCTGCATCAATCCTCTCCCCTTTACTACCAGCCAGGTGGGTGGGGCTGCTAATTCCTTGTGATGTTGGGCAAGTCCCTTGCTTCTCTGTGCAGCTCCTTCATGGGAAATCAGGATAGTTATAGTACCTGCCCCACACTGCTGCAGGGTTCTAGCTGGCGGTGTATGTATGTATGTACAGCAGCTCGTAGTGAGTAGATTCCAACAGAGCACCTCATGCAATGCCTGTCACTTAGTGAACGGCTGACTCAGCCGAGTCCTGTTCCGGCCCTCTGCCTACCACCTTCTTATGTCCTATCGGCAAGAGATGGATTGGGGTGTGCTTGACTGGCCAAGGGATCCCTTAACCCCAACCCTTCATCCCCACTGAATCCTTAGGCCCTCCCTACTCCCTCCTGGCTCATTCCAGTCATTTTCCCACTCTGCCTCTCCCCACCCCCCTGCCTTTGCTCTTGTAGTGGTTGGTTGAATGTGCACAATATAATTAAGGCAAAATGACTTTCCCATCAAACCCCCAACAACTTCCTTCTCCCCACCCCACGCCAGCATCCCCGGGCCCCATTCACTCCCTCCCTTGGGAACTGTGGAGTTAATTTCAGGAAATAATTCCCTGACTAACTCTCCTATGTGGAGTCTCACACACACCCCAGAGAACCCTTGGAAGCCAACGTGTGATTTTGTTGGACTGAAAGGCCCAGGAATCAGGGTCAGAACCCAGCGAGAGAGGAAGTTGCAGTCAAAACATGTCTACTATGCAGCTCACTGTCTTGAGAAGAGTTTTCTCCAAAACAGAACCTAAAACCAGGACTTGGGGCAGAAAGCTTTAGAGCCAGGGAACAGGACAGCAAGCAGAGAAAGAGGGACAGCCAATGTAAGGTGGCCTCAAAGTCCCCATGGTAGAGAGTGGGGTTCCATTCTGCACAGATCATCTCCAGAACCTTCTAACTGAAAGGCAGGGACTGTGGGTTCACAACCCCGATTGGGTGAGGGGTTGACACCCCTGCACTTTGAGCCTGCAATTGTTTGGGGGTCAAGACATCAGTGTTTCGGGCCTCCCCAGTGGCGCAGCGGTTGAGCACTGGGTTGCGAGGCTGCCCGCGGCCTCTGCGGCGCCGGTTCGATCCCCGGCTGCTCCCCGGCCACTGGAGGAGCGTCCCACATGGCGCTCAGACCTCTCCTGCCGCCCGCTGCTCCCCTCAGCAGTGTACTTCGGTCCTTCTGCCTGCTCTGCTCCCCGCTCTGGCTCTGGTGAATTCTCTCACCCTCCCGCACTTCTGACTGTACCCAGTGCATGTGTAAACAGAACAAACAAACAAAACAAATAAATAAAGAAATAAACATGCCTCTATAAAAAAAAAAAAAGACATCAGTGTTTCCTTGGCATTGAGCAGACACTGAGGCACAAAGGGAAACAGCTCAGGGGTGTGCTTGAGGGGGTCACTGCCAGCATGTGGGGAATCTAAGCTTACCCAGAACTGCAGGTGAAACAGATGGGCAAGAAGAGTCATTATTCCAGTTATTATCTTCCGGCTTCAGTATAAGTGACTTCTTTTTGTTGGGGAGCCTACAAAGTGGAGACCACAGTCTTCCTCAATGGCCACCATCCTGTTCAGTCACTCATTAACTCTGCAGACATTTCTGGGGTATCCTGAATGCCAGACCTCATGCTGGGTGCTGGAGTAATGGAGAGGAATCAAGGACTTCCCAGGCTGGGGGGGAGGCCCAGCTTCACCTAAGTGGAGTCACAGTTTTGGGGAAAAGAAACATAGATGAGGGAGTTAACTTGGAGGAGTTAGGGAGGGTTTTGCTGGGGAGGTAGGGTCTGAATTGGGCCTTGAAGGGTGAGTAGGGACTCACTGAGTTAAGTAGGTGTAGGGTAAATGAATTAATCAAGCTTTTCATGGCACTACCTTCTGTGGCTCTCACTGTGGGTGTGGGGCACGAGTGCCTGATTGTGGACAGCCGAGCATGGGTGTGTAACATGTGCAAGTGTGCACACCTGGGCCTAGGAGGGGGGCTAAAAGGGCAGCATCACCCTGGGGGAGGGGGCTCAAGTTGTTGTCTCCCTGCTGGCTTATTGCCCCTGCTTACCATTAAAACCTGTGAAGACACCAAGGGCTCCAAAATACTTTTTTTTTTTCTTCATAGAAGAGCTGGGGTGTAGGCCAGAGGTATGAGAAGATTCACCAGATACGGAGTGGGGAGCAGAACAGATCTACTATTGAGGGGAGAAGCAGGTGAGACAGGAGAGGTCTGCTGTGCCATGTGTGGGTTAGCTCCCTGGCCTGGTGTCCCAGCAGTGTTGGAAGCGGCGCAGAATGAAGGAAAGACAATTCAAAGTCCAAGTAGAGAGAGGCCTACAGGGGCTTACACCTAAAGAAGTGCAGTCCCAGTCTATGGGCGGTCTCGTATTTATTTAGAACCAGTTTCAGAGAAGATGGCAAGTACGTGGGGGAATGTACATGCATGGGGGTGTGTTATCATCTGGTACAAGATAGTGTGGAGTGACCAGGAGCTGTTGCTTGGGGGGGGGGGGGGCTCCATAGTTCCTGCTAATCAGACCATACTATCTCTAATCGTTATTCTTACCTAACTTTCTGCTAATCTTTACAAGTAAGGTATTCTAGTTGATCTTGCTAATCTGACCATGTCTGCCTGCTGTTTTCAGCAGATACTTAGCTCCTAGGCTATCTGGTAGATCCAGATGGTGAACCTACCCGGCCTGGGATGGTTGCAAAACAGAAGGAAAGGGTTGTCGAGGTCCAGAACCTGGCCACAGCATACCCCATTAATAGTCAGCAGATCAACTTTCTAAAATCCATGCTGATCCCTGAGAGTTCCTGCTCAAATTCAGCGCTGAAGGAGACTCCCTCCCTGAGCTGAGCTGCCAGTTCTGGGTCCCTTTCAGACACCTGCACCTCCCAGAATCTTGGCCTGTGTTATACCCAGTGTCACCTTGGGGCTCAACACCAGAACCATGAGCCCAGTGGGGAGCCAAAAAACCTTGGAGCTTGAATCCTGGGTGTAAATGATAGGGGCCAGGGAGGAAGGACACCATACCTAGTATAGGAATCTGTACAGACACGCACAGCATAGGCCACATGCAAACACCATGTGATTAATCATCGACATTTCCAGTTATAAACACACTGAATTTGGATGGAGGCACCACAGTTGTGAGATCTGGGGCAAACTGTCACCCTCTGTGAGCCTCATTTTCAGTGGCTGCTCTTGAAAGTTACAGGAGATCACTAAGATACAAGAATCCTTGGGACAAAAGGGGTTGGATAAAAGCAGTTGTTTATGTCAAATGGATTGTAATTTGCCTGCGAAGTGGGGGTAGGGGGGAAGTTGTCCAGCTTGTAGAACCCTAGCTGGGAAACCCAGCCAGCCCATCAGGGGACTAGACAGGATTTCTACGCAATGGAGCTGGAACCCAGTAATAAGAGGCTACACTGGAAAGGACCCCAGAGACCCTAGTCCAGTTCCCAGGGTCCAGGCTTGGGGTGGGTTTCCTAAGGCAATTTTCCCTTCAAGCTACTCCCTCCCAGACTTTCTGTATTAGCATGAGAATGGGCACCACTGAGATCCCAGGGTCCCTAGGTATTTGAATTCCAAAGAGCTCCCTCTCTTCCCTCAAAGTCCTTGCTGTGGAGCTGGGAGGCTGGGCTGGGGTAGAGAGGCCACTACATGAGGGGCAAGAGAGGCCCCTCCACCAGAGGACAGCAGCCCTGGGCTCCTACCCTCCTCTGCTCTCCCTCCAAGGCCCCTTTCGGGCTTCTTTTTGGTTGGCCTGAGAGCCCCATAAAACCAATCCAAGCTGTTCTTGCCTCCCTCCACCTCCCACCCCCAGAGCCTCAGTTGTATGTAGGGGGTACTTTTAGTTTGAAAAGCATATTTCATATAATTAGCACTTTGATTTGTTTTGGGGCCGCAACCTTTTATTTCTCTGACATTTTCAATCCTATATTACTAAAGGCAGGCATTTGAGATTTGTATGCTCATCACAAGGGAACCTGGAATTTTTTAAAGCTGAAAAACACTGCTCAATGGGATTAATAATAATAACCATAATAATAGCTAACAATGGTGAGCATTTGCCCCATGCCAGTATTATGTTAAGCAATTTACATATATTTATCTTTTCCTATCCTCACAACAACCTTATGTATACTGTTACACACCCCATTTTACAGATAAGGCCACAAAGGCTTAGTAAGTGACCTGGTACTATGAAACTGTGTGCTCCAGGGGACCACGATGCCAGGGCAGCTCCCCACGCTTCTAGCTGCCGTTCTGGAAGGGACGAGCACCAAGGGGGTGGATGGTGTTCAGACCCCTGGATGGACTTGGCACTATATCAAGCAGAAGCTCTTGCTCAGGCCCCTCTCCACAGCCCTGCTCTGGAGGTGCCTACCTCTGGGACAATGGATGGGCATCAGGCTAATCAACACCCTCAGAGATGGGTGTGCAACCTTGGGACTTAGAGCCCACAGTCAGCATCTCCATTAGACTGAGCTTGATGAAATTTCCAAGCTAAGGGCAGAGGACTCAGGGAACAGGAAAACAAAACAAAACAAAACAAAATCCCCAGCACCCAGCACCACCCCCAAGAAAAAACCTAGGCTGCTGGTTCTGCCCAGCTCCTTCTCCCTTTCCCCTTGAGGTCTTGCCCAGACACAGTGACACCTTCTTTCTCTCCTGCCCACCCATCCTCCCTGCTCACTGACAGCCAAGAACACACAGAGTGCTCCCACCATACTGCAAAGGATAGAAGGAAGCCTAAGGGGTGGCCTCCATGCAGGCCCCCTGGGAAGCAAACCCACCACCCGCCTGCAGGCCCTCCCAGATGATGCTGTCAACTGCTTCCGCTTCCATCAGGATCCCATCATACACACCAGCAGCCCTCAAAACTTGAGGAAGTTTTGTCACTTCCTCATCCAAGAGTCCCAGGATCTCTGTATGCTCTAAGAGAGGCTGACCACATCTTCCTGGAATGACCCACAGGGCTGGAATGACCCACAGAGCAAATGCTAACAAGGGACTTCAGGGCAAGTGAGCCCGGTGATCTGGGTGTCACATCAGGGCCATGGCTGCCAGGGGCCCACTGTAAATCAGGGTACAAAGTCTTCACCTGAGCCCACAGAGGGTGGAGTTGAGGGTGAGGGTGGGGGCAGGCTGGGTGCTGGGGGACCTAGGGAGCAGCGGCTTTGCCAGCCTTTTCATCTGCTTCTCATTATCTCTCCCCCTGCCTGAGAAGGTAATTAAGTCTTCCTCCTATCAAAGGCTGAGGGCTGGCTTCACCCCAAGGCCTAGCTCACTTGGAAGGGAGATAATGAGCACTCTCACCAGGCCCAGGGAGGGCATAGGAACCCAGCCCCTGCCCTGCCTCCCCATCTCATGCTCTCTCTCTCTCTCTCTCTCTCTCTCTCTCTCTCTCTCTCTCTCTCTCTCTCACACACACACACACACACACACACACACAGAGAGGGTTTGAAATCTCCATTAGCACTCAGGGCTGAGGAGGAAAGCCCACCTCTAGGGTGTCCTGATGGCCAAGAATGTGAGCTGTGAGCTGTGTCCTGGGCCTCTGGGGTTTGGGGGTAGGGTGCAAGTTTTCTCTAGGATATCATAGAGAAACCACAAATTCCTACAAGAAGGGTGAAGGTAAAGCTGGCAGGGCTTCTTCTGCTTGAACCCTCAGCTGTGCTACACTTGGGGGTGCATTATTTCACTTAGTGAAAACCTCACCACAAGTCTTTTGAGGTAGAGCCTTGGTATTCCTTTATTGTTTCCAGAGATGCTTGGAGAGGTTAAACACCTTGCCCAGTTACATAGTATAGACAGGAAGACTTCCTGGAGAAGTGGCTTCTGCAGGATGGGCAGATGGCAGAAAAACCACGTGTGGGTGGGGTCCTGGAGGTGATGGGAGTCACTGAATGTTGGTTTAGAGCTGTGCTGTGAGGTAGAGAAAAATGGCCAGTACACCGCAGTGCCAGGACCTCATAAGTCCACATTATTGGCTCTCATTCAACAGAGGAGGTGCTTCCTGGAGCCCAGTGTGGGGAACTCTGACAGGGGTAAGGTAGAGGCCTGGGCCATGCCCTTGGTGACCTCAGGAGGCAAGCTGCCCTGACACTTGACATGACACAATAGGGATCAGCCACACTCTCTAAACCTCAGTTTTCTCATTGATGAAATGGAATGCCGATGATGCCTACCTCATGGGGCTGAGGGGATTAAGTGACATGATGTTTATGTCAGAACAAAATTGCTCTGTGTTGCCACAGGTTTCTTCCTGCCAAAGTAGCATCTGTATGGGCTCCCTGCCTTTTGGGTGAGTTCTCAAGTCCTGGGCATGAACACATTTCATGGGAGGGTTTCAGACCAATATCCAACCTTCAAGTACTAAGTAACTTGCTCAGAGTAGATATTTAATGACCCTTAATCTTCTGGATGATGGGGAGCTAGGCCATACATCGCAAGGTTCCATACTAAGTTCCCAAATGCTATCCATAGGTTATCTTCCCCAGTCTCCTCCCTGTCACCTCCAGATGACTGGGTGGGAATATGAATAGCTCAGGACAGCTCTCCCTTCCTGCCCAGAACTGCCTTCTTGTGCCAGTGGGTCAGATTGGCAGGCTGGACGAGAAAATGTTTGGGGCCATGGAGACCTGATTTGTAATTCCACCATTAGCACTTGGCTCTGGGCCTGGCAGGCCCTTCTCAACCTATCAATCCCCTCTGGGCACCTTATTACTCATAACAGCTGTCTCAAGCCATAGTTTGTTAGCTCCCTTCTAACCAAAAGATCTCTGGGCAAGAGCAGGTTTGGGTGGTGGGAGGGCAAAGGGTTAGTGTCAAGGGATGGGAAAGAAAGCCAAGAAACGGTAAGCATGGATAACCATGAGGCTGGGCACTCATCTCAAATTCAAACACCAGGGCCCCTTGCCCTGCCCTGCAGCCAGAGAGAGTGCATGGTCACTATACCATTGCAGAAGACCCGGGAAGATGGACCCAAAAGCATCACACACACACACACACACACACACACACACACACACACACACGCATGCATATAGGAAAACCTTCCTGGCTAGTTCTGGGTTAGGCAAGATCCTATTCTCCCACTAGAGAAGGGAGAGAGAATGGCAGCTGAGGCCTGTATCCCAGGCAGGACCTCACTCAGCTAAGACTTACTTTTTCTGGAAAATACAGAGATTTTCTGATTTTGTGTGATCAGCATGTTTAGTCCTGAAGCTGGTGAGAGTCCCAGGCAGGGCTGAGCCCTATGACTTGAGATTGGAGGGTTGAGCTGCCATTGCTCACCTGAGGAAGTCACCTGACTTCATTGTGATCAGCCCGCACAGCTGCCTGGTGGCGAATGGGGATGGGCAAGGGCTGGATCGGATGTGTGGAAGGTCCTATGCTGAGGTGAGACAGGCCTGGACTTGGTGGAAGGTGAATGAATGATAGGACAGAAATAGGACTTTTTTTTTTTTTTTTTTTTTTTTACCCAAGCACTTTGGTTTCAAGCAGATGCTACCACCAGGTGTCACTAAAAGCCCAGAGAGGTTGACTGACTTGCCCAAGGTCACACAGGCCGTCTGAGGTCCAGCCCTGGACACAGCTCACCAGCCCCAGAGAGGATCGGTTCTGTCTGAGATTGGGTGGGGAATCATGAGGAATCTCGAGGAGACTTCCCCAGTCTCGAGGAGACTTCCCCAGCCTTTCCTAGTCATAATATCATAAGTGACTTCCTAGGCTCAGGGTTCTGAGGGGTAAGAAAGTGCCAGATAACATCCATGGGGGAAGGAGAGCTTAATAAGGGAGGTCAGGACAGGTTGGGGTCTCCAACACTAACATTGATAGACGAGAAGAGACCAACCCCCTTATGCTACACCCAGTTTATAGTCTAACCCTGCTACTTCTACCCCTCTTGTCTGTTTTTCTAAGCTCCAAAGAAGCCTCAGAGTTGGTTAGCTGAAGAGGCCAGACTCATTCTGTTGGGGTTTTGAGGGTCTTATTGTCTGGGGTGCAAGACTGCCTGTCAAATACTCCCCTCCCCTCCAGGAAGGGCCAGCTATGGTCTTTTGCTCTCCTCCCTGCCTGGTCTTTGTGGAGGTTCATTTCCCCACTGGGCTTCCAGGCTCAGTCACTGGGCACAGCACAGCAGGGCAGTTGTAACATTGGATGACTCCTCAAGAAAGCCATATCTGGATCAGCCACCTCCCACATCCAGGGTGGCTGAGGGCTGTGTGTTTCCGTGTGAATGCTCTCCTGTAAGTTACTGCACTGCAGTTGACCAAAGTCCTCCACAACCCTCTTGCCCCAACCACCTTCCAGTGATTAGTTCGAGCTGGCCATGTGACCCACTTCTACCCAATGAGATATAAGTAAAACTCTGGGTAGGGCTTCAAGGGTAGTCTATGGCATTCCTTATCCTCTCCATCTTCTTTCTGCTTGGAACATGAACATAGGTCTGGAGTTGCTGCAGCCATCTTGCTATTTTGAAGCAACATACATGAAGATGGTAGAAGGAATGATGGCAGAAGTCTGCAGTCTGGAACCTAGTGCAACTTTCACAAGGACCCTATACTGCACACCCCTGAAATTCTTGCAATATATAACAAATCCCCTTCTGCCTCCCTAATGTTTTAGTTTATTTTTTTTTTACTCACAGCCATATGTCTCCTTAATTGTCATATTTCCTTTCTCCAGCTTAGAAATGGTTGCCAGGTGGATAAAGACATCTTTCCTCTAAGCTTAGTGTTCATAGGGGATGTTGGGACCCTGAGCTTCCAAAGCACTATGAGTCTAGGACCTTCTTGGAGCAGCAAATGCCCTGGAAATAAGGCTGAGTGTTGAGTGTAATAACTTGACTAATAGACTGACGGAAGAACCGCATGGTCTCTGACTCCCTGTGTAACTGCATGTACATTTGTTACCCTCTGCACTCTTTTGCAGTTCCACCAACCCCTTGGTGAACTGCTATTTATCCTTCAAGACTTAGCCTATGGCACCCCTTCTAAGGAATCACTGCCATCTCCTTCACTGCACCCCTTAGGTTTGATTAGACCTTTTCCTTCATGCCCCACAACATCCTGGACCACTTTCAGCACTGGATTTATCACCAAAAATGTGACATTTTATGCAATGCCAAACCCCGCTCACCAGACAAGGTGTCTTGTGAGCTTTGGGCACATATTGTAGGTGTTCCAGTCATTCAGTGAGCCATTGTTCATTTGCCCATTTGTTTCAGGGTTTATTGAACACCCCTTGAGATCCCAATGCCATGCAGAGCAGCTTTGCTGTGTCAAGTGTCACAGGGAATAAAACATCTTTACATAGGGGATCCTTGGGCATCATTCCCAGAAACCTAGACTAAGGGATGGGTATTTCCATCCACAGTCCTAGCTCCTAACAACTTCATAGAGCAGGAAGAGAATGTAAGCCTGGAGCCAAGATAATAAAGTAGGTTCTGCTCCTAAACCCCTCACCACTTACCCCCACCCAGACCTGTTGTCTAGTAAGGAAAGAGAATCAAGTCCAAAATGTTGAGTGAACTACAAAACAGGTACCCACATTTCCTAAGCTGTAGAGCTGGAGAGGTGATTATGGGGGAATCCCTCAGAGTTTGCAATTAAAATCACCTCCTCCAGGACTCAGATTTGGGAGCTGGCGATCAGGAGGAAGCAGGGATAGGGACACTCACTGTGATTGCAACCATCTGGTCTGAAAAGGAAAACCCATAAAATACTCACCCTTTTTGCTCTTCTTTATACTTGTTCCCTTTCTCTCCCTCTGTAAGCATCACCAACCTGAATACCAGCCAGGTGCTCATTGGGCCCACTGATGAGGATGTCCTGGTGCTCTGATCCCTTTGGCTCTCCAGGTAGTCTGAGACCTTAGACAGTTCCTCCAGCCTCAAGCCTCAAGCCAGGCCTTCCTGCCCCAATCCATGTGTCTGGCATTTCAGAAGAACTCGGCTCCCACTCAAGGTGGTGGCACTGACACCCATCCTGGCCTCTTAGCTTCTGTGGGGGGAGGAGAATACTCCTGGACACCCACATGCAGTGCCAGGAGAACTGGCATGCTCTAAGCCTAGAGTGGATATGCTGCTGGGTTACTACACACAGTAAGTAGGCTTGGTTACTCTACCAAATTGTTATTATCTTCTTAAAGGAAAGGAAGTATATCAAAACTGACATGAGAAGAAATAGAAAACAGAAATGCTTCTAAAACTCCCAAAGAAATCAAATTTATAATCAAAACTCTTCTCACAGAGAAAATTCCATCCCTAGATGGCTTTCCTGGTAAATCCTGACTAACATTTAAGGAAAAACAAATAAACCTTTTACACAAAATCTTCAAAATAATAGAAAAAAAGAGGAAATTCTTCCTAAGTCATTTTATGAGGTCAACATAACCTGGACACTTCCACTCCCACATCTGTGAAGATAATAACAGGTAGTGCCAACCTCAGAGATAGGGAGTAGGACTAGGATTAAAGGGGTTATATGTAGAGCCCTGAGCATGATTCTTGCTACCTAGCATGCACTCAGCATGTGGTCATTGTTTCTACCTGGCCAAGCCTGGTTTCAGCCCTAGGTTGTGCCTGATCTGCACCATGCTGAGTTCAGAACAGCATCCCTTACATGAAGAAAGAGCAAAAGATGGCTGAATAACAGCCACTTAGCAACCTTGGTCTCATTCAAACCTCCCCAAAACTCTTCAAGGTGGATGTATCACCCTCCTTGTGCAGATAAGAAAGCTTTGGCTCAGGGAATCTATGATGGACTGTGCAAAGTCATATTCAGGCCTGTCTGAAAATAAGCTCTTGTTTCCCTGAGTCTTGCTATTTTGGAAGCCACAGCAGTGGTGCTTTCTGACCTTGGGCTAAGCTGTCGTTGGACTTAAAGATCCCCATCTGTAAAATGGGTTCTCGAAGTTGAAAAACAGATGAAGTGCAAGGAGTCTTCCAGCAAAACCTGCCGTGTGGTTTGAAAAGTTCCCATGAATCAGACTACCTGGACTGCAGACTTGGACCTTCCCAAAGGTCACCACATGCTCCAGCCCTCACATGGCTCTGCTCCTGGCAAAGGGAGGTGGTCACCAGGGCAGAAACATTCTTCTTGTGCCCAATGTTTTTATTATGCAAGTAATACACAAATGCTTTCTTGCTGCTATAAAAGCTTAACCAATTCAGAACTGTGTTGAACAGCAAGGGAACATGCCCCCTTTACCCGGCCTGTACTCCCCTCCCCCGCCAGAGATGGGTACTCTTCAAACAGCAGGATGCAGTCCTTCTGGATCCACTTCTGTGCATTTGCTCTCATATACATATACACATAATGTCTCCAAGTTGATTTTTACTCAGCCACAATCACCCTGCATATATTGTTCTGCAACTTCTTTTTCACTTCATAATCCCTCATATTATTTATACCTTCTACTTCCTGAAGGATCCAAGAAGGTAACCCCTGAGGAGGTTTACCAGGGTTCCAGGGGGCGGGGTGGGGAGCCGTGGGGAGAGCGTGGGCCCTGGAGTAACTGTGCTGGACTGGCATCCTGCGCTGTCACCTGCACCTGGGGCACTTGGGCCAGGCCTGAAACCCTCAGAACCCCACTTTCCTCATGTGAGAAGGGGATAGTCAGTCAGGGTATCCCATCATCTCAGCTCTCCAGCCTGCCCAAGGCTTTGAGAACAAGGACCTAAGTGGCATGGAGGCCAGAAGTCCTTAGAGCTCAGACTTTTTCCCCTGACCCCAAAAAAAAGGGAATCAGGAAAAGCGGCAGAAGGGCACGCGTGGGAGCCCAGCCTTGCTGCTCTGTGTCCGCGTTGCATGTTGTGCTGGGTCTCCAGCCACACTGGACATTCTGACAGGGCGGCTGGGTCTCTGCTCCTCTATATACCACAGCCTGGCAGTGGGGAGAAGCAGGGAAAGTAGAGAGCAGCACTGCATTCCCATCATTGAATGCTTCCATATCCCTTCCTTCACTTCTGAGACCTGTTGGAAACTTCTCCCTGCTTAGAAATGGGGAAACTGAGGAAGAGGAAAAATTGGGAAACTTTGAGGACAAAAGCCTAAATATGCTGGGCTCTAGACATCTGCGGGCCCCGCCTCCTCACTTAACTCTGTGAAACAACCCCAAGAGGACCGGGCATGTAGACAGTTCTGGTATACAATTAGCATAATAAATGTTCACTATATTGGGACCCAATGTTTTTGTTAACTCTAGTCTGTGACCTAGGGATTATGGCTTCCCATGTTATAGGCCAGGAAGCTTGGGTTGCTTTCTCAAGGCAGCACTAAGAGGAGCCAGAGTGAGAGCTGTGTGAGTCTCTCCCAACCTGCTCCCCAGTGCTGCCAGTCCACATGAAACGCCCTCTCATGTCCCAGCACCTCCCCCGGCCAGCCTCATCTTCCTCCTCCTTGAGCAGCAGCTCCCATAGGTGGCTCTACCCAACATCCCGTGCCCCCGTGCTCCACCCTGACATTTAGGAGCCCTGAACCTGCTGACCATGGCAAGCCTGTCTTCTCCCCCAGACCATGAGTCCTCGAGGAAAATGTCTGTTTCCGATTCATCTCTGCATGCCCCTTCCAGCACAGGGCCTGGCACATTGTAAGCAAATGTGGATATTGGTGGAAGGAAAGAAGGGAGGGAAAGAGGAAACAATTCCAAAGTCTTCTCTCTCATAGCCTCTTTTGACTGTCAGGGTCAGGAGACAAGGCCTCTAAGTTTTATACCAAATTTGATCTCCTTCCCACTTCTCATTGCCACTGCTACTTCCCTATTTCCCAGTTTCCCTCTCCCACATGTTCCCCACTGCCAAAGGCCATTGCCCCTCCCTGCTTTATATGCCACACTGCCCACAGCTCTCAGGAACTGCCCGACCAACCTCACTGCAACGAGGGCCCAGGCTCTCCACCCCAGGTCGTGTTCCTTGAACAAGTGATAAGGCCTTCACCGCAGACCAGCAGGGAAAGGGCTTGGATACCAGGCCTTGCGTGGACTTCAAAGTAACTGAGAAAGTGGCATCAGGGCCTCCATCAGGGTCACCCTCCTGCTCTCTGTGAGCCCTTGTGGTCCATGCCTCTCTCCAAGGTGGGCAGAGGGCTGGGGAGACTCCTAGTCTTGTTAGCCAGAGTATTGTAGTTGGGGAGGACAGCGTTTCCATGGATACAAGCCATGGGAGCTGCTGGGAGATGAGGCCATGGTGTACACAGACACAGATCCATGCGGACCTGGAAGAAAAATAGCAACAGATTTGCTGAGTCATTGGCCCCACATATTTATAGTCTCTGGCAAAGGCAGACCTGCCTATCAGAGGCTAATAATACTGCAGCAGCGTGTTAATTGCAAAGACGGAGTCTTCAAGCATCCATTCAGACACCCGAGACTGCTCCTTGAATAAAAAGTGGGGCCCTCACAATGAGAGCCAGCGTGCATGCAAGTGTGGTTAGGAGTATATGTGCGTGCAGGTATGTGGGACCCAGCTCTGGCAGATTAAGAAAGTTCAAGTATCACATCAACCAGGCTGAAACAACCCCATAGCAGTGTTACAAAGGACTCTTCAATCACCTAAGGAGATCTAGGACTCGGTCTGTAAGCAGAGGGGAGAGGAGAAGAGAGGAGACTGGTGGCTTTCTCTGGGGATGGAGAAGGGTGGGGGGCAGGGTGCTGGGGTACAGCTCTGAGACTATCATCCTACAGCCTGTGGGGATAGCCCTGGTACTCCAGCTCTGGACAGTCAGTTAGAAGGGAAAAAAAGACCCCCACCTTCTCAGATCATCCTTAGTGGGCCACACAACACACCACAGATCACATAGGGACTGCAATAAGGGAACCTGGGGGCCATCCTAAATATCAGCCTAGGGCCAAAGTCAATTCTGAAGGAGAGTCTTTGGATTCTTATCTCTGGACCCAGAGGTCTCACCTGGCTCTGAATCAGGCCAATCAAGTCCTTGCCTCCTACAGCTTCCACCAAAACTACCAGAAGCACTGCCTTACACTGGCATTAGCTGTGTTCTTGTCCATAGCCTTGCCATTCTGGGGGTTCCACAGAGACTGGGGCAACAGCACTTGGCACCTGGAAGAGAAGGTCCTTTGCAAAACCTGGTGGTGAGAAACCAGATCCCTCTAGTTCTTTGAAGGCAGTTCTCAGGTCCCCTAGAATCTTCTGAACTCCAAGCCAAACACTGCCCAGGTAGGGGTTCACGTCTCTGCCTTGGCTCTGCTTCGTTTGGGAAGTGCTCTTTCTTACACATCACCCCCTGCCCCCCAAAACACACACAGAGGAAGCAGAGGGCAGAAGATTGGGGGCTGAAGCTGTACCTATCTACATACCCCATACACGTCTGCCCTCAAGAAAAAGAAGGGCAAGGATTACAGAGTCCAGCTTTCCCTTGCTTCAGCTGGAAAATGGCCCCCAGGCCTCTGAACCCTGACTCTGAGGACAGAAGCCACATTCTTCCCCCGGTGAGAACAGAGGGTGGTGGCTTCCAGGAACCCACAAGGAACAGCAAAGTGAATTGCATTCATTGCCTCAATTTCTCCCACCCCAGCCCCCCAAACAGCTCAATCCTTCGTGACTGAGTTGTCAGTATTCTAAGGAAGAGAGGCAGAGAGGGAGGAGGGGGAGGAAGGACATTCTTACAGTTCTCACTTCTCGTCAAGAGAAGGTTGACTCAAGAGCTCTTATTAATAGTAAATTAAATAGTGTGGTTATTTTGAATAATAAAGAGCTCTCCTGTTCCAAGTTTCCACTGTCCTCTCTCCAGGGAAATACCTGCTGTGGCCTGAGCTGTGGCAGGCAGTGATGGGCATTTGTACAAGACTATAAATATGGGAGGCTTTTGTAAGATGAAGCTGAGGCTCCTGTTGTGCCCTGTCACAGGCTGTCATAGCCCCCCAAGAATGCTTCCTCTGTCCCAGTTCCAAATGCGGGGAGATGACAGGCTCAGGTGCCCCAGATGTCCTCCGGGACCCCACCATAGAGTCCAGTCTTTGTTTCCTGGGGGTGGGAACATGGTCAATAGTGTCCCTCCTGGCAGAAAGTGGCTTGCCCACTTGCTAGTTGGACAAGTCATGAACTGATCAGTTCCCTCATCTGTAAGATGGGCATGAAAATAGTATCTGCCCCATGTGGTTGGTAGAAGGATTAAAGTGAATATGAATAAATCTGTTATTATTTATATGAAATTAACATACATTGTGGGCTTATAACTGTGCGCAATTGTGCTTATAACTAAGCATAATTTAAAGGTTTGTTAAATAAGTAAGAGTCTGCCAGGGTATTCAGAGTGTGGAGCCCAAACTCAGAAACTTTAGCTGTCTGGGTCTATGTGACTGAAATTAGCACTCATTGCAGAGAGCTCCTTGGTTGACACAAGCCCAGGCTGAGGAAAGGTTCAGCAACTTGATGCGCCACCCATGGGGACAAGGTGTGAGGTGACAGCTCTGGCCCAGCCTGCTCTGACCTGTAATTTATAAAATCTGCTAAGATTGATTGAGCTTCTGCTGTGTCAGACACTTGCTGAAGGCTTTACAGTCTGTCAGTCATTTCACCCCCAGCAGCACTGAGGTGGGCATTCTGTCCCCCAGATGAAGAAATGGAGGCTCTGGAGGTTAAATAACCTGCCCAAGATCACATAGCTAGCAAGGAGTGGAACTGGAATTTGAACCCAGGCCTGCCCACCTCCACTGCACATCTGACCCAGTACCCTGTAGGTCATGTCACCTGATCGCTCATCAGATTCTTATGCGTGACAGATGTGTTGTATAACTTAGGACTACTGCTGGGGTACAAAAGGGAGGAGGCAGGTCTGGGCTCCCCCATACCACTCCTGGGTTTCTTCGCAGTCAAGTAGTCCTCCTTCTGATAGCAACGTCTACAGAGAGGTGAAAACTCTAACTGGCCAACTAGTGGCCAGGAGAATAGTCGGGAGGCGGGGGGAGCAGATAGTTGAAAATGGATCTTGTCAATATTGGGGTGAAGAAACCCCAGCAGGAGCAAGGTTCAAGCCTGAGACCCCATGGAGAGGCAGAGGTAGTAGAACTGTTGCCAGACCTAGATTTGGTGGCAGCCCCTGGGATGTGCAGGAAACCCTGGGGACATGGCCCATCAATGCTCCTCTGGCTCTCTCCCTCCCCTCTATCCCCAGTCATGTGGTCCCTCCTGGGCCCACTTGGCTTCTCCTCCCTGCATCTCCAATGGCAGCAACTTTGGGGGGAACACTCTCCCCTGGGGCCCCCATGCTGTGCTCAGCCATTGATTATGAGGAGGAAACAAGGCCGAATGCATTTTCTAAAGAGGCTCCAGGGAGCTGCCACTGCCAGCGAGACCAGCATTGAGGGCCTCTCAACACCTACCACTGTGGGAGCCTGGACTGTATGCCCTGGGGGTTCACTGACCAGGGATGGGGATCCAAGCAGGGTGCATTCATGAATGTGAACTCAGGAACAGGTTCACAGATGTCTTCAGGGTGTGCTCAACCTAGGGTTGACAGAGGAGCCCTGGTTGTGGTGCAGGGCCTGCACTGGGAGATGGGCCCCAGATAGACCAGGCTGGTCCTCAGACGCCCAGAGCACCTGGGAATAGATGGGCATGTGGAAACGACCTTCCACCTGTAAGTGCCGGAAGGGTTCATGAGACCAGCAGCAGTGGTATCTGGGAGGGGCTACTAAGCCAGCCTGTGGGGTACAAGAAACCTTCCAGAAGAAACAGTCCTACCTGGGGAAGAGGGGTAGGGAGGGCTTTCCAGGCAGGGGGAAATCGTGAGTAGGCTGAGGAGCACAGAAAAAGATACAAGTTTGCCACTTGCCAGGATTTCCACTTTGTTAGAGGGGAGATTATGGAGTGATGGGGGGAGAAGTTTGGAAGTAGTTCGATTGTGAAGACTTAGATAGCAAACCTAGAACCTTAGTTTTCTGCTCAAGGCAATGAGGAGCTACTGAGGAAGTCATCCAGTCTATCAGACTTTGAAAAGATCACTCTGAGCCCAGTGACACCCCATGCACCTCTCGAAAGCCTCAGCTCAAGCCCCTAGGTATCATGGCGGTTCTGGGGCCAGAGTGTGAGCTCACTGCCATGGGCGCGCTGTTCAGCCAGATTTCTCTCAGGCAACAGATCTCCTCCCCATTCACAGATGGCTACATTACAAATGCAACAGGGTAAGATGATTACATATCAGAAAACCAATCCATATAATTAATCATGTCAATTACTAGAAAGGAAAAGTTACGTGACAATCTTAACAGACACCAAAACACGTTTGATGGAACTGAACATCCATTTTGTCGAAAACTCTTAGTAAAATAAAAATAAGAGAACATTTACTTGACATAATAAAAAACTATATATCTGCAACCAACAGTCAACATTATTCTTAGCAATAAAACACTAGCAAGAGGTTCTCCTATTTAAGTCAAAGTGGCACAAGAATGCCTGCTAATGCCACAATTAATTTACATTGTTCTGGAAGTTCTAGCCAATACAATAGTGCATTAAAAAGTAAAAACAAAAGGAAGGAGAAATTTGGATAAGAGAAATTGCTATCATTATTTGTTCATTGAAAAACTAACGAGATTTTTGAAAGAGGTTAGTAAAAGGACCAATATCAAATGAAATGCATTTTAAAAATCCAGTTGGAAAACAAAAGAAGGAAAAGATGTCCCCGATGTGGGCATTTCAGTATTCGCCACACCCAGAGCAAATGGAGTGAGCAAGTACCCCAGGGAACACAAAGTTCAAGAACAAGCTCCAAGCACCAGGGGCCTGGGGCTGGAGGGGAGAAGGGAAGATGGGACTCAGGGTGGAGCCGAGGGGACAGAAAAAGGAGGAGTAGACTTCTGGAGCATCTCAGGACTGGCAACAGCAGATTTGGACTGGGAGAAGCCCTATTAGGGACTACCCAGTCCCTGGGCTGGTCCCCAGCAGCCCCGGACCAGCCCCAGACAACAGCTCAGGACCATGGATGGGGCAGTTACCGGTGCTTTGGAGCCTGGAGGCCCTGAGGAGCAGGACCCACCCTGGGTCTAGTGTGCTGGATACCATGTAGGGGACTGCAGAACTTGGTGGGGAATGTTCTTGTCTCTAGGGCACAGACTACCAGCAAGCAAGATGTGGGCTAAAGGTGTTCCTGAAGATTTGATGGGCTGATTACAAATTGCTCCTCTGGATACATTAAAACAGATTTCCCAAGAGAACCTGTCCGTGACAAAGAGGCACACCCAACCAACCACTCCAAGACCCGTGGCTCACTCCCCAGCTCTCTTCCTCCAGGGTCCTGGGAAGGGTCAGTGTCTTACTTGGGATGAAAGAATGCTGTTGGAGGCACCCAGAAGGAGCTATACTGGCTACCTAGCTCCGAGGGCCCACTCTCACGAGGTCTCCCACTTTCCAGGGTGCGTGCATGGCCTGACACTCAGGTACAGCTCCTCTCAGATGCTGGGTAACCTCTCGGCTGTCCAGCCCTCACCTTCAGGGAGACCCCACAACCCAAGGCATGACCTCTGGCCAACAATTCAGGGTAGCAAACGCCCTTGACCCGACCCCCATTCTTTTTTGTCCTCACTCATTGGCCCCATCTGCACTAAACATAATCGCTTTCCCCTCCCCTCAGCACTGCTGCCCCCACGCAGGGAAGGGACAGTCACCTCCTGGTGAGATGTCCCCATGTAGAGCGAGGCTTGGAGCAAGGATGCTGCATTCTGGGGTGGGATTTTCAGCACTGGTACAAAGGCAGTTCAGTCACTGGATTACATAAAGGTCAAAGTATACCTCAAACCAGGGAATTCATGAGGGGCAATGCTTCAGATTCCTTGGGAAGCCAGGTTGAGCCAGTGGTGGGTAGGAGAGGAAGGGCAAGAGAGAGGAGGCAAATGGACATTGAGCACCTCCTTAGGCTTTATCTCTGATGTTCCATGGAATCTGCCACATGGCCAGAGGCCTTATTTACACCTGGACTCCAACCCTGCTCACTTGGTCTCCACAGCCCAGATTCTCATGCAGTAGCCCCTGGCTGCTCCTTAGAAAACCAAGTTTTAAATAGCAAGCCCCCATTTCCAAATAGGTACTGACCTCCTTCTGCTTGCAAACCCACCCTGCTGTTGTATTTCACACCTGCCTTCACCTTCTCACCTGCCTCGACAGCTAGCATTAATGTTTCCTGTCACCTACGGGTGTTGTGTGACCATCCGGGTGTCCCTGGGAGGGGCCCCATTCAGCATCACACCCTCAGCAGAGAATTTTCCAGGTCGGACCGGGGTGGGGCTGGGAAGGGAAAGGAAAGCACAGATTTCTTTTTTAGACTCTGCTCCTGTCCCAGCCCCCATCCTGCCTTCTTCAAGCTCACTGATTATCTTGAGTCCCCTCTCCTAACTCCAGAGTCTGGGAGAAGATTCTGGGAGGTGGGTTTGTTTGGCCTAATTCACCAAGTTCCCCTGGCTCCTTGGTCTTGTCACCATGGAAACCTGTGAGGTCACCAGTATCATTAACAGGGAGGAAAAAATTGTTCCTCCCAAAGTGAGCCCCCACATGGCCTCAGTGGCTTCTGTGTAGGAGTGAGAAGACCTATCCTCCTCCTTAGGGATGGGTTAACCCCATGATGCTCAAGATGCAGGTGCCCAGACACAAGTCTCCAGCTCCTTGTGGGGGATGGGTTGGCGGGGAGGACCTGCAGCTTCTGTGCACGTACCATACAGGCCTCATGCTGCCCCTGGAGAAGCGGCCAAGTGTTCTTTCCCAGGCCCTGCTACTGGGTCGGTGCTTGTCTCACAGACTCAGATTGCTGCTGGGTGGCAGGGAGTGGGGTCAGAGAGGGAGCCAGAGTACTGGACCATTGCTCTAGACTCACTCCCTCTCAATCAAGGTCAAAAGCAGGGATTCCCAGTGGGGCTGACGCAGAGTGAAGGATGTCCCAGGCCCTCCCCATACTGCCAGCTCACCTGCAATGCCTGCTCGTACTCCAAAGGAGTGGGTGTACCTGTCTGCTCCCCTTTGAGACCAGCAGTGTAGCCAATAGCTCAGCTCTCCTCGCCTCCTCTGTCCTCAGCAACTCAGCTTTGGCCCCTCTTTCTCCCAAGGTCCAAAAATATCTCAGCCCTGCCCTTCTCTTGCCACATTTAAGACCCTTTCAGCACCCACTATCCTCACTGTTCTAAGCACTAGACCATGCTATTTCCCATAGCCAAGGCCTCTGGTCCCTATTTAACCCGATCTTGCGTTCTTCGTCATTACTTTGTTTCACCTTCATCTTTGCACTCCAGAACTATCACCAGGAATTTCTCCAATATTCCACTACCACTGCCTTCACCACTACCATCCCCGCTGTGAGTTTTACCAGTGCCCTTTCTATCACTGCATTGCTTCTCCCCACCATCATCATATACCAGCACTGTCAGGGCTACCCCATAGTCAATGGCAACACCACCATGGCCACCTCGTTGCCATTGCCATTCTAAGCAACATCATAGCTCACCACCACCACCATCATCCCTATGGTCACCACAGTAACCAGCACCCTACTATCAATACCACACCATCTCTATCATTGGCATTGGCACCCCATTACCACCACTGTTCCCTTCACCATCCCAAGTATGTGATCACTCATCGTCACCAACCCTACCACTGCACTCATCACCATCACCATCATCTGAAGGAAAATGTTGTCTTCTGCCATAAAATCAATTAATCAATCAATTAATTTCAAATTCTTCCAAGGAAGCAGTGGGAGAACCCACATAGGGAAGAAGCAGCTGGATCACATGACCTCCATTCTTGTCCCTGCGATGCTTCATCGTTTAGGGAAAACTCACACCAGTTGACATTGTTGCCACCAAAGTAAGCACAGGGTCTCTTTCTGTACTTCCTCAAGGCACAGTTGAGACAAAGCTAGAACATGTGTAGTAAACGGGATAGTAATAGAAGCTGCTGATGAGAGTATAAATTGACACAAACTTTCTGAAGAGTGGTAGTTTAACAGTACAACAAAGGCCGTTGGAAAGTGCATTCTCAGAAATTCTACTTTTAAGAAACTATCTTAAGGAAATAATTAAATAAATGTGCAAAGATGATGTGTGGGTGTTATAATAACAAAAATTAGAAACCACCTAACTGTACTAAAAAAAGAGATGGTATTTAAAGAAATGTATGGACCAATAGGCAGCCATAAAAATAGAAAATATGGATTTATCTGTTTACATAAAATATTCTGACTATTGTTAATGAGCGAAGCAGGTTTCATATCAGCATTTATAGATAATCTCCTGTTTCCAAAGATATGAATGTGTTCATGAAACAGGTAAAAATATATTAACAGATACATAATGGCTGCACACTACTGAGTATGAGACAAAGAGAGGAATTAATTTTGATCCTGAGGAAGATGGCAGAGAAAGATGATCCGAGAAGGCGAGGGAAAGGAAAGTCAGCTAAAGGGGAGAGAAGTCAAGAGGGGAGAAGGGGCGGGGGAGGAGAAAGCTCCCTGGTGGGGGCCAGGGGTACAGGAAGGCCTTTAAGAGCTTGGATCCCTGCTCTTTCTTAAAAGTTGCACATGTGGCTATAGTGTGAACTATTTCTTCTTCTCTACCACACCAAATTTTTGGTCTCTTCTACTAAATGCTCAGAGGTTCTAAATGAATGATTTTCCATCCACTGTGAAATGGGAGAAGGGGTTGAGTTTCTGGCCATGCTACCCCAAAGTGGTAGTAGCGGAGTAAATTATGGTTTTTATTTGTAATTTCTGATTTTCTAAGGTGAAGGTTAGAGGAAAAAACTGAGCTTCAAGGAGCATTTTTAGGGAAACACCACAGAGTCAGATAGAGCTAGATAATCTGAGTTTAAAAGTATGACTTCCACCCTCCCATACTGACCCAAGCTGCCTTTGCATTGTGGGTTCTGTCTCGATCACCCCCACACACCCAGGAACATCCATCTAAATGTCTCAGTACTTTGAAGACTGGTTTCAAGAGACTCACATACTGTGCAGACACAGGAAATCCCTACTCCAGTAACTAAACTTAGATCTCCTCATTCTGGTCTCTGCTCAAAGTATCCACTTCTGGTTACAATATGAATGATTTCCCTTGTCAGGGAATGTCCTGCCATTTACAATGGCAGGTCTGTGAGCTTTCACAAGGTAATATCTTAAGAGAAGACCCCAGCAATTCTAATAATTATACAAAAGATGCACAGGTGCTATAACAAAGTGATAATCACCTGCTGTGGTATCCCACCACCTCCATCACCGCCACGACCACCACCACCACTATCATCACTGTCACCACCATCACCACCACCATTACCATCACTATTACCATCAACACCATCATCATTACCATCATCATCATCACCACCATAACCTCCAGCCTCCTTATCATCCAAGTACTGTACACTCATCCAACTCTGCCTGCATTTAGGGTCCTCTTGAGGTGGTCCAGAAAGGACACAAAGAAGAAGCAAGTAGGAGAAGGGCTGTTTTGTCCCCATCTTTTAATATGTTCCTGATCCACACAAACCCTGTGCAGTTCATTCACTTGGTATTCAATGGGAAAATGTAGCTGGTAATGAATTTGTTTTGCATTCAGTTGGATAACACTGTTAGTTATGAATTTATAATTTGCAGAGGGAAAAGGCTTTTTTTTCTTTGAGGCGTCAGAGAAGCTGTTGCTTACAAACTTGTAATTCACCGCTGCAAATCCATCTGTAAATGACACTATAGCAAGCTGAAAATCTCCCAGGCACGAGGAATACAGCTTCAGAATTAAATTGTGTGTTTGACAAGAACCTGCTGTTCTGTCCTGCCCCAGTCCCATTGGCCCCACCTTCCTCCAGAGTTCAGCCTCAGCCTTGCCAGTTTGGCTCCATCAGTTTGGCCCCCCTACCTTCACCCCCCTCCCACCAACCCAGTGCCAGCCTGTGCTCTCCTCCCACATCCAGAGGGAGGTCAATTGCTTGGCCAAGGCTGCACAGCATTCTGGGGGAAAGTACATACAGGCTTAGCATACATGGGCATAGCCTGGGTCTGTGACATAAACAAGGACCCCCACTGTCCACACTCCTGACTCTCTGAACTTTAGTTTCCCAATGACTGATGAGTTCCCAGTTCCCTTAAAAGTGTTTCTCCAGATTTGTCAACCAGAGTGTGGACAGGCAGTGAATCTATCCAGGAACGTATTGCCCTAACTAGGGTTGAGCCCAGACATGGGAGTAAGAGGGTGGAGAGTTGACCAAAGGCCCAAAGGGGCAGAAATGGGTAGAGGCACTGGATCTGTGACTGCTCAGCCCACACAGACCATAGTGGGCCAAACTTCTTTTACTCAACTATTTCTAGGTTCTTGTATTTTATGTTTTTGTCTTATTTCCTTTTGGGTTTCCCTTAACTATTTGCTGGTCTTCGTTGTTTTTGTTTTGTTTTGTTTTTAGTAAAAGTTACTTTAAAATATTTAACTTTAACTTAGGATGAAAATAAAAAGAAGACTCACTCCGTAGATGAAATGAAGAATGAAATTGGTACCTGGTAGGAAAGTGACGCTGGGAATGAAACTGGGGGACTCATCAACAGAGAGTCAAGCAATAAACATTCCCAACATCCCTCCTCCCCATATGCCAGAAACTGAGCAAGAAGGCCTCGACACAAGAACAAATAGGACAGCTTTAGAGGCTTCCAGTCTAGCAGGCAGAGAAACCATTACACCAGCAGTTAGGCTGAGAGGTGATCGATACTTTGATAAAGGGAGTCTGTGTGTCATGGGCCTGATGACAGAGGCACCAAAATAGTCTAAGAGGGTTTAAGATGCAACCTACTCTTGATAAGCTGTGTGATCTCCAACAAGTTTAGCCATCCTGAACTCTTAGTTGTCAGACAGTAATTGCTGAGCACCTGTACTCTAGTCAATAAAGGGAATGTACATTCTCACACAGAATGCAGATGTCACATTATTACAAATGATCAGGATACAGGATAGTCTAAGGGGGAATTCCGGGAAAGCTTTCTCAATGATTGAAATTTAAGCCAGGGCTACAGGGGTGAGCGGGAGTTAACTTGGTGAAGAAGGGTTAGAGGGCCCCTAGATAGAATGAACAGCATGTGCAAAGGTCCTTAGGCAAGAAGCTTGTGTGTCCAAGGCACTGAAAGAAGGTCAGTGTGAAGGAAGGGCAGAGTGGAAGGGGGGTCGTAAGGGAGCTTAAGCAACAGGAAGGAGCCAGACCACCAAGAGACTTGGAGACATAGCAAGAATTGGACTTTAGGAAAATGTGAAACAGATGCGGGATTTTAAGGAGAAGAACATGATTGAAAGTATCTTGAAACCTGTGACTGCTGTGGTGCAAATATCTTGGAGAAGACTGAATTGCACATAATGGGGAGCAGATTCATTGTCCAGGGGAGAGATGATTGTACCTCAAGCAGATGGGGTGGCCACAGAGATGTGGGAAAGGCAAATATTTAGGAGACAGAATGAGCAAACAAAGGTAGCTCCCACGTGGGAGGTTGAGTAGAACCTATAGAGGAAGACTCTCAGAGTCACTGTAAGGGTTGCTGATATAGGGGACATAGGGGGAAGACTTGTTTAAGAAATATCCTGAGTTCAGTTTTGAATCTGGGCTGCCACGGAGGCAGAGGATCCATGAATCTGGAACTTGGAGGGAATCCAGCCTGGAGGTTCATATTCAGGACAAGGAGCCATAGGTGGGGTAACTGCTAGCCACAAGAGGGCAGGAACAGAGGGGGAAGATGACAAGGACATACAACTGAGCCTTGAACAACTCCAGTGTTCAGAGATGGGCAGGGTGGAATGCAGCAGTGAGCTTGCAGCCTGCAAAAATCCAGAAAGGCTTAACATCCCTGCAGCTGAAGAAAGAGAGGAGGTAGTCAGTACCACATGCAGTGGGGAACAACATAGGTCAGGACTTGTGGACTGAGCATCTTGGAGGTCACCTGTGACCTTAGCATTTAAAGTCGTTAGGGGAGTGGTGGAGGTGGGTGCCAGATTACAAAAGGAAGAGGGATGAGTGAAAGCCGTAGCAGGAGAGGTAAGGAATGGGGCAAGGAGCATTGCCCCTTGGGGTAAGTCTGTGGAAAGAGGAGAGATGAGACAGGACTTGTAGAGGGAAGTGGGACCTTACTTTTAAGATGGAAGTGTAAAGAACAGGCTTAAATGCTGCTGGACAGGGGGAGACGGAGGGAGTAAGGGAGAGAAGAAAAGAGAGAGAGATTTAACTGATAGAAAGATAGGAGAGTACAGCAAGTGATAATGGACAGAAGATCCCTCGAAGGTGGAGGAGATGATAACTCAATTTCCCCATGCTTTTGGCAGACCAGTTGAGAATTCTTCATGTGAAAGTATTCTGCATATTATCATCTTCCTGGAATATCCCAGCACCCCATTTTCAGAAAAGGAAACAGAGGCACAGAGAGGATATGTGATTGATGCAAGTCACACGACAGGGTTTTGCATACATGTCTCTCCTGAGAAGAGCACGGTCTGAGGGGTGTCCAGGGGAGGGGCATGAGGCTCAGGATGGGTGTGATAGGAGCACCCCCTAAGCTGTGTGCAATGCCCCTTTCCTCCAGCTTTTCCTACCACAGATCACTTTAAAAATATTTTGTTAAATAAAAATGTGAAACAAATAAGTATTTCAGACATTCAACATTCAAAAATAAACCTTGAGAACTAACTATAGCATACTCTCTTGGGACATTAAGGACTTGGGGGTGTCTACTCCCCAGCAGTTCACAGTCAGGGACAGTCAGACACAGCGTGACAACATAATATGGCAAGTGCTCTGCTTGTAGCAGACAAGGGTTCTCTGGTGGCAGGGCAGGACCACACACTCTGGGAGAATATTTTAGGGGGGTATGGCATTGGCTTCGAGGAGAAGCATGAGAAGAGGAGCATTTCAGGCAAAGAGCAAAGCAAGTATAAAGGAGGATACTGAGAAAGGAGTCACAGGTAGCTCAGCCTGGCAAAAGCATAGAGGGAGGCTGGCAAGAGAGGGGAGGCTAAACAGATAAACAAGGTCAAGCTCTTGAAGAGATGCAAATGCCAAGCCAAAGAGACTTGCCTTGCCTTGTAGGGATGACAAGTTATAGAGGAGCATAAACAGGTAGATCAGAAAGCTGACACCACAAACAGTGGACTCCACAGGGTAAGTCTGAAGTTGATGAATCCATTGGTTGGCCATCACCCAGGGCAGGGGCCCATGGGTGCAGGAAAGGAGCTAGCCATCAGTAGGGAGAAGAAGAAAAAAAACATGCCTATACCATGTCAAGAGGACAAAATCAATAGATTTAGTGACTAGATGTGGGATGATGAGAATCTAAGATGATCACAAGTTTCTGGCTTGTGTGGAGAGGTGGAGTGGTGCCGTCCTCTGATGGTGAAGACAAGGGGATAGATTCGAGAACATGGAAATGTCCAGCAGGCAGGTGGCAATATGGTCTGAAGCTTTGGAAGTTTCTTTCTGGAAATAACAAACTGGAAGCCAAGAACTTTTAGGGACTGTGGAAAAGGTTCCCTGGGAAAGGTATATGGAGTGAACGGGGTCTGAGGATCCCACGGATCACCAACATTTTAGGGACCAGAGGACAAGGGAAAACTGAGAATTGGAAGAAATGATTTACGATGTCACAAAGGAGGAGTGCCAGGAAGTGGGATGAACCTAAAAGGTACAGGTACCATAAAGTGATCACCTTGGACAGGGGAGGAAAAGGGTCTGCGCTCTAGCAAGAGCAAGGTCTTGCTCAATAACAATCTTACCAGCAATGTAATGATGGCCAAAAACAGGTTAAAAGGTTTGAGAAGTGAGTGGAGAATGAGAAAGTAGAAATAAGCAATGAAGAAAACTCTTGAGAAATTGCCTGAGCTGGGGAGACTTCGGCAGGCAGGATGATGACAGAAATGTTCCCAGACATGGCTTCCCCAGTGTAAGCCCCACCACTGTTCTGCCACAGCAGGACTTGTGTTGCCTCCTTGTTCTGAAATTTCCTTTTCTGGGAGACTCAAATATGTACTCTTTGTAATCTTTTTATTTGGGGAGGACTTTCTCGTGAATTTGCCTGTGGTGCTAACCACTCATCCCTCCTTTGTGTTCAGAAAATTTCCCGAAGCCCCAATGTCAGTAATAACAGCTAATATTAACTAAACATCTATTAAGTCCGTGCTGAACATGTTACATGGACTGTTGCATTTAGTCTTCAAAACAATAATCAGAAAGGTATATACAGAGAGGAAATGGAGACCTGGAAAGATTTAGTGAGTCACGTGGCTATTGGAAAGCCTGGCGTATGAGTCAGATCCTTCCAACTCCACCAGCTAAGTGTTAACTAGCTTCCCTCTTATCTCTGCCATCTCTGAAGCCTGAACACATTCACTCTGGCCCTGACACTGCCTTCCTGGTGCCAGGACCCATTCCTTCTGAGAACTCAGCTTGCAGATTGAATCTTCATTCCCTCCTGACCTGCATGCCAATCTCACTCCTGTGCAATCGGCCGCAATAGATTGCAGGCTAATAAAAACAGTTGCCATTTTTCTAGCTCCTGCTTCCTCTGCCACCTCTTAGGTACTATGTTTGGTGCTTCTTGTTCCTTATCTCATTCCATCCTCAAGGCAACCCTATGCATTTACTATTATTTTGCCTATTTTACAGATAAGGAGCCTCAAATTCAGAGCAGGCATGTTACTTTCCCAAGATCACACAGCTAGTGAATGGCATAGCTGAAACTTAAATCCAAGTCTGCCTGATGCAATAATCTCCCAAATACTTCCCCTCCCCTCCCTGGCCAGCTCTCTTTGCCTTCAGGACTTTGGGACATCCCACCCCACCTAAGAACTCCATAATATAATCTGTCATCTGTCCCCTGAATATATTTGTCATGCTTCTATTTGTTGTGTGAGATAGAAACCTAACCAAACAATCTGGAGCAATAAAGGAACTTACTGGCTTTTATAGATGGATAGAGTAATGTTGCTAGTCCCAGGACTAAAAGAAGGACAGCAGGAACTAAGGCCATGAGATCCAAAATTGGGACTCAGTGCTCCCAGCTTGTTTTCTAACTTCTTCTTCCTCTTTTGCCTTGCTTCGCTCTTAACATTTAGTGGGAAACTTGTAATCAGGGAAATGCAAATCAAAACTACCATGAGATACCATCTTACACCAGTGAGAATGGCACATATTTAAAAAACTAGAAACAACAAATGTTGGCGAGGTTGTGGAGAAAAAGGAACTCTCCTGCACTGTTGGTGGGAGTGCAAACTGGTCCAACCACTATGGAGAGCTGTGTGGAGATTTCTGGACCTACTAAACATAGAGCTTCCATATGATCCAGCAATTCCACCCCTAGATATTTACCCAAAGGACACAGAAACATCAATTCCAAAGAGCACCTGCACCCCTATGTTTATAGCAGCTCTGTTTACAATAGCTAAGCTTTGGAAACAACCCAAATGCCCAAAAATAGATGACTGGATCAAGAAGATGTGGTACATATACACCATGGAATATTACTCAGCATTCAAAAAAGATAAACACATGCAATTTGCAGCAACATGGATGGCGCTGGAAGGGATCATGCTCAGCGAAATAAGCCAGAAAGAAAAAGAAAAATACCGGATGGTCTCACTCATAGCAGGAATCTAGAAAACTTAAATAAGGGACCAGGAAAAAGAATAACTATAAGAAAGAAAATATCAAAACCAACAAACAACTATGAACCAGAGGCACTTTATGGGGGATGGGGGGGCGGGGAAAGGTGGGATTGGGGTCAAAATAAGGGGGTTGTAGCTGTATGGGGAATATAAAAATAAAATTTAAAGTAAAAAAAAACATTTAATGGGAAAGATGCCTGTCCACAGCCTCAGGTCCATTAACATCCAACTTAGTACCCCAGGAGGAAGAAGCCACCTTCTCCCCAGCATCCACATAGCAATCCCAGGGAAAGCATCTGATTGGGCTGCTTGAGGAGTGTGCCCATCCCCTGGACCAATCATTGTTACTGGAGGACTGGGTTCTATGATTGGTGCAGTCTGGATCACGTGCCTATTTGCTGGCAATTAAGTAGGGCTAGGTGGGAGGACTATGTTATGACAGAGGGGAATTTCCCAAAGAAAGGGGATGCCAGAAATGGGATGATGGAAAGCAGGCTAAAAAGGTAAAAGTCTGTAGCCATCACAGTCCACAGCACTGGCCTGTGTGAGACATGTGGACAGACACAATACAGACACTGCCCCCAAGGAGCGCACAACCTCGCAGGAAATAAGGGTAATGGACAGGGTGCCGTTTATAAAAACTAAGAGCAGCTACCATCTATGAAGCACCTACCAGATACTAGGCATTGGAACAAGTCCTTCCCTGTGCATTATCTTATTCCATGCTCACACTGACCCTGGAAAGTAGGTACTATTATCATCCCTCTTTTTCTGAGTCTAAGAGGCACTTGAAAATAACCCTTTTGGCAAGACAGCCAATACCGGAAAAAAGAAAACACTTATGGGCTCCTTATCCCTGCTCAGAGAGGTTAAGTGACTTGCCCAAGGTCATACAGCTAGCCTATTAAATGAACATCCTGGGAAACATTTGATTAAGGGCCAAAGGAGTGTTTCTGTTGCCTGAAGGACAAGGGAAGACTGTGTAGAGGTGGGGGGTGAATGTAAGCAGAGGTCTGAAGGATGTGATCTGGGCAGATGGCCAGTGATGTCGAGGAGAAGATAGGATGGGTCAATCTCCAAATACCAAGAAGGGGAGCCAGAACACCTCCTCCCCCAGAATCTATCTATTCCTATCTATTCCTTCTTGCCTCTGGAGATTTACAGTCATAGATCCCTTCTCATGAGTCTTTGCCCTGACCAACCCATCCCTTCTTCACAGAATATATACACCAGTCTCCACCCCTCCTCCATCCTAGCCGCCCTCCTGCAGATAAGTCCAGTGAATTGGGGTGCTAGACACGGTTCAATCCACTGACAACAGAAAACTCGTACCTCCCTTTTTCTAAGCACTGCACTTCTATTAATGAGACCCAAGATCAACTAGGTATTAAGCAGCCACATCCTATCCTCTCAAACTGAGCTCACTCTCTCCTAACACTCCCAGTTCAAATACATCTCCACCATCTTGGATGTGGGGAGACAATTCCATACACCTGAGACTAGAAACTGATTTTATTTTCTCAGAATCATCCCATTTTTTATCCTGACTATTCCTTAACATCACAGTTTCCATGAAAGTGATTGGTGGGACTGTATGATCCAATTTTATGAGGTACTTAGAGTAGTCACATTCAGAGACAGAAAATAGAATGGTGGTTGCCAGGGACTGGGGACAAGGGGAATGAAGGAGGGAGTTATTGCTTAATGGGTAGAGAAATTCAGTTTTGCAAGATGGAAAGACTTCTAGAGATGGATGGTGGTGATAGCTGCACAACACTGTAAATGCACTTAATGCCACTAAAATGTATACTTAAACATGGCTAAGATGGTGAACATTATGTATATTTTACCACAATTTTTCTAAAACATGATAGGTGAGCACTCTAGGTCCACCTCCCCAGAGGAACATATCCCCCCTCCCCCCAGGTGACTGGATTCCAACCCTCATAGCTTCTGGAGGACCCAGTACCTCGACAAGACCTCTGTGAGCACAGATCTGAGAGAACTTGGAGATCAAGTGAAACCATAAGTACACACAACATATCACTGGCCCTGGAATTCAAGTGCCCCTTGGGGTGGTCTCAAATCAGTGTCTGGCCCTACCTCCCTTAACTCTGCATCTGCCTCTAGTTCAAGGTCTCTACTCCCCTGTTATCTGAACTTTGATAACGTCACCTAAACTTAGCAACTCCAAATCTCCACCAACCACTTAGCCCTCAATGCCCAACAATTTGGCTCTTGCCACCTTCCTTCCCCGCCCTCCCAAAAAACTGGCCCTGCCATGTTACCCCCTAAGTACCAAGGCCAGTGGACACTTTCCATTCCTTCTCTACAGTCCTGATGCTGTTGAGCACTTGCTTCCAAAGCCTGTCCTCTTGGGCCTGTCAGACTCCTTACTCTCCTGGCTCCTCCCACACCTCTGCTCCATCTCACTCACTGACTCTTTTCCAAGGTTCCAGCCTGGAGCTACTGCTTTTGTGACTAGTCCTCCTGCCCCTCTACCAATGATTTTTAAAAAAATAATAAAAGCCTCAAGTCCAGGCATAGATCCAAATACCTACCTGACTTCTAGATACCTCCACCTGTCCCAAATGGGACTCCTGATTTTCATCTCAGACCTATTCCTCCCCTCCCTTCTCTAAATCAACCAGTGACACAGCCATCTAGCCTCCGTCCCAAGGTATAAGCCAGAGGCAACCTGGAGTGCCCTAATTTCTCAAAGTGCAACAGAGGAGGAAAGGAATCTCCCCTGCTGCCACCCAGGCTCCTCCTCAGCTAGATCCTCCTAACAGCTTCCTAACTGGTCTTCTCGGGGGCAAAGTGCTCAGATTCACCAGGCACAACGCCCACAGAGGGTTCTCCTGAGAAGGCAAGCTAACAGACCAGGTTCCTCCCATACATCTTCATTCCCCAATGCCCAGGATAAAATCTGAGTCCCTAACCATGGCCTCTGCGTCTCACCGGGATCTGCTCTTCCTCTAAGCCACTTTTCAGAGCTGTCAAAAGGGTATCTCTGAAAGATCAGTTGGCTCAAACTACCCCTCCTCTCACCTCTGCTTCTGAGCCTCTGCTCTCACCCCCTCCCTGCCTGGAATGCTCACCCCACCTCCCCCAAACTGACTGTCACCTGAGTAACTCCCACTTCTTTGAGATTCAGATCAGGGCTGCCTCCCAGGAAGAGACCCCTAGCACCCGGCCTGGGGTTACTCCTCACCCAGTTCCCTCATCATTGCTTCTAGAACTTGCCTTCGTCCTGCATTTAACACCCCCAACCCTCCTCCCCCGTCATCGTTTCCTCAGGCGGATCCCCTCCCCCCAGGAGATGTGAGTTTCCCCGAAATGCTACTTTACCTTCCTGTGACCCAGAGTCTGGCATGGGGTCTGGTACACAGAAGGCGCACAATAAATGCTCAGTAAATGAATGAACAACAACGAAATGATCTGTCCAACGCGTACCTCTCCTCTGCGGAGCTTCCAACCACCAGCTCCTCCAAGTCCAGAGTTTGGCATACAGTATAGGTGTTCGGTAAAGGTTGCTATTCTCCCTGAGTTAATCTTATTTAAGGGAAAGTCTGGGGCCGTTAGAGATGTGACCGGGGAAAGGGGAGGGTCTGGAAGCGAGAAATTTCGCCGAAGCGGAGGGTTGGGGTGCGCCGCAGTGGGGGAAGGGGCCACGGGGGTGTCTGAAAAGGTGGGAAGGAACTAAGTCCCTAGCCCCCCGGCCCTGCACGCCCCGAGGTCGGCGGGAGTCCGCGAGATGCTCTGCCTCCACCCCGGCCGGCGGCGGACCCTCCCGCGTGCCCCGGGCGCCGAGACCCCCCGGCTGGCGCGCTCGCCGCTGGGCGCTGGGAGGCGTGTGTGTCGCTTTAAAAGCTCCCTCCCGGCGCGCGGGGCCGGCCCCTTCCCTGACAGCGCGAGGCGAGCGGAGCCCAGCGAGCCGGGCGGCCTTGGAGGGAGCCAGCGCCCGCCCGGGCGGCCAGTCCGGCGGGGGGCGGCGGGGCGGGCCGGGGGCGGCCGGGGCGCGGGCAGCGCGGCGGCGCGGCGCTCGCCGAGCGGGCGCAGGCCCGCGGAGCCCGGCGGGGCAGGGCCGGGCGAGGCATCGAAGGGAGGCCCAGCCCCGACCCGGCGCTGGTGCGCCCCACCGGCCGCGACCCGGCGCCGGGGGCTGGCGAGGCGGCGGGCTGGCGAGGAGCGGGCGGGAGGCGGCGGGCGCGGAGCAGAGGCTGCGAGCCCCGTGCGCCCTGGCCAAGCTGGGCCCGCCGCGCGCCCCCTCCCCTCGCTTCCCCGCGCCTCGCCTCCTCCTCTCGCTCTCCTCGCCTCCTCTCCTCCGCCTGGCTCGGCGCCCGTCCGCGCCCGGGCCGCGGATCCCAGCTCGGCCGGGACCCCAGGCTCTAGCGCGCTCGGCGGGGCCCAGCCGGGACCGGGTCCCTGTGGCCGACACCGCCCCTTCCCACGGGGCCCGGCGGGTTCCGGACCTTCCCGACTGTGGACTGCGCGGTGGGAGCAATCTCACCACGGGCGAACCGTGAGGCTGGGCTGAGCGGACCCTCGCGGCCGCTCCGGACACCCCGGGTGCCGGAGCGCGGACATCCTGGGTCCGGACTAAGCGCGTCCCGGGCGCCCAGCGGTGCCAGCTCACTCGGGCAGGGCCGGGCAGACCCCCGCGGAGCCCGCCGATCTGAACCGGACAGAGCGAATCCCTGACGGTGCCCAGCCTGGGGAATGCGGGGCGTGGGCTGAGGGGATCCCGGCGCCCTCCGATCGCTCCGACGTTGGCTCACGCGCTGGGACTGGCCTGGTGTCGCCTCGGTCGCCCTGAGCCCGAGTCACCTGTGGCCTGGGAGATCCGAGACCGCCGGCCCCCTGCACATTCCCCCCAGGCGGGGGTTGGGGGAGATTTTTTCTGTCCCCCATCCTTGGAGCACGGAGGCCCCGCCCCCTCCCACCACCCTGATGTCTCCCGCGGCTCTGAGGACCTCCCTGAGGCCTGGGGCCGATGGGTCCAGAGAGAGAAGCCCACCCTAGGGAGCCTTGGGGGCCCCCCAACCTCGTCTTGGGGCTTGGCCCCCGACGCTGCTCGGAAGGAAGGCCGGTGCCCCCACCCTTGGTGAGTCCGAGAGCGAGCGGTGAGCTGGGGTTCTGAGGGAAGGCGGGGCTGGGGAAGGGAGGGTCCGCTGGGAACGAGGGCACCCTCGGGCCAGTAGGAGGGAGGACAGAGGACTGAAGAGGCCTTTGGGTGAACCAGTGGGGTCAGGCAGACCTGGGAGGAAGGTGGTTTGGGGAGAGCCAGGATAGGGCGCCCCATCGCAGCCTGAGGACTTCTGCCTCTAAAGCAGGGACTCCCTGTTTTTCCTCTAAAGGAGGGGCTGTACTGTAGACCATCTGCCTCCACCACCCCTCCCCACAAAGAAAAATAAAATAAATCCCCAGCGAGGAAGGGTGCGGGCTGGGGAGAGGAGGGAGGCAGCGCACTGCCGGCTGGTGCTGCAGCCTGGGAGGGCTGACGCCAGGCTTGCTGTTTCTGCAGGGGGCTGCCCTCCTCCAATTCAGCTCCTTTACAGAGCTGCCCACATCTGGAACCCCCTCCACACCTGGAAGACCCTGGCCACCATTCTTCTGCAGCTGTCAGTTGCATCCCCAGACCGCTGCCTTTACAACTGCCTAGGAGTTGTGAGGGGATTACTGCTGCCTTCCCCCCATCCCAAGGGCATCTCTTACCCTTAGTCCCTGCAGAGTCATCCCCCTGCCTCTGTGTCCAGGCTCAGCTAGAGATCAGTTCGGCATATCCACTGGGACTTCAAGTCCTGGAGGCCGCTCCTGAGAACCAAGGCCCCTCCCCCTGCCCTCCTGTGTCCTCACCTTGACCCCCTCTGTCAGACTTTGTCTCCCTCTGGGTGTTCCATTCCCCACCCAGAGGCAGAGGAGGCAGGTGGTAGGGGGCAGGGACTGGGTGACAGCCACCCAGGGCCAGAGTGAGTTGGGGGGCCGTTAAGATGTGGAGCTCTGCCCGGCCGAGGGGGGCTCCGTGGAGGCAGACGCAGTGTGTGCCTGGCTGGGGGGAGTATGGGCAGGCCTGCGGCCACCTGGTGAAGGATGAACATTCGGGGCACCCCGGACCTCGGGCAGCCCAGTGACGACCCCAGCAGCGGTGGCGAGCGGGAGAGGATTCGACAACGCATGAAGATGGTCATCGGACAGCTTGAGGGCATCCTGCGGGAGCTCAAGGAGGTGGCCAAGGAGCTCAGGGAGGTGAGTAAGGGACCAGGCAGGCCCTAGGCCAGTTTTTCTACGCCTGGCACAAAAACATGTTCATATATCCGTGTTTGTATACGCACATAGCTGTGTGCACGTGCTGGGTACCTCCTTCTCCTTATCTCCTTTCCCCAGATCTGCTTTGCTAGAAATCTCACCAACCCCCAGGGCCGGAGAGGGTTTGGCGATGCAGACACTGCGGGGGCAGCATGTTGTGGAGCCATGGCTGTGTGGTTAACACTCAGGGCTGCCAGGTGCCCAGTGAAGACCAAATCCCAGCACAGCCTCAGTGAGAAACTCTCTTCTCAGACCCAATCTGATCTTTCACCCCAGAATCTGACCTGATCACAAGGGACCTTGGGAGAGTGTGGATGGCCCTACAGAGGCAGTATCCAATTCTCAAAGTCCAGCTCAGGGCACCTTCTCTCCCACCCCACCTCCCCACTCCCTGTGCCAGAGATAAGACATATACTCAGAACCCTTGATCCTAGAAAAATTAAAGCCAGCTGCACCCTCCTTTTCCATGGATGGGATTGGGTCTAGAGGGCTGCTGGTGGCTATCAGACTTCCTGTGTGCATTGGCAGGGGCAAGAATCTCCTCTAAGGAGATGCTACATCCCCATCCCACCATTCTGAATGTGTTTTCTCTGCAAAGGCTGAAAAGTCACAGAGAGATCCTAGGATGTGTGTCCCTCTCTGTCTAAGTGGAGCCTGGTTTAATTACTGCTTCCCACATTGCTGGAGTAATGAGGTACACATGTCCTCAGCCCTGCTCCCTGGGCTGTGTTCGAGCCCAAAATGCATGACCAGCGTTCTGAGCCGCTGGCCTGAATTTGCCCACTGGGTGCCATTATACCAGCCAGGTGGGCTTTAGGCAAATTTCAGCTCCTTGTAACCAGGGCCCCTGCAGAGAAGGCTGGGAGAGTGATTGAACTGGAGTTATGGGCTCAGAATTCTCCCCAGGCAGTGGTGGGGGAGGATGGAGGGTTCTAGGAGGGTTAAGACGTGGGACTGTCAGTGGTGATATCCCAGCATGGCCTGAAAGCCAAGGAGCAGAAGGGATTTGAAGGGAGCTATGTTCGTAGTGGAGGGGAGTATAACGATGCTGGAACAGGAGCAGAGGTTGGGCAGGGCAGCCCCTTTGCCAAAGGTCCACCTCCTAGAGCCAGCCAGGCTGTCCCTTCTCAGAAGACGGGAATGGTTGTTGCTTCAGGTAAAGAGAGATAGTGGTGCTTTTACTGATGGACTGGGATGAACATCTTTGGAGAATATAATTTGGAGATCAAAGGCGAGATGCCCTGAGCAATCCATCCTCCCCCAACCTCATGGGGCAGATTATAATTCCTACCTCATCCCTCACCAGCCTCCCATCTTATTTCGGATGTTTTGTGAAATTCTCGGCCTTGGGCAGGACCAGGGGACTTATGGCCAAGCAGGCCCCCCAACCACCCCCCCAGAAAGAGCCAAAAGTGTCTGTAAGCTGTCTGTGACACAGCACAGTCTACCTACCCCCAACGGAGCATCTCCCAGCATCTGCCTTCCCCCTCCCGAATAGCCATCCAGGGCTTTCAGGTAGTTCACAGCCAATCAGACTAGCCCTGTCTGTGTACTCTTAAAGAAACTAAAGCCCAGAGAGGAACAGGGGCTTGTCCAAGGTCACACAGCCTACCAGTGTCAGAACTAAGCCTAGAATCCAGGTTCCTGGTATCTGTTCTGAGGCTGGAGCAGATGGGCTAATGAGTGACCTGTTTGCATTTTGACAGAGTAGACATGATACCTTATGCTCATGAGGGGGCCTGCTAGGGGATGAAATCAGAAGCACTAGGATTTATTTGCACATCATTTCAATGTCCCCTCCCTCTCTTCTCAGCACATACACTCACTTACTCAATCCCAGAGCTTCAGGCTATACAGCCCAGAGGCCTCAGCCAGGACTAAAAGAGATGATTCCCCTCCCCCCACACACCCTGTAGACCATGTGCTGCCACCCAAGACTTTGGCAGGTTGCTACAGCAACCAGAGCCTACCCCGTATGCCACC
Source organism: Talpa europaea (assembly GCF_964194135.1). Lineage (NCBI taxonomy): Eukaryota > Metazoa > Chordata > Mammalia > Eulipotyphla > Talpidae > Talpa > Talpa europaea. The sequence continues at coordinate 58,079,954 of NC_140075.1, read as the reverse complement.
GCCTGCCCGCTGCCAATGGCACCCAGCTGGGAGGGGGCCAGACCCTAGAGCTCCCCCACCCCCCAGGCAGGGTCTGGACATGGGAAGAGGAACAGAGGAGAAGAAGGTGAAGCTCTGGGAGGTCCAGGCAGAAAAGAAGATGCCACAAAGTAAGGAATTTGTCAGGAATTGGGTGTCCAAGTGAGGGTGTCAGGTCCTGGTTTGGGGTAAAGGATTGCAGCCTCCCTGGAATCTGTGATCTTGGTTCTTGGTACTCCAAGGGAACTATAAAGCTGGATCTGCCAGCCTCTCTTCAGTCGCTCTGTATGGCATTTTTCATCAGGGCATGGGTAGGCCTCTGGTCCAGAGAGTAACAGAGAATTATTCCCTCGTCATACCCCACTCCCCAAGCAGCCCCAGCTCAAGGCTCACCATCTGGGTTCTCCTCTCAAGAGAGCAAAGCACTTAGATGTGAAGGCAGGATTCATATGCATGATGCTGGGGTGCTACACAGGATGCTTGATGAAGAGCAAGGGCAGCTGAGAGGAAGAACTGTGTCCCTCTCTGCCATTCTCCTCCATCTGCCGTGCCCCTTCCCCAGCTCACAGATACCGGGGATCACTGCAGACCCTCCTCATCCTTTGGAGCATATAGCCTGAAATTCACAGAAAGATCAGTGCCACTGAAACACTTCCTCCCCAGATCCTTAGCCTTAGTCTGCTCATCTCTGGAATGGAGATGATAATTCACACCTTGATTGATCTGACAAGGATTTATCAGGGGCTTGACATGTGGTAGGGGGTCAACATCTATTCACCCTTCTAAAGAAATTGGAGTTCCCTCTCCCGTACCCTCCCCATAAGCAGCAGCTCCCAAGCCCCACCTGGAGCCCCATCACTGCCTCCCAAGGATATGGGAGCAAGTTCCATCCTGTTGGGGGAGAAAGTGTTTAAAGGACAAGAGGAGATGAGGACTGTAAGTGCTTTGAGAGCTAAAATCATGCTGCAGAGGGATATATGATGGTCAGTCAGTCATTAGCCCTCATTTCGCCCATGTTCCCTAAATCTCCAGGATGCCAGACCAATCCCAGCAGACTCTAAGTCACTTGAACTTCTGGGGATCTCCATTTAGACAGGCAGCACAGCCTCAGAACTGAGAGCATTGGCTCTGCAGCCAGCCGTCTCTGGTTCACATTCAAGCTCAACCCCCTCCTAGCTGGGTCAGCTTGGGAAACTTACTTTATTATCTCTCTGTGCTTCTGTTTTCTGATCTGCAAATGAAGATACTGAGATTTACACATTCCCCTGAGCCCAGGGTGTGAGAATTGAATGTATAGAGTACTTAGCACTGTGATGGGCACAAAACTAGCTCCCTGTTAGATATTATTAATGAAATATTCTATGTATGGCCCTGTTCCTTTGGTGTGACACCAGCTTCTTAGCCATGATCAAGGAGGTCAGAGCCAGGACTCAGGCAACTTCAGTGGCAGCCTTCAGTTTCTCCAGTAATGGGGAACCCTCATCCTTTTCCAGCAGGGGACAAGACTAGAGAGTGACAGTGATGAGGATGGAAAGGGGGTTCCCCAACAAGATAGGTTTTGAACAGAAACCTGAAGGAAGTGAGGGTACAAGTCATATGGAGGAGCAGGAAGTCTTCCAGCAATCAGAGGAGTAAGTACAAAGGTCCTGAGGAGCAAATGTACTTGACATGCCCAAGATCAGCAAGGAAGCTGAAGTAGAGTCAGTGAGGAGGAGGTTAAAGGAGTTGGGGAGGGGGTTGCCTCCTTGGTGGCGCAGGGGTTAAGATACAACCTATGAGGCTATCTGCAGCCACTGCAGCACAAGTTCGATTCCTGGCCAGCCAGGGAGCAACCCACATGGCGCAGTAGACCTTTCCTGACTCGCCCCGCTGCTCCCCTCAGCAGTGTACTTCGGTCAATCTGTCTGTTCTGTTCCCCACTCTGTCTCTAGTGAATCCTCTCACCACCCCCCACACCTCTGGCTTGTACCCCAGCTCTTGTATGCATAAATAAATAAATCTTTAAAAAAAAAAAAGGAGTAGAGGGTCAGATTGCAGGGAACCTTGAGGTTGAGTTATATAATTTGGATTTTTGTCCTGAGTGACGACCTCACAGACTCTCCAGGAATCTCCTGGTTGTGTTTCTGAGTGAAAACCTACCTCCCCATTGCCTTCCCTGTTCCCCACCAATCAGGAGACTCCAAAGGCAGGAGTAGCTCACCTTGGCCCTCCACATGTTGAGCTTACCTAGAGCAGGGGCTTGACTCTCCCCTCCTTGGTCTCCCCCTCTCCAGATGTTGTTTAGCATGGGGGCTCAAAAGTGGCTCTGGCATGACCACTGATGTTGCCCACAATTACCTACTTGGCCAAACACCTCAGGGGATAAAGGGTGGGACACAGCCCTTCTGCAGCCTGGGATATCCAGGAGCATTTGCATCCCGCCCCCACCAGGGAGCCGTCCTTTGGCACCCTGTTCTCCGGCTACCCAATGCACAGTCCCCTCAGCAAGGCAGGCAGGGCAAGCCAAGGGCCATGCGGGCATGAGATAAATGTGACCCAGCCAGGGAGCAGCTGGAGCGGGAGAGGCTAGGGACCACGGAGCTGTGCCAAAGTGGGTCAGCTCTATCACCCGCAGCTCAGCAAGATTGTGCGGATTTTTTCTTCTTGTTGTGTTTTTTTTTTTTTTTTTTCTGCCTTCCTTTCCTCCTTTTCCCTTTGCATTCTCCTCCTCTGGACAGATTCACCAAGCTCCCAGGCCAATTAGGCCAAATTGCAGGATGAGAATCATGAATCATGGTCAACTCATTCCCCACCCTCTTCAACTCCACAGCACCAACCCCCGCCCCAGGAAGACAATAAATAACGTAATCACAGAATTAAAAAATAATCAGTGGTCATAAATAATGCAGAATCCCCAGTTATGTAAGCAGCTGCCTAGGGAGCTAGGAGGGAGGGAAGGAGGTAGCGGCTTGTCAAGTGAGGTGACAGGACCAGTGACTGGGGAGGACAGGAGATATGGGTTCTAGGACTCCAGGTCCTCTGTCCTGGCCCAGTAGCCTTTTTTTTTTTTTTAAGATTTATTTATGCATACAAGAGCTGGGGTACAGGCCAGAGGTGCGGGGGCCGGGGGCGGGGGGCGGGGGGATGTGTGTGTGAAAGGATTCACCAGAGCCAGAGTGGGGAACAGAACAAGTGAATTGACTGAAATACACTGCTGAGGGGAGCAGCAGGCGAGTCAGGAGAGGTCTGCTGCACCATGTGGGTTGCTCCCTGGCCAGCTGGGAATCAAACTCCTGCTGCAGAGGCTGCAGACAGCTTCATAGGTTGTGTCTTAATCTTTTCCGCTACAAGGGAGGCTCCCCGCCCTCAGTAGCCTTAGGGAACACAGATGTGCTTTCCTTGGAGAGGGGATTCAGGCAGGACTGGAGGGAGGGCTGGATTGCCAATATAGGAATGTTGAGGATTGTGGAACTCTCGGAAAAGAAACCTGAGCAGTTTTTATTAAGGCCTCCACCTCAACACATCCACCCATTCAATAACTCTGTTTATAAACAGGGTGCCCATCCCTGTGCCAAACTAAGGAGAAATGATGGGCAAGACTGGCCCAATCCCTTCCCTCCTGGGGCTTACTCTCTAGCGGAGAGACAGACATCAACCACACTATAACATATAGCACATAAAATTGTGGCAGTGATAAATAGTGGAGAGGATTTTAAGGAGAGGTGGCCAGTACTTTGGGAAGCGTTCATGGCACCCCATTCCCAACTGGACATCAGAGAATACTTCCCTGTGGAGTTTAGATGGAGTGAGTAGAGAAGAAGGGACCTCTCCAGGTGAGACCCAGAGCCAGAAGTGAGCCTGGGGGAGATTGTAAGGGCAAGTGAGGAGGAAGTCCTGGCAGAGTGGAACTTGCTTACAGGCGAGAACAGGATCCATGGACAAACTTGGTGGGGTTGGGAGGTTGTGTTTAGGAGCTTCAGGAGTTAGGGGAGCAGAGAAACACTGGAAGCAGAGGGGTGATTTGAGCCTCTTGGCTGATTAGAAAGTTCATTCCACACAGTGTGCAGTAGTCACAGGACAGGAAGTTGCTGGGGGGCTATAGGTGGGCTCAGTTGCTATGGGGGCTATAGGAGGCAAGCTGAGGCTATGACCAGGACAAAAGTTGGGGACACCCTTGGGATAGGACCTGGGATCCCCAGCAGCTTCTGTCACTACCCTCAGCCCTGTCTCTTCCTCTGAAATGTTCCCTCTTGCCCTCCTCCCCCAGAACAAGTCATTCTTATTCTTGAGGTACCAGGTATAGTAGGTCAGGACTCCTGACTCTTGGTCTCAGCTCAGCTCCTAGTCTTGGGGCCTCAGTTTCTCCATCAGCAAGTGCAATAAGAAGAGGGGACTCAACAGTGTCCCCAGACCCTTCTGGCTTTGAGGCTAGGATTCTGTGATTTGTATAAATCCACTTCTCTCTCCATTCTTTCTTCCTGTCTCTTTCCTTCTGTGTATATAATTATTTCCCTGTACTCCAAGACAATCCCAAATTACATGTAGGCAAAATGATTATTAAATCTCAGAGAAAAATCACAGATTTCAAGACATCTAAAGAAGCGAGGCAGGTAGCATGGGACCTGTCCCACGCCTGCCCCCTACCTCACCCCATGAAATCAGGCTTCCAGGATAGACAGTGGGGTGGGTGGACTGATCCAGGCCCATATGATGGGGTACCCTTGGCAAACATCTCACCCCTTTCTGAGTCTCACTTATGCCATTCAATCAGGTATGACCATCCTACCTGATGGACTAGCTCAGATTTGCCTGTGAGCCTCCTAACATTTGACTCTTAGAAGCTTTTCTGCTTCTGTTCAGTCTGGAGACAGCCCTACTTAGGGGAATACAGGTGCCACCCAGGTACTTGGGTTTGAAAGGCCCAATGTGTCCTGTGATTTTGCCACAGACCCTGGAAATTTCCACATCAGAGTGTTATTCCCTTGGTGAAGAACTGACTCCCATCAGCTTTAAAGCCTGATGCCAGGACCCAGTCGGTTACATACTAGTCTGGATATCATTGTCTTTTGTTCCGCATGCTTTCCATGCAAGAAGTCATTAAGTCTTCACAATATCTATGTTGTGTTGGTATTGCTAGAATTCTCCTTTGATGAATAAACAGGCAGAGAAGTCAAGTAACTTGGCTAAAGCCACACAGCAGGTAAGTGAGAAGTACAGGGTTGAACTGGCTCTGGCTCCAGAGCCCAGGTTCCTCAGTGCTTGGTTGTGCTGTCTCTGGAGTTTAAAGCACATTTATTTCTTAAATCCCCGTCACCTGGGTGAGAAGAGAAAAGACTGAGACTTGGATAGGGGAAATTGCCTGCCTTTGGTCCTTTAGCCAAGACATGGCAGACTTGAGACTTGAACCCAGGATGCAACCAGAATTCTAGGGAGAAGAGGAAGGGCACAGCTGCACAGGCCTCCTGAGCAGGTGGCTGGCAAGGGTTTCCTGGGTGGGGGAGCATGCCCAGGTCTGAAGGATTGGGGCTCCTTCTCTGTGCACTGTGGCTCTTCCTGGCAGGACATTAGGGCCCAGCTGCTGGGCCTGGCTTGGCCTTAGCCGAATCATTTAATCCAGGTTCCTGCCTGTGCGCCCCCCTGTAGGCAGCAGCAGATGATCAGCAGCTCTATTTGATCAGAGAGTCTAATTTGAGGGTGTGGCTGCCCTGGAGACCACAGATCCCTTCCTGAGGCTGACAATGCCCTGCAGTAAATCCCCAGTATCCTAGGCCAGTGGTTCTCAAAGCACATCCTGGACCAACCAACAGCAGCAGCAAGACCCGGGAGCATATTGGAAATGCATCTTCTGGATCCCCACCTAAGTCCTACTGAGTCAGAACCTGAGGTCTGGGTTGATGCACACTTGAGTTTGACACCCTGTACTCTTGGCCAGGGTCCCACCAGCCCTCAGGTGGAGTTTGAGTTGAGCCATGGCTTCTGGGGCTTGGGAGCTTCTCCAAGGTGGGTGAGCCATTCTGGGAAAGGGGCATGAGAGGGGTGACCAGATTTGAGGTCAGGGCCCAGTCTCCATTGCCTGCCCAGAAATCACAGCAGCTCCACACAGTCTTGTGTGCAGTGTTGCAGCGAGCTTCGGAGGCAGACATCTCAGCTCCCAAGTGCCTACCTGGTAGCTTGTCATCTGTAAACTCCGGAGAGTTTCTACTCACAGGTAGAAAGCATAATACATAGTAGGTACTCAAAGAGGGAGATGATGTCACTTTGTTTCCAGTGCCCCCATCGAGCCCTTTCACAGCTCTTCCTATTTTTCCCCATGAAACTCTGTGAGGGAGGCAGGGCTGAGACTGTCATAGTCACTTAGTGGCAAATGAAGTTGAGGTCCAGGGAGGTTACGTGACTTGCCCATAGTCACACAGGGCAATATCTAAACTGAGTCTGGAACCCAGGTTTCTTGTCTCCCCCAGCTCTTCTGTAGGCCTTAGCCAAGTGTTCCTGCCACCCCTAGCCTGGGAACGTGGGGAGTAGGCATCCCCAGGCATGACCCCCCACACACACACAACTTCTCAAGTCACTCAGAGTCCTAGAATCTCAGAGATGGAAGGAACCTTGGAGAGAAACTAGTTCACCCAACTCCCCATTTACAGATTGAAAAACAAAGACCTAGAGAGGCAAACAACTGACCAGGGCACCTGACTCTGGACCAAAAAGGCTTCGCATTGACCCCACCTCCCCCTGACCCATCATTTCCGCCCTTGCTTTCCTCTTGCACTTTGGGGCATCCCCCACTTCCACTCCTTGAAAACACACCCCTGGATAGCCCTAGTCTTCAGTAAAGGCTTGTTGAATGAGAGACTTCATGTGTTCATTAAATGACTGGTTGCTCTGGCCCAAGCAAGGAGCACCAGAGAAGTACCAGGAGAAGATTCTGGGCTTGGTGACTCACCTGTGTCTCTTGTTTCTCATCTCCCGTCCCTCTGCCTTGTTGTTGTTGTGATGGTTTTGCTTTTGATCTGCATTGTTTCTCCTCCTGCCGTCTTCTCCCTGTGTCTCTGAGTTTCCCTTTCCCCCTCACTGACTTTGTCCCTGATTTATGTACTGACGGTGGTCCAGATGAGGTGAGAGGCTCTCCTGAGACAAGGGATGATGAGGGGGCAGTGACTTCTGCAGCTGAGCCTCCCCCTGAGTGCATTTAACAGGGACCTCTGGGTCCAGGGTGGATGGTATGTCATCGCTTATCGAATAATGCTCATTTTATTTCTTCCCCAAGAAGCCAGGGTTGATCGCCACTTGTCAGAGGAAAGGAGAGGAGGGAAGAGGCTCTGGGCACATAGGATGGCATGGTAGAAGGGAGAGGAGCCTGGTGTTCCTGTCCGCAAAGGCACGTGGAGATCCATAAGGTCCCATGGCTGACCAACTACCAGGGCTGGTCCAGGATATTTTAGAAAGCATGGCCAGAATCATCCTCATGGACCCCTAATCATTTCCTCTCTGAGGGTTGGGTGGGTGGATTTTGCTCTCTCTCTACTGAGTGGATTTGCTGGTCTCACTCAGCAGTTTTAAAATACCTCCCCCCCACCACCACCACCAAAGGAGGATCAAGCACTGAGCACCAGCGTAACCCCTCAGAATAGTGACTGGCTTTGGGGGAGAGAGGGTACAAATGGCCAGGGTGAATGGCTAGAAGGTCATGCCCCTGTGCCTCCACCCCAGGAACTAGGAGTAGAAATGGGAATGGCAGGAACAAGCTGCCCATCATGGTCCAATCTGGGCCCTCAACAAGTCACGAGACCATCCTGTGGTGTCATCAGCTAGCAAGGTGGGCGAGACACACTCACACTTAGATGGTACCAGGCCCCTGCATGCCCTCTCTCACTCCTCTCCCCTCCCCTGGCCAGGTGGTGAGCCAGATCGATAAACTAACCTCGGACTTCGACTTTGAACTAGAGCCGGACGACTGGACCACGGCCACTGTGAGCAGCACCTCCAGCAGTGACAAGGCGGGTGTGGGCGGCCCCTTTGACCTGGGCCACTTGGACTTCATGACAGCTGACATCCTCTCGGACAGCTGGGAGTTCTGCTCCTTCCTGGACGTCTCCACCCCCTCAGACTCCGTGGATTGCCCCGAGTCCACAAGGCCAGGCGCCGGCCCTGACTACCGGCTCATGAACGGCGGCATGCCCATCCCCAATGGGCCCCGGGTGGAGACCCCGGACTCTTCCAGTGAGGAGGCCTTCAGCGCTGGTCCTGCCAAGGGTCAGCTGCCCCAGCGGACCCCGGGCACGCGGGAGAGAGTGCGGTTCAGTGACAAAGTGCTCTACCATGCCCTGTGCTGTGACGATGAGGAGGGGGAGGAAGAGGAAGTAGAGGAAGAGGAGGTGGGCCTGCCCCCAGAACCACCCCGTTCAGAGGCCCACGCAGGCCCCCTCAAGGCCTCTCCAGCACCCTACAAGTCAAGGCGCTCTCCACTGACTGGCCGCCACTCAGGCCCCACCTTGGCCCCTGAGCAGACCCGAAGGGTCACAAGGAACAGCAGCACCCAAACGGTGTCAGACAAGAGCACACAAACAGTGCTGCCCTACACGTCCACCAGACAGAAAGCCAAGGGCAAAAACTAGGGGCCAGGGAGGGGACTGGGGGGAGGTGGGTAAATAGAACTATAAATATATATATATATATATATATATATTTAAACAAATGCAGTCATAATAAAACTTAAAAATGCTAAGGATCTGGCCCAGCAGGCCCCGAAGCTGTCACGAGCTCATCTTAGACACAGAGATGCCTACTCACCGCCCAGGTCCCAGGAGGTGGAGCCACAACCTCCCTCCCTTCCCACTGCAGGGCTCCTGAAGGGGTGTCCAAAGGTATGTAAGTCAGGTGGGAGAGGCCCCCTGGCAGGTCCCTGAGCACTGTGGTGGAATCAGACTGCAGGCCTGGGCCATGAGGAAGGGGAGTCTTCACCAGGAAGTAAGCCCTCAAGGACAGCAGCATCAAGGCCAAGGGTAACAAGGGGTCTATTTTCAGGAGTCTGCAGGACTGAGGGCCTGGGGGTGGCATCACTCCCCTGAGCCCAGGATTACCTGCACTCCCATGCCCTCTACTTCAAAGCTCATTTATACCCCTTCTTCCTAAAGGCAAACTTACCTAGTTGTAGACAGCCTGAACCCCCAGAACCCACTTCCATCTCAGCGTTGCCAGGGACACAGATGAAGGAGCAAGCTGCTTCCAGGGTGTGGGTCTCCATGCTGGGAAGCTGGGCATGCAGGAAGACCCTAAGCACCTGCCTGGGCTGGGCAGAGGTATGTTTGAAGAACCTGGACTGTTTTCAATTCTTTCAGCTCCCATTCTCAGCCTTGTCCTCAACCATTGGTCCCCTCTAGGATCAAGGATTTGGGCAGAGCCCAAATCAGCCTGAGAAGAACTGAGGCCCAATGAGAAAGCTGGCAGGTGCCACCATGAGGCTCTGAACCATGGCGTGGGCAGGCTCCTGACTACCTTCACCAGGCAGGGTGAGCCTACCTTAGCCGGTCTTGGATGATACCAACAGAGACAAGGTAGGAGCTGGAGTCCCCAGAACTTCATCGGGGGTGTGACATACACAGGGCCATGCCTAAATATCTTTGCAATAATAATCATAATCATTGCTCACATTATTGAGCAGAGCTCTATGCCCCCTACTAAGCTGGGTACATTTTATAGCATTATCTCATTTAATCTTCATAATAACCTGACAAGATAGAAACTATTACTGGCCCCCTTTTTCAAATGAGAAGACTGAAGTTCATAGAGGTTAAGTAACTGCCCTAAGGTCACATTACCTGAGCTACACTGCCCGCCATGAGTGGGTGATCTCTATACTATACCTGGCTTTTCTATCTTATTGCTGTTTGACCTTGGGAAAGTCCATACACCTCTCTGAACTTATCTACTTCATCTATAAAATGGGTATAATAGTCTTCATCTACCTCATTGGCTGTTTTGGGGCTTCAACAAGATGGTGAATGCAAAAGCGCTTGATAAGTGCCAATGCACTGAACATACATTATGGGCAAGGTGGCCCTTGCCCAGATGCCAGTGTTTTACAGGGTAGGAAACCCTGAGTGGAGTGGAGAAAGTAGCCTCTCCCATGGAGAGGAAGCCATTTCTGAGTTCCTGCTTCCCTTTGTGCCCCATGGCAGCTTGAGGTGGGATATAGTCGCTAATTGATTTACTGCCCTTCGCTCAGAGCAGGGACATAGTAGTAGTGGCATGGCAAGGACACCACTCCACAGGGACTTCCCTGCCACACATTTCAATGAAGGTAGATTTACTGCTGTCCAGGACCTGTTGGGAGAGGTCTCTGCTCCTCAGGGGAGCCCATGAGGGCCTGGCAGCACCCACATCCCTGATGCCTGAGGGACCGAAGGAGGTGCTGTCCAGCCCCAGCAGTGGGAGACAAAGCAATTGTGCAGGTCAGTGTGGAACAACTCAGGAGAAATTAACAGGATGAGACAGGTGACTTAGGACGCATGTTCTCAGTGAGGACCTCTCCCCATGGACATGGGCCAAGGTCAGAGACTCCAGGGTGGAAATCCAGGGTGGGGTGGGCAGTGGCTATGGCTAGTCTACTCAGGCCTCAGGGCCAGTATTCCAAGGCCCTCCATCTGCCCCAGGACACTCTCTGGCAATTGATCCCTGCTCAGAGGATGGAAACCAGGAGTACCCCTAGGGGGAGGGGCAAGCTGGGTTCTAGCCTACCTGACAGTAAGGAGGGGCCTTCTGAGACAGTCTCTGCCCAGGTATAGGTGCACCTCATTCTGTAGAAAGATGCCTAGTTATACATCTAAGACCTGTATTTCCTCTCCAGCAGTGAGGTTGGTTTTATACTTACAGTCTCTCATCTTTAGAACAGTCAGGGCAAAGAAATCTACTGAAAATCCCCATTCCACAGTGGAAGACCCAGGACCAGGAATCTCTGGGAGATCCCTCGGTAAAGCTTGTCCTCTCCTGGAACACCCCACCCTATCTTGGCTCTGGTGAGAACATATGATCACAGCTTAATGTCCCTCAGTTATTCCCTGGGCCACTACCTGGCACCTTCCCCCAAATGGAGCCATGGTGTGATGATATCCTGGAAGAGGAGTGAGGTGGTCTGTGTTCTGGAAAGCCCAAAAAATACTTGGCTGCCTGAATAATTTTGCCATCACAGTCTGGACCTCACTGACAGGAGGGAGGCTCCTGGGGACTTTATTATGACTTGAAATGCAGGGGAGCTAGCTGGGGAGGGCCTGGTGACTGTCAGAGCTACTGTCCCCTGGAATGGGCTGCTTGTAAGTAGAGAGTCCCCTGTCATTGAGGAAGCTTCCACACCTCCCTACTGATCCTGACCACCAATCTTTGCCAGTTTCTGGGTTTCCTCACCTAAAGTGTCCTATCAGATCTCCCTGTTTCCAGAAAGTCTTATTTCACTGACCACCTACTGTGTGTCCCGGCTGGTGCTGTGGACAAGGCCCGAGGGAGTAGGGCCCTTGTTACGCAGAGAGAAGTCCTGATTGTAAATAGCTCAAGTTCACTGAGCACTTACTAAATGCTGGGCATTGTTCTAAGCATCCGCCTTATCTCATGTATTCCTCCCAGCAAAAGAGGTAAGTGATCTTACTTATGCTGTTTTCCAAATGAGGAAGTGTAGGTTCTGGGAAGTCAAATCATTTGGCAATGGGCACAGGATGAGCATGGCACAGGATTGAACCCCAAACTCAGTCACTTGGCACTCAAACATCTGCTACAGACAACATCCATGGTGAATCCAGTGTGTGGTTTCTGGGGGTGAGAGGAAGCGGGGAATCAGAAATCCAGGTCAGCCTTGGCAGGGGGTGACACTGAGCACTAGTCTTTGGAGAACTTGGCTGCCTGGCTGCCATTAAACTGAATGTCATGCTCTTGATTACAGCCTGGGACTGAACAGATTATGGGATCCAACAGATATTTACTGAATGAATGAATGAACCCCACTGGCAGATAAGCATCCATTGTACATTCATTCGATCAGCTTTTATTGCATACCTACTATGTGCTGGGGCTCGTGGTGCTCATACACACACACAAACACACACACACACACAGCTCCCCAGTGAGCATCCAGTTTGGTATAACTGCGGGGAGGGGTTTCAATGCTGAGAAGACAGAGGTAGCACTGGGTCCAGTCTGTGATCTCTAGGATAGGTGGCAGGGCAAGGATTGGGATCCTTAGCCTGATACCACCCAGGGGCAGAATGTGACAGTCAAGTATTCTGAGACCCCAGCTCCATTCCCCACCCTTAGCGACAAAGTGAGGGCACATCTGCAGAAGGGGAAGGGGGCCAAGAGCAGCTGGAAATTCAAGGCAGGCCTGACTTTCCACCTCTGCCCCTCCTGGGTTCTCTTTCTTGCTCCCATTCTCCAGCTGGGACTTGTACAAGAAAACTGACATTTATTCACCTTGTCTCTCCCAGGCACTATGCTGCATCTTTAACACTAAGCGACAGACTTAGTTTTGTGCTCTTCACAAAATAGGTCTCAATAATTACTTGTTAAATAAATAGATGAACCACAATTTTCATTTCACCGGGGAGAAATGAATGAGGGAGCTGATGAGTGAACAAGGCGCTTGTTCAAAGTCTGCAGTCAGAAATTGGAGGAACTGGAGGTTGGACTTTGCAGTTGTTACAGTAGGGGAGAGCTGCTGTTTATGGAATGCCTGTTATTTGCTGCATTAGGCACTTAATGTAAATCATCTTGCCTACTTTATAACAACCCTCTAAATAATTGAGCCTATGGATGACCATTTTGCAAATGAGTTTCAGAGACACGTAGTATCCTGCCCCAATAACCAGCTCCTAAGAGCAGAAATAGGGTCTGCAGCTAGACTTCACCATGCTTCCCACACTCCTCATTTTGGGAGGCCTAGAACCCCTGCAAGTAGAGTCATTTCCAGAGCCCGGATTTCCCTCAGTGGAATTGGCCCATACCCACCAGGACTCAGGCCCTGCCTTTCATCAACTCAGCCCGCAGACCCTGAGAGCACTGAGTCAGACTACCAGAACCTCTACCAGTTCTGTGTGGGTCTGGGGCACTGACTAGGTGGCCAGCAGAAAAACATTTCCAGGTCCAAAGTATCCTTCCCCTTCTCATATCTCCTGCCAAGAAGCTTAGGTGGTCCCAGCCCCATAAATGCGCAGTCCCTTTCTGGTCTGAGCTAAAGCTGCTTTAGTTAGAGGCTGGAGTATCTAGGAAGGCTTCCGAAAGGAGGAAGACTTTGAAATGGAATTCGCTTGAAATGGAGTTGAACTTCGACATCTGGGAGTAGGAATGACAGGCATTTGCGGGTCTGGTGGAACATCACAAAGGTGGCTGAGGTGGCCATTCTGGGGTCGGTAAAGTATCAGGCTTTTCTGCCCTCCCACCATTGGGCTTAATGGTGGATGCTTGCAGCCCTGAATGCGTGCCTGATGGCCAACACCTGGAGTAAGGTGTGGGCATGCGTAGGTGGGTACACCTGGGCTGAGAGACTGGGTTTATAAGGGTGGCGCCGCAGAGTGCAGTGTCGAGGATGGAGGAGCGCAGCTGAGAGTGACAGAGCGCGACGGAGTCCGGCGACTACAGAAGGCAGAGAGCATAAAGACAACAGGTCTGCTAGAACCGTTAATGAACCTAGCCGGTATGGGTTGGTTGCGTTATAGCCATCCAGTGGACAATGCAGAGAAGGCCTGGGACAGCAGAGGGTGATGCTGGTATGATGGAAAGTTGAGCACACCTCTGGCACAGAACTTGAGAGATGCCAGCCCCCTCGGAGTCACTCCTATCATCTTGACTTAGGGAGAACGAATCAGGGATTCCTGTCTAGTCCAAGACTGGGATAATAGATTAAAGAACACTTCATAAGGCCTTGTCCAGTAGAGACTCATGATAGGAACCCACTGTAATAAATAAGAACAGTACAACATTAGCACATTGTTGAGAAAAAGAGACCCCGTGAAAGTTACTGTTATTTTCATGTAGATTACTGTAGCGGCAGGAAGGACACTGAGCAGGTTTTCTGATCCAGCAGACCGGGTAAAGGAGGAGTCAGAGTCCTCAGTGGCTTTTGCAGGTCTTTCATTTAGATTTACCAGGCATATGGCAGGCAGGGGTGCTGGGGGTGCCGGGAGGCTGGCAGTGCTCCCAGCCCCCAGCAAATCCTGGGCTCTAGCTGGGCTTTCTGGGGTTCTCTCTGTTTCTCCTCTTCTTCTCTCTGCTTCCGTTTGTTCTTGGCTTCTGCGGGCGTCCCCGCGACGCCGCCCTTATAAACTCAGTCTCTCAGCCCAGGTGTACCCACTCCAGGTGCCCACCATCAAGCATGCATTCAGGACCACAGGGTTCCCTCATCTGTCCTAATGGCGGGAGGGCAGAAAAACCTGACACTTTTTCCTTACCCTACAATTACACATGCCTCCTGCAAAGTCCCGGGGACTCTGGGCCCATTATCCTGTTACAGGTGGGCTGGCTGAGATCCTGGTGGAAACCTGACTCTGCCTACCTGCCTGTCCTTGAACTCCAGCCCCCTGTCTCCCAGTTCACCTGCCCATAGCCCTGCCAGCCATACAGATGGAGGTGGGTGACCTCAGGCTAACACTGTCCATGCCCAGGCACCATACCTGATCAGATCTGACTCCTGCCAGGGCTGCTTAAGTTCACACACCTGCCTGCGGCTCTCAGCTTCCTGTTTAAGCTGCTCCCTCCCCTGCCCCTATGTAGGAGTGGCCTGATGTCCCAACATTACCCACAATGCAGGGTCTGGCTCTGCCTGCTGCCTCCTCTGAGTTGCAGCCTCCTGCTCCCTCCTTTCACAGTGTTGCCGGTGCCTCTCCAGCAGTTGCCAGTGAGGGATGCGCCTACCAGTTCTCCTCAGTCATTTTCTCATTCAGTAAGTCTGCCAGGGCATGGCTGATTTCTCTCCTGGAAAAGAGCGCAATGAGATCCAGGTTATTGGCAACCTGTTCCCCATCTTCTGGTTGTCAGGGAGCTCCAGGTTTGTGGTGAGTTTTCCCTTCTTTATGGAAAAGGTAGCTGAATGTCCTCGGAACTCACCTTCTCTCCTTCCCACCAACTCCTTCCAGTTCTCCTCAGTTCATCAGATGCAAAGCCAACCTTGTCCAGTCATCCTCCACAAGGAGGCTGACACTTTTCTGTTTGGCGCTTTTTTTTTTTTTTAAGATGTGAGCTCTGGGCTGTGTGGATCTAGCAATAGAGAACAAGTGTATTGAGTGAATCACTCTCCACCTGATTGCCCGAGTGATCAGCAGTGTCCCGTGGATGGTTGAATGAGATAAAGACTTAGCAGCTGGGCAGGCTCAGTCTGTGTTCAGCAGTAGGGCTCAGGGAGAGGCCAAGGACAGGGCTCACGGGTGTAACCAGGGTCTCTGCTCCCTGATTCTACTCCCGTATCTCTAGTGTACAGCATTCTTCCCATATGCAAAAACCACTTATTACTCTCTTCCCTTAAAACCTTCTAAAGAAGGGGAGGTAGTAAGAGAGGAGTCAAATCAGGGGAGGGACGAGCACAAGGGACTGTGGTGATGGATCACGGGTGCTATGGCGTGGGAGAACAAGGGGAACTACACCTGAAGGGTGAAATCAAATACTCTGCAGAAATTAACAACAATTAAAGAAAATGAATTAATTTTTAAAAACCTTCGAAAGAAAAGAAAAATCTCACTGGGTTAAAGTTGGCATACGTATTGCTGGTCATCTTTACGATTACCAAGCAAGATATTCAAGAGCCTTTCCCAAGGGTCTGGCCTCCGCTGGCCTCCGCTTACCTTGCACTCCCACATGGCAGCTTTTGTTCAGGTCCAATAAGCTGTTCTCAGTCTCCAAAGTGCCCTGTTCCTTATGCCTCTGGTCTTGAAGGCTATTTCCCCTCATGGACTGACCCCCCTGCTCCTTAATTTTGTGTGTAGTTAGAATATTGAGCTCTATATGAAGCAAAGCTGGGTTCAAACCCTGCCTTTCTGACTTGCCGTGGTACTTTGGGCAGAGTTTAGCCACCTCTGAACACAGAGGACAAGTCCCAACACCTGTGCCAGGGCCGAAGCGAGACTTAAATGGGGGATGAACACTCAGCATCTCCGTCCTCTTTCCTCATGGTGGCCTTGCTGCTCCACTGTAGCTGGAAAGCTAAAAATGACATTTCCCAAGTGCCGTTGCTACTGAGGCTCCATGTGTGACTTAGGAGCCAACCATTAGAGGCGCTTTGGCAAGACTCAGATGGCAGATTTTGAGACAATGAATGGCTGCTTTGGGCTGCTCTCAGCCAGCAAACCTGATGTGCAACCACCTTACAGTGGAGTTGAGACCCCGAGACCCACCTGTGGAGGCAAGTTCTGCAACCAGTGGTTCCAAGAGCTACTCCTCTATGCCTCATATTCCTTTTGCTGCTATAACTAATGGCCACAAATTCAAAAGCTTAAGACAACACAAATTTATTCTCTTATGGTTCTGCAGATCAAAATCAATTTCACTGGACTAAAGTTGGCAGGCCTGTATTGCTCTGGAGGCTCTAGGGGAGAATCTATTTCCTCGCCCTTTCTGGTTTCTAGAGGCCTCCTGCATGCCTTGGCTCACAGCCTGCCATTTCCTTCTTTTTCTTTTTTCTAACACTGTTCTCTTGCCTCCTTTTTATGAGGACCTTTGTGATTAAACAGGGCCCACCTAGATAAGCCAGTATAATTTCCCCATCTTAAGATCCTTATCTTAATCACATCTGCAAAGTTCCTTGTGTCATAGAACATTCCAAGATTCCAGGATTTAGGACATGGATATCATCTGGGGACATTATTCAGCCAACCACAGTACTGGCTGTGGCCAAAGTAGCAGTCTCCTGCTCATCATTTCTGTGATACTCTGGAATCACATCTCATTCATGGAGATCCAGCCTTAAGCCTGCGCCTTCAACCTTCCAAACATTTTGTCAGCACCTGCTACATGGTATTCAACCCCCTTCTTCTTAAAATACAGTGGCTTCTGTTTTCTGCACCCATCTGTGACTAAAATACCAAGTATCCTTCAGACTCAGTTCAAATGTCATGATTTTTGGGAAGGCTTCCCCAGTTCCTGCAGGGTTCCTTGCTCCCTCCACAGGACCCCACAGTTCCTCCTTTTATACAAATTTGCACAAATGTTTATCTCAAACCACAGCATAGGTCTGACATAAAGGAAGGGTACATAAATAACTGGCATGGACAGAGCTGAGAGCCCCTTCCTATACAGCAAGCCTTGAATGCAGACAGAGACTGTCATGGCTGGAAAAGAATGGGACTCAGCCAGGATGGGGCTGCCTGGCAGCCAGTAACACAAGGAGGGAAGCCTGGGGATAGAGAATCATCTCAACCTCACAACCCCCCGAGGCTCAGAGGAAAAGCAAAAGATATTTTAAGATACAAAAGCAAGTTAGCAGCTGGACACATGTGAATCAGTTCATTATTCAGCTCCAGGGCTGCTTCCCAGTCTGGGGTTTCATGGCCCTGAATCCAGAATGTAGAAACAATGATGTGTGCTAAGCGCATACCCAATGCACAGAGGAGTGTGGAGAGTATTATCTAGAAAACAACCAATGAGCAGAGAATGGGTCTCCCTTGACTGGGGGTTGGGGGGTGAGGCAACAGACCAAATGATATCCTCAGCCCAAGGCAGGCCCTGACTTGGCCTCCCCCGGGATAGCACAAGCAGTCCCACAACAGAACCTAGAAGGACATGTGTGTCCATGCCTGTGTGTAAATGGAGCCAGGAGATGGCTTCTTAAACGTGTCAGGTGCATGCAGCTAATCAAAGAAAACCACATGTGCCATCTTAGATGATGTGAGGAGGGGATTCACTAGGGGAAAGACAGCTCTGCAGAAGGCCGGCACCAGAAGCAAGACATGACTAAAGAGCCTGCGTCTGTTGCATGCTGTAACCTCAGGCTGAGCCCCGGGCTTCCCTGGGCCTCAGCTTCCTCCATCTCTAGAGTGGGAACAGTAAACTGTGTGCCCAAGGACTTAGGGAAATTAGGAAAACAAGAAAGCTATGCAAAGGGAGTGGTCAGGAAGGACAGATGAATGGGAGATACTGGCCCTGGACCAGGGCAAGAAAGAGGTTCCCACTGGGGAGGGAGGCCTGGGAAGCCTCAGATGTCACTGATGAGGTCCCAACAGGCAGGGCTGGGCCTGAGCTAGGTTAGGGAACCAGCCCTCCTCCATCCCGCTGCTTAGCACACTTCAAATTAATAATTAAAATGCTTCCTGTCAGATTCCTGTCTGACACATAATTAGAGCAGCTTCAGGCTTTAGGCAATGGTAATGAAAACAGTTCTTGTTAGAAAGAGAGTTTTCTGGGGACTAGCAGAGTGAGGAGATGGCCCTGCTCCCCAAATTTCTCTGCTGGGTCCTTACCTAAATCTGCATTCCAGATAGATACTGAGCTTTTTCTCCTGGTCGAGGAGAAGTGTGGGTGTGGGGAGAGTGTCTATTTCCCCATCTCTATCAAGAGGAGGTCAGACAAGGTGCCATCCTGGCTGGACATGAGAGGGCAGCACAGGGATTTGTGAAAGGAGAGCAGATTTTTGACAGCATGGATGGAACTTGAGGGGATTATGCTAAGCAAAATAAATCAGAAAGAGAAAGACAAATACTGGATGGTTTCACTTTATGGGAAATACCGAAAAATAAAAGCAAAGAGTCAGGCAGACCCAAACCAATAACAAACCCTAGAAAACTGACTGCAGAATTAAATCTACCAGAGAGGGAGTGGGGAGAGCAGGCTATGGAGGGAGCCCAGGGGACTACGGTGGAGGGTTATGAGTGCCTTGGTGGTGGGTGAGGTGTGGTAACATACATCTGGAGAGGTGTGAGCCTATGCTTCTGAATCATAGACCGTGTTGGAAACCAACATCACCTCAATTAGAAAAAAAAAGGGGGTGGGGGACAGAAGGGAGATCTTTGAAGTTTCAAAAGTCAGACAGATGAAGCTGGGGGCCAGATGCAGATCCTGAATCCCACCTCCCAACATGTGCCCACAAGGTGTTACTATCAAATTCATGGTAGGGCTGCTGGGGAATGGCTGGACTCAGCCACCAATTGCTCAGTGGTCAAGGCACCCTAGATGGCTCCCCACCAACTCATGGCATCCATCACTTTCTCCGAGAGCACAGCCCTTCAAGCTCTATTGGTAAGGTCCCTGCTCTGATTCCTGGGCTTCTCAGTCCCCCAGAGGCCCAGCTTGGAGGTGCTGTCCATGGTTCTAGAAAAACTTCTGCTTTTGTGGCTGCTCCCTTGACAGGGATCTTGGCCCAACTCCTTGCTCCCTTGGTCCCCTCCCCCAGAGTCCAGTCTCCAAGCTGTCACATCCCCTCAGCTGCCTCCAGGAGTGGCCCCCAAGAGAAAGAGAGAAGGGGGGAGAGGAGAGAGGAGAGAGGAGAGAAGGACTCTCCACAGCTTAGCTCATTAATGGAGACCCCTGAGGGCCCACCCTGGGACTTCACCCTGATGAGCCTGCCCTAGGCGCTCAGGACTCAGCTCATGCCAAAGCTACCTATTAGAGAAAAAACATTTTAGAGCAATGTTGTGTTACTTCATTGAAGTTACCTTCATAAATATTTTAAAGGTATTTATTAGAAAAACCACAGGAGCAGAAAGGAAGCTGTTAAGGCTGGGAGGAGAGATACCCTGTCAGGTCTCAGCTGCCACTGCTACTGCCACCAACAAAACATGTCCTCCTTTCAAAGGACTGACCCTGTGGGGATGCAAGGAGGAAAAGCCCACTTTGCTGGGCTGCCCCAGTCCTGCAGGAAGTGGCTGCTCAGGAACCATGCTGCGGTCCTGAGGAACTGCAGGCTGGTGTGACGGAGAATCACCTTAGGCTGTATAACAGAACCCTGAAGACATGGCACTGAGCTGAGGACAGGGGCTTCCTGAGTCCTCCTCCCAGTTTTTTCCCTGTTGCTGGGGAATTTCTCCCCTTCTCTGAGTCCAAGCACACAGTGGAGAAGAAGCTGGGAAGCCCCTTCCTGGGCGGGCTTATGTTTCCAGATTTGTGGATGCTGTCCTTTGTTCTTCTCCCCTTCCCTCACCTACTTCCCTCTCCCCACGAACATAGACCTCCAGGGTCAGACCAGGAGCAGCAGGCCCAGGGCAGGTGCACAGAGCCAGACAACCACCCCCAGGAACATTGTGGCCTGCCTCACTCCCTCCAGCGGCAGGGAGAGCCCCAGCTGGGGCCTAGGAGGAGGTACGAATGGTGTTGCCAGTTGCCTTCTTATCCCTCTGGCGGAGGTGGAACATGGGTGGAACATGGGTAGAGGCGCTATGGCTGCCTCTGATGCAATTCCCCTCGGGAAAGAGCCTCTTTTTCTTCCCCAAACCCAGCCAACAAGCCAATTAAACCCTGAGAAAGCAGAATCGATCTGCAGGCCAAGGGATTACATTGATCTGCTGTGCTGGTACCCAGGGGGGCCAGCTGCTTCCCCCTGATGCCTGGGGCTCCTTCAACTCCATCTTCTGCTGAGCAAGGAACAATTTGCCCCTGACCTCATCTCCAGTCTCCCCCGGCACTGCCACCTTCTGACTGTCTAACCTTTTCTGTGTGTCTCAGGTCAAATCTCTCCTTTGTCAGGACTGAGCCATGCCCTCAGCGCAGACCTATCCATTCCCACTGCACAGGTGCAGATGAGACATTTGGGAAAACTCCCTCCACCTAAGTAGTCAGAGAAGGGATTAGAACTCTTGACCCCATTTTACAGATGTGACCTGCAAGGACTTAGAACATTCAGTACCAGCTTCCCTAGGGTTCACAAGAGTGTGGGGGTGGGAATGGAGCTTAGGGAACTTTGCTGGTAAAGAAAAAAGAGAGAATGACTTGCAATTACCATATCAATTGTTTCTGGGTAAATAGGGGCTTCTAAGAGATTTTTAAAATAGATTATTCCTTTAAATAGGTTAAGCATCCTTTGGCAGTCTCATTTACATTATTCATTTGCTGGGAAATCCTTTTTTCAGGGCTAGTACAGAAATAAACTTCAGCCTCAGTCCTTGCCATTCAGAGATTGGGTCAAAGTGGTTTGAGAACTTACTTCCTTGCTTGCTACATACCAGAAGACCCAGGTGCTCTGTGCCTTGGGTCTGGCAATGGAATCCAGGCCTGCTCTGGGGAGGAGGGGAACCCCTTTGGAGAGCACTGACAGTCATCTTTATCGTGGCTGTGAAACAGCAACGTGCAGTCAGAGATCTGGGGATACATGGGAGTGAGCCTGAAGAGTTTGCAAAGGCACAGGGGAGAAAAGGCATGATGGAGGCAGAGCTTGAGCAAAGGCTTATAAGCAGGATGACCATGGCACATGCAACTTCTGCCACTCTGTCAGTCATCTCTGTCCCCTCATCACCCATCTTCCAACAGGACAGAATGCTCCCCTCCCCCAGCTCCGTGGAGCCCAGTCCATAAATGCCTGAGGTCCAGAAGCCCTGGCTGCCAGCACATTCTCTTTTGGGTTGACCCAGATCCTCCCCGCTGCAGCAGGAAAGCGGACACGCATCATCCATAGGTAGAGATGCCAAGGAGATCAGCACCCTTGCCATGCCTGCCAGGTCCCGGAGGCCCTCAGTGTGGGCCCCCTCATTGTGGGTCACTCTGCAACCTCGCCAGGGTAGGGTTCCCAGAATGTTTGCGGAAGCTGCCATGAGGAAGCATCTGGACTTCAAAGCAATGAAAACTATAGGGACAAGAAGCAGTGTGTTCATTCATTTAACAGCAAAGTACACTAAATTATCTTAGCAAACTAGGCAAGGTGGCAGTTCAGTGGCTGGCAGAAATGCATGTCATCTACCTTCCAACAACTCAAGAACAGGGGTCACATCCTGCAGGCACTATTTTGAAGACGATATTGAAACACAAGAGGCAGGAAGGGAAGGGAATAGCACACAGACCAGGACCCAGGATCCCAATGGCCTGTGAATTATAGGGCTGAAAAGGTAGACTTCTGGGAGGTAAGTCTTGAGACTAAGGAAGAAAAAGGCCAGAGACCCTGCAGGAGGGGGCAGGAGCCAAGGTAGAGGAGAGATGATATGCTCCAATCACTCTCAACATGGCCTGTCTGCAGTAGATTAGAGGCCCCAGGATATCCTGGGGCAGAAGCAAGTCTGAGGCAGAAAGGGAAGAAGGTAGGAAGATGTACAGGCTTCTTCCTTGAGCTTGGCTCGCGCACACAAGCCCAGGGTTGCAGGGAGGGACAGATGGGTCCTTCCCTTCATGGAGAACACGGTGCCCGAGCAGGGGGGAGCCAAGACTAGCCACATGACAGCACATCAGGAGGCCTGGGAGCAACAAGGGATAGACAGAGGCAGTGAGGAGGGGGCAGAGGGAGGGCCCCTCAATTTCCTATACTCATGCTGAAGGGACTGAGCCAATATCCATAGCACTCCATCCTTTCTCACCCCCAAATCCTGCCCTGGTCTGACTGAGGGCTGGAACTTGGGGTTCCTGCTCACCCCTTTGTCACATAACATGGAGAGTAGGACCCTCTACCATGATACACAGGATTCCACCCCTCAGACTTCTTTGCACCTGAAGTGGCAGGAAGGCCACAGAGCAGTATATCTTTGTGATTCGAGCAGACCAGACGGATAAAGGAGCTTCCTGGAGCCCTCGGTGGCTTTCTCAGGCTTTTACTGAGCTTTTACATGTAGTGCAGCAACCAGGTACACGGCAGGCAGGGGTGCAGGGGCGGAGGGGGGTGGGGGACAGAAGGCCATTATGCCTCCAAGCCCCTAGCAAGTCTTCACTCTGGGCCTCTCTGGCATTCTTTCTCCCCTTCTTTCTCTTGCCTCTCTCCTGCCTCTGCTTCTCTCCTCCAATATCTCAATACTGCTGCCACAGCCCACAGAAGTAAAGGCAACTTATAACAATGTAACAAAATGTAGGTGCCCATCAGGCAGCACAAACCTAATGGCCAGGGCAGAAAAACCTGAAAATCATTTACCCTACACACTTTATATACCTTTTAGTGAGAAAACAAAGCTCCTTGGTCTGAGTCAGTGATCACTGAGAATAGCTGGTTTGTCTCAGGTGCCTGATCTCAAAGGTCTCTGGGCAGGATTGTCCCTCTGAATCTTATTTTGCATTAAATTGAAGCCAGGCTAGAGCCCTGGGATGTTCACATCAAATATTTAGCAATGATCTCAACCAACTACATCAGAACTTCTAGGGATGGAGCCTGGGCACCATTATTATTAGAAATCTCCTAAGTGCTTCTAATGTACCGCCAGGGTTAAGGACCCAGGGGCTAATAGGATCAGGAACTGTAGCTCCAAGAGCATAGCGCTCAGGGTCAGGAGGTGAAAGGCTGATCTACAAGGAGCTGGAGCATGTTGACCCCTGCCAGAGCCTCAATTTGAAAGGACAATGATGAGCTCTACCCAGAGGAGGGTGGTGGATGTGGACAAATCCTATCAGCTCAGGATATTGAGGGGAGATGTTTGGCTGCCCAGATGCTGGGGTGAAGGTCACAGACCCTCCGTCTCTGAAGGCTAGCATGTGTGCTAACTAGCAACAGCTCATTAGTGGGGAAATAGTATCACCATTACCTGGAACTGAGGCGCAAATGGCAGGTGAGGAACTCCCTCAGACATAGTGCAAATTTAACTTGCCCTGAGGCACCTGCATCCGGGGAGGTGCTGAAGAACTCACCCCCATTCATTGGGGCAGGGTGCAGAGCTCAACTTTCCTCCTTAACCCCTCTTCTACTCAGACCTCAGCACAGCATCCAGCAGTGGGCAGACTCACTTCCAGGACTGACATCCCAGAACCAAGGAGACAGTTCCTGGGAAACTGAGGCAGCCCACTTAGGCCACAAGGTTTAAGAGGAGGCAATCAAAAGGATTGGAAGAGAAGACCACAGACCCACCCACTGCTGAATCATACTCCACCCCCAAGGTTCTTGAGAGCCCAGGGGAGTGGGAGTTCCCAGCATTCTTCCTGTGCTGCCTAGAATCAGCTTTGCCAGTGACCCTAAGTGCTCTTTGTACATTCTTGCTTGCCGGGACTGACTAAAAGGGCAGCTGGAACAATTGGCAATTCTACCAACATTTAAAATGCATGCTTGGACCTAGAGATTCCACTTCTGGGGCTCCATACTGTAGAAACTGGAACACAAAGCTGCATTATTTGTATCCAAACTATAGGAACTGGCAAAATCTATTCTAGAATACTAGTACTGAGTTACTAGTTACCACGTAGTCATTTAAAAAGGATGAGTGAGGTCTTTGCAAGACAATAAACACCAAATAGTATATACGGTAGAATTCCATTTATAAGAAGCTCAAGAACAAGTGAAATGAACCTGTGATGAAAGCAGCCAGAATAGCGTCTGTGGGTCTTAACTGGGAAGTGAGTCAGGGGAACTTGCTGGATTCTGAAAGTGTTATGGATCTTCCTCTGGGTGAGGGTTACTTGGGTAGATACTATGTGAAAATCCATGGAGCCCTACATTGAAGATGAGCACCTTTTAAACACTAGATGTATGTTATACTTCAACATACAAAGCAAAGAAAGAGGACCAAGGTACGCTATGAGAACTGACTTGGGAAAACTGTGAAGAAAAACAAAACAGAAATCGCAAAACAATATGCAGGATTGCATTTTTATAAATGTGTAAGTAAGACCAGGGAAAAGCCTAGAAGGACAGCAACCCTTTAATAATAGTGCTTCCCTCCCAGGAGAGGAACTGCAGGTGAGGACATTTCAGTGCCATTTGCATTTATAATGTTTGGATCTGCTGCCTCCATGTTCTGGCCCCTCACCTCACACCACCCTGCAGCTCCTGCCAGGATGCCAGGACCATTTTGGCTTCACATCTGTTTAAGACTTGGGTTTTGCCACTGGGTCTTTGGACATTGCTAGGCAGAGAATCTGCCAGGGTCTCTGCTTGTGGGCCCACAGCCCCATTCAGCCAAGCCTCCTACCGGCAAGGTCAGGGGCCTCTCAGACCCCGATGGAGGCACCAAGCATGCCTGTGGTCAGAAGCAGAGCACTCTGAAGGAAGAAGCAGGTAGAGAAAAGCCGGAGGACTTAGGGCCCCCCCAGCCATGCCCTTTGCACATACCCCTCCCCCAGCCCAAGCCTCCTTCCTCAGAGTAGTCAGATCCACTAATTGGTCTTCACAGCCCTGCTTACAAATGATCCCGGAGGTGAATTCTGGTCACATCTCCAGAGGGGCAAATGAACCCTTGCTCCCTTGCTCTGTCCCGTCTTTAATATGGATGTGACACCTGCAGGCTACAGCTTGTCGCACTGTGAGAATTATTTCTCCATTAAAATGCAGGAGCTGGAGATTTGCCCAGGAAGGACAGCTAAAAATACTGCTCTCTGGGGCACTTGTCACCGGGAGACTTAGTGGTCACCTTCCTCTCCCCTCCCCTCAGTGGGCAGGCAAGCCCCACACCCGCTGGGTCCCTCCCTCAAGCACTTGATACGATATGTCTGAGCCTGATCCTGGGTTCTGCAAAGAGAAAAAAAGCACCAGTTGCCCATTACAGTTCTGTTTACAGATGGGCAGACTAAGGTACACTCAGCATGCTCTGGGGACACTGCACTCCATTCCAAAATCACCTAGGGAGCAAGAGTTGACAGCCCTGGCTGCGGGGAAGGAAAAATCACCTTTCACAGGTGCTCAGAACTTGCTAGTTTGCAGGGTCTTCTTAGGTCCTGCCTGTCCCACCCTCACAACTATTCTGTGAACAGGAACTATGATTCTACTGTTGTGCCCACCTTACAGGAGGGCATGAAGTGCAGTCAGGCAGGTGAGCAACTGGCTCAAGGGCCAGGGCAGGGGGAGGGGGTGAAGGCAGAGTCTTAGCTCAAGCCTTTTGAACATAAACCCCACCCAGAGCACAATGGTGGGACTTCAAGTAAGGTGAACTGTATCGCTCCTAGTGCTATTGACTTTATAAGAGCTTCAGTTTGTAAAAAAAAAAAGGTCACATATTTTTCAGGGCAGGTCTCCTTACCCCTATTAATAGAGGAGGACATTAAGGTTCAGAGATTCGATGGACTGGGTCATGAATTAGTAGCAGAACCAGGAACAAAAGCCAAGCGTTCAAAGCCCCGGCCCAGGCCCCTCCTGCTGTGCCTGCGGTGTGGGGGGCTGGTGGGAGAGCTCTGGGACTGATTCATGATCTCTGCTGAGACCCCAGAGGACAATGGGGAGGCCAATGAGTGAGCATAGTATGCTCTGCTGGCTCCACACCCCTGAATCCAGCTCCCTGAACCTTGTTTGCCTACCATATTCCACCCCACTTCTCAATCTTTGGAGATGGAAGGTGGTAAAAACCCAGGCCCATTTTTTCATATAGGAAAACTAAGACCCAGAGAGAAGCCAAATGCCCTGCCCAGGATCACAGGGCACAGATAGGCCCTGGACCTGGGTTGGGACTATGGACTCAAATCTGGTGCCCACCTCACTGGGCCAGACTTCAACAGCATGCAGAACTCATTTCTTGTGGTCAGCTTCTTCCTGGGTCTCAACTTCCCCATCTGTAAAAGGGGGGCATTAGTAGTGGCCCTAAACAAGCCTAGGGTCTGAGTCTTCTCAGACAAAGAAATGAGAAGCCACTTCTAGGAACAGGAGATCCAAACAGTAACCAAAACCTTTGCTTTCTGAACCGCCAGCTTGCTTCACTTGGCCAAGAGGGAAACAGTTCAAGGAGTGGGGCACTGGCTATTGAGACCTGGAGATTAAGGACTTGAGAGTAGGGAGACCCAGGCATCCCCCCCTCTAGCGTGAACTGTCCAGGAGAGAGTTCTTCCTGAGTCCTGATGGTTAACCGATTTTCACACACTTCCAGAGAAAAAAGTTTCTACAAAGGCATTTATTTTTCCCAAAAAAACACCCCCAGTTAACAAAATTCCTCAGAGTCCCACATTTAAATTAGAAATCCTGACGTCTTCCATTCCTGGAGAAGGGAGATGGCAGCAGGAGGACATCAGTTTACTCG
Source organism: Talpa europaea (assembly GCF_964194135.1). Lineage (NCBI taxonomy): Eukaryota > Metazoa > Chordata > Mammalia > Eulipotyphla > Talpidae > Talpa > Talpa europaea. The sequence goes on along the minus strand of NC_140075.1, from coordinate 58,052,946 downwards.
ACAAGAGGTTGGGGCCACAAACAAGTCGGAAGTATCTGCCTTCGCCCCAGAATTAGCACCATGGTATGTGTGTGTTTGTGTATGTGTGTGGTGGGATTGGGGAGACACATCGCCATGGCCCCCCTGTGCTATGGCTCTAGGGACCTGGAGGGCCTCAGCCGCCTGCACACCTGGAGAGACACTGGAAACCATCAGATTCTTCAGTTATGGCAAAAGATCTCCAGGTTTCTGCCCTGCCCCTGCTCTAGGCAAGGATTGGGGATAGAAGAGGATTAGGCATCCAGGGAGCTGTGGGCACAGAAGAGGGGTATAGTAGGGAGCAAGGCAGGAGCTCTCAAGTGAATCACAGGCCATAGCAGGCAGGTGTCAATTTCCTCACCGACATCCCAGGTGAAGGGCAAGGCCCTTATCTCACTTTGGGTCCCCAGCTGACACCCCAAGGTTGCTCAATGAAGCTAATCCCGGGGGGCCACAGGGATGCCCAGAGCACAGTGCATCCAGCACCTGGTCCCACAGTGGGGGGAGGGGGCCTCACAGGGCACAGTCCCGGGTACCAAGGAAGAGAGCAGACAGGGGCAGTCTACACGTGTTCCAGCACGTGTGCCCACATGTCTCCCTGTCTCTGGGGTGGGGGTGTCTTCATTTAGTGTGGGAGGGAACAGGCCAACACAGGGGAGGCCTCTAGACAGGAGGAGAAACTGAGGCTGCAGTGGCCCAAGTTACAGGCAGGCGGGAGAAAAGGCAGAGAAATGCTAACTAGCCTATCAGGTCCATTGGAGGAACAAGACGAAGGATGAGGATCATGTCTTTGGAGAAATATGACAGAGGGTCTATCTGAATAATGTGTCCATTGGAGAAAAAAGGCAGCCAGATGGTCTATGCAGCATGTCCGCTGGAGAAATAAGGTGTCAGGTGGTCTGTGGATTGTGTCCACAGGAAACAAGGCAGCAAGATGATTACGGATCATGTCACTGGAGAAATAAGGCAGCAGGATGACTTAGGAATCATGTCCATTTGAGAAATAAGGTTGCAGGGTGGTCTATGCTCGTGTCCTTTGGAGAATGAGTAGACCTGCTACAGAGGGGGTCTCTGTGGGGGGACAAGGCAGCTGCCAGCCCAGGAATCACACAGAGGCCCCAATGCTGCCAGAGGCAGGACCCCAGGGTAGATACAGCAGCTCGCCGGTCCTCTGGTCAAGCTATTTCTTGTCCATCATCTGAATTTCATGGAAACAAGAAAGGGGAGAAAGCGTCAAAGGCCAGGAGTTCTAATTTGGGGAGTGCCAGAAGCCCTTGTCTGTGGTCCCAGGGAGCAGGTGTGAGTGGCCACAGCAGTCTGACCAGCAGCTCCCCCTGTGCTAAGGGCTGCCCTCCAGGTACCTGAGGGAGACTATCCTGCCGGCTGCCTCTCAATCCCCATGAACCTACTCACCTATGCTCCTACCTCCCTGGCTCCTCAACCTGGCCAGCTTTCCCTTCCCATCTCCCCTGCCTGTCCACCAATCTGTCTTCCCAGCCTGGCCCACTTCCCTCTGCTGGGAGGAAACCCCCTTCTTCCTTCTTCTCGCTGATTCCCCAAAAGCAATGCTGTGGGGATCCTCCTTCCCTCTGGCTTCTGGCCTCCCTGTAGAGAAGTACCTGGTGGGTTTTTACCCCCAGCCCTGTCACCTCCCTGACCTGAAAAGAGAGTTTAGAAGAATGGCTGGGGGAGGGGGTGTCCCTAGCCTTCCCTCTCCCATTCTCAGGGCTACCTGTCCCTGGAAGTAGCTCTCCTTTCTGGGGACCACCTCTGTGCTTCTCCAGCATGGTCTGAGGGCCCGACTGCTGTGTGGGGGAGCAGGGCCAGGAAGCCACCACTCCACACGCCAGGCCACAGCTCTCTTCAGAAACCAAGTGGACATTTTATCTCCATCTGCCGGGTCCTTGTATGCCTCATTTGGTTCAGAACAACAGGGAGAACATTTATTTCCCTCTCTCCAGACCCCAATATAGGCCTCATTACTGCCACTGAACATTCTACAGCATTTTAAAGCTTGCTTTAGAGAGCCTTTCTGCATTTGTCGCCTGGCCTAATCCTGACAACCACCTCATAAGGGAGGTATGACAAGCTTTTGCCCCATTTCACAGATGAGGAAGCAATCCCTGGGAGGTCATGGGCACAGACGAGAGCCAAGGTTTCCTGCCAGCCAGGGAGCTCTTTCTTCAATACATCACTGCCTTTCCTAAAACCTCTCACTGCTCTTCACAGAAGGCTGAGTCTATCACACACATTAAATTTTGCACAGGTATCTGAGTCCCCTCCCCACTGCCTCTGGGCATTTCCTGAGGACAGGGCCATAAACTTCCCTTCTCCTGAGAGGAAAGCCAAATATAGAGATCAACGTCCAAGAATTGGGTGAAACTTTATTTCCTAAAAGAGACACCAAAGCAATCCAGGAAAGACAACATTTGACAACCTGCTTTGACTCTCTAAGTGGAAGCCACCCATATCTGGGGGCTAATCTGTACCAAGGAATATTTTTTTCAAAACACACATTTCCACATAAACACATATGCAGTTGTTGGCTACTTTCAATAAGAAAAAATCTCCTGCTAACCTCCAAGTGACCCACTCCCCAATATCCACTCACCTGCCCCCTACTCACCCACCAAGATCAACTCACCACCCTCCACACTTGAAAGTCCCTAATAACGTAACTGCTGCTGTTAGAATACGGGAACAATGACTGTGAACATTCACTAACCACCCATGAGGCACAGGAACAGGGCTGCCCGTCTGAAAAGACATTTCCTAGCCTCACTTGTGTTAGGAGTCCATCGCTAGGTTCGGACCACTGGGATGTAAACAGACATGTCATGAGGCATTCCTAGTCAAGCCCTAAAAAAAAATGCACACCCCCCGCCCCCCGCCCTTGTTTCTGCAGAGGACATGGGAGCTGGAGTAACTACCTTGGACCCGGGTATAGAAGCTTCGAGTTGAAGATGTCAGAAAGCAGGTAAATGGAAACTGGACACCTGGGGCCATAAGGTACCCTATGCTTAGGCCATTACAGGAGAGAGACACAAACTCCCATCCTGGGCAAGGCTCTGCCACGTTGGGGTGTTGTTAGAGCAGTGGGGACCTTGGTCACTCCTCCCTCTGTCACATCACAGCATGCTCTTCTGGGGAGGGAGCCTCAGGTCCTAGGAAAGGGTGGTTATCACCCCCACCTTCAGTGACCACCCCCCAGCCTGCTACCCTCAGTGGGCACACACGCGATCTCAAGTGCTGTGAGCCTTTACCTTCTTTGCCTTCAGCGTTTTTCAGGGGTCGCAGGGCTGTAAAAGAAGAAGGAACACAGTTAGTGGAAAGTGGTGGGGTAAGGGGTAGGCAGAGGGACGGGAGTTCAAAAAAGTGAGGACTAGAGGACTGGAAGGGGGCAGGGGGCAGTGAGAATCAGAGGGTGGGGGCACCATCACAGCAGCCCAAGTAGAAGTCTTCTCTGTCATCTCTCACTTCCCTCTTTGAACCTCAGTATTCTGTGTCTGTGCAATGGGGACCACTCCCCTGCCCTCCAGGTAGGAGAGATGTACAATGCATAGGATCATGCAGAGCTGACACCAAATCTCCCAGCCATGGCTTCTCCCCACTCCTCCCTGCTGCCAACTGAGCATGAAGAAATGAGGCCTGATCCCAGGGCTGTCTCCAGGTGCCACACCCAGACACAAAAGCAGAGAATTAACTGGCATCATTACAGCAGTCCCCAGGTATCAATTTCCTGCCGTTCCTTCTGTGGAGGTGGGGAGGGAACCAGCATCTGCTGGCCGTGTCCCAGATGGCTCGGTGAGAACAAGTCCAGGAGCCCCGGGTGGGGAAGGCAGTGAGGCCTCCAGCAGCCACAGGACTTAGGAACATAATATAATGAGATGACAGGTTGTGTGCTAACCCTCACAACCTATGAAGGTAAGCAGTGATAATGAAGAAAGTCTCAAGAGAAGCAAAGCAACTTGCTGAAGGTCACTAGTTTATATGAGCTGAATCTAGAACTGAAACTAAGGTGTCTTGTCCCCTGAGCCCTCACAGCCCCCTAGGAAGCCATGAGATTCCACAGTGCAGGGTCACTCAAGGTGGATGGGCCTCTAATGGGTCAAGGCAGGCAGGAGAGAAGAAGCAGCACTGAAGAGAATCAGGGCAGATCTGCCTGCAGGCCTGGGCAAAGATCTGACTCCAAGCACAGGACACACTTTCACCCTGGGTCCTTCCCTCTGCCAAGACCAGCTCCATGCACACACTCACCCGTCTTGGATCCTTCTCCATCTCCATCCGGGTCCTCAGCTCCTGGAAGAGCAGACAAAAATGTTGCCAGTCCTACTCTCCTCACTGCACTGCACTTGGAATGCAGGCTGAGCAGCCTGGACCTGAGGTCCTAGTGCTGGTCAGAGGCAGAGCCTAAGACAGCACAGAGCAGAGCCCTTGGCAGATGAGAGGGCTCCCAGCTGGGAGTCCACTGGGCCCCCAACCAAGGACCAGCAACTCGTCCCTCCACCTGACCATCCATCCCATCACCTCACCCATCTACTCATTCCCCTACCACTCTGCAGCATGCACATCCACCCATCCTTCCACTGCCCACCCCGCCATCTGCCTGTCACCCCACCATGCAGCATGTCAACTACCCAACTCTGTCCCCAATTCACCTGGGCTCTGTTCTTCCGGACACCCAGTCATCTGCTACTTCAACCACCTGCCACTCTCATGCTTCTTCACACGGGTCCCACCTGGCAAGGTCGACTCACCCACTCACCTACCACTCACCAGTTAACGTATTCACCAAGGTCAAACCACCTGTCAAACTCGCCAGCTACCGCATCCAAAGGCCACTCATCCTGACTCCCCAGTCAGCAAATGGCAGTGGCTTCAGACTCTCCCACTCTAAGGCCGACACACTTTCTCACAGTGACACACAAACCCACTAAGCATCCCACTTGTCCTGCTCAATTTCCATGCTCTAAACCTACTCTTATTCACACACACTTACTCCCTCCCAGTCACACTTGTTTGCACAGACACATTCATCCCCTCGTCATGCTCAGCCCCACGTGCCCACCGCTCACTTCACTCCCCTCCACACTCATCCTGCCACATTTGCATAGGCCAGGCAGGCTCACACTTGTTCACACACACAGCATACTCAGCCTCAAGGTCACACAGGCACAATTCAGTGGCACTTGCATACCCCCAACTCATGCTGACACTGGAAACTGACACCTACATGAAGCACCAAAAGACACACTTTCACTCACCTGCATTCTCCTCCTCACAGCTCTGTTTGATCTTTCTCCAGCACACGAAGGCCAAGGCCACCAGCAGCACAACCAGACAGACAGAGAGTCCCACAGTCACCCACAGGGCCTCAGGAGGGAATGTCATGGGCTGCCCTGGGAGATAAGTAGGGAGAAGAGGGAAAGGCTGTCATGTCTGACACCCATGGCCCTGAGGTCAGCACCCACTGGCTTCAGAGTATGAATGGGAGGCTCATACTCACAGTGCTGGGGCCCAACACTATGAAGAGAACTCAATTAAGCTCCCATCCCCCTCACTCATACCCCCTCTAAACCCTGACACGGCTGTGGATGGTGTGGACATGCCCCAATCTGGCAAGCCTCATCTAGTTGATGAGGCTCAACAACCTTCTGGGGTTCCTGCTGACATTAGATTAATGCTTCAATCTCAGGATGATTCAAGCACATCTACAATCTGACTGCTGACATCCCTCCTAGAATTTCTTTCTAATTCCACCACAGGAGCCTCTGCTTCAGTCAAACTGGTGTCCTAGCCGTTCTCTGCAGAAACCACTGGCTCCTTCCAGTCTCCACACCACTGCTGTCAGTTCCTCCTATTGAAAAGTATTCCCGAACTCTCCATCTGGCTCAAGATTCACCTCCTCCCGCCAGACCCCCTCACTACTCCAACCCCACCTGGTGATTCCCCTTCCTATAGCTCAGGAATCAGTAAACAGTGAGCTGCAGACCAATCCTGTGGTCTGTTTTTGTACAGCCTGTCAAGTGAAATGGTATTTACATTTGTAAAGGGTTAGGAAGGAGGAGGAGGAGGAAGTAGAGGGGGAGAAGAGAGAGAGGAAGGAAGGAGGGAGAAGGAAGGGAAGGGAAAAAGAACAAGCAGAAGCAGCAGGACAGAGATGGTATGTGACCCTCAAAGCATTAAATATTACTGTCCAACCCTTTACAGAAAATGTTTGTAGGTCTGTGTGTTCGGATGAGGGCGTGCACTAAAGGTGCCAGGGAGAAGACTTAGATTCACCGAAGATGAGGCGTCTTGGCCAGCGGGAAATGCAGCCGGCCTCCTACCAGCTCTCTGGACAGGAGGGAAGGAGCTGAGACACACCTGGGTCAGAGCTAGACTGTTCTGAGCATTATGTGGGTTCATGGTGCACATCACCCTCCAGCCCAGTCCCCTGACCCATGCTGGGTCCTGGGCAGAGGCCTTGGGAACACAAAATCTAACAAAAGACAGTGCTGCTTTCCTGTGTGCTCTGGAGCCATCAGCGCCAGCAGCCCTGGGCAGAAGATGCCAGGAACCATTCAGCAGTGGAGGCCCTGGCACAGAGGCTGGCATTTGCAGCAGATCTGGGTGTAGCTAACAAAATGGTTACTCTGCACAGTAGACACAAAGGGACCCATCACCCTGGGAAGCAGAAGAGGAACAGTTGACAGGAGTGGCCCAGAAGCCAGCCCATGGAGCACATGGAAGAAATCTGTATGGAACCCCCAGGTAGGGTTTCTACAGCAGAGGAGGGAGCTGAGCCACAGAAATATTCCAGGGAAGAAGGGGCTCTTTCCGTGTTCATCCTGTGGCTGACCAGTAAAAAGCAGGGTTCAGACTTGAATATTCAGGCTGCAGTGTGAGTTCCACAAAGCCCCCTCCTCATAGAGCATTAACCTCCAGCCAGTACAGGTGAGACCAGGCTGAAAAACCAAAAGTCTGAATCCCAGAATATTTTACAAGGCACAAAGCTGCCCAAAGCGAAATACAGGCCAAGGGCTCCAAAGTAGGCCAGCCCTGCTCTAACAGAAACAGGAGGCTGGTGGCGGGGAGAGAGGAAATTAGGCTGAGAGGCTAAAAGTCGTGTCCTGATCCTGGTCCATCTGCTCACTGCAGGGTGCTGGAGCCAAGGTCCATGGATCCCCAGGGATGAATTCAGAGGGGCCCCCTGCAAACCCTCAACATATAAATGCAAACTACTGCATTTATCATTTATCCAAAATTTCAAAGAGGTGCCTGACCCCCCCCCCCCCCACAGAGGCAGCGTCCTTGTACTGGTCTGTGGCCTTGGGAAAGTCCTCTTTCCAAACTAGCTTCAGCTTCCTAGTGTCTGAAATGAAAGCACTTTATATGTTAGCTACTGCAGTTTGAAATAAAGATTTTTCTCTGAGGGTGAGGTAAGCGCTCTCCAAGCAATCATGTGTATGCCACAAACCCTTTCTGCACAAGTAATAAATATCCATCCAGGTAGGTGCAGATGCTCCCGAAGACACCTGTCATGGAGCCCCTGAACTCCCACCTACCCCTGGAGACTCCTCTCTCTGACCATGCCCACCCATTGTGATCACTGCCCTGAATAGCTGGTATTTCTCATTCTCTCTTATTCTCTCTTGGAAGTCATGGGAAGGGAAACAATGAAAACCATGCAGAATCTGCTGTCCTGACCCCAGACTATGCGGGGAGGTCCCTGGGAAAGCTCAGTCGGCCGAGGGGGAGAGAATGAAGAGCCAGACTGAACTCCAAACACAGATGGGGACTACCTTTCTCGGCCTGTGTGTGAGCCAGAGTCCACAGGGGGCACACTAAAGGATGGGAAGGGTGTCTGGGCTAGGAGTCCAAAGCCAGAGATTGAGGGAATCCCAAATGGAGGCACAGATCTCGTGCTTGGCCACATGAGGGCAGCAGAGACAGCCCAGCCCTTCAAGTCGCCGTCTTGGTGGAGCTCAGCTCTGGAAAGCTGACATGGATGTAGGGTAAAGTAAAAAGTATCAGGCTTTTCTGCCCTCCCGCCATTAGGACAGATGAGGGAACCCTGTGGTCCTGAATGCATGCCTGATGGCGGGCACCTGGAGTGGGTACACCTGGGCTGAGAGACTGAGTTTATAAGGGCGGCGTCACAGGGACACCAGCAGAAGCAGGAGAGAAAGAGAAGCAGAACAGAAGCCGAGAGAAAAAGAGAAGCAGAGAGAATGCCAGAGAGCCCAGCTAGAGTGAGGATTTGCTGGGGGCTGGGAGGACTGCCAGCCTCCCAGCCTCCCAGCACCCCTGCCTGCCACATGCCTGGTAAATCTAAATAAAAGCCTGCAAAAGCCACTGAGGACTCTGACTCCTCCTTTACCCGGTCTGCTGGATCAGAAAACGTGCCCCGTGCCCTGTTCCTGTCCTTACATGGACCAGGGTGAGGGACTGGCCACCTGGAGGGCACCAGCTGTCTCTCCGGATATCAGAATCAGATGGCATCCTGGCTACAACACCACCTTCTCATCATCAGGAGCAGTTACCGCAGCAAAGTGCTGCCTCGTCATGTCCTTGCGCCACGCCCTAGACCTCCCGCCCACACCTGGGATCTATACCTGATTCCAGGCAGACACTCAGCACCCTGAATAGAACCACAAGTGCCACCTAAAGTGTTTTCAGGAGGCCAATATTACAAATGATTCTTGTTAGCTCATTAAAGCAAGTTCTATAAGCACTTTTGGGTGGAGAATTTGAGACACCTGAAATGTATAAAATGTAGGAAAACCAAAAACTCTTCTGACTGCTAGCTCCAGTCTAGAAAAAAGCGACAGTTCCTCCACTCATCTCCAGCTGTTGGTCTGTCCCTTACCTGTGATGGTGACCGAGCCGTGAGCATCCTGCTGCAGCACCGGGTTGCGCACCAGGCAGCTGTAAGTGCCATTAGCTCCCAGCACCACCCTCAAGACGCTGTGCACGTCGAACAAGCCCTGTTCGTTGGCCATCTGCGATGTGGTCACATTGCCAGTCAAGGGCACACCCTGCCCGTCCTGCCAGAACACTTCTGCCTCGGGATAGCCGCGGTAACTGGAGCAGGTTACGGTCACCATGTTCCCGGGCCTCAGGTCCTTATTGGGCTCCAGGGTCATGCTGGGTTTCGAGTAGGGAGCTGGAGGGGCGCAGAGGGTAGAAGGCACAGGTCAAGGTGAGATCAAGCAAGGGGGCATGTTGGAGGAAAAGCGGTCCTGGGGTTGAGTACAGGGGTCAGCCTTAGGGCAGAGGGTTAAGGGGTCGTGGAAAGGGTGAGGGATATACCAGGGGAGGGCACCCCCTTCCTGCGCTCACCTGCCACCTGCAGGCTGACTGCAGCACTGCCAAAGTCCCGGATGCTCACGAAGCAGGTGAAGCTGCCCTCATCAGCCACGCGCACACGCTGTAGCCTTAGAGACGCGTTGCCCTGAGCCAGCAGCTCAGGGAAGAGCGCTGTGCGGTTGGCATAGGCGCTGCCCTGGTCGCGGCCCTCTGCGAAGCTGTGCACCAGCTGCTTGGTGTCGGTCAGCTGCCAGATGAGGCTGAGCTGTGCCAGGCTGAATCCGGGCTCCGGTGAGAAGGAGCAGCGCAGGGTGGTGTCCGTGCCCACCAGGGCCACCACGGGATCTTCTGGGACCTGGACCTCCACAGCGCCTGAGGCGGGGACGGAGGATCAGCGTGGGCCAGAGAGGAAGACCATGGTCCCCATCCCCTCTCAGGTTAACTCCAGGCCCTTTCCACCCGACCTTCAAGGCCTGAGCCCAAGGTAAGTTTATTACTTGTGGTCCTCATTCAATCAACGTGGCTACATTAAGCACCTACTATTTGCCAAAAGTTATAACACAATGGAGAACAAGACCAAGGTCACATCCCTACAGAATTTACATTTTAATGGGACAGAAGGACAAACTGGCACACAACTTCTCATTAGCCTGTGATGAGGGGTGTGAAGAAAGATGACAACTGATTAGAAAGTAATGTGGTGGCTTTTCCCGAAATCTGGCAGGTACTTTGTACCTATGTGCTGGTCTTGTTTCTCCATTAAGCGTATATCCTCTTTACGAATTGGGAAGAAGAGTCTGAAAAGAATGTATGTATATAGAGGTTGCTCTGGTAATATAGGTTAATGGAGGTTTCTCTGGATGAGAAAGGATCATCACAAGTTTTTTTTCTATTTTCCTAAGCTTTTATGCAAGAAAGAATACTCGAGCTTTCAAATGTTACTACATTTGACTGTAAGGCACAGTCTCTCTAAAGAAATACTAAACTGAGATTTAAAAGGAAGGAAAAAGAGTCAGTTTAAGAGTGTTCCAAGTAGAGGGGACAGCAGGTGGGAAGGCCCTGGGAAGACCCGGCTGGCAGCTGAAAATACCAGAAAGGCACAGCCAAAGCCTCTGGACAGGGGGGCGGGTCCAAGCCAGACTACAGAGTGCTTTGTGACAGCAGGGAGGAATTCAGGGTTTTCTGTGTGCAGTGGGAAGTCATCTGAGCATTCTGACTGGGCATAATCTGGACAGCAGTGCTTGAAACACATTCTGATTCTGCAGTGAGAATGGACTAGTTCTTTCAGCAGTCCCTGTAAGAAGCAGTGATGGCTTAGTTTCAACAGGTGGCAGTGGTGATGGAGAGAATGAGACAGATTCAAGGTTTGTGAAAGAGAGAGAATCAACAGGCTTGCTGATGGATTGCAGGTCAGGGGACCACAACCTTCACTGTAGGCAGGGGGAGCATACCCAAGAAACCCACCGCCAGCAGGTTCCCCTGCCACCTATCCTGTGAATTTACTCTGCGGCATCCCCACCCAGTAATCTCTCTCCACCTGTTCCAGCTTTTCTGTAAGAGCCCTGAAGTGAAGCAGAGGTCCCCACAGCCTTTGTGTTGTGTGGGTGTGCCTCTACCCTGGCATTACCATTCTTGGGTATGGTCAGTTAAGTATGTGCTTTGGGTACCAGCAAAGCAGACATACTCAAAACAAGTGAAATTCAAACAGTCTTGACACAAAACTTTTGAATAAAGCACTCATTAAAGGTTTCTTGTATTTAGAAAAATAACACTTTATGATTAGTATTTTTATTGTGAATTATACACAGAGGGAGTTATAATGTTGCCGTGCATAGAGATCCCAAAGGCCTTTAGCTCACCGTGGAGTCCTTGCTGCCTCCAACCAGCTTGAGCTGCTGGGTCAGTGTACCCCTTGTAAGGGGCATTTAGGGGATGAAATCCAGAAAACATCCTTTGTCTAGAGAAATCAGAGCTGCCATGGGTAGAGATGTACTTCCTAATTGTGACCAGCAGACGGCGCCAGACACCTGGCTTTGTCTTGCTGGTGGCCGCACAAGGTCGTTTGTCTGTCCCCCTCACCTTCAGAGACAGAGATTAGAATTTGAAAGATGAAGAGGATATAGTTATTAAAGTAGCTGCCATTATTGCATTCTGGCTCTGTGCCAAGCACTACATGGAAAGATTTACATCATTTACTCAACATGGCTATTGAGTACCTACTATGTGGCTGGCACCCATCCTGGCACTGGGAATAGAATATGCTCTTTGAGCAGTAGAGGTAATAATAAGCAAGGAAATGCTTAATGTGTTAGGTGGAGATAAATGCTGGGGAGAAGCATAAAGTAAGACGAAGGACGTGGATTGCTATTCATACAGGGTAGCCAGGAAAGCTTGCTGGAAAGGTGATATTAAGCAAAGATTGAACAAAATGAGGGATCAAGTCATGCAGTCTACTGGGGGCAAAGTTCCAGCAGAGGGAATAGGATGTGCAAAGGCCCTGGGGAGGAAAAGGAATGCACACAGTGTGTCCAAGAAACAATATTATCGCATTTACTGTTCACAAGAAATGTAAAGTGAGTTGTCTATTAGATCCTAGAGGTAGAACAAATATGGACAGGGCACAGGGGAGATCGCCAAAACCTTCTCATCCCTGCTGGAACAGTGAGGCTGCAGGAGCCAAGATGGGAGTGGGTGCCCTTCCACGCTGCTCCCCTCACCTGTGAGGCAGAACCACAGGACACCCAGGGTGGTGGCCACGGGCGCACTCCTGCCAGGGCTGCCCCAGCGATGTAGCATCTTCCCGTGAGGCAGCTGACAGCTGGGCTCTCCGTGGTGGAAGGCTGGCCCTGCCTGTGAGGAAGAGGAAATGAGGCCTTTGGTGAGGTTTTTGTGTCAAAAGGTCCTCCCCAAGCCTTCTGTCACTTCATGTCCCCTGGATCAGCTTGGGGGGAGGGAAGGCCTCCCTCCCATACCCAAGGCTCCCTGCCGAGTGGTGTGTTTTCAGAGATGCAGGCAGGAGGTAATTGAGTCACTGGGGAGGTTGAACCAGAGGAGGCAGGGCAGGGCAGCTGGGATCCACCTTTCAGACCTAAGATGTTGGTATACTGATACAGGGAAACAGCAGCAGGCAGCAGGCAGCAAGCAGAGCTCAGTTAGCTGCTGCTGCTAGAATATGCACAGCTCACCAGCTGGCAGGGCAAAGGAGGAGCTGAGGCTGCAACCAGACTTAACAGGCTGAGAGGTCTGAAATGTGTCCTGAAGGCAGCTGGGATCACTGGAGGCTCATGATTACCTGGCCAGCACCTGCAGGGTCATGGGAAGCCCTGGGCAGAAGGGGTGAGCAGGTCTGGGGGAAAGCAGCGCTGGGGGACACAGGGAGGATGGAGCGGGGGTGCGGGGGGAAGCATAGTTTTGAGCCCAATAACTAGTATGACATCCCCCACATGAACATGGGGGCTTAATATCAGGCATATGAGGTCAGCAGTGTTGGTGCAGACTCTTCAGGGCAGAGTTCAAGGAGGCACCTGGGTGTATGGCGGGGAGGGGGTCTGGAGAGATGATGTTAGCTAGATAAACATGTGCATGGAGTGACCAAGACCCACCAGAAATGAAGAGGCCAGGACTGTGGCTACCGTAGGGCTGGAGCAGGACTGAAAGGTAGACCTGAGCCAGGGGACCCCCGGACCTCCCTGGGTCCAGTCCTGCTCCCAGTCCTGGCTGCCCCTCAAGTTGTCTTCCTTGGGTTGCCTGTTCCTACTTGCCACGCTGCTGCATCAGTCCTGTAACCAGTGTCAGCCTATTGCAACCCAACAGTAATGCACTATACTGGTGCACAGGGATATACTGATGTGTATCCCTGCGGCACTCTCTGAACCACATGGGGTGGTCTCATAAAGAAATGAGCACCTGGCAAAGTGAGGTGACATTGTTAATATGACGTCATTTGCTGGTTAGCACAGCTGAGGATGGGGTTTCCCAACCTTGTGTCAAAACTCTGCCTTTCGTGGAGCAAAGCTAGCAAACCTCATCCATCAGCAATCATTAGCATCAATTCCAGTCACGGTCTCCCAGCCTCACCCCTTCTGATTCCAGCCAAGCACCCCACCCCCACACACCCAGCAGCTGGGCTGAGGGACTCCCCCAGGCCAAACTGGGTAGCCCAGTGCTACCCAGCTTACACACACACACACACACACACACAGTTGTCTGCAGCAGGGAAGCCCTAAGCAGCCACTTCCTTCCCAGATGCTTCCGGCCAACCTGGCAGCCTCCACGCCTGTGGCTGCTGAGTCAGCATCCTTCCCACTCCATTCATCAAATCACCCCCAGCGGGCACCGCATCCTGTCCTCCAAGGGCCACCACAGCCCACAGGAAAAACCAGTAGTAACCTCCCTGCCTCCTGCCCTGGAAGACCCAGGGACCAATGCTTAAGAAGCACCCTGAGTCCAAGTCTCCCTACTGCTCTTTCACCCCCAGAATGTTCTTCCTGGGCCACCTGCCATACCCTTCACACAGCTGCTTTGCCTGACCTGTGCCATCCTGACCTGTGCCACCACAACTCCTGAAACCCTCCTTACTGCCCTACTATCTCCACTGTGTCCCCACCAAGCCTATTCTCTGAGGCCACTGCCTCTTAGGACTTAAGACAGGAATCTGCTGCCCCTCCTGCTCAAGAACCTCCCATGGCTCCCCATTTTCCACTGAAGTAAACCCACATTCCTCTGCCCAGCTCTCAAGACCTTTCTTACAACTGTCTCCTCCATACACCAAGCTACTTCTTGCCACTGGGATGTCACTCCCCAGTGTCGGGAATGCCTGCCCTCTATATAAATGTGGGGCATTGGGCAGCGGCTGTCTCCTGACCAGACCCTTTAGGGCTCCACGCAGACCAAGGATGGGATGCCTTTAGGCTTGCGCCCTTTGATTCCTTTCTTGGACTCAGGACCTAGGAATCTTCCTACCCTCATGGCCTATTCTGGAGAGAAGCCTGACGGCACAGAACAGAGGACATCTGAGAATCCCAGGGCACCAAGGTTCCTACCCCAACAGCTGGGCCCCAGGAATCAAAGGCAGAAGTGAGCACTGCTCAGGGAAGGGCAGGAAGGCCTGGAAACAAAAAGCCCATCACTGCTCCTTGACGGGTGGGAACCCCAACATTCAGAGCCTCGTGGAGATTCCGACCACACACCCACATGGGCCGGCCTGCCCACCTTTTCCACTGGGAGTTCTCATCCCAGGCAGCAGCCGCCCTGGAACCGTCTTTCTCCACCTCCCCTCCCCCACCCTTCTATCTTCTCCTCTTCCTCTTTCCTCCTCTTCCTCTTTCCTGCTCTTCCTCCTCTATCCTAGTCCCAGGTGAATGTTGGGATTCCAAGGACCTTGCCAGGAAAGACCAGAGAGTACCTTGGCTTGCCCATTGGAGCAGGAATAAGCGGCACAGGACATCCCTAAGGGTCAGGCTTCAGCACAAGTGGAGCCACAGGGACACCCCTGAGAGACAGCCAAGACATGCCCCCATAAGGCTGAAATCAGAAGACAAGGGCTGAAACTGGGCTCTATACCAAGATGCTCTGGACACGGAGATGCCCACAAGGGACCTCCCCCCTTGCCTGCACCATGACCACCAGCAGCACCCCATATTCTCCCAATCCCTGCAGGGGGAGCTTGGACAACACTTCCCAAAAGATGAGAGGGGTCAAGTCACATTATCAAGTGACAATCTATGCTAACCAGCATATCGTTGAAGCAAAGCTGCTAACAACAACATGAAAGTCAAGGAAGCCCATGGACCCAGCTGTGACTTCAGCAAGACGCACACTTAGACTGCTCCGACTCTGGAGCTACATTTTTTCCTCAGCCAGTCTGAGCGCGGTTTCTATTACCTGTGATTGAGGGAGACCTTGAATATACATTCTTTCATGTATTCACTAATTCATTTCTTTTTTTTTAAGATTCATTTTATTTATACAAGATCCAGGGTATAGGCCAGATGTGTGGGAGGGTGAGAGGATTCACCAAAGACAGAGCAGGGAGCAGAACAGGCAGACTGACCGAAATACACTGCTGAGGGGAGCAAAGGGCAAGACAGGAGAGGTTTGCCATGCCATGTGGGTTGCTCTGCGGCCGGCGGGGATTGAACTGGCACTGCCAAGGCTGTGGACAGCTTCACAGCACTCGACTGCGTTCAACTGCCTGCGCCACCAGGGAGGCCCACACTAATTCATTTCACTATTCACTGAGTGCCTGTTGACAGACACTGGGAACAGGGAGATAAGTCAGTCAGGTGCTGTCCTCAAGGAGCCTGCATTCCCATCAAGCAGATGAACATGCACACCATTCCCCAGGGTGCAGTCCAGTATGCCACTGAAGATACAGCGAGGGTTACTTGGAGGCACCTCAGAGACACAGTAACCCTGAAAAAGGCTGAGCAGCTGGCAAAGAGGCCCCTCCCCAGCCCCAAGACACCTGTCCTGCTGTTGCCTCTCTGCCAAGTCTCTTTGAAACTGTAGCAAGTGAGCCCAAAGTTTGTCATGTTCCAGTTCCAGCTCTGACTTTGCTGTGCAATCTTAACAGGTGACTTCCCTCTCTGAGCTCAGTGTTCCCATCTATAAAGAATTTTGCTGGATGCCAACAGAAATTCATTCATACTTTAAGCTTCTGTGTGCTATATCCTTAAGATCTAGTCAATTAGCTGTCATGCAATTCACATTGCAATGTGTAAAATGACCATGGCAAAAAACACTAGTTTCTCTCTTATGTATTCTATTCTCCTGTAGAATTTTTAGTTAGGCACATAGTCACTTGCCTAAATACTACAAGTCCCAGGCTCCTTTGTACCTGGGTGTGAACACATAACCATTTTCTTGCCAATAGGATGTGAGAGGAACCTGATGTATACAACTTCTGGATCATGCCCTTAAAGTGAGAGAACATACTCTCTCCTTCCTCTTCCCTCTCCCCCTCTACAGCACAGATGTGGTGAGCCATCTGGGATCATGCTGGCAAAGATAACACCTTAGGCCTGCAGAGCCATCAATCCTGGACATGCCTAAACTGTCATAAGGCTGAGAATTAAGCATCTATTATTGTGTAGTCACTGTAATACGGGGTCTTTCTTAAAGCATGTGAAATAACCAAGTCAGGGAGCCAGCCAGCCTTCTCCTCTTCTTCACCCTTTTCCCCTTCATGAAATTGCCACTGGTCAGAGCAGCAGAAGGAAACCACCTAAAATAAGTATTTTAAGATAGGAACTGGACACTGTCCCATCCCATTGGGTGTGGGGTTATCTGTATGGGTGGGAGGGGCTGAAGAGTCAAGGAGGTATTGAAGGTTTGAGCAAATGGGCACAGTTAGGGAGAAGAATAGCTCCTACCGAGCTTGACCTTAGATCATCCATGCCAAAATGCCTGATGGACTCAAGGACACAGAGCTAGAGTTATGCTAGCTCAGGGAGCCCCTGCCCCCATATTTGGGTGGTAATGGAAGCCAAAGTAGAGAGAGACATGGAATAACATCTGCAACAAATTCTGGAGACACTGCAGAAGTTAACAGTCTGGTGTCAGAGCAGGGAACCTCTCTCCCGCCACCCCATTAACTTCTGTTTAGCCCCTGCAGTGATGGGCACACCCTCCCAAGGGGCCCACTGGCTTTTGGGCAGCTCTCATTGGTGGAAAACTTTAACTTCCATAGAACCAAAAACTCTTTTCTGTCTGGCTCGCATCAGTCCTCTTTGACCCCCGGAAGCACAGAACACATCTCCCCCTCCCTTAAAACAGCCTGTGGGCCCCTCTCCTGGAGGGTGGCAGCCATCTCATAGCATTCACCAAAACAACCCGAAATAACACCATCACCCCTGTGGCCCATGAGGAGAAGTCATTTGCACACATTGTTGCTGACGGGTGGCTCAGCCATTCTCTTCTGATGGATTTGGGGAAGCGGTGGGGTTTTGTAATTATTACTGGGGTTTTTTTAACATCCAAAAGGACAGCCTTATTATAAAAAGGGAGGGAAAAATAAAGGACACTTGTATAGACACAAGCAGGCAGAAGAAGCTGCCCCTGAAAGGGAGGTTGGTGAGGCGAAACACCTGCAGAGTCACAGGTGGGTGGAAGGGCTGCTGTCGTTTTATAGTTATTATTACACTGGATCTGGTTGAGCCCATCACTCCAACTGCCATGAGCCAGTATTAGCAGCAGCAGCACTAGCACTGGCACAAAATATACATAGCATGAGGTTTACATTTAATCATTTTTTGTATACAAACAGTGCATTAAGTATGATCTCAGGGCTGTGTATGATCACGCCACCCACAATCTTCTGAAGTACTGCTTTGACTGCACAGAAAGTGCTCAGTAATTTTTTTTTTTGGGGGGGGTAATGAAAGAAAGAGCAGCGAGTAAGGAAGTTAGGAGAGGGGAACAGGTCGTCAATTAGGATCAGGAGACCCCAAGCCTATTTATCAATATGACTAAGGAACAATTGTTGGGAACCGGGAGGTGCCCCCCAAGCTCAGGTGTCTAAGCCCATTGATCAAATTGATGGGAGTCAAGGTGCCCCCAACCCAGCAAGGAGTGGTGTGTTTGGAACACCAATACAGTAACACAGTGCTAAAGCACGGACCAAAGCTAGTTTCGGGAAGGCAGGCCAGGTAATGTGGGAAATTCAGTGGGCCTCAGTAACCTAGGAGACCCCATGGGCTCCAACCAGTCAGCAAGAGACACAACATAGAGACACCCAATGGCCAACCTCCCACTCCTTGCCCACTCTACCCTTATAAACTTCGGCTTTTCAGCCCCTCAGCAGTATCCCACTTGGGACCTTTCTCTGGTCAGAGATCTTTCCTGTCCTTCCTCTTATCTCTCAATAAATCTCTTGCTTTTCTACCTAACTCTCCTCTCCACATTGAATTCTTTCCTCTCTGAAGACAACAATGGAGAGAGTAGCCCCAGGAGGTGCCAGGACCCTCAAAGTGTGATTCTATGGGACTCAAGAGAGGAGGTAGATGGGTTGTTAAGAAACCTAGATTGATTCAGGGCACAGTAGGAAACTGGAATGCTGAGATTCTTACTTCTGCCCCTTCACCTACTGTCTACCCTAGACTGTCCTCAAATACTCAGACAGATTCTCAGAGATCTTATCTCCAAGTTCACTCTGTACCAGGACAGGCAATCCCATGGGCCAGAAAACAAATCCATTCCAATCAGATTACACCTCCCCACTGGCCTGAGCTTGAATTTCTGCTTAACAAACTCTGCTCTTCCTTTCCTTGACAAGCAAACAAAATAAATGCTGAGAGCTTCCCTGCCTTTGGTAGCTAGTGGATATTCTTAGTTAATTGGCTCCGCGTCCTTTCTTCTAGAGTGCCTCCCTGTGGTTCTAGACTGACTCCTTCTAATAACAGGGCCCCACTTTCCTGCAGGGAACCCAGCCCAGATGGTGCTGGTGGGGCTGACCCCTAGCCTCTGGCCTTAGCACATGACCAGGCCTTCTTTCTGATTAACTGATCAATATGCAATGTTAACCTTATTGAGGAGAACTTAATTTTAAAGGGAGATATTTTTTAAAGGGCAACTGTTTACTCAAAATAAGTCAGTGGTAGAATTTCAGGCATCAAAGATTTTTTTTTTCTAGATGGTACCCTCCTGTACAAAATACCCCCCTCCACCTGAATGTGGTTCTACTGCTGGTTCTGGGTGTTGAATCAAGTCCAGGATCAGCACATTTCTCTGTAAAGGTCAGACAGTAAATATTTTAGGTTTTGCAGGCCATCCAACGCGTGTCACAACTACTCAACTGCCCTTGTAGCAGGAAGCAGTCACGGGCAAATGAGCAAGCAGAGCTGTGTTCCAAAAGGATTTTATTTATGGACACTCAGACTTGAAGTGCATATAATTTTCATGAATCACATGAATTTTTCCCCAACCATTAAAAATGTAAAAACCATTCTTAGCTTGTGGACTGCACAAAAACAAGTGGCAAAAAAATTCGGCCGATGGGCTATGGCTTGCAGAAACTGGTTTAGAGAATCTCTGGCACCACTGCCCAAAGCTACCCAGGTAGCAGCAAAGATGGGGAGCAATAGGGAACTGGGACATTAACTATGGCATATCCATAGAAGGGGATGCTGTACACTTCCAAAGATTGGGTATTAATAGGAATATAGGTCCGTGACATATTGTTGATTGAAAAAAGTATGTTACAAGTTGCCTGACCTCATTTCCATATCATCTAACTGTAAAGCCCCATGGTTGCAGAGGTAGTACCCTGTGTCTCTCTATCTGTACTGCCACCCTTCCCTCTCCAGTGCTGAAACCCCCTGAGTCTTGCTCCTAGGCCCTCCTCAACTCTACTATTTTTTCCCAGATGATTTCATCCATTCCCATGGTTTTAAATATCATTTTATGCTGGTGACTCCCAAATTTACTTCTTCAGTCCACACCTCTCATCTGAGCTCTAAACTTAAATTCCACTGTCTCCCAAACAGCTCTGTTCCAATGACTCACAGAAATGTCCCTCTTAACTTGTCCCTTTTGAAACTCTTGATTTCTCCCTAAGCCTCGTCCTCTCTAACCTCTCCCCTTGGCAAAGGTACCACCTCCAATAAAGCCTGAGTTTCCCTCACCCCTACAGTCCATCACCAAGAACAGCCCCTTCTAACCCCAAAATAGCTCACAGGTCTGTAAACCACAGCCCAGGAGCCAAATCTGTCCCACCACCTGTTTTTGTTCAGCCCACCAGTGAAGAATGGTTTTACCTTTTTAAACGGCTGGAAAAATCAAAAGAAGAATATTCTGTAACACATGAAAATTATATGAAATTTAAAATTTTCAGTGACCATAAATAGTTTCACTGAAACACAGCCACACTTCATTCATTCCCATACTGTCCGTGGCTGCTCTGGCACTACCACACCAGAATGGAGTAGTTACAATAGTCACAAAGCCAAAAATATTTTCTTTCCCGCCCTTTGAGGGAATAGTTTGCCGACGCTGGATATATCTTCACTCTATCCCTCTCTACCACTGCTGCTCTCTCTGGTCTTCAAGTCATCATCCTCTCTTACCTGCATGACCACTGATGCCTTGCTCTTGTCTCCACACCCAGTTCCATACTCCAGTCTATAGCCTATGCAGCAATCAGAGACAAGGCTATAAAACATCCAGTTTATCACAGCATCATTTTTAATGTTTACCACCTCTTCCGTGGTGGACAGAGCCCCTTGGTCTGTCCCAGCCCAGGTGGGCTTCTTCCATTTCCTACATGGGATCCTCTTCCTGCCTCACTGAGTTTTTGTACACACAGTTCCTTCTTCCTGGATGACATGACTAACATCTCTTTATCCTGAGGGTCACGTTGGCAGAAAAGCTGGGTCAGAGTCTGCCACTTTAAGGAAGTCCCTGTTTTTCATTGCAGGGTTTCCTAGTATCATATGACTTCCCCTGAGCCATACTAATGTATTCTTAATTCTAGCACAGGCCTGGCACACAAGGAGTGCTACACACATTGTTTAATGAATGAATGAATGTTGAAATAGAGAGATGGATAGATGGATGTTTTTAAATAGGAAAAGGGTCTGGAAGTGTGGCCATGAGCCCAGCAAGGCAATGAGATTAGAGCCTACTTCCACTTTCCAGTTGATACACTTCTTTTTTAAGATTTATTTATTTATGCATACAAGAACTGGAGTACAGGCCAGCGGTGCGGGGGGTGAGAGGACCCACCAGAGACAGAGTGGGGAACAGAACAGGCGGACTGACTCAAATACACTGATGAGGGGAGCAGCAGGCAAGACAGGAGAGGTCTGCACCATGTGGGCAGCAACCTGGCCGGGGATCAAACTAGTTCTGCAGTGGCTGCCAATAGCTTCATAGTGCTGCGTCTTAACCCCTTGCCTCACCAGGGAGGCCCCTCTAGTTGATACACTTCTATAACTTTGAGGAGGAACCTATAATTCTTTTGCAAGTAACAAAAGAACAAAGAAAACCAGCAACACCAGACCTAGGTGGATTTTACAGCAGCCTCCATCCCTCACTTGCTGGGCCCACTAGAGCACACCCACTGCCTCTCCAGCTCTTGTCTCCTAAACCCTCAAAGGAGGGGCCAGGCCATGGTCATGTGCTGGACTGGTGAAGTTACAAGAGGTTTCCTGAAAAAAGTGAGCCTCTGACTCTGGAGTCAGAGGTATGGATTCAAATCCAGACTCTACCACTTCCCTGTCATGTGACTTTGGGAAACACCTCTCCAAGTCTCAGTTTGCTCATTTGTAAAATGGGGGTCATATAGTCTGCCCCCCATAGGATGATTATAGGATGAAACTGAGCAAAATTATCTAAACTGATTTCATTAGGACTAGGTAATCTATAAGTGGATGGGGGCCTGGGGAGTGAGAAGAGGGGTTCTCCAGAGCTCCTTGGGAGTCCCACAGACCTTCCCTTCCGCTGATATCTGCATCAGTTTGGGCCTTTTGTATGCAAAGATAGCCACCGGGCACCACTCCCCAACCCCTGCCCAACCCCGGGATCCCACCCAAGACAACAAAATCAATTCTTCCCGTCAAAGTGATTGCTGTGTGAGTCAGGCAGCAATGTGTCATCAGGGCCAGCCCAGCAAAGCAAGGCCAAGGGCTTCTTGGCATCCTCTGCCTGCTTCCCCACTGCTTTAGGAAGAACAATGAAGAGAGGAGAACAGGACAGAGCAGATACGCTGGCCTTCCAAAGCCAAGCCGTACCCACTCAAACACCCTCTTCCCACTGAAATTGGGACATCTGAATATGGAGGGGGCAAAACCAGAGGGAGTCACCCATTTCAGTGGGTCTGAGAGCATAACCCTGCAACCTGCAAATGAGCTTCCATCTTCTAGGGCTCAATAGTCACTTGACAAGGCAGCATGACAGCATCTCAACTGGAGGTATATGCAGAGGCTATATACACACACGGACACACACACATGTGCATGTCCACACACATTATCAGAGGCACAGAACTCTGAAAAAAGTGGAAGCTACACTGAGCTCAGAAGAGGTCTGGCCAGAAAAGGTACGGGAATGAAGGGAGTGGAGGGAAGGGATGCAAGAGTATAAGACGAATCACAGGGAAGATCCCGGTCGAACCCTGGACACACAGTTGCATCTACTCAAACTCTGTTGAGTCCTGCTAGGTCCCAACCTCTTCCCTCTGCTCCAGGCCCTGGCTATTTATGCCTTCCCCCTTTTTGCTGATACATCTCCCTGTCACGCCTGCCCTGGGGTGTGGGAAAAGGACAGCAGTGAGAAGGATCACCCACTCAGAGAAAAAGCCTCAAGAGCAGTGACTTCATCCTGCCCGCCCTCTTCCTCCTCCCCTGACCCCATGACTCAGGGTCACGGGCTGAGGCTCCATGTGGTCTTAATCTGGGACGCTGCTTGGATTTGGATCCAACCAAGAGCCAACCAGCCAGCAGCGGACTAGGGGACTTGTTCTCTCAACTGGCCAGCCATCTCTCTGGGTGCTGTGCAATCCCAACCCATGGTTCCATGACCACACTGCTCTCTGATCTCAAACCCAGATCTAGCTCCAAAGAATATGGACTTCTAACCTCAGAGAAGGACTGAGGGAATTCCCACAGAAAAGCTTGAGAGTCACTCACAGAAATAGGACACACGGCCTCCTCAGGAAGGACAGCACCTCTATGACTGTCAACAGACGTGAAAGCACCCAGCCAGGCTGTCAGCCATCTGAGCAGCTCAGATATTGGCCAACGTATTTCCATCAGGTGCCCATGCAGAGGGGAACCAGGGACAGGGAGGAAAATTGGGTGAGTTCAAAGCCCTGTCCTCCTGCCTTCCTCTTACCCCCAACCTCCCACCCCCACACCCAAGCCAGCATCCACACAGTTATCTCACCTCTAAAAGGCTGGATGGGTTGATTGATAGGAGCAAGGTCTGGAGTACATTGGAAAGCTCACTGCCTGCAGATGGGAGAAATGACTGGGTAGGAAAGAAAAGAACTGCAAAGAAAGATCAGTCAGGGGACCAATAAAAACATTGCTGAAGCCTCAGTGCAAAGGTCACTCCCTCAAGAGTCTCCCTATACTAAGACCCTTAGTGCAAAAACTGACATGTCCTGTGCTCACCCTAAGTCACCAAGAAAAAATCTGCTGACATCAGGAGTGGCTTCATATCAAACTGTGATGTATTTAATGTGGGGGAGAAAGATTTGCATGCGCAACAGTTAAGGGAAGGGTTAGTGCTTAAACTTGAGAACTCCAGATATCAGGGAGATACGTCACCCAAATATTCCCTGCCCCAAAAGAGCTGGAAACATAAGCCTCCACGAATACCCCACAGGCCACAGCTCTCCTCCCCTACCCAACACTCAGATAAGCCCAACCTGTCAGACATGTTTAGACGACTTCAATTTCCCTCAGCCTCCAAAAGCACCCCACCTTTGTGTAGGTCCCAAAACTACAAAGAAGGCTGCACAGCATCATTTTTCCTAGGGATCTGGGAGGGCAAAAAGAATAAGAGAAGGCTGAACTATATAAAGACTTCTCTTAAAGACAGAACAGCTTCATTACTTTCTCATATAGAAGCTGACAGCTGAAGACATTCATGTGTAAGAAAGGGACCCAAGGTCTTATGATGAAATCACAAATTCACAATTGATCACAACCAATTTGAAGGTAAATAGTTTTTCTCAATTCAGTTAAACAACCTCTCCCCCACCAGCTTGTTGGCTCTACATTTGCTTAACCTTTTTCGTCATGATAGATTTCATATCTGAGTCATCCGTCACACATTTCTCAGTAGGGCAGGTCTGACTTAGAAAGAAATGCCCTTTTCTGGCAGGTACTGCCTTAGGCCCCAAATCTGACAATTGGGAGCAAAACAGCAATTGAAGTCCGTGGGGCTGCGGGATTCACTGTCCGCCCCTCTGTGTGCCCCACCTGCCCTCCATGGTGTCCAGGTCTCCCCTCCATCCACCTCACCCCACCAGCTCCCAGGGGCTCACCAAGTTCAAACTGCCCCACCCCTGCCCCCTGCCCTTCCTTGGCCTTCATCTGCCTCCCCACCCCCCACATCTATTCACCGTTTCCCCGAGTCCTGCCGTCCCTACCTGTTCTCAGAACCTGCCCGCGTCGTGCCCACTGCGGCCTGCGGCCGTCGTCCGGCCGGTCCCCCGCTCGGGGCTGCCAAGCAGAGCGGCCCCTCCCCCACTAATCCCCGGGGGTCCCCTCCGGGCCGCTCCCCTCTCGGAGCCGGCGGCGGGCCGGGGCTTTTTGTCCCAGGGCCCCGGCGCCTCTGCTCTCCACCCGGCTCCCGCTAGCGGCTCCTCTCAGCTTCCCAGCACCTCGGCGCTGACAGATGAGCCTCCACTCCCCTCCCGCCGGGCTGCGACCACGACCTCCCGCCCGCCTCCGGCCGCCGCCCCGCGGGAGGTGGGTCCCCCAGGCGCCCGGGGCTCCGGCCGGGCGGGAAGGGCGGCCGGGGGGGCGCGAGGTGGTTCCGGCCGCCCGCGGCCACCCCCGGCCCCCGGATCGGCGGCTGGGCCCAGAAGCCCCAGGCGCGCGGCGCGGAGGCCGGCGGGGCGCGGGCGGCCGCCTCCCCCCGGATCCGCCACCTCCCGCGGCCCGCGCGCCCCCGCGCAGCCCCAGGCCGCCCCGGGCCGCGCCCCGCCAGCACTCACCGCGCCGCGCCGGCTCCCGGGGTCCCGGACGCGGCCGTGTTGCCGCCGTCGCTCCTGCCGCCGCCAGGCCAGGCCCGAAGGGGGGTCGGGGGCGGCCCCGGGAGTCCGAGGGGCGGGGCGGGCGGGCCTCCGCGGGCCGGGAAGGGCTGCCCCCGGGTCGCCCCAGGGCCGGATGGGCCCCGCAGGGGCGGTGGGCGGCCCGAGCCCGCCCCCGCGCTGGTCCCCACCCCCCGTGGGCACGACCCCGCGCTCCGGGACCCACCGCTACCCCCCCCACTCCACCCCACCCCCTCCCCTCCCCTCCTCCAGCCCTTTCCCAAGATCCCAAGTTTATTTTCTGCGAGGGGAACCGGTGAATGGCCACCGATCACTCCCACCCTGCTGGAGGGCGGCGAGGAGCCAGAGCCGGGAGCCAGAGGCGGTCCGCCCCCAGGCCCAGGCCCGGGCTTCCTTGCACCTGGCTGGTGCCAGGACCTGGAAGGGGTTAACACCACTGCAGGGAATGAAGAGCCGCAGGGAGCTCTCTATAAATACTGTGTGTCGTGGGCGCCTGAGGCAACCGCAGGGTAATTTCCACTGAGCTGGTTTCCCTCTTTCCCTTCCACCCACGGCCACCCCACCAGCCCTGCCCCCCAGTCCCAGGCCAGAGTACTGGCCAGACCAGGTTCCAAAGAGAAGCAACTCAGATTCCCCGGCTTTGTACTTTGCCTTATTAGGAGGCCAGGGCTATGCCTGGGAGAGATGGAGGTCTGGCCTTGGCTTTGGCACATCTGGTCCCTACACCTGTTCTTCCTAGGTTATAGAAAGCCACAGCTCAAGTGTTGCAGGCTCCTGTGAGCCAGGGTCTGGACGAGGTGCTTTCCAGACTGGGCTTCTCTAGATCCTCACAACAGACCTGAAAGGTAGATAATATTACCCCCATTTTACAGTTGACAGGATCAGAGTACTTACACCTCATGCTGCTGCCAAGCCCACCGCCACCAAGTGTGGGAGAGACTTAGAAAATTCCTATGAATACATGCACGTGTCTCTGCATAGGTCAGTCACGGTTCAGCTTTTCATCATTTTATCTCATTTAATCTTCACAACAACTCAGTGAATTCCATTTATTATTCTCATTTTGCAAATAAAGAAATTAAGACACAAAGAGATTAAGTAACTTACTTGAAGATATCCAGTTATTAAGTAGAGAAACCAGGATTTGCACCTTTGAATTTAAATGCTGAACTCAATTCAACTCCGTGTGTGTACATGTGCATATTGCAGGAGTGCATAGGTTTCTGTATTTGTGAACACATATAACCAATTCTCTGTATTTGAATCTATGTTCACATGAGTTTCTGAACATACTTTGATATGTGTCTGTGTTGTTGCACCTAGGAATGGGGGCAGAGTTTTGGAGGAAGGCCTGGCCATCTGGTTCAGAGTCTCTGGAGGTTATTAGCCTCCTCCTCCTCCAATACATTATGCTCCCCCTCCCCTGTCAGGCCTTGTCCAATCTGGACCTGGCCTCATAGGTTCAGGACTAGGAGCCCCCATCCACAAGGCCCACAACCTGGGGAAGAAGCTTCCCAAGGAGTAGTATCCTGGGCTGAGAGAGCCAGAAACCCTGCCACAGAGCCCTGGAGGCAACATTGGAAATAATCTAGAGAAGTTGACTTTTTTCCCTTCACCAAGAGTCAGGCTTGGCTTTGTGCCCTGTACTGGTGACACAGGACCTATCCCAGAGGCCTTATAACCTGGCAGGGTGGGCAGGAGTCAACAGTGATGGACAGTGAAGGGACAGTGCAGGGCAGTATATGGTGTATGTATGTGGGGAGGGGGGCTTTTATCATAATTGCTTGGAGAACAAGTCAGGAGAGAAGGAAATAAGTATTGGTTCTCATTTCTGGAGCAGAAGCTTCAGTGTGCACTGATCTCCCAGAAATCAAATCATGTAGGCAGGGTTTAGGCAGCATCTGCAGGATACGCCCTGCTGAGACTCAGACACTTAGTCCCAGACACAAACAACTAAAATGACGGCAGCACAGAGGAATCTCCTCAGGTCAGAAAGCTTTGTTGTATGCTCATTTGAAAATCTGTGATTTCTTAGACTCCCTTGCAGCTAGAAGTGGTCACATGACCTATTGTGATCAATGAGGTGTCAGTGAAATTCACTCTTTGGGATCCTTCAGAAAGCTGGTTAAAGGAACAGGCTTACACTATGGAAAACCACATGGCGGTTCATCAAAAATTCAAACTGCAATTACTATAGGATCCTAATTAATAAAGACAAAGTAGAATAGGGTTGCCAGTAATCCAGAGTTACTGTTTAATGGATATGGAGTTTCAATTTTACAAGATGAAAGAATTCTGGAGGTTGGTTGTGCAACAGTGTGAATATACTTAATACCAACAAATTATATACTTAAAAATGGTTAAGATAATTTAATGTTATGTACCATAATTTAAATTTTAAAATTTTATTTATTTTTTAAAACCTTATTTATTTATGCATACAAGAACCGGGATATAGGCCAGAGGTGTGGTGGTGAGAAGATTCACCAGAGATAGTGGGGAGCAGAACAGGCAGATCTACTGAAATACATAGCTGAGGGGAACAGCAGTGACACAGGAGAGATCTGCTGCCCCAAGTGGGTTGTTCCCTGGCCTGCCTAATTGAACTTGTGCTGCAGTGGCTGGCTGATAGCTTGATAATGCTGTCTTTAACCCCTGCGCCACCAGGAAGGCCCCAAATTTTAAAATTTTAAAGGAGCAGAAAAGTTTTTTAAAAATTTTAAAGGAGCAGGGCCTCCCCGGTGGCGCAGCGGTTGAGCGCTGGGTTGTGAAGCTGCCCGCAGCCTCTGCAGTGCCGGTTCGATCCCCGGCTGCTCCCTGGCCACCGGCGGAGGGTCCTGCATGGCGCGCAGACCTCTCCTGCCGCCCGCTGCTCCCCTCAGCAGTGTACTTCGGTCCTTCTACCCGCTCTGCTCCCCGCTCTGGCTCTGGTGAATTCTCTCACCCTCCCGTGCTTCTGACTGTACCCAGTGCTTGTATGAATAAAACAAACAAACAAACAAACAAACAAACAAATAAATAAATAAATAAATAAAAATTTTAAAGGAGCAGAAAATTTTTTTAAATTTGAAAGGAGCTTGAAAAGCAAACACCAAACCAGACAGAACAGCAGCCAAGTGCAACCCTGAGAATAAAAGCTCAGGGTGACAGAGGTGGCAGAGGAGAAAGTCAGAAGGAGCCTGGTTCTGGAATGTGTTCTGTAAAGGTTCTGATGCAGACCATTTTCTAGGTCTGCAAATTGTCATTGCATTGATGAGGATTGATGAGGGAGGTATATAACTGTGGGTCGTGGTAGACTACCTGTAAGGGACCACAGTTCTGGCAAAGAGAGTGGGGATGAGATGCATGCTGGCCCTCTTATCACTTTCCCCAGGACAGAAAAGTATAAATTTATGGCAAAATTCAGAGGCAATATCCTTTTGCCTCATTTGACATTCAAAGGAACAAAGATCTCCCTCATCTATCTGAAAGCATGTAATCAAGCAGACTGGATTCCTTAACCTAGCTTTGAAAGTGGGGCTAAACAGATATTTTTGGCTGATGAGAGCAGTTAAGCAGGCCATCTTTCACAGAGCAGCTCAGAGACATTAGAGTGCCTCACCTAAGAATGATACTCAAAATCTATTAATTTCCAAAAGAAAGAAGATCAATTCTTGGCAACATAGGGGGTTTAAGGTGCTAATGGGGCATCTTTTTGAGGACCAAGTTCTTGACATTGCCATCCTCACTCAGACTGGTTGCTGCACATTGAGTCCTGAGCTGTTTGTGTTTTCAGGCAAAGGCCATCTCCTCACCCAGACTGCCCACTCATTTAGGGTTCATAGGATTGCCATTTGAGCCATTCCATCCAGCCCAGGCTGTCTTAAGGCAACCATGCTTCCCACAAATAACTGAATCCCGCAAGGAGTTCAGGTTGGCACAAAGCAACCCTGTAGGGCCCCGCTTTCTAGTTTCTTATTCAGGGCACTTGAGGGTTGGCATAGACTTCAGATGTCTAGATCTCAAAACTATCGGCTGGAAGCATCTGGTCAAGCAAAATAATAGGAACAGCCTGAAACAAGAGAGGAGTGATCCTCCCAGGAGGCCCATCTCCCCTCCCCCGCCCATCTAGCATGCATGTTACAAAAGAAAGCCTAGACAGGTTTGTATAACTACCTTCTCCAGCCTGTGGTCCACTATCCCCTCTTCCTTCCTGGTCCTCCTTTTTATTATCTGTCCTCCTCCTTCTCTAGTGGAAGCATTCAGCCTCACCCCCTTTCCTCTTCCTTCTCCATAACCCAGTTTACAACACATCTAATGCCAGGAACCCATTTCAGAGTTTGTGTCCTGCTGCTGGAGGGCAAACAGGAGTGAAAAACCAAACAACAAAATGAAAACAACTCCATGGTGCCGGGGGAAATCTTCAGTCACAGTCAGAGTTTGTTTTATTTTCTAATGACTTCTACTCAATGCACATATGATCAGGGTCAGTGCTTGCACAACCTCAGGGGTGAGCGTCTCCTTCGATTTTATGCCCATAGCCCTGGCCCCATTAGCTGTGGCAGGCTAGAATAGAGCGCAGAACAAATGTAACAACTAAGAGTTCCAGCTAGAAGGATTAAATCAAATGCCTCTTACTTGATTTTGGGGCAGTTGATTTGGGGCACAACTTCAGCAGTCCACAGGAACGACCCACTTAAGGGAGACTGGATAAACCACTTGAAATCCAGAAGTCCTAATCTCAATCCAGGCACCAAAATTTCTGTCTCTCGTCACAGGGTCTAATTATAGCCATTTGTTTTTAGTTGGGCTTGAGATACTGTGCTAGGCCATCATCAGCATGGGCCCAGTCCTGGCAATACAGGGAATGCTTAACCACCCAATGCAGAACAGTTTATTCAATCCTCCTCAACGGGGACCTCCTAAGGGAGTGAGTTTTTTTGTGTCTACCCTGAATTCCTGCAGCAGGACCTCTGCTTCCAACCTACTTTCTGTCCCTGGCTTCTCTTAGCCACTGTCCCTCTAACAGTGTGTGATGGAAAGACTCTTTTTGGACTGCGTCTTAGCCACAATTGGGACTTCACTTGGACCACTGAGCCTGGGGAAAGCCCAGTCCCACGCAGGCTGTGTGTGTTGCGGGATCCCCAGGCAGACAGCAAGGCTCATGCTCATGCCTCTCTTTCCCTCCCAGCTGCTTCTGTTATCAGAATTGGGACTTTCTTCCCACTGGTCCACCCCACCCAAGGCTAGTACAGCACGTGCGGGGTGTTCTTTCTTAGTGGCTTAACAGCTTTTTCTACTTTTGTGGTAGGCAGTTGCTAATAAACATAATTTGTGTTTGTTTTCTTAAAACATGACTTTCAGCACAATAACATATTTGGCACCTCTTCTTTTTTCATTTCCCATGATGAGATCATCACAAACATAATTTCTAAAGATATCCCTACAATCAGACATTCAGAGGAAAACTGACACCTCCATGGACATACGGTGATGGGTTTCCAAACAGTGGCAATGACTGTTTCCATGAGTGGGTTGCCATTAGCAGGGGCAATGTCTTTATGCACACAGGGGATGTGTGGCCACCTCAGAGGAATGACCCCAGTCTCCAAGTGCCTCCCCTTCCACTTAGAACTCCCCCTATCAGCCCTTTATTCTGTTGGGATCACCATTGCTATCAAAATGTCGTCACTGTCCATCATTCTCCACACCATCCACCCCTCTGCAAATTTTCACGCAGCCTCATTGCAGGGCGATGGAGTCTATCAGAGGTGGTTCTCTCAAATTGTATAGATATACTTATTACCCTACGTCTCCTTTAAGGCACAGCTGCCAGCCTTGACCCTGGTTTGTGCTGATATACACTGCCCGTTGTTCTCCTCTTGTCCCATGTCATATCTCCCCAGGCATTCTGAGTGTTCCCTCTGGGTAGCCACCTGGGTTCATTCTCCTCCAGGTTTCTCACCATATTGTGGCTGAACTCTGGAGTGAATGCCTTCACCCTGGCTGGGGATAGTGCAGTGTAGAGTGTACAGTAAGCTGAAACCAGGACAACAGGACTCACCTCCCAGCCCTGCCAAGGACAGACTATGGGGCTGCGTTAGTCAGTTAACTGTTCAGGGCCTCTGTCTCCTTTTCCTACAAAAGAATTCTAGCTCAGTCTCCTTCACAGCCTGCTGAACCACTGACTTTCTCGCTGAAACCACCAAAGGTATTCCCCCTCCCCCTGCCTGTAGCAGGTAGGATTAATGAAGCAGACTAGCACCAGTAACAAGCAACAATAGACTAACATTTTGCCTCCAACTACTCTTCTTGTTTTGGTTTTTTTTTTGATTTGTTTATTTATTTGTGCATACAAGGACTGGGGTGTGGGCCAGAGGGGTGAGAGGATTCGCCAGACACAGAGTGGGGAGAAGAACAGGCGGATCCACTGAAATACACTGCTGAGGGGAGCAGCAGGTGAGACAGGAAAGGTCTGCTGAGCCATGCAGTTTAGCTCCCTGGCTGGGAATCGAACTCATGCCACAGTGGCTGGTGATAGCTTGATAGCGCTGAGACTTTAACCCCTGCACCACCAGGGAGGCCCCTCCTACTACTTTTCCACATATTCTCCCCACCCTTCTCACAGTGGTTGACTAGGCTCTTTCTGTGGCGGGCCTACTCCTGGTGACCAGTGGAAATGCAACTGAAGAAGACCTCCCTTTCTGCTAGGTCTGCAAGCTTGTTCCTCCAGGCCAGGATTGGAGTTGGAGAGGAGGGGAGAATGAGTGGGCTGGGGCTAGGAGGTCAGGAAAGGGTTCCCAGAGGAGGTGCAGAAAAATTTGACAAGTGAATGGCGTTATGGTCCTACCTGTGTCTGGAGCTTCTCCAGGACAATGCACAGGTTGGGAAGACCTCAATCCATTATCCTGGTGGTACACCTCATGGGTGTGAGACCAGGAAAGGTGTCTGGTGGTGGAGGCAGAAGGGGAAAGCACCACTGAGAAGAGCAGAGCTGGGGAAGAAGAACGGAGCATCTGTCTTCCTTCTGGTGCAGCAGTGAAGGGTGGTCCTGAGGAGATTCCCCTCTTCTTTTACAGAGCGGGAAACAGAACAGGCAGACTGACGAAATACACTGCTGAGGGGAGCAGCAGGTGGCAGGAGAGGTCTGTCGCGCCAAGTGGGACCCTCGCCAGGCGGCCGGGGATTGAACTGGCACTGCAGAGGCTGCAGGCAGCTTTGCAGCCCAGCGCTCAACCACTGAGCCACTGGGGAGGCCCTTCTTTTACACTCTTACTTATGCAAGGACACCACTCCAGTCAGTCTCCTTCTACCCTGTATCATCAGTCCATTCATTCTCCCCTGATTCATTCACTCTTGAAGCATTTTCTGCCTCTAAAACACTCATCTCTCTTGCTTTTCTCAACATCTTGCTAGTTTTCTTCTCTAGTCTCCTATACTGAGTACTTATCTTCTTCCCACATCATAAATGTTGGGGAGCCCCAAGGACCTAGTACTCAGAACTCTTTCCTTGTGGGCCTATGCCTGGGTCATCTCATTCAGTCTGATGACTCAGACCAAAAATCTTCAATTGCCCTTGATTTTTCTCTTTCTTGCAAAGCCCACATCAGCAAATCTTACTGGATCTACCTTCAATATATGTTCAGGCCAGCAACGACAACCTATAGCCAGGTGTGTTCATGTGCTATGGGTGAAAGGATAAGCCCATAAACGAGTGGAATCAGAGAGCCCAGAAATAGGCTCACTATAGGGGTCAAATGAATTTTCATAAAAATGTTAAAGAAATTCAATAGGGAATGGAAAGTATTCTCAGCTAATAGTGATAGAACTGTATCCATATAGGAGATAAAGGATCTCGATTACTTCCTCACATAGAGACCAATTTGGATCATACACCTAAGTATGGAAACTAACATAATAAAGCTACTAGAAGCAATATTCCACTCTCAGAGAATTAAACATATACCCATAAAAAGCTTTATTCGTAGCAATTTTATTCATAATAGTCCCAAGTGGGATAAAAACCCAAATGCCCATCTAAAGGAAAATAAATAAGCTGTGGTATAACTTACAATGAAGAACTACTAAACAATAAAAAGGGAAAACTATTCCTGCAAGCGGTGACATAGATGAATCTCAAAAATATTATGCTGGCTGAAAAAACACAGATATATTAAAGTACATTCTGTTATAATTCAATTTATATAAAATTCTAGAACATGCATACTTAACATATATGCTAAACATTGGAATAGTGGTTGATTCTGGAAGAGGTATAGATTGACTGTGAAGAGCACAAGAAGACCTTTTGAGGTGAAGAAAATGCTTGGCTCTGCCAAGACTGGGTAAATAGTTCATTGCAGAGTCATGATTTTCACTGAATGTAACGTATACCTCAAAAAATATGCTTAATGAAGGTAGGAACCACTTAAAATTACAAATATGCCAAGGATGAACAATATTCCAAACATTATTCAACCTAGATGATATAATAATGCAAATGAAATGCAAAGAAGGAGATTTTAGGTTTGGAAAAAAAGACAAAGATGTTGTTATTTTCAAATGTTAGTTAGATGTGTTCATATACATAAAATACTCAACAGAATACCACATTTTTTATAATTAATAAACCCAGGAGCAATACTAACACAATTTAAATATCAGTAGCATTCACCTATATCAGCTATTACCAACCAGAAAATGTAATATAAGCTCAGATATCATCATAGTAGCAAAAAAAACTATGTAATATGTGGAAATTAACCTATCATGGAATGTGCAAGAAAAACTTTAAAACTCTAATAAAAGACATAAGAGGGCCTCCCCAGTGGAGCAGCGGTTGAGCGCTGGGTTGTGAAGCTGCCTGCAGCCTCTGCAGAGCTGGTTCGATCCCCGGCTGCTCCCCGGCCACCGGAGGAGGGTCCCACATGGCGTGCAGACCTCTCCTGCCGCCCGCTGCTGCCCTCAGCAGTGTATTTCGTCAGTCTGCCTGCTCTGCTCTCCCCTCTGGCTCTAGTGGATTCTCTCACCCTCCCACACTTCTGACTGTACCCAGTGCTTGCATAAATAAATAAATAAATAAATCTTAAAAAAAAATAAATAAACCTAAAAAAAAAAATTTGAGTGGAAGTGACACGTGTAGGGACACCAGTCAAGAACTTAGCAGAGTGGAAAGAAAACATTTTCCTTCCTTGCAGATGTCCAGACACTTCCCTTTGGTAAGGAAGGAGTATATTCTTTATGAGATGAATAAAAACCAAAATGAAAATTAACAATTTTCTGACTAGACAGACAATTGTTGTCATTACTATTGTTCACCAAATATTTCCATGTTCTCCTCCCCTGGACACACAGTAGGAATGTACTTTCCCACACTCTTGAAGTTAAATCTAGCCATGTAACTACATAGAGCAATGGAACATAAGTGAAAATGACTTATGTATCATTTCTGGGTGGAAGCCCCAGAGATAATGTGTGATTCACCTCGTTCTATTTTCCTTTGGGGTAAAGACTGGCAATGTCTAGGGTTCCTGAGTGACTGAGAAGAAGGATTCCTCTGACATCCCACTATGGGCATGTAGCAAATACAAGAAATAAACATTTCTTCTTTTAAGTTAACAAGATGTTTTAGTTGTTTGCTAGTGCAGCATAATCCAGTATATCCTGGCAATCATAGCTTAGTAGAAGGGGAAAACCAAATAATTAACATGTAAATGGAAAGAGATGCCCAAGAAATACTGATTAATATCAAGTTCATCAGATAGGCAAAGTTAGAAAATAGAGAAAGAGCAAGTGTTCTCGGAATACATGAGGAGATAGCACTTCCTGTGAATATTTGTGTGAGTAGAGAGTTGGAGGTAATATTGGTATCAAGCATCATAGAATAAGTAAGTAAAATGTAGTAGAGGATTACAATGGAATACCAGGCTGCATTCTAAGGCATTAATTGAATATTCATAGAATATCATGGGTATATAATAAAAGACAAATGTTGAGTGGGAAAAAAAACAAAACAAATATTTTAGTACCATTTGTATACGGTTAACACAAAAGCATACATGAAGAGAAAATACAATCATTGTGTATAGAGGAATAGGAGCTGAGATGGTAAAGACTGAAGTAAATAATGCTACTAATACTAATAATAGAACGTTGTAGACTGATAACTGATTACTATAAATTGAAGATTAATTCAATCCAATGCACCAGAGGTCCACAAGGCAAAAATCAATTAAGTTGATTCAAGATCAAATAATGATGATGGTATTCAAGTGATGTAAAGAATGCAACAATGTGGCATATATACACAATGGAATATTATTCAGCAATCAAAAAGATAAATTCATGCCATGTGCAGCAACTTGGATGGAGCTAGAAGGAATTATGTTCAGTGAAATAAGCCAGAAGGAAAAAGAAAATATCAGTGGTTTCACTTACAGGAATATAGGGGAACCAAATAAGACATCAGTACAATAACAGTACAAAACTGTAATAACAGTAATAATAGTACAAAACACAACAAAGCAAAAACAGACAATTATAAATCAGAGACATTCTGCAGGGGAGGAGGAGGGAGAGGGATCAGAAGAAGGGAGGCAGGAGCACAGGGAACTGAGGTGATGGTGCACGGGTGCATTGGTGAAGGAAACTCTATAGGGAGTACACCTGAGTGGGCGGGGATAAGCAAATATTGTTTAAAAGTGAAAAAGTAATGAAAAAAATAGAAAAATTAATAATAAAAAAGAAAAATCTGAGCATTAAGTATCAGAGAAAAGTGACATGTTAAGTAATATTGTCATTATTTTGATTAAAAAAAGAATACAACAGAGAAATTCACATCGTAAACAAATATAGCAGAGATATGAAACGCAAGTTAGAGATGCTTTTTCTCAAAGAGCTTCAAGGAGTCATTAAGGGCAGTGAGCATTAGTGGACCATGGAACAGATAATTAAAGGTCTGCCTGGGAACAACTGAGTCAGTCATTATCTCCCTTCTCTATATATAGCAGCTACTGCAGTGTTTTGCCTGAGGATAAAGTCATGATTATCACTCTTGATTGAATTAGAGAATGTGCTTAAAGGAAACTCCTTGTCAGGCCTTGGGATCAGAGAATCAATTAAGGCCTAGAACAATTGTACACATTCACAGTATAAATGGAAGAAAATAAGAAAGAAAATAAAGGCAGTAACCCATTATTGAAATAAAGCACTCACCTCTAGAGTAAAGCTTCCCCCCTTTTTTTAGTTGCTGTGGGAGCTGGCTGTTCCTGACCTAGAGCCTTCCATCAATCCTGCAATTAAGGAGAGAGGTCAGTTGTGGAAATGGAACTTCACTGTTAAGAGAACGAATATAAGCTATATATCAATTGAGTTTTGCATTAAAAAAAAAAGGACTGTTAAGAATCACTAGACATATTAGGAAAACCAACAGTGTGGAATAGAAGAACAAGGATGAACAAATAGGACAATTAACCCTGGAGAAAACAGTTAACTCAGGAGACAAAAAACTTTAAAGAAATTTTAAGTGAATTAATGTCCCTGGAGAAACTCAACAGCAAACTGAATCTATAAAGTAAGAATATGCTGCTATGAAAAGGTAGCAATAGGAGAACAAGAGAAATATTGATATTTACAAAGCTAATTGTCAAAACTTAAGATATTAGAGGTCAATAATGTAATGGGAATGGTTGAAGACCAATTAAAGGTTTGAATCGTAAGATTAAGGACATCTTTCAAAATGAAGACCTTAAAAAAAAAAAAGAAGCACCTGAAAGGTAGAGTTAAATTAGTGTCTTTCAATAAAGCTTTCCGTGATAACAATGTTCATTCTGTGCTATTCAATATGGCAGCCATTAGCCAAAATGTTTATTACTGATGAATTGAAATGTGGTTAATGCAATTGAAGAACTGAATCTTTAATTTTATTTAATTTTAATTAACTAGAGTTTAAATTGCAATAGTCACACTTGGCACAAATCTAGAAAACCCAGTGTATGCTTTTTTGGAATTCAAAAGAGATAGAAAAAAATCAATTTTAAAAAGATGCTCTTATATAACAACAACTGGAAAAAAACAACCCAATTAAAATATGGGCATAGAACTGGATGGGACTTCCTCCAAAGAAGATAAATGAATGACCAATAAGCACATGCGATGTACTATATCACTAACCATTAGAGAAATGCAAATGAAAACCACAATGATATACTACTACACACCTACTTGAATGACAAAAAGTTAAAAGACTGGTCTTGCCAAGTGTTCCTGTAGAACAAGAACTTTCAAATACTGTCAAGAAAGTAATGGCATAATCAACTTTGGAAAACACTTCAGCAGTTTTGTAAAAGTAAATCTTATATCTACCATATGATTCAATCATTCTATACCTATGTACTGCTCAAAAGAAATGAAAACATGTGTTCACGCAAAGTCTCATACATGAATGCTCAGCACTTTTATCTGTAATAGCCACTGCCTAGTCAAGATCCATCAGCAGGTGAATGGATAAGCCAATTGTGACACATCCATGGACTACCACTCACAACAAAACCGAACCAACTATTGACATACAACATGGATGAGTCTCAAAATAATTATGCTGAGTGAAAGAAGCTATCAAAAATAACACATATTATACTATTTCATTTACATAAAACTCCAGAAGAAGCAAGCTTACTTGTAGTAAAAGAGCAGACCAGTGGTTGTGTAGGGGGTAGGTGAGGAGAGATGTGTGTGTGTGTGTGGGGGGGGGCTTATAAAGGGATCCACAGAAACTTCTGAAGGTGATGAATGGTGATGATTTCAGATGTCCAAATTTACCAAACTGTACACTCTAAATGTGTACAATTTTTTGCCTTTCAATTATATCTCAATAACACTGTCATTAATATTTATTGATGCTGTCCTTTATGCCATCTATTATGCTTGACACTGGGGAATAAAACAGTACACCTCCATGAGGAACTCACAGCAGAGAAGGAATACATGAACTACATGGGAGAACAGGTCTTGCAAAAATGGTGTGGTCTGAGAGAGTCATATGGACTGGTGCATTTTTCAGGAGAAAGGGATATTAGTCAAACACCATTGCCACAACTATGATCAACATTAACATGGAAACACCAGAATGAGTTTCCTATCTGTGAGAAGCTCACTGACCTAGATTGCATCTTGGGCATTCTGACACTACCCGGGATGGCAGACTCTACCACTATTAAAATCAGAACCCTATCCCCCCCTAAAACACCACAAGGAGCAATTTGACTGATTTTGGCATACTTATTTTCAGGGATCAAAGTTATCAGGTCTCACTCATGGCTGTGTCAACCAACAGATGGAGGAAATACTTCTCTGCCATGCCCTGTGGAGAGACAGGTCTCAAGTGTCTTCTCCAAAGCAGGAGCATCAGTCTCACCTGGGAGCTTTCTAAAAATGCAAATTCCCTGGGCCCAATCTACAGAGTCAGACTCTTTGAGGGTGGATGTGATAAGAAAGTAGCTATTTTGAGTTGCTGCTAAGGCACTATACAAGATGACAACCCTGCTCCCACCTAGAATCAGGACATTTAGATAATAAGGACCAAGCTTAGGAGTCTCAGTGTTGATTTTCCCAGGGCACCTTTTAAAACACTTAGATTCACTCACATGTGAAATTTAAAAAAAAAAAAAAAAAAAAGCAAAGGAACAGACAGAAAAACAACAAAAACACAAACCCTTGAAATCTGACTGCAGAACTGAAGCTACCAGAAAGGGAGGGTAAAGGGCAGGAGCCAAGGAGAGGGAGACCCAATGGACTAGTGAAGGTTTTGGGAGGCTCTGAACATATACCCCTGAACGCAATGTTGTAAATAAATTAATAAATGTGAAAAAAATCACTTAAGAGTTGAACCTGTTGGAAATTAATGATCCTGCCCCACCCACCATACAAGTCATCATTCCTTCATCTCCAGCTTGCTCTGAGACCTGGGACAGAAGACTTCCCTTTCCCTCCCCAGGCATCGCTCTCCCACCCCTCCCCCCTACCTTTCTGAGCTCCGTAAACAATACACCTGTGACTTTTCTTCATTTATGTGTTATTGAAACTGGGTCTTCAATCAAAATGACCTAGAGGAAGTGGTTAGAGTCCCCTCCTCCCAGAGTGAGGGCTCAGATATTAAGGGAGCTCCCTGTCAACTCTGGGTGGGTGACTGTGGCTCCTTGTTCAGCAGGTCATCAGCTGCACACCAACTATAGCCCCCCCCACCCCCAGCACAGCAGGGCCCAGAAATCTGTGTTTTAACAGCCTTCTTTGTCATTCTGCTGCATACTCAAATTAAAAAAATTGCATTTGAGCACCTGTTCTCAATTTTAGCTGCATATTGGAATCCCCTGGGGAGCCTTAAAAATATTCTGATGCTTGGGGTTCCTCCTCCAGAAATTCTGATTTGATTGCTGCAGTCTAGGGATTAGAATTTTTGTTTTAGTTTCCTAGGTGGCCTAACGTGCATAGTTCGAAAAGGAATGCATTATAGCACATTAGAGTGCATTACACCCCCAAACAAATAAAGTCAGAATCTGTGGGACCAGGCCCTGTATACTAATGTGCTTACAGATGGGCACCGGTGTTTTATTTTTTTTTTTTTTTTTTTTTTTTTTTTTTTTTTTTTTTTTTTTTTTTTTTTTTAGAGGCATGTATTTTTATTTATGTATTTATTTATTTATTTGTTTGTTTGTTTGTTTATACATGCATTGGGTACAGTCAGAAGCGCGGGAGGGTGAGAGAATTCACCAGAGCCAGAGCGGGGAGCAGAGCAGGCAGAAGGACCGAAGTACACTGCTGAGGGGAGCAGCGGGCGGCAGGAGAGGTCTGCGCGCCATGTGGGACCCTCCTCCGGTGGCCGGGGAGCAGCCGGGGATCGAACCGGCGCCGCAGAGGCCGCGGGCAGCTTCGCAACCCAGCGCTCAACCGCTGCGCCACCGGGGAGGCCCGGGCACCGGTGTTTTAAACTCCCCAGGTGATTCTAATGTGTAGTCTGGGCAGAAAAACACTTCATTATCATAACACTCCTGGCCTCTTTTTACTTGCTTTCCTTTACCGGCTCAGGAGTGAGTTTTCTGGTGGATGAATGTGGGAAAAGGACTTGAGCAAGCTTGGGACCTGCCACAGAGTGGGCCGTTTGACTCTGCTCCTTTTGCATACCCTTTCCAGGCCCACTGGGCTTCCCTTCAGATCTTGATAAGCATGTGCCCACTTCAGACCCTTCCCACTTGCAGTACCCCATGCCTAAAACAGACCTCTTTTGCTATGCCTGCAGCATCTTTGCCTCGTTAACTCTTTTTTTTTTTTTTTTAAAGATTTATTTATTTATTTATACAAGCACTGGGTACAGTCAGAAACACAGGAGGGTGAGAGAATTCACCAGAGCCAGAGGGGAGAGCAGAGCAGGCAGACTGACGAAGTACACTGCTGAGGGGATCAGCGGGCGGCAGGAGAGATCTGCGTGCCATGTGGAACCCTTGCCTGGCAGCGGCCGGGATGGCCAGGGATCAAACCGGTGCTGCAGAGGCTGCGGGCAGCTTTGCAACCCAGCGCTCAACCGCTGCGCTGCGCCACCAGGGAGGCCCCAACACTTAAACCTCCTTTAAGGCAGAGCTTCACTGTCCCTCCTTCCAGGAAATTTCCTTGCCCACACCATCTACCCCAGACTCAGGTTTGCCTGTAACAGTCTCCCTTAGCATCCAATGTATCTACTTTTAGCACAAAACAATATTATAATTAAGGTATTGCGTCATTGTTCAATGTCCATGCTCCCTACTACAATATAGGATGCTCGCTATTCTTAGCCTGTACTGTTGCTCAACATTTGTGAAATGAATGAATGGTAAATCGAGAAGTCTTCCCAGAACAAGTGGGATTAGAGTTGGGTCTTGAGGTGGACCTGGACTCCATCATCAGAGTGCTAGAGTGGAAGGAGCACGGGACTAAGAGTCAGAAGCCTCAGATCCTGGGTCCAGCTGGGAGAGAGTCACTCAAAAGTTATTCATTAAATACCTACCATATGCCAGATACCGTATTAGGCACTGGGCTTACAGCAGTTTAACAAGTTGGTCATGGTTTTCTCGTCCTGAAGGTTTAGAGGAGTCAGATGTAAGCCAAATATCCACTCAAATGAAGAGCCTCAAATGATATGAAAAATGATATGAAAATGATATGATAAATGATATGAAAAAGAGGTGTTATGGAGTGTATATATAATAAATAGGTTTAATTGAGGTATGGGGCCCAGGATAGGCTTCCCTGACAATGGGACAGTTTTGCTTTATGTTTTCAAATGAGATATAATTTCAGTGAATTTGGATAAATGTATATATTTGACAAATGTAACCATCACCCATATCAAGATATAGAAAATTTCCATTTCCAACTAGAAGATTCCCACATATCCTTTTCTAATCAATGTTCCCGGAAACCACTGAAGCTGATAGGATTTTTATCAATTGGTATCAGTTTTGCCTATTCTAGAATTTTGTGTAAATAGAATCATACAGTATATACTTTCCCCTTTCCGTTTCATTTCTCTTACTCAGCTTCTGCAATTCTTTCATATTACTACATGTATCAGTAGTTTATACCTTTTTATTGATGAGTAGTATTCCACTGTATGAATATACTAGTTTGTTTATCCATTCATCTGTAGATGAATAGTTGGGTTGTTTCCTGTTTTGGGTATTATAAATAAAATTGTTATGAACATTCTTGCACAAATTATGTTTTCATATCTTTTGGGTGCTGGTAATACAAAATAGAATTGCTGGTCATCGATTAGGTATATATTTAACTTTACAAGAAACTGCCAAATAGTTCTCCAAAAGAGTTCTGCCATTTTTATATCTAAACCAGAATTGTATGGGAGTTCTAGTTGCTCCCCACCAACATTTGCTATTGTTGGTTTTTTTTTTAGTATTAAATGTGTGTGAATCTCATTGTGGTTTAAATGTTCATATTAGGGATGGATATTTTGATGCTGACATCTGCAGGATGAGAAATAGACTAGGTGAAGAGGATTGGGGGCTGAGCATTCTGAGAAAAGGACAGAATGGGGCCTCCCGGTGGCGCAGCGGTTGAGCGCTGGGTTGCGAAGCCGCCCGCAGCCTCTGCAGTGCCGGTTCAAACCCCGGGTGCTCCCCGGCCACCGGAGGAGGGTCCCACGTGGCACGCAGACCTCTCCTGCCGCCCGCTGCTCCCCTCAGCAGTGTACTTCGGTCCTTCTGCCTGCTCTGCTCCCCGCTCTGGCTCTGGTGAATTCTCTCACCCTCCCGCACTTCTGACTGTACCCAGTGCTTGTATAAATAAATAAATAAATAAATCTTTAAAAAAAAAAAAAGAAAAGAAAAGGACAGAATGTATCAAAACCCCAAGGTGAGAAGGAGCAGAGCACAAAGAACTGGTGTAGGGTATAGGTATAGGGTAAAGCTGGTGAAGGAAGTGGTTGGAGGCATTGAAACATGCATCTTCAAGGGATCATGTGGGTCTGGACAATGCACACATCAGCAGTAACCAGGGTGAACTTAAAAAACAAACAAACAAACAAACCCAGACTTAAAGAATTAATGTCCTCGACTACATAAAACTTGAGGAATTTCATCTTACTCTGGGAAGTAGGAAGGAGGTGTATAATAACCAAAATTGAATTCCTTGTCATCTCAGCAGAAAGGTGCTGAGAATAGATTAAATTCGATTTAGAGAAATGAAAATTTCTTGCATGTGACCTTTCTGGTTACAAAGTCATACTCACCACACATGGATGAGTGGGATTGCTGGGTGGTGTTGAGTACCCATTGAGGGTTGAGACCAGGAATCCAGAATGAAGTTATTTAGCCTGTTTGTGATTTTCTCTCTGGCAACACTCAGCTGCTCAACTGTAGGCATGAAACCTCATCTCAGGTTGTGGTTTTTCCAGGAAAGTATGTTGAAGATTGAGGTAGATAGGGAAGTGACTATAAATGATGAATCATGGCCTCAACAAGGGTCCAGGAAGGAAATGAAGAATAAACAATGAGAACTGATGACATTAATGGAATAGAGGGCTCAGTGAAGGTATAGAATTATGACAAAAGGGGTCCTAGCACACAGAATTGAAAGAAGAGATGATAAATGGAGAGTGAGGTATTATATTTTCATATTTCCAAAGATGAAGGCCTTTTAGGGGGTGATTAAAGTGTTAAGGGTGTAATCTTCGAAAGGATGGCTTAATTGAGAATGTTGGAGTTGAGAAAATTTTTATAGAACTGAGAGGTCAGGGTATTGGATAGAGCATCAACATGGATGTTGAACTTGCTCCAGGAGTTCAAGGAAGGTTGTAGGAGTTGAAAGGGGTGGAGAGAAAGATTACTTTGGCTGGGAGGTCAGAAGATGACAGCAATAAAGATGGGTGGGGTGGTGTATGTGAGTGGAAAGAGTTTCAAAAGAGCGGGGATCTTTGCAGGAGGATGGGGAGGAAACCGTTAGGAAGTTCAAAGGCAACTTTATAGACACTGCTATTATTTTCACTGATACCCTTCCAATGGCTGAATGAATCACGCCAAACAAAACCACCGGAAGCCTTTAACTGGTCTTGCCACCAGGATGCGCTGTCAAAACTGGAAAGCAGCCCTCCAAGCAGTCCCTGGAGGCCAGGAAGGTGTCACAGCCTGAGCACTGAGGACCCCCAGAGCTCTTTCAAGATATTGCAAGAGGCTCAGCCATCTGCACAGCTGCAC
Organism: Talpa europaea; assembly: GCF_964194135.1. Lineage (NCBI taxonomy): Eukaryota > Metazoa > Chordata > Mammalia > Eulipotyphla > Talpidae > Talpa > Talpa europaea. The sequence goes on along the minus strand of NC_140075.1, from coordinate 58,009,200 downwards.
TCAAATGTAGAGATTTAAGTATATGTAAATCTTGAAAAAAAAAAGACACACATTCCCAATTATTTTAAAGACGTTACTGAGCTGTTGAAACGTTTTAGTTATCATTTGTTTTTCCAACAAAAGGGTACAAACGTACAGCTACTATCCTGTGAGATGTGATGACATTTCCCCCAGGGTAAAAGAAGTCTTCATAACTGTAGGTTTTGAGACTTGATTGGTATCTCCATAGCTAACTTTTTTCTTCCTGAGTCACTTTTTATGAGAAGCTTGACCAGTGGGAAGAACACAGAGCTGGTGTCAGAACTGTAGCAGCAGCAATAATCACTATTGTAGGGTAAGGTAAAAGTATTAGGCTTTTCTGCCCTCCCACCATTAGGATAGATGAAGGAACCCTGTGGGCCAGAATGCATGCCTGATGGTGGGCACCTGGAGTAGAGTGTGGGCATAGGTAGATGAGATTCACCTGGGCTAAGACTGGGCTTTTAAGGGCGGCGTCACAGGGACACCAGCAGAAGCCAAGAACGAACGGAAGCCAAGAGAAAAGAAGAAGAGAAGCAGAGAGAATGCCAGAGAGTCCAGCTAGAGTGAGGATTTGCTGGGGGCTGAGAGGACTGCCAGCCTCCCGGCCCCCCAGCACCCCTGCCTGCCATATGCCTGGTAAATCTAAATGAAAGACCTGCAAAAGCCACTGAGGACTCTTGACTCCTCCTTTACCCGGTCTGCTGGATCAGAAAACCTGCACTGTGTCCTTCCTGTCCTGCCCCTACAACTATCCTCAACATTTGAGTGTTTATTATGATTCCGAGACTGCTTTGGTTCCAAAATGTGAGGATCGTGGAGACCTCTCCTTCCAGGTTCCCCAAGCTGTCTTTGAATCAAGTCAAGTCACCAGGACTGTTGATTGCGCTCCTCAGTTTCACTCCACAGACACTCCCCAGAATGCCTATCTGAGTCAGAGATGAGCTAAGCCACAGAAGCTCCCTTGCCAGCCAAGGACCCACACCGCGGAGGGTAGTACAAAAATATCCTTACAAAGAGCATTTCCCCAACTTCCATGCAGCTACAGTGACCATGTGCCAGAGCACTTCGCTGGCTCCTTTCCAGTAGGTGCTGTGAGGCAACGATGCGGTCCGTCCCTTTCCTGGCATCTCAGCTCCTCCAACAGCCCCCGCAGTGGGCCCTGTGAGCCGGGACCATTTTCACCTGGGTTTCCCCGCACACGTGAGCGCCCGGCACACAGCGGTACTCAATCACCGTTTGCTGCAGGAAAACGCTTCTGAAGCGTCTTCAGAGAAGTTAACACGTGGCTTCCTTGTGGAATTTAGCGCTTTTGGCCCTATAGTTGACCCTAAGACCCTGAGACTCTACGAAACTAAAATAAGGTCAACATGGGGGCGGGGGCCCGAAGCGGGCCGGGGAAGCAGGACCTTTCAGGTGGAGGGGCTGGATGGAGAGGCGGGAAAGCACACGCTGGTAACGGGCGCGCGGAGCGCATCGCTTCACCCGCAAAGTGAACCCAGCGGGTGGGGGCGGCGGCTGGGGCCGGGGCCAGCAGGGGCTCTCGGTCGGAGTCCAGATGGACAAACTGGCCGGGTTTTGACGCGGGACAATGAGAGGAAGGTGGAACAGCGGCAGCGGTGCATCAAATTCTGCAGCCAAGAACTTCAATCCCTAAAAGACAGGATGGGTGGAGGAAATGTTATGTTCCCAAAGCTTCCTCTTATTTATGGGCGCTGCCCTCTCACCGAGGGATCAGCTGGACGCAGACTTCTCCCTACCCCGGGGGCCAGACGGCAGGCGAGGCCCCGCCCTCACCCCGTCACGTGGCCAGAAGCGCCCCGGGCACGTGACCCATCTCGCGCTCGGCCAATCAGCCTCTGCAGGGGCGGGGACAAGGCATCTGAGGGGCGGGCGCAGCCGGCGACGCCACCTCTTCTCGCGAGCCTGGCCACCGGCGCTTCTCTACCGCCCACGGCCCCGAGCGAAAGTCTCGCGAGGCTTGGGCGCTGCGGCGGTAGGAGGAGGACGGGGAAGGACGGAGCCGAGCCCCGGCTGCCTCCCTCGCTCACTCCCTCAGCTCACTCGCCCGCCCCCTCCCTCCCTCCCCTCCCTTCCCCGGCCCCGGCCCCGGCCCATTCGCCGCGCGCTCTCCTGCAGGGAGGATGTCGGGCTCGCCGCTCCCCAGCGCCCTGGCCCTCTCGCTGCTGCTGGTCTCTGGCTCCCTCCTCCCAGGGCCAGGCGCCGCTCAGAACGGTAAGCGGGGCGCCGGGGGCGGGCCGCGCGGGGGCTGAGGGGCGCCCGCCGACGCAGGGCCCGCGGAGGCGCCGGAGCCTGGGGCCGGGGGCCGGGCGGGGGTCCGCGGGGCTGCGGGCCCGGACGGGAGTTCGAAGCGGCGCGGGCGCGAGGACCGGAGGCGCCCGTCCGGGAGGTGGGGGCGTCCGGGAAGAGCCCGAGCTGCGGCCGACTTGGCGGCTCCCCGCCGGGGCTCGCGGCTCCGCGCCGGGGAGGGGACGCCGCGGACGCCGACCCGAGGAGCGCGGGCGGGGGCGGCGGGGAGGGGGCGCAGCTCGGAGAGCGGGCGGCCGGCGGGCGGGCGGGCGGCCGCGGGGAAGGCGGCGCGAGCGGCGGCGGCCGGCGGCCCGGGAGCGCCGGAGTCCCGGGCGCTGGAGTCGTCTGGGGCCCCGTGAGACGGGTGACAGCCTTAAAAAATAAGGGAGATTGGGACTTGGAAGGGAGTCTGGAAGAATTCGGAGCAGAGTACTAGCCCCCTAAGGAGGGGGGTAAAGAATTGGGGAGCCTCGGATGTGGAGCTGGAGGGAAGGTGGGTGGACAACTGAGGTAGTGGGTTGACTGCAGTAGGGGATCTGGAACGAGCAGCGGCGGTGGCTCTAAACGAGATGGGGGAAGAGGGCTGGGTTTGCTGAGGAGGGTGGAGTGTTGGGCATCCTAGGGTAGTGGTTGGGAGAGCCAACGGAGTTTCTAAATAAGGAGAGGAAAATGAACAGAAGATGGAGAGAAAGGGTTGAGGCTGAATGAGGTAGGGGGGATGTTTGTTAAAGAAGTAAGGGTGCCGGGGTATCCAGATGAGGGTGGGGGAACACGGAAAAGAAGGGAAGGGAGTAAAACGCAGGAAGCCGGGGGTGTGCTGTTGGTTTGCCGTGTAGAGGCTATATTAAGAGGGAGGAGGAGCTGAGTTGTGGCTAGTGCTGTATGAGGCGCGTAGGGCCTTAGGGAAGGCAGGGACCGAGACCTGGACTGCAGTGGGGGGGGGGGGGGGCGGGAGGGGAGTGAGGACAGTGGCTGGCAAGAGGGAAATGGAGGAAATGGGTTTTTAAGCTTTAGAAGTTTCAAGAAGGAAGAGACATTTTTTTTTTCCCGAGGAACAGAAAAGCAGTCCCTGAGATGTGTGCAGCTAACAGTGGCAACGAGAAAATTGGGTTTGGAACTGAAGCCCTTTAGGAAAAAATGGAGAAATGGTGGGGAATCATGTCGTTGGGGGAATCAGACGAAAAAGCTTCTGATTGTTGAAGGCGTGTGTTGGTTACAGTTCAACTGCTGAATTGATCTTTCAGAGGTGAGACTAGAAGTATTGTGAACTGGTTTCAGCTCTTGTGGAAATGGCCTTTAAGAGGTTTAGAAAATATTTTTATTGGAAAGAATGTATGAGAAGTCAGTACTGGAGAATGAATTACAAATTATTTTTGCTAATCCTTCAGTGTTTGTAGTTCTGCTAGAACAATTTAAAATTATTCTTGTTGGAATAGCTGAAATTCAAATGAACTTTCATTAAAAATCAGTGATAGAGTCAGAGGAGTTAAGCATTTTAAAGGACAAGCTAGGTTTAAAATGTGGAAGAGTACAGTAGAAATGTATAAAGGACTGAAAAAGCATTATCAGTTAAATATAAGTGTGTTGTATCAAATTGTACTAATTACATCTTAGGTAGGTTTCTCGAGTTACCACCACAAGGGTCAGGAAGGAAATTTTTTTTTGCCTCTAGAATTGCATATATGAAATGTTGGGACCCTTCCACCCCCCAATTTTCCTCCAAAGCATTAGTCCAGTATGGAAGGCGGGGTAATTAGGCTGGCTAGTCTAACCAGTTTTTAGTGTATCTTATGACTAAAAGAAGCCTAATACTAATTTCAGCTATTCGATTTATGGAAATTACATGCTTACATTTGGCACAATAGGTGAGAGAGTCCTGATCTTAACATGTCTAATCTCTGTGCTGGCATAGCTTCTTTCAATGGTTTATAATACCGTGAAAATTGTAGTTTCTTAGCAACTAAATAAAGCAAGGTTTTTGGTTAGATCTACAAAGACTCATCTGGCTGTTATACATCTGGCTCAGTGATACAGGCTGTTATACATCTGGCTCAGTGATACAGGTTCTAAATTCAGCATAGGGCAGTTTTTTCTTGAAATGAGCTTGGATTCAGTCACATGACATGGCTGGTGAAGAGACGCTGAGCTTGTAATTGACCCAAATGAATATAAATTTAATTCAAGGAAGAAATAAATGTTTTTCGAGTTTGAGTTCACATAGGTAAGGTTCCTGTTTATAGTTTTTCATGTGCCTTATGATGGGATTCAAGCTTTCAACTGGTAGTAGTCCTGCAGTAGTCTGACCCCCTGTCATGGAGTTTGTATTCTCTTACAGTACTTCAAAAATGGATACTATATTGTGTGCGATATTGAAATGTTAGATTATCTATTTAAAATGATGACTTAACAAAACCGAAAGCCTGTGCTTCAAGTTTAGATTAAGTATATATTTTCAAAAGGCCTCTCTTTTATTATTCCTAAAATGAAGAACCTGGATATGTTGACCTTAAGGTCTCTTTCCATTGTGAAACATTACCACAGACTTTCATTGATAAAATTGATAGATTTTGTTTCCCATCTAAATGTTTAGACTTGTAAGCCACAGTTTGAAGAAAAATCCTTAGTGTTGATTTTGGTAACTATCAAGAAAAATGTCCCTTTTAAAGGAAGACACTTGTCCTAAAAAGCAGCTTTCTGATAAGACATTCAAAAGCTTTAGACTCAAATTAAAATCGAATGAGTGTAAATTATACAGTAATATATGATCAAGAGCATAGACTTGGGATCCTGATTGACTGAGTTTGAGTCCAGGTCTCTGTAGCTAAGTGACTTTGAGTAAGGTGGTTAATATATACAAGCCTCAGTTTTTATCTCTAGTGTGGAATATATAGGGAAATGATGTGAGGATTAAAGGAAGATAATGGCCATACAGCATTTAGATTTATAGTACTAGACTTATTTAGGGGAGTAAATATTTAGTATGTGCAACATTTGTTACAGTATGTAGCCTAACAGTCTCTGCAATACCCTGTGTACTAAATGCCCCTTCAACATAGTAACTTTTATATCCTTTTAAAAGTGGCATTATTACTTATTTTACCTTATGTATATGTTGAACTTTTCATTGTTAATGCTGCTCACTAACATCTTGGATGAAGTTAAATATAGGCCATTTGAAGTTCCTAAACAGGCAGATTTGTGCTTTTGCTTATGTAACATTTTAAAGTGAACAGCTGCACAGCCTCTGTAATTGCAAATTCTGGTTCATATTTCATTTTCTGGGAGATTTCCTTTTCTTTTAGTGAACTAAATGTCTTTTCCAATGGGCTAAATACCACTTTTTCATAGAATCCCATTGTTGTGAATAAGAGAAATAGAAAATAGTGCCTGACACGCAGTGGGAATGTTGGAAATGTTAGCTGATGAATGAATGTGAAGAGACATGTTCAAGTATAACACATTTATACTGAAAATGTAAAAGCAGATAATTAACATTGCCTAGTGGGAGAAAATAAGGAGCCTAGTGAATTTTATTAGTAATAAGTTAAATGTTGAACTATTTTGTTTGGGTGATACCAGATAGTTGTGAACATTGTGCTTTGTAACAATGCCAGCATTTGCATTAGATGTTTCATGAATCTCTTTCTTTTCTGTCATGTGCTGTTTGCTTCAGTGATTTGGCAGTTTTCTTTCCCTGAGTACATTTCTAGAGGTATATTTGATACTGATTGTGCATCTCAAATTTGAAATGAACAGCAGAAAACCTGTTATCTATCAGGCAGCTATCACACAAATGACATGCCAAATGTAAAGCAGCAGATCTTAATTAATCCAAATGAAATTTAACATGACCAGAATAAATAGTTTGCCTTGGAATAAGCCTTTAGTTTCTCCTGCAACTACTGACAAAAGTAGTACTACTAATATAATGAAACGCCTGACTTGAGAAATTGGTCAGAAGTTTGAGGCATGATGGGTTGGGGAGGGGGGATGACCATGTTACTACTTCAGGACCTATTCCTGGGCTCTTAGTGTTGTTTTTTTTCAGTTACTGGATCTAAAATGAGAAGGAGATGCAGATGGGCTTTTTTTTGTGTGTGTGTTGTTAGACATAATTTAATCTGTAACTATACCAAAGTGCAAAACAACAAAAGAAAATAAAAGCTCTTAAATCCTCATGAGAAATAAGGCTCTAGTCCTGAAGAAATTCTCTTATTTTTCTCAGTAGAATTTTGCTGTGAATCTTTGTTTTCTTTTGTAAAGTGCATCTTTACACATTAATAAAGGCAAAATGTTATTGTGTTTTTGTTGCCTTTGATTTTTTTAAAAGTATTGTGCAGATGACCAGATATGACTAGAAAAGTGCTGTCAATTTGAACATTGTTTTTCATTTATTTAGTTTGAAGCACTTTTTCAAAGGAAGATGTTTCAGGTCAAAGATAAACCTTGAAAACTGACTATAGATATGAGCCATCCAGAAGGACTGGAGCGGAGAGGAGGAGGGCTGAAAAGGGGGTGGGAGGTTTGGAAGAGCACAAGGGAATACGGTGATGGACTATGGGTGCTTTGGTGGTTGGAGAACTATGGTGACCACACCTGAGGAGAGAAATCATACATTGTCCAAAAATTAATGATTTAACAACATAAGAAAAAAGTACTATATTTTAAATTTTTAAAAATCTAAGTAAGATGTTTCATTTGTAAAATAGGAGACTTCACTGGGTCTATGAAAAGGTGTTTTGTTTGTTTTTTCAAACAACTTGGGAAAGAAATAAGATGTTAATAGCTATACAAATGAAGCATGTGGAAAAACTGAAAGACCCCACTTGATGTCATTAAGATCAATAAAAGTGGATAAAATTATGCAAAGAATTGAATTCTGTGAAAAATTTTCTGATTTATTCAATTTACTATATACTGTGAGAACACAGTCTGAACAGGATTAGGAAAAGAATGAAATTATAAGAGAGGGAAAAAACAAGAAAGGCTGCAATAGAACAAGGAGAAAAAAGCAGAATGCAAGAATGAGGAATAAATCCTCATTTGAGGAACATCTGGAAAATAGACTCTGTCAGAAAGAATAAACAGACCAGGGACCTCTATAATAAATTCAACATCAAAATTTAAATTATGGTGCAAAATCACTTCCTATCAGCAATTGACTTGGTTTTCACTGTCTCTTTAAACAGAACATTTTTACATAAATTTAAAATTTTACATGAATTAAACAACATTTTAATGAATTTTGTTTTTGTTTTTGTTTAAAAAAATCCTCCTGCCTTAATGCTGACTGGTCAGATTTAATGGAAACATCTTGTGTTAAGTTCCTTGTTCTAAAGTACTAAATGGTAGTCTTTTGCATTTCTGAAAACAACTGTGGTATGTTTTAAGATTAGTCTTCCTTCCAAGTAATCTTAATTACTGAAACTTATGGTGTGCCTTGTGGTATTTTCCAGAATATAGCAATTTGGATATGCCTCTTTTCCCCTTGTTTTATTTTGGATTATATCATTGTATCTGTATTGCTTCGAATTGAAAAAACTGTGAAATAGAAATGAGATGTGAAATCACTCTGAAGGTGTCATGGTTCTATATATTACGTGAAGTTATATTATTGGATTTGAACCAATAGTATTATACGTAACCAAATGCCTATTCATGTGGTAAAAGTGATTGATGTAAAATAAATAATGTCAAGAACTTTTCTGATAAAATATTAACTGAGCAAAATATTGCACGTACAGATAGGTAACATCAGAAAAAGGTAAGCAGGTGCTTGTGCATTTAAATTATTATGCCACTGAGTCTTTTATTCCTTGTATTGATAGTATTTGAAAACCACTGAACTAGATGATTTTGAAATTCTCTTTCAGTTCTAACTAAAAGTTCCAGATCTATTGAACCTAAAGCTTAGTTACTGCCTCTTAGTAGGTAAAGGGAAGAGAGAGAACACTTTGTTTTAGTAAGTTTTTTAAGAAACTTTTTGGAAATAAGGAAAATTGAACTTGAAGAATGCATGGCTTTGTAGCCCAATTGACTCTAAACTTCAGGCAACACTTTCTTTTTCAGAGAAGGCAGAACCTTGTCTGTTACACAGAGATTTCCTTTTAAACTTGCTGTGAAAATTGTCAGTGTGAATCAAACAATTAAGAAATGAGGGATCAAGGGCCTCCCCTGGTGGCGCAGCGGTTGAGCGCTGGGCTGAGAAGCTGCCGGCAGCCTCTGAAGTGCCTCGGTCTGACCCCCGGCTGCCAGTGAGGGTCCCACATGGCACGCAGACCTCTCCTGCTGCGCCCACTGCTCCCCTCAGTAGTGTGTTTCGTCGGTCTGCCTGTTCTGCTTCCCCTCTGGCTCTGGTGAGTTCTCACTCTCCCCTGCTTCTGACTGTACCCTGTGCTTGTATAAATAAATAAATCTTAAAAAAAAAAAAAAAAAGGAATCAAAACAGGAGAGAGGAGCACAAAGGACTGTGGTGATGGTGCAAGGGTGAATTGGTGGTGGGAATTTTACCGGGACTACATCTGAGAGGAGAAAGCATACACTGTACAAAAATGAACAATAATGTAAAATATATATATTAAAAAAATTAAGATCACTGCCAATTAGATAATTTTGTGTTTTCTTTATTTATTGAAAAGTAGTGGAGGGGCCTCTCTGGTGGTGCAGTGGGTTAAGTCTCAGCATTCTGAAGCTATCCGCAGCCACTGCAGCATTGGTTCAATCCCTGGCCAGGGAGCTGACTCACATGGCTCAGCAGACCTCTCCTGTCTTGCCCAGTATATTTCCCCTTCGCAGTATATTTCAGTCAGTCTGCCTATTCTGCTCCCCACTCTTGTCTTTGGTGAATCCTCCCCCCCCCCCACCTCTGGCCTGTAGCCCAGTTCTTGTATGCATAAATAAATAAATCTTTAAAAAACATAGTTGAATACTGAAGGAACAATGAAGCATACCTAACTAATTGTATTTTTAAGTTATCCCTTGAGGAGGTTTGTTTTCTATTTATAACTTAGTTTCTCCTGTTTCTTTAAACCTGTCCATTATAATTCAACAGGGCAACCCAAGTGTTACCTGAATTAAATCTGAGGAGGTTTCTAGGTTCGATATTCTTGGAAACTTGGCATGAAAAGTGTCAATTTGTAAATTTATTCTTTACATATCCTTCTCTGTTAGATAAGTACATTTCCTTGCCTTTTTTTCTTTTACATTTTTGTTCAATATGTAAAACTTAGAGTGAATAATATAGTAAACTCTTGTATATTTATCTAGTTTTACCAGTTATCAGCCACATTGCTGCCTATTAGTGTTAAGGTAAAGTAAAAATTAAATTACAAACTCAAACTTTCTAATGCTAATATGCAGTTAGAAGAAGTTAGTTCAGATTAGTAAAATAAAAATAATTTAGTTTCCATGAAATGTTGAAATTACTAAAATTATAAAAACCCTTTAGAAAACAATACGTTTTTACATGTTTTACAAAACAATATGTATTTATACTCTAATATATTTAAAAGGAAGCTTCTGATCGCTTAAATTGATTTCAGAATTCATTCATGGTTCATCAGACTCACCTTAACAAAAGAGCATTTTCAAGTGTGGACTAGTTTTTGTTGTTGTTTTTTAATTTTCTGTATGCCTTTTTAGTCTGGAACAATTTGATGATTTTTGTAAACAGTAATATTTTTGTAAATGGTAATATCAACACATGTGCTACTCATTATTAGTAAAGAAAATATAATATGGTTGAATTAGTACATAGGCTGTTACTGATATAGTGTCTTTTTTCTCTATTTGAACTTGGGAACAAAGGGAACCTTCCAGTAATTTGAATATCAAAATCAAAGCATAAGTTTTCCAGTATGGTGTGTTGTCCTTTTCTTTTAAATTAGAAATTGTGTTCTTTTATTCCCTAACCCCTGTCTTTGAATTATTGGTTGAGTACAGAGCTGGGAGCACTACTGTTTACTCTGAGTTGAACATTTGGATACTGTTGTCTGAGACACATTTTTGATGATATAAATTGATTTGAACACTGGCCAAGGAAAGGGAGCGAGGGAGAAGGGAAGCAGAACCATCACTGAAGAATCACTTGCCTTTCTTGTTTGAGATCCCTAAGTAGTAAGATAACTTTCTCAGTCTTAAACTTTCTTGAAAAAAAGATGTCTCTGTCCTGGGTGGCAAATAACAAATACTTTTAAATCCTAGATGAAGGAATATGTTAGATTTAATTGAGGATATTTTGACTGTACAAGTTTAGAAGGTTGGGAATTTATTGGGATGGAACTGGAAAAAAAAAGCAACTCCAGCATTGAAATTATATACGTTAATGCTGAATTCCAAATCTTTCATCAAAGGAATAAATGGTATTAATGCAAACCAGGAAACTGCTACCTGGAAAACAGCAACTATAAGGAAGTTTCAGATAACTTGCAATGAGCTGTCATTTAATTCCTCTTAGACAAATAATGTGGTGATCACATATCAAAATTACGGTACTATAACAGTTTTACTAAGACTTTTTCTTACTAGGATTAAATTCCAAAAAATTATATACATTTTCCAACATTTAATAAAAGATGCAGATAATTCTACATTAATGTTAGCATGAGATTTAGGAGAAAAGCCTGAAGGCGCTAAATTTAGGAAAAGGGAGCATTAGGGGGATGTGATTATCTATTAATACCTTCAAGGTAGCAGTGTAAATGAAGTAAGGGAATTAGGCAGTCTCCAAAGATGGATGGGCTGTATCAAAGAGAATGGCCTAGAGCACGGGAAAGAAAAGCATAGGTTTAGCATTAGGAAGATGATTTTAATGAAACTAGCAGAAGAAAAGTTATTTGCCCTCACTCACTGTCAGAGCCACTTTAAGTAGGTCAAAGTGCTATTTGAGAGGGGCCTCACAAAACGAAAGCGGCAAGGTTTTCTTTCCGTTGTACCTAGTACTTTATGTATTAGGAACGCAGAAGGTAAAAACTTTGCTTTTTTAAAATTTTTATTTTTTAAAGATTTATTTATGCATACAAGAGCTGGGGTACAGGCCAGAGATGCTGGGTGGGGGCGGTGTGAGAGGATCCACCAGAGATAGAGTAGGGAACGGAACAGGCAGACTGCCCGAAACACACCGCTGAGGGGAGCAGTGGGCGACACAGGAGAGGTCTGCCTTGCCTTGCGGTTGCTCTCTGGCCAGCCAGGGATTGAACTCGTGCTGCGGAGGCTGTGGATTGCTTTATAGTGCAGTGCTTAACCCCTGCACCACCAGGGAGGCCCCAGTTTGTTTGTTTTTAATATCTTGGTGCATATTTACTTTGAGGAAAAAAATTGTGTGTGATCATTGTTTGAATCAATATACTTCATTTTAAATGTTTTCTTGTAGATTCAAATGTGGAAAACAACCTTTTGGGAAATGAAATGGGCTTTCCAGAAGTTTTTAAGAGTCAGAATTTAGTTTGTTTTCATCTTTAAAGTTCTGTGATTATGAAGTCAAAAAAGATGGTAGATTAATTTTGGAATCCATTAGTTTTTAGGATCTGTTTATAATACTTAAACAGGATTCTTTCATAAACTCTCTTTGTTTAGTTATCAAAAATCTTAACTATGAAAATTTTCCGATCTGTTTAATACATAGAAGCATCTTCACTTGACTGAATGGACTTTAGTAAAATTTTAATCTTCGAGTCTTAGAAACTAGGCTTTTTCTTTTATATGGTAAATATCAGTTATTAAGAAAACCTTACAAAGAGCACCTTCAACCTAAATCTTAAAGAGTTCATCAGTCAAAATTCTGCTGATAGCCTGTTTTTTTTTTAAAATGACTGGACTGGTACTGTAATACTTTGGTAGAAATGGAAGCTCTAATTAGTTCAACTACTGTAATATGAGTTAAAATGCAGATGCTGAGTTGAATCTCAGATTAAAAAATAGAATTTTTATTTGCTAAATATGGCAACCCTAAAAGACTTTTTTTTGGCTATTTGGTCTTATATTTTCAGAATTTTTAAAAGACAGTTGCAGTTTGGTCTTTGTATAGTAAATGTTTCTGAAATAGATTAAATATAAGCAAAATCATGTTGCAATTTTTATATGAGAAAATGTAGTTTAGGGTAATATATTCTGGTTACTTCACATTTCTACAGGTGATTTCTTCAGATTTGTTACCTTATGCTTTAACAGTATTTTTAAAATTTGTTCTCTAAAAATTAAAGCTATTTTCAGGAAGAAGGTGAGCTGAGAGGCTCAGGCTATTTTTTTTAAGTAATTCCCCTCCTCTTACCTAAAATATTTTAAAATTTAGGGCACTAATGCCTGGGGATATATAGATTTTTGCTTGGGGTGTTGGAATATATTTGCATTTTTTGACTTTATTGGGGAAGAAAAAGTTGAGTGAAGATACGACTGACCGACTGACCACACCCTTTTCTTCCTGATGAGTTCAGACTAATATTCACTTGCTGAATTAGCAAGTGGATGTGCGCTTTGTAGACTTGGGGATGTGATTTTCTTAAATTTCAAAACTAAGAAAAATGATTTCATGAGCTTTATTCAAATGTCTTTTCACCAGAGATGTGTAATTGTATATTAATTTAGTATAAGAGACCTACCTTCTATCATTTCGGTATAGGCCAGGTTGAGGTGGCTATGAGAATAACAGAACTGACTAGTGAAAAAATATAGGTTCAGTTACAATAGGATGAATATTAGGTAACATAAAGCATAATGATAATTGTTCTTATACATTGGAAATATATTTAGGTACATTTGAAATATATTTAAGGCAGTTTTAAGAAGTGTTAAAAATAGGTTTTTAAGTTTTTATGAAACAATTTAAATGTGGTTTAAATTTGATGCTTAAATGCAGTTGAAAACAGTATGTGGGATAAGTTTACTTTGTCACCATTGTAAATATAAAATGTAAATAAAGACTGCTTTAAAAGGTCATTTTGTAGAGCAATGTAATTAAATGATAACGTGTGGAAAAGTGCTCTGTAAATTGCTATATTGCAAAGTGATAATGTATGTGTAGCTTTGAGTTATAGGGGGCCTAAACCTCTTAGGAGGTTAGATACACCTTTGGTAGTTCAAAGGAAAGTGAAGAGGAAAAATAAAGTACTAATGAGAAGGACCAGATTATTTCAAGGTTGATTTTGGTGATATGTGATGACTGTGTTATAAAATGTGCATTTTAGGTACTTAGCAGATTAGTCTTTATCCCTCTGTACTAGGCAGCACTGATTGATAGTGGATTTCTGTAATCTTTGAAGTGTGTATGCAGTTTTGCTCTCACCTCAAGTTTTAATCTAGTTACAGAGACATTCTGTTACTCTTATCCCTATTGCCTCTTCCCTTAGGTAGGTGATTACAACTAAGGCATTTATCTTGTGTCCTCTTTCAAAAAACCTCCCTTTACTATCCTGAAGTTAAATTCATAGGTGTTTTAACTTTCCTACATATTACTAAGAAATACAGCATAATGCCCTATGTGTAATTTAAAAGGGGAAAATAAGTTAAAATATTTAATTAAGTCTGTAACTACTCAGGCATGGTTATATAGGAAGTCAGTGTAGTGTCCTCCATATGGAGAAAACTAAGAATGTGATAGCTAGGGCCTCCCTGTGGTGCAAGGGGTTAAGACTCAGCACCATGAAGCTATCTGGCAGCCACTGCAGCACATGTTTGAGTTCCAACCCAGGAGCTGGCCCACATGGCGCAGCAGACCTCTCCTCTCTCGCCTGCTGCTCCCCTCAGCAGTGTTATTTCAGTCAGTCTGCCTGTTCTGCTCCCCACTCTGTCTGTTGGTGAATACTCTCACTCCCCGCAACACCTCTGGCCTACACCCCAGCTCTCGTATGCATAAATAAATAAATCTTTTTTTCAAAAAACAACAACACGGAAAGTTGGACTTTCAGTGTTACTTGTTAAATACTTGTTAATAAAACTGAAGAGGCCACCATTTATGTCCTCTTCATCAAATGATTGTATTACGAGTTTTGGAGCCTGAGAGATTGGATTGGTGTCCAGATTTTTGGCAGCTCTATTTCTTGTAGCCTGTTTCCCTCGGCTGTTATTAAGAGTAATGCGTAACTCTCAGGATACTGGTTAGAATGAGATTGCGTTCATAAATCACATATTACAATACAGGACACGAGATATGTACTTGATTTTTCTCTGCGCCAACAATATCCCTTCAGTTATCTTGATTTACTTTTTAATCTTTTTGAAAGTTTGCTGTGGTTTTGTAGTGAAATGAATATGAAATTTCAAATATCTAATATAGGGATATTAGTTCTTTCTTAATTTTTTGGTTAACACGCAACCTGCATACCATTTGAGACATTTAGAGCCTGATCATTTTAAGCTATTTGGAGCCTGATGCTAAATATGCTGATTCCAAACTATTTGAGATCAGCTTTTAAGTCTTTCAAGTTTGCTTTCCATCCTTAGCGTAGCAGTGATCTTTGTTTAGAAATGGTAGTTATTTTTGAATAACTTTGGGGCAGGTAATTTTTAGTACTGCAGTACTTTTTTGCACCTTCAAAATTAGATTATGCCATAGAAATGACATGCTTTTGTAGTTGTTACTTCAGTTAGAAATTATTAGCAATGTGATTTTTTTTTAAAGATTTATTTATTTATGCATACAAGAGCTTGGGTACAGGCCAGAGGTGGGATGGTGGTGATGGTGAGAGGATTCACCAGAGAGCAGGGCACAGAACAGGCAGATCGATGAAAGTACATTGCTGAAGGAAGCAGCGGGCGAATCGGGAGAGGTCTGCTGCGCCATGTGGTTTGCTTCCTGGTTTGCAAGCCGGGGATCGAACTCAGTACTGCAGAGGCGGCGGACAGCTTCCCAGGTTGAGTCTTAACCCCTTGAACCATCAGGGAAGCCCCATGATATTTTTTAAAAAGATTTGTTTATGCATACAAGAACTGGGGTACAGGCCAGAGGTGCAGGGGGTGAGAGGGTTCACCGGAGACAGAGTGGGAAGCAGAACAGGCAGATGTACTGAAATACATTGCTGAGGGGAGCAGTGGGTGAGACAGGAGAGGTCTGCTGTGCCATGTGGGTTGCTTCCTGGCCGGGGATCAAACTCTTGCAGCAGTGGCTGGCCATAGCTTGATAGCACTATCTTTAACCCCTGTGCCCCCAGGCAGGCCCACAACATGATTTTTTTACAGGAAATTCTGGTGTATCATTTCCTTCCAATTGTACAGTGAGTGTTTTGAAAGTTCTACATTTTTTTGGTTCTCATAAAATGCTTTAGAAACGTATATATCTTGATGTACATCTTGTCTTCATATGTTTGCAGCAGAACATTTTTTCATTTTTTAGCTTTTTTTTCTTTAGTGATTTAAAAAAATGATCTACATTGTTAAACACAAGAATCTGGTTCTTATTATTTGGTGGTTTTCAGATCTATTAAAGAACTCTATGCTTTAGTTATGTGTATGTATTGTTTTCTATAAAAGTCTTTTTTTCCTCCTTAGTTTTTTCTATTTTCCCCCTTTTTTTTGTTCATTGAACATTTTTAGGTTTTTCCTCTTTTTTCTAGCTTAATTTTAGTTTCTTCTTACACATACCTACCTTGTCTTGTCCTTTCTGGTATTTTAAATTATTTATGTTTTATTTGAATTGTTTAAAGGTAGAGGGATAGCACATTTTATTAAACTTGTAATATACAAAGTTTAATTTAGTTGGCTGATGTTTTTCAACCATAGTGTTTGTACTTTGATTTTTGCATATTTTTGCTTTTGCTAGTTAGTGATTTTCTTCATATAGTGAAGATTTTTCTAATATGCTCTTTTAGACCTTTATTTCCCACAAGATCATAATGTCCATATTTCTCAGAAATAGCTCAGCTAGTCCTCTAGACCTGGTAGCAAAGGAAATTAATTCCTGATGGAACTGAGGACATCAAGGCAGAAAGAATTCCAGACAAGAGCTAGTAATAAATATTGATTGTGAACTATGAAGTACTGGCCGTGGGCTGATAAATTTTAGTGCTTCTCTGCAAGACTACCACTTACTGTGAAGTACACATGGAATATTCTAAAATGTCTGCCCGTAGAGCATATAATTTGCTACCCAGTGGCAGGTAGACATTAAAATTCAATTATGGGGTAAGGATGGTGCTAGGGGTAATCAGATATTATAGCTGTAGGATCAAAGGGCAGTTTTTGATGTGCATTAAAGAAAAAAATACCCACCAGAGTATCCAGAATAGTAGTTTTTACTGTAAGAACATTAAACTATACTGAAAATGGCTCTAATTTCTGGTGGGAGTATGAGTTTGCTGATTATTGTATTTAAGTAATGGTATGTATATTTTAGCAGCTGCTAAAAGTCAAAATGGGAAAGAGTTTGAGTAGAATCTGTTTTTAGTAGTACCCTCAGGTGTCACCTTACCATTCAGCAACACTATCCCTTTGTCACTGAAAGAACTAAAAGAATTGTATCAGCTCTCAACACCATTGGAAACACTTGACAGGCCCAGTATCAACCAGGTGAGGCAGAGGTAACCAGATACATAAGCTTGTCAGCCATCTCTGCCTAGAATTTAATGACTTTCATCAGGTTGAATTTTCAAAGAATATACAGGAGGGAATATTAGCAGCAAGGATGAACTTTCCTGTTTCGTAATGGAATGTGGTTTTAGTAGTGTCTTACACAGTATCATCTTTCTGTCTTGGCATGTTATCTGTTTGTCACTGAAGCTTTTGAAGAGAGATACTGGATTTTTTTAAATTATGGAAGGACTTATTTTACATTATAATTTCAAATAATATCCAGATATATAAAGTAAAATATTAATGTTCCACCTTTACACCTTGGTTCCCACTTCACAGGAATAAGCACTGTTAGTAGTTTGGTGTGTATCCTTTTAAAAATTGTTCTATATAGGGCCTCCCCTGGTGGCGCAGCGGTTGAGCACTGGGCTGCGAAGCTGCCCTCAGCCTCTGCAGTGCAGTGCCGGTTCGATCCCCGGCTGCCAGGCGAGGGTCCCACATGGTGTGCAGACCTCTCCTGCTGTGCCCACTGCTCCCCTCAGCAGTGTATTTCATCAGTCTGCCTGTTCTGTTCCCCGCTCTGGCTCTGGTGAATTCTCTCACCCTCCTGTGCTTCTGACTGTACCCAGTGCTTGTATAAATAAATAAATCTTTAAAAAAAAAAACAAAACAAAACACTCCTTTTAAAACAAAAAATTGTTCTATATAGACATATCTACAGATTGTAATGCTTAGCAATATTAATTGTTATAATTCGTCTTGGTATTTATAGCCTTCCTTGTCTGAATATAGTATTTGGAGTGACATTTTCATTTATATAAGTGGTGCCTCTAGAACACATCTGTTAACTAATTGTCATTGAAGGGAATTAAATTGATGATGACTGAATTATTGATATTGAAATTGGCCCATTGAGTAGACCTTTCTTATTTATAATGGGGAAAAGATTCATTAAGTGGAAAAGTTACATATTTCTAAATATTGTAAGTAATATATAGTAAGTTATATATTACTAAGTTATATATTACTAAAAGAGTTATATATTACTATATATTGTTAGTCTCAAGCATACTTTTGGGTGAAAATCTTGATTGTTCACACATTTAATATCTTAACCATGTGTCTAATTCTTGGGACAACTCTGTTAATTGTTAGTGAAAGTATTCTGGATACAATTTTGCTGCCCATTTTCAAGAGAAGCAATAATATTTTGCTGGTGTTTGGGAAACTAAGTAATATAAACTGATTTTCCACCTCATAGTGGGGATGGAAGTGGAAGTGTACTACCTAATTGTAGCATTTTTCGATAATGAATACTGAAACATAATGAATATACGAATTACAAATAAGTAATTGTATAGGGAGAAGAGGTATGGATTGCAAAAGATTACTGAATGGATATTCAAAAAGTTTGATGGCTGAATTTTAGGATTTCTTGAGGAATTAAGGAGAAAGCAGATCTTAGTGGATAGAACTTTAGTGACTGGGATTCAGAATATTTGTATTCTAGTACTATTTCTGCATCTGGATTAACAACTTTGTTAAGTGTTAACATTAGGGTAGGAATTATGTTTTAGGAGTTTTCAACCAGCAGAAACTTATTTTTCTTTAAAATTAAATAGAATCTCAATTTGCAAATTAGATAAACTGTTTCGGGAGAGAGTACCCTACCCTACCCTCTGGTCTTAAAACTGATGAAATGGGTGACCTCTTTGTAGACATACTTTTGAAGTTTTTGCACAAGAATATTTCTTACATTTGGTTCATAGTCTCTTTTGGTTCATAGTTCTTTGGTCAGTATTGATATCTGTGTGGAAGTGCTCCTGTGGATATTTTGCAAGTTTGATTGAAATACTTTTAAATACTAATACATGTGTCCATGGTTGAAGTAAGACCAAAAGAGAAGAGATGATCCCATTAAGGCAGAATTTATAAAATAGTGCAAAGATAGCCTTCCTATAAGACGGATTTGGCAAAATAACGTCCATTGCAAGGTTTGTTATTCTCTTTGTTGACAAAGAGCTATTTGTCTTTTGCCCTGAGTTTTGAAATCCAAGAATATGCATATGATGAGAGTGCTGAGGTGTGCTTTTAAGTCCTCCTTTGGAAAAGAATTCAAAGTGCTGTTAGTTTTCACTACTTTTGGGGAGAAAATCTTAAGGGTGTGTAGTTTTAGCAACCATTTTGGAGATCTGTCAGTAAGAATTGGGAGTTCTCCTGAATTTGTTTACTTGTCAGGAATGCTAACTTAAAATAATGGGTAATACCAAATACTTTTAAAGATTTATTTATGCATAAGAACTAGAATGTAGGCCAGTGGTGGGGGGAAGGGAGGGAGATGATTCACCAGAGACAGAGTGGGGAGCAGAACAGGCAGATCTACTGAAATACATTGCTGAGGGGAGCAGCAGATGAGTCAGGAGAGGTCTGCTATGCCATGTGGGTCACCTCCCTGGCCAGGGATCAAACTTTTGCTGCAGTGGCTACGGATTGCTTCATAGTGCTGATGCTTAACCCCTTGCACCACAAGGGAGGCCTCCAGAGTTCACGTATTTTCATGGAAGCAGAGAACAGTCATTTGCTCCTCAATTGGTCTCCAGATTTCAGGGGTCCCACCCTTTCATGGTTGCTCTCCTTTGAACTTTGCTTTCTTAACATTGGCTCCCACTGCACTTGTTTTAATTCATCACACTTCTGGGAATGGCACCCCAAAAACAGATTTTTCTTGTGCTTTGGTTAAAATGATCCTCAACCTTTAAAACAATTTTTAAAAATTTATTTTTGCATGGAAGAACGAGGGTACAGACCAGAGGTGCGGGGGGTGAGAGGATTCACCAGAGACAGAGTGGGGAGCAGAACAGACAGATCTACTGAAATATACTGCTGAGGGGAGCAGTGGGCGAGACAGGAGAGATCTCCTGCACCATGTGGGTTAGTTACCTGGCTGGGAATGAACTCAGGCTGCAATGGCTGCTGAATGCTTGATAATGCTGAGACTTAACCCCTTACACCACCAGGGAGGCACCTAGGATACTTTTTAGTTGTAATTGTTCATAGTCAACATGGCACTGCTATCAGTGTTGTGGGCTTTGAAATTATAACTACCTGGGTGTGCATCCTGCCTCTGCATTTGTGGAATCAAAAAATTTTAAGGGATAGATTGTTGTTTAATGCAGTCAATTAAGTTATATAATATACTTTGTATTTACATGTAGAAATTATTCTTACATGGTTTGCCTGTAGAAACTGTCAATAAACGTTAGATGTTATAAAGAGTTTGCTTTCAGAGATACTCAGTTATGCATTTTCAGTAATCTTTTAAAAAATGTTCTTATTTTTAGAGTAGTTAGGAAATGTCCTACTCCCTCCACCTTCCTCCACAAATGGTTTTCTTAAAGGTTATCCTTTCAAAGAAAGATTTCTAGAACCATTTGTTTTTTGATTATAGGAGTTTAACAGAGAATCTGAACTTTGTTCTCTTTTAGAATTGAAGGTGGCCATTAGTTAATTTGGAGAAGAATGTGAAAGTTGCATCTGACTACAAAGTGAAATCTATTTTACACTCAATTTTTGTCTCCTTGTTAGTATGCATAGCTAGATAACAAACTGACATTAAAGGTTTGAATTATTACTATTTTGGTAAAGAGTTATTTCTAGGGCATGTATGGAAAATTGATGTGTACCATAGTTTACTCTCATAGAATATGATTCTTTTGCTGCTCAGAAATAGGACTCTGATGTCATGAAAAGCCCCACTAATCAAAGGAAGAGGAGTTCATGTGTTATACTGCTCATTAACATACTGATAATTACTAATACATTGTGGGCATACAAAATTAAAGGTCTATCTTGGTTTCCAAGTAATTTTGTAATCTTTTAAAATGTATCTTTTCACACACACATAGTATTGCCTTGTGCATCATCATGGAGTCATAGAATAATATATTTCAACTAATTGAACATTTATAATATTTAGAGTTACAGAATATTGGAGGAGTATTCTGAATATACACACAGGGGAACTGAGGTTCAGAGTTTAACACATATGTTGTTAAATGGAATTATATCTGTACATTGATATGCTTTTTATAAAGTCACAATTTAAATTGATCTGTCTAGCATCTTGTTACCATGCAGTCTTGTTTTCATTTCTGAAACACTTTCAAAGTACTTGATAATATATTCTAGAGTCAATGCTAGCCTGTATAATCTTGGCCTATTTTATACCAGGTTTATAATTTTGCTAGATGTGATAACGCTCTGTGAGAACTAAACAGAGAATTTATTAGGGTCATTGAACTTTGTACTGTCATTTGAAATCAAATTAGTAGGACTTGATAATATACTATGTACTTTATATTGCTAGTAAGGCACGTGATTCTGGTTAATAGGGAGATGATCTGAATTAAGGTTGGTGGAGCTTTGAAATAATGTTGAGAATAGGATTTTGTGGATTATTCAGTTTTGATAGAGAAAGAAAACCAGGAATTGCAGGTGCTTTGTAAGACTAGATATATGTATATCCGAGATACAGGTATTTAACAATCAAATGAGTTCTTGGAAAGTTATTGCTCAGGGTTATTGGGAAAAGTTTGTAAACCACAATTATACTGTAATTTGAGTTAAATGTTAATTGACCTGGCATTTTATTCTAGGGTAACTCCACTCTAATTACTTGATCTTATACTGTAACCTCCAGGTTTCCTCTAAGTTGGTAACCAGAATTCTCAGTTTGTGCCCATTGCCTCATCAAAATTATTACTATAGCATCCCATTGCCTCTTAAACGTATCCTGATTAAAAAAAGAAAAAAATATTTCTTTCAAAGATCACAAAGTTTAAAAGTCTCCTGATTTAGATAAAGTTATTCGGGTGCCTTATCCATAAGTGTAATATCTGCTCCTGGTATTTAATATGATGAAGGCTTATGAAATTTCCTTTGATAATTGGGTAACATTCTTTTCCCTAAGCTGAGGGATTTCTGTTTAGAGGAGTTTGGAAGACGCAAATAAAAGATAACAGTGGACGTTGCTTGATCTCAAGGTTTAAGATGATTTTTGTGCCAGTAAAGAGCCTTGTGTTTTCTATGCTTGTGTCAGAAACACAATGGAGGTTGACATTACTAACTTTTCTGGGAAAAATGGAATTCTTATTGCTCAGAGGTAGTTTCGCGTTAGCATTAAATTTATTTGTAATCAGATACACTCAGTTTTAAGGACAAATATCAGGATATGTTTATACATATTTTTTGGTTAGTGTATTTAATTTTTTGATGGATTTTATTTTTAGAGCACTTTTAGGTTCACAGCAGAATTGAGCAGGAAGTACAGAGAGTTCTTGTATCTGCTTTCATACACACATTCAGCCTCCTCCACTAACACCATCCCTACCGTGATACATTTGTTACAATAGACAGTCTACATTGATGTGTCATTATCACCCAAAGTCTGTAGTTTACCGTTCACTGGTGGTGTACATTCTGTGAGTTTTGATAAATGTATAATGCTGTGTACCCATCCTTATAATATGATATAGAATATTCATTACTCTAAAATGCCCCCATGTTCTACCTGCTCATCTCTCTCTTCCCCTTACTCCTTGGTAACCACTCATCTTTTTACTGTCTTCAGAGTTTTGCCTTTTCCAGAATGCCATATAGTTGTAATCATACAGTATGGAGCCTTTTCCTATTGACTTTTTCACTCAGTAAATACACTCTTTGCTCCATGTCTTTTCATGGCTTGATAACTCATTTCTTTTTAGCATTAAATATTTCATTGCGTGGAAGTATATTTCAAGAATGTTCTTGGGCCTCCCCGGTGGCGCAGCGGTTGAGCTCTGGGTTGTGAAGCTGCCCGCAGCCTCTGCAGCACCAGTTCCAGCCCCGGCCTCTGGGCGAGGGTCCCACATGGCGCGCAGACCTCTCCTGCCACCCACTGCTCCCCTCAGCAGTGTACTTCGTCATTCTGCCTGTTCTGTACCCGGCTCTGGCTCTTGTGAATTCTTTGACCCTCCGCACTTCTGACTGTACCCAGTGCTTGTATAAATAAATAAAATAAACCTTTTAAAAAAAGAATGTTCTTGATAATCTGTTTCTACTTTTTTTAATTAATTAATTATTTATTTATTTTTATAGAGGCATGTTTTATTTATTTGTTTGTTTCTTTGTTTATACATGCACTGGGTACAGTCAGAAGTGTGGGAGGGTGAGAGAATTCACCAGAGCCAGAGCAGGGAGCAGAGCAGGCAGAAGGACCAAAGTACACTGCTGAGGGGAGCAGTGGGCGGCAGGAGAGGTCTGCGCGCCGATAATCTGTTTCTAAATAGACATAGTAGAATTTACAAGTAGGCACTTCTTTTAACAGTAGTTTCTTTTAACTTAATGCGTTAAGTTCTCATTTCTTGAGAATGAAATTGTTCATCGCTTTGAAGAGTGATTGGCCCTGTGGCTGTCCATACCTCCATTTAAATATGAAACTTTCTTCATGTACTTGCCTCTCCTCTAGATACAAATGAAATCCTAGAATGAACTATAATTATATAAATTGTTGTGAATTTGGAGGAGAAATACAGATGTCCATGAACATTGCTGTACTAGTGAAAACAACTTCAACTCTGATACTGATCTCACCATTTAAATAATTTTTGCTACTGTCATGACTTTAGTTGCAAAGTTTGTAATTTTAATGCCTTGTCAGTATGGTCTATAGGTAAGGGAATAAGATTTATCTGAGTTCATAACTCATTTTTTAAAATTCAGACTTTTACTCAGTATAATTCTATTGAGTATCTTGACTTTTTTTTTTAAAGGTTTATTTTATTTATCCATACAAGAGCTGGGGTACAGGCCAGCAATACGGGGGGTGAGAGGACTCACCAGAGACAGAGTGGGGAACAGAACAGGCAGACTGACTGAAACACACTGTTGAGGGGAGCAGCGGGCAAGACAGGAGAGGTCTGCTTCACCATGTAGGTTGCTCCCTGGCCGGTTGGGTATCGAACTCGTGCTGCAGAGGTTGGTATTGCTTCATAGTGCTTTGCTTAACCCCTTGCGCCACCAGGGAGGCTCAAGTATCTTGACTTTTTAAAATCAAGAGAACATTGTGGGCTAAAGGGTGGAGGAAATTTTCTATTCCATGTTGTCATTGAAATGGAGATTGTCTTGATCACTTGACTGTGTAACATCCTTATTTTCCAAAATCTTATCTGGTTAATCTTTGAAGAAGATAGAACATAAACATTACACTTCTTCAGGAACTTTTATCACAGTCTAAAATAGGAGCTACTATTCCTGTTGATAGTTTCTCTACAACTGTTGTAGAGCAACCCCGATACAAAACGGGGTGCCTGACTGTGGGTCCTCACCCGCGCGCTTAAAAGGACTTATCAATGCTCTACTGCAGGCACATGTGAAAGGTTAATAAAAGGTTTATTTACAAAGGGCAGGGGAAATGAGGAAATGTACAGCTCTGGGAGAAAAGTGGGAGACAAAGTTTTAAATGAGTCCTACCCGATCCGCCGATCAGGAATCCCAAAATGGCGCTCTCAGAGTTGGCCGCCAGCCAGGAGTGGTGAAGCCAGGAGGCGAGCGATCGCAAGCCAGAGAGAGAGCCCAAGGCCCACGTGTTTGGTTTTTTATATCCAACCTGGCTGCCCAACTCCACCCTCAGGTCCCAGCCACCCTCCCTTTGTGGTGATGGGATTTGTCTTTCCCAGAGTCTTGATGGCTTTAGTCTGGAGTGGGGGTGGGGTCCACAAAGCCTGTATGGGATTATCTCAGGACATCATTTCCCCCTAACACTATCACTTGGTGTGTGGCATACTGGCTTTGTTTCTTTTCAGTGCTCTTTACTGCATAGAGCAGGGTGGAAGTTGGTTTCGCCTTGGGTTTTAGGCCATGGCTCTATACATTTTCCTTTTTAAAAATTGAGAAAAATTTGGTTGGGATTAAACTATTTTGAACCAAAAGGTTAAAATAAAAGTTCTTTGTAAAATCTAATAGCATTATGTAGTCTACTCAACATTTAATACCGTTTTTGGGAGCTCCTGGCTTGGATACAGTGTCTTAATCTCTTGAGTCATTGACACCAAGAACATGAAAAGACCCTTCCTTTAAATCTTCACAAGCAGAATAATAAATTATTTACCTGAAATTAAGTGTCCAGATATAGGAAGGGAATTAATTCCTATCTTGGTGTATTTTATCTTAGCAAAAGTGCATTCCATTTAGTGGTGAATCATTTGGAAAGAAGTATAATTATGTAGAAAGTTTCATTCTCAGTTCCTTTTTTCATCCTCCCTGAGTGATCTCATCTCCTCCCATGGCTTCAATTTCTACCTAAGCTGATTCCCAGTCGCATATTTCCAATCTCCACCTCTCCCTTAAACACCAGTCACATATTTTTTTTATTTTTATTTATTTTTTAAAATATTTTTTATTTTATTTTTTAAGATTATTTATTTATACAAGCACTGGGTACAGTCAGAAGCGCAGGAGGGTGAGAGGATTCACCAGAGCCAGAGCGGGGAACAGAACAGGCAGACTGACGAAATACACTGCTGAGGGGAGCAGCGGGCGGCAGGAGAGGTCTGCTGCACCATGTGGGCCCCTCACCCGGGGATTGAACCAGCGCTGCAGAGGCTGCGGGCAGCTTCGCAACCCAGCGCTCAACCGCTGCGCCACTGGGGAGGCCCTTATTTTTATTTTTTAAACATTTATTTATGCATACAAGAGCTGGGGTACAGGCCAGAGTTGTGGGGGTGTGTGTGAGAGAGATTTCACCAGAGACAGAGTGGGGAACAGAATAGGCAGATTGACCCAACTACACTGCTGAGGGGAGCAGCGGGCGAGTCAGGAGAGGTCTGCTGCGCCATATGGGTTGCTCCCTGGCTGACAGGGGGATCGAACTCTGTGCCTCAGAGGCTGCGGACAGCTTCAGGGAGGCTGTCCGCAGCTTTGCACCACCAGGGAGGCCCCAGTTACTTATTATTTTAAATCACATCTGAACATCTCACCAGGATAGATTATCTTTTATGGATCTCCAAAATCTATTCTCGATCTCTTTAACTTTATTCCATTTACGTATCACTCTCACCCATTGGTCAACAATTTCAGTTGATTCTCGTAAACATTTCTCACAGCTACCATCTCACCATTCCTACAGGTATTCTTAATCAGTTCAGATTCATTTTTCATTTGGACTATTGAAGTAATGTCCTAACTCCTTTCTTTATTCTTATCTACCATTCATACTTTCATCAGTCACACTGGTTACACAACTGTTTTAGAGAACAAGGAGCCCAAGCTGCTTAGCTTGTAGGATGTTTGTTTTCCAGCCCGTCCTGAAATTGTGAGGTCTTGAGATTATGGTCTTATTTTTCTGAGCAGCTTGAGCCCTTGACATATAAAAGTACTCAAAAAATGTTGATATCACCCCCCTGCCGTTTTATCCAGTACTACTCATTCATGCCACTTTTCAACATTGTGCTCATAGAGCAAGACCATCTTTCCACTACCCCTGACTTTCATAGGCATTATTTAAGTGGCCATTATCAACTGTATTTTGATTATTTTTCTGTCCCCTGTCTTGCAAGGTTGAGCTCTTTTTAGGAACAAAGTTTATTATAATTATTCCTTCAATAAATGATCCCTTCAACAAACCTTCAATAGATGATAAATTGAATTGGAAACATGCTCTCAATTTATAGATAAGTTGAACAAATACAAAATAAAAGTCACTGTTAGGAATTCATAGTGACACAGGTTTGTTTCATTTTTTTGGCTTACATTCTCTTTTCTGGTATGAATCACAGATTGAATAGAAGACATATGATTTTAGAAACATCCATGTGACGCCTATGCACTTTCTATTTGAAAATCTGAAAATTTAAAATTTTATAATCTCTAAGGGATTAATTGTCAAGGTGTGATCAATAGAACAGCAACACCAGCATCACCTGAAGACCTGTTGGAAACAGATTCTCAGGTCCTGCTACTTACCTGTTGAATCAGGATGTCTGTGAATAGGCTGAACAGTTGTGTTTTAACAGATGATTCTGATGCAGGATAAAGTTTAAGAATTGCTGATCTAGGATTTTGTCATTTTAGAAAGATTTTACCTTGTATAATTGTATAATAACAATTGCCAGTGTGATTTCCACTGTAAGCTGTTTATGCTTTGGAAATAATTCATCAGCTGGGACTGGGGCTTTGCTACCTAATATCATGGAATGATTGAATTCTTCTCCATTCAAACTATTTGACTGTAGTTTCTGGGAATGGCTGTTAAAAAACAACTATAGCAACATGAGGGAGGGAGTATCGTATATCTCTTTTTGTTTAAGTGAACCTGCAGATCCAGACTATTTGCTTGGTCTAATTGTGTTAATTGTCATTCTCAGGGGATATATGATAATGGAATAATGAGATGAATTGTATTATCCTGTGGAAAAATGAGCTGAATTGTGTTATCTTTAATATTTAAAACATGATTGTTAGTATGTTGTCAGGGACAGAGTGAGCTTGTTATTAAAAGTTATGACGTACCTATGAACAGGTGAATTTCACAGGGAAAAAAAAATGGAGGTTAGCGTTTGATTCATAATTACACAATGCTTTTAGCAATGACTTTATTTAAATGGAGTATTCAACCTTTCCTAGCATATTGTTTTCATTTTGCCTTTAATAAATAAGTCCTAAATGGAGGGTCAACAGAGGAACACTCTTAAATTGCTCTGTCCCTCCGTGTGTCCCCCCCAACCCCTCGCAAATTGTTTCTGACTTTGAAGTTCCATTTTAGGAGTAGTTCTAGATTAGCCCATAACTATTTTTTGACAGTCTCTTGGGATGAAAGAGCTTTTGTGAGCATTTGCTTAAATATGGAAGGGTTTCACTGTTTGAAACCAAATCTCTAAGAACACTCTTTGAGATACAGCTGGTTTGTATGTATTTGTCTATTTCCTTTGGATGAGACATTTTTAATGTCATTTTTAATTTCCTTTGGATGAGACATTTTTAATGGTTAGGAAAACTAGCTTTTTTTCCCTTTGTGTGCCAGAAAATTGAGTACTATTTGTGCAATTAGGAAGTGAATTTCCTAAAGTTTTCCTAAGAAGAATAGAATAGCTTGATAGTAGTTTGTGGCTACTGTATCCCCCTACCCCCACCAGATACTTCCTTCATTTTTAAGAAGTTATGGTCATTTCGATGTAACAGTCAAAATATGGGACCAGAGATATTATATTTACCCTCACTATTTTTGCTCAAGATTACATTAAGACACCTCTTTCCTCCCTGGGGTGAGGAAGAAATGTTGTTAGTCTCAAGGAGTGTCTTTAACAATGAAACCTTTTTACATGAGTATAAAAGCTTAGATTAAGTGGCTAGATTTTTCTGATAAATAACATAGTTTTTAATCTGTTAAAGTCCTGTCAGGGAGGGAGCTGCAGAGTTAGACATGGATCGTGTTAGATATACATGAAGAAATACAAGAGGAACAATGCTGAGCTGATTCTTTCGTTTGGCTATTAAAAATATCCAGTCCTATTTCTTAGATCTGGTGTCAAGTTCTATGTTGGTAAGACCTTTTAAAATTTTTTACCTGTATTCTAATTTAAAAAATTAATTGCTAGCAACCTTACCTTATTTAATATCACTTTCTATTTGAAACCTGTTGAAATTCTTTGGGCCATTAGTTTCCTTTGTTTTGTTTTTTCCTTTTGGAAATTTAAAAAATTTAGAAAAAGCATAACTCCTCTCCCTCGTGGGTCAGTCTCTTAATCTTGCCCACTTCCTTCTCCCCTCCCTTTCTCCTCATTGCTTTTGAAGTAGGAGCAGAACACCCAGGGGTGGTTTAGATCATCCTTTAAGTTACAGAGTAGAATGTTTGCATAAAAAGGCCATCTTAATTATTGCATTTGCAGCTGTATAGTTTACAAAGTAATTTTACATACATTGTTGATGTGAACCATGTCATGATCTTATGAAGAAGGTAGGAATTATTATCCCCATTTTTCAGATGAGGAGACTGAGGTTGAAGAAGTTGAAGAATCCAACCCAGATGTTGTAAATCTTGGCTCATTTCCCTAATAAGGTGAGCTCTCAGCTTAGTAGAGAGACTCTTATCTGTCCACTCATCCAATAGCAGTATAATAGAGACTCAAGAGTATACAACTTGGGACCTGGGACACCCCTAAAATTATATTGAAAATTTTGTTTGTATTTTTCTGGGATGAGAAAAGTCCATGGCTTTTTAATCATACTTAGAACTTTTTTGGTCCACTGAATTTTTTTTTTTTAGATGTATGGACTAGGTAGGTCGTGCTTGTTTAGCCTGTCGATAGGAACGGACAACAGGACTAAATGAAAATACTTGTTGAACATCGGTCACATTAGATGCTTGTCCCTTTTCTGTCCAAAAGTGACCTAACATTTGCATAAAACTTCATAGTTTACAGAACTCGTCCATATATTTTTCATGACTTTCACAACTACCTTGTAAAGTAGGTGGCATCATTCCCATTTGAGAATGCTGCTCAAACTGCTTAAAGTTAAGAGAACTTAAGTTGTGGAGGTACTGACTCAAAAGCTTGGCATGTTTTCTGAAACTGAAATTGATCTAATCTAACTTGATCCAAAATTCTGTAACTTTTGTTACAGAAACTTTGTGAATTTATAGTTTGGAAAACCCAATATCCATTATCTTCCCATCAATCATTGTTAACCTGTTTGATTTATAATTGGTAGGTTTCTTTTTTTTAAAAGAGACTAGCTCTTTTTATTCTTACTACTCTCAAAATAATTCAAATTTAATGACTTATAACTCTAATAATTTGCTAATTTTTGCGTGCACACTGCCATTTTCACTCTCTCCACGCTAGTTTGCCTATGGAGAGCCATTTTCACTCTCTCCACGCTAGTTAGTTTGCCTATGGAGAGGAAGAAATGCAGACTTCCCTTTTGCAAGTCATATTACCATTCTGGTTCTCTTTTACATATTCAAAAGAATAGGTTTATTACAAAGGGAGAGAAGAGTAAAGGACATGTGCACAGACACAAACAGTTAGAAAGAGCTGCCCATTCTGGTTCTCTGTTTTAAAGGTTAAATTAATTTTTTTGTTCTTTGAAGAAGTCAGATTATAAATTAGAACTTACTTGGAAGTAAAGTTTCTGCTTCCCAGCCTATTGTGGAGCGGTACTGGCCAACTGCATGTGACCTGTTCGGCATTATTTCTATGGAGATGTTTAATAGTCATTATATTATTATATAATATAGTGTATCATATAATTGTATAATATGTGATTATATAATTATGATACATATATACTATATATAGTATAATCAATATAATAATAAATTTTTGAATGCTTACTGTGTGTCAGGCACTGTTTTAAGCTGTGCTGTGTAATCCTCACAATAACTCTACGAGGTCACTACTGTTTACTGTTCTACAGATGTGGTAGAAGCTCAGAGAGATTAGGTCACTTGCCTAAGATCGTCAGTTAGTGACAGGGCCTCCAGACAATCTGATTTTAGAGTTTGCTGCTTTTAATCACTAAACTGCATAGTCTCCTTTGGCATGAGCTAGGTTTCCTTATTCAAAATAAAAGTCTGGCTGAAATATTGGGATGATGTAGTTGCAGAATAAAAGGTGGGCCCTGACTTAAAAGCTAGGCGATGGGGATGATCTTAATTTCAAGCCTTTGCCATACTCTCTGGTAGAGGTAGCTATGAAAGGAACAGGTTTGAATTTGGGAATTGCTTTGGGAATTGCTGCCACCTCTACCTGCAGATAAGAATAATCCATGAGATCAGACCCATATACCTCCTTCCTGCGGCAGAGAATGAGGTTACCCCATTTCCATCCACTCCCAGGGCCTCAGTCCCACCTTACCCTTGGTAGGTACATGTAGAATGAGTGCATATGTACTTATTATCTACCTTTTGTGTTAAGGAATAGTGATAAGTAATCCATTTCTTAAATTAACATCAAGGATGCACAGCCTGTACAGTAGCTAGTGTATATAGGTTTATAGCAGGGGTTATGTAGGTAGATTTGAAATACTGAGCTTATAACCACAGACATCAGTATGTCTTGCTCAGTCTTCTCTTTGAGATACAAGATTTGAGTATGTGTGAGGAGGGTTCGGGGAGGGGGGGGAGAGAAACAGGGCAAGAGAAATGCTCTTGTGTCTTTGGCTGTCATTTCTTCTTTATTATGAGGCGTGAAGGAGGACAGCATGAACCGCACACAGGGACTTAGTAGTAGAGAGGGGCTTGAAGGGAACAGCTGTTTAAAAAAATAGGTGACAAAAGTAGCCTGTATTTTAAGGAATCAGCTTTAAGAGAATGCCCTGAAGATAAATCAGAATTTTTCCTGTAAAAATCACTCATGGTCCCTTCTGTTTGGGGCTAGGCTAGCTTTTTTGCTTCCTTGGTGCATATGTGGAAGCAGTTTTCTTGGAATTGGGTTCAACTTGCTCTTCTGTGTTCCCTTTTTCTTCTCACCCTCTGCTACAGATCTACACATCCAGTTTTTCCTGCCAGAGAGCTCCTCCTTTTCTCCGGCTGCTAGCCCCAGCTGTCATCTTTGCTTCCCATCCCCCAATCCCAGTTATGCAACTTTACATTAAGCTTTTCCAGGTTTTACTGTCTCCATTTTTTTATGCTCTGCCTGCCACCCTCTTCCACCTCCAGTTCCTAGTCCCTCCCTTGCCCATAGCCAGTGACCATTGTTCAGGCTTCCATCTATCATTGGTGAACTGAATGAACTGATAGATTAGAACTTTCTCTAACCTGTTTGAGAGCTCATTTCAGTTACAAATTATAGTGAGTGGAGAAGATATCCTGAAAGAGACAAAAGTTTTTTCTGAAATTTAGACTTTCCCCTAAATATTGGATGAACTTTGACTGGGGGATCAAAGAGATGCTTCTGCTGACCTGTCAACTTCAGACAGTTACACACTTCTGTATTGAGAGCACATATTTATTTGAGATCCCCTGGTAATGAAAGGCAGGTCCATGAGTCAGGCTCTGAGCTGCCTGCCTCCTGCTGCTGCTGAGAGCTAGTTCTTCTGAATTAGAACTAATTTTGGATGGATAATGAGGTAAATGGTTGCTAATAACTTTCTCTTGCTAATTATGATTTCAGAGAGGGTGTAGAGAGGTCTTTTTTTTTTTTCCCTTTTCCCTACTGCAAGGAGGAGAAATAGATCTGTTTTCATGATTTTTGATGAGTGTTCAGTTATCAAGGCATCCCTATTTTTGTTTGTTTAGAGGCAGTACTGTTTATTGGAAGTAGCCCATAGACTAAGAGATGTAGACTAAGAGATGAAGACCTCCTTCTAGTGATTTTGGGCAACTCATGAATTTGTCCCCATATTTGTCCTATGAATGAAATGTGTATGGAAGCACTTTGTAAACCATTAAATTTTGTAAAAATTTCAGGTGCTGCCCTTTATCAATTTGACCACTGAAAAAACATTAAATGTATTTAGATCTTTTAAACTCCTTCCTCCTGTGAAGCCAGACTTTTCAAGGGCATTGTGATGGAATCATCAGAACTAGGGGCAGCTTTATTTTGGAACCATTTTTCCTTTAGTATCTCAGTCCTTCCAGAGTTGCTTTAGGAATTCTTTGATCCTGCACTCCTCTGTCAACTTTCTTTAATAGGATTATAATTTTTAGGACATTAGCGATCATAGTGTGCTACGTATCCCCTTAACTTTAAAATAGTAAGGCATTTTGACTACAGTTGTAGAAAGTGTTAGGAGACCATGCTTTTGGCTTTGGACACGTCTGGATTCCAGGCCAGACTCTTGCTATTATTTTGTGACTGTGGGCAAAATCTTCATATTTTTGGGTCTTAGTTTTCACATGCTTAAAGGAATTATAATGGCACCTATTTTATAAGGCAGTAGTGAGGATTAAATGAGATAATACAAAATGCTTAGCATATTACCTAATATGCAATACATACTTAGAAAATGTTACTTGTTGATATCTATGTCTAATAATAAGTGATATCCTTCAAAGAACACAGATAATTGTCTGTTTTAACAGATTTTACAAATCTTGTTTTTAAATACATTTGTTTAAATATGCATCATAATTTACTAGCTCAAAGAGCATTTTGACTTGGCCCCATTTTCCTGTATGCAAGTAGGAAATTAAGCTAAATCAGATGAGCATTCCTTTCTCCTTAGAAGCAAGCCTTTCTCAGGTAGTAGAGTCAAGTTGAGTAACTTGTTCAGTTTTGTGTGATGGGAATGGTGTTCAGGCTGCTTCTCAGCTGCCTTTGAATTGTGTGGTGTTGGGATATGAGCTTACACTGGAATGGATGGGTTTTTGGTATTCTAGACATAGTTGTAGGCATGCTTTGTACATTGGTGTGATCAGTAGGTTGATAAATAGGCTTAAATCTAAGCCTGCTTTGAAGTGAAATTTGGAAAAATACAAAACAGATTCATTAGTAGATTTCTAGCACATAATCATTATAAAATTATACCTTGAGAGAATATATACTCCCCCAGTTAATGTGAGCATAAGAGCATTTGTGCTTTTCACTTAATGATCAAGAATATGATTAAAACAGTAATACTTTTTACTGCTCTCAGGGAATTACTGATAATCATTTTTCTCTGGTGATTAAACCAGTAGCAAAATGAATGAAATCAGCTTTCTTTTACCTCTCCCTCTATATTATTGACATTGACTTTAACAATGTGCAGGTGGCTATTTGTGAGACTAAGACCTGGCTCCTTTTTATCTGGAAATCAGCTTAGTTCTTCATGGAGGGGTTTGGTGTCTCCTTTCTGTAATTCTAAAATTTCCCGTGCATCTGAGAATGACATCTTTTTGGTAGCTAGTCCCTCACAAGGAACTGACACTTGGTCTTAAGTAGTTTAGGGTGGTATTTTCAAGGCAGAACATTTAGTTGAAGACTCTTAATTACTGCATTCCTGTCCTCCCCAGCTTTTGAATGTTTTATGGAATGAAAGACTAGTGTGAATTTAGAGGTCTAAACTTCTACTTGAGTTGTACTTTCCATTAGATTCTGAGGTTTATGGGATGGAGTTTTTCTCCAAAGACAAGTATTACTATGCATATAAACAGAAAGTTGTCCACTTAGTAACCTCCGTTTTCAGCCAGGCCCATTATATCTTTGGCTTCTGAACTGTAGGAAAACTGTTCTGTTTTAGTTCACACATCTTGGAATGAACTCGGAATATTCTTGGTCTGATGTTGGTAGATCCTGTTTCCATTCTACTCACTGCAGAGGGATTTACTTGGACCAAAGAGAAATCGCCCAGCCACTCAGTACCCTATTTCACCTTCTTGCCCTGTACTATAGGATAATACCCGATTATTGGTAGAAATGTTGAGTGAACTGTAGGTGGAGTAAATGGGTGAGAGAGAGTATGCTGACATTCTTGCTAAGTTTCTTATGGACCCAACCCCAATTTCTTCAAATGAGCCCGGATTACTTTTTACTCTCTCTCTCTGCCATTGCCACCTTGTCTTATGAAGTGTTAACCTCAAGCACATTATGGACAAGAGGAAGTATAGGCATCAACTTTAGTTCCTAGACAGTACCTAGAAAAGTTGTTGAAGTCTGACCTTCACCATGAAATTTAATTTAATTCATTGTTTTATAGTTTTTATTCTTTTTTAAGCGACCACTAGGAGCCAGGCAACTAAACTATGTAGAAAAAGCCTGTCAACTACCATGGTCATTTCTTAAACTGTCTTTTTGGGAGATTTTTCTAGTTGTATAGATCTATGGGATTATGGAGTATATAGACTATGGATTATTATAGTCCCTCCATTCATTGGCAGTGAGTTGGGTTGCTCTTACTGTTGGTTCTCTGAAGTACAGACTGTTGCATTCTCCTTTTTCTGAGGGTCTGCATTTACGTAGAGGCTGCCTAATCTGACTAGATTGTTTGTTTGCCAGAGGTCCAGGGAAAAATAGGATGTGGGAAAATCTAACCTGAATTCAGGATAGGCTCCTGCACGAGAGAGAAATTTGCTATGGCTTTCACTTGAATTTTGGACTCTGACTCCCAAGAGAAGGCGTCAGTAGGTCATTTTCACTTCTTGTTGAGGCCCACAAAAGACATTGCATTTCTAACAAAGTGTTTACCCATCCAAAAGAGAGATCCTGACTTGGCATATCAACCCACTGCCACTTCTGGTTATCTTTCATCATTTGCCTGAGTTTGAAAAGGTAATGGTTTGTGCTCTAAGGAAGGAGACTTCCGACACCTGAGGCTTTCTCATTCCTACCAGCTGGGCCCATTGCTAAACCGCTTTCCAGTGGGCTTGCTTCTGCCTGGCCAGCACCTGGGCTGCCCCAGCTTGAATTAGCCTGCCTTTGCTTCATAAGCTTCCCAGGGTGGTTCTTCTTCTTAAAAGCTTGTATGAAATGCTATTTACTGTCTCTTTATAGTTTAAAAATGAATCCTTTTTGTTCTTTGCAACTCATTTGCTTTTTTTTCTTTTCTTTTTTTAAATTACTATTAACACCTGTTGATTCTTTTTTTTTTCTGATTGGCCTGTCACTGCATTCCTGCTCCCCCTCCCTCTAGCTGGGTTTGTCAAGTCGCCCATGTCAGAAACTAAGCTCACTGGGGACGCCTTTGAGCTGTACTGTGACGTGGTCGGGAGCCCCACGCCAGAGATCCAGTGGTGGTACGCAGAAGTCAACCGGGCAGAGTCTTTCAGACAGCTGTGGGACGGTGCTCGGAAGCGCCGTGTCACCGTAAACACCGCCTACGGGTCAAACGGCGTGAGTGTGCTGAGAATAACCCGGCTCACCTTGGAGGACTCTGGGACTTACGAGTGCAGGGCCAGCAACGACCCCAAGAGGAATGACTTGAGGCAAAACCCCTCCATAACATGGATTCGAGCCCAGGCCACCATAAGCGTCCTTCAGAGTGAGTCCAGCACCCTACAGTAGTAGTACTGTAGTCATTAGAGGTGGCCCGATGACCCTTCCCTTCTGCTTCCTTTCCCTCTTCCCCAGTATGATCGCTCACCCCACCCCTTGTCTTTGTTTTTTCAAACCCACGACCCTTCTGGTTGTAGTGTATGAAAACATCTGTGGCAACTTTTTTTTCCCCTTTGCCGTCCTCTCTATCCCCCTTCCCCCCACACCCCCAACCCTTCTCTGTGTCTTTCTCCTCAGGAACAAAGAACTTGGGGAAATCCGTGACTGTCCAAAATCATCTGCGTTGGGAAGAGGTGGGGAGGGAGAACTGGGGAGGCTAAAAACACACTTAAAACTCTCAAAACCAGGCAGTCAAACCAGGGTAGTGTTGAATTGTTTCTTTCCCTCCCCTTTAATTTTGTAGTAGGTTTCCTGCTATCCTTTGCTGATTTATTCTCTGGTGCCTTTCTATTTTTGTTTCTCTCCCCAATCTAACTACTTTTTATTTCTTCTGTTCATCTGTTTGAAGCTCTCTGAGTAGCTGCCTTCACCTCTATGATTTTAAGTTTGTGTCTGCCCAGCCTCTTCCCTCACTGTGACTTGGTGTCATCCTGTTCTGTGATGGGAATGTCGCCATAGGTGCGGTGTGGTGATTTGTTTTGGTTGTTGGGTGGCATGTAAGCGTGGATATTTCCAGCTCTTTTTCTTTTCTAAAACAGTGGCATGTGCTTCTCTGATGACAGTTCTTCACTGCAGCAGTGTACTCCTTACTGGCCCTACCTAGCCAGTCTTCTACTCTCTTAGCAGCAGCACCTGAGATTTTCCCCCAGATATCTTGCTGTTAGGAGCCAGGTAACACTAAACTGCTAAGTAGTTTTTTAAAACCCCATTATGATGTTTCATAGTCAGAGTTGCTTTTATTTCTCTTTGCAGACAGTTTTACTCTTGATGACTGGCTATCAGCACAGAGGCTGGCAACCTTAGAAGCAGTTTGGGTGCCCTTCACATGGGCTTTCTCTTTGTCCTCAAAAGAGGAATCTAAATTCCAATCCTGTTCCTCAGTGATGAGGGTGAACTGGACAGGTTCCCTTCATCTGTTGTAGCAGATGCTTTCAAGACATGAGACACAGGAGCTTTTGCTGTGGCCACTTCTCTTTTTAAAAAGTGTCTTACTATACATGTATCACAGGGAGGGAGAAGTTACCATAGAGTCAGTGCTCCTGACTAGGAAGAGTTCTAGCCCTACCTCTGACTTGGTTATAATTGAGGGAGCATTCTCTGTGTAATGGAAAGATTCTCTGGAGTTTCCAAAAAACTCTTCCAAAGGACTCAGTAAGAGACTAATAACCAGTTCTAGCATACTGATTTAGAAAGAATAAGTAAAAATAAAATACATTAATTTGGTAGTAACTTGAGCCCCTGGATCTACATACTTATATGGAAAATAATGAATTGTCTGTTCTTAATAGTAACTCAAAATGCTTATGAAGAAAATAAGCCTTAGAGGAGCACTAGGAGAGGCTGCTGCAGTTGCACTGTCGAATCAGAGAACCTGCTTCTGGAAGGGGAAAAAGAAAACCTTGTCTATGTGAAAATGGGGAACATTAACCCAGCAATTTTTCTTTTATTTAACAATTTTTTTCCCTTGCACGCCTCTTTCTCCTGCCCCCTTGCTCCTTTCCTTATCAAAGCAAAATTACCCAAATGGCCACCGAGGTCTGCAGAAGTTTGAGGCATGGACTAGGCTGGGCATTTGGTATTTGTACTTCCAGGAGCCTGACTCAGCTAGACTCAGTTAGAAAAGTCATGCCTTGGGGCTAGGAGAAGATGAGGCTTTGAGGTACCTACCTGATCATTCTGAGATAACATAGCATTTCCCCCAGTTTACTTGGAAATAAACTTATTAAATTAAGAGTGTCTGTGTTGGAACCAAACCCTGACTAGTTCGTTCTCTTCCCCAGACTTCCCTATTAGTCAGTTAGCCCTGGTTAACTGTTTTTAGAGAGCCAGATCTCATCTGTCTTCTTAAAAAAAAAAAAAAAAAAAAAAAACACACACCAAAACCCTGAATTCTACTTTAATTGGATTATTTTATGATCTCAGCATCCCTAAGGGTATTTGCCTCCAATGGGAGGTTGAGTCTTCTCTCTACAAATGACCTCCTGGCAGTACTTTTCCCTAAAGCTCCTGGAGTATTATTAATAGGGCAGGAAGAGAAATGTGCCCAATTTTCAGGGTGTCTTTCTGGCCATATTATTATTCTTCTATCTATGAATGATCACTAGTAAAAAGGATCTCCTTCTCACTGCTTTTAAATAGGAGTCAGTGGCAGGCAAAATTTTTTGAGCTTCTAAATATTCATCCCTCTTGGACTTTTTAATGGGCAATGCTCTGCCATAGAAATAAAAGCCCCACCTTCATCGTGGTGCAGAATGCAGATGTGGCATCATTTAGCCAATGAGCTTGTTCTAGCACTGGTTTCCATATACCACAATCAAAGGAGATTACCCCATAACCCTCCTATGATGCAGAATCATATCTAAAATGATTTAAATTATTCATTTGCTCCCTGCTGACTTGCTCCTGGATCTTTAACACTTAAGGGGAAAAGTGCATTCCTTTGCTTTCTAAGAATTCTTGGCAGAAAGTTTACCAGATTGTTTCATCAGCTTCTTAATCTCCCTGAACTGCAGTGGTCATTTGCATCACCACAGGTAAGAGTAGCATTTACTTTGGCCTCCTTGTATTTAAACATCTGGAAACTCTTGGCCACATTCTCAGAGATCACCCTTTCTCAG
Organism: Talpa europaea; assembly: GCF_964194135.1. NCBI lineage: Eukaryota > Metazoa > Chordata > Mammalia > Eulipotyphla > Talpidae > Talpa > Talpa europaea. The sequence continues at coordinate 57,970,646 of NC_140075.1, read as the reverse complement.
TGCATTCTGAGAGGAAGGGCCAGAGGACTGTCCCAAATGGTATAGAAAATGAAATTGGATAATAAAAATTCAGTAAAAACCTAAAAGTGTGTTTGGGTTTTAATGTTGCCTTTATATTTTTTATTTCTGTGGAGTACTGGTTCTCTCTTTTTCTCTTTTGTTTTTGCTTGGTTTTGATTTTTCTTGGAATTGTGATGCTTTTTGCTGATGGTATGTGTGCGCCTTTCATTTCAGGGTTTGCAGCCGTTCTGCTCGACTTCTTAAGGCCCAGGGATTTGGCTTCTGTCCAGTGTGTTTGGAAACCATGGGACACCACTGCGCTAACGTGTTTACATGCATCTGCTTCTGTCTTAGTGGCTGCTATGCCTCCATTATCTGTACATAGAGACCTTGTTTGATGTTACCAATAAGGACCAGTGCTGAGTGGAAAATAACCACTCTCCTTTTGCCAGAGTTGCAAAATCGTGAGAATCAATTGTTAATTGAGCAAACTTGAGGATTTGCTTTCTTTATCACAAGTTTCTTAGAAGATATCAGCTCTACCAGTCAGAAATGATACATTGATTAGGAGGCTCTTGGACATTACATTTTCAAGTGTCCCATGATTTCTCCTCCTCTCTCCCTATACAGTGAACAAAATTAGTTCCAGTGTAGGGAAAGAGTTCTGTCTGCTAGAGTTAAGAGTCATCACTACATTTATGAAGATGGTGTGAGGGAGCTGCTTATAGAGATGTATACAGGAAGTAGCCAGATGCAGGGAAATGGGAAGTTAGTGAACGATTTTTGGAAAAAAGATAAAAGAGCAAATACCTCTAATTGTGGGTGGGGAAAGGTGATTAATTTAGACTTCAACTGAAAAAAGTTTGGCCAAAAGTAGAAGAGGAGCTAAGCCTGGGAAAAGATTAAAGAGAAATAACGACAGATAACCTTGACTTTAATGAAGTAATGGAAATCAAAGTGCTTTAAGGATGAACCTTCCAGGAATGACATAGTGTGCCTTAAAACATTTCTGCTCAATGGTGTTATAATATTTGACTTAAATAGGTTATTTTTGTAGATCCTAAATTAGTGATCCCAGGTAATCTAAACCCAATATAGAATCAGAAGATGAAGTCTATAACTTGCCTTGGGGGTTGTGAGTGTGGAGGGTGGGGGCAAAGGAGGGGATTGGGCCGGGAGGGACAGAGAATTCAGTCAAATCTGTTTTCTAGGCCCATCTTTACCACTAATAATAATTACGGCTTGCACAAATCATTTTACCTTTCTAACTCTTAAAGAGTGGGATTCAGGTTACTCTGAGAGTCGTGCAGCTCTGAAATTCTAAGCGCCCATAATACCAATACATACTGCATCCTAGTTACAATTATATTATCTCCAAATGGAATGTGTTTTAAGTGTAGTTCTGAAAAAGATTTTGTTTTGGGAATAAATATGGGCTTGAGAGGAAAACTGATGGTTCCCTAAGAAGTTTGCAAAATTTGGAAAATGCAGTAGACTTACTCTAGGATATTTGCTTTTAGGAGGATCTATACTGTCTTTCTGTACAATTAATGGCCATGGCTGGTTTGCCATAGGTTTATCAGATTTAAATGTGGGAAAAAATGTGCACGTATTACCTAATTATAGCTGTTGCTGTTCCAAGCCCTAATGATTCCTCAGGGAGTTTATTAGTTGTATAAATGATATTGCCTTTGTCTTCAGAAACAAGGTGGAGTCCGGTTTTCTAATTGAAGCCGAATTGGTTGGTGATTTTTATGTCATAAAACGATGGTATTCAAAAGCGTAAGTGGCTTGTTGCCAGTACAAGCACCTGTAATATGTAATACTCCCATTCTTTTCACGTCTAGGCCAACTGGTCTTCAGGCTGTTGTCTGCGCTAGTGGTCATTTGCTTATAATCATTGTTTTTCCTTTCTTGACTTCCTCCAAAGTGGTAAAGTGAAATTCCTCATGTGGTCCTGTCTGCCCTCCCTCTTCTTCTAGTCTCCCCATCCTCCCCTATGCAATTCTCAGGCCAGGGCTGCAGAGAATGGAAGGCTATGGCTCCCTATCATTGTGTACTCTTATTACAGAGCCAAAGATTGCCACCAGTGAAGAGGTCATTATTAGAGACAGCCCTGCTCTCCCTGTCACCCTGCAGTGTAACCTCACCTCCAGCTCTCACACCCTCACATACAGCTACTGGACAAAGAATGGTGTAGAACTGACTGCCACTCGTAAGAATGCCACCAACATGGAATACAGGTGAGAGAAGCTAGCAGTGCCTGGGACAGTGGGAGGGGGCATGGTTGAGCTTCCTTGATAGTTATCTGTAATTATGGATTATGTGACATATATATGGTTTTCCTCTGGAGAGTCATTTGGGATCTTTTGTGGTTCCATGTGAATTTCAGTTATATTTGTTCGATTTCTTTGAAGAATGCCATTGATATTTTTATTGGGATTGCAATGAATCTGTAAATTGCTTTGGGTAGGATGGCCATTTTGACAGTTGATTCTTCCAGTCCATGAGCAGGGAATATCTTTCCATTTCTTTATGTCTTCTGTTTCTTTTAATAATGTTTTATAGTTTTCCTTGTATAGTTCTTTACCTCCGTTGTTAAGTTTATTCCCAGATATTTAAAATTTTTGGTGAGATTGTAAATAGAATGGCTTTCTTAATTTCTTCTTATTCTAGCTCATTGTTTGCATTAGAAAGGCAACTGAGTTTTGTGTTGACTTTTGTATCCTGCCACTTTGCTGAACTGGTTTATTGTTTTAATTAGTTTATTGTTTTAATTAGAGGCCTAAAGACTCCATGGAATTTAGGTCTCTCTGTATATTACCATATCATCTGCAAGTAATGATAGCTTTACTTCTTCTTTCCCAATTTGGATTCCTTTTATAACTTTCTCTTGCCTACTTGCTCCAACTAGGACTTCTGATACTATGTTGAATAGTAGTGGTGAGATTGAGGATTCTTGCATCTGTGTACATTAGAAAGTGTGGTATGTAGTCTTTTCTGTGTTGTCTTTGTTATTAGTAAAATGTTGGCCTCATAAAATGTGTTTGGGAGTAGTAGTCTTAATATTTTGAAAGCATTTGAGCAGGGTAGGTATTAATTCATCTTTGAAAATTTGGTAGAACTCATTTGTGAAGCCATCTCATCCTGGACCTTTGTTTTTGGGGAGATTTTTGGCTGGTTGTTCAGGTTCTCTCTGTATCATCTAGGTTTTTGAACTTGCTTGCACATTAATGTTCATAGTGATCTTTTCTTACATTGTGCAGTGTCTGTTGTAACCCCCCTTCCCCCCGTTTTAATCTTATTTTTGGGGGTTTTCTCCCTTTTTTTCGTAATGAGCCTAGCCAGAGGTTTGTCTATTTTGTATTTTTTTAAAGAACCACCTTTTGTTCTTATTGATCTTTCAGAATTTTTCATTTCTGTTTTATTTATTTATGCTCTAATTTTCATTATTTCTTGGCTTTTGGATTTTTCTTTTCTTTTTCTAGTTCCTTGAAATGTGAAACAAGCAAATGTTTATTTGCTTTCTTTCTTGTTTCTTGTTGTGGGTTTGTATTGCTATGTGCTCCTTTCTTAGTACTGTTTTTGTTTCTGTCCCATGTATTTTAGAAGGTTGTGTCCTTATTGTCATTTGTCTCGAGGTATTTTTTGATTTCTTCTTTGATTTCCTCGTTGATCCAGTGGTCGCTCAATAGTTGTTCTTCAGTCTCCATGCTTTCTTTTTGTAGTTGATTTCTTCTTTGCTACCTTCATGGTCTGAGAAGATTCCTCTGCAAAGTCTAAACTTGCATATCTGGATAAGGCCCAGGAATCTCTAGAAGATTTCCAAGTGATGCTAATGAGCAATCAGGTTTCACAGCCATGGATGATCCCTTCTCTGTGACAATAGAGAAACTGAAGTCATGGAGAGTGAGTTGTTCCAGTAACAATGGTGATTATTGAAGAGTCACAATTAGAATGTAGGTCTCTTGACTTAATCCTGTGGTTTAAAGAATCAGAGTGAAATCTGCTTAGGACTCTTGGAGATCACCCTAAGTGATCTTTCCACTGGGTAGATTTCTTAATTAATTACTTTAGGAGTGTTTAATGACCAAACCCAATCAAGATCAGTAGATACAGGGTTCTTCGGTGACTAGGAATACGGATGGTAGACTGGAAATATCCTTTGATGAAAGGGGGCTAACTTCTGGCTGAAGTTACTTGGGACCTAAAGATTTGGTGAATATCTAGAACACACAACATCTCACCTTTGAGATTAGTTTGAAAACCAGTCTGAAAAAGGATCAGCTAATCTTGCTTGGCAAGATGACTAGTGCACAGAAAGAGCAGCACACTGGAGTGAGACCAGAAAAACCAGTGTACCCAAGTAGTAGCAAGGACATTTTGCAGAATTGACATTTTTTTATACCCTAACTCTTGAATACTGTCAAGGCCAAAAATTGTATCTAATTACTTTTAGAATCAAGGCTAGGTTCCAGGTCTTCTGACTGTAGAATCTAGGTCACTTTTTTCTGCTCTAATCTGTCATTTACTGGCAAGTTACTCTACCTCTTGATAGAAATATTAGACATGTAACCTCCAAGATATACTTCAGTTATACTCTCATAGTTTGGAAACAGTTAATCAGGTAGAGATGTTGAGTGAGATAAAAGGCATTTATTCTTGGTCTGTCCATTAGTTTTACAAGTTTGTCTTTACTGTTCCTCTTTCAAGGTAACAGGTACCTAATCTTGTTTCTTTTGGGTCTTGTACTGTGTCACCACAAAGCTTTGAACTTTATGAAGTTTGAGTTTGACTTTACAAAATGCCTCTTTTCTCTCCCCTTTTTCTCTCATTATATCTGAAGCTAAGTGTTCTGTATTGTCAGAGTTTTTCAAGGAATCTGTTCCTCCTACATTTTATGGAATAACAATGAAAGAGTCCCTTGACTGCCTACCAAGTCAGCTATGGAAAGTTTCAGACCCTGCTTATGTTTAGCTTATAGAGGACATTTTCCATTTCCTCAGTTGTTCCCCAGTAACTAGTAAAAGAGAATGTTGTGGGGAGATTTTGAGGCCATAGGCATAGTCTCAAGCTTGGTAGTCATCCTCCTAAACCTTTCTCAGGGAACTTAGAGTCAGTCTAAGCCTTAAAGACAAAGCTGCTGCTTTTCTTCCAATCTCTGGAACATCTGTAACGAGCAGATGATTGGTGTCTGTTTTTCTATCAGAGCTTATTGATTTAAGAAGAGGCACTTGTGTCAAATTGGGAAGAGCCTTGACTGCTTTCTCTCAGAATATTATGTTATCATAGATATGCTGAGACAGTCCCAGGAATGTCTCCTCATCCATAGTCTTGACCTGATTTCTTTTTCAGTGTGAACAGTGAGATAGATTAATAATAGGGATGATCAGTGGTTGAGGTTAGGAATTTTTCCCAGACATAACTAATGCAGGGGAGATTTGACCATCACAAGTATCATATTTTAATTATTGAGCATAATACTAGGAGCTATTTAACACTTACTGATCTGGAGGTGGTTGTTTCTGTTTTCTGTAATAACAGACTAACCTTTCTGCACATGTTTGGGTGTATATATTACAGTATACTGAGCTGGTATGATGCTGGTCCTCAGGGGCAAGAAAACTTGCGTGGAATCAGACCCTGGGAGTCAGAGGAGTTGCTGTTCTGGCCATACACACTTCACACAATTCCCTCTTTGTCACTATGCTTTCCTTGGTCTCAATCTATGCATAGCTATAAACTCTGAGTTGGTTTTCATTCATTTGTTTATTCATTCCCTTGCTATATTCCAGATACCACCTATGTGCTAGGGATGAATTGTGCACCAAATAAATGATGCCACTTCACACAGAACTTGGCTGCTCGGAAAATTAACAGTAATTAAGCAATTACATAAATATAATTAAACATTGTGATATGTGCTACAAAGAATTACAGTGCTGTGAGAGAGAATGGCAGGGAGGGAGATGTCACTTATATTGGGGTGGGAGGCAAGGACATATTAGCCAACACCAATGGGAAGGGAGTTAAGCAGGCTTCGAGTGATGGGAAGGGCATTCTATATAAAGGAACACGTTATGTCAAGGTTTTGAGGTAGGACCATGGTTGGCACTTTGACAACTGAAGACATCAGCGGGGCTGGAAAGTGACTAATGTGAGGCTAAGGCGCTAAGCAGAGGTCAGCTTGTGCAGGGCCCTGGAGTTTGAACAGTACCTAAAAACCTTGAAAGTTTAACTACATCTTTGTGGCTGATGCTTTGAAGCAGATTGTTTTTTAAAATGTTATTGGGTCCTACCGGGAATAGATTTGTTGAAAGGCCTGCTACTAAAAATACAGGGTTGGAAGAACAGGACTACCAAGACAAGGTTTTTGGGAAGCACTAAAAAAGAGTGCCTTTTTTTCTGTTTTTTATTTGATTGGAAGCACTAGATGAGCAAGAAGTGTTCAGTGATAGCTCCATCCTCTCTGAATGTAGATTTAGTACTTTGTGCAGCTCTCTATTATGATTACTTGTTTTGTAGTTTATTTTTCCCAAAGGAGTGGAGTTCCTTAATGCTACATGGTTAGTGACCATGTTCTTACCACTCCACCTTTGTGTTTCTGGCACCCTAAGTAAGAGGAAAAGGCCCGAATGTTTTGGGATATGGAAGAGGGAAAATTTTGTTTTTAGTTAGGAGAATATGAGTTGCATTTAGGAGTGTGATTTGGAGAGCAGGGTCCCTAGTTGCTCCTTTGAGCCTCCTTTTGTTGTATATTTTGACCTATGCTCAGCTTCCTAACTTGATTTTTCTTCTCATCTCTGCAGGATCAATAAACCGAGAGCTGAGGATTCAGGAGAATACCACTGTGTATATCACTTTGTCAGTGCTCCTAAGGCAAATGCCACCATTGAAGTGAAAGGTACAATCCAATAGAGGCTGCAGTGGGAGCCTCTCATTCTCCTTCCAAGACACTCCTTTCTTCCGGACTCCTGGTCTTCAAGTACTTCTTGTTTCCATTGTGAGAAGACTATATGTTATGGTTAGATCAGCTGCCTGGGTTTAAGTCTAAACCCTTCATCTACTAGGCTATGAGGCTGTAAAAAATTATGAACTTCTCTCTTCTTCCCTTTCCTCACTTGTTAAGGAAGGATATCAGCAGTACCTACCTCGTGGGTTTGTTATGATGATTAAATAAGTTAATATGGTTGGTTGAATCATGCGAAATTCTGTGTCAAAAAAGTTTGCCAGTTGGTACTTTCATGTGGTTCAACCTTATGTGAAGTTCTTAGAGTAGTGTTTTGTAAGTATTATGGCATAGAAATGGGTCAGCAATATTAGCAAAGTACACTGTACAGGGAGAACATATGTATTTGAGGATAATTCATTAGAGTTTGGTGCATGACATATTAATGAGGCTGTAGCTGAAAGTTCCAAGAAACTCTACGGAGTTGGAGCTACTTAACACCATTCATCCCACATTTCCTATGCTATTTCAGAGAAGCATCTGAGACCCAGAAAAGTGAAACCACTAGTTCAGAAATACAGTGAGTTTGTGGCCGAGCTATCACTAAACCCAGGTTTTAACTCCTAGTCCAGTGGTTGTTTCATTGTCTAAAATGACCGTGGGGGGCCTCCCCTGGTTGTGCAGGTGGTTGAGCGCCGCACTGTGAAGCTATCCGCAGCCTCTGCAGTGCCAGTTCGATCCCGGCCGGCGAGGGTCCCACATGGTGCGGCAGACCTCTCCTATCTCACCCACTACTCCTCTCAGCAGTGTATTTTGTCAGTCTGACTGTTCTGTTCCCCACTCTGTCTCTGGTGAATCCTCTCACCCTCACACGCATCTGGCCTGTACCCTGGTTCTTGTATAAATAAATCTTAAAAAAAAAAACAAAAAAAAAACCACGGGAAGGGCCTCCCCGGCCTGGTGAAGCAGAGTTTCACCGCTGGGTTGTGAAGCTGCCCGCAGCCTCTGCAGCACCGGTTCGATCCCCAGCCACCGGGCAAGGGTCCCACATGGTGCGCAGACCTCTCCTGCCACCCGCTGCTCCCCTCAGCAGTGTACTTCGGTCCTTCTGCCTGCTCTGCTCCCCGCTCTGGCTCTGGTGAATTCTCTCACCCTCCCGCGCTTCTGACTATACCCAGTGCTTGTATAAATAAATAAAAATTTAAAAAAAAATCTTAAAAAAAAAATGACCATGGGAAGGTAGGGCAGTACTGTTTGAGTTCAGACTGAAAAGAGGAGGATTTTTTTCTTTCATTTTGCTTAGGAAAAACACAAACATGTTCTTTGAATCATAGGGTAATCCCTAATAGCTTGAAGGATCAATTTAGAAATTGGGTGGGGTCTATCCAGCGGGTATTCAGGTTTTCCTTAAATATTTGGGAGATTAAAATTCAACAAAGGCTTACACATTGAAATTCAGAGTTTTCATTATACAGTCTTACTAAATGTAAGTTGAGGTAACATAGCCTCAGCTTGCGAGCTGATGTAGGGATGGTCAGTACCTCATCTGGCTGCCACATTAAATTTTGAATGCCTGAAGAGGTTGAGCCACAAGTGGCATGATTCTGTTCACACAGGCCAAAGAATGTGGGACTCGATTAAGTCACTGACTTTCTTGCAGAGATCTGTTTTTGAAGACTACCACATTTGTTTAACCTGAGAATGAAAGTCAGGGAAACATTTTCTTTAAGTTAGCCAAGGGCCTTTCCCTACCTGGGTGAGTTGAGCTATGTGCGGAGACTTTTCACCCCTCGTTATAAGACCTGTAGCCCTGCAATAAGGCTGAACCTTTGTCACAAAGTCCAAGTACAGAGGAAACAGGATGGATGAGGGAGGGAAAGTGGTGTGTCTAATCACCCTCTCCAAGCCTAAAGGATAATTGCATACAATTGCCAAGTCCTGACTAACAGTAATCATACTGACGTGGCATTAATGATTTCTCAGCAGCACTTTCAGGAATGGAAACTGAGGTGGTTTTTTCTTGAGAAGGGAAGAATGCTTGGGAAATTGGGGTTCAGTGGCCCCAGAGGTGTCTTTCCTCACATTATTTTTAGTAGGTATTAAGGTACTTGTCTGGAGGGGTTAAGAGTAGAAGGCTACAGGCAGGAGTGTTACTTTTGTTTTTTTTAGATTAATTTTATTTTTATACAAGAACTGGGGTACAGCCCTGAGGCGTGGGAGGGTGAGAGGATTCACCAGAGACAGAGTGGGGAGAAGAACAGGCAGAGGGACTGAAAGCACTGCTGAGGGGAGCAGTGGGTAAGATGGGACAGGTCTGCCTCACCATGTGGGTTTCTCCCTGGCTGGCCGGGAATCAAACCCGTGCTTCAGAGGCTGCGGACAGCTCACAGCGCTGCTCTCAACCCGCTGCGCCACCGGGGAGGCCCAGGAGTGTTACATTTTAGGTGGTATCTTACCATAGTAAAGGTGCTCACTGTGCACTGAAGTATTTGTACTTTCATCAGCCCTGTGAGGAAGTTGGGTGAATGATGATATCCTGGTTTTAAAGTAGACCTTAGAGAATTTTATATAATCCTAAAACATTCTTTGACTAGATTGGATAGCTATGTTAACCTCTCAGGAAAATTCACAGGGAATTCTATTCTCTCTCCGTAACACCTGGAAAACAACTTTTAATGTCTTTCAGATTAGAGATAGTTTAGTCTGGATAGAAGACTGATTTTGGCTTTTTCTATATAAGGTTTGCCATAAACTCAGGATCATACTTATTCTAATGTAGACTATGGCTGGAGTAGAAAACTTGCATTTAAACTATTGTACATGTATGTGGTTTCCAAGTATTTTTGTATAAACTCATTTTATTTCCTCAGTGCCTTTTGGGTGGGGTAAGAGGCAGTTATCTTTTTATAGCTATAATGATTTGAAAAATCTGCTGAGTAATAGGTAAGAGGTAGTTGTACTTGAACAGAAGTTCAGGGGATTCAGGGAACATAAGTGAACTTTGCTAAAAGGAAGTCAGAAAATTTGTAGTTTTAACTGACTCAGCACTATAGGGCAATGTAATTCCAAGTACAGATGACACAAGTATATTTCTTTAGTACCTGTTCTACACTTAGCCCTTTTCCTCTCTTTTTAAAGGACAATAATGAGGCACTGTGTAAACAGGAAGATAGTATTTCTATTAAGAGTTTACATTTCTTAGGTGACCTAAGCAGGTGCTGGAGCTTGCCTGGGGGAGCAGGGCTGGCCAAAAGAGAGCAAACAAAAATGATGAGCCCTTAGTGGGACTTCTCTCTCATAGCCCATCCTTTGTTGGGCTACATCTCTTTCCCCAACTTTTTGACTCTTGAGAGGTGTGTCTTCCAGAGACTTATAGAGAATTAGAACCTTACAGAGAATTCATGAATAGATAGATGTTGAAATTTTCTTTTCTTTTTTTTTTTTTTTTAAGATTTATTTATTTATTTATACAAGCACTGGGTACAGTCAGAAGCGTGGGAGGGTGAGAGGATTCACCAGAGCCAGAGTGGGGAGCAGAGCAGGCAGAAGGACCGAAGTACACTGCTGAGGGGAGCAGCGGGCGGCAGGAGAGGTCTGCGTGCCATGTGGGACCCTCCTCTGGTGGCTGGGGAGCAGCCGGGGATCGAACCGGCGCTGCGGAGGCTGCGGGCAGCTTCGCAACCCAGCACTCAACCGCTGCGCCACGGGGGAGGCCCGATGTTGAAATTTTCTATCTTGGTAATTATTCAGCCTTTCTTCTACTCGCACTCTCTTGCCCTTTCTTCCTTTTCTAGAATTAAAAAAAAAAAAAGTGCTTAAAACAATTTCTGTGTACTTTAAAAAATGAAAAGAAGATATTTCTCATGACTCCCAGACCATATATTCACCCCCTCAATCATTTACATTAATCCAAGAAACAGGGAGTTTGAGTTTTATTGTGGTTTTCAGATAAGGATTTTGGTGGTCATCAAACCCTTTGCAAAAAATATGCCATTACTTCTTGTGAAAGGTTTGTTCTAACCAAAGGTTTGGGTCTTGCATATTATCATTATCTCTCCCTGCTCATTGGGCATGTCAAAGGAATTTCACAGTGTTTTGGTGGCTATGAGAGCCAAGATTAATCTTGTTTTTCTCTTCCCAATTTCTTATCTTTCTTTCTGTTTGATTATAACTGTTAGAGTTTCTGTAAGTGACTTTGCCCTGCATCTCTGTTTCCTATTCTGTTATATGGCCTTACAAGTGATATATCAGTGTTCAAAGTGGCTGAGATGCTCTCTCTGTATGGTGATGATGACAAATATCTTAAGTAAGAATAATAATACACATCTCACATTTGTATAGCACTTTTAGCATGCAGAGACTTTTCATGGTTATTTGTTTGATAGGCAGCAAGTTTGATAGGTGAGGATGCTCAGAGGGGTGACATCTTTTATGTCAGAGCTGATGTCAGAACTAGTTTGACCCAGAATTGCCACTACTTGGAAAATCTTTGAAAGACTAATAATATCTTAAAGCTGCTAGAACATCATTCTCAGCCCAAATAACCATGTCTGTTCTTTCTTCAGGTGTACCTTAAAAAGAAAAAGAATGACTAACATTACTGCACACTTATTAAGTGCCAGGCTCTATCCTAGGTGAAATACTTGTTCCTAGCCTCTCTTTAGTCCCCACAACTCTGAGGTAAATGCTATTATTAGCTCCACTTTCAGGTGAGAAAATTGAGGGTCAGGGGAATTAAATGATTTGCTTAGTGTGAAAGAATTAACCAAAGGATCTAGGGTTCTCACCCAGGCTCTCTGTCAGAGCCTGTTCTAAAATCTAAGCCATGCTGCTCTGTTGCGCATATAATAATTAAGGCCTTGGAATGAGAGTTAAAATAAATGGATTCTAATCCTTGCCTTGCCATTAAACTCATTTTAACCTAACTAGTCACTTCTTCCCTGATCCTCAGCTCCCCAGGTGTATGATGTAGAATAAGATATAAGGTCTTCTTTTTTTTTTTTAATAAAGATTTATTTATTTTAATTTTTTTTTTAAGATTTCTTTATTTATACAAGGATTGGATACAGTTAGAAGCGCGGGAGGATGAGAGAATTCATCAGAGCCAGAGCGGGGAACAGAACAGGCAGAACAGGCAGACCGACGAAATACACTGCTGAGGGGAGCAGCGGGTGGCAGGAGAGGTCTGCGCGCCATGTGGGACCCTCGCCTGGCGGCCAGGGATCGAACCAGCACTGCAGAGGCTGCGGGCAGCTTCTCAGCTCAGCACTCAACCGCTGCGCCACAAGCACTGGGTACAGTCAGAAGCGCGGGAGGGTGAGAGAATTCACTAGAGCCAGAGCAGGGAGCAGAACAGGCAGACAGACTGAGGACACTACTGAGGGACGCTGCAGAGGCTGTGGACAACTTTGCAGCCCAGCGCTGAACCGCTGTGCCACCGGGGATGCACAAGATAGAAGGTCTTTAAGCTTTTGCACTGCTTTAACCATCTTGTGTTCCTTGACACAGACAGATGAGAGGTTGGGTTATTGAAGGAAATGATTTCTAAGCTGCTTTCCTAGTGGTAGTTATTGTCAGCTTCTCATCTTTGAGAATGTCAGATAAGTTCCTTTTGCACCTCCTGCACTCACTTATCTCCCTATCTTATGGGACACTCCCTCCTTACTAGTTCCCTGATCTTAAACACTGGGATCAAGAGAGGTGTTAGAACAGTGTGCTTAAGTTTGATTTAATGTGTATGTGACTAGGGAATCAGGCTTTTTAAAAGCACTTGGGTGTTTATGGCGTACAGCCAAAAGTGAGAATTGCTGTCTTAGGGACTTCAGTGCCTCCTTTCAGTGTGTTCACCTACAGGAAAGGGAAAAACCTTATCTGCAGAAGGTTGCACAAGTTCGGGTTCCTCTAGTCTTCACAACCAATGATGATTCTGCAGTAGAGAAGACTTGTGACCCAAAAGCAGCAGCATCCTTGCTTCTATCTTGACCAGTCTCTCATTGCTTCATGGACTTAGCCCTTGGCTACCAGTAAATTTTAACTCTCCCTCCACTTTTCACCACTGTTATAGCAAAGGTGAGATGTCTCTGGAATTTATATGTTGAATAAGGAAGGTAAAGTTTGTTATCCACACAGTTGACTTAAAAACAGCCCACCTTGGGAATGCAAACTGGTCCAACCACTATGGAGAGCTGTGTGGAGATTTCTTGACCTACTAAACATAGAGCTTCCATATGATCCAGCAATTCCACTCCTAGGTATTTACCCAAAGGACACAGAAACATCAATTCCAAAGAGCACCTGCACCCCTATGTTTATAGCAGCACTATTTACAATAGCTAAGCTTTGGAAACAGCCCAAATGCCCAAAAATAGATGACTGGATCAAGAAGATGTGCTACATATATACCATGGAATATTACTCAGCATTCAAAAAAGATAAACACATGCAATTTGCAGCAACATGGATGGCGCTGGAAGGGATCATGCTCAGTGAAATAAGCCAAAAAGAAAAAGAAAAATACCGGATGGTCTCACTCATAGCAGGAATCTAGAAAACTTAAATAAGGGACCAGGAAAGTGAATAACTATAAGAAAGTGAAAATCAAAATCAACAAAAAACTATGAACCAGAGACACTTTTTGGGGGGTGGGGGGCGGGAGGGGAGGGATTGGGGTCAGAATGGGGGGGTTGCAATTGTATGGGGAATATAAAAATAAAATTTATTATAAAAAAAAAAACCAGCCCACCTTTATAGCACCTTTAAGGATGAAAATGAGTTGAGAGGTTTTGAATTGTCTTGGAAAGTGACCACCAAATAAGCAGTCTTATGTAAGAGGCTCCTTACCTTGATCCCTTTCTCAGCTCTGTTGTGTTTAACTTTCTCTGACATCAGCTTTAGCTGAACATGCCTCCATTGTATGAGTCAACACTTCTCCATCCACCAGCCTGGCAGAGAAGCTGGATGTTTTACTCTAAAGTTTAGGCGTGTCAGGCAGCAGCGGGTAGTGAGGAACATACCTTTGTCCTTAGCCAAAAACCTAGATAGTGAAATTTGGTCAAATTGTTGAATAACTAACAATGCTGGGAACCCCAGCATGGCCATGCATTATGATAGTGGAAAGCTACCTGTTAACTGACTAGAGTGTGGGACTTACGAGGTTAGGGAGTGAGTTGATTATCAAGTGAGTGGGTCTGTGGTCTCCTTCAAGGTTCTCTTTATTACTTCCTTGCATTTTGTCCCTCACTTTTGCCACTTAGTCTGTACCTCCCTGAGATGAAAAAGGGAAACAAGGAGTATTTTTGTCCGACTTCTCAGATCTACCTTCAGACACAGGATCTGGCTAAGCAGTTCATTATTAAATGGCAAACCCACAGAAAGTGAGGCAGTAAAATAGGCCATTACTCAATGTATTTGTTAGTATCTCATCTGATTAAACCTCATTAGAGTTACAAACAAAAGCCCTATTTATACCAGCATGCAGGGAGAAAACACATAATACTCAGCATCTCTCATTTCTTAGAACTAATAGTGCTGAAGTCTTAGCCTTTCCTTGGCTAATGGCTCAATTTAAATGTTTGTTTTTGACAGTGAGCTCTAATCATGTGTTAAATTGATATAGAGGTACAATCTAATCATCATAAGACCTCTGTGAAAGAACCGTGGGTATTATTACCATTTTAGAAAGTAAATACTGACACTCAAAGGATTTTATATGCTCCACCTTAGGTTACTTAGTGGGTAAGTAAAAGTATCAGCAGAGATCAAATTCCTCTGACTTTAAACCTAAAGCTCTTTTCTTTATCTTATAGTACATTGAGTAAAGTCTGATAGGTTCATTAGTATATTTTTACTTTATGAACTCTGTTCTAGTTTGATATTTGTTTTATTTATTTTTCCCTGGTATATGGTAAAGTACAAGAAGCATGGTCACTTGGGGCAGGTAGCCCTGAATTTGGATTTTAGTATTACTGTTTATTTGCAGAATAATTTTAGATGGCAAATAATTTTTCAAGACTTGAATTTTCTGATCTATAAGAATAGGATAATGTGCTTCATTGGGTGGTTATATTTGTTATCTATGGCTGCCTAATAAATTACCCCAACTTTAGTAACTTGAGACAACAAAAATTACTTCTTTGCTTCCGTGGGTCAGGAATTAGAATACAGTATAGTGGGGTGGTTCTGACTGAGAGTTTTCCATGGGGTTTCAGCTGAGCTGTCGGCTCAGACTGCAGTTTTGTAAAGGCCTGACTGGGGCTTGATGCTGTTCCCTAGATCACTCACTCAGATGGCTGTAGTGGAGGCCTTGGTCCCTCACTGTGTGACCTCTTCATGGACTGGTTGAGTCTCCTGGTATGACAGCTAACCTCCCCAAGAGTTTATGATCCAAGAGAGACAGCAAGGAGAAAGCTGCATTGTCTTTTGTGAATGAGTCTCCAAAGTTTCACACCCTTTGCTTCTGATTTATTCATTAGAATTACCACTAAGTCCAGTCCACACCCGGGGGGAGGGAAGTGAGGCTCTGCCTCTTGAAGAAAAAAATATCAAAGAATTCTTTGTGAGCTATTTAAAAATCACCACAGATGGACTCTGAGCCCTGTGAGGCCCCCTCTCTGATCACTGCTGACATGTACTCTTAAGAGCCTAGTTATCTTCCTCAGTATAGGCCTGTTGTCCTGCTCAACTGGTGGACAGGAGCAGGCTTTCTGGCTAACTACCATAAAGGACAGAAAGAAATGAAGAAACTTTTCATTGACCCAGAGACCAAGGTAATACTGGTTATAATACCTCCCACATAAGGGTAGAGTGTTGTGATGTGGGTTAATTTTCTCTGCCCAGTCCATCTTGAAAGGGCGAATAATCAGGGCACTATTCCTTTGAGCATATTAGGTGGACGGGATATTCGTAAGATTCATGTAGTATTCTTTGCTAAGTTGAGGAGAAAGCAGCAATAGATTCAACTATGAAAAATTTTCTTGTAGGCTTATACTATGTAAACATGGCTCAGAAATTGTGGTGGGGAGTAAACTAAGTTACTAAGTGCAGAGTCTCTGCACATAGTAGCTTTCAGGCCATCTTTGTATCTATAACTAAGAAGCCTCTGTAAAATACCAAAGGAGATGAAACAAAAGGGGAAGCAGTGTTTTCCATCTACATGCCAAGTCAGGAGTGAAGATCATCTGTACCCCTCTACCAGGTCTTGGTCTTCAAGTCTGGGCCTTTTCAGAATGGTGACTTCTTTGAGGCCGTGAACTATAAACCAACTCAACTTTCAGCTTTTAGGTGATTCAGATGTACAATCTTGGGGATGAGTCCCGAAGCTAGACGCTTATGGTATTGAATTCATGGTACTTTTGGAATTAGTCAAATAACTGGGCTAGGGTGAGCAGAGGAGACGGACATGGAAAAATAAATCACCTATAAGCTGATTTCTGAAACTTTATCTCCATTCTTGATCACTCCCGATCTCAGACATTCAACTGTCTACTTGACAACTTCACTTGAATGTTAAATAAGTATCAAACTTCCTACACTTTGAACTCCTAGTTTTTATTACCACAGTTGTTTCATCCCCAAACAGAACAAAAAAAAAAAAAAAAAAATCATCCTGGTTCTTTGGCAGTCCTTCTCACCTTAGTAACTGGCAATTCCATTCTTGTATTTGCTCAGGGCAAAACCCTTGAAGTCATATTTGACTCCTTTTTTTCCTCACATCCCACATCCAATCCTTTAACAAATGTTATCTCAGCCTGCAAAATATATCCAAAATATCTCTACGTCTGCTACTACTGCCCTCAATCCAGAAAACTCTGTCCTCTCCCTTGCTCTGATTACTATCATTGCCTAATTGGTCTTGCTTCCACCATTGTCTTTCTACAATTAATCTATATAGCAGCCAGAGGGAGCTTTTAAAAAACATACAGAGCATTTCACCCTTGCACTTAGTATTCACCAATGGTTTCCCAGCTTACCCCAGTAAATGCAGGGATCATTTCAGTGGCCTACAAAATCCTATCCCACCTAGACTCTTAATCTCTGATTTTTCCCTTTCTTAATTGCATTTCAACTGAACTCTTCCTTGCTGTTTCTTGTCTATAACTGGCATACTTACGCTGCAAAGCTTTTATTTTTTTTTTTGCCTTCTACCTGGAGTGTTCTTTTCACAGATATATGTGTGATCCTACTCTTTTACTCTCTTTATAACTGTTCAAAACCACCTCATCAGAAAGGCCTACCCCAGTTACTCTCTGACATATTTGTCATGTAATGGGTATCAACAAATGTCTGTCAGATGAATGAAACACACAGAGAAAAAATTTGGCAGCTCTGCTGCTTGTTGCATCTACGCATTTCTCATGATGGTTTTTTTAGTTAGTGAGGGTCATGGAGCTTACTCCTTTGATGTTTAAGATGGTCCTTAAGAAGAAAACTTTCAGAAATAGTGACCAGGGTGAAGAGTAAGCCTGAGGAGTGACTGCATGGTAGAAGTTTGTTTTGGTGGGAACAAGATTAACCAGCCTGACACACTCCCGCTTCTACAGTGAGGAATTTTGCCTAGAAAATCAAAAACATTATCTAGAAAACACTTCACACTAGCAGTATTAAACAGGCCTCACTTGAATCAGGAGTCATTAGAGAGATAGCTTGGAGCTTTATTCATTTCGTTCCTGTATAGGTGCCTCTGGAAGTAGCCTGGAAAGCACAGTCTGAGAGTACCAGGAGTTTGAATTATTTTGAAGCCAAGAAAATCTAGCCAGTCAAAGGGGGAGAGAACATGGTATAGGCCCATGATACAATTAAACAGCACAAGCTTTTACAGTCTCAAAATGACTATTTTGACATCTTGGTTTTCTACCCAAGAACATGATGTAGGTAGGGGCTGAAATTTTCTCTCTTTGATAATGGATACAGAACTGAAGCACAGAATAATTAAAAGAACCAGCAAAACTGGAATTTGGACCAGGCTTATTGATTCTCTTTTCTATCTTGGACAACAAAGTGACATTTGGCCTACTTTGGATTTTATTACTTTCAGATTACTCTGATAAAGTATGGTCACAAAAATAGTTAAGATTAAAAAAATATATACTTCAGATAAAAAAGAATTAGCCACCCCTTTCCCGCTTCTTAGATTCTTGGAACTTACCTAATTTTTAGACCACAGGTACTATTTCTGCCTAAGTGGTCCTAAAAGCAGAGAACACCAATAGCTTTTGGTATGTCTAGAAATTCATCCAAGATTGGCTTGCAAATTAGGTGTACAAGTGAGATTCTTAAGCTATTAATAAAGTTTCTTGGGACACTAGTTGAATTTCCTGTTGATTGATAGTGATCAGGTAACTTTGCTAAGCAGTCATTGTTTTTATAATACCTTGTGGCAGGACTTGATTTTAGGTGTTTGAGCTCAGGGATCATGCATTTTTTTTAAAGGGAATATATAACATTTGATATAGTCCATAATTGTCATTAGTCAAAAAAAATTGTCATTTTTTTTTTTTTAAAGAAAAAAGCTTTGTTAGAGGAGATAATAGCTTCTGTTTGCATTTTCTTTAAAGGAGGGAAGTTGAGTAAGAACCACCTGTATTATTAGTAGAGTTTCACATATAGTAATTCTGGTGTCTTCTTGGTGGGTGGAGGGTGGCGATGGGCTTGGTTCCATTGCTCTGTTTTGACCTGAAACATATTATCAAAACTAACTATGAGGGTGATCCTAAAGACTGACAATATTGGAAACAGGGCTCTGAGCCAGTAAGTGAGGCTTTTTCATCTTAGTCAGAGAAGGCTCCCAATGTAACTGTTCATCACTCTTTTTCACAGCTGCTCCTGATATCACTGGTCATAAAAGGAGTGAGAACAAGAATGAAGGACAGGATGCCATGATGTACTGCAAGTCAGTTGGCTATCCCCACCCAGAGTGGATATGGCTCAAGAAGGAGAATGGTGTCCCCACGGTGAGTAGGAGGTGGCCCTACTCTTCTGTATACCTGTGTATCTGGTTGCTCCTGGGAAGTCCACGCATCTGGACAAGTTGCTGCAACCTTGGGTCACCCTTTTTAGTCATGAGTGGTTACATCATGTCTGGAGATCACTGAGAGTCTCTATCCAGCTTGGAATCCCTGTAGTGTTTTTTTAAAGCTGTCTTTCTGGTAAGGGATTAGACTGCTTGCCTTCAGGATAGGACATTGAAAGTGCTAACCTCACTCTTAAACAATCATTTTACAATCATTTTAGTGCATTTATACTAAAGAAAACACTGTTCTTGAAATGGTATTAGTACAATTAGTACTTTGTTGTTTGGGGGGAGGACAAAACCATAAGAATAATTAGTATATTGTTGGAACACAGGAAGTACTTATTAGGAACTGGGGCAACTTGATGAGACCCAAGGGCAGTGTTAGATGTTAGAAATCTGACTGGGCCTCCCTGGTGGCACAGGGGTTAAAGACACAGAGTTATCAAGCTATCAGCAGCCACTGCAGCATGAGTTCGATCCCTGGTCAGGGAGTTAATCCACATGGCACAGCAGACCTGTTCTGCCTCACCCGCTGCTCCCCTCAGCAGTGTATTTCACTACATTCACCTCTTCTGCTCCCCACTCTCTCTCTGGTGAATTCCTCCCCCCGCCCCTGCATCCCCCCCTTACCTCTGGCCTACACTCCAGAAAAGGACAAAGAAAACATCTTTCTGTGGGATGATTCTTAATAGTGTTTGGAGGGTCAAAGCCTAAACTTTCACTTTCTCTTTGATTGAAGGCTGTTTGATCACTTTTCTGTCAGACCAGGTCATACGTTCCTTCTGTCCTAAACCAATGCCCAGCACTATGCTTCACAGGCATTCCTCTTTGGGGTCAGAAGGGACCCTAGACATATGTAATCAAGAGTCTTTGGAAAGGTTACAGATTAACTAAGTTAAATTTGTGGCAAAACAATCTTCTTTTAATTTCAAGTTTATTATTCTTCCCAATCCATGATTTCTCAGTACTCTATCGATAGTAGTGATGATGACTTTAACGTAACATTAAAGAGTAGCTTTTAGTAACCCACTGAATGATGGGTTGAGGGATGAGGATGAGGAATGGAGAAATGAAGATGCCATGTTACAGATTTTCAGAGTAGGTCCTGGATCAATATTTAGTTTTGTAAGGTGCTGGCAAGGAAATGTCCATTTCTCTCTATTGCTCCCTGGTAGGAGGGCCTTTGAGCTTTTGCTAAAGCAAGTTGGGGTTCCTCAGTGTGTGTTTTCATTTTTACTGTTCTCATGTACTCTTTAATCTGTTGTATTTTAAATCACACTATTACTTTCTCTAGCTTTCAAACTTTGTATCATTGGGAGAGAAAGCTTTCAGTGAAGGAGCTATAGTGAAAAACCTATTTCTAGGTTGATGCCTTTGAAAACAAGTTTGTTGAACAGTCTAAACTTGGTTGAGTGCTGAGATAAAATGCTTTCAATTTTTTCTGGATACTAGTTCCAGTTTTTAACTTTCTTTTCTGGAGAGATTTCCCATAGCTTTCTTGGAAATGTGTTGCTTATAAAAAGTTTAGTCCAGTCTAATCCAAAATTCCAGTTTTATTTCCCACCCCCTCTCCCATAGTTGAAAGGGAGAGCCAAGGGATTATACTTAAACTGTCTTCTGGGTTCTTCTTTCTTCTCTGTGGGTGGGAAGAGAGGACAGTCTACTTTTGGTTGCTGCTGCTTCTGTGGCCTTAACTGACTGGCTTGTTCCTATATGAGCTTAGTTCTTTAAAGGGCCAATGATCAGATAAGAGTTCACTCCAAGTGAACCTTTGATTCTTCCTTTACTCCAGCTACAGGTGAGCTAGTCCTGAGCTTCTCACTGTTGGGGTCTGCTCACTTGGAAGGCAGCCTTGTTAGCTGGAGGAACTGGAACATTACGGCTCTTCAGATGGTGGGGTAGGCTACACTGCCTGCTTGTACAACCTTTTCAAAACTGAGAGGTATAGATCAACCAACCAGTCTGCTGCCTAAACAAATACTAGAATTAAGGTTTCTTCTTGGTACTCCCAGTCTTCGAATGATCCTCTTATCCCCTGTTCCAGTTGGCTCTGGGGTAGAAGGATATAATGCAAACCGTAACTCTTCCATCCCTTCTATAATTCAGTTTTCTCTTCTATGGACTAGGAAAATGTAATGGGATTTAGGTGATGACTGGGCTAAAGATAACCTGGTGGGGATGCCTTTTATTAAGTCTTGGGAGGACTGTCTGTCTTTGGTTTGTGTTTTTGTTTGCTTTTTTTTTTTAAAGATACTTCTGAGACTTCTCCATCAGTTCTGGGGCAATAGACTAAATCTCATTCAGTATCTTATTACACATTGATTGGAAAGAGGAAATTTCTTCCATGTAATGGTGTTCAAAAAATACCAATTGAAAGCTTGCAGAACAGTGTGACTGGTCATTAGTGAAAGCATGAAATTAATGAGCAAGTAGGATGGCACAGAAATGTCCATTTCTCTCTATTGCTCCTTGGTAGGAAGGCCCTTGAGCTTTTGCTGAAGCAAATTGGGTTTCCTCAGTGTGTGGAATTGGCAGCTTTCTAATGCCTGGAGTTGAAGTTTCACAGGATAAAATTCTTAATTTTGAAGGTCATAGCCATCTCAACAGACAGGTTGGAACATCATTCCAGGGGTTATTTCCCCCTTCCCCCCCGCTGCCTCTGCTTATGCTTTAATTGTTGCGTAACAAATTACATTTGAGTCCTTTTTTTTTTCTTAGTATCCCATGAGATCAGCAGTCTATCCCAGTTCCATCCAGACCCCCGGTCATGTACTCTCACCTCTGCTTCCCACATGTGTCTGCCTGGAGCACCCTGTCCTGCTTGTTTGTTTAAATCTCTTCTTCAGTATACTTACAGATGTTAGCTCTTCTCAAAAGATTTTCTAGACTCATTCTGATAGTGTCCACTCACTCTGTTCCCCACAGCACATTCTACATAACTCTGTGGGGCTTCTTACCATGTTCCTATAACCATCCCACTGGAGGTCTGGTTCTCTCTTGAATTCAGTCTCTTTCTTAATTTTTGTGTCAACTTTTCTCTTAATATTTCACCTTACTCTTAGTAGGATATAAAACATATAATGTACATTAATTAGTAAATATTGATTGATAAACTTTTCCTTTAATCCTTTAATTCTGAAAGGAAAGGGACCTTGTGAATTTTCCCTACTCTGACTTCATAGTAGGGATGCATTTTTTCTGAAGATAATTTAAGACTTCACAGAACTCACCAATGTGAAATAGATGTGCTGACTTTGAAGTCCTCAGAGAGGCCTGGGGAGCCAGACATGCTTGACCATGGAGGTCAAAACTCTCCTTCATCCTCATCCTGATATGGCTTCTTACCTAATGTTGGAAGCAGCATTTTCTAGATTCCAGTTGGTTTTTTCCAGTCCTGTAGGGTAGGACCTCCATTCACTTCACTGGAAGTTGGAGAAGTCTGGAGGATCAACAGCAGGCCTTTATCTCATTTCTGTCAGAAGCTTGTTAATTTGTTGTTGTTGATATCAAGGGGAAGTCGGTAACAAAATGCTTAAAGTTCCATGGACAAATCCAGAACTAGATATTACCCCCTCATCCCAGCCAGAGTCTGCTAAGAATAAAGAATAGCATCATCCTGTCTTGGGCACTTAGTCACCTACTCTGACCTTTGTGTACTCTCACTTTATCTACCCCTGAGCAGGAGATTGTCAATACCTCTGGCCGCTTCTTCATTATCAACAAGGAAAATTACACTGAGCTGAGCATCATGAATCTTCAGATCACAGAAGACCCTGGCGAGTATGAATGTAATGCTACCAACTCCATTGGCACTACCTCCGTTGTCACCATCCTTAGGGTACGGAGCCACTTAGCCCCACTCTGGCCTTTCTTGGGAATTCTGGCTGAAATCATCATCCTTGTGGTGATCATTGTCGTATATGAGAAGAGGAAGAGGCCAGATGAAGTTCCTGATGGTAAGAGCATCCCTACAAAATAGCTGTAATGTTGGGGGGTTGGTTCCTTGGGGTGGTTTCCAAGCACCTAAAGAGGACTATAAGGATGTTGGAATTCAATCCCAAAAGGAGAGAAGGAAAATTCTTATACTGGTTCCTTAACCCCACCCCCAAGATTTTTTGCATTTGCCACCCAGAGCTATAATTATTAGCTCTGTCCCTCCATTTGGGTGTTCTCCAAACCATAGTCCCATCTGCCCTTCAGGCCCCATGTGGGGAATGGGCAGCTGTCAGTCTCTTTGTTCAGCTCTATCCTCCTTCAATACAGATCATCAGGCAGATTGAGCTTGAGGAGAATCCAAGTCAAGCCTAGAAGCCACCCCAAGATCGCAGGCCACCTGGCCTTCCAGGCAGATTTAAGGTATCTAATTGGTTATCACATGGTTGCCTGGTGTAACCCCTGTAGGTAACTGCCCCAGCCCAGTCAGACTCCTCAGGAAAAGCCATTGGAACATGCCAGTCCTTGGTTCCCTTACTTGGTCTTTCTGATAGTTTTTCAAGGTTCTTGGTGAAGCCGGCACCCACTATTTGGCTTCTCTGTGTCTCACAGGCAAGAGTGGTGAAGGGCAAGTGATGTACCTGCAGTTCAAGACAGAAATGGCTAAGTAGTAACACCTGTTGTACATGCTCAGGTGACACCCCAATCTGGCCTAGAGTCTGACAAGGGGAGTGGATAGTAGCAGCAGAAATGCAGCAAATTGTTAAGTTTATAAAGAAAAAGAATCTTAGATCATTGAACCTGTTCAGAGTCAGAAAAGTCCTGGAAAATGTTTGCTTTGTTTTTTGGTCATCGATGTTCCATTTCTAGCCCTGTGATGATAGCCAAGGGGAGCTTATGATGGAGGCTTGTTATCAGTAGTACCTCAGATTCTAACTGACTCCCCAGCCCTGCTCTTTCACCCAGTGTAATTAACTTCAGCAGGAAAAACAAGTTAATCAGCTAACCATCACTGCCACGTGCCTGTCTCTGGCCAGACAAGAAGGGATGCACATAAACTCAGTGGAGGCCAACCTTGGGTGATGGTGTCTTGGGCCTGTGCACGGTGGTGCTGCCCTCTACTGCATAGACTTGTCTGTGTCCCTGCAGCTAACCAGCAGACCCACAGCACCTACCATGTGTCATGGAGAATGCACAGGGAGGCTGCTGCTCCCTCAGGAACAGCACAGCCCTGAAAGCTTCAGTGGCTTCAGACTCTGGGAGAACGTGTTTGAAAACAACACCCACTTCCCCTTCTTTTCCTTTCTTCTCAGCAGTTCCGAAGTCTTGTTGCCGGCACTAGCTAGAGAGAGGATTGTGGTGAGGCTGGGGGGACAGACTTTTTGTTGAAACTAACCTGGTAAACTTCTCTGCAAATGTGCAATCAGCAGTGAGCTAGATGGTGGGATCTGCTGGACATAGATGGGCCTCTGCGATATGAAGAGTGTCCCCCAAATTTTTACCTGCCTTCTCCTAGGTCACAGAACAGCTATTTTGTGACATGAAACTGCTATTTTGTGACATGAAACAGCTTCATTTTGTGACATGAAACTGCTTCATATATCCCTAATGTATTTTTCTCTAAGACCTTTCTCTTTTCTGCTATATACTAGGACTTCCAGAGCACCTTTATTTAGATTTGAGAATAAGGGTGAGAGTTGCTGTCTCTTGTGTTTTCTGGGGGGACCAGTTAAGTCTCACTGCTGAAAAAAGGCTTTCTCATCCCCCCATAGAAATTTGCTTTTCCTTTGCTGAATATCATCTTTCTTAGCCTGCCCGTTGGAAATGTTGGGAATCAAAAAACCAGATAGGAAAAGGCAAAACCAGAATTTCAATAAAAAGATAAGCCTGGCTGCCACTCTTGTGACAGAACGAAACACTGACTTAGCATGTCCCTGTTAAGAGGTTCCTTGTGGGAAGCCACTTCATTTACCAGGTTACTATCCTAGTGTGTGAAAGAAAACCTTTGGGTTAGATGTGAGAAATGGTTAGTGTTGGTTATCTGACAAGTGGAGACACCTGCCCAGTTCCCTGGGCTGCTATCCTTTTTTTTTAAGAGTTCCATGGCTTTTGGATTTAAATGTGAACCAGTTTGTTAGAGGAGACTTCTGGCCAGCAAATCTTCTGAACAGTTTCCTGGAAGGAAAATATCTCTTTTAAGCTAAATTGTTATAGACAGTGAATGAATCCTACATAAAGGAAATGCCTGCAGGGTAAGTGCAAAGTAAAAATCTCTTTGCTCCAGTCTCTTGGAAGAATACTGTAATGCAAGCAGCTTTGGCCTTTTGTTGTTGTTGGATTGGGTGCAAAATTTGGGTTGCTCTATTATCACAATGTGTGCATTCTCTCTGCTCCCTTTCCGACAGCCAGTGGGGCCCAGGTTCCATACATCATCTCCACATCCCCGCCGTCACTTGAGCATTTCCTGCCCAGTTTTCTCCTGTCTATTTCCTTCTGTCAAACGTATCTCTGTTCCTTTCCCCCCTTTTCTGCTCCTTTCCTGGACGTAATCATTAAAAAAAAATAAGGCTGATTATCCTTCATGGCTTTTTCTCCTCCAGCCAGTTTTTCCTCAGCGCCTAGTAATTTTCATAGAAAGAACCAGTTCTGCTCATATGTGTTATTTCCATATTCCCAGCCCCAAATTTATCCCCATTTACACATGCTTTCCTTTTAGGCATGGAGTTTTATATGATGAATCTTTACTATCAGATAACTGTGCAGCTTTGTGTTGACTAATTTATACCATTATGAAAGTGAATTTTTATAGGCCTAACTTGCGTTTTCTCTGCCAAATTGGTATTTTATTATCAAGATATAACTATATTTTTTTCTGACTCACTGAATTTTTTGTATGGAAAAAAATTCATATAAACCTGATAATATTCATATTTGGGCAATCTGTGTTTTCTTGGTAACAGTCCCTTGCTAGAAAAAACACTTAAGTGAACACTGCCGAAGTGTAAAGACACACAAATTTGAATTTATAGAATTCAGCCTGCGTATGTTTCACTAGAAAAACATTACTTTAGATTTCTCACATAGAAAATATTTAGGGTTATGGTTTAGCTATTTCCAGGAAAAAAAAAAAAGCCTATGTCTTTTTGTCTCTGAGAATATATTCAGGACATTTCATAGGTGAAACTCATGTCTACCTCCCACTAGGCTTCTCTTCTGGTCTCTGAACCAATAGGTTGACTTGCAGGTAGATTAAATGCCTTTCACCTTTGGTGTTTGCGGAACAGGCAAGTCATGGAGCCAAGTAAGAGCTTCAGTTTTTCACTTTATTCACCTCTTATCTACAGTCTCTGAAAAAGTTTAATAATTCACTAAAAACTAGGTCCAGCTAGCGTCCCTCTTGCATCTGGACTTGGAATATAACTGTTAGTTCCCCACATATGCTTTCATGGCACGGCACCCCTCTGCAATTCCTGGAGATGGCCAGCAGACCTGTTCAGTTGCTGGGACCTTCAGTTCCACTGGATATTTTAGTAACCTCAGGTTAAAACAATAGGAATGGACTTAAGAAATGCTGGCATCATTAACCATTTTCACTTCAGGGGCATAATTTTTATATGCAAGTCAAAGCAACTCTTAATAAGGGAGATTTTTGACTTTTCGTGGGGATCAGTTTTAGTGACTCATAGTTCTAAAATGTCTAGTTTGGATATAAGAGTTAACTGTAATGTCCCACTACCTATTAGCTGGTGAAACATTTGGTAGCATATGAAGCTTTATAACAGGCCAGGCATGTTGGGTAGAAATGTGACTTTTTAAGATGACACGCAAAATAATTCGTTGTCTTCTTAACTAAAGGTCACCTGGGTCCATAAGTCACCTTATGGAGAAAAGACAACAGGTCCAGACAAGGAAGGAAACTGGAAGTAACTGTAATCTCTTTCGGGTTTAATGGTACTCTGCTGAGATCAGGCAAACTTTAAGTGGAATAAACCCTTTCTCAGTGAGATGAAGACAATGGAAACGGAGTTTTGACCAGTCAGTCAGCTCTTGGTCATTTTGACTTGAAAGCCATCTTTTGGGAGGTGATACTGTATCAGGTAATCTGTTAATTACCGGGCATCTAAAGCGCCTTCTGGTGACGAGGCAGACACAGGGGAGCAAAGGCTGTAATGCATTTGGTTAGGGAGACAGAATATTCAGATAAATCAGAGCGCAGCAGCTCCCAGAACTTCACTCGCATCAGTAGATTTCAGACACATCTTGTTTCCATTCTTCCCAGTCCTCTTCCTCTCATCTAGACTCTGGCTGCGAATAATTCCAGGTGGAGAGAACAGTCGTTGCTTAAGGCCGTCTTTTGGCCTGAGGGTTTGGGGTTTGTTGATATTTGTCGGTTACTATGACTTCTTTTTTTTCCCCCCTCAATTGCATCAAACCCTTAAAACATGGTGGTAAGTGAGCGATATGCATGCTTTTGGAGTTTGTTTAATCTCCGCTTCAGTCTATACAATGCACAGTTCATGATGTTAACACTTCAAGTTTACTTCATTCACTTTCACAACTAATTTGGATTTCAGTTTGCTGTTTAACCCTCATTTACTTTGATTTTTGTACCTTTTTCTGTAGTTCTGTTTTTTTTCCCTCTCTCCTGATTTCCCTTTTAGGGGTCAAATTGTTTCTTTGTCTGACCTGTGAAGGGAGAGTGGTGCTGCAGGTAGTGATTCAGTCTAGGAAAGTGAAGATAGGAGGCTCTTTTCTTTGTTCCTTGTAAATGTGAAAGTGGATTTGGAGGAAGACATGAAGGGGGAGATCTTAAGCTGTAGGCACTACTGTGAATAGCAGCTGCTCCCACTTGCTGGCATGACAGCTACACCAGAACCACTTTCGCTAAAACCCCTACAAATGCGGCCTTTTGCACGTTTGTTAGCTTGTTGGGCTGAAAAATGATGTTGCTGGTCAGACACCAGGGAATATGCCCACACCACCAAAGGAAAGAAAAACTTGTGGCGTGAAGCGCTTGGGTTGGTGCTGCCAGCATCATGCTTTGAAAAGATTAGCCTGGCCATCGCGATTCACCCCTGCCCTGCCCTTCCTTTAATGGTGGGAGTAGTTTGTTGGTATTCTTGAATCAGCTATCTTGCTTTAGAATTTTGTGTTTTCAGGTGCACAGCCAGAGCACTAAAAATACTCTAAGTTTGCTACTGTCTCTTTTCCTTTAAGTCCCCGAAGTGCTTATTAGTTCCTAGCATGTAGCTGAGCTGGCTTGGCTGGGATGTTGAGAGCATTAGGGGTTGTGCTGAGGAAGGATTAGGTTGGGTTTGTGTGTCTTAGTAACTGAAATGTCTATACACACAGATGTCTTGGGTGTCCTTAAGTCTTAGTTTGTTCTCTGTACCTGTTTGATAGTGTACTGATGTTAGTCATAGACTCCTGTGGACACTGGTGTGTTGCTAGCCTGGCTGATAAACTGTTGGTTTGTGGTTGGTTCTTTTTTCTTTTCTTTTCTT
Source organism: Talpa europaea (assembly GCF_964194135.1). NCBI lineage: Eukaryota > Metazoa > Chordata > Mammalia > Eulipotyphla > Talpidae > Talpa > Talpa europaea. The sequence goes on along the minus strand of NC_140075.1, from coordinate 57,942,250 downwards.
CTTTCTTTTTTTTTTTTTTTTTTTTTTTGAAATATTTTTTTGCTCCAGTCACTGTGTGTGCTGGCGGTGGCTTTGCCTCTCCGTTGCCTCGAAGGAACAGGTGGAGCAATGTCTCCTTCTGACAGACATTACTCCTGACGTGTGCTCCTGCAGATGCCTACACTGAGACTGTAATCTCATAACTGCTTCATGTGCACTAAGCCCCCTTGTGGAATCCTGCTGAGAGTTTTTCTAGAAGCCTTCAGTGAAATCAAACTCTTTTGAATCATTTCTTCCACCTGACTTATAAAACGAGAAGGATTTAAGAGCACTTACTTGTTCTTTTCCCTTTGTGGGTCTTTAAAAAAAAAAAATCTAAGTCTATCCCTGCTTAAAGGGGACCCCAACTTGCCCTTAGTTGAAACAGGAAAGAAAAACTTACAAATTAGAGTCATAAAATACCAATTTTAAGAAGGCTTCTAAAACTCAGATAGAAGCATTTCAATTAAAACAATCAATCTCATGGCTCATCTAGGTTTGGGTTCTGGTTTTGGCCAGGACATTGGAATGAGCCTGTATAGTTATCTGAAGTTCTTTTCTAGAGGGCTGTCACCACTCAGCTTTCCCTGGTGTGTCGCAGAACAGACTCTGGTATGCAGAGTACAGCCGCGCACGGCTGGCATAGTGTAGGTTGAACAGTTGAGGCTTCCTCTTTCTCAGTCACATTCTCCAAACTAAAGAGTCTCCCAAAGATTACAAAATGGCGAGAAAAAAGCAGTATTTTTGGGGGAAGTGAGGATGTGTGGTTAAATGTATAGAATACACATTCCTCTGCACTGTAGGATTGAACCAGAACTGTGCATGCATTCACCACAAGAAAACAAACAGCAGGATTTTACAACTGAAATGTTGGTTTGTCTTCTCATCTATTTAAGAGTGAACCACTGGAACTTGGGGACAAGATGAATATAATATTGCAGCCTCTCTGTCCGCTACAGTTGCAGTTTTTCATGACAAGCATTCAAAGTGTTAACTAAAACCATTGAAACAACATACCTGCCATTAAAAACTTGAACCTAGAAATAATAACTCCATGAGTGTTTTGCACCTCCAGATGGAATGGCCTTGAATCAGTGCTATGAATAGCCATGTTTGCCACTTGCCGTTTGCTGTTTTGTCAATCCTTATGCAGAATCTCACGATTTTCTCCTTTCTTCTCTGTCGCTCAATGGATTACTAAAAAACTGAACACCTGTGTAGATGACGAACCAGCTGGGCCAATGTAAGTATGTTATTGCACATTGATTCAGTCTTGTGTTATTTGTATTTGCAGTTTATTGACGAGTAGCTAAGATTGGAGGGAAGACAGTGAGTGGAAATGAACACTGCAGTGTAGACTGCAGGGAACTGACTGGTGGCCATTTTGATTCCCAGGACAAACTGTACAGTTTTGTTCTTATTGGCAAAATAAAATGGAATACTATGCCAAAAAGTAATTGCACATTCCTTATGCTTTAAGTTGATATGCGAGAAAACGGCTAGTATGAGAGCTTCAGGTTGTGTTAAAGTCAGTTTCAAGATGGACTGTAACATGAATAATCTGGTTCCAGCAGTTGTTGATTTCAAGAGATGGAGCTGCAAATTTGGAATCAATCCAAGATTAGAATTTCCCAGAGTTGGGGACCTAAGGGTGGAGAGGGAGGCAAACACCCAAATTAGTTATGTACCAGAGGGGCACAACAGTGCTTTCTGTGTGTAATTGTCTTTCATCATTTGAGATCAGTAGGAAAAACTCTCACTTTTTTAGTAATTATGGCTCATAATCAAGAGAAAATACCTGTATATCATCTGCCTTGGGAGTCAAAGGACCTATTAAGAGGTATGTAGGCACTTTGTACAGGGAATATCTATATGCACAATAAAATCTCTACACCAGGGATGGCAGTAAGTGAAAGAGTCCCTGTATTTCCATGTGTTATACTTTGAAAAGCTGCTGATGTGAGTTTAACTCTTACAATGCAATTTTCCCTCCAAAGGAAAACCAACTCTACCAACAATCACAAAGATAAAAACTTGCGCCAGAGAAACACAAATTAAATACTGCTTATAATGTAAGTATGGTTTTCTATTAAGTTTCAAAAATCATAATCAAATGAATGTGCCTCTCTGTTGACCTTGCTACAAACCCTTTAATAGTTACTTGTGAGATCTTTTATTTCAGAGCAGCAGATACTCTGTCCAGTTAGCAGCTGGAAGAGTTTTCAGCTGTTTCTCATTTATATAAATGCCTTTTCAGAACATGTATATGGTGTTTCAAAATACTTTGCACCATTATTTATTAGTCATCGTTTTAAGCAGGTTATACCCAGAGGCCAGTTGGTCCCAGTTTGCTTCTGCGGGCAAGGCAAGAACGGTGGCCAGGCATAGCCAGGCCGGAGTGCCGGTCTGTGAGGCACATGGAGATCAGTGATTCACCCCACATCCCTGAGCATGCTGTTTGAACCAAAGCTTGATTTCATGTAGCTCCTGTGTAGTCCTGTGTGAGGGATGGTATTTCCTTTTAATGTCCAAATATTCTTTTTGCAGGTCTTTAGGTTCCTAAAACTGGGGGCAACCGACCTGCTAAATTTTCTGCTTGGACCTCTTTGGTTCTCTCCCCTTTCAAGTGAGCGCCACCACCACGACTGTCTAAAGCATGCCTTATTTAGCCTCTCCTGTAAGGGTGACCTCGCCAGGTACATTTTAAACAATGCTTCAGTGTAGAAGGTGTAAACTATTTGGGGCTTGATGTGTTGTGAATGTTGCTTTTGTTTTTTTCTTTCTTCCTTCCTCCTCTGGTAAAATATTTAAATAGAAGTGAAAAGGTCCTCTGAGGATCAGGTCATGCATGCGCCATTTTTTACTTACTGCAGCTGTTAATTGGCAAAGCTCTAAAATGCACTGCTGCCATCTAGTGATACATTTTTGTAAAGTACAGCAAAATCTACAGATATATACAGTATATAAATATATATATATATATTTATATTTTTGGGGTGGGAGAAATCCAAAATAAAATAAATGCTTGTTTCATTTTTAAGCTGCTGATATTTGTTCCTTACTGTATGTTGTCAGATGAGGAAATTGTGCAGTTCTGGTACATAAAGATGAGTAATATAAACTGAAATCTGTAATTTTAAGGGCTTAACCTACGACTTTGATAAGCTGGAACAGTCCACTGAATGGATATAATGAATTGCAGTATATATATGTATGATTGCTTTCTAAGTGATTTTTTTCTTTTAAGTCATGTAAATTCTTAAATCCTTTTGCACTGATGTGTTGAACCTTACTTACTGTACATTCAATTAAGGCAAACTTTTATAATTTGCCTTTTGTTTTCAATGACCTTGAAATGTTATAGCATGGTATTCTATGCAACTAGTTATACTTTGGGATTGACACACTGTATTTTTTCACATTGATTTGAGTGTAGATTTTCTTGCCCAGCAGGGTTCTCACGCGGTGTGTAACCGTAGCTGCATGTACTTGTGTTTTGTGTAATTGTTGAAGTGCAATGATGTATAAAAAAGTGGATTCACCTGTTTTTAAAAATAAAACATTGATAAAGGTGTTTGGAATAATGCTTTTTATTCTGGCATCTTTAATCTTAGGAAGAAGCGGTTTCCTAAAATTTTCAAGTTCTTTAGTTCTAAGTGTACACTGAGTGTTACTTTCTCAACCCTGTCAGCTTTTTTAGTTCCTTTTCCACCTCTTCCACAAATGCTGGGAAATTCTGATCCATGAGGCACAACCGTAGAAAGGGGCCTAACTCTTCCGCATTCCATGCAGACTGTTGATAGACAAGGGGGAGCTCCTCAGATGCCAGGATAGACTGTGGGGATTTCAGAAGAATAGTTTACTAGAGATTACAAGTGAAAGCAACACCCTGAGTAATAGAACAGCATTGCCTTAAGGAAGATTAGGGAAACATACACCAAAAATTAGTGTTAATTAGCTCTATAGGGGTCCTTTACATAAAATGTTTCTAAATAAATACAGGAAGTGAGATACACTTGAAATACTTAAGGATGTTTAGTAACAAAATGACTTGCAAAGTCATGATCTGATCCCATTTTAATGACAAATACTGAGCTGCTAAGAAACCTGGCCATGAATGAACTCCACTAACTTATTCCAGTCACCTGGAATGGGCTTGAAAGCAGGAACTGGGTTCTTTATTACATGCTTTAAGAGGCTACAAACTGGGGCCTCCCCTGGTGGTGCAGCGGTTGCGTGCTGGGCTGCGAAGCTGCCTGCAGCCTCTGCTGGGGCCTCCCCTGGTGGCGCAGCGGTTGCGTGCTGGGCTGCGAAGCTGCCTGCAGCCTCTGCAGCGCTGGTTCGATCCCCGGGAAGCTGCCTGCAGCCTCTGCAGCGTGCCAGTTCGATCCCCCGGCCACCAGCAAGGATCTCACGTGGTGAGACACACCTCTCCTGCTGTGCCCACTGCTTCCCCCCAGCAGTGTATTTCAATACATCTGTCTGTTCTGCTCACCACTCTCTGGTGAATCCTCTCACCCCCTGCCCCTCTGGCCCACACCCCAGTTCCTCTATGCAAAGATTAAAAAAAAGGCACAAACTGATCAACAGGACAGTTAGGTCACATCTTTTTCTGGCCCTATCCATGAAACTTGATAAATACAGAGAGTAACAATCATCACCACAATCTAGACACCAAGCTTTCTGTCACTCCCCAGAAAATTCCCTGATGCTACCCATAACCCCTGGCAACTACTGACTGGTTATCCATACTTTATAGTTTCGCCTACAGAATGTCATATAAATGAAATCTTAATGACATTAATTTTTCACATGCTTATTTGCCATCTGTATGTTTCGGGCCACAAAGTATTTTGAAACCAGTTGAGTAAGTTGCCAGTATTAAGAAAGTTCTAGTAAAAGTCTGACTGTGCTTGGCAATTTGGAAGATCTGACAACACTGGATGCATAGTCCAGCTATGTGGAGGTCTAACCTACCTTTGGTGCTTTGACCCAGTCTTTCTCTTCACATGAATTTTCATTCTGTAGGTGGCTTTATACCCTTTCCATGTATGGTCTGGTTTACTGCATTTGGATACAACTGATAAATCTCTAGGAACTATCTATAATAGAAGTTTACTTTTCTAAATTCAAACAAGCTGTCCAGATTCTTCCTAAAGTTACAAAGAAGACAATGAACAGGGAGCCCTGTTCTCCAGTGAGAACCACTGTTGAAATGTCAGTGTATCGCGTTCCAAACATATAATTTCAAAAACCACGCCACACGCTGCTTTGTACACTTTTTAGAAACTTAAACTATACTATCTTTACATACCGAGAGGTAAGAATTGACATCATTTCAAATTGACTGCATCTTTACCCCTCTGTGATTCTATCACTTTAACCACGCGAGTATTCTATTAGTGAACATTTATATTGTTTACAGTTTGCTTAATAACAGTGAAGAACATCTTTGTATGTTTGTGTAGTTAAAACAGAATTATAGATAAGATCACTGAATTTGACAAGTATCACCAAATTGCTCCCTCCAAAGTTTTACCAACTATGTTCATAGTGTGTCCAGAAGGTTAGAGCAAGTAAGTTAACACATCTGAACTCTCAATCTGGTGGGTTTTTTTTTTTTTTTTTTTTTTGTGAACATAGTTCTTGTATACTATGTAAACTGGGCTAAGGTACACCTTCTCTAGTGTCCTTAGCCTCTGACTCAATTAGCCTGTCATGCCTGTGCCTCATACTGGGCAGTATGAGGTCTGCCCTGCTGCTGAACAGACAGACATTCTCATTTTGTCATAGTTGCTTGGTTATGGAAAGAGACAGACATGAATTCTTAAGTCTTCTTACCTCTTAATTTTTTATCTATATTTATGTCCACTTATTTTGAGATAGTGATAAGCCAGATGGAGAAAACTCCCAAAGTTCTTCTGCATACTTTTGTTAGCACAGTTTAATACATGCTATAAAATGAAAATTTATCCTTGAATATTGATGAACTCCCAAGTAAAATTTCGCAGAAGGCCCAAGCTGTTTGTCTGACACAGTGGGAACATGATGAGGATGGGATAGTCCTCAAGGAGCTCCCAGCACAGTGAACATCAAGTGGCACTGAGTTTGAATGAAAAGGGTTTCGCAGGATTTTTTGGTAATAGAAAATTGCAAGTGGGGAGCAAATGTCAGAGAGGAAGTCTATGGTAACAGAGTTGAATCCTCCTGGTTTCTACACATTATTAGTTGCGATCTCAGCAATGAAAATTTGCCCCACTGGAAAACATTGTTGCTCTGACTCCACACTTGGTATTTATAGAGTGGCTTGTTGACATTTTTATAAGACACTGGGAAAGTGTCTTTATTAAAGTGTCTTTATTAAAGTGTCTTTATTGAAGACTAAATTCTTTATTATACACATTTAAAGACTAACTCTACACCACTCTTCCCCTTAGAAGAACAGCTCTTCAGTATGTGCCACCATGTCTAACATGGCAGGGGTATAAGGAAATGGTTTGTCTGTTGCCATCCGGTATAGTAAAACATTAGGTTACCATTCTAAAACAAGGGAGTGTAAATTCAGGAATATAAATTCTTTGGGATACTGATGTTTATGAAAAGAAAACACAGAAATAGCCTCTACCTGCGCTAACCAGGTTACTGAGGTCCTTGCTCCTGCAGTGCTTGTTCTGGCTGGTACAGACTCCTGCTCTGAGGTTTGGTGTGTCTGCAGTGAGACATGTCATCAAAGGATTAGCGGAACATAATCATAAACACCACAGACCATTACAGAAGGGAAACATGGCACTCGTAGTCAAGGCAGAAGAGAGGACCAGTAAAGGCAGACAACAGAATCACTGGCTGCGTGTCTGTCCTGGCTTATGCTGGGCTCTTACTGCGTTTAACTCAGAAGAGGCACCAAGAGAGTTCACTTCTGAGCCTGTTGGGCGGTACCTACTATCCCCAGTGTCTGGCCTGCAGTGCGTTGTGTCTTCAGAGCCCTGGCCCAGGACCACACAGCCACAACTCAGAGTGGTGGATATCGCTCAGTTTCTGAGCATCGTGATTTGTCACCTAAATGTTACTACTTTAATTGCAGAGAAACAAAGTGCAATAGAACCATGTTTTCAGTAAAAATTTTAAAGATCTTCTTTTAGAATCCTGAGGGAATAAGTTCTTCTGTAAGTAAAATCCCTACGTTATCTCCATTCAACTATGATTATGCCTGCTACAGGGGTGATGCAGGGAAGGGAGCCAGAGGTCTGGCCCTAAAGAAGCTGCAGCCCAATGAGAACTGAACCAGTGAAATGACCACGGTGCACCCAGGCTGTGCTGCGATGGAAATGACAAAATGTGTTCAGGTTCAGAGCGTAGGGAGTGGCGTGCAGGAGAGCACCAGAGTCCACACTGTGAGGAACTGTTCTTGAACAGAAGACAACACATTTTTCAGGCACATACAATGAGCGAGGTGTACAAGGAGACATGGAGGCATAAAGACTGCAAGCCCTGCTTCTACTTGAAAGCATGAGAATTTCTGAGCACCTACACCCCTTTTCCTAACCGCATGGCTGCATGTCTGCTCTGTTCTGTATTCCTGTGGCTGTCACCTGATCTCCACACAGGCAGTCCCACAGAGGCGTGAGCTGGTGGTGTCACTGAGGAAGGCAGCAAGGCTCTCCTGGGAGGGTCTCAGTTTCCCAGCAGCATGTTGTGACTGCCCGAATTCACAGAGTACTTCTGGCACCTGTGCTATATGAAAGCTGACTTTTGTAATAGGTAGATATTAGCCAAAAAAAAAAAAAAAAAAAAAAAATCTAAAAGCATCAACGGGGGGTGAGGGCAGGGAGGGAACAAAGAAGAAGGATTAAGGAAAGAGAAAGTCAATGAACTCAAAGCTTAAGGGGCTGTAATAACTCAGGAGCGCTTAGGCAAGACCCAAACTTTGGTCCAATTTCCTCATCTTATAAAAATAAACTCATGCTTTTTGTGCCTAGTGTTTCTTCCAGCTCTAACATTTGACATTTGATGCTTTCCTAGGATGCAGATCAGTACAGCTCATGCCATTTTCTTCAAACAATGGAGAAAGACATTAACCACAGTCACAGACCACAAACTATGGATAAAGTGCCTGAAGGAAGCTGGTGGGTTGGCTCCAGGAGCAGACAGACAGTTCTGCAGAGATGGGGGGTTCTGTATACATTGCAGCTGGAGCCCTGGCTGCTTGCTACTTCTGAACTTGTGCTAAGGAGGGAAAAAGTCTACCTAGCATCTGCCTGCCAACCTCTTTCCTGTCTCTTCTGCCCCCTCTCTGTGGGGCTGGATGGCCTTAAAAGCCCTCAAGTAAGAAACACCTGCTTAAACCACGATTACTGAAATTACAAGGTTGAAGTGAAAAAATATGAGCCAGGAAATGACTCAAGGACTTGAAATAGGAAGGCATGGAATTATCTCTTTTTGCAAAAAAAAAAAAAAAAAACTATTTTAGACCAAGAAATATAGAGGTATTGGGGAAGATGACACACCGGAGTACAGGAGAACGGCAAAGGGACTGCAACTTGGCCACAGCTCATGCCACTTAAGATGGATTCTGAGAAAGGAAGCATGATACCAAGTTTGCATACAGCAGATCATAGCAAACCTGGACCTGTTCTGTCATTAGGAAGATTAGCATGTTCCAGGCAGTGCATCAGAATGTCTGCGCCCTAACAAGCTAACCCAATGGCTTTCTCTTGTTTGCTGCTCTGCAACTTCAGACACTCCATCTCAATTATACTTGCCAGGCACTGTACTAGGTGGTTTATATACAGCATGTCAGTCTCACCATTTCACAGGTGAAATTCATTGACCTGCATGAGATCATACAAAAACTAACAGGGTCAGGATTCAAATCTTGATCCACTTTGATTCCAAAGCCTATGATTTCTGCATAGCATCATGCCGGCTCATCTACTCAGAACACCAGACTGAAAGAGTCCCTGACTACAGAATGCAGAAAAGGCAGGGAAGTCTTTTTTCATGTCCCACTTTGAGGGTAGTTCTACTTAGTTATTTGGACTCGGCCTATAAAATCAGAGACCAAAGAGACATCTTCTGCCACTGTAGCTCACAACCCTTAGCTTGTGTTTACCATTGTGTTACAATTTCGGTTTACCTCTTGGTACCTAGATCACAGCATAGCCTGATTAGGTTCCAGCCTGATATGTCTTCAATCCCTTTCTAAGGCATTCCAGACCTAGTTCCAAAATCCTGGGAACCTCTTTAGGTCTTCTTGTACCCCCTGTACTGGGCATACTATCCTCTAACCTGACTTTTAACTACCTGATGAAACTTGGGGGAAGGATCTACTGGAGGGGCAAAGGGTCATAAACAACAAAGTGCCTTATAATAAACCTTCCACTCATTAGTAGGGAGGGGATTCTTAAAGAAGACAGGGGAAGCTGATGAGACAAAATGTTTGAAACTAGATCCAGGGTTTTTGAGACAGCAACTTAAGTGTTAAGACAGAAAGATACAGAAAAGAACTTGGTGATGAACAGTAAAAATGAATTGTCTTGATCCAGTGAATTTAAGGGAAAGTAGGATGAAATGATGAAAGCCAAGTATAGAAAATCATTTCTCAAAGTAGAAAATAAAAAAATCCAGCTTGAAACAGGAATTTCATCTCCAAAGAGAGGTAAATATTTCTTTGAACAGCTATTCCAAAGAAATTCTATAATATGTGCTTTTGGTAGAAAATTCTCGAACAATGAGTCAAAGTTTTGCTTACAGACTGCCTTACACTCTTCAAAATTACTGAGGGAGGGCCCTCCAACAGCTTTCATTTGAGTTATAGCTATCTAGCTGTGAAAACTGTTTAAAGTTTCACTGAAAAATAAACCCCTTCTATGTTAATATTTAAGCATTTTTATGAAAATCAGCTATTTCCTAAAAATTGTAGTGATTTTTGCAAATCTCTAATGTCTAGCTTAATTTAATGAAAGATAGCAGGACTCCAACATCTACTGCCACATTTAACCTGCAGACACGTTGCTTTGGGCAAAATATATGAAGAAAACCTGGTTTCATGCAAGTATGTATAGATAGAAAAGGCAAAAAATAACCTTTTCAGGTAATTGTGGATATTATTTTGGTATGCCACCAAAATTGAGAAAGTTTCTTCAAGGTTAATTGCAACATAGAATCTACAATCATAACAATAAATGTGTTCCACTGTTAGATTAAATCCATTGGTCTATCTTATACTTGGAACAGAACATTTTTGTCCATGCACGCACGATTTTGTGGCCCCGTGCATACACTAGTTATTTGGAAATAATGGTTCGCTGAACTATACAGAAACATTTGCCATATAATTATACAAAAAAGGTCACGTCCATTAATAGCACCATCAGAAAAGTCTTCTGGATTAGGAAGCTGTGAAGCTCAAGGAGCAGACAGAAATTTTCCAAGATTCTAGTTTTCTTTTGGAAAGCTTATTTCACCACTGTCAGTAAATACTATCCGGCCGTTGTTTTCCTGAAGTGATATGCTGCTCACTTTACTCACTGTTGTAAAACATTCACCTAGCAGCCAAATCTGAACAGCCATAGTTTGCCCTTTGTGCTTCCAAGTAGTAATGGTGTTCTAAGAGGAAAGAGGCTAGTTCAGCTCCAAAACGGCTGCTTTCTCCTGAGACAGCTGGCATACTTCAGGATAAGAGTGGTTCTGTTCTGTTCCTTTTTGTAGCAAGTGACTGGTGATGCACATGATGGCTGCCCTTGGTGCCTCTGCCTTGATTTGTGCTATGTAGACAGTTTTGCTTACAATGCCTTTGCCCCCTTAATGCAAATAACACAGTGAGAAGAGCAAATAATGTTCAATATTATTACAAGAATGATTTTGATTTTGTGGATCCCTGAAAAAGTCTCAGGGAGGGGTCTGTGGACTGCACTTTGAGAACTACTGTTCTATAGTGACACCAGGATGCGGCCAGGACTCTATCCTAATCTAATTTCTAGGACTACAAGTAGCTATGATGAATCTTCAGGTAAAATAAGTCAGTCAACATTAACTATCTCTTAACTCACAATCCTGATGGATTTCACAAATCCCACCATGATTTTGCCCCACGCCACTCCCACCCCCGGCCCCGAAGCACTACCTAGTCTGATGGCTCCCATAGCCAACACTCTAGCCTACTTACTTCAAGCTTCAGGGGGCTGCTGTGCACACAGCCCTTCCCTGGGCCTTCACCTGCCTTCAGTGGGCCTTGATTCAGCTGGAGCTCCTGGCTGATCCCGTCAGGCACCTGCACGGTTATATACTGGGCCAGGGTCTGCACACAGCTGCAGCAGTGTTCCAGTGCCTGCTCCTTTGACCCGCCACCAAACTGGACCCGGAACATGCGGCTCTTGTTCTGTTTGACAAATCAAAGGTTATCCTCAGTGACCCTTGTCCTATCACTTTACTTTTATCCACTATGGTGTCTTCAACGACTACTTCCTTTTGCCTACAGGGGTGCTGATCTGGAGAAGGAGCAGTTATCCCTAGCTTGTTTACATGGGTATAAAAAAGCCAGTAACTCGTTTTCTTCCCCCTTTTGGGAGCTGCTTCTCAAACCAAATTCACTTCCTTCTGGGAACAGACATCAGCAAAAATGAAAAAGCCTGTATTACAGAGACATGGTCATCTTACTAAGAGACAAGTGTTTTGTCTTTGGAATAAAGATTTTATAGCTGCTCATTCCTTAGGTGAAAAGCCAATGAAGGAAATACAGCATTATCCTGGATCAATAAAAATTTTCTAAACCTGAGTATACAGAAGAGCAGACCAGGTCGGTACCACACCAAACAAGCTGGTGAATTTGAATAACATGATTGGGGAACTAGGCAGGGGCAGGTGTTCAAAACAAACGGTTCTCCTGATAATCACCTGTAGTGCCTTTCATCCTTAAATAAGACCACCACACAAACCCCAAAGGGGAACACTGCCCTTAACATGACTTAGGAATTACATCCCTTGGCAAATCAGCAATTGTGGGAAAGAGGCAATTTAAATTTTAAAAAGCCAGCAACCACACCAAACTTTATTGTAAGTTTAAAAATTAAATTTGTAACAGTAAGTCCATTGTTTTAATAATTTCCAGTCTAGTCTGTTGTGCCTAGGTTAGAGGGGCCAACTTACTCAAAAGCCGCCCCAAACTGGTAGTATGTATGGTGGACCTTTGTTCAATTTCTTCTGTAGCAACTTTACAATGCTAACTTAAGATAGTAAGAATACTTTCGAAAACCCTTGTTAATCTGTTAACCCCAATTAACAAAATCCTCTAAATTCCTGTAAGCAAAAATTCCTTGATTTTGCTGTCCACAATTTACACATTATTTAAATTTTCAGACAAAGTCATCAAGCAAGGCCACGTATTTAGCTTACAGAAAACGCCTGGCATGGCTAAGCAATGGTAAGGCATGTTTAGGGCAGGCACTGCCACTGTTTGGTTACCTTCATTTTTAATCACTTAATCCTTTCTCAAGTAATCCATTATCACACCCTCCAACACTGAAAATATATGAAAAGGAATAAAGATCTATGTATAAAAAGGAATGTGTAAATGTAATACATAGGTCTACATTAAAATATATATACACATACCTGTATACATAACCTATGAAATATATGTTTGTATAGCAGGTTATATATTATGTATATGTTTTAAACACTTTTTTCACACAAATGTAACTTAATTTTTCAGTTAACAATAATAAGTATGTAAAAATAGAAGTATGCCTCCTTACTTTTAATAGCTGAGAACTATTCCTTTAACTGGCCCCCTACTGACAAACATTTCCAGACTTTTTTCCTATTATAAGCCACAAAGCTTTGATAAGCACTTTTAGACATTTATGTATCAATGTCTAAAAGTAGATCTGTCTGGCCAAACTATCTGTATCTGTACATTTTACATTTTGACACATAATACCAAACTGCTCTGGAGCTAGATGGCACCAATTTACTCCCACTGAGAGTCTATGTTCCCATTTTCCCTATATCTTCCAACACTGGAGATTCTTATTCTTTTCAAGTTTTGTTAACCTACTAGTTTTAACAGATTTTTATTTTAAAATTTCAAATTTGACTAAAGAGAGGTTGAATATTTTTTCTTATGTATATCGGTCATTTGTATTTTTTCCTTTTGGGTATTGCTGCCTAATGAGCTATTTCTAATCCATCCTACTTTAGACTTTACATGAAGATATTTATATGAAATACCTTTATGTTAGCATTTCTATTATGATTCCGTAATTATCTAACCTCAAAAGCAATCTAGTCGCTTTTGAGAAGTAATCACATTAAAAATTGTCCCTCACAGCTTGATGAAAAGGTTTATGCAGGAATGATATTTGAATTCCATACAGGGCAAAGACCTCAGAGCCCCGTTCTAAGTCCCAAAGCCTCTACGTGCACACAGGAAGAGGTTTCTTTAGAATGTAGTTCTGAGAAATGACAGGTTAGTTGTATGTCTGATAGCCTAATTGTAGTCTTACTCAGTGTTTTCTGCTGTGCAATTCTCAGATAGAATTTGAGCTTACCATCAATGCGTGTGGACCAAGATAAAGCCCAGGTTCGTCAGGAAAAGTCTGAAAATGAGTTACATCTTTATTCCACATCTTCCATGGCATGAGGTACCACAACGGAAAACCTATTCCTGGGCTAACAAAAAGGACTATTACAGTGAAAATCTCACTGAGATTCACTTTTATGCCATTATTAAAAGTCAGAAAGAGCTGCTTGTTGTGCAATGAAAAGTTTCAAGTGTATACTAATGTAACAGCGTGGTCTCCAGGAAAAGGGGAAGCTCCAGGTCCCCTCCCTGACCCACCCAAGGGAGGGTGGAGCTGAACAGGTTGGAGAAGAAGCTGGAGAGGGGTTGGAGGAAGGAAGGAAGCAGGATGGAGAGCAAGAAGGAGACCTGGAGGAGGCACATGGAGCAGAGAGACGTGAAGAAGCTGCACTTGTTTCTTGGTTCTGGCCTGGTCGAAACTGATGTGGGTGAGAGACCCGTGGGGAGACTGACAATGGCTGCATTTATCTTGATTTTGCACTTTTCCTCCCAGGCTTGTCTGACTGTTTCTGACCCTTTTCTATGGGTCCCTGCTGGAAGGTTCTTTAGACTTGTGGCAGGCTTTTGGGCCTTGCTTTGGGCCACATTTACCTACGAGGGGATGGGTAACTTTGATTTGGAAACAATATTCTTTGTCTTCTCTGTATTACACACTAATTGCATTAGAGTTCCTTCCATCAAAGTTCTTGTATGTTTTGTCTTGATGTGCTAGACGGCAGAACCTATTTAGAGCAGGCAGGTTTGGGGGTTCTGGGGTGCCCCTCTCCCTGTCCTATAACACTAACAGTCATGAACTGTCCCAAATATAGTCTCCAGTTTCTATCATGAATGAGATTTTCTCAAAATTACTATATTTTAAGTGGTGTCTTACATGTTAAATTGGTCCCACACTACTTCAAAACACTTTGAGTTATAACTAGCAGAAAATCCCCTTGAGGAAATGAAAATTAAGGATAACGGCTCATCTTGTTACACTTAATCTGGTTATGCACAAGAAGGTCAGCCTTCACCTTTGAGGAAGGGGGACCTTGGGCCCTCTGGCTGGCAGCTGGGAACAGTATCTCCCTGTGGAGGCCCCTGACCACAGGCTCTACAGCTGAGGTTACAGGGTATCAGCACCTCCTGGAAAACAGGCCCAGGTAGCACTCTGCAGGAGAACAGCCATGGAGCCACTGGAGGAGGCCTCACCAGTAGGACCCCAAACAGTTTTGCCCACAACCTACACTGAATTCCTCTACTGTAGAAAAGGGGGTGAGGGGACTCATACAGAAAAAGAACTCAACCAGAGAAGGACTACATGCTTTGTTTGATTCTGTGAGGTGATAATTCAAAAGCCCAGGCCAGACAAAAATCAACAAAAAATTCTTCAGTGAGTTGGGGTGAAAATCAAAGAGTTTATTCTTTTAACTCAAGTCCCTTCTGATGGGGAATTATATGTTTATCTAATGTTAGCCTATCAGCCAGGATCATTTTGATAAAAATTAGTGAAAAAAGAAGAAGCTTTATCTTAGAAGCAGGGAGAACTTAAACTATCTTTGGCCAAAGAGAAAAGAAAATCTTTATTACCACAGAATTTAAGTGTTATTAAATTGCTGTTAAAGGAATGAGAATTTTCTCTAAAAATACTTCTTCCACTTGTTAATTTAAACAATGATGTTTGAAGAGCTTATACAACTCAACAAGAACAAAGCAAACAATCCAGTCAAAAAATGGACAGAAGAGCTAAAAAGACACTTCTCCGAAAAGGAAATGCAAATGGTCAATGGGTGTATGACAAGAAAGTTCAAGATCACATATAATCAGGGAAATGCAAATCAAAACCACAATGAGGGCCTCCCCGGTGGTGCAGCGGTTGAGCGCTGGGTTGCGAAGCTGCCGCGGCCTCTGCAGGACTGGTTCGATCCCCAGCTGCTCCCCGGCCACTGGAGGAGGGTCCCACATGGCGCGCAGACCTCTCCTGCCGCCCGCTGCTCCCCTCAGCAGTGTACTTCGGTCCTTCTGCCTGTTCTGCTCCCCGCTCTGGCTCTGGTGAATTCTCTCACCCTCCCGCGCTTCTGACTGTACCCAGTGCTTGTATAAATAAATAAATAAATAGATAGATAGATAGATAGATAAATAAATAAATATCGTTTTTTTAAAAAAAGAAAAAAACCACAATGAGATATTGCCTCATACCAGTGAGAATGGGCCATATTAAAACTGACAACAACAAATGCTGGCAAAGATGTGGCGAAAAAAGGAGCCCTCGTACATTGCTGGTGGGAGTGCAAACTGGTCCAGCCACTATGGAAAGCTGTGTGGAGGTTCCTCAAAGTACTAATAATGGAGCTACCATATGGCTCAGCAATTCCACTCCTAGGAATTTACCCAAATGACAAAAAAAAAAAAAAAAAAAGGAAACCTGCACTCCTGTTTACTGCAGCACTATTTACAATAGCTAAGATAGGGAAACCACCCAAATGTCCAAAAACAGATGACTGGATCAAGAAGATGTGGTACATATACACAATGGAATATTATTCAACAATCAAAAAAGATAAACTCATGCCATTTATGGCAGCATGGATGGAGGTGGAAGGGATTATGTTAAGTGAATAAGTCAAAAGAAAAAAGGAAAATATCAGATGGTCTCATTTATATGCTGAGTATAAAGAAACCAAACAAAGGGTCAGGAAAAAGACAAAACTTGCAGGCAAACTGTAGAACTGAGGCATGCAGCAGAGGAACTTTTCAAAATGGAAGAGGGAAGAGCACAAGGACTATGGTGATGGTTCACAGGTGATGTGGTGGTAGGAGAATTATGGGGAGTACACCTGAGGGGAGAAATCATATATTGTTCAAAAATGATCAACAATGTAAGAAAATTAAAAATAATGATGTTTGTTACAGAATACTTGTAATTAAAATTTTCCATGGAAGAAGCTTCTGATAGCTTTTTGCCAGGAAAGACATGAACCTGCTGCTTCAATATATCAAGTGAATAATAAAAGGAGGGGAAAAAAATGATATTGATAAGCTGTCGAAAAGCTTTTGATAAAATTTAATATGTAAACCTGATAAAAGTATCAGTTAAGAATGTCTTCCCTATATGGTAAAGCATACCCAATCAACAGTAAAAGATGTTCTTTAATGTCTAAATACTAGTTCTCATTCAAGGCAGCAAGATGTCATGTAATTACCATTTAATCACTGTGTTCTGGAAGCTCTAGATTAATTCAGTAAGGTAAGAAAAGTAATTATTAGTACAAGCTACTGGAAATCAATAAAATCATTGCAAATTATAAAATCACCTTCTTAAAAATTAAATCATCAGTTAATAAATTTAGTAAGAAAGTTAAATTTAAATTAATTCAGAAAAAAATCCAATAATAAGCAAATAGACAGATCTTTAGGATAAAGAATACCGTTCACATAACAGCAGGCAAAAGTTCCTAATCTTAGTGTTTAAAAAATCCATATTTAGCATACATGATATATACACAAATATATGACATTATCTAGCTACAAAAATAAACATAAATATATTTCTATGAAATAAATATATGTGTGTATATATTTAATGTCCAAATACTCTGAAGAGGAAAATTAGGCAAAAGCAACAGACAGTGGCTCATAGAAGAAATATAGCTAGCAAATAGAAAAACTGTCCATTTTCATTTAGTTATCAAAGAAATGCAAATTAAAGGAAAATACTCACTTTTTCCTATCAAGTTGGAAACTACTATTAGTGTAAGTCAAATAGTCCTAGCATACGTAAAATGAAAATAGAGGGCCTTGAATTTCTGAGCAAGCACTCCACACCCCTTTGACATTCTGGTGAAGCCAGTGGACCCCTTCCAAGAACAAAGTTTTTAATCACATAAAATACACACTAAGATTACAAAGGAAGTCAATTATGTTGAAATCATTTATTACAACATTAATACCCTAATTAGTGAACTAATAATACATCTGATTCTTTACTAAGGTTCTCAAAGAGTGCTAGGAGGACTAATAACCACCATATTTTGAGGTGATGAGAACAAATGACATATGAGAACTCTGAAACTATGGTGCTGTGATGTGAAAAAATCTGGTTTCTACTAGCCTCTTTGAAAAGTAGTGCAGAGGTTCCTCAAAAGACTAAGGGTGGATCTGCCATAAGACTCAATAATTCTACGGCTAGGTATCTACCAAAGGATACAAAAAACACTAATTAGAAGGGAAAGCTGCACTCCTATATTTACTGCAGCACTATTTACAATAGCTAAGATATGGAAACACCCTAAATGCCCCAAGACAGATGAATGGATGACTATGTGGTATATGTACACAATGGAATACCACTCAGCTATCAAAAAAAAAAAAAAAAAAGAAAAACTCATGACTTTTATGGCAACATGAATGGAGCTGGATGGGATTATGCTAATAAGCCAGAAGAAGAAAGATAAAATACTGGATGGTTTCACTTATATTTTGAATATAGAGAAACCAAAGGATTGGACAAAGACAAACTTTAAAATCAACCCCTGAAAGCTGACCATAGATAAGAGGCAACAAGGAGGGGGGAAGAGAGGGGAGAGGTAAGAATGGAGTGAGGGAGGAGAGCACAGTGGACAGTGGCGGAAGACTGTGGGTGCTTTGCTAGTGGGAGAACTACGGTGACCAAACCTGAGGGGAGAAATCCTAAACTGTCAAAAAATTAACAGGCTATAAAACAATGGTACTGCATTAAAAAAATTAATGTATACCCCACCCATCCCTCCAAAGATAGTCTGATTTCTACTGGTAAAAAGGCATACTACCACTGGGATCTGTTGCTGACATTCATAACTGAAGGAAATGATAAATTTCAATTTTAGGTCAATGAAAATCTATTCAGGGCCTCCCCGGTGGCGCAGCAGTTGAGCGCTGGGTTGCGATGCTGCCCACAGCCTCCGCAGTGCCGGTTCGATCCCCAGCTGCTCCCCGGCCACCGAAGGAGGGTCCCGCATGGCGCGCAGACCTCTCCTGCCGCCCGCTGCTCCCCTCAGCAGTGTACTTTGGTCCTTCTGCCTGCTCTGCTCCCCGCTCTGGCTCTGGTGAATTCTCTCACCCTCCCACGCTTCTGACTGTACCCAGTGCTTGTATAAATAAATATAAATCTTTGGAAAAAAAAAAGAAAATCTATTCAAGTTCATGGAAACTGAATTCTTGGAAGACCCTTTGGAGGGTGTGTGGACACCAGGTTAAGACCCCTTCATTAGATGTTGTTGAAGACTTTTTCCAACTCTCAGTCTATGAGCCCATTAAAAATTAGGATCTTTCACCTAAATTTCAGCATTATTTACTCAGTGAATGTTAACAGATTGGATTTTATAGTTATTTATGAAAGAAAATAATCCAAGTGATTAGATTGCATGTTTCTTTGATGAGGAACATTCTTTACCTTTAGTACGACAGAAAAAAAATTAAAAGCCACGTTCAATGAAGCATTCAAAAATACATACCTTATAAACATCTAAATGGCAAGACAAACAATGATGCCCTCCTCCCATCCCAACAGGTACTTAGGGGACAGGGAATGGTTGTGCAGCTCCATCAGGCAGGTATTGACAGAACAATTAAAGTGCTGGCTCTTCAGCAGAGTAGCGTACTAACCAGGCTTCTACCTCCCTACTGTCCTTGATCCATGTTCTGCTTACATAGCAGGGACTTTCCTTAAACGTGTATTCTTCCCAGTACCATTTCACTTGCAAAGAGAAGCTCCTGCACTCTCCACTCACAGATGATCGTTTGCTTTCAAACACTTGGCCACTCAGCATCTTACCTTTATCGTTGTTCCAAACAACAGACAGTCCACGCGTCTTACAATCTTCAACCAGTCCTTGCTACCAACCAGTGAAAACCCTTCCTGAAATGAAATTATTAAGCAAAATTAGACTAAAAGCAAAAAGGACATTAAGAATAGTTGTGGTGCAGCTGCTTCCTATTAGAACGCTATATATTTATTTATCCTATAACTTAAGCACAGCAGAAATGACTCAACATCACCAATTACCAAGGATGCTTCCTCTTCTGATAAGGCCTCATGCTCTGGTGCTATTCCTGCATGATCAACAGTAATATTCTTAGCTTTTATTCCCCTTCTTAATCTTTCCATATTAAAAATCAGTAAAATATTAAAGACACCAAATATCTGTGGTCAGATATGCTGTGAAATGCGTTTCCATTCTTCAGGATTTGCCAAAATACTACCTTACATTCCTGAAAGACAAGGGTTTCTATTATACTGATTTGCTAGCTTATCTGACACATTGCTAACTACATAGTGATGATTCTTTCCATGAGATTTTTTTTTCCAGATTCCTATGAATGGAATCTGCATAAATGGAAAAATGGAAGCAATCTGTTTGGAGATGTGGAATGTTGAGTTCTTCATTTCTATCTAAAAAAAAAAAAACAAAAAAGGGCAAAGAGGGCAGTAGAGGGCACACAAGTCTCAAAAGAGGGACAACAGATGGCTCCTAAAGGTGGAAAGATGAATGTTTTCTCCAGCTTATTAATAAGCAGAACTGACTAATGATTATGGCAGTTCATAAGCTCCAATTATGCTGTCAGTGGACTTCCTCCATCAAGCAGCCCATTACGTTAGAATGTGTTTAGCATTTAGTAAAATAAATTCAGGGAATGGATAAGCTGACAGTAGCTCCCCCCGCATGCCCACTGCCTTTCTACCTTGCAGAGCTCATCCAGCAGTTAGGGAAGGCTACTAGAGGAATCTGGAAAATCTCCAATGCTTAGAAAACAAAGGAAAATGGCTCTTATCTACTTGAACTCTCACACAATCTCCTTTCCTAATTATGAATATGATGAAAATTGCAACTTCCATAGAAATTTACAGCCCAGGAAAACTATGGGTTAATTATTTGTTACTTTAAATAAAAAAAGGGAAAAAAAGGTCAATTCTACAATGTTGAGTCTTAAATGTTTTACCATCAATAGATTTCTTTTGTTTTATTTATTTATTTATTTATTTATTTTGTGGGACCCTCACTGGTGGCCAGCGATCCAACTGGCGCTGCAGAGGCTTGCGGGCAGCCTCGCAACCCTGCGCCACCAGGGGAGGCCCTCTTTCTTTTGTTTTTAAATGGAAAAAGGTAAACCATTTGTGATTTCTTTGTAAAACTCTCAGAATCAGCAAAAAGAAATATGTTCATAATTCTATCTAAGAAATATAGATTTTTTTTGTAGGAGAAACTGGCACTCACATTAATACAGGCTGTCAATGAAAACTGGTACAGTTGTCATGGTGGGGGGACAATGTAGCAATATCAAAATTACGGGTGTATTTACTCTAACCCACTAACTCCAATACTAGAAATTCATTTACTGCTCAACCTGCACACATATGAAAAGATGCGTGGACAAAGTTAAGCATTTCTGCATTTTTAATAGTAGGAGCCTCAAAACAACTCAAGTGCGCGCGAATAGTGGACTGGTTAAATAAAGTATGTACTATGCACTGGAATGCTCTACAACTAAAAAAAATGGGTGCTCTACCTCAGTGCTATCCAGTGGAAATCGAATCTGAGTCACATATGTAATTTAAATGTTCCCCACAGTTTAAAAACAAAAGTTGATCAAATTTTAACATTTCATTTAATTCAATATACCAAAACCACCAGTATTTCAACATGTAAACAATGTAAAACAGTAAGATACCTTACATTTTTTTGATACTAAGCCTTGGAAACCCAGTCTGTGTTTATACATAGCACCTAAATTTGGATGCTGTATTTCCAAATGTTAAACTGAAATGTAGTCTTAGCAAAACAAAGTTAAGTTTAATGGGAAATGTTTTTATACTGCTTCCACTTTAAAATCTAAATATAAATTATATGAACTTAAAATTCCGGTTTGTAGCTGTACCAGTTATATTTTAAGTGCTCTGCAGCTACAAGGCCGTGTGGCTACCTTCTCAGATGTTCTGTTTGTGCTGTTCTCTAAGGAATACTGCTCAGCAAAAAAAACAAGTTACAGAATAATGTTCACTATAAGTCACCTTTTGTGCAAGGAAAGAGGGAACATACAATATGTATTCAATATGTATTCTTTTATTTGCTTGTATTTCATTGTAAAAGCTGAAAGGATTAGTACATAAGAGACTAATTAAAAAAAGTTGCAGGGAATGGGAGTGAACAGTGCAAGTGGGGTCAAGGCTGGGAGTAAGTTTTTTTTTTACTAATGCTATTTTACATTGCTTTAATTTTTGAACCACATAAATCTCTTATACATTATTATGTTTCTTTCAACAGTGGCTGGGATTTCTTTTTCTCTCATTAATGTTAGAATGAAACTAGATTGAATGAAATGATGTCATTTAAGGACCTGGTTTCATTATATGTCATTTTTGTTTAGAGCTAGTTTCCAAGAACCTATAGATAATGTTCAGTGAGGATTTACTGTATATGGAAATGTTTGTGCAAACAAGGCTATCCATTCCAGTGTGGCATATATTGACTGCATGGATGAGGGCCAGAAAGAAATGATCAGTTTTATGGGAAACTCTACTATGTTTACAACTTTGTAGTAAGTCTAAAGCTACTATAAAATTAATTTTTAAAAAAGAAAATTGGTCAGGTCCTGACTCTGGCCTGATCTACCCATTCCTATCTCTAGTCCAGTCTGGGTGCCATGGGACAGCTCTATTAGGCTACCCCACAGACCCCTCCATGGAAATGTGGACGGCCGTTCTCCACATATGCTGTCACTGCACGTGCAGCCTCAGTGAACTGACTGCACTCCAGTAG
Organism: Talpa europaea; assembly: GCF_964194135.1. Classification (NCBI taxonomy): domain Eukaryota; kingdom Metazoa; phylum Chordata; class Mammalia; order Eulipotyphla; family Talpidae; genus Talpa; species Talpa europaea. Next base: position 57,919,882 of record NC_140075.1, on the reverse strand, counting down.
TCAACCTGCTATCATGCTCATCTCCTTCTTTATTTTCCTCACTCCTCCCGCAACACCAGTCAATGCCCGATGCTCAGAGAACCTTTCCCAAAAAGCTTTTTCATCTGACCATACTCCCCATTTACAATGACACTGCCACATCAAGCTGCCTCCAGTTCTCCCCAGAATTACTCCCGTATCCTCCCAACTGGTCCTTTTTCTTCCAGGTCCAATTTTGCAATCCATCTTTGCTATTGCCAGAGTAATCTTCGTAGAATAAAATTTGATCAAGCCATTCCCCTTCAATGCCACAATCCCATTATTTTCCATCCCTTTCCACTTCTGCTGCAAAAAATAACTGTAAGATTAAGTCCAAACTCCTCAGTGCATATAAATTTCTAACATCGGCCTTCTGCTTTTCATGCATGATTATTTTGAACTCTCGTATAAACTTTCCATTGGAGTTATACCATACTCCCTGCAGTTCTGAAAATGTACCATGCTACTCACACCTTGATTTCATCATACAGTTCATTTCTGAAATGGTCTTCCTTTTTCAACTTATCTGTTAAAACCCAGCTTTACCTCAACCATATCCCACAGGGCAAAGTTGGCTGACCTCTAGAGTTTCATGCTTTCTCAGCATCTTATGGTCATAGAATATAATAACTAGTTACATTTCTTTCTCCCTGATTAGAATGTGGAGGATAAGGCAGGACAAGGCAGGTTCTAGGATGGGCCTTATTACCCCTTGATCCCATGTCACACTCTTGAGCAGATGCTACTGAAATCAGCCCCAGCAGCGATTCTGTTTAGAACTCTGTGGAGTGGCTGTGCTGGGCAAGGGTGTGACCTTCCTCCCTGACAGTAACCTCTTGTTGAGCCACTTCTTGGCTCTTTTTCCATTTGTCTAAACCATTTTGCTTAGAACTTCATGCAGCTCTTCTCTCTGCCTCATTCCCCTGACTTTTTGCATAAATACCTCTAGCCCTTGTTCATTTCACACCTAATTTCAATGGGGCCACCCTTTATACAATTTTCCCTAGTCCTCTTTTCTTTCATAGCATTTGCCACAGTTTGTATATGTGTCTTTAGTGATTATTTGCTTAATATCTGTTTTTCACTAGACTGTAAGCCTCCTGCAAGCAGCAGCTGTTTTTGTTTTTTGTTTTTTTTGCTCACTAGTATATAAAAATCACCTATTATAATGTTTGACACTATAAGATGCTTCAATAAGTTTTACTGAGTAAATGAAAGAATAAAACTAACAGAATATTTCATATTAGTATCATTTGGGAGCAATGAGGTCTGCAAATTACCCGTCCAAAAATGTAGAACATTCTGCTTTTATGTCACTTACACTAATCATGTTCAAGATTCAGAAAGAGCTTTTTTTTGGGGGGGGGCAGGAAAAGGAGGGATTGGGGTCAAAATAAGGGGTTGCAATTGTATGGGGAATATAAAAATAAAATTAAAAAAAAAAGAAAGAGCTTTTTCATCCTAATGTTTTGGAAGTTAGCACAGAAGTATATGTGTCTAACTACCGGTTCTTCATATATTCCTACATTTCAATAACTGATTTGCCTACATTTGAAAAATGCATCTCTTTGAATCTCCTTTAGGACCAATCTATCTGGTGAATTCAGTGTAGCTCCACAGACAGCGGTCTGTGGTCTGTACTGACTTTCTTAGACAGTTAAGTGACTTGCTGTGTTCCCACAGCATGCTGTGTCTGCTACTGCTGAAACACGCCCTACCTCTAATTTCCTACAAGGGCCAGCCGCTGTTCTCAGGGTTAAAAAGACACAATCTACCAAGGGGAGGGAGAGCACATCAGAACTACTCAGCAAGCTTCCCCCCACTCCTTCATGTTTAGGATACTGTTTCTCCACCTGGTAAAAAACTGCTGCCATAATAAGCCACTATTCATTCATAAAATTCCATCACATCCCTTGAAAGTACTGGTTGGGACTGCAAAAAAGAATGGAGTACTCTAGGAAATACGAAATTTACCATCAGCCTACAGAATAGGAGTCAACAGTGTGAAGCCACGTTTAGGTTAGAAAAGAAGGGTCAGAATTTTAGAGAGAATGGTCAGTAGTGTCATGTGATACACAGGGAGGGAGCGGAAATAAGGGCTAAAAAGCCTGATTTAGTTCTGCAGTCGAGAGGTACTCTGCACTGCAATGTCTGTCTGTCATGCTACCCCCACTCTCTCTCTAGCTCCCCCTTGATTGCAAACTCACAGCTAAAACTGTATTTTCACCTTTGTAACTTGCATATCTGTTGAATAAAAGAAGAATTTTATCTGTGACACACTAAGAGATACCACGTGGATAAGACAAAAAGGAAGCCACCCAAGAGAAGGAAAAAAATAACCAAAATAAATGGATTCAGAGATTAGATGCAGTCAAGTACAGTCCAAGGATAGTGGAAAAGCAATCTGCCCCCTCACACTAACAAAGCCCGTTTGCCGGGCTGTTCATTCTATCACTGAGTGCATTACTTCAATGCTTCAGGCACTGCTCATAAATAACTCCACTGACCAGTGTGGATGAGGAAGCCAGAAGGGCATCATGGGGATTGCTGGCATTTGGCTAGGTCATTTAACTTTAAAACCATGCCTGAGAACATGGCATTTTTTTAATGGAAATGACAATTAAAAATGCTTGCACCTGCTACAAATACTCCAATTCAGAGGAAAACACGGCTACCAAAATAACCTGATGACTAATTGTTACTTGACAATCCACTTAATGCCCAGAGTACCACAAGGGCTTCCAGGTGAATGTGAGGTATTTAGGTGTCAGGTGATTTACTTAAAAACCAGATCCTGGCTTAGGCTTCAGGATTGGGTTTCTGACTCACTTTCCCTGGAGCTCAGATTTGTGAGGTTCAAATTACACTGAAAAAACTGGGGAAAATATCATGATAAAAGAGCGGTTACACACTATGAAAATAATGTGGAGAAGAGCATAAGCACAAGAATTGAGATTTTAAATAATTAAGTTTTCAATAATGAACCAATTATTATTAAGCTAATAAAAGGGAGCAATAAGGTAGATAATAAAATATAATTTACAGCTGCTTAAGAATTTGATTTTTATTTTAGATTTGAATATGGGCATTTCCACTATATTCAGAAATACACAACATTTTGGTTGGAGGAAAAAAAATCTTATCAGAAGAACCTACTGTGAAATTAGCATAAAGATAAGCAACATCCTTTTTCAGACTGAGGCGGCTCAAACATCCCCATTCAATATCTTACTTTATTTTCAAGTCATATTTTTCTTGATTTATAAGAGATACAGAAGCAGTTTGATTTCAAGCGTAAAGTAAATAAAAATTAATGAGTAATGTCAACAAAATAAGGACTATGTTTTAGAATGTCTGATGTTTAGACATTGTAATATTCTATGAAAAGTAGCAATTTATTCCAAAAATACAAAGGATTTATTATGTACCACGTCCTATGACAGGATCAAAGACAAATGACACATGGCCCCTGCCCCAGGGACTGCTAGGGAAATCAAATAACAGCTTAATAGTAACAATCAATGTGAAAGTCCCCTATTTATACAGAAGCACCTGAAAGAGGCATTAGATCCAAAGCCCAGAGGAAATGGCCCTTGAACAGTTTTTTAAAAACTTCATTTCAAAATAATTTATTTTTAACGCTGTAATGTATATTTTCAAATCCATACAAAAGCAGAGAAACAGTAAAATAGTACAAAGGCGCACCATGCATTCATCTTCCAGTTAGAGTAGTTCATGTGGGGACAATCTTAAATCCACACCCATTAACTCCCCACTCCCTTGATTATTCTGTACCAAACCCAGACATGTAAATGTTTCAAAAAAAAAAACTAAGGACTTTTCTTAAAACATAATCACAAAATTATTACTATGCCTTTAAAAACTAACAATTCTTGGGGCCTCTCTGCTGGCACATAGGGTTAAGATGCAACCTATGAGTCTGTCCGCAGCCACTGCAGCATACGTTTGATCTCTGGCCAAGGAGCTACCCACATGGCGCAGCAGACCTCTCCTGACTCACCCGCTGCTCCCCTCAGCAGTGTATTTCAGTCAGTCTGCCTGTTCTGTTCCCCGCTCGTCTCTAGTGAATCCTCTCACCCCCCACACCTCTGGCCTATACCCCAGTTCTTGTATGCATAAATCTTTTCTTAAAAACCTAACAATTCTTTAATATCAAATATCTTTGTCATTGCTCATATTTCTCTAGTTTTTTGTTTCATTATTTGAACAGGGATCCAAATAAGAGCCACATATTTGTGATTATTACATCTCTTGAATCTCTTACACTATTGGTTCTTTCTTTCACTGTCGTCTCCCCCCAGCCCTGCCCCCCACCCCCAAATTTTCATTGAAGAAACTGGGTCTCTAGATCATGGATCAGCAAATGTTTTCTTATTAAGTTATTTACTACTCATTTTTAAGAGCAGTAAATAAGTCTTAAAAATGAGTAGTAAATAGGCCTCCCCGGTGGCACAGCGGTTGAGCGCTGGGTTGCGAAGCTGCCCGCAGCCTCTGCAGCGCCGGTTCGATCCCCGGCTGCTCCCCGGCCACGGAGGAGGGTCCCACATGGTGCGCAGACCTCTCCTGCCACCCGCTGCTCCCCTCAGCAGTGTACTTCGTCACTCTGCCTGTTCTGTTCTCCGCTCTGGCTCTGGTGAATTCTCTCACCCTCCCGCGCTTCTGACTGTACCCAGTGCTTGTATAAATAAATAAATCTTTAAAAAAAAAATGAGTAGTAATAACTCAGGTTTTGCAAACTCTATGTCTATTACAACTATTCAGCTGTGCCCTTGTATAAAAACAGAGAGAGAACACTTAACAAATGAGCAAGTATGACAGTGTTGCAGTTAAACTTTATTTGTAGACCCTGAAATTTGAGTTTCATATAATTTTTACATCTCACAAAATATCCTTCTAAAAGTTCTTCTCAACCCTTTAAAATGTAAAAGCTATTCTTAGCTTACAAACCATACAAAAAAAGGCAATGGTTGAGATCTGTCCTACAGTTTGCCAATCCCTAAGTGTTGTTACTATATCCCCATGATGTCCTTTAATATGTCCCTCTTGTAATTTCATGTAGTCTGGTAGTGAAATAAAAAATCTTTATCAGGTTAAGGTTTATTCCCCCGCCACCCCCCTGAATTTTGTAAGACTACATCCTAGGTTGAGGTGTGTAATTCCATAGGAATATTTCTGTCCTGTGTGAGGTTAGCAGCCACTACTCATCACTGCCTAGACCTATTAATTAAATCAGGTTGCAAAAAGTTGTGTTAAATGTATTTCAACTCATGAAAGAATGTATGAAACATCTATAAAGAGAAACATTGCCTCATCAACTATTTTGTTATTTCAGAAAAATGGGAAAGGCAGGATAAATGCTTACTTCTTTTATTTGCCAACTTTCAAAATAATGAGGTAGTTTCCTAGTAGTCCCCAAAGATGACAATGAGGGTTATTTTTAAGTATCACTTGATATTCAGATTTAAACATTTTGTTTCAACCCATTGCAGTTATTTATTCTCAAACTGCCCCTCTCTGGCTAGCAGAAAAGCGGAAACCTTTCAAGTTGACTCGTGAGTCCTGGCATGCTGTTAGTAATCTCAAGTATCAGAAGCCCAGGTGTCTACATCTGCTTCGCCCTACACAGATGATGATATAACGAAGGTCTTCAGCTGCTGGGATTCAGCAATACCCATTCAAATTTGCAGGATCGTGAAATGCCTAGGCATCTAGTTTTGTTGTAGATGTTATCCATGGGTCTTTGGCTTTACGGTCTCATATGATCTATTTTAATGGGAAGCTCTGAGAAGATTCAAAAGCTATGACACCTTTTCTGGCCCAAAAGGAATTAGAGGGTCAGAAATTATATTCCTGTATAAACTACAAAAACTATTGAAAATAACTATTTTCATACAACAGAAAGAGGTAGTATAATACTGTGGATACTTGATGAAAGGGTAACAAATAAAGTGGGTCCTAATTAAATGGGAGGGGAGATATACTATGTTTGCAGCTTGGATTAGGATATTAAGATGCCAATTCTCTTCAAATTGATACACAAATTAAAAAATCTTGCAGAAATTTACAGAAATTAATGAGCTGATTCTGAAGTTTATCTGGAAATGCAAAGGTTCTAGAATAACCAAAATAGACTTTGAAAAAGGATAAAGGTGGAAGACTTTTACATCAGTTTCAACAGTATTATAAATCTGAATATCGATACAGCATGGTTTTGACATAAGAACAGACACAGAGATTGTTGGCACAGAACAGAGTTCAGAAGTACACCCTCACCATATATGGTGAATTGATTTCAAGAAAAGTGCCACAATAATTCAATGAAGAGAGTAAATCTTTTTCAACAATGATACTAGGAAAATGTAATTGTCCATTTGGGAAAAAAATAAACCTTGACCTTTATTTCACATCATACACAAAATTAACAATAAGTCATAGGCCTAAACATGCTAGCTAAACCTATAAATACTTTTTTGATAAAATACAGGGAGAGAACCTTTGTAACCTTGGGTAGGCAAAGGTTTCTTACATAGCACAAAAAATGTATGAATCATGAAAGAAACTTCATAAATTGGACTTCAGAAAATTTTAAATCTTTAGTTCTTAAATAATAAGAACATGTAAAAGTCTCAAAACGTTCACATTACACATATCTGACAATGGACTAGCATCCATAATCTATTTTAAAAACAAAAATACTTCTCACAGAAAACTCAATAGACAAAAGATTCGGACAGACACTTTACAAAGGAAGCTATACTCATGGCCAATAAAAAACATTAAAAGATACTCAACATATTAATCATCAGAGAGAAATTAAAATCAGAATGAAGTGCCACTACAAGTCCACTAGATTAGCTAAAATTAAAGACTCACAATACCTAGTGTTACCGAGAATATGGAGCAATGGGAATATTTGTACACGGCTGGTCAGTGTATAATGGTACAACTACTTTGGAAAATGATTTGGCAGTGTCTTATAAAGATTTCTACTGTACTACCCAGCAATTTTAGTCTTAGGAATCTACCCAGGAGAAATGAAAATATAGAAGTGACTTGCTGGGAAGATGACATCAGAGGAAATTCTCTGCTTTGCTCCAGGGAGAAACTGAGAAGACCAAGTAAGCACTCAACTTAGAGGACCCTAGGACGTGGGGAATGGGGGGGATAAAGGGGGGACTACAATGCCTCATGATCACCAGGGACCAAGGCTGACCAAGCATGAGAGAAGAGACACAGAGAAAATTCAACTCTGGGCAAATAAAAGGTGAGTGGAAGAAGAGGTGGTCACTGTGGCAGAAACCATGGCTCAAATTTGTGCCCTCTCTGTAATCTGGAAGAGTCTGTGCAAGACTGGTATTGTTTCTTCCTTAAATGTCTGAAAGAATGCACCAGAGGGTGTCCCCGGTGGCGCAGCGGTTGAGCGCTGGGCTGCAGAGCTGCCAGCAGCCACTGCAGCGCCCATTCGATCCCCAGCCACTGGCAAGGGTCCCACATGGCACACAGACCTCTCCTGCCACGCCCGCTGCTCCCCTCAGCAGTGTACTTCGTCAGTCTGCCTGTTCTGCTCCCTGCTCTGGCTCTGATGAATTCTCTCACCCTCCCCCACTTCTGTACCCAGTGCTTTTATAAATAAATAAATCTTTAAAAAAAAAAGAATGCACCAGATATGTATAGAACTATAGCAGATCTTTGTGAAAAGGTTAGCTTTGCTGTTAGCTTTGGTAAATTGCATTTTTCAAAAAATTTGTGCATTTCATCCAAATAATCAGATGTCATGACAAAGATGTTAAAAATATCCTCTTATCTCTTTTAATGTTTGTAGGCTCTACCCTGATATTCCTTTCATTATTCATTTCATAATATTCCTATATTTTCTCTACTAAAAAATCATCTTTGTAAGAGTTTATCAATTTAATGTACTTTTCAAAGCACTGATTTTCACCTTTGATGACTGTTTATATTGTGCATTTGGTTTATAATTCATTGCCTTCTTTTTATTCTTGTGTTCCCTTAGGTTCAATTTGGGTTTTTTTCCCCTGTCTTTTTAAGGCATAAATTTAAGTAATTGATTTTCAGTCTTTCATCTTTTCTATTTTTTAAGTACATGATTTCCTCTACGCACAACATATCTAAATATGCTATGTGCACTTGAAATGTGCAGTCTATCACTCCTGGGTTCAGTGTTCTATATATGTCAAATTAGGTCAAGATTGTTCACTGTTTTGTTTCATCATCTATATCTGTACTGATTTTTGTCTGCTCTACTGTATGCTATTGAGAGAGATGTTAAAGTCTCCCACTATGGTTGTGGATTTATCTATTTCTTTCATATATTCTATGTATTTCATGTAATTCTTTTTTTATGTGTTAAGATTTAAAAAAAAAAAAGTTTAGTCCAGTCATTACCTCTGCTGAGAAAACTTTTTTACATCCTGAAAGACATATTGATTCTATATCTTCACAATTTTTTTTTGTAAAACTGCTGTAGCACTTAGCACTCTGTCCTGTGTAGTTGCCTAGTCTGTGAGGTCTTTGAGAGCAAAGAACAAACTGCAAACCTCTGAATCTCTTTGTTCAAGAATGACATTCATTCAATAAGCACTTACAAATATTTGTTGAATGAATGAAAAATTTACAATGTCATTCAAAAGTGGTTAATTTCTTGTAAACAAATACGAGTTACAAACTCCTGAAAACTAGATAAAAATCTATTCTTATCTTTCCTCATCTTTTATCAAAGAATAGATCATCCAAACAGAAAATCAATAAGCAGTATCAACCTTACATGGCACAATTAGACCAGATGGACTTAGTCATAATAGTCTTAACAATTTTAAATGTAGTTACCAATAACACATATCACAAATGTACTATTTAAGAGAAGACCAGGAAAAAGAAGTTTAATGAGACAAAGTAGATCAATGTCACTGCAAAATAAAACTGCCACACAGTTCTTCACCAAGTCTGAGGCAAAATGGTGTAGCAGTAAATGGTAGTAAAGTCAATTCCTAGAGTACTCTTTGCCTTTGGTTATATGCACCACTCCTTATATACTACTCCCTATTAAGAAAAAAAATGGATCTTAAAAAAACATCTTTTTACACAATTTGTTGGATCATTATCTTAAAAAATTTTAATAGTGATAAAAATATATAAAATGCACCATCTTAACTTTTTAGTATATATTTCAGCATTCACACCGTTGCACAACCTATCTCCAGAACTTTTTCATTTATAAAACAAATTTTGTGTCCATAAACAGTAATTCCCTATTTTCCTCCTTCCCCTATCCACTACCATTCTATTTTCTGACTATGAATTTGACTCTAGGAACCTAATATAAGTGGAACTATACAGTATTTCTCTTATAATGTCCTTCAAGGTCACCCACTATGTAGCATATGTCAGAAATTTCCTTCTTTTTTTAAAGTTTGAATAATTTTCTATTGCATGTATAGCCCATTTTGTTTATCAAGTCACTAGTCTGTGGACACTTGAGTTGCTTCCTCCCTTTGCCTATTATGAATAATGGTGCTATGAACAGGGGTGTACAAATATATCTCTTTGAGATCCTGTTGTCAGTTCTTTTGGATATAAACCCAGGAAAGGGATTGCAGTGTCATTTGGAAGTTTGTTTTTTTTTTTTTTAATTTAAGGAAATATCACAGCGTTTTCTATAGCAGTTATACATTTTATAATCCCACCTGCAGTGCATAAGGCTTCTAATATCTCCATATCCTCATCAACACGTGTAGTTTTGTTTTTATTTTAATGTTAGCTGATGAGAGGCAATATCTCACTGTGGTTTTGATTTGTAGTTCTCTAATGATTAGTGATATCGAACATCTTTTTATGTGCTTGTCGGTATCAATGTGTCTTTAAGATTAGTTATTATTTGGCTCTACAACCAGTAGCAGCACATGCAACAAGAATAATTATAGGGCCTCCCTGATGGCACATGCAGTTGAGTGCAGCACTGTGAAGCTGTCCACAGCCTCTGCAGCGCGGGTTTGATTCCTGGCTGGCCAGGGAGATACCAACATGGCGCGGCAGACCTCTCCTGTCTCACCTGCTGCTCCCCTCAGCAGTGTATTTCGTCAGTCTGCCTGTTCCGTTCCCCACTCTCTCTGGTGAATCCTCTCACCCCTCGCATTTCTGGCCTGTACCCCAGCTCTTTTATGCATAAATAAATAAATCTTTAAAAAAAATACAAGAATTAACAATTTTGTTTGGCTTACTCTTACTCAACTTAGCAGTATTCACCATAGCTGACCACCTTTTCCTTTATGGAATGTGTTTCTACAACACCATATTCTCCTAGTTTCCTGTCCCTGACAGCGCCTTTTCTCCTCCTTCATTACTTTATTCTCCTTAACCACCTCTTTATCTACTTTTTTTTCCTAAGCCCTCTCCCCTGGCTATCTTCACCACAGCCACAGTCTCAATTACTACTTAAATATCTTTGCTTTCCAAATCACTTCTTCAGTGCAGACCTCTTTCTGACATTCAAAGAACCAGGAGGTTATTAAACAGTAAATGAGGATATGTGGAGCTGATATTTCTGCTTAAATATCTCAAAAACACCTCAAATTTAAACTGTTGAAAATCAGAGCCAGGTCAATACACACACCCTCTTACTCCCTCCCCCTCTACTGTCAGGCCTGGCTCTGTAGTGGTCCCTAAAGCTCCCCTACCTCAATGAATGAGGCTACTACCTCAGTTGCGTTACATGGGCCAGAAACTTAGAAGTTCTTCACACCTCTCTCCCCACTCCATCCACATATATAGACTGCCACTAGACTTAATGATTTTAGCTTTTTTTTTTTTTATTTTTTTTTTATTTTATTTATTTTATTTTTTTTTATAGAGGCATGCTTTATTTATTTGTTTGCTGGTTTGTTTGTTTTTTGTTTATACATGCACTGGGTACAGTCAGAAGCGCGGGAGGGTGAGAGAATTCACCAGAGCCAGAGCGGGGAGCAGAGCAGGCAGAAGGACCGAAGTACACTGCTGAGGGGAGCAGCGGGCGGCAGGAGAGGTCTGCACGCCATGTGGGACCCTCCTCTGGTGGCCGGGGAGCAGCCGGGGATCGAACCGGCGCCGCAGAGGCCGCGGGCAGCTTCGCAACCCAGCGCTCAACCGCTGCGCCACCGGGGAGGCCCTGATTTTAGCTTTTAAATAACTTTTGAATCCACTTCTTTCCATCCTGGTAGTTACCTTCTTCTTTCTTGATTTACTGAAATACACCTGAGTGTGCTTCCTGTGCTCTCACCCACTGCACCCCTTTTCTCCACACTACTGCAGGAGAGTTTTTATCTTGCATATCCTTTCTTAGCATCCCTAAATATCATCTCATTTCATTTGGGATAAAACTCAAATCTTTTACATTCTCTGCAAATAAGTGGAAAGGGTGAAGTATACAGACATCTGCACATCTGATTTATAAACAGAAGACTCTCAAAGATCATAAATTGCCAAGAAATCATAAGGACAATCCAGGACTTAAAACCTCTTAAGAAACCTCTGTTCTTGGGGAGTCTCCTGACTTCCCCCAATAAGAACATTGGGAGAATGGAATTGATAAGTGTGGTCTTAGGGACAGACTGCAATTTTGGAGCCGATAAACATTTCTTACAAGATTTGAGTAAGATATAGTCCAGAATGCTGTCTCACTTTCATGGCATGGGCATTTCATTTATCAATATAATCACCAAGGTTTTGCTGATCTACCTTAATTTACTCTTCTCCATGACTTAGGCAGAGAGCAGTCTATGTCCCTGGGAAACATTCCCATATCTTTGCTTTACAGCTTATCTCTCAGAGGGAAATCTATTTCTCTTGTTTTCAGGGTATTGCTGGCCCCCTCTCTAAAGCCTTTGGACATTTAGATGACTAATAATCAGAACTTTAATTTCTTTGGTAGTTGAAACTGGTCTTTAAGTTCAGTTCCTTGTGAATAAGATGGATTGTGGAAAAATGTGAAAATAGCTATGTGTGCCTTCAACAGTAGCATCCCCTAGTCACAAAGATTATCCCATGTCTTAGCTTGGGCTGCTATAACAAAATACCACAGACAGAGTGGCTTAAACAACAGACATTTAAGTATTTCTCACAGTCCTAGAGACTATGATGACTGAGAGCAAGATACAAAGAGTTCAGTGTCCCTGAGAGCCCACTTCATGCCTGTGGTCAGCTATCTTCTCATTTTGTACTTACATGGCCTTTTCTGAGTGTGAGTGTGAGCACAATTGAGTGTGAGCACATATGTGATGAGAACGAGTGTGAACATTTGAGAGATCCCTTCCTTTTCTTACAAGGGAACTGATTCTATTACAAGTGTTCCACTAAGTCTAATGACCTCCCAAAGGTTCCATCTCCAAATACCATTACATTGGGGGTATGGCCTCAACACATGAATTTAGAGGGGCTACAATTTCAAGCATAAGAGCCAAATGCCTTCAGAATTTGCAAGCACGTCACCAAGACAGTAACTACAGGAACCCAGTAAGAATACAGATCTTATTACAGAGTAAGAATGCGATAAGCATTTTTAAGTACTGTAATCATATTATTGATCTGCTAGAAAAGAAATCTCCCAGAATTCCAGACTTAAACCAACAATAATAAAAGATAACACAATAAACTACTTGAATATATTAATATATCTAGAGAAAAAAAGACTGTCAGTATCACAGGCAAATGTTGGTAGTACATAAGCACTTTCTAAAAGTATGTGACTTTCGGCCCAGTACTTAAAATTATTCTAATTACAACAAATGTGTTCTCATTTTAAAGTTCATCCTTCTAGTCTTTCTTTGTTCTTTATGTTACTGAAGTGCACTTGTATTCTGAATACTGCTTTAGTTACAACATTGTTATATCATAAGCATTTTTCATTGTTTCATTTTATTTAATTGTGTGAATTTTTATTGAGGTAACATTGGTTTACAACATTGCATATGACTCAGGGGTATAGGTTCGCACCTCTTCAGATCTATGTTACCACACTACACCCACCACCAAAACACTCAATCCTCTACCATATTTTAATGCCTACCATATAGATCAACTATTTTTCAGAACCAATGCTTCAGTGTTGGCTATTGTAAATATTTTCATTTTATCCCTACCATGAATAACACTGTGATACACATCTTTGGATATATAACTTTTTAATATTTTATATTATCTTAGGATAGATTCTGAGAAATGGAACTGGGCCAAACTGCACTCTATGGGGGTCTTGGTAATATTGGCAAATGATGAAAACAATTTAGAAAAATAATGTTTTATACCACCAGTAACCAGCAATATAGGAACATAATAGTTTCATCACATTCTTAACATACTATATATTAAAATTTAATTTCTCCTAAGCAAAAACATCTTTTTTTAATATCTTTCATTACTATCTATTCTGTTCATTTATTCATTCAGTAATTCTCTTCTGTGCCAGATACTATGCCAGACTCTGGGGCAAATGAACAAAGACAATCTCTGACCTCAGAGAGCTTATAGTTCAGAGACAGAGAAAGGAAACAACAATACACGACTTAGTAATTAGAGTGGGGATAAGTGCCACAACGGGGGTCAGTACAAGACATATAGAAATGGGGCTGACACTGATGTCAGATGCTTGGAATGACTTCCTGAGAAGGTTATGTCTGCTATCTATTCTGATTATCACAGAGACTGAATATATCTGTAAGTTTGTTTACTTTTTTGCAAATTGTATGCTCATGTATATGTTTGCTAAATGATCTGTAACTCTCTTGTTTGTTTCCTATCCCTGTCCTTCAGCCATCCAGTTTCATTCTGTGGAGAAACCACTGAAACCAAGTTCTTATGAACCCTCCAGATGTACTCATGTATCAGCAGTAGTATGTATACATGACATTTTTTATCTAAATCATATCATTTTCATTTCTATGGATGACCTTTTTATGTACTCTACCAATTTTTAATTTAGTTATAATTTATTTTTATTAAATTATTGATATTCTTCATATACCATGCATAAAGCATTGTGGGTTTTTTCCCTTAAATAGCAAATATTATCATTTTTAAAAATAGATTCTGGGTTCTTTTATCTGACTGAGAAAGGTTTTTCTCATTTCATTTAAAATTTTTTTAGTTTGGTTATAGATTTTATTGGACATACCCAAATTTTCCATTTTTATGTAGTAAGTATCTGTTGATCTCTTTCTTGGTGATTTAGAAAATCCTTCCAAGGTCAGAAAGCTATGGAGTAATACACAAATTTATATAAGTACCATCTCTCAAAGCTGTATGCTCTTGATCATCCAAAAGATCTCTAATTTGATGTGGTTGTTGGCTGGTAAGCACAGAAGATGGGATTTATAAAAGTAATTTATTCACTTACATTTATATTCCAAAAGATTCATAATTGTAATAAAAATGATTCCACAAATTATTGAATTTAATTTTGAAAGGAAATACATATGGCTGAATTAAACCATTTTCCTTATCACACCAAGTGTATCTACTTGTTCACAGTTAACATCAATCTCTGACCTAATTCCTGAATTATTAAATATAGCACTTCCGCTTGCATTCATTTCTAGTGGCACTTCAGCCATGTTATATCAGCACCACAGGCATCTTTTTAAACTTTTAATTTTTAGATTTCACAAGTAGTAGTAATTATATCAGTGCAGTGAACCAGCTGAGCTAGGTATAATGCCACCTTTTTGCTATTTCAGTACCGCTTAGACAATACTAAGTGACATTAAAAGAATCAGGAAAACATGGCAAAGCTTTTATAAAAGAGAAGGGTCAAAATTCAGAGTCTCATTTCTCAGTTCTATCTTCCATTAATAGAAAATAGATGTGACAAAAACCAAATGCAAAAGCAGAGCTTTTAGCTTCTAAGAATTATCAAAGCTTTCCGTACCTTTAATTTATGGAAACTACTATAAGCTTTCTGCAAAGAATGACTAAGTCAACATGAAAACATATGCATAAAAGGGAAAAAAAGGCAGTGAGATGTTAATTCTTTGTTGGTTTATAAGGGATGTGCCCTATACAAACGATATTTCTTGGGGTGCACTCCTCAAGTGATCTGTCAGTGCAACAGGGGAACAAAGGCCTTTCAAATTGAGTATGTTAGAGTAGTTACATGTGAATTTTGTATGAACAGGCTAAGGAGGAGAACTAGAGCTGAACTTTGGGTGAGAAAAGGCCTGAGTTAGGGCAAAGGGCAATGGTTAAAAAAAAATAATGAGGGTCCTAGCAATTTGCACCAAAAAGATGGGCAGAAAATTTGCATACCAAGATATGGGACAAAAGCTATTTTCCTTAAGAGTCTTGGTATATGTAGCAAGTTTCAGAGAAACAGTAGAAAATACATGGTAAAACCTGATCAATAATGACATATACATATTTAATTGGCAAATCTACACAGACCAAAAGCCCAATCAAATTACAGAAACATTTAAAAATTTCTATTCATAGATGATTACCACAAACACAGTGAATGGAAGATCATTCATAAATACTGAAGGGACTGCAACTAAATCCTAGGAACTGTGCAAGGTAAATAAGATTAAAAGATAACTAAGCCACAATGAGAGCACAGACAAGTGAGGAAGATAAACACACAGGAGTTTTCCACAGAGAAGGGAAAAACAAAACAAGAGTCATTCCAGGATGTCAGTAAATACAGAGGAGTAAAGGAACAATGCATAAACAAGGAATAGAACGCAATTTAGTTTGGCTAGAGAACAGGATACAATCTTAATATTGCTGAAATTTAGGCAACCCAAGATCAGTGTTTCTTAATCCAAATTGAAATGAAATTCAACAAAATGTCTACATTCTCTAACAAAACCTATCAAATAAAACATACTTTTTTTTACACCATGTATTATATAATCAGTGCTTTAATAAATTAAACATTTTAAGCATTTTATTCCAGTGCAGTTCAATATGTAAAATCTGTTTTCCCATGCCCCAACCAGTATACTCCTGAGGAAGAATATTAAGTGACACATTTGTAAACTCAGGAGCAAAGCCTAAGCAACATAGATCTTGAGTTATGTAAAGAAAAATCAAGAGGAGGGGAGGCAACTGCTGATTGTGAGCATGAAGGGAACCAACATCACTAGGCAGCACAAAAATGAACTGTAGGCTGCATTCCTGCATCCATTCCAGGAAATGGATGGTGTTAGGACAACTGATTATCCATATAGAAAAAAATGGTAATGGTTCCTATAATATACTACACACAAAGGTAAATTCCAGAAGATTAGACACATGGGAAAAAGAAATCTGAAAATATTTCTAAGAATTTCTGAAACAAGGTAAAAGCACAAAGAAATCAAATAAATCCTTTTACATAAAAACAAAACTTACATGCAGTGAAAGTCATCAATAACTAACTGAAAGCCAACCATGGACTGGGAAAACAGATTTGCAACCCACATACTAGTCCACATCAAAGGACTGGTATCCAGAATGCACAAAGGTCTAAACATTATAAATAAAAGACAAGCTAACGAGAAAATGGGCATGGGACAAAAAAAAAATCAATTCATACATGAGGAAACGTCTGTTGCCAATATGGAAAGATGCTAAAGCTGATTATAATAGGAAAATGAGATTTTAAAACATGGGCTACCATGCACTGGATTAAAAACATTTAAAATATTTTTCACAGGGTATTTTGAGAATATATGTAAATATATAAATAGTAAAATAGTAAAAATAGTAGAAAATAGTAAAATAGTAAAATGAAAATAGTAAAATGAACACCCATGCACCCCCCCCCATCCCAACAACTATTCATTCATGGTTAATCTTATTCCATCTATACTTCCAACCACCTGATGATATTAAAGCAAATCCCAGGCATTTCAGAATTGTTTCTGTAAATATTTTAGTTATACCCTTAAAAACCAAATACAAATATTAAGGCAGATTTAATACATCCACCCTTTTTAGTTTACAGTTTAAGAGTTTGCAAACAACCACATTTGTGTACCTGCCATTATAGTCCATTATGCTCCCCAAATTTATCTCCTGCCTCTCTGAAGTCAACCCTTACTACTCATTCCAGGTCTTGGTAATCACTGATTTTTCTGCCCCTATAGTTTTCCCTTTTCCAGAATCAGGTAGATGGAATGATACATATGTACTCTTTTGAATCAGTTTCTTTCACTTTCAGAATGCATTTAAGATTCATTTATGTGGTCAAGTGTCTAGTCACGTTGCAGAGAAGTAATGCATAGATATATCCCGGTTTTATTTTTACAGTCACCAGAGGAAAGACTTTGGGTTGTTTCCAGTTTAGGGTGATAATGAATAAAGCTGCTGTAAGCATTTGTGAACCAATTTTCTTGGGAAAATAGATTTTCATTTCTCTTGAGTAAATATCTAAGGGCTTTTATTGCTGGGTCTTTTGGTATGCCCGTATTTAATTTTACAAGAAACCACCACATTTTCCATTTAAGTGGCATTATCATTTCACATTACCAATAGCAAAACATGAGGCACCCACTTATTCTGCATCCCTGCACACAGTGTCAGTTTTTGTTTATTTAATCTTGGGCATTCTAATAGATACATACTCTTTTTTTACTGGGGTTTTAATTTGTATTTCTGTAACAAATGCAATCCAGTAACAACTGAAACTGATGCAAGCATAGAAAAATACTAAAGATTGCTTAAAGATGGGTGGTAGATGCAATGGTGTTTATTATTTTCCCCATGTTTTGCTGTTTGAAATTTTTTCACAATAAAATGTCTTTGGATCTCTAATTCATCCTTGATAACTCCTTATAAATGCCCAAACAAAAATATTTAACTTTAGTACCAATGTATGCCTTGAAAAGATTGTCCTTTATGCAAGTAATGGTCTACATACAGTATTTGGGGGACATAACAGCAATCCATAGAATGGATTAGAATCATAAAATATAAAAAAAGTTTTAATTTTCTATGCCCTGACAAAATTTTAATACTAAAATTTAAAATCAATCTAATCTTAGTGTGGTAAGAAAATGTTACTACAAAAATTAGCCTTCAGCTTTATTGATATTTTCATTATTCTTTTCACTAAGATTTGTTATTTAATAATGAAAAGGAGGGGCCTCCCCGGTGGCGCAATGGGCTAAGGCACAACCTATGAAGCTGTCCACAGAGTTCAATCCCCCTGCCGGCCAGTGAGCAACCCACATGGCGCAGCAGACCTCTCCCGTCTCTCCCGCTGCTCCCCTCACCAGTGTACTTCGGTCAATCTGCCTGCTCTGTTCCCCACTCTGTCTCTGGTGAATCCTCTCACCCCCACACCTCTGGCCTGTGCCCCAGCTCTTGTATGCACAAATAAATCTTTAAAAAAATAATGAAATGGAGAATACACAGTATACAAGTGTTACATTCTGAATAAAATTACTATATTTATTATAAATAAATATAGGAATATTAAAGAAGACTAAATTACAGAACTGCACTTAGAAGTAAATTAAGATGCTACCATTAACAAGTGTGCGCCAAAATATTTGAAAGTATATATATATGATCCTGGAAAAGCACAACTTGTGAACAACATCTCAAGGAGAAATAAAATTTTTCAATAGTTTTATAAGCATTAAAATAATTGGAAGAAAATGTAGATAAAAATCTCTTGACAGCAGACTTAGCAATATTTTTGTGGTTTCTTCTCCAACATCAAAAGAAACACAAGATCATATAAACAAATGGTATTATATTAAATTAAAAACTTTTGTAATGCAAAAGAACTATCATTGAAATGAAAACGTATCTTACTGAATGGGATATTATAATTGCAGATCTTATATCTGATGAGGGACTAATATCCAGAATATATAAACAACATGCACAACTCAGCAACAACAAAAATATAACCTGGTACAAAAAATGAGCACAGGATCTAAACAGACATTTCTCCAAAGAAGACATACAGATGACCAAGAGACACATGAATATCCTACATCACTATCATTAGGGAAATGCAAATCAAAATCACAATGATATTTCACCTCATGCTGGTTAGAATGGCTATTATCAAAATGTCAAGCAACAATAAATGTCGCTGAGGATGTGCAGAAAAAGCAAGCTTGGTCCATTGTTGGTGGAATGTAAACTGGTACAATCATGGTAGAAAACTGGAGTGTCTTCAAAAAGTCCAAAACAGCGCTGTCATGTGATCCAGTAACCCCACTTTTGGGCATTTACCCCCAAACTATGAAAACACTACCTGGAAATGACACCCTTATGTTCTTTGCAGTGCTATTCACAATATCCAAGATATGGAAACAAGTGCCCACTGAAAGAGGAATAGATAAAGAAGTAGTATATGCATGTAATGGAATTCTACTCAATAATAGAAAAGGTGAGACCTTGCCATCTGGGACAACATGGATGGACTTTGATGGTACTGTGCTAAGGGAAATAAGTCAGAAGGAGAAAGACAAATGCTATATGATTTCACTCATTTGTGGACTGTAAATAAAACAAAAAAAACAAACCTTTAGACTCTGACAACAGAATGGTATTTATCAAAGGTGAGGGCAAATGGGTAAAAAGGGTAAATTGGTTGATGGTGGATGGTGAATGGACATGTGGTGGCAGGTGTGATGAGAAAAGGTAATTCTTGAAACTATACAATGTTGTAAACAAATGTTACCACAATAAAATGATAGAAATAAAAAAGTAGCAATAATTAATAAAAGTACTTTAATAAATACAAAAAGGAAAAAAGAAAAAAAATACTGGTTCATCTTACTAAGATCACTTTTAGAGCTATACTTTTCACAACAGAATTTTCTTAAATACTGAACACACTTACAGAAGAATATGATTTTAATAAGTCATTTCACATGAAAATAAATATATACAGTTCCTGAATAAAGTATTTATAGCTCTAATTGTTGCCCATAGTTTTGCACCTGGCCTTTGATTATCTGATGAAACATTTATTCTGAAAAATAAAGCATGAAATCATCTTGCTTAAAAGGGAATCAATTCAGTCCTTCCTGGCAAAGAATCACATAATAAATGCTATCATTTATTTTGGACTTCTCTATGAATTTTTACTTTTGCTACCCTCCTCCTCCAGAAGAAAAATGACAAGGAATACTTGTATAAAACCATTTTGTCTTAAATTCTACTATACACTTCCACACAGTGTAATAATAACTTGTTACTTTTAAGTTTCAAGTAGCACTTGGCTCAACAAGACTGAATATTATATCCTCAGGATACAATGCAGTAAGATACACTCTTAGTAAAAACAGTGCTTGGTATTTACTCCAAATCTACCCCATCTACTCTAGATAGGTGAAAGTAGCTTAATTGACATGCCCAAATTCTCACCTAATTTGTAATGGCAAATGAATCACTGCCTCCCCAAACATAGGCAGATCCCAACTCCTATGAAATGGGTAGAAATTAGGTGACTCCCTCCTTCAACCCACAGAGCAAGGGAGATACCTAACACAAAGGGGACACAGCCATACATCCTAGGGACAGAGAGTTGGGGAGGAATATGTGGGTAAGGATTCAAATGCTAAATTTCGTTCAGTAGGATGGAGTTCAGGCAAGCCGTCTAAAACAACTCCCAGTTCTCTATTTTGACTTATCGAGAAAGTGGTAATACTAGCAAAAAATGAAATTGAAGAGACAGGAACTTTTCTAATAAATTGAAGCTTAACTAACTTATATACACAGCAAAGCTTGATACATTTTTACACACATTATTTTACCATCATCCAGATCAAGACAGAACATATCCAAACCTAGAAGTCTCCCTCAAGTGATGGCTCCTAGTCAATAACATCCCCATCTCACCTGCTGCTAAAGGCAACCGTTATCCAGACTGCTTGAATATATATACTCTTTCGTAGCTAGCTTCTTCAAGGGAGCAGAATATACCGGGTGAAAAGAGCATGGAAGAATATTTCTTACCACCTGTAAGGGATTCACAATCTAGAGGGGGAAATGGATCAATGAATAATTACATAAACGAAAACCATTTTAAGAGCAGGACAGTCAGGGTGCTGAGGAGAACACAGGAAAAGAGAGGCTCAGTTTGCTATGGCAGTCACGGAAGTCACCAATAAATACTAAATTGAAAACAAAAAGGTGGAAGATATGCTTAATGTTGATAATCTGCATGGGATTTCACAATATTATTTTCTCCACTTTTGTGTATGTTTGACAGTATCTTTAATAAAACTTTAAATTGTGTCCTAAAATAATAAATAGGAGCTAATCAGTAAGACAATGATACAAGAGCATGACAGAAATATGAAAAGTAAAAGTGAGAAATAAAGTTATACAGTTTTCAGAAAATAACTAATTTTGGGAAATGTAGGCGTTAAGAGAGAAGTCAAGCAGGAGCCAACATTATGGTCCCTGTATCATGTGCTAAGGAAGCTGAACTTTCTCCTGAGACAAATGGGAGCCACTAAAGAAACTATAGGCAAAAGAATTATCTGATGAGACTTGTACATTAGAATAATCATTCAGTTACCACTACAGACACTAAACAAGAGATGAAAGAAAAGGGCAATTTCTGAAGTAACACTGAGAGATAAAGCTTAGCACTTATAATTATTTAAAAACAAAATTTTAATAAAGAGCCTAAACTGAGGCAAGAGCAATAAAGACGAAGGAAACATGAAACCCCATGCACCTATCTATATTTCTAACACAAGTTTTCTTTAGATGATTTATTAAAATTTAGCCTGGGGCCTCCCTGGTGGCGCAGGTGGTTGAGCGCCGCACTGAGAAGCTGTCCACAGCCTCTGCAGCGCGGGTTCAATCCCCACCGGCTGGTGAAAATCCCACATGGCATGACAGACCTCTCCTGTCTCGCCCGCTCCTCCCCTCAGCAGTGTATTTCATCAGTCTGCCTGCTCTGTTCCCTACTCTGTCTCTGGTGAATCCTCCCACACATCTGGCCTGTACCCTGGTTCTTGTATGAATAAATAAATCTTTAAAAAAAATTAGCCTGTTGTTTTATGCCAACCAAGCTGGAAGATTTAGCACAAAGGGCTGAATTAGACAGCTATGGTCAAACTGCATTCTGGTGAATATTTAGTTTTTCTATTTAAAAACTCTCCCCATAGCTTGCAGCAATTAAAAATAATTTTCCATAATACTTCCCCCTCATAATGGGTTTCAGTTCCACTAAGTAAAAGGAATCAGAGCAACTGCCTCAGAAGTGCTAACACCTTGGCAGGGGTTCCACGAGAGCAGCCAACAACCTCAACTGTCAGCTGGAAGTCTCAGGCACTGGTAGACCAAGTAGAAGGGCAGTGACAGATTAGAGATCTCAGGTAGTGTCACTATGCAGACAAGTCAACAGCCACAGACCAATAACAAGAACAAAAAGATGAAATTCTAAGCTAAAACCAAAAGTTAATCTAAAAGCAAAAGTTTAAAGTGCATAGCATTTATTGTTCATTTTTATGTCTACGTATTTTAGAAAACATCCATTGCCTACTCCCAAACTGGCACAAAACACAATCTTAGTTTCTATACCTTAGGTTAGCTTTTATGAACATATACAACAATGAGCCAAGCCTATTCTATTATTTTACTGCCCAAGAGAACCAGAAGATTCCAATTGAAACAGCCTGCATCCTTTAATATAATTATTAACTGTATCTGTTCTTTATTTCATTTGTGTTTCTTGCCTTTATTTGACCAGGTTATGAACATGAAATTAAAAAAAAAAAAACACATTGTGGTGTGAAGTCTTATGTTTCCTCAGTTACAAATGTTGAACAAAGTGGAAACTCATTTATTCTTCCTTGACTATTTGCAGTTCAAATACTGCTATTTCTACTCCCTGTTCCCATCACTAGTAACTGCTGAAGTCAGGAAATCTCATTAGAATTTGCCACCTCACCATGCTCAGGCAGGTCGACCTACTTAGCAGCTTAGTCTACTATTTTTTGCCTGATTATTGTGACAAGAAGAAATAAAACCTTCATCTCCAAAGACAAAAAAATCTTAAATCACAAATTTAGCATTCAATAGATCCTGCAAACACCTACAGCAGAGAGGACAGAGGAACAAATGATCCTGGGCAGTGGATATCTATCTATTGATTCAGAAACTGAATAAGTGAAAGTCACATCAAGGACTTCTGCACACATTATTGCCATAGGGTACCTAAAAAGACCCACAAGGCAAATTGGAAAAAAAGTTTGAGTAAAAAAGTTCACAACACCTTATGGTTTTGTGTGCTTCACACATCCTTAATAAAGTACATCAGATATAACATTTCCAAACCAAACAACAGTTGAAGGTGCAGGAAAAAAGCTAATGTTTGTATAAGACATATTTAATTTGGCAGCATATTTCCTTAGATGAAACAAGGGAGTTTTCAAAACTAACAAAGGAATACATGCACTATTACATAATATCTAGGGAATTCAGAAAGCATTTATTGTGCATAGCAGAAAGTGAATGTATGCTGCTCTGCATTTCTATGATTTACATTTGGCTTTCTTCTGCCTCTGCTCTCCACACAGTTTCACTCCACTTCTGTCCTTGGTCCTCCCTATAAAAATAAGTGAATAATCTAAAAGAATTACGTCTGTCTCTGAAATAGCCTCTATTCTAAGAACATCTACAGGCATTTAACAAAATAATGACATGTTAACATTTACATCACATTGTATAGTTTGCAATTCTATTTTATACACAAGGAGCAGATATTATTTCCATTTTACTAGTGAGGGTACTAACAACAGAACAGTTGAAAATTTTGCCTCACGTCAAATTTCATGGTACACGGGAAGTTAAAGAACCCTGATATTCTAATTCATAAAATGGTGCTAATGTCAAAATAAATAATAGCAATGGATGATAAGCTACAGAATAAAGCGAATATACATACATGAGGCCACACTGATATACTAAATGGGGAAAAGAGTTCTTTCTTACAGTAGAATGCCAGCAGAAATAGAAATTACCATTTGGTAAACACCAGAGCAATAATTGTTTCAGTAAAAAATTATCAATGGAATCTAGAAAAAAATAAGGAAAAAGTAGAGATGAAGATGTAGAAAACAGATTGGTGTCTGCCAGAGGTGAGGTGCAGGCTCAGTAGGCAAAAGGGATCAAAAGGTACAAACCAGTTATAAAATAAGTCATGATGTTGTAAGGTACAACCTGACAACAGTAATCCTGTGATACATATCTGAAAGTTGCTAGGAGTAGATCTCATCACAAGAAAAAAACTGTTTTAACTATGTATGTTAATGATGTTAACTGAAGCTATTGTGATGATCGTTTTGCAATATATACAAATATCAAATCATTATGCTGTGCACCTAACACATAATATTACATGACAATTATATCTCAAAATATCAAACGTGGATGCTAAAATTAGTAGGCAAGAGTATGAGAAATAAGAAATTTGCATACTTGAGTATCTCCTCACAAGATAATTATTACAAATGGTGAAACAGTAGCTTTACAATGGAGAAACCTGACGGTTCTGTTTATTGTGTGGTCATTTGTTAATCATGTGATCAAGGTTAATATCAGCAGAAGTGAGACATATCAACATTAGGTGCCTCCTAAAGTGACCAGCTAAAAACAGCTGAACATCTGTCCTTCAGAGACAGTCTACAAGATAATTGGTCAGTACTCTTAAAATGTATCAAGCTGATAAAAGATAAGACATTGACAAGACTGAGGAACTGCCCCAGATTGGCAGACTCATGATGTGAGTCTAAATGCACTGTGGTATCCTAGGGCCTGCAAAAGGATATTGAGACAACTGGTGAAGAAAAAATAAGGTCTATAATTAATTAGTAGTATTATGTCAATGTTAACTTCCTGGTTTTGATCACTGTTCTATGCTAAATATTAGCATTTGGGTAATCTGGACAAAGGGTATACAGAAATTGCTTGTGCTGGTTTTAAAACTTTTTTATAGGTCTAAAAATTATTTCCAAGTAACTTGTCTTTAAAAGAGTATGATGCCCAGGGCCTCCCCGGTGGCGCAGCGGTTGAGCGCTGGGTTGCGAAGCTGCCCGCGGCCTCTGCGGCGCCGGTTCGATCCCCGGCTGCTCCCTGGCCACCGGAGGAGGGTCCCACATGGCGCGCAGACCTCTCCTGCCGCCCGCTGCTCCCCTCAGCAGTGTACTTCGGTCCTTCTGCCTGCTCTGCTCCCCGCTCTGGCTCTGGTGAATTCTCTCACCCTCCCGCGCTTCTGACTGTACCCAGTGCATGTATAAACAAAACAAACAAACAAACCAGCAAACAAATAAATAAAGCATGCCTCTATAAAAAAAAAAAAAAAAAGTATAAAAAAAAAAAAAAAAAAGAGTATGATGCCCAATGCTGATAATCTAAGCCACATCATTTGAAACTGCATTTTCTTTGTTTCGAGTATATAAATTTTATCTCCTCAATGAGCTCCACTGAATAACCAGTCATTCACAAGTATTAAATTACTTTAGGGCCTCCCTAGTGGAGAGCAAGGCATTAAGATGGAACCTATGAAGCTATCCATAGCCACTGCAGCACAAGTTCAATCCTGGGCCAGGAAGCAACCCACACGGCACAGCAGCTCTCTACTGACTCGCCCACTGCTCCCCTCAGCAGTGTATTTCCGTCGATCTGCCTGTTCTGTTCCCCACTCTGTCTCTGGTGAATCCTCTCACCCCCATACCTCTGGCCTGTACCCCAGTTCTTGTATGCATGAATAAATAAATCTTAAATAATAAATAAATGTTAAAAATAAATAAATAAATTACTTTAAAGTTTTAAAAAGAAAGTTTTAGTACTAATATTTTCCTGTCATTAATGATTAGTGATAAAAAAAAAATGACCTTCCTCCAATAATAATAATAAAGGACTTTCTATCTTAAAAGAATCTCTGGAAAGCTAACCCAACTGAAACTAGAATAGATTTGAACACTGTGAGGGGAAAATTTTAACAAGAATCATGTTCAGAAAAAGACCCTAAATTCCATAACCTCTTAAGAAGGAATCTGGAAGTCTGGCTGAATACTCTGACTAAACATTATGCCATCTAATTTGATAAGAGGCTAAGCAGGGACATAAATAAAACCACGAATTATTTTGTTCCAGTCAAAAATAAGTGAAGCAAGGAAACTTCTTTTTTCTGCAGATTTGCACTGTAAAATGTCTATAAACTATGGTATTTACAATTTTTGTACTGATTATGACACTGATCATGGGTAACTGGTGAGCTACACACACTGATGCAAACTTTCAACACATGCACTAAGAATCAACCAGAATTTAGCCTCAAAGATGCACTTCTTCCGAACTACAAATCTAGTAGACTTAGTGGGAGGTCTAAAAATAAAGACAGTCTACAAAATCTGGCAAATATGTTTGACTCTGAGGTGGTAGTAAATGAAAAAAAGGAGGGGGGGGATAGCACTTGGGTTTTAGTGTCAAAATTACTCTGAGTAGTTAATACACTTTCAGAAAAGATAAAAAGCAAGACATAAACTGGTCAATGTTGGTGGCTTCATACACTTAAGATTTTTATAATAAATACATAGTAGAAACTCTTTTTTAAAATTGTCAAAGAGTAGTCCCGAAAGAAAGGATAAGAAATACATAGAAAGGCCACAATGAAGTGCAAGAGAACAAAAGTATAATTATAGTTTTAAAAGTCAGGCTGTCTAGATAAGACCTTAAATTCCCTATCATAGCTATTACCATATCAGTAAAGTTAGATATAGATTTATCCTAAGTGTTTGGTGGAAAGTGAGTGTAACAAAGTAGCTCAGGCTTAGTTCAAAGATCACCGTTTTAGCTACCCAATTAGACTGCCTTGGTCTGATCCATTATGCTAAGTGAATTACTCTTATCTACATAAATGTTCTTGATTTAAATTTGGATATTCTAGATGACCAATAGATCACCCAACGTTAAAACATAACTTCATCTGAGATGTCATGAAAAACCAAAAAGAGAAAATTGTAAAACTTTAATTGCTTGCTATCCTAACAGTAAGAAAGGTATATTTTGGACGAATATTTAAAATGTTTCAGTGGAAAAAAATCAGAAAAATGTTTCAGGCTTTCAGGTATAATATCTTGAATAGAGACATTTAACCACACTTTCATTAAAATGCCAAACCAAATCTAAAATAAGAAAAATACATCAATAATAGAAATGGATATCATTCACATGACAAAACTGTTAGAATCCTGCATGACATGGTAAGATAAATCTGAATGGGAGAAAAATGTCAAGAGCAACAAGTGATTTGTTTTCCTGAGAAAGGAATGCTGTGACTTGGAGGGAAAGTGAAAGAAAAACTGGTAAAAACACTATTAACAAGGGGAATAACAATTAGGGAGCGGGTAGCCCACAGGAACAAATAAGAAGCTTTACCACTATCAGAATGTGCACTGCAGTTACCAGTC
This sequence comes from Talpa europaea, assembly GCF_964194135.1. Classification (NCBI taxonomy): domain Eukaryota; kingdom Metazoa; phylum Chordata; class Mammalia; order Eulipotyphla; family Talpidae; genus Talpa; species Talpa europaea. The sequence goes on along the minus strand of NC_140075.1, from coordinate 57,892,424 downwards.
ACCAAACAATCTAGGTAATCAAAAGAATTTCTACCAGAAACAGATATATTAGGAAGGGGGATGAACACCTATAGTCTACAAGTGACATCATGGCTAGCAAAATACTAATTCCTCCCAATCCACTCCTCTCAAGCTTCTGGATTGATAAAAATGTAAATTTGTTAGCCTGATCACTTATGCAATATCTAAAAGGAAAATCTGTTAGTACCTAAGAAGGGCAGTGAAGTTACTGCAAACGAATCCACTTACATGTCTCTAAACAGGAAGAGGAAAAGAATGAGGAGGAAAAGGAGAAAAAGAAAAAAAAAAAAAAAAAACAGTACAGGGTATGTGAAATAATTTTGCACCAAAAATGAAACAGGAAAATATAACCCTTTAGAAATGGCAATTTGTTTTGTGTGTGTGTGTTGGGGGTGGGGGGCTGATAATAGAAGTACATTTTAAATTGCATTGTAAAATTTAGGCAAGCAGATTATTTAACACAGGAGATGAAAGTTCCAGATCACTATCTGAGGTTTGGCTAAGGGTAAGGGAGAAATAAGTAGGGAGCTGGAAGAAATAAGAATATACCAAATAAGAATATATGGTGGAATAGGAAGGTTTGTTCCCTAAGCACAACTAAAATTAAAAACTAAACCAAAAAAATGCTCATGGAAATCTTTAAAAATTTATCACCAGGGACCTCCCCTGGTGGCGCAGCGGTTGAGCGCTGGGCTGCGAGGCTGCCCCAGCCGCCGGCGAGGGTCCCACAAAAAAAAAAAAAAAAAAAAAAAAAAAAAATATCACCAGAGATGAGGGCCTTTCCCACAGAGATTTTACACAGAGGTCAGGGGTTTAATATCGGGACAAAATAAGGACAGGGGAGGTGAGTTTTGGTCTGCAGAACCACTATTCCAGTCAGTGGAATAGGCCGGGGGTCTGATACAGACAGTGGGCTTGGGGAACCTCACGGTGTGGCAGTGAGACTTTTCAATGAGGGGCTAGTGAAGACCGGGGTGGACATTGTGTGAGAATTCCGGTTGGGTCATGGAGAGCCTGGATACCTGCATCACAGAGGGTGGGGGCCCGCCCCCCGCGCTCAGATGGGAGATCTGAGAAACCTGCTGTGTTGCATGGACCTGCATCCCTGTTCATAGCCTTTACCTGGCAGTTTGTGCCTGGCAGCAGGTACCCCAAGATGCAAAAGGGAACAACAAAGAGACAGGGCCTGGGAACTTAGGGTCCCTGAAGCAGTGAACTGGAGCTTGCTCTGGAGAAGAGAGGAGGCAAAATTGATCTTTCTGTCTGAAACAGCCTTTATTTCCAGCAGGGCTGAGATGGAGTGTTTGGGCTCTCTACCCATCCCTTCCTCCCTCACTTGCCACCAAGTTACACAAAAAAAGAGAAACAAAACTAAATCCACAGTGCCCCAACTAGAAAAAAGCAAATGAGGTAACACACATACCTAGGAAACAAGAAACATTTGAACAGAGATAGAAAAGCTTAAGAAAAAGGATAGAAGTTCAGAGGCCTATATAAAGGACACAGAATTGGAGAACCTAACAAAGATTTTTAAATGACGAGACAAAACAAAAACCTAAGTGAGGTTACTAAAAGGGCAATCAAACACACAAACAGATGCAAGGTCTTAGAAAAGAGATCCAGGAACAAAAAGAGTTCTTCATTGAAGAGACTGAAGATATTAAAAGAAGACAAAAAGATGTTGAACAAGATGAGGACAAATATGGAAAGCTTATTAAAAAGACAAGCCGGCAAAGAGAAAATTTTGGAAACTGAAGGCACAAATGTACAAACCACCCAAGTGGAAGAAAAGAGAAATAAAATTTAGGAAAAATAAAAACTCTATGAGATTCAATTAGTCTAAAGTTTATCAGACTCATCCAGAATAGGGAACCTAAGGATAATGTGCATTCCCAAAAGTGAAGAAGGAGAGAAGGGAAAAAGACCCAGCCTCTGGCAACAACCACTAGGAAGGGAGGAATGGGGAGTTATTGTTTAGTGGGTACAGAGCTTCAAATATGCAAGATAAGAGTTCTGAAGATGGAGGGTGGTGATGGTGGATCAACTATATGGATATCCTTAATAATACTGAACTATGAACTATGCCAATTATTGTATTATTTTACCACAATTAAAAACAAATTTTAAATCACACTGCTCACTTCAGCAGCATATTTGAGAGAGAGAGAATGAGCGCATGCACGAGTCAGCGCAAGCCCAAAATAGCTAAGGAAAGTATGTTCAAAATGCCAAGACTCAGAGGGGAAACAAATTAAGCCCAAGTCCAAGATCAACTGAGGTTGGAGTCAAGATAGTCCTGCCTTCTTGTTACACCAAACCTTGGATAGAAGTGCCAAAAGAATGAAAAAAAAAAAAAAAAAAAAAAGAAGAAGAAGTGCCAAAAGAATGAATGGCCTCATAGTGGCCCTCATGGAGCCTTCGGGCAGGCTCCATGCAGGTGCAAAATGAACACACCAAATGGAAACCTATGATATTACTGGACATTAAGCATTCGGTTTAATCTGAATCACTAAGTTGCCATGGACCTTACAAGAGGTAGCAAATTGTAAGTTTAATGAAAATTAAATAGCTGCTGAGGGCCAAACAAAGGCCCAAAGCTTTGTTGATTTTTGATTTCTACAAAAACACATTAACAGGGAGGAAGCCATCACAGTCCCTTTAAAAAAAACAACCAAAAAACAACTTTTTTATGTTATGCAGCTTCCACAAAAACATGATAGCACAAATATAGCATTTAATCTATGCCAACAATTGGATTCTCATACAAAAACGGAAGTGGCTAAAAGTTTCCATGGCTGTCCTGCCTGTCCCAACCTTTTATGGAAAAAAATCTAAAAATATATCACAACCCAGACTAAGATGAGGGGAGATGGTATGTAAATGTAATACCAACATAAAATTGCAATGTGTCTGTTCTTGTGGAACCCAGAAAATACTGTGAATAAATTGTGTGATTGACAAAAAATGTTCTTTAATTTAGGAGATAAAATGTTTTTTAAAATACGTATTCTTTTATCACACTTATACTGTACATAATTTAAAAACCAAATAGTTCTACAATGAAAATTGATTCAGTAAGAACTGAGTATCTTAAAAATTGCATTAACAGAACAACAACAACAAAAAAAGAAACTGCAGAAAAAGCATTAAACAAAATTCAAGTCCTATGCATGATTTAAACTCTCAGAAAACTAGAACAGAATTCCCTCAATCTCGTAATGGGTATCTACAAAATCCCTACAGTAACATTATACCTACTGATGGAAAAATGGACTCTTTCCCCCTAAGGTTAAGAACAGGGCAAAAATGTGAACTCTCACCAATTCTATTCAACATTGCAAAGGAGTCCTAGTGTAATCTAGTAGGGGAAAGAACAGGGAAGATTTATAGATTGGAAAGGAAGAATGTGAAACTATTTGTAGACAACAGATCATCTATGTAGAAAATCCTACAGAATCTCTTGGGGATTTACCAAATTAAATAAATATGTTTCTACAAAGGTTCATATATAAATGTTTATATTAGAGTCATTCATAATAGCCCAGAGATGGAAACAATCCAAATGTCTATCAAAAGCTGAATGGGGGCCTCCCCTGGTGGCACAGCAGTTGAGCGCTGGGCTGCGAAGCTTCCCGTAGCCTCTGCAGCGCCGGTTCGATCCCCGGCCACCAGCGAGGGTCTCACATGGCGTGCAGACCTCTCCTGCCGCGTCCCTCTGCCTGTTCTGCTCCCTGCTCTGGTGAATTCTCTCACCCTTTCATGCTTCTGACTGTACCCAGTGCTTGTATAAATAAATAAATAAATCTTAAAAAAAAAAGCGCTGAATGGACAAGCAAATTAGGTTTATCCTAATTTATACAATGGAATACTACTCAGTAATGAAAAAGAATGAACAATGGATGAATCTCAAAAGCATTATGATGAGTGGAATAAGTCAGACACAAAAGACTACATATTGTATGACTTCATTTATATGATAGTCTAGAAAAGGCAAAACTATGGTAACAGAAAGTAGATCAGTATTGTGCTAGGGGATTGACTGCAAAGGTGCACAAGAAATGTTGGGAGTTAATCAAAATGTTCTATCTCATGATTGTGGTGGTGGTTGTATTACATCATCAAAAGACATGAAACTGAACATTTAAAACAAGCAAATTTTATTTTATGTAAATTATACTTCAGTAAAGGTGATTTTTAAAAAGATTTTGGAGAAATTTAGAAAACATTATCCACTGTCTAAGTTATATATGTATATGCAACATGCAGAGAATTGCAGAGATAACCTTTTATTTCTCAGAAGTGGGGGTCTTGGTTTTATAACCGCAATGCAAAAGTCATTCCATGTGTGATACAAAGAAACCTCTACCAGTTTGTAACAACATTTACTACTGATGCAAACAATAGAGCAGAGACAAAGCAGGAAGTGACCCTCCATGTCAAGGAAGCCAAACTGCATTAATGTCATCATTAGCAAAGACCCACAATATTGATAGGGAGAACTAGCTGTGTGCCAGGCATTCCTCAGCCTACCACTTAGAATAGTCTTCATTTGCAGCTGAAGAAGAAACTTTATCTCTTGCAATGGATACAGTCCTAACAGTGGCAGATAAAGCAAAACAGTACAACACATGCTGCAGTTTTAAAAGTCACAAGGAACACAAAGATGACTTTGCAAGTCACCTCACATTTCAAGGACAAGTCTACCTTTCACTTAAATGGAGAAATTATCATAATGTACATATGAGAGATATTGCCATATATTAGAATATGTGAGGTAGTCACCAAAAATTCATGTCTTTTTAATGTTTGACTTACGTTTATTGCTGTTTTTTCCCACTAGAATGATACTCCATGATGACAGTGATTTTTGTCTTTGCTATTCACTGCAATATCCCTAGTGCCTACAACAATGCCTAGCATAAGTAATTGCTCAATGACAGAATTATGCCCACATAGATATTAAGTGAATATTTTGGTAACAAATTTATTATGTCTGTGTGGATATTATTCACAGATAAACACAATAAACTTTCATCACACTTTCTCATACAATTGCTTTGATTGTACAATTAATAACTGTCTTCTTTGTTCATTTTGTATCTAAAAGCCAATTCCAACAAGCTTTCAAGCAAGCTTATGTATTTCTTCATTCCAAAAACTTCCCACAGTGTGCATGTGTATTCAAAATTAAGAACAAATGCATCTTTATAAAACTAGAGTTTTATACAGGGATATCTCAATTAGCAATAGCAAGCCTCAAGCTTTCCTTTTAGCTATTTCCTTAAATTTATCTCTCTGCATATGCTGGTTACTCTATCCAGAATCCAACCCTAACTAGGCTACCCCTACCCCATACACACATTTCTCTGTAAATCTAGCCTGTCTACAACCCAATATCCCAATTAAGAGTCCTTTATAATACTAGTTAGCTTCAATCTTTTGATCTACTCTGACTTCCAACAAGACCCTAAATCTCTTTAGTGCACACAATAGTCAATGTTTTTTGTATTTCCCACTGTTATAGAACATCCATAAATGTTTGTTGTGCTTAATGAATTTTACTGAGACTGAAGAGGACTAAGGATACAAAAATTAATGCAAAGCTACAAAAGATAAATACGTTTGCATATGAGGCTATATGCATCAAACTTACCAGTAGTGTTTGTCCTTGTGAAATGAAGAAATGGCCTGATATAACTATAGTGAGAACAAGATACCCAGATTCTTCACTGGAGTCAAAAACCTTGAAAAAAGAAAGAGAAATATGTCTAAGACAACACACTGCTATAAACTTGTAATACTGATAACAAACTATTTCCTCACATTGATCTTCCCTATGTTAAATGTCCTCTTTCTTTTCATTTAATCTGTAATCTTTCTCTTATAGTTTCAGGTTTCTCTTCACATAGGGACTAAAAACCAGGCTTGGAAAACATGTAATTAAAACCATTGTTTTTGAATCAAAAGAATAACAGCTTAAGTATCAAGACATGTGAGACCTGAACCACCCACATTTTAGTTATATATATATTAATAAGTCATTAATTTCTTTGGGCCTCAATTTGCTCTCTATAAAATGGCGATAATGCCTTGCAGGGTTGCTGAGTTCCAATTTCTTCAGCCATATAATCCATTCCGCATTCCTCAAAACTTGGCACATTCCATTGGATGAGCTCTAATTTGTCAACGACATTCTTAAAATATGGTGCCCAAAACTGACCATACTCTTGGTGTAGTCTAATTATTTCCTGTTAGTTGCAGTAGTGCAGCCTACAATGACATTTACCTTTTGAGGGGGTAGTCCAATTGATGAGTTCAATGTGATTAGCAATAAGACCTCCTGAAACTTTACAACTTATGTTCGTAAATGATACTTTTGCTATCTTTATCACAACCTAAATATAAGACCTTGGATTTATCTCCATGTCTATCTTATCTTGTTAGATTTGGCCTGTAGTTGTGGTAGAGAGTTGAAGTAATTAAATCAAAATGTTAGGGCGGACATGACAGATAATTATCAAGTAGGATTTGGGTTTTAAGTGACCAGACTCTAAAGGTGGGTTTATTATCATTAACAAACACTGTAAGATAAACATTCTTGTGTAAGTAAGATGAAACCATAGATTCACCTTAATGCACAATCTCAAAATAATTAGCACAGGGCCTCCCCGGTGGCGCAGCGGTTGAGCGCTGGGTTGCGAAGCTGCCCTCAGCTTCTGCAGTGCCAGTTCGATCCCCGGCTGCTCCCTGGGCACCGGAGGAGGGTCCCACATGGCACGCAGACCTCTCCTGCCGCCCGCTGCTCCCCTCAGCAGTGTACTTCGGTCCTTCTGCCTGCTCTGCTCCCCGCTCTGGTGAATTCTCTCACCCTCCCGCGCTTCTGACTGTACCCAGTGCTTGTATAAATAAATAAATCTTTAAAAAAATAGTAATAATTAGCACATACCTAACCCAATATTGTATATTTTTATATGGTTATTGCATTCTATGAGAAATAGTATTCTTAGTTTCCTATCTGGGGCTCAGAATTTTAATGCGATGTTAAAATTCAAGATTTTCATTAAGTCTCTCTAATTCATTTTAAATTTCAAATTTAAGGGCCTCCTTGGTGGCACAAGGGGTTAAGCTGCAGCACTATGAAGCTGTTCACAGCCACTGCAGCACTAGTCAGATCCCCAACCAGGGAGCTAACCCCACATGGCGCAGCAGACCTCTCCTGCTTTGCCCCTTGCTCCCCTCAGTGTATTTCAGTCAATCTGCCTGCTCTGTTCCCTACTCTGTCTCTGGTGAATCCTTTCACCACTGCACCTCTGGCCTGTACCCCAGTTCTTGTATGCATAAATAGATAAATCTTTAAAATTTAAAGAAATCTTTAAAGAAAAAAAATATAATTTCAAACTTAAGAATTGAGTAATGCTCTAGGTTTCAAGAGGGGTATGTTAAGTCTTGCACTATTTCCTTCAATGGTTGTATTCTGCCTCTTTCCCATTATTAGGAATATAGTTATATGTGTGACACTCTCCCTGCTATAGTTTAAATGGAATGTTTTGTATGTTTTGTGACTACTTAAAGCCACAAGGGTAAATAGGGGTGAACCTCAGCTTTCCAGTCTAGAGTTTAGTCAACCAATTCTTTGGGAGGCAATATGTTAACATGACAATTTGGCTTTGTTTTAGAAACATAATATATGCCTCCAAAAGTGTTTAGAACACAAAAGTGCAGCTCAATGAATGATAAAATGAATAATCACCAACCAAGAGAAGAAAGAGAACATTACCAGATACTAAAAGTATCCCAGCGTTATTTCCCATTCACTACCTTCTTCCTTATCCCCTTAAGGTAACCTCCCCATCCTATGCCTTGAAAATATAAATAAGGAAGACAACGATTCTGGGTGATACCCAAATCCTCACTGCTGGAGTAGAGGGCAAATTAAAGACAAAATGACAATAAAAGACTTTCATATCTCAACATTAACTCTAAATGTAAATGGCCTAAATTCACCAATTAAAAGAGAGTTTCTGGTTGGATCAGTACATAAAATCCAACTATTTGCTGTCTCTAGGAGATGCACCTGAGCACCAAAGGTATACACAGACTCAAAACAAAGGGCTGGAAAGCAATTCCACAAGCAAATTTATTTTTTTTTATTATTCATTTTTTATTTTTTTACCTTAAGATTTTTTTAATTTTATTTATATATTTTTAACATCATTTTTCATTTTTGCACAATGTATGCATTTTCATCTTGGTTATATTCCCCATACAATTGCCGCCCCCTTATTTTGACCCTAATCCCTCCTCTCCCCCGTAGTATATCTCTGGTTTATAGTTGCTTCCACAGCAAATTTAACCCAAAGGAAGATAGGAACAGTCACACTTAGATCAGATAAAATAGATTTCCAGCCAAAAAAGGTAACAAGAGAGACAGGGGTAGACACTATGCAATGACAAAGGGAACAATACATCAGGAAGATGTAACACTCATCAACAAAATATGCACCAAACGAAGGAGCACCAAAATATATTAGGCAACTGCTATCAACTCTGAAAACATCAGAGAAAACACATTTGAGGTAGAAAACTTCAACATCCCACTCTCACCAACGGACAGAACAAGAAGACAGAAAATAAATGGGGACACAATATCCTTAAACAAAGAATTAGACCATATAGGCCCAACAGACATCTCTATAAGGCACTGCACTTCAAAAAAGCAGAATACACATTTTTCTCAGTAACACATTCTCCAGGACTGACCACATATTAGGTTATGAGCCTCAACAAACTCATGAAGACTGAAATCATATTGAGCATTTTCTCTGACCATAAAAATACCAAACTAGAAAAACTAGAAAAAAGAAAACAAATTCCCTAAGACATGGAGATTAAACACACTACTTAAAACACTACTAGGTTAATGAGAAGAATATTTGTTATTATCTCATCTATGTTTTATATTTATATCTTTTACATCATTGTGTATTCCCCATAGAGTACCCACCCCCAGTTCACCTGTGAACCATCACCATAGTCCCTTGTGCTTTTCTCTCCCGTTTTGATCTTTTTTCCTCCTCCTCCCTTGCAGAATGTCTCTTATTTCTGGTTGCCTGCTAGTTTTGTTGTATTATTATTATTGTTTTTTTTCCTGATCCCTTATTTGGTTCCCCTATATTCCTCATATAGGTGAAACCATTCAATATTTTTCTTTTTCCGTCTGGCTTATTTCACTGAGCATGATCCCTTCAAGCTCCGTCCATGTTGCTGTGAATAGCATGAGTTTATCTTTTCTGATTGTTGAATAGTATTCTATTGTGTATAGATACTACATCTCAAAGAAGAAATTTTAAAAAACCAAACCTCAAGACAAATGACAATGAAGACACAACCTTCCAGAATTATGGGACACAGCAAAGACAGTACCAAGAGGGACTTAGATAGCAATACAGGTGCACAAGAAAGAGTTCAAACAATTAACCTCATTCCTCACCTCAATGAACTAGAAAAAGAACAAACAAAACAAGAGCCAGCATAAGAAATAATAAAAATTAGAACAGAACTGAATTAAATAGAAATAAACAAACAGCCCAAAAGATCAATGAAACCAAAAGCTGGTTCTCTGAAAAAAAATTTAAAAATTGACAAACCTCTTGCTATGAGAAAAAAAGATCACAAGGAAAATGGAGAAAATTCAAATAAATAGGATCATAAATGAAAGCAGAGAAATTGTAATAGAGAAATTCAGAATTAGAGATTACAATAAATATTTATATGCAAACACGTTCAACAATCTAGATGAGGTGGACAAATTCTTAGAATTGTACAATCACCGAAGGCTGAACAAAGAAGTAGAAAACCTGAACAGACCGATCACAAGTGAGGATATTGAAACAGTAATCAAAACTGCCCCCCACCCCAATATACAGGACCAGATGGCTTCACAAGAGAGTTCTACCAAACCTTCAGAGATGAACTAATACCTGTCCTACAAAGTGGCAGGTCATAAAAATCAAAATACAAAACCAGTTGCCCTCCTATATGCAAACAATGAACCAGAAGAGGAAGAAATTAAGAACATGATCCATTCACAACCACACTGAAATAAATGACATACCTGGGAGTAAATTTAACAAAGATGAAGGGTCTCTACAATGAAAACTACAACACTGTAAAAAGAAACAGACGGCGGCACAAAGAAATGGAAAGATATTCCAGGCTCATGGATTCGAAGAATTAACACAGTCAAAATGCTCATCTTACCCAAGGCAATCCCAACTTAAAAGTGCACAAAGGACCTGAAAAGTCACTTTTTCGCATAAAAGTCTCATTTTATATGATTTTTAAATGGCCAACAGGTGCATGAAATGGTGCTCAATATCATTAGCTATCAGGGAAATACGAATCAAAGCCACAGTGAGATATCATCTGTCAGAATAGCTATTATTAAAAATACAAGCGTTAGTAAGTGCCTACAACGATGTGGAGAAAGGGAATCCTAAAACACAGTTGGTAAACTGGTACAGCCACTATGGGAAAGAGTACAGTTTCTTCAAAAGTATTAAAAATAAAACTACCATATGATCCAGCAATCAACTTCTGGGTATGTATCTAAAGGAAAGGAAACCACTGTTTTGAAGAGTGTTCTGCACTCCCATGTTCACTGCAGCATTATTTAGAAGACTGAAAACATGCAAACAACCTAAGTGACTACAGAAATATGAAGAAAATTTATGGATATATATATATAAGTACACATAAACACACAGTGGATTATGATACATTACAAAGAATGTAATCCTGGTATTTATAACATGTATAAATCTTAATGGTATTACACTATGTGAAATAAGTCAGAGAGAGAAAGAAATACTGTATGATCTCTCTTATATTTGGAATCTAAAAAAACACAAACTCATAAAACAGATTGGTGGTTACCAGAGGCAGGGAGTGGTAGATAAAGGAAATGGGTGAAGGCAGTGTAAAAGTACAAACTTCCAGTAAAAGATAATTAAGTTCTTTGGGTATGATGTACAACACGATAAATGTTAATACACAGTACGCCTGGAAGTTGTTAAGAGTAAATCTCAAAAGTTTTTATCACAAAGGAAAAAAGGGTGAAGATATTAACTAAACTTGTTGAGCAACCATTTCACAAAACATACATCTATCAAATCATTATGTTGCACACCTTATTATGAGTTTGTCAATTATATTTCAATATAACTGGGGGGAAAAAGATTTACATCAGGCTGACCTCTAACTATTGTGGCATTTTGCTATCAACAAAAATGTGGCACACACTGAGATAAAGTGTACCCATCACAAGCTAGCTTTTCAGGCACAGCTTATACATTGGTTAAATCAGAGTCTTCTCATTTTATATGTATGTAATTGTGAAAGACTAAAACTAATCTGAAATTACATGTAAAAATCAAAAGAAATATACAAAAACACAGAAAAATATTTCAACTGAACCTACCTTAAAGTAAATTACACCTATATTACAAATTATGTACTTAAGGGTTTTGTTTTCTGCTTTTAAGACCCCCTCAAAGTGTCACAGCTCTCTATACTGTTGCAAACTGCTGACTTATGCATTACAAAATATGAAAATGCACAATTGCTAAGTAGGCTATCAGTGGCTTCCCTGCTGACTCTGGGTAGCTGAAAATTCCCAAATTATTTCAACAGATTTCCAGAGCATACTATGCTAACACTCATTATAGCTGTAAAACTTAGTATTTTGTTTTTGAAATGCAAAGTGTTAATAGTAACAATCATAAACACAATTATAAGAAGTAATGACCCCCCCAGTAAATATACCTGGAGAATTTTTTTCTTTAGAACCTAAAAAAAAAAAAAATCACCTCATGCATCAATGCATGAGATGTGATTCCTTCTTTCACCAAGTATTTCTGAGAATAAGATTAAAGATCATGAAATTATTTAGTCCTTTTAAACCTAGTTACTAGAGTTAACTTGATCATCAAATGACACAGAAACATTAATTCCAAAGGGCACTTGCACCCCTATGTTTATAGCAGCACTATTTACAATAGCTAAGCTATGGAAACAATCCAAATGCCCAAAAATATATGACTGGATCAAGAAGATGTGGTACATATACACAATGGAATATTACTCAGCAATCAAAAAAGATAAACACGCGCAGTTTGCAGCAACATGGATGGAGCCAGAAGGGATCATGCTCAGCAAAATAAGTCAGAAAGAAAAAGAAAAATACCAGATGGTCTTACTCATAGCAGGAATTTAGAAAACCTAAATAAGGGACCAGGAAAAAGACTAATTAATTCAAAGTGAAAATCAAAATCAACAAGCAACTATAAACCAGAGATACACTAGGGGGGGGAGGATTAGGGTCAAAATAAGGGGGAGTGCAATTGTACGGGGAATGTAACCAAAATGATAATGCATACATTGTGCAAAAATGAAAAATGATGTAAGAATTATATAAAATATTTTTAAAAATTAGTAGTGATTAGTGGAATATATTTATTCTAAACACCTTCCATGTAATAGAAGAATATGTTATGTCTTTTAAATTACTAGAAAGACTACTTTGGTTGTTATTCTTTCTATAAAATGTAAATTATAATATTTCTGCAATATGTTTAAAAATACTTTAAAACATTTCTCAACAACCTGGACATATTTGGATGATCCAAACCTGGTAAGCTCAGTTAGCTGAGGTTCCACCCACTGGCCCCAGTGACCTGAACAACCTGCATCATATCTGGGTAAATGCTCAGACTAAAGGGAGAGGGAGACCCACACCCAATCAAAGCTCCATCTCTTGCAAAGGAAACTTGAAAGCAAACAGTGGTGAGAATGAAGAGTACAAATGATCCAGCAAGCCCTCAAGGAACAATATGCCACAGAATGAAAATCAATCTCCAGAACCCAGCAACACTGACAGGGAAGAATTTTTCTTCTTGTCAGATGAATAATTCAGAATTGCCATAATTAAGGAAGTCAAATAATTTGAATAACACAAATAAAACTCAGAAAAACAGATAGGAGATACAGGAAGACACAGAAAAGGAAAAGAACACTATGAGAAACATAATCAGCAAACAGAAGATGGAGATTGAAACTTTAAGATAATAAAGGACTGAAAGATGGAAAAAGATCAGTGGAGGAGGTAAAAAATTCTGGGAAAAGTCATAGAAATAGAATAGATGAAATGGAAGAATGCATCTTTAATCCCAAAGACAGAGATATGAAAAGAACCAAGAAAGAAAATGAGATACAAAGGAAAAGAGAATAAAGAAACACTTCAAGAATTATCTTGGGCCTCCCTGGTGGCACAGCGGTTGAGCGCTGGACTGCGAAGCTGCCCGCAGCCTCTGCAGCGCCTGTTCGATCCCCGGCTGCTCCCCAGCTACCGGAGGAGGGTCCCACATGGCACGCAGACCTCTCCTGCCGCCCGCTGCTCCCCTCAGCAGTGACTTCGCTCCTTCTGCCTGCTCTACTTCCCACTCTGGCTCTGGTGAATTCTCTCACCCTCCCGCAATTCTGACTGTACCCAGTGCTTGTATAAATAAATAAATCTTTAAAAAAAAAAAAAAGAATTATCTGACACCATTAAGTAAGGAAATATAAGTCATAGGAATCCCAGAAGGAGAAAGGGAACTGAAAAGCTATTCAAGGAAATAAATGAAGAAAACGTCGCAAACTTGAAGAAGGAAATGAAAACAGACATGCAGGAAGCTAAAAGGACGCCAAACTATCTCAAATAAACAAATCTACAGCAAGACATAGCAGTAAAGCTTCCAAGAGTTCAAGACAAAGAAAAACCAATGAAGTTGATGAGTGGGAAGAAACAGATAACCTATAAAGGAACAACAATTAGGCTAACATTAGAGTTCTATGAAGAAACACCCTAGGCAAGAGGAGACTATGAGTGACATATTTAAAAAACTCCCAAAATGCCAACCAAAAATATTTTATCTTGCAAAGCTCTCCTTCCCATATAAAGAAAAAATAAAGACCTTCTCAGACAAACAAAAATCTGGGAATTTGGTACTACAAAATCCCCACTCCTAGTAGCATTACAAGGATCCTCAGGTTCTAAACCAACAGAGGAATGAACATGAGGAACTGAACAAGGAATTAAATAGAACCACAAAATGATGTACAAAATGGCTGTAATAGATTTCCACATATCAATAATCACCCTAAATGTTAATGGACTAAACTCACCAATAACAAGACACATGGATGAGCACTATGTAATGATCAAAGGACAATACACCAGGAGGACATCATACTCAATAATACAGACTCATCAAATGAAGGAATGCCAAAATATAATACTGTATTACTATTGTCTCTGAAAACAAACAGTGGAGAAAATTACATATGAGGTAGGAGACTTCAACATCCCACTCAACAATAGACACAATGAGACAGAAAACAAACAAGGACACAATAGCCTAAACAAAGAAAATAGACCACACAGGCCTAACAAACATTTATAGGACACTGCATCCCTAACAAACTGAATACACATTTTTCTCAAGTGCATACAGATCATTTTCCAGGATCAAGCACACACTGATCACAAGACAAATATCAACAAGTACATGAAGAAAGAACTCATACCACACATCATGTCTCTCCCCATAAAAGTATCAAAGTAGAAATCAACTACACAAGGAAAGGAAGGAGCTCGCCCAGTATGTGGAGACTGAGCAACATGAACAACTCTCCCATTATGTGGAGACCACTGGATTAAGAGAAAATCAAAGAAAAAATTAAAAAATACTGTGAGATGAAGGATAATGAGGACACAACCTTACAGACTATATGGAACATAACAAAAGTGGTATTAAGAGGAGAGTATATAGCAATACAGACCCAAATCAAGAAACAAGAACCCAAAGAAACAACCAAATCTCCTATTTTGAGGAATGAGAAAAAGAACAAAACCTAAAAGAACAAAACTGAAAAAAACCCAAAAGTCAGTAGAAGGAAATAATAAAAATTAAAATAGAAATAAATGAAACAGAAATTTAAAAGGCAGTCCAAAAGATGAATGAAACCAAAAGGTGGTTTTCTGAAAAAATAAAAATAGACCTATAACCAGGCTTATAAAGAAAGAGAGGGAGGGAAAACTCAAATAAATAGGATCATTCAGGATGAGAAATTACAACAAACACAGCAGAAATCCAGAGGATAATTAGAGATTACAATGAACATTTACATGCAAACAAGTTCAACAATCTAAATCAGGTGGACAAATTCTTAGAATTATACAACCACCCAAGGTTGAACAAAGAAGAAAAAGAATACTGAAACAAACCAATCACAAGTAAGGAAATGTGAACAGTAATGAAAACCTTCCCCAAAAACATAAGCCTAGGACCAGATAGCTTCATAAGCAAGTTTTACTAAAATTAAAATATGAAGTAATACCTATCCTGCTAAAATTCTTTCAAAAAAAAATGAGACAGAAGGAATACTATAAAATACATTTTTTGACACCAACATCACACTAATACCAAAACCAAATAAAGACAAGAAAACTACAGACCAATCTCCCTAATGAACATGGATGCTAAAACCCTTAGCAAACCAAATCCATCAAAAGGATTATACATCACAACCAAGCGGGATTTATTCAGGGACACAAGGATGCTTCAACACCCAATATTCAAGCGATGTATTTCTTCACATCAACGAAAAGGAAAATAAAAACCATATGATCATAACAGATGCTGAGAAAGCACTGGTAAAGTTCAACATCCATTTATAATGAGGCCCTTGAGAAACTTGGGGTAAAAGGAATATATCTTAACATAATAAAGTCATATATGACAAACCTACAGCTAACATTTTCAATGGTGAAAAGTTGAAAGCCTTTCCATTAAGATCTAGAATAAGACAAGGATATCCTCTCTCACCACTGCTTTTCAATATAATACTGAAGTCATAGCTAGGGCAATCAGTCAAGAGAAAGATAGAAAAGGAATCCAAATTGGGAAAGAAGTAAAGCTATCATTATTTGCAAATGAATATATATGTGATATATATGGAGAACCCTAAAAAAATCCACAAACTAATTAAAACAACAAACCAATTCAGTAAAGTAGCAGGTTACAAAATCAATACAGAAAAATTAGTAGCCTCCCTATATGCAAACAATCATTTGGAAGAGGAAGAAATTAAGAAAATCATCCCA
Source organism: Talpa europaea (assembly GCF_964194135.1). Classification (NCBI taxonomy): domain Eukaryota; kingdom Metazoa; phylum Chordata; class Mammalia; order Eulipotyphla; family Talpidae; genus Talpa; species Talpa europaea. The sequence continues at coordinate 57,876,199 of NC_140075.1, read as the reverse complement.
TTAACAATTGTACAAAAAAAATGAAGTACCTGGGAATAATTCTAACAAAGGAGGTAAAAGATCTATACAAGGAAAATTATAAACATTGTTAAAAGAAATAGAAGACACAAAAAAATGGAAAGAAGATCCTGTTCATGGATCAGAAAAATCAGTATTATCAAAATGGCCATTCTACCCAATGCAATTTACATATTCAATGTAATTACAATAAAAATTTCAATGACAGGGCCTCCCCGGTGGCGCAACGGTTGAGCCCTGGGTTGCGAAGCTGCCCGCGGCCTCTGCAGCGCCAGTTCGATCCCCGGCTGCTCCCCGGCCACCAGAGGAGGGTCCCACATGGCGCGCAGACCTCTCCTGCCGCCCGCTGCTCCCCTCAGCAGTGTACTTCGGTCCTTCTGCCTGTTCTGCTCCCCACTCTGGCTCTGGTGAATTCTCTCACCCTCCCGCGCTTCTGACTGTACCCAGTGCATGTATAAAAACAAAAAAAAAAAACAAACAAACAGACAAATAAATAAATAAATAACATGCCTCTATAAAAAAAAAAAAATTTCAATGACATTCTTCAAAGAAATAGAACAAACATTGGTGAAATTCATACAGAATCACAAAAAATCCTGAATAGCCAAAGCTCTTTGAACTGAAAAAGAATGCAGGTATTACACTCCCAGACTTCAAATTATACTACAAAGTCATAATAATAAAAACAGCCTGGGCTCCCCAGCCTCGGAGGAGGGTCCCACATGGCGCGCAGACCTCCCCTGCCGCCCGCTGCTCCCCTCAGCAGTGTACTTCGGTCCTTCTGCCTGCTCTGCTCCCCGCTCTGGCTCTGGTGAATTCTCTCACCCTCCTGCGCTTCTGACTGTACCCAGTGCATGTATAAACAAACAAACAAACAAATAAATAAAAATACATGCCTAAAAAAATAAAAATAAAAATAAATAATAAAAACAGCCTGGTACAGGATCAAAAAACAGACCAATGGAATCAAATTGAAAATCCAGAAACAAAACTACGCATATATGGTTAAGTAATCAATGACAAGGGCATAAAGAATATACAATGGAACAAGGAAGTCTGTTCAATAAATAGTGTTGGGTAAACTGAACTGTCACATGCAAAAGAATGAAACTAGACTACTATCTAACACCATACACAAAAATCAACTCAAAATGGATAAAAGACTTGAATGTAAGACCCGAAACCATAAAATGTATAGAAGAAAACAGGCCAAACACTCCATGACATAAACTTCAGAAATATCTTTGAGGATTCATCTCCAGAAGCAAGGAAAACAAATGAGAATATAAATAGCTGGGGCTACATCGAACTAAAAAGTTTCTATACAGCAAAAGAGACAGTAACTAAAACAGAGACACCCTTCTGAATGGGAGAAAACATATGCACACCATAAATCTGATAAAGGACTGATATGAAAGATCTACAACTCAACGAAAGCAAACAACCTAGTCAAAAAATGGGCGGAAGAGCTAAAGACACTTTTGGAAAGAGGAAATGCAAATGGCCAACAGGCCTATGAAAAAATGCTCAACATCACTTACAATCAGAGAAATGCAAATCAAAACCACTACGAGATACCACCTTACACCTGTGAGAATGGCCCATATTAAAACTGACAACAACAAATGCTGGCAAGAACATGGGGAAAAAGGAGCCCTCTTACATTGCTGGTGGGAATGTAAACTGCTCCAGCCACTATGTAAAGCTGTGTGGAGGTGCCTCAGAACACTAAAAATGGATTTATCATATGATCCAGTGATTCCATGCCTAGGAACCTACCTAAAGACACAAAACCACTAATTCAAAAGGAAACCTACACTCCTCTGACCACTGCAGCACTATTTACAATAGTCAAGATATAAAAACAACCTAAATGTCCCAAAACAGATGACTGGATCAAGAATTTCTGGTATATATACACAATGGAATACTATTTGGCAATCAAACAGATAAACATGGATAAACACGCAGCAACATGCCTGGAGCTGGAACAGATTATGCTAAACAAAATAAGTCAGAAGGGAGAAGATAAATATCAGATGTTTTCACTTATATGTGGAATATAAAGAAACCAAAGAGTTAGGAAAAAGACAAAACTTGCAAGCTGACCATAGATCTGAGGCTAAGAGCAGGGGAGGGGTAGGGAGAGAGTCAAAACAAGGGAGGGGAGAGCACAAGGGACTGTGGCGATGGATCACGGATCTATGGTGGTGGGAAAACTATGGGGATTTCACCTGAGGAGAGAAATCAAATACTGTCCAAAAATTAACCACAGTATACAAAATAAATCAATTAAAAAAATTCCCAAACTAATAAATCTTACAAATATCATTACACCTCTCCTAGGTCTCTGCAACTCTCATCTTGGCCTTGGCTATTTCCATAGACACTGCCTTCTCTTCATTCACAAACAAGGCTCATTTAATCTCATGACACTTACAATATTCAAATCATATTTTTGTATGTGGGTTAAAGAAACACCTTAATTTACTTATCAGTTGTCATGACATTATTTGTGAGGTAAAGTGTGCCCCATATTCCAAATGAGTACATACTTGAGCTTTTCCAGTGGTGATCACCTCTTAAAAGAACCTGAGTAGAGTGTGGCACACAGTTTGGCAGGAACAAATCTTAAACATGAATGAATTTTAAACTGTAATGCTAAAATAAAATCTTCATTGTATTCAGACAGAAAAAAATTCTACTTTAAATTATGCTATGCAAACAAGCCACAGCCTCTAAAACTAAGCTTTTGTTCAACATCACTTGTCATCAGGGAAATGCAAATCAAAACTACCATGAGATACCATCTTACACCAGTGAGAATGGCACATATTAAAAAAACTAGCAACAACAAATGTTGGCAAGGGTGTGGAGAAAAAGGCACTATCCTGCACTGTTGGTGGGAGTGCAAACTGGTCCAACCACTATGGAGAGCTGTGTGGAGATTTCTGGACCTACTAAACATAGAGCTTCCATATGATCCAGCAATTCCACTCCTAGGTATTTACCCAAAGGACACAGAAACATCAATTCCAAAGAACACCTGCACCCCTATGTTTATAGCAGCACTGTTTACAATAGCTAAGCTTTGGAAACAACCCAAATGCCCAAAAATAGATGACTGGATCAAGAAGATGTGGTACATATATACCATAGAATATTACTCAGCATTCAAAAAAGATAAACACATGCAATTTGCAGCAACATGGATGGCGCTGGAAGGGATCATGCTCAGCGAAATAAGCCAAAAAGAAAAAGAAAAATACCGGATGGTCTCACTCATAGCAGGAATCTAGAAAACTTAAATAAGGGACCAGGAAAATGAATAACTATAAGAAAGTGAAAATCAAAATCAACAAAAAACTATGAACCAGAGACACTTTTAGGGGGGCGGGGGCAGGAGGGGAGGGATTGGGGTCAGAATGGGGGGGCTGCAATTGTATGGGGAATATAACAATAAAATTTATTATCTAATAAAAAAAAGAAAAAAAATAAAACTAAGCTTTTGTTTATTGAAGAAGGAAAACAGACTGGGAAGTATATATTTATAAATTTGTGCATTGGAAAGAGTAATGATTTTGTTACAGGAAAAAATGTTAGAACATCAACTACAAGGTTTTCTTCAAAAGTCTAAGTAATTGGGCCTCCCTTGTGGCATAGCGGTTGAGCGCTGGGCTGCAAAGCTGCCCACAGCCGCTGCAGTGCCGGTTCGATCCACGGTCACCGGCGAGGGTCCCACATGGCACGCAGACCTCTTCTGCCACGCCCACTGCTCCCCTCAGGAGTGTACCTCATCAGTCTGCCTGTTCTGCTCCCTGCTCTGGCTCTGGAGAATTCTCTCACCCTCCCACTCTTCTGACTGTACCCAGTGCTTGTATAAATAAATAAATAAATCTTAAAAAAAAAAGTCTAAGTAATCTACAATGTATGTGACATATAATTCAGTCCAACATAAGCACAATTATAAAATTATTTCTGTACCAGTCAGGTACAGATTATAATATTCTGCAGAAATCAACAACCTGCCCCAAAGCAAAGGTTTATTTCTCACTACCTATTCTTCTTCACTCTACCTGTCTTTACTCCACCTATCATTCTCACTAAAAGACTCTGGCAAAGCAACTGATATCTGCAACATGATAGCAAAGAGAAAGATGAATCACATGCTGGCTCTTAAAGCTTCTGCTAGGTCATTTCTGCTTATTTTCACTGGTCAGAAACAGTCATATGACACACAACTTCAATAGGGCAGGGATTTACAATCTCAGTGTATCTGGTGAACACTAATTACCACTTTTACTTTATAAAAGACATCTGGAATCAGATAGACATAAGGTGAAATCCTAGTTTTACCTCTTAGAAATATAATTTCCACATCTATAAAACAAAAATAGTATTAATAACTACTTATAGTATCAGAGAGATTGATTATATATAATACAAGATCAGATGCTTAAGCAGAATTATTGGCCTTGATTCATTCACTCAATAAATATTTGGGGGGCATCTCCCAAGCACTATACTGGAGTTAAAAAATCAAAAACAGGGCCTCCCCGGTGGCGCAGCGGTTGAGCGCTGGGTTGAGAAGCTGCCCGCAGCCTCTGCAGCGCTGGTTCGATCCCCGGCTGCTCCCCGGCCACCGGAGGAGGATCCCACATGGCGCGCAGACCTCTCCTGCTGCCTGCTGCTCCCCTCAGCAGTGTACTTCGGTCCTTCTGCCTGCTCTGCTCCCCGCTCTGGCTCTGGTGAATTCTCTCACCCTCCTGCGCTTCTGACTGTACCCAGTGCTTGTATGTATAAATAAATAAATCTTAAAAAAAAAATCAAAAACAAATGGAGAGCAATATTGAAACTTACCTGAGCAGACCAATTTAATCATACAATCAAAGCTTAATTTTGCTTATTTTGCAAGACTAACCTTGGGATCATTTCTTTCTTATGCCTTTGGAGATCATAAGCAAACCACTCCTAAGGTTGATATGTGGTAGTCAATGGCCGATTGCCTATCATTTAAGAAAATTACAACATTATAACCGATCACTATGGAAAAAAAACTCACTGGCTCATTATGTAAACTGCTTTATAACATATATGCCTGAGTCTCATTCTGTGTTTTGGTTTGAGTGCTCCTGGTTTGTAAACTTTTTGGTGGGTGCATGATAAACTTTTACTGATTACCACTTTGGTGATTCACTGATTTTACTTGTTATTTCTAAATTCTTTTTTTTTGTTTGTTTGTTTTTTTTAAATAGAGGCATGTTTTATTTATTTTTTTATTTGTTTGTTTGTTTGTTTGTTTTGTTTATACATGCACTGGGTACAGTCAGAAGCGCGGGAGGGTGAGAGAATTCACCAGAGCCAGAGAGGAGAGCAGAGCAGGCAGAAGGACCAAAGTACACTGCTGAGGGGAGCAGCGGGCGGCAGGAGAGGTCTGCGCGCCGTGTGGGACCCTCCTCCAGTGGCCGGGGAGCAGCCGGGGATCGAACCGGCGCCGCAGAGGCCGCAGGCAGCTTCGCAACCCAGCGCTCAACCGCTGTGCCACCGGGGAGGCCCTATTTCTAAATTCTTGATGCTAGTATTTGTACACTAAGTAAGTCTGGTTTTTCTTTTGCCATTGTTATTTGAAAAGGCCTTTTGAGTTCCAAGCAGGGAGCCCTAGAAAGGCCTTCATTTTTTTGTCATCTCCAAATTCGGAAGTGTGGCAGAATTCTAGTTCTCCAATACCCTGTTACTTGTGTGGTAATGGAACCCCTGGTTTTTAGCTGGATACACAAACTACATACACCTGCAGTACAGCAGCTAGAATACACCTGCAGTACAGCAGCTAGAATGATCACAGGGCCAAGATCCGACTACTGTGCTTTAGAAGGAAGCGTTTTATGGCGAATTACAGGAAACTTCCTTAAGAGACTATAGGTCCACTTCATCCCTTCCTCTACTCAAGCCACTGGAATATCAATTCCATCTTGAACTGTGTGCTCAAGGTCATGCATGGCAGAGAAACAAAGAAGGGTGCTCAGTTCCTGACACTGTGCCCTATCATACCAGCCCTGTATGTTCAGAAGGAAAATAAACTTTCCTCATATTTAATACATTGTTATTTTGTATTTTCTGTCAGAGTCTTAATCCTAATACAAAATATAACCTAATAACTCTCCCCAAAAGCAAATTCCATGAAAAGACAAGTTTTGATTGATATCCCTACATCTTCATAAGGGAAAATAGCCTTGCAGGAAGCAGCAGTGTACAGTAGCAGCAGGGCTGGCTGGAAGGAGAGACCTGAGTTTTAGAATCAGTTCTTCCACTTCCTAAGTAACCTGCCCTCAATTTCCTGTCTATAAAATAGTAATCAGATCTAAAGTGTGGAAAAATCAAATGGGAAGGGATCCATGGAAAATACTGTATAAATTGGAAAATGCTATATAATATCAGTATTACTTTATCATTGTTCCCCTTCCCCACTCTTCCTTCAGAATTGGGACGGGAGGATAGACTTCAGTACACAAGAAGCAGTACACAGAGAGCCCCGAGATTCTGATTCTCCTTAGGTCTAGCAGAGGAACCACGAATATGCACTTTCAACAAGCACCCTAAGGGACACTGATGAAAGCAGTCTGCAGAACAGAACTTAAACAGGTCTTACCTAGTCTTATAATCCTGTGCTCAAGTGTTCCAATTGTAGAAGATTGTGATGAAACATGAGGACAATTCCACAATGTAGTGCCAGCAAGCACAGAGCAGGTTTTCTATCGATTTGATAGACAGATAATGGAATCCCGGAGCTTCTCAGTGGCTTTTTCAGGTTTTAACGCACTTTCTACACCACCGTTGTGGGGCAACCCCACAGGCTGGCAAGGCAGGGAGACCAGGGGGCCAGGAGGCTGAGAGGCCTCCCAGCCTCTGGCTAATCTGTACGCTTTTTTGGGCTCTCTGGCATTCTCTTGTGGCCTCACCCTGTTGTAGTCAGTCCACCACTGCGTCCTGTCTGAATGATACTGCCCTTACATCCCTGGCCTCCAGACTCAGGTGTGCACACTCACGCATGCCCATGCCATACTCCAGGTGTCCACAATCAGGCATGCGCGCTCCACACCCACACTCCCAAGAGCTTTCGGCATTCAAGGCCACGGGTGATAGCCACAGAGATGTAAATGCAATGGTGTAAAAGCCTGACTATCTTTATTTACCTTACACATAGCCTCTCCAGTGCCTAACTGAATGCCAAGTACCCTAAATATTTTAATAATATTTTGGTGAATTGATGAACTGAAGTGGAAAAAAAGAGAGTAAAACGGAATCAAACTTCCACTTTGGGCCAACAAAGGAACAAGGACTGAGTTCACCCTCTTAACTGAGAAAAACTAAAAAACTGAACCAATTATAGGAAACAACAGTTTTCAAGACACCGCCTACCTGGTAGTAAAAGACATGATTCCTGAGAAACAACAGGAAACAAGAGCCAAAGTGAGGGAAGCCTTACCTTTGCCCCACACAGAGAAAGTTTCTGGGCCAAAGGGCAAGGAAGGGGAGTCCACGCAGACCTGGTGACATGTTGCTGAGTTGCAAGTTCAGAGACGTCAGTGTGACGAGAGTTTACAGAAAAGAACACCAAAGAGTACACACACAACTCTGAAACCCAGAGACTCCTTAAATCCTCAGGATCCTGATCAGCATGCACGTGTGCACAAACTACTGTAACCTTGGTGAAGAAGCACCTGAAAGGATTTAAGGGAACAAGCCAAAGAGCTCACAAAGGGCCAGGACCAGTTCTCATAATTTGCAGGGTACTGGGAGAGTACTCTAAAGAGCTTTGCCTCAGGAATGTGAAAAAAATTAGGCCTAGATCAAAATGTTGGTCTGTTTCCACCTGAGTTTAAAGTTTAAAAGCAAGATTTGAAAAGATCAAACGGTTTCCAGATTATTTATCACCAAAAAAAAAAAAAAAAAAGCTTAAGAATATTTATAGGAAAACAAAAATATCCTGTACCTGACAGGCTAAAATTCATAACATCAGAGATCCATAAAAAATTACCAGGCATGCAAAGAAGAACTACTATTTTTAAAAATAATTTTCTTGCAGTTTTACTGAATCTTAAATTTTCCTAAAAAAAAAAAAAACTGTCATTTTTATCATTTTCACCCTGTGCATTAATCTCAAAATTCCTCATCCACATAATTGCACTGCTGTTCCCCATATGAAATATTAACACTTCTAAGACAAACAGCATAGTGAATAAAAACACAAGCTCTAGAGACAGATAAACCAAAAATCTAAGTTTGAATTCTTCTCAACTTACTTCTGTGACTGTGGGCAAGCAACTGAACTACTCTGAATTTTATTTATTTATAAAATGAGTATAGTAGGGTTGCTGAGAAATATACCAAATTAAACACAATAAATAATAGCTATCATTTCATAGTTAACAGGTTATCCTAAGAAAAGTTACATTCAAACATTTACTGAACACTTGTCACATCTTGGTAATATGTGGGTACCAGGAAAACAAAAAACACTATTAAAAGGACCCAAAGTGTATCTTATATTGAATCCCCATTTAAAAGTTCCTTTAAAGTACAAACTTTATATTCTATTTCTTAATTTCTAAGTAGGGCAATTATTTTAAGTTCCGCCTATAAAAGTTAAAGGATGATTTTTTTTTCTCTTTGAAAGGGAAAAAAAATAAGAACTTGTCAGCTTCAACCAATTAGGACATACCTGAGAAATCCTTGGAATCTGAAAAACATGATAAAACTTTAATTTAAAAGCAACCTGCAATTAACATCACCTTTCAAAATTATTCTTAAATTAGTAGACTAAATTATATCCAGACATAAAATACATAAAATGGACCAATCTGTTATTATGATAATCTTTTCAGAAAGGCTTGGCTAACAGATGTAAGGAATTAAAATCAAGTTCAAGTTTGTATTTCATTTGCTCATTCCACTTAAAGGACAGATGGTTTAAAAATTAACCCTATTAATAAAACGTTTGCATATTCATTATGAATCTGATTGCTTTACCTCATACTCCTTAAATTCATTTTTTTAACTTTACTATATGGCTGCCCAACTCTTTCAAGGTCTTCTGAAGCCTTGCCTCTCAAAGTGTGGTTCTAGAATCAAAAGCATCAGCATCACCTGGAAGCTTGTTAAAATTCGAGACTTGCATTCCACACACCTGACCCACTGAGTCAGAATTTGCATTAAAAAAATCCAAGTGAGGGCCTCCCCGGTGGCGCAGCGGTTGAGCGCTGGGTTGCGAAGCTGCCCGCGGCCTCTGCAGTGCCGGTTCGATCCCCGGCTGCTCCCCGGCCACCGGAGGAGGGTCCCACATGGCGCGCAGACCTCTCCTGCCGCCCGCTGCTCCCCTCAGCAGTGTACTTCGGTCCTTCTGCCTGCTCTGCTCCCCGCTCTGGCTCTGGTGAATTCTCTCACCCTCCCGCGCTTCTGACTGTACCCAGTGCATGTATAAACAAAACAAACAAACAAACAAATAAATAAATAAAAAAACATGCCTCTAAAAAAATCCAAGTGATTTCTATGCACTTTGAACTCTGAGCAGCATAATTCTAAACCACTTTTTTTTTTCCTTCACCTTTCTTTTTTTACAGAGTTACAAAAAAGTTTTTTTTTTTTTTTTTTACTTCCAAATTATGGCTTGGTTACCTCCAGATGCTGACTTTTAACAAGAACAATCAGGCAAATAAATCAAATCAATATACATATGTGTTAGAGATTCTATATGTAATATTTATGTCTCAGACTTGACCTTTCCTCATAACTAGGACTTCAAGTCTTACAAGTCTTGTACTATTCAAATTTTCTTTTAAGTTGACATTTTTTTTCCTTAGCATGTGGCCAAATGAAAGTATTTTGTGCAATTTAACTACTATAGAGAACAGTACCAGGATGTCAGTCTTCCCATAATTTCAGAAAAAAACTCAAAATAGGTTCAACCAAGGTTGAACTTGAAAGTTCCCTAGAGGGGAAAAAAAAAAGGCCAGAATGGCTCTCTCCTCCATAATAATATATTTTTATGCTTTACCTAACATTTTTTTTTTATACTGCAGGTACTTTATATTTTTAAAATAAGAAATTCACACAGACTTAGTGCAGTTCTTTATATGGATCATCTTCTATTACTATTACACAATAGTTACAGAGCACATAAAATAGAACAAATTTTGTTTTCTCTTTCGTTCCCCTCCCCCGAACCCCCCAAAAATGACAGATCTAGAGGCTGAAACTGATCACAGCAGGCAGGATAGTTCAGCATGGATTCAAAGGAAGGTACAAATGTTCAGTTTTCAAAAGCACTGCAAAAGCTAACCTCATCTCTTGTCACTGTAGCATGGCTTTATGCCAAACTTTTGAAAACTTGAAAAATATAGTTCCTTATAAGCAATTATGAAGAGCTTTGCAAATAGAAGGAGGAAAAATTGTAATAACAATCTCCTTACATTGGTCAAAGTCAATGGACTCTGGGTTTTGGGACAAGAATCTAAGGGTTATCCAACTGCATCTGAGTCAATGTAGCCAATAAATATGCCTTAGGAGAAAGGGTTTCAAAGATGTTAAGAGAAGCTACCAACAAGTCTGCTGGGCACTCTCAAAAATTAAATGTCCTCAAACATCCCAGTTTTTATTTTATAAGATCATATTCTAGATTAGTCATCCTTCTCTTTAACTCTTTATTTATTCCATATTGCATTTGCAGCCTATATAATTTCTCAGGATACCGTGTTCCACAAGAATATAACTAGGTATTTAAAGCCTTTTTTTACGGTCTTCAGTATACAGGTATCAAGTTTTAAGTAGTGTCCCCAGCTATAATAATCTAGAATTTGGTGAACAATTCATCATGCCCCATCTTTACTCACATTCAGTCAACTCTTGGAATTGTGCACACTGGCTCCACTTCCTCCACTACCAGTCACTTTCCAGCCCTCTCTTATCTGGTTCCAACCCTCTTCACTCCACTGAAACTACTCTTGGTAAAGATCACAAGGCCCTCCATGTTGCTAAATCCAACAGACACCCCTTAGTCATTGTTTTTCTTCACTTTGCAGCATCGTTTAATGCAGTTTTCTCCTTCTTGAAATAATTTTCTGTAGCTTTGATGGAACCTTCTTTCTCCAGAGTCCCTCCCAACTTTCTGTCCATTGTCAGTCTTCCTTAGAGACTCTGTCTCCTCTACCTGACCGACAAATGTTAGACTATCTTGGGGCCTGGAATCTCACGTAATCTTATTACGTGCTGACACACTTAGATGCTGACAACACATATCTACAGCCCAGATCTTTCTTCTGAGTCTAGACCAGTGTACCAAATTATCTATCCAACATTTCCACATGACTGCTTCAGAAACATAAATTCAATACTTCCAAAACTGAAGTCTTGGATCTTTCCGTTGCTGTTTCTTCAACATTTCCCATTCCCTAAGGATCAACCCAGTTGTTGCTGCTAGAAACTCAGAAGCTCTTTGCTCTCACCACTCATTCAATCAGTTTCTCTTTTGATCTCCAAAATACATCCAGTTTCCCCTTTTCTACTGCTATCCCTGCCTCCCTACCTTCCGTTTTAAGTCATAACCTCTTACCTAGCATATTGCAATAGCGTTCTAAGTGATTATTTTATTTTAATCTACTCCTATTCCCTTCCAATTCTGTTTCCACACGTCAGCCAGAGTGAGCTTTCAAAGGTGAAACCTCCTAAGAAAAACCCATCAGTAGCTTGCTGTTGGTTTTAGGATATTGTTCACAAGGCATCTGCCTAGCTCTCCAGACAACCTCATCTCATTTTATCATTCCCCTTGTTCTCTCAGTATCAGCCTTACTTTTTTTCTCTGTAAATCACTTGTGTTAAGGTTTTTCTAAGTACCCCACCTGGAATATTTCTTCCCTGTCTTCTACTTTTCTCCTACCCCTGCTGCCCAAACCACACCAAAACACACAGGCACATGCATAATCCAAAACTACACCCAATATAGTCAAATCAGACCAAAAGAATGGACAAGTCATGGTATTAAAAATATCATCAGGACAAAAAAATATAATAATGATGGCAAACCCTTACATAACTTTATACAGACATTTTGAGGTCATCTTATTCAATGTTCACAACAATCATATGAAGTAGGTATTATTATTACATCTCTTTGTAAGATAAAGTGAATAAGGTACAGATAGAAGATAAGTTAACCAAGATCACAGAAATCCAGCAGCAAAGCTAGGATTCAAATTTAGTACTTCTGTGTATTTGCCTGGGTAAGCATGACAATCGGTTATGACGCCATCGTCTTTTCACAGGAGGAATGTGGAAGTGATTTATATAATTATGTTGTTATCTGGATACAAACTATGTCTTCCACCAGACTAAAACCATAAATGTGGGGAGAGACTACTTACAACTGCTCACTGATACATCCCCAGCACACCTAGATAATTGATGCTCAATAAATATTCGTTGGATATATGAATGGTTACTATCCCCCTGCGTAATTATTTTGAGAATGTTCTGGGTTCCAATCGTGCCTTATATTACTGTTACAGGGCAACTCCGATATGAAATGGGTTGTCTGACATGTTTCCTATGCTGCTGTCGGCCAGCTCTGCCCTCACCATGCCGGTCAATGCCCATGTCCTCTCCTCTGTCCATGTGCACCTCGAGGTGCTGGCCGAAGTCTTCCCTCCCTGGCGGGTGGAAGGGCCTCCGCTCTCTTTGCCCTCAGGCCTTACCTTCCAAGTCGGGGAAGAGGCTGTCCCCGCTCCCTGATCTGGCCTAGGCGGCTCTCCGGTGCCCAAGGGCATGAAGCGCCCATACCTCTGTAGCGGCCACTGGGCAGCAGCTCCTCCCGTGACCCCCAAAAGCACCTGCTCCTTTCCCGCCTCCGCCATGTTGGGCGTCTCGACGTGTGCTGCCCTGCGCAGTGACCAATTGGCGCAGGCCACCAATCAGGAAGCGAGGAGGCGTAGACCCGCCCACCCCTGGAGTGGAAGCCAATCAGAAGCCCCAAGACTCCTGCTGGGCAGTGGGCGTTGTTCTTGGCCTAGGGCACGTTTGCTGCCACGAGGGTAAAGCCAGGAAAGTAACTTACACCTTGCAGTGGGGCAGTGACGTTGATAAACGGCAGTTGGACTGGAATCTGCAGTCTTCTGCCCTCGCACCCCCTTACCGCAAACACTCCATGTCTTCTTCGGGTATCTCCGACAGCAGCATTTTCCGAAACTGACCTTTGCTGGGACAAGTGTATCTGCTTCCCTACAATAGCCTTTCATATGACAATGATCTTCCCCACCTCAAACCCACCACAGCACATCTCCAGTTTCAGTTTCCGTTCAGAAAATTGGGCTATTTCCTCTTTATCCCTGCTGCCCCTACACATACTTCCTTCAGATCCTCATGTTCTCTTCAAAATAGAGGCGCAAGTGGGTGAGGGGCTGCCAGCAATAAAAGGTGTGCCTCAATCAAACAGCAGGTGCAACTGAAGAACAGGTCTGTGTGATTTATAGTCGACAAAACACTTCTACATCTGTTATTTCATTTGTCCTCCCAACAACCTTGTCGTGAATTAAAGAAGCAAAGCAGAGATTATTACCCCCATTGAATAGGTGCAAACAAGATAAGGTCCAAAGAGTAGAAGTATAAAACTGCTGACTCCACCAGTTCTCCATGTGCCCATCCCGCTTGCAAAGAATTTAGTACTCATGCAATCTGTATGCACAGTCCAATCAAAAGCGAAGTTTACAGAGGATGGAAGCAAACACAGAAAGTAGTTACAATGCAAACAATTTTTTAAAACTATGCATGTCAAAAGCTATTAAATGTATAGACAATAGTTGGAGAGGTGGTAATTTATTCACTCTTGAAAGAACTGATGAAATATCTATAGTGTGGAGCCACATGTTACCACAGGGGTTACAGAAATGGGAAAAACATGCACCTAGCTTTCTAGAACCTCAGAATCTAATAAAGACAAAGAAAGATGGAAAATACCCATGATATCTGACTCTGCCACATGGAAATTACAAACCATGTGTGCTCTCAGGGCTCAGATGATGTGACATCTACCAACAGGAATGGCAGTGGCCATTTCACTTCTAACCTGAAGGGTGAGAATAAGTTTCACAAGGCAAGATGAAGGAAACTGATCTCCCACGTGAATGGGAAATTGAGGAGCAAAGTTTCAGAAATGAGAATAAGAACATAAGTAGCTAGAATGCAAAGTGGTTTTCAAAGATGAGGCCACAAAGGTGAGGTGGGCAGGAAAGCACTGAAAAACAGTTAAGAAGAATGGATTTTACTTTGTAGGTGGTGAGGAGTGTGGAAGATTTGCATAGGGCAGTGATATATCATAACGGTGGTCCAGGCAGACTAATATTTCAGGGACATATAGAATAAATTGTACTAAGGCAAGGAATATCCATTTCGTATGTCTCATTATTCCAGTAGAGCTTGCTGAAGAGGTCAGATTTCAGAAACTAATTCTAAAGGCCTTTAAATGACACAGCAATACAGCATTTAAAATATTAGTGAAATGGTTAGAAATCTAGTTTAAATCCCAGTTCCGCCACTTGCCAGCTGTTTAACCTTGGGGAAGTAACTTAACCTTTGTGTAAAATAGGGGTAAACATTACCTACTTATGGGGTCATCAGGAGGTTATAATAAGATAGCATATGGGAAAATACTTGGCAAATTACAAAAGCAATATACATGTCTGGTACTTCCTATTTCCAGAGCTAAACTGACTTTCTGTGGGCTCCCTGCAGGCAGGGAAGATGGTAATGGGAGTCTGACATTCGGTCTCAGAGGCGCTCACCTTCCAGGTCCAGGGCTGTGGATGCTGTCAGACACCCTTCACAGGAGCAGATGGTGCTCACAGTTGGGACCCTGTCAGTGCCCAAGGACACCCAGGGCCCTGCTGGGTTCCCACCTGCAAGCTCCCTTCCTAGACAATGCACCTGTGCTGAGCTTCTGGGGCCACCAGTGCCTGCCAAGAACAGATCATGTCTCAAAAGGGATAGATGATAAATCCACAACCCCATGGACAGAACTCTTCAAAAATTATAATATTAACAAATGTGACTTCACAATATAATATAAGAGTTCCCAGGTGCTGGACTAGGTTATAAAGATACAGTAGAGAACAAAACAGACTTGGTTTCTGCCCCCCTGAAGCTTATAGTCTAGTGGGGGAGGAAGAGGGACAGAACACTGAACAAATTACTCCATATTTTAATGGCCACTTTTAAAAGATAAAATTGTTACACACACACACACACACACACACACAGAGGACAGTGTATATATACATATATATTATTATATATATTATTCAATAAAAATAACAGATCTTGTGCAATTTGGTGAGCTTTGACATCCATATATACTCATGTAACCACTATCTAAATCTATTCCAAAAACCCTAAATTCCTTTGTGAGTGCCTCTTTCCAGTCAATCACCAAATCCCAAGGACAATCATTAAGTCTGGGTTTTGTCACCATAGCTTAGTCTTCCTATACCTGGACTTCATATACATGAAACACATAGAATGTCCTATTTTAATATTGCTTCTTTTGCCCAGTGTAGTCTGTCTTTTAACTTGTTGTTGTATCAATAGTTTATTCTTTCTTAGTGAGAAATAGCATCCTACTATGTAATTATATCACAATTTGTTACTCACCTCTTACTGTACATTTGGATTGTTTTCCATTTTTTAGGTTGTTGTAAACCTTTATTACACAAATCTTATTTTTGTAGATATGCGCTGGTATTTATTTCCAGTATATAGCTGAGTTGAATTGCTTGGTTCTAGAGAGATATATGTTTAACTTTATAAAAATACTGGCAAAAATTCTCCACAGTGGTTGTACCATTTTGCACTCCTACCAGAATAATATGAAAATTCCAGTTGTCCTTGTTGAAATTTGTATTGCCAAGTATTTTTAGTTTCAGCAACTCTAGGGCTATGTAGTAGTTTTGATTTGCATTTCCCTGATGAATAGGATGTTGAGTATCATTTCAAATGGTTTACTGGTCATTTATATATCTTATTTTATGAAGTGTGAAAATTTTTTGCCACTTTAGGCATTCTTTACATATTCTAAATAAAAGTCTTAAGTCATGTATAGGAATTGAAAATATTTTTCCTGGTCTATCCCTTGACTGTTCATTTTCTTAACAATGCTTTTCTTTTTTTTTAAGATTTATTTATTTATGCATACAAGAGCTGGGGTACAGGCCAGAGATTTGGGGGGTGAGAGGATTCACCAGAGACAGAGTGGGGAACAGAACAGGCAGATTGACTGAAATACACTGCTGAAGGGAGCAGTGGGCAAGTCAGGACAAGTCTGCTGCACCATGTGGGTCACTTCCCTGGCCGGGGATCGAACTTGTGCTGCAGTGGCTGCGGGTAGCTTCATAGTGCTGCGTCTCAACCCCTTGTGCCACCAGAGAGGCCCCAAACAATTCTTTTTAAAAAGTGGAAGTATTTAATTCTGAATGAAGGACAATTTATTATTTATTCAGATATCCTTTTTAGTGCTTCCTAAGAAGTTTTTGCCTACCCTAAGTTTGCGCACATATTCTCCTCTATTTTCTTCTAGAAACTTTTTGGTTCTAACTTTTATATCTAGGCATATGATCCTTCTTGCATTAAATTGTGTTAAGTCAGGTAGGAATTAAGGTTCATTTTTCCTCCTTTACTATATACAGAAGGAACAGCCTTCAACCGATGACTGATGAAAATTGGCATAAATACCCCAACTTTCTTATTCCTTTGGTGGGATAATGCTGAAATTTGTGTAGTGCCCTGTCTCCCAGAATTCACCCACGGGATAAGGCTCCAGTTACCCTGGAGTAACTTGCTAGGTAAAGATTCTTTTTTGCTTCTCTGTCTCTCTCCCCACCAATGTCTCCTCAGATCACCTCTCAAATAAATTACTTCCGCTTAATCTTTGTCCCAGGGCCTGCTTCTAGGGAACCCAAACTAAGAGAGTAACAAAAAAGGCAGACCATCCCTGCCCTCTTTCATTTAGCTATAATATCATTATATATAAGAAGATGGTGCAATAAGCATTCAAGGCAAGGCGATTCAGTCTCACGCCAACACATCCTCTAGTGTCTGACTGACCAGCAGCAGTAAAATAGCAGCATTTGTGGCCAATATTAATGAATGACAGGTGACTGTGAGATAACATATCCCCCTGTTAGGAAACAAATAATAGTTGACAAAAACTTAGCCCCAAACATTAAAAAAATGGTCCTTTACTTCACTGAGCATCTTTTGATCCCAACTCCTTTTACCATGTAACCCCATTTTGCAGATGGCATAAATGACAGAGAGCTGCTGGCTGTGTGAGTACTCAGCATCATTCCTGGAGGCAAGCTGCAGGACTTCTTTTGGAATCATTGCAAATGGTGTTGAAAGCAGAAAAGGGACCCCATAAATCCCCTCTCCCTAGCTATTTAGCCAGCTAAGGAAATGATGGCTTTGGTTTCCTGGGGTCTCCTAGATGATAAAGAATTATGTACTCTTACTCTGCCTGCCATGTCCCACAAAAACAGTACTGGGGACCACACAGGACAACTGAGAATTTTGGGGCAATTTTGGTGGCTGTGGGAGTTTCCCAAAAAAAGCCCTGTTTGCATCAGTAAAGCTAGATGAGGTGTCTCCATGATGTCTAACCTGGGGATGCTGTGTTAGGAGGGGGTGCTTCCATGGAACTTTACACTCACTGTTAGAAAGCAATTATTTTCAAGCTTCTGCTCTGTATCTTTCATGTGCAAAAACTACCCCATGTCAGGTAATTGAAAGGATTTCACTGTGACAACAGACAATCTCAGCCTGTCCACAGGCGACTGATAATTGGCACAACATGACAAGAGACTACACTGACTTATCCCATTCATTAAAAGTACAGAGAATAATAAGTGAATTAAAAAAAAGTTTGCAGCTGGTAAATTGGGGACACATTTTACAAAGCTGAATTAAAATCAGAAATAGGAATGTGAAGAAAACCCTAAGGAAAGACTATTAACTTACACCTTGAAGAAAAAGACTGTATTTTATACTTAGAGTCTTTCCTGGCACATTATAGACTCTCATTTCTTTTATGAAAGTATTTCACAATTTAATATGGAAGAGTGAAAGAGATGATTTAAAAATCACTTTGAGAGTAGAAAAGGCTGACATGAGAGAAATGGTTGAGAATTCTTTTCTCTCCTTGTCTCCACCCAGATTGGAATAAGAAGAAACATCTTCAGCCATATCACAAGGAACTGGAGTTCAAGCTAAGGAAGAAATGCACACATTTCAAAAATCTTTTATGTGACAGCTAGTATATTTGGGAAATGTATAATAGCGAACCTACAAATACATAATCAAATATAGAAGCGGCACAGGAAGCCCTCCTCCCCCCTTGAAGTCTTTTCCAATTTGCTGCCTGGTTTATCATTTGTTGCCTGAGCCAGAAGTCATTGAACCCACCTCTGTAGAGTGAGACTGCCATATTTGCAATTTACACCTCAGAGGACAGATGAAAGCATCGTAAAGAAAAGGCTTTGTGCTAGAGAGTGACTCAGCAAAAGCAGTTTTGAGCTTAGTTGTTGGGAATATTTTGAATAACGGAGCCTGTGGTCCCTATGACTGCACCTGCAGCATGTGTGGGTTCCACTGACTGAGGCTGGGAGGTCAAATGTCTAACATGGCCCCAGGGAAAGGTCAAGGCTTCTTGCACTGGTTCCTCATACCAGAGGTGTCAGCACCCAGTCCAGTGCTTCAGAATGAAAATCCTTCCCCCAGGGGATAATTCTAACAATAAATTGAGAAAACTAGAGGAAGAACTTTTTTTTTTGAGTGGCCATGTGAGTTCAACTAATTTATACAGTAAGTATTTGTTGGGCTTACTCTGTGCCAGACACTAGCCAAGGTAACAGAAAAACAAATATGAATAGAACAGCTCTCATTTCTTGAAAATGCTTATAATCTGGTAGAGGGACAGACACAAAGACAAACAATTTAATGAAATGCAAAAGAACTCAATAAAGGTACTAACTTGCTATTGTGTTGGTGCAAAAAGAGTGAAACATTCAAACAGGAACAGCTGGGAAGATGTTCAGAAGGTGGAGACTTCTTTTTTGTTTTGTAGTAGAAATCACATAACACAAAATTCACTATTTTAACCATTTAAAAATGTGTAGTCAGTGGTATTTAGTTTATTTACCATGTCGTGCAACCATAACCATTATTTAATTTTGAAACATTTCATCACTCTAAAAGGAAGTCCATATCCATCTATCACATCCTATTTCCAGGCTCTGGAAAACACTCGTGTGCTATCTGCCTTTATAGATTTGCCTCTTCTGGATATTTCATATTAATGGAATCATATAGTATGTGGTCTCTTGTGTTTGGCATATTTACTTAGCATAATGTTTTCAAGGTTCATCCATGTAATAGCATGTACTGGCACTTCATTCTTCAATGTCTGACTAATATTCGACATACTATCAATATACAACATTTTGTTTACCCATTCATCAGTTGATGGATATTTGGGTTGTCTCTACCTGGGTGGAGACTATTGAAACAGTGCTTTATTTATTTCAGAACAAAAAGATTTTGCTCTCCTCTAATAGCACAAAGCAATACATAGTTCTGTATTAAGTTAACTCCTCAACAACTTCTTCCATCCGTAGACAGCCATGATAGAGCAAATATAAGAAGAAATAGCCAAAAAGAGATAGTTGGGATCAAAGACAAGAGCAGCATCTCTGGAACAAGAAATCCATGATGGTGCACAAGGGTGAAGCCAGGGGCATGCTGACTCAGACAGTGGTGGCAGAACAACTGCAGCAGAGAAATAGGAACCAATAAGCACCACACAAGGCACAGAATAGAGTAAGCACCCCTGAATGAAGTCAAGAGCTGAAGTGGGGTGACCATCCTTTGAATGGACATTAAAAGACTGTTATCCTACTACTTCATCCAACTGTTGCACCTAAGAAGGCACGTGGACAGACACAGTCTCACCAACAGGACCAGAGCCAAGCCTCCTGGAAGCTCTGAGACTAGATATCCCCACTGTTGGGCAAAGGAAGTGTACTGAAATGTGCCTGTAAGACCTGATTCTGGTGTAGGGCCTGAGGGGAAGAAAGATGAAAAAGCAGAAAGCTTTCCACTTAAAATGATCTTGGAAATCAAAAATCTAAAGCATGGAAGGAAATGTAATTCTAGGAAAGACAATAAAGTCAGCAATTTTGTGACAAAATTAATTGTACAGAAAAGTCTGACAAAAAATGCTTTAAAATAATCATCCTTTTTATAGTTAAGGGAATGCCACATGTGTTGAATTTTTTGTTAACAGTTTCACTGCTTAAAATGTTCCCCACAACCAATGCAGACGTGTGTCTAGTGTCCCTAAGTTTCAGAAGGTTGTGATATGCCTTACGGGAAAAAAAAGTTGTGTTTGATAAGTTTCACTCAGTCATGAGATATAGTGTTGTTGGCCATGAGATACATGTTAGTGAATCAATAACATATATTTAATAAGAATAACAATATATATTTAACATAAGCATATATAAAACCAGGTTATAGATTGATTGGTTGACAAAAATATTATAATCAGAGGCTTGCAGGAACCTAACCCTGTATTTCCACTAGGAAGAATGGTTCAATATTCACTAATTCTGTATTTTGAAATATGTATTTATTTAAACAATAAATATACTTCTAATATAATAACAAAATAACAACCAAAAGAGCTATACTGCCAGATAGCACAAAGTGCATTAGAGGAATGTTGATAGCATAGAAATTTATTTACTATGTAGAGAAGGATAATCTATGTCTGCCACAATCTAGAAGGCCCTGCCTGGAGGCCTAAGGCTCTCTCCAGCCTCATCTCCAGCCTGTTCTGTTTATCACTAGGCTTAGGCTGTGGCCACCAGTTTAATACCTTCTTGGGAGGAAGCGGGGGGTTACCATTTTCATTTAAGTCCTGTTGCTTACTCTTCATCACTGTGCACATCCCACTGCCTGATCACACAGGGATCCCCAGGAGGGCCAAGGTCAGCAGAAGCACTGAACAGGTCAGCCTCCCTGGCACAAGAGCAGGAAATGGTAGAGAGAGGCAGTGAGGGGCAAATAGAGGCTCAGAGAAGGTGGTTCAAGAGGCAGCTGGGTGGGGGCTTCCCAGGTGGCGGCGCAGCGGTTGAGCGCTGGGTTGCGAAGCTGCCCGCAGCCGTACAGCACCGGTTGGATCCTACAGCACCGGTTCGATCCCCGGCCCCGCCAGAGAGGGTCCCACACTGCACGTATACCTCTCCTGCCACCCGCTGCTCTCCTCAGCAGTGTACTTGTCAGTCTACCTGTTCTGCTCTCCCCTCTGGCTCTGGTGAATTCTCTCACCCTCCCCCGCTTCTAACTGTACCCAGTGCTTATATAAATAAATAAATAAAACTTAAAAAAGAGAAGTGAGGCTTCCAGACTGTAGGTGTGGGGAGTAAATGGAGAGGGGCACAAGGGACTCTGATGGAGAACTATGGGTGCTTTGGTGGTGGGCATGTTGTGGTCACATATATAACAAGAGGTGTGAACTTGCGCCCCTAAATTATAAACAGTACTATAAATGAATATTACCCCAATAAAATTAATTTAATTGAAAGTTTAAAAGACTAGAAAAATTTGACTATGGACTAGAAAAATACTTTTTGTTTTAAAAGTGTAAAATGGCAACTCCAAAGAATTGTAACAAGATGGACAATATTATGTGTTCAAAGAGTAAATTATGCCAATGTCTGAAGGTACGTTGAATATTTAATTTCTCTGCTGTCAGTTCTCTCTTTAGTTTTATTAATAGTTTTTAAATTTTGTTAGGAAAGTGGGGAGTTTAGTGTCTATTTGTTCAAAAAATTAAAGAAGCTCCTTAAACATAGAAGCACAATCTATAGAGTCCACGTAAGTAGATTAAAAAGAGGGGATTGGGATAAAGAAAAATCTAACAACAGAAAGAAAGAATAAAGAATATATGACAAACAGAAATCATGCATTTGTTGGTACTAAAGTTTCAAATATATACATATTTGCAAAAATATAGAGATTGTACTCATGTGTTCAGAACATAAATTACCAGATTCAATTATTAAAATCAAGCTACATGCTAGAATTTATTATATTATATAAAATTTGAGTTATGAAGTATCAACAGAAGAATCAATAAGGCTAAAAACCATTCAAATTGTCAAATGAAAACATCACACACGGGTATACTCACATATCCCAGAAATGTAATCAAAGGTTATAAAGTGGAGCATCAATATAGTGAACTATCAAAAAAGAAGAATTAAAAACAAAGGAATTACTTAAAAGACCAAATGAATCATCATATTAATAAATGTAGATATCAGTTCACCTGGGGGGAAAAAAAGTTGATCATTAGAAAGCGAAGAGGAAGCAAGGTCTCAACAAGTTCCTGAGAGAAAATCGCATGACAAGGGGCATGAAGGAGCAGGGCACAGAAGATGCAGCCTGGAGCACACCAGGGGATGATACAGTCAAGAGGAAAGCCAAAATGCCCACAGAGATGACATGTATCCCCAGAGGGCAGGAGTTAGATGCAGGACTGAAAACAGATGGATTAATTGAAAATCTGTGAGTGAAACACCTTCTCACAACTTGAACATAAAACACCTAGCCAAAGGGCATCACTCTGCAAGTAGAGAGAGTTGCTTTAGGTGTAATATTAAGTTGTTTACTTGGGAGTTTTCTTGCTTCTTAACATAGATCTATATAGCAATTATCTTCACTCTTAAAGCCCCACATCAACCCTTAACCTCTAGGTTATGGTTGGGCACAATGCAGAACTGAGTGAGGATTATAGTTGAGAGAGGGCCACAAATCAGGAACTACATTCTCTTTGCTTTTTCAAGTTTGGAACCTTACTCTGGGGTACTGTTTTAAGGTCCAGGTGCTTAAGCCCTGGCTAGTAAGAGCATTAGTTATTGTCTCAGTTTCGGCTCTAAGTGACAGTAAGGCAGGTGTTTCGAATATCACAGATTCGGTCTGCACATAGTAGCCTCTTCCATGAGGAGACACAAGTGATCTAACCTGGCTCTCCCTACTGGTTGGGGCTTCAACTGTTCTAGATTTGGGGCCTCAGGTGCTTTTTGGTAATTGTTACTCTGTACCCCTACTCCTGGGGTTCTCCAGTAGTGCGCTCTCTGTCCTGCATGCCAATGCTGTGCAACCCCTTCTCCAGCTTGGTACCTGATCTCCAAAATACCTAATGTATGTGCCCCCAAGTCAACAATGCAGAGCAATTGCCCCGCTCTCCAATGAGTTATCATGCCCTAGTATCACTGAAAACACAGGTTAATTATAGCTTTTCCTACCCCCTTAGCCAATCATTTCTCCCAATAAATGTAGTAGTCCTCCATTTATCTTTCAGAGGTGTTAACTTTGTTCTGCAGCAATAACTGTGCAGGAGGCAAGCCTTGTGTCTTCACCCTGTCACCATCTTGCCAGACTCTCTTTGTCTGATTTTAATTTTTGCCAGTAACACAGTCCCATTATTGTTTTGATATCCATTTCCTTGATCATTAATGAAATTAAGAATCTCTTCATATGCCATGTGTTTTTCCTCTTGTGTGAATTTCTTGTTCATATCCTTTGCCCATTTTCTATTAGGATTATTTGTCTTGTTCTTGATTTATAGCAGTTATTCATGTATTCTAGATACTAATTTAATTACTTAATTATATTTTGAACATATCTCCTAGTATTTTACTTGTCTTCTAATTTTGCCTAGAGGAATAACTTTTATTGCAATCAAATATTTTTTCCTTTGTTGCTTGTTTTTTATATCTTGTTTAAGAACTGCTTCTCAAGGATGTTCATAATGATATTTATGTATTTTCCCAACTCATAGTTTTACAGTTTGGTTTCACATTTAGGTTTTTAATACATCTGGAATTTATTTTCATGCATGGGGTGAGGAACCAGAGTTTTTTTAAGCTAACAAGCATTTATAAGGTTTTCTTTGCTTTAAAAATGTTTTTTTTTATAGAGACATTTTGGCATTTGCATAATGCACATTTTTTCAGGCTTAGAAATGGTGGAGAGGTAGAAAAGCAGAGGGGAAGCATGATGAAACCAAGATGGTAGAGGAATTTTGCACTTCATCCAACTGTT
Organism: Talpa europaea; assembly: GCF_964194135.1. Taxonomy (NCBI): domain Eukaryota; kingdom Metazoa; phylum Chordata; class Mammalia; order Eulipotyphla; family Talpidae; genus Talpa; species Talpa europaea. Next base: position 57,851,980 of record NC_140075.1, on the reverse strand, counting down.
AACTGAGACTTTGGGAAAAGCAATCACATAAAATCACTTTGAAAAGGCTTAAATGGGTCTCAATTGTTTACAGTGGCACATTAGTGAATATTCTTGAATCCCTTCACCCCCAATATGCTCACAAAAACTGTGAAAACTGTGAGGAGAGAAAAGAAGGAGCATAAGCCTGAAACAAACACATTGAACACATTATGCAGCAAGAAAATTACATTTCAAAAACTAAGCTAAAGGCTTTGGGGATTTTCTGCTATTTTGGAATAGCTACTCACCTTTTATTCACCCAGTCACTCATTCATTCATTCATTCAACAAGTAATGGGTGCTTATTCTATTCCAAGGACTATCCTAGGTGCTTAAGACCTGTAGAGGTGAATAAGTCCTGCTTGCCTTCAAAAAGAAAATAGATGCCTTTTAAATGAAAAGAGAAATATATAAGGAAATAAATTCCCATTCTCTGTTATGAACATAGCGAAAGCAGTTACAGGACACCATGAAAAATTAGCACAGGACAAGGAAGAAAGAAGTATTTAGATTGGAGAGGAGGAGGAGGTCAGAGAGATGTTCCTGGAGAAGCTAATAGTGAGGGACTATTGAAGGGTGAAAGGAGTTCACCAAGTAGGCAATGGATGAACATGAGGAGTCTGCAGAACATGCCCATAGAAGGAACAGGGAAACAGAAGTGCAAGAAGTCATTGTGCCCCCAGGTAGAAGGGGAGGGTTTGAATATGTCACAGAAGCATCTATTTCTTCCAATTTTATATTTATCATCTTCATTTTTAATTTTCTTATTTCTGAAGAAAAGGCAATTTCAGCAAAGAAAACAAACATGGAATGAAATGTACCTTCTTTTGAATACACATATAGATTTCTTTCATTTATCAAATAATTGTTTTTGCTTAAGCAACTACTGGATTCTGGCTGTTAGAGATACACAAGGAACTTTTGTGAAAAGACAGTCATTTTGTACACTAAAACTAATACAGTGTTACCTGCCAACTATATCTCAATTAAAAAAAACAGCGGACAGAAGATAGATCCTCCAATGAAATGCTGTACCTAGGCCTTGCATGTAACCCAGTTCTATCTGGGAGAATCAGGCATGAGAGCTCAGGAAGAAGTCCTTGAGTTGAAACTTGATGGGTAAATAAAAAGCTTGCCAGGCAGACAACTAGGTAAAGGGCCACTCTGGGTAGAGATTACAGCATATTATGCTAGAAATGTGATCATAAAGCCTCTTCCAGCTGCAGTGCTTCGTCCACAGAACGTGATTCAGGGAAGAGAAGTAAAGCCATCCTTTGAAGGGCAGTGGCCACTGACTGGACTGGAGGTGACAATGTCCCGTGGAGTAACTGGGCAAAGATATCTTTACCCAAGTAAAAGACTTTGGAAACTGAATCTATTGTAGTCGATCAAACCAGATCCCTCAAGCATTTAGAGAATGCCATACAGAATGCCCAGACAGAGTAGAAGGATAATGAAGCCAGTGCTCAGAGAAAAGAGGATACTTGGTCAGAGCAGCTGTGCCTGGACCCCCTTGGGCCCCAGATACTTCTTGGGTCCAGGGAACATATCTCCTTACAATAAAGCTCCTTCTTTTCTCAAGTAGCCTCATGACTCCCATCTTGCCACCAAGCCCTGCACACCTGCCCACACACATATACAGTGTGCAAAATAAAGGAGAGTTGATTAGCATAACATCCATGCACTTATAGAATGTTAGGATAACTGGGAGTGAGATATAAAGAGTTGACATTTACTGATTGCTTACTATGTACCAGGGGCTATTTTAAGTACTTCACAAATATAATCTAATCCTTAAAAGAACCGCATGAAGCAGTAGTGGCTCCATTTTATCAAAAAGGAAACTGAGACACAGAGAGGTAAAACAAAGCACCCACCTTTGTTCAGCTAGTAAGTGGGAAAGGATTTGAAGGCAGACAGCTCTTGAAGTCTTAGCCACCAAGTCATTCTGTTTCTATAGAATTAAGAGGCAGGCAGGGGACAGTTTATGAAAGACTTTGGATGCCTTGCTAGGGCATCTTCATAATTCAACAGAGCAGTCCTGCGTTTATCTGCTTTACATATTGCTCTTCTGTCTGAAGATTTCATTTAGATACAGGGTCTGCGTCTAAAACTGCTATAGGCAATGGCAATGACTGAAGAATTTTGATCTAAAGGGTGATGTTGTCTGATTTGCCTCTTTAGAAGAGGCAGTGGTGGCAGTGGTGTGGAGAATGAATTTGGTGCTTTCTGTGACCAAAAGAAAGCTGTTGCAATGGTCCAGATGAGAAATGAAGAGGTTAGATGCAGAGCAATGTAGCAGGGAAGGCAAACAGGAACAGGTGTAAGATAAAATTTGGAAGGGAAATTAATGGGACTGAAGAGATTCGTTGAATATAGAGGAAGAGATTAGGGCCTGGGACCTCCATGCTTGTGTATGCTCAAAGGCACACTGCATACACGTGTGTGTTTACTTGCACACACATATTATACATAGAAGCACATTATTAATTCTGGGGCAGTGCATGTGGCCACATCTGCAAAGCTCCCTTTCTCTTCTTACCCTCTGTCAGAATCCTCATCTGAACTAGGACGTTGTTTCATCTATCTATTACTGATAGATCTGTATATTTATACATCTGTCTAACTGTCTGTATGTCCATCTGTCTGCCTAACTATGTGGTTCTCAGTCTGGAGTACGCCATCCCTCTGTGAGGGGAAACTGCAGAGGTAACTTTAGTCCTTACACGACCTGGATTTGCTATTACAATCTAGGCACTAGAGCAGCTAAAAACTTGATTTGTAGTAAAAGTTGATTTGCCCCAAATATCAACAACACTACCTCTGAGAAATACTCGAAGAAGGTTGTAGTTAGAGAACCCTACATTTGAAACTCAGCAACTCCCTTACTGCATAGGACATGCTAGTTAATGTTTTTGAGCCCCACTTTATTCTCCTCTAATACTGATATTAACCACTTCCTATTCCTGGGGTGATTGTTGTGTTTTTTGTGGGTTTTTTTGTGTTTGTTTGTTTGTTTTTGAGGATTCAGCAAGGTAACGGAGTGCCTGACATATATGGAGTTCTTGGTAAGAATAGTTTCCTTTCCTTGTTTAGCATCACAGTGCTTTTCTCAGCTTCCTTTTATGGGTCATGAACTAGTGTGCTAATTTCCAAGAAGCAAATGTAGCTCCTTCTCATAATCCTGGGTGCAGAGCAGGTCTGTGCAGTCCACTTCGGGGGTAAGTGATTGACAGCAAAATGTCCCTTGAAATAACTCATGAACAGCTTGTGGAAGTTGAGCTGTCAGAAACTCCAGCTCAGGAAGAGCTGTTTCCAGCACTGGTAGCTGTCAGCCCATTGTATTTATAGAGACAGGGCAGTATGGATGAATGGAGACTCCACGCCCGGAATGGGGGTGAAATTATGAGATACCAATAGTTGTGTATCCTTACCTCAGAAATCAGGGAGCTCATCTTCTTACAAGGATGTTTGTGAGCCCCTGAGGTTCTTCATTTGTTTGTATGAGGTTCTTCAACCAGTCTCTTGACATGGTAATGAGAGATACTTGTTATTGACTAAGCCCCTACTATGTACCAAGCACTGAGTTAGACACTATTTACATTATCTCTAAATGTTCACCACCAATTTTCAAGGCAATTCTTACATTACATTATAGATGTGAACATTGGGGTTTGGCAAGGTAAAATAGCTTTCCCAAAATGACACAATTATAACTGATTATGGCTTCTCTAATTGCAACAAAACACCAGAGAGGCTTCAGCTTTTATTCTCATTAATCCATGCTTCCCTGGTGTTTGACAATGACTGTCCTGACCTCTCTTGAAATTGTGTGTCTGGTGACCTGGGTCTTGTCACAGTGATGGCCTGGGTGTCAGTGAGGATTGCCTGGCTACAGGGAGCCGACCCTGGTGGGTGAAGGTAGCCTGGGCAGTTACGTGTGATGCTCCCGCTGTTAAGCAGTGACAACTACAATTGTGACTGTGGTCACCAATGAGTACAATGACCAATGATGGCCTGATTGGTTGGATACCCAGTCAGACTGATTGATAATTGTGACTTACTGCTCATTAAATATTTTGCATATCACCCCTAGTTGTATTATTGGATTAAATCTGATTTCAGAATGCTGGCCTTGTTTTATATATAGCTATGGAAAAAGCTAGTGAAAGGGGCTTGTTACATTTGGCTCTATATAGAATATTATTGTGAGTATAAAAATGCTTATTATGATACTTAGTCCCAGTTGACTTTGATACCCAGAAGACCTAAAAATGCCATTATGGTCTCCATGCTTAGAAATGGGGTTTATGGAGGTCAGGTGTTACATAGAGTCAGGATCCAAGGCAATTTTCTCAGCCCGTGATTGCATAATTGAGATGGATATACTCACTCAGTCATTTATATGTGCTTACATATATAAATATAGTATATATGTATTCATTTATGTATAATACATTATTTTTCATTTACAGTTATGGTTTCTAAACTTCCCAAAGAAATACAAGTACATTGTAAATATCTGCAATCTACTTAAATAAGTTTGTCAGCAGCCTACCTAGCATTCTAACAATACCCAGACTTTTTTCATGTATCTACCTCTCCCCATTGTAGAACATTGTGGATCCTGCTTGTTCTGAGATAATTAGGATAATGATTCAGAGATGGAGATGACCAAGGAGACCGAAGTAGCAATTGTCTAGGACAAATGAGAAAGAAATTTCCTCTTCCTTTAAACAAGTTTCTAGAAAGGGGATTCTTTTCCCAGGACAGCATAGTGAATAGATGCAAAGCCTGGCACTTATGCAGCCATTTTAGCACCATGAAGGAAATCATCCTTGGCCTAAAGCTATAGCCTTGGAAGGCAAATCAGCAGAAGAGAAAGTAAGAGGTCCCTGAAGGAGAGTGGCATTACTGAACCACTGAAACAAATCAACCCTGACATTCACCACACCTCTGATCTTTTTGCTTATGTAAGCCAATAGATCCTCTTTATTTTTCAACCCAGTTTGAATTGAGTTTTCCATTTGTTACAAATTAAAGCAGAGTCGGTTGGCTATTGTTAACTGCCATAGAAACCTGGAGGGAAAAAAAATAGCAATGTCAGCCTACTATCAAATCAAGACACTTTGTGAAGGCCACAGGACCTGCACAGCAATGTTTCAAGTGATCCTCATCTCCTTCAGCTAGAAGACAGATTGTGCTAAAAATCAGGCTAAGAGTTGATTGCAAGAGTGTTGGCATTACGAAGGAAGATGAGTTTGCAGTATTAACAAATCTGTGTTAAAATCAGGGCCCTGTTAATGTGATTATCAGGACCCTATGACATGGGGGTAGGGATATTGGGATAGATGCCTTTGAGAATCTGGAATCCTCTGGGTCAATAGAATAGCCCCTTATCACTTGCTAGGAGAACAGTCTGCCATAGCTGCCCATCCTTTTCTTCTAGATTGATAACTAGGGTCAGGTCTCAGAATGATTTTAGTGGAAAAGTATCGTCCTTGCAGTGCAGTGAAAGACATTCTTCACCAAAGAGCTGCAGAACATGGCAAAAAGATGAGAAAATGTTTATGGCAATGAATCCCAAGATTTCTGGACAAAAGAGGTTGGAATATCAAGCTGGTATGGAAGATTAAATGACTCAGAATGACCAGGTTTAACATACTGGCAAGGATGCCAGGAACTGGTTTTAATATGCTATTCAAATGTCTCCCTGAAGCTTGGAATCAATGGAGTTCTATAGGAAAGTGGAGATGCTTTAGCTGAGTAATGAGGAGGAAGTCAAAAACCACATAGAGGTAACTATGTTAGAACAGAAATATTTTGTAATACCAGAGAACCCTCTAGCTGACTCTGTTCCCTAGAAAGACACAGAAGATGGTTCCTTCATTAAGGTAATGAGGAATATGCTAGTGCGAGAGTTCAATGGTGACCATCCATCTTCTACAGACCAGGGTGGATGGCAGAAGATGCGGCTGTGACCTGTAACCCTAATGTCAATGAGATGATAGAATTTTGAAATAGAAAGGCCAGGGGTCAGCCCTTAATTGTCAGAGATAATGTGTGTATAATTACCATAATGAATAGCAAGGTGAGATGGAAATCAAGGTCCCTGATCCATGGAGATCGGACAATTACTAATGACGTTTCTAGGGGTGAGAGAAATTGACAGCCAATGAGGATGTTGCTTAATTTATAATCGAAATACATCAAGAATGGTTGAGTAGAAGATTGATTGCAATGGAAAAATTACCATGACCTGTTGCCCAGACCTGAGTCAGATTTTAGAGCACCTGGTTGAAGGGTGCTGACCCCCCCTAAAGAGCCCTGCCACATCATGTTGAGTGTATGCAGCATATAGTCACCCAGTGCTTCCCCACTAAGGACTACAGTTATCAGAATAACTGTACACTGAGTACAGGGAAAATCCAAATCTTTGAAAGCTGTTAGATATAAAGTCTCAGTTGACATTAATACCTTAGAGACCCCAAAATGACATTACAATCCCATGTTCAGGGATCGTGTATATGGAGGTCAGATGTTACACGGAATCATGGTCCAAGTTCATCTTTTCAGATCCAGATTGCATAACATAATTGAGATGAATGTACTTAACAGGTATTTCCCTGGCCTTTAGAGTAAGAATCATGATGATACGGGACACCAAATGAAGCCCCTTAAGCAAGATAGTGCTTAAGCCACCCCGAGCAAGATAGTGAATTAGAAGTAAAATTGCAGAAATTACTGCCACTCTACAGCACCAAAAAACCAACTGGATCACAGCCAACAATCTTAAACAAGTGGAAGTCCCAGTCCCAGCTACTGTACCTCCCAGCTACTATACCTCCCAGCTACTGTACCTCCCAGCTACTGTGCCAGATATGGCATCTTTCCTGACAAAATCAACATAGCCTATGGCACTTGGTATACATCTATTGAGCTGCTGAATGTGTTATTTTTAATCTGTCAGGAGAGCAGATTATCAGCAACTTACATTTGTAAGACATTCACAGTTTTGCCCCCGAACTTTCTTACTCTCTGCCACAATATAGTCCAAAGGAAACTTGATCCTCTTGCCCAGATTTCATGCTGGGCAACTATATTGATGAAATCACATTAATCAGAGTGAGTAATTGTAAGTGATAAGTATTCTGGAAGCCTTGATAGGATACCTGAGTGCCAGAGGGTAAAAGATAAGTCTTATAAAAATTCAGGGGGTCTAACACACCTGTGAAGAAGAAATTATTGTGCCTCACACTCCTTAGGGTTAAATGGGAACCAGTGCTGGCTAAGCCTCAGGTACAATGTCACTTATCAAATGAATCCGAAAGCTGTTCACTTTAAGTCAAACTTATAGTAAGAGATAGCTTTTCAGCAGATCCAGGTTGCAGCGAAAACAATCCTACCCCTGGGGTCATAGAACCCTGTAGAATCTATGGGGCTAGAGTTATCAGTGGTACACACAGCTATATATGTGTGTGTGTGTGTGTGCGCGTGTGTGTGTGCGCGTGTGTGTGTTTGTGTGTACATGGAATCCCACTCCATCTCCACCTCCAGGTGTGCCTGTGCGCCCATGGCCATGCTGTCCACAGGCAGCTGCCCCTCCTGAGCACCTAACTCTCGGGCCCCCAGTGGTGTCTCACTCTGGTTCAGAGACTGCTGGTTTCAGGCCATGTACACACAGCTTGCCTCTTCCTTAGTCAGGTCTCCTCCCTTCCCTCTCATTCTCTCCCTTCCCTATTCTTCCCCAAATTCTGTTAGTGTCATAACACAAAACCTTAAGTTTCCAGAGCAGAGAGATTGCTACAGTTCAAGCGGCAGTTCCTAGCATGCCACTGAACCCTGTCGGAGCTAAGTGTATGACCACAGGGCATCAGGCAACCATCTAACTGGAAACAAACTTCTAAGTCAAATCTTGTCACATCTACCTTCTCTTAAGATTGAGGGGCAAAATAGCTCACTTCCTGTGACAGGACCAAATTCAAACAAAACTAGAGAGCTCAAATAATTTATACTCTCGGGAATCCCAAATCTCCATGCCACCTTCCTCCGGGGCACCAATACTTCTCTCCATTCAAACCTAAGATCTCATGGGGAGTTCTGTATGACCAGCTAATGTAGGCAGGTAAACTTGGGTGTCATTCATGAATAAAAAGCTTTCATTTGTTGCTGTGAATCACTAATGAACTTTTGCCCCACTCAAGGCTTTATAAACTTTCTAGTACACAGAACTATGCAGTATCCCAGTCATGAACTTTAGAGGGGAAATTGGCCTGAAATAACTGTGGTAATATTTGATTGTATGACTATGTCACCTTTTGCTTATCCATTCATGAGATGATGAAAATTTATGTTGCTTCCATTAGGGGGCTATTATATATGATGCTGTTATGAACATTCATGTACAGGTTTTTGTTTGAACATGTATCTTTCAATTCTCTTGGGTGGAATTGGGTGGTCATATGATAATTCTATACTTGATTTTTTAGGGAACTGCCAAACTTTTCCACAACAGTTACACTATTTTCCATTCTTACCAGTAATATATAAAAGATTTCAATTTCTCCAAATCCTCACCAACACTTATTATTTTCTGGGGTTATTATTATTATTATTAAATTCATTCTAGTCTAGGTTATAAAATGATATCTCATTGTGGTTATCATATGAATTTTCCTGCTTGTTAATGAAAAATTTGCTTTTCTTTCTTATAAGTTGACCATGTATTTTTTTAAATGTTTGTTATTTTATGTCTAAGAGTAAGTGTGGACATACCCAGAATATTTATTCTACCACAATTGCAGAACCTTTCTTTGCAGTCAAGGATTATCATTAGAATTCCGGGGGGAAACAAAAGATTAATGGTAAAGATAGAGATGCATGATTAGGGGAGTGATATGTTTTTAGTTAGCTGGAAATGGCACTAGGAGAAGATCTCATATAAATGTTTCTCACATGTGGAATGATTGGCATAGAAATGAGATGGCTAGAAGCAGGGCAAGAGTTTGTTGAGGAGATGGGTCACCAAATCACAACAGAAAGCTCATTTATGGGAGCACATATTTGGAGAGAAATGGGAACTACTCAAGCACTCCTATGGTTCTATAGGAGCCTATGGTTCTATAGGTCCTATGCCTAGAGACTTCCAATGCTCTAGGTTCAATTTATCTTAATTCCACATTTAAATTATGGGATAAAACCTATATCCAAGTGACCATCCAGTCTACCCCACTGTTTGTTAGTATGTAAGCACGGCTGCAAATCATCTAGGCATTCATTAATTTGTTCAAGAACTAGTCTATCAATCATCAAGGGCCCTGCATAGAGAACATTGTTCTAAACACAAGATATAGGAATGGTCAAAAAACAGTAAAGATAACTGCTCTCCTGAGTCTTATGTTTTGATGTATGGAACAAGATCGCCTCTGAGTGTTCCTGGATCTACTCTTTTCTCTCCTGAGTTTCTACCCTCATACAGGACAGGACAGTCACTTCTTCAAAGCAGCCCCCATGCAGACTCAGAATGCAATTAGAATGATCCAGATAGAGACTATCAAGTGTGCACTTTCACAAAGAGACAATCTGGATTTAATTAGAAAGAGGATACCATTAACCCATTATTCAATCAACCGTAAGGCCCTCTAACCCCAAATTTTGGAAATGCAAATGAAGGCAAACACAGTCAGAGAGATTTTAATATCTAAGTGTCCAAGGGCCAGATTACAGCTCACTCCACATGAACAGTTCATGCTCTCCAAGCCTTTTCCCAGTAATTACTGTAAAAAGCTTTGAGATACCTTGAGCACAATCACAGTTTCAGGAAAACAAATTAGACAGTACATTAATTACATTGATTTCTGGAAATATTGATGGGAGGTGAACATGGGAGGCAAAAGGACCAAACAAAGAAGGGTTGGAGCCTATGGGATAGCCAGGATAAAATACTGTGCTTCAAGTTATAAAAAAATGCAAACCAGGATGTCCGGGAGGACCGTCATCTGGAACCCAGATGGTTAAGAGGAGGAACATTGCTGACAGAGTGTCTGATGGTCAGAGGGAGGTTGGGAAGAGCCACTCAGTGCAGAACTCTGGATTGGACCCCACTGGGGAGGCAAGATCTCAGAGACTCCTGTTAAGGGCCTCCACTGAGATGAAGGAGAGCAGCGGGGCAAAACCCTGCAGACTGCTCTATCAGAAAGACAGAGTGACACACTCACTGAACGCTAACTAATATCCTCCCACTTGTATGATTTGCTGAAGTCAAGCTGATCTCTGTCCCCAAAGCTGGTCTGGAGTTTTCCTGCATCAGTGCTATTGTACATGCAGATAACACCCATTCTTTTTCCATTTGTCAATCGAGACTTAGTCCAAATGATATTTCTTAGACCAACTAGCCCACTTTGACCTCTCATTTGCCCAAGCATCTGTAATTTGCAAAGTCCATATAATGATGCTTGGGTAAGGCATGGGAACTTTATCCAGCTCCACTCATCCCCAATTGCACTCTCTATCCCCCCTGCCAACTCCCTCCCAGACTGATCATTCAGTAAATGCTCACCCAACCTTCATTCAACAAATGGTCAATTAGTATTGCTTGATTTCTTTCTTTATGCCAGGCCCTGTGCTGGTCTCTTGAAATACAGCTCCTAGTGCACAGGACTGAAGTGACTCCTGCTTCCTCAGTAGTTCTAGTCTATCTTTTAGGAAGATTTTTTTCTTGACTGAGAGCTGATAAAACACACAAATTAAAAGAACAAGTCACATCATTTTCTGTCCAGAAGATCAAGTCAGGGAATTCGGAGCAGTTCAGGGGAAATAAGAGTGACTAATCCTAAATAGCATCAAGATGAACTCTCAAGACCAAACTCCGATACTTTCTGGACCATCAGCACTGAGCTGGGACCTTAGAGATGGATGAGGCTTTTTACCTGCCCTAGTGATAACCTAGACCACCCCAAAATACTCTTCTTTCAGTCATCTTGCTTAATTCTTTCTCAACTGAACTAGTGTTTGGACTGAGTAGATTGAAAGTACATTGAAAAGACTCTTCTCCCGGAAGACAGGAAAGCTGGGCTCTAATCCTGTTTTTTGGACAAGTCATTTAAAGTTATCAGATTCAGTTGCCTCAGCCGATAAGGATTGAAAGAAAGATATCTGATCTATTCAGTGGAGTGGGCCTAACCCAAGGTCTCTTGAAGTTTTTCCCAAAGCTCATATATATTATTTTCACCTTCTTATTCTCAAATATAATATCCAGGGAACTACCTAAAGCATCAATGTACAGTTCAATTATTTTTAGGTACTGTCCACCCCGGTAATCAACACAGGTCAAAAGAGAACATTTGTGTCACGGAAGCACCCCTCTGTGCCCCTTCTTTATTACAGCTCCCTGTTCCAAGAGGGGCACACTATCCTCATGCCTACAGTAATAAGTCCTACCTAAGTAAACCTGGTCTAGGTATTTTAGTTTTGTTAGTTTTTTTAAATGTCATATGAATGGAATCTATATGATAGTGTTTATTCTTTTGTATCTGGATTCCTTGGATCAAAATTGTGTTTTTGATATTCATCTATATTGTGTGGAGCTGGGTTCATTTTTGTTGCTATATAATATTCCACTAAGTGAATATATCACAGTTTATTTATTCATCCAACCGTTGATGGATATATGAATTATTTTCAGTTTGACTCTTGTAGACAATGCTGATAGAAACTTTCTTGGCCATGTATGTTTTTATACAAGAATTTCTGTGTCATAGTATATGCACATCTTCAACTTTGTTAAATGCCAGTGTTTCAAAGTGATCCTGCTAGTTTATACTCCCAGCAACATGTAAGAAATTTCTCCTTGTCAATGCTTAGGGGTTCAAGACTTTAAAACACATTTTCACCTGTCTGATAGGTGTATAATAGAATCTCATTGTGATTTTAATTTCTATTGCCTTGATTACTAATAAGCTTGAGTCTTTTAAGTTTATTCACTATTTGGGCTTCCTTTTTTGTCATGATTCAAGTATTTGACCATTTTTTAAATTGTGGTATCTTTTAAAATTTATTTGGAAGTATTCTTGTTCTTTTCATTTTCTGTGAGCTCCTTTTATTTTTTTGCTAATGAATTTTATTGACATAACATTGATTTATAACATTACATGATTTTCAAACTCTAGCTTCAAACTCTAGTTTCCACCTATCACCACCTATCATCAACTCTTTTTATCCATTTCACCCACCTTCTTACTCCCTTCTATTCTGGTAACCTCCAATCTGTATTTAAGAGTTCTGGCTTTAATCTTCTTATGTTTGTTCAGTAGAAATCCCATGCAATGCAGATATTACTGTCCTGGGTATTAGTGAAAATCACTGATTCAAAAAGATGTATGAATCTCTGTGTTCATAGCAACAGTATTTACAACAGCCAAGATATGGAAACAAACTAAGTGTCCATTGAAGGATGAAAATGGATGTGGTAAATATAAGCAATGGAATGCTACTCCGCTATAAAAAGAGATGGAATCTTTCCATGTTCATGCTTTTTGTTGTCAGTTACTTGTATGGAAAGTATCTTCCCCCATTCTGTGGCTAGTCTTTTCACTCTCCTAATGGTGTCTTTGTTGAACAAAGATCTTTAATGTAGAACAATCTTCTCTTTCACAGTTAGTACTTCTTTGTGTCATAGGAAATTTTTTGTTGCCCTGTAAGTCACATATAAAAGTATTCACCTGTATTATCTTTTGGCTTTGCTTTTCTGTTTTAAGATTCCAATCTGTCCAGGATTTTCTCCGTTCGTCTGAAATATATTGGATTTTATTATTTAATACGAGGAATTGGGTATGTTTTTGGGAAAGATCTGTGGTGTAAAATTCAGGTTCTTGCCATTGGGCTATTGAATAAATGAACATACCAATGAGCTATCAGGAACCTGCTATTGTGGCCACCTGTACCGACACCACAGGTGAACTCTTATCTTACACAAGTGGACAGAAGACACTGGAACTCCAAGTTCATGTGCCACCATGGCCTCCAACTACACTCTAACTTGCTAATCACCAGTAGCTGCAAAATGACCTTTCCCTCATTCCTTACTTAATACAACTTAGTGCATTTATTGGTGAAAGCTACTTTGAACCTAGGGGCTACTGAGAAGTCTGAGAAACAAGGTTTGTAACTTTTCAAATTCTCTAAGTATTTGAAAGTAGACTGGGGGTTGAGACACCAATCTTCCCCTGTGGGGACATGGGGAGGAGGTGGGTGGGGAGGAAGGAAAGATGTGATCCATGCTTTTCCTGCAGTTCTGTAGGAGGCAGCGAGGAAAGGGGACTAACCACAGTGTTTTCTCATCACTGATGGTTTTGCAAGAATAAATTCTGACAGGCAAGCTGACAGTTCCTGGGAAAGGAGTAAAGTGGACCATGAGCTCATGTGTATCTCATTCTCTTAGTGAGACAGAACCAAATAAGGATGAGCTGGGGTAAGTCATACCAAAGGGAGCAGCCTCTGTGATTTGATATGTTCCTGTCACTTTTCTTCTGTTTGGCTCCATTGCACTTTAGAGAGTGAGCATAAGAGAAGCCAGGAGAGGGGAGGAAGTGGGGGCAGTTCTTCCACACTGCTCTCTCATGCTGGGCTGGTCACGGTGACCTTTACCTGAAACTTGGTTGTGAAGGTCTCTCTGACCAGTACCCAGAGCTGCCATTATGGCTTCTGAATTACTGCATGCTGGGCCCTGGGCTAATTGCTCTACGAATGGGTTTCATTCAGTAATCAACAAACACCCATTCAACAAATATTGGAAAGGTAGAATGCCTTTTGTGTAGTAGGCTCTGGTTTAAACGAAGAAAAGATGCAAAATTATCTGTCCCTATAATAGATGTAAGTGAGAGCCATGACCCTTGGATGCAGGTATTTTTACATGTGTTTATTTTTTGTAGGCCAAAATAAATCCTTGAGCATCCCCACCCTTTTGCTTATCAAGTAGCCATCACCACATCTACCCCAGGGCTCCTTTTCCCTCACTCTTGGACTATACTTGGATCACAAGTGTTATGTGGGTCCTGGTCCTTAACTGATGTATAGCATGGTTCTTCTCACATCTTCTGTCGATACCACCTTCTGCACAGCTGCTTTTGGTGGACTACTGACTCACTCATCATAATGCTCTGCCCATTTGCCACCTCTCTTAGGCCATTCCAGCCTATTGGCTCTTATATCTCAAAGGTGCATGCCACCTACGACACTGTCATTTTCCAGAGAGTCTTGTTTGACTTGCAAAAAGATCCCCCCCAAGAGACCCCCCCAAGTTGTTCTTCAGAAAAATTTTCCAAGTGGGAAAATTGCCATCAGAGAAGCAGCCATAACCCCTGAGGATGCTACCTCATGGAAACCTGAGCTATAGCATCATGAATTTCAGCTAAAGCTGGATTAAGAAAATAGGCACCCTGTTCTAACAGCACTGGCATTCTCCTGCAGCCTCTCTAGCTGAATCCAGCCTGCCATGCAGGCTCAGGTGAAATTCTGAAGCTCAGAGACACCAGCATATTAAAGGAGAAAATGCTTATGCTCTTCTTAAGAGTTGTAACACTGATTCATGATTTAAAAAAATTAAAAGGAAACCCCTAGCACAATAAGAAACGGGTGGGTCATCCTCAGTCTGATAAAGGATATTAACAAAAACCCTACAGCAAATACATCAGGAGCATTCCCTTTATAGTCAGGAATAAGACAAAGATGCCCATTAACACCTCTTCTTTTCACCAATGGAGGCCCTATCCAGCACAGAAGCAAAAAAGGATATTGGAAAGAAAAAAAAAATACCTTTAACTGAGCATAAGTCAATTAGTACAAGCAGTCCAAAAAATGCATTGAAAACGAATAAACAAAACCATTATTACTTGCACGATGTTATTTGCAAAGAAAAAAATCAAGAAAATCTACAGTAAAATTATTAGAAGAGCAGAGGTGAAAATATTTAAATATCAATTGCATTCAAATATACAGCAATAAATACTTATAAGATATAATTTTTAAATATTCAAAATAGCAAAACCAAACCAAACCAAAATAAAGAATAAACCTAACCAAAACATTCAAGGCCTTTAGTAGAGAAAACTATAACATATTATTGAAATCATGTGGGTTTTTTTTTTTAAAAAGATTTATTTATTTATTTATTTATTTATACATGCACTGGGTACAGTCAGAAGCGCGGGAGGGTGAGAGAATTCACCAGAGCCAGAGCAGGGAGCAGAGCAGGCAGAAGGACCGAAGTACACTGCTGAGGGGAGCAGCGGGCAGCAGGAGAGGTCTGCGCGCCATGTGGGACCCTCCTCTGGTGGCCTGGGAGTAGCCGGGGATCGAACCAGCGCTCAAGCGGCTGCGGGCAGCTTCGCAACCCAGCGCTCAACCGCTGCACCACTGGGGAGGCCCCGAAAATCATGTGGTTTTATTAAAATTTTTCCTTTTCTTTTCTATAGAAAGGTACCATTGAAAGATTTTTAAACAGACCTAAATAAATATAGTAAAGAATATACAGCATATTTATACTTGGGAAAACCTAAAATTATAAAGATAGAAATTAACCCCAAATTAATACATACAGTCAATATACTTTCAGGCAAAATCTCAATAGGGCTTTCTGTGAAACTGAACAAAATTACCGCAACATTTATCTGGAATAAAAAATTAAAAATGGTCAAAAAAATTTTGAAAAGGAGACTCCTCCAATCAGTTGTCAAGATTCTGTATATAATGTGAAGAGAGTATGTTATTGAATAAATGGTTTCAAATTGAAAAAACTCTATCAGAACCTAGCAATAGATTTACCTATGTTGACATTCTTTTAAAAAAATTTTGGAAGATTTTTTTATAATTATTTTATTTATACAAGAACCGGGGCACAGGCCACATGTATGGGAGGGTGAGAGGATTCACCAGAGACAGAGCAGGCAACAGAACAGGCAGATTGACTGAAATATACTGCTGAGGGGAGCAGCAGGTGAGACAGGAGAGGTCTGCCGTGCCATGTGGGTTGCTCCGCGGCGGGTGAGGATCAAACCAGCACTGCAGAGGCTGAGGACAGCTTCACAGTGCTCACTCAACCCGCCGCGCCACCACTGGGGAGGCCCTATATTGACATTGGATATATAATAGAGGTAGAATTTTTTTTTTTTTTAAGATTTATTTATGCAGACAAGAGCTGGGGCACAGGCCAGAGATTTGGGGGGTGAGAGGATTCATCAGAGACAGAGTGGGGAACAGAACAGGCAGATTGACCAAAGTACACCGCTGAGGGGAGCAGCAGTTGAGACAGGAGAGGTCTGCTGTGCCATGTGGGTTGCTCCCTGGCCGGCTGGGGATCGAACTCTTGTTGCAGTGGCTGTGGGTGGCTTCATAGTGCAATACTTAACCCCTAGCGCCACCAGGGAGGCCCGATAGAGGTAGAATTTTGCATTAGAAGTAAGTGGTGCTGGGCCTCCCCGGTGGCGCAGCGGTTGAGCGCTGGGTTGCAAAGCTGCGCGCGGCCTCTGTGGCGCCGGTTCGATCCCCGGCTGCTCCCCGGCCACCAGAGGAGGGTCCCACATGGCGTGCAGACCTCTCCTGCCGCCCGCTGCTCCCCTCAGCAGTGTACTTCGGTCCTTCTGCCTGCTCTGCTCCCCGCTCTGGCTCTGGTGAATTCTCTCACCCTCCAGCGCTTCTGACTGTACCCAGTGCATGTATAAACAAAACAAACAAACAAACCAGCAAAACAAATAAATAAAGCATGCCTCTATAAAAAAAAAAAAAAAAAAAAAAAGAAGTAAGTGGTGCTGAAAACATTGCTTATTCACATTTAAAATATTAGCTCTGTAGTTCATACCATAGACAAAAATAATTTCCAAGTGGATTAAAGACCCATGAAAGACAAAACATGAAAACTTTTAAGGGAAAATATCAGAGAATATCTCTATGACTTTGGACTAGAAGACTTTGTCTTCAGGGATAGGCATCAACAACAATGCAGAAATTGATAGATTCAACTACACTAAAAATAAAAAATTTTGTGTAAGAAATTTTGTAATTGAGAAGTCAAATTATTGACTGGGAGAAGCTCTACGTAATACATAAAATAAACACAGGGTCATTATATAAAATAGGTTAAAAAAAAAAAAAAAACCCTGTGCAAATCAATAAGAAAAGGACCAACAATACAAAGAAGAAAATTGGTCCAGCAGAGAATTCACAGAAAAGGAGATTTCAGCAGTCAATACAAGGAAAAGATGAATAGCCTCATAAATGATCAAAGATATACAAAATTAAAACAATATGATTTGCCCTTTCACATCGTTCATAATCAACAGATTGGCAAAAATTAAGTTGATACAAAGTTGATTCTTGCACTTTGGAAAGGATTTATTAAATAGAAGATGTGTATATCCTAGAAGTTAACAATTACTTTACTACCAGCTAATTAGAAATTCTCATGCAGGTGCATGAGAAAACAGGCATGAAACTTCATTTTAACATAATTTGTATAGAGAAATATTGGAATCAACCTAATGTTCATCAGTAGGAGGATGGATGAAATAAATTTACCTTGTAATAAGGATCAACATAGCTAAAGCTTGCAAAATGTGAGTAAAAGAAGCAAATTAATCTCAGAAGAAAGGGAAGTGAAAGGAATTGCAAATTGGTTCCTAAAGCTTCAACCATCTATGTAATGTTTTATTTCAGTTACCCAAAAAGCTGGATGGTAGGCACATAGATGTAAACTATTTTCATTTTACGGGGTTACCTGAACTATCTCCTAATTTTTAAATATATGTGGAAAAGAGCTATGATGTGTGTCAGCCCTTATGTCAGGAACTCTTGTGTCACCCTGACACACTTAGTGTTCTCCTCATCCCCACCCAGTCCTCCTGGTGTCAACAACCCTACACAGACCCCTCTTTGCGGAAGGGAGAGTTGGAACAGTCCATAGGGAAGAGCCATACGGTCACCCAGCTGCATGCACTACTGGGATCCCAAGGTTTAATTAGTCCTTTACTTCAGGTCCAAGTACTATCCTCCCATTTTTAGGGGACTGGTTAGAACTAAAAGTTTTTGCATCTGGGTCTCAGATCCCTGCATGGGGTCCTCTCTGCCTTCCTCCTTCACTCTTGGGGAGAAGAAACCTGTGGTCACCCTTCTCGGAGACAGGGAACATTTTCTCTGGACCCTCTCCTACAATCTTCCCTGTCCTTTTTCATTTCATTTAATACTTTGCATTATAAAATTTTCAAACACAAAAAGTACAGAGAATCGCAAACCAAACCCTCACATCATCATCCAGTTTCAACAAGTATTAATAGTATTACTTTGCCAATCTTATTTTATCTACCTTCCTGATTTTAGTTTGTTCATTTTGTATAATGCATCCTAGACATTCTTTCATTCCATCCATAAATACTTCAGGGGTAGCAGATGACTTTTAAAAATTATCAGAATACTGTTACAGGGCAGGGAGAGGGGCACCCCAGACCCCGCAAACCTGCCTACTCTAAATGGGTTCTGCCATCTGCCGCATCAACACAAAACATATGAGACTTTAATGGGAAGGAACTTTAATACAATTAGTAATCTATACAGGAAAGGCAAAAACTCTAGTTTCTAAATCAAACACCCAAAGTTACCACTCCCCTCATGGGCAAAACTCCATCCAAATGGGATTGGCCCAGAGCAAGGCCCCAAAGCCTGCCACAAGTCTAAAGCATCTTCCAGTGGGGACCCACAGAAAAGCATCAGAAACAACCAGACAAGTCTGGAGGGAAAAGAGCAAAATCAAGACAAAAACCGCCATTGTCACCTCCCCACGGGTCTCTCACCCACATCTGTGTCACCCAGTCCAGGACCAAAAGGCAAGTGTAGTTTCTTCACATTTCTCTCAGCTCCATGTGCCTCCTCCAGGTGTCCTGGCTCCATCCCTGCTTCCTTCCTTCCTCTGCAGCTTCTACTCCCCCTGCTCAGCTCCACCCTCCTTTTTGGGTGGGGCAGGGAACCTGGAACCGCCCCCTTTCCTGGGGACCACCCTGTTACAATACCATTATCACACCTCTTAAAAAATTAAAAATAGGGCCTCCCCTGGTGGCGTAGGCGGTTGAGCACAGTGCTGTGAAGCTGTCTGCAGCCTCTGCAGCGCCTGTTCGATCCCAGCCGCCCGCAAGGGTCCCATATGGCACGGCAGATCTCTCCTGTCTCGCCCGCTGCTCCCCTCAGCAGTGTATTTCGCCAGTCTGGCTGTTGTGTTCCCCGCTCTGTCTCTCACCCTCCCGCACATCTGGCCTGTACCCCGGTTCTTGTATAAATAAATAAATAAATAAATAAATAAATAAATCTTTAAAAAAAAATCTTGAAAGAAAAATCCCTAAAAACTTTAAAAATCTTTTAAAAAATTAAAAATAATCCCTCAACATCTTCTAATACAACAATATAGCATTACTTTCAGACCCGAGAGCAAGCCCTGTTTGTTAGAAGCTCCCGGACATTTTAAACACAGAGAAATTAAATTTATTAAAGCATGCATGAGCTCCTGTATCACCCAGGATATGAGCTGAGTGCATCTGCTCTTGTGACTAACACTATTTAAGCCTCAGGGAACCTCTTCTCCACCCTTCTGGCCTCAGGGCCCCTGCATCCAAATACCCAGTGAGCATCTGAGCCTTGCTGTTCCTGAGCTTGGAGACTGGTCCACTGCTGAGAGCCTGCAGGATTTTAGCAGCGGAAGCACTTAAGTAAAGAAAAGACAAATTAATTAACTTGTCAAATCCTTCCTCTTAGAGAGCCGTGAATGCAGTAAATTCTTGCATAATGAAGTGGTCTGTGTCTGTCCCAGTGGTGCCAAAAAACCTTTTTCTTGCTTTTCTTTGTATTCTACTTCATATTCTAGGTTCTGGAGGCAGTCATGAACTAGCACAGAATCTTCAATAGTTGTATATGGTGACTAAGGAATGTTTTTGTAAAATTTAGCAAGTCATGTTACTCTTACATTTCTGTATGCTAGATATAAATGTAATATCCCTAAAGTGTGATGCTAATGTTTACTTTGGCAACTAGATACATGATGAATGCTAAAATTATAAAATTTCTAATAAAAACACTACAGATGTAACTAAAATTTTTTAATAATAAAAATCTCCACTTTAGTTAAATAATTTGATTTCCCACTGTTGATTTTTACCAATTATGATTTGAAATTTTTTCCTTTTTTTAAAAGATTTATTTATTTATTTATACAAGCACTGGGTACAGTCAGAAGCACAGGAGGGTGAGAGAATTCACCAGAGCCAGAGTGGGGAACAGAACAGGCAGACTGACGAAATACACTGCTGAGGGGAGCAACCCGCAAGGCAGGAGAGGTCTGCATGCCATGTGAGACCCTCGGCGGCTGGCGTGGCTGGGGATCGAACTTTTATGAAGCAGCCCCGATATAAAACGGGTTGCCTGGCTGTGGGTCCTCACCCGCGCTTAAAAGGGACTTATTAATACTCCACTACAGGCACACACAAAAGGTTAATAAAAGGTTTATTTACAAGGGAAAGGGAAATGAGGAAATGTACAACTCAGGGAGAAAATAGGGAAACAAAGTCTTTAATGCATCCTACCCGATCTGCGGAACTGGAAACCAAAGGCACTCTGAGAGCTGGCCCAGAGCCGGGAGCTGGCAGAGAGCCAAAAAAAGGGACCCTCCCCCCCCAAGCCCACATGTCTGGTTTTATACCAAACCTGGCTGCTTAACCCCACCCTCAGGTCCCAGCAACCTTCCCTTTGGTGGTGATGGGATTTGTCTTTCCCAATGTCCTGATGGCTTTGGTCTGGAGTGGGGGTGGAGTCCACAAAGCCTGTATGGAATTAGCTTTAGGACATCCTTTTCCCCCTAACAGAACCAGAGCTGCACAGGCTGCAGGCAGCTTCACAGCCCAGCGCTCAACCACTGCGCCACCAGGAGAGGCCCTGTGTTTTTTTCCTTTTAATTCAATAAATGATTAAGAATATTTCAGACCTAGTGTTGCAAACTTTTGCTATAAAGATTCAGATACTACATATTTGAAAATTTGCAGGTTATATGAGGCCTATAGCCTCTGTCTCATATACCTTAGATTTTGTTTGTTTTTACAACACTTTCAAATGTATAAGCCAGCTACAATGGGATTTCATTTCATGGTCACTAGCATGGTTAACAGAAGGACAATAATAATAAGTGTTGGCAAGGATGTGGAGAAATTCGAACAACACACTGCTAATTGGAAAGTAAAAGATACAGCGTCTTTGGAAAATAATTTGGTAGTTCCTCAAAAAGTGAAACATGACCCAACAATTCTACTTCTAGGCATATACCCAAGAAAATTAAAAACATATGTAGACACGAAAACATGTGCATGAATATTCATAGCAGCATTATTCATAATAGTCAAAAAGTGGAAATAATCCAAATGTCCATCAGTTGATGAGTGGATAAACAAAATGTGGCATATTATGACATAATAAAAAATACATTTGGTTTTTGTCCCCAGTTTCTGGCATAGAACTTCTAAAACTCTAGAATTTCCAGAGCGTATATTTTGTTGTTCTTTAGAGACCCTTTTTTAAACCACACCTTTGCTTATGCTAATGAGATGATTCTGGGTAGGGTCCACAGGCTGATAGCTACTAGATCAAGGCTGTCCACCAAAAAGACAAAAGTTGTAATTAAAGACTGGAAATTTCTAGCCCCATCCCCGCACATTTGGGCTGGAGATTGGGCTGTAAAAACTCTTGAACAAGGAGATTCTGAAAACTTCTGGGTTGGTAACTACATCGAGGTGCAGGAAAGCTGCTTTACCTGGAGAGGGCATGGAGGCTCCCTGCCTTATCCTCTATACCTTATGTACCTATTTGCATCTCTTCTGTTTGCCTATTCATTTGTACTCTTTATAATAAACCAGTAAGTGTAAGTAAAATATTTTCTTGAGTTCTTTAAGTTGTTCTAGAGAATTATTGAACCCAAGGGAGGGTGGTGGGAACTCCTGTACTTGTAGTTAGACTAGCAAAAATTTTAGCATCCTGAGAAGCCCATTTTAGGCTGTCATCTATGCTGAGGCCAGCCTTACGGAATGAGACATTAATCTATGGGGTTTGTGTTAACTCAGGAGACTTAGTGTCAGGTTGAATTGAATTGTTGGATATTCATTTGGTGTCTGAGAACTGGTTGTTGCCGGTGTGAAAAAATGACAAATTTAGTGTCAGAAAAAATCCCACAGAAGTGGTATCAAAAAATACTACACAGATATCCAGACAAAGGAATATTATTCATGTATAATATATGCTACAACATGAACTTTGAAAATTCTATGCTAAGTAAAAGAATTCTGAAAAAACAGCCACATATCGTACGATTCCAAGTATATGAAATGTCCAGAACAGGTAAATTTATAGAGACAGAAAGTAAATTAAGGGTTGCCAGAGACTTGGAAGATAGGGGAATGGGAAGTGACTGCTAATAGGTAGAAATATTTCTGAATTAGATAGTGATGGGGGCCATACAATCATATTGAAAACTCTGAATTGTGGACTCTAAGAAGGTGAACTTTATGGTATGTGAACCATATCTCAATAATGCTTTGTTTAAAAAGTGTAAAAACTATTTTTAACTCAAGAACAATGCAAAAATAGACTGAGGGCTGAATTTGACCTGCAGACTGGAATTTGCAGATTTCTGTTTTAGATGAAAAAAAATTGGAAAAATAATTTATATTTCTTCTTTTGTCCCAAGTCCTATAAATGTAAAGGTTGTGGGGTGGTCTTGAGTAAGAGCTAATCTATTTTCAAACTTTCTTGAATTTTCAAAATGCCTAATACACCCTCTAAGCTTAAGTCCTCTCTTAAGTCTCACTCCAGAGCTGGTAGGTGGTCCTTCTCTTACCATTGTTTTATCTGGTTCCACACAATGGGGGAAGGTGTGAATGGGGGGTGTGTGTCCTGAATCAAATAGCTGAAACACAAACAAACCTTTCAGACTAAGAAAACCAAGAGCACAAACCGGAAGCTTTTATGAAATGACGTAATTATGGTGGTGATGGTGAACCTTGTAGGTAGTTATGGGTGGGGGAAGCTAGAATCCTGATGCAAATAATTGTGGTCCATAGTGAGATGATTATCAAAAGGGAGATGTTTAAGAAGAACTCCTTTTTGCTAGCAATTTTGCTATTTTCTCTCAATCTTGAGTTAGTCTGGAAAATGAGTCTCTGCCAGGGTCTGGGCAAGTGGGAGTCTGCAGTAATATTTAGAGTTCTATTTTGTGATTTTATGGAACTGCTGAAAAGGTCAAGAACATTTCTTTAAATGTCAATGGCCTGAGGGTCCAATTACCCAGGGGAGGACATTCTTGGAAGAGGAGCTTTGTAAGTCTGGCAGAATGGTGTGGGAGGAGCTCAGCAAGTAGGGAGCAAGAGTGGCCCCAGGCTTCCCAGGGAGAGGGTCCTGGGCAGAGCAGCAGTGGGAGGAAAGCTTTTGCAGATCTGTTGGTGCTTTATCCCCTGGAAGGCCCTTAAAGCTGCCTTCTCTGAGCGGGGCTCACTGCCTCTGCCACCCTTCTTGTGAGGCAGGGTATCTATAGGAATCCGAGGAGCTCTGTGTGAACTGGCGGGGGTGCACCCTCCTCCCAAACTCCAGACTGTGAAATCCTCAGGGTCCTTCGTGCAGATCCCTGAGACTGATAGGGAAAGACCATACAGTCTATTCCTGAGCAGATATTTTCAAAATTAAGTGAATGTAGGAAATATTTAATTTAATATATTTTTCTCAGCTGGAAAATGTATTTAAAATATATTAATATTTTATATTAAAAATGCAGATGTCTGAGCCCCACAAGGAGCAATATGAACTCAAAGATCTTACAATTAACATTATTATTATTTTTTAATAACAGGGAGGGATGCTATCTTCATGGGCCTTAGCTTGTTAAAATACATACTCTTAGGCCCTCAAACCTACTGAATCATAGAAAGAAAAGGGGTGCATGGAAGGAAGGGGGTACATAAGGAAGGGGGTACAAAAAGGAAGGGGGATGGAACCCAAGAACTTGTACTCCTACAACATCCCCAGGTGATTTTGAGGCTGACCCCCTTCATTTGCCTGAAGTATCCTTTGCCCCTTTGAATCACCTCTGCAGAAAACGATTTCTCTTTTAGCACCCAGGGGGGCAGCAGAATCACAGGGCTTAGAAAACAGACAGATCTGGGATTGAATGCTGACTCTCTTCCTTCAGCAGTATGACCTTCAGCAAGTGACTTAATCCCTGGGCTTCCATTCCCTTATCTGTAAAACAGGGTACTAAATGCCCACTTTAGTGGTCATGGGAAGGATTCAATGAAAAAGTGAATACTAAAAGACTATGCCATGCCTGGCACACATAACACAGTGACTACTACTAGGCCTCTGGGAGCTTCAGACAGGGCTTTAGGTCAGGGTCATCGGCTTCCCTCTGCATTCAGGTCTGGCTCGTGTGTGGATGTGTGTGCTTGAGTGATTTTATGTGTGTGCCATGCCTTCAATCCTCCCAACACATTGCCTCCTCCATCACTACTACACCTGCTAGCAGGTGCTCAAGGACAGTAGCCTAAACATGGGGAGGTGCAGCTGGGAGATGTCAGTGTCCTTACCCCATCAGGGCCAGCTCCTTATATAAGCTGATTTGTTTTGTTTTTAAAGTTATATTTGCTGAGGTAATATTGATTTACACCACAGTGTATATATTAGGGATATAGCTTTACACCTCTACAATTACACAGTTTCACCACCCTACCATCAAAATCTCAGTCATAGGTCATACTCGATTAGACCCCCCCCCACTTGCTCCCACCCCACCACCTCCCCATTCTGGTAGTCTTAGTCATAATCTAATATGCCCTTCCCATTTCTGTTTTCACCCCTCCTCCTCTCCCTCTCCCTGGATTCCTCAGATCTATGGGCAACTTTCAAGATTTGTCTTTCTTCGACCTTTTGTTTGGTTTCTATGTATTCCACATATAAGTGAAACCATCCTGTATTTATCTTTCTCCTTCTAACTTATTTCACTTAGGATAATCCCTTCCAGCTCCATCCATGTTGCTATAAATGACATGAGTTTATCTTTTTTGATTACTGAGTAAGTACCTTGTATACAGACTGATATGAACACAGATGTGGTGGCCCCTTTGGATCCTATGTTCAGGTCTTTCCTAAGGCCTGAAACATTTAGAAGCTCAAGCTACCTCGAGGTAGACGTGGTCAGTGTCCCATGCAGAGTCTCCTTTCTCTCTGATCTTAGATAAAGTTCTAGGAAGCCAGTCCTTTTCCTGTGAGGCCAATGCAAGCCTAACGTCCTTCACCGGGGACTCAGCCTTTTCCAGGAAACAGAGGGCTGCCCAGCATTGACCTGAAGGGATGTGTGTGGGCTTAACTGGGGAGGATGGACTGAAGTTCTGTCCTTAAGCCTGAACCCCAGGAACCTGGGACTGGAGGACAATCCCCCCCCCACTCTCCTCCTACCTACCACAAATAGCTCCTGCTCAGATAGTGATCTTGAAGTTTGAAAAAGTAGCTGAGATAACTCTGTACCTTGGTGTGGCTTTTTTTCAAGCTGCCACTTACTGCCGTGTGCCAAGAACTTACATCTACCATGTCTTTCCCCCTATACCTCAGCCCTCTGGGTAGGTAGTATCATCTTCTCCATTACAAGTGAGGAATCAGAACCCCAGAGATGCTGTCTAAGATCCAACAGGTAGTAAATGATGGCCCTTAATTCATACTCAGGTATATCAAACTCCAAATCCTGGGCTCCCATCTTTACCAAGAAGTGAGGATGCTAGGAAAAGAAGGCAGGGTTACCAGGGCCCACATCTGGAGTGACAGGTGAGAGCAGGCTATGAGTGAGGACATCAGGTCCAGAGCTGTGGATGAGGGAAGGAAATACATCCAGCTGTCTGAGGAAACACATTGAGAGTTGGTGCGAGTAATATTTACCAAGTTTCTCTAACAGAACCTGCAAAAAATTCCACAGTCCTCAAGCTGAGAAAGCAGATATCTACTGATGTATGTTGCCTCTAAACTTCCAGAGAGATGCCCCCGCTCCATTCTTCTCATAAACTGCTCCTTCCCCTCTCTTCCCATGGGGGTTCTGTGGGGGCCAGTCATTGTGAAAGTCCCTCCTCTGGCCAGAGCTGACTACTCCAGGGACACACCTCAATCCAAGCTGAGCCAGTCAGACTTCTTCCCTGCAGCTTTTTGAACTGGTGCTTAGATGAAGAGCCCATCTCGCTATAGAAGCTGAAGTTGGAAAAGGTGACCTGAAAGAGGTATAAGAGTCTGATCTGAGAGAAGCAGAGCCAGGGCTGGAGACATAAGGAGAAAGAAGAGACCTGGCAGCATTTTCAACTTGGGCTCAGAAACTTCTGAGGCCCATGGTGTCCCCACTCTCCCTGGTTGGTTGTTCAACTCCTCTTTTGCTTGGGATATAATTACCAGTCTCGCCTGATTCTGACTGGCTCCTCAAGGGGGGCAACCCGCTGCCACCACATCTATCAATAAAGTCCCTTTTTTTGTGCCCAAATCAGTATGAACTGAGTTCTGCCCCTTGTCCCAAGAAACCTGACCAATCCTTCTCCTTGCTATTTCTACTGCACGGGGAGGATGCAGTCAACATGCTCCAAAAGCTGGGGCAAGAAGATCAAAGGGAGAGCCCAGGTGCCAGATGGTGACATGGGGCCAAGTGTATGGGAATCTCAGGCCGAGAACAGCTGCCCCAGCTCTGGGCTGCAGAGCCCTGGTCAGAAGCCAATCTTCTGAGCCAGGCTGGCTCCTTGCACCTGAAACAGAAGCCAAAGAGATTGGGCTTAGAGGTGGCTGCTCTAAATTTGTCATCACTCGGATGCCTGAGCCAGAAATGATGCCTTTCTTCTGACCTGGGCAGCAGGGCTGACTTTCAGGGAATCATTGTGAAATTCCCTGGGCTTCCCTGGGAGTCCAGGGCCCAGCCAGGTCCTTTTTGGAGCCCCTCAGCCAGGCATTCCTCAGAGCCAACATGGATTAAAGAGGGAGAAAAGGACAGGAGGCACAGACAGGGAAGGGAGAAGAGAGGTTCTACAGGAGGGGAGAAAATGGGGAGACTATGAAGAGGAACCTGCAGAAAAATCCATCTTTCTTTATTTCGTCAGCAGTTCCCAAGGGCTGCTTCTTCCCCCTTTCTTCTTCCAGCAGATACCATGGGCTTTATTTTCCTTTCAAGAGAAAGTTTTTCTGCTCAGCTGGAAGGTATGGTGGGGATTGAACAAGACACTGGAAAGGTCCTAAGTGGCCCCTCTCTCTCTCTCCCCAGGGAGTTCTGGTCCCCTGGGAGGGAGGGGAATCTTAAAGGATCTCGCTCTAAGGATAGAGAGAGCTGGACTCTGATTCTCTGCAGCTGGTCTTTCATGCTGGAGATGCAGCTGAGAACCTGGGCCTCAGTCTGCTGCCTGTAAAATGGTTGGTGTGTAGCTGAATAGGATCACCTATTAGGTTGGGGTTCTCCTGCTGAGAGTTCAGAGCAGGAAAGGAAACACTGCCTTGCCATCTCCCACACACCCACTACCCTCCGCCCATTCTCCTTTTGGCCTACAGTGGACTTTCCCTTGCATTGGCTCATGGGAGGGTCGCCAGAGTCCTCAGAGGAAGGTCAAGCAATTGTTATGTCTCTACCTTCCTGGAAGGATAAGCAACCAGATCTGAAGGCTCACTTTTTCAGAAGCACTCAGCACACCCCCAAAGAGCTGAGTTCTGCCCACTATACCCTTATGCTTTCCCTGGTAGCCCTGTTTCTAACTCTGTGTCTCCCTGCAACTGGGAACCCCCACCTAATCACACCTTTCAGCAAGCACTTCTAGATTTTGCTGTGTACTAGCTTTTCACATTTATGCTTCCAATTCTTTAACTAGAATGAGCTGGCAGAAGTCCAAAGCTGTATTTCAGTGTTTCTCTGTTCCACTGTGCTCCGTGCCCTCAACCCTTGTCTCTTTTTTTTAGAGGCATGTTTTATTTATTTATTTATTTGTTTGTTTGTTTATACATGCACTGGGTACAGTCAGAAGCGTGGGAGGGTGAGAGAATTCACCAGAGCCAGAGCGGAGAACAGAGCAGGCAGAAGGACCGAAGTACACTGCTGAGGGGAGCAGCGGGCGGCAGGAGAGGTCCGCGCGCCATGTGGGACCCTCCTCCGGTGGCCGGGGAGCAGCCGGGGATCGAACCGGCGCCGCAGAGGCTGCGGGCAGCTTCGCAACCCAGCACTCAACCGCTGCGCCACCGGGGAGGCCCAACCCTTGTCTCTTTCCCTCCAACGGCGGGCTCGGCCTCAGACACAGTGGCTCTCTGAAATGCTGGGAGAAAGCAGGCTGGATGGCAGGGCTTGCTGTGCTGCAAGAGCTGCGTGGGGTCCACTATAGCCCCTCTCCCTTTCTCTCTGGCCTCCTCAAACACCCTGGAGGACTCTTTGAGGCAGATGGAAAACTGGCTAACCCTCAGGGTTTTGGTGGGGTAGGGAGAGAACAGGAGCCTGTTCATTAAAATTCACATCAAGAGAAATAACTAATCAGAAGCCGTTTGTTGCTTAATTGATTTTAAACTTCAGGAAGATTTCTCATTAGCCTAGGGCTGACCTCGGCAGAGCAGCCCAATTGAGAAAGGAAGAATAGAGGAAGGAGAGCAGAAGCCCCTTCCCCTGCCAGCCTGTTTCTACTCTCCAGTTGGGCAATCAGAAATGGTTCTGAGCATCTTGCATCAAAGCCAAGTTCTTATGCCTTTGAAATCCATTTCTTCCTGATAGTCTCCCTCTTCCAGGAAGTCTGCCCTGACCAGCCAGGGGCATGGAACCATATGGAGTGTGGGAGGGTTGGATCCCCAAAGGAAGGAATGCTATTTTTAAAACCCTGTGAAAATCATCGGATGCTCACTACTCCTCTTACTTACATTGGGCCTGACTCTATTCCTCAGATAACCTTCAGCCCAATACCAGTCCTATCTCTGTCCTCCTGGCCTGCACAGAAGAAGCCTGGTCACTCAGCCATAAGAAGAGTCCCTATGACCACTCCAATCTTCTTTTCTTCAAGCAAAATAGTTTCTCCATAATTCTGAGTAGATGGGTTTCCAAGCCCCTTCCTCCTCAGCTCTTGGGCAGAAAGCAGCAGTCTGGTGAAGTGGGCATGGGAGCCTGGCTTGAGAAGTAGCCATTGGAATGCTGGTGAGAGAAAGGGAATCGGATATCCCTTCATGCTGGTTGCTGACCTCGTACTTCTTTCAGCCACACAAGGTGTATGATCACTGGAAAGAGCTCTCTCTTCCGGTTCACCATGCTGGGATAGCATGCCTTCTTCCCAGCCACAAGGAAAGACAGAGCCAAGAGTTGCAGAGGGAGAGAAGAAAAGTTCTGACAATCTGGTTTGGGTCTCTAGAGTCCTTAAGGTCACCTCCACTCCTTCCCTTCCCAGTTTGTTAGGTCAATAAATTCCCTTTTCTGATGAGCCATTTGAGTTGAATTTCTGTCACTTCAACTCAAGGAGTTCCTGACTGATGGAAGGACTTTCTCGCAGCCAGAGCTGTCCAAATGGGGGCTGGGCTGTCTCAGGAGGCAGCTGCTCCCCCCGCAGAGCTGGACAACCTCCTGCCAGGGACACTGGAGAGAAAATTTGGATCCAATGTGCCAGATAACAGAGAACATTTATCAAGTGCCAGGCGCTGACTAACCATTACCTCAGTCAATCCTCATAACACCCCTGTAGGGAGGCATTGTATCCCCCACTTTCTAGGTGAGGAAACAGGGTATCAGAGGGGCTCATTAACATGTCAAGGCAGCAAAGATCCAGGGTGTCATGCAAGAATTTTTTTTGTCTCTAGGACCTGTGCCTCTTCCTGTAGCTCAGAGATTCGAAGGACTTCTGCTCCCACCGAACCTCAAACTCGGCCACATCTGGAGGGGCAGGTGTACATCTGGTGTCTGCAGTCAGCTCAGCAGCTCCTAAGTAGGGCAGTCAATAGAGGCTCGGTGCTGTGTCTAGGTGAGCAGAGAGGCACACAGCTCCAGCAAGCTCTGGGGACAGCTGCCTGCAGAGGCATAGGAGTGGAAGAAACCCAGAGGAGGGAGGGGGCTCTCTCAGGAGGGGGCAGGCGAACATGAAGTTCCTTTCCTCCAAAGACCTGTGAGGGGCTTTTCCTGTGTCAGATGCTTTTGGAAATCTGATGGAGCCCATGGACCTTCTCCTAGACACAAACATATGTGCAGAGAAGTATGTGATGTTCTGTGCACAATTTCAGAATCTTCAGAGAGCCCCCCCCCACCAGAGAAATGCATGGGACCCCAATAGCTCAGCTAAGAACTTCTGATCAAGAAGTATATAAATGGCTCAGGGGACTGCTCCTGGCAAGTGGGCCTCCCTGGTGGAGCAAGAGGTTAAGACCTATGAAACTATCCCCAACCACTGCAGCACGAGTTCGATCCCCAGCCGGCCAGGGAGCAACCCACATGGTACAGCAGACCTATCTTGCAGCCCGCTGCTCCCCTCAGCAGCGCATTTCAGTCAATCTGCCTGTTCTGTTCCCCACTCTGTCTCTGGTGAATTCTCTCACCCCCCGCACCTCTGGCTTGTGCCCCAGCTCTTCTATGCATAAATAAATAAAGCTTTTTTTAAAAATGTGGATTTGCCAAAGCTGATTATTTTAACCAGCAAGCCAGTTTGGGGATTGTGATCAATGTTTTTGTCCCTTTTCCCTTAAGACACTGCCCCCCAGCATTTGCTGACCCACATCTCTCTGACCTTCATGGTGGCTCCTGCTCAGGGGAGGTTGGAGGGGTATCTGATGAACCCCCACAATCTGGGGAGAGGGCAGCTGAACATTCCCACATCACTTCTCAGTTACATCTACCCCAAGCTGCATCCCCATTACCTTGTCAACCAATCCATCCTCCCCCAAGTTTTGTGAGCTGCAGAGTGAGACCCATGGCTATTATTCCCTCCAGGACCCAACAACTAAAAAAAATACTCACAAAGTGAGAGCTAGAACTGTATGGCCAACAGATAAACCATGCGTGGCCATATAAATTAAAGTGAATTAAAGTCAAATAAAATTTAAAACTCAATTCCTCTACCAGTGCACTAGCCACACTTCACACACTCAATAGCTGCATGTGACGAGCAGCCCTGCATTGGACAGGGCAGCGACACATCGTTCCCATCACTGCCGAGAGTTTTGCTGGACAGCACTGGTCTCAACGGACAGATTTCAGACAAAGACATAGAACCACAGCTGGAGTTAGGCTGCCTCCATTCACATCTGTATTCTTCCATTTGCTAGCTGAGGATTTGGGGGAAACTCCTCACTTCTCTGCATTCAGCGTTCTCGTTGAAATAGGAATGAAAACAATGATACCTGCTTCATAGGCCTGCCATGGTCACTAGACAAATGTGCGACACTTCAGTGTGGTGTCTTACACATGAGCCGACAGCTTATAGCTCCAGTTTGCCCCTGCAGATTCACACCCTGCTCTTCACCCTTGTCAGTCCCAGGAGCTAACCTTTGTGGACTGCATCAGTGGCTCCTCGCCCTCTGGCTTCTGGTTGGACCTGCCCATTGGAAGGCATCAGAAAAGACTAGAGGGCAGGGAAGAGAGGTGTGGGTATTTTCTCTGTGAGGCCCCCATTCCAAGGCCCTGAGGGTGAGCTCTGTGCCTCTCTGAAAAGCCACAACTTCTGTGAGGTGGCCTTCTCTGGAGAGCTCCTCACTCCAGTTTCCACTATTTGTCCTATTAGGCCTGGAAGGGTGGGGGGTGGGGTAGCTGCTTTCCCCTGTTTCTCAATGGGGTACTGTTCTGTCCCTATTGAATTCCCTTTTTATATTGTTTTTCGACAGTTTATTGAGATTTCCTCCATGATCTGGTGTGAATGCCCCCTCCCTGTCCAGGTTAGCAATCCTGCTAGTACTAGAAGGAGGAAGAAGAGGCTCCTGGAATGTTCTCTCGCCCTCTCTGTCTCTACCTCTAAACTTCTCCAGAAAAGATTGCATTGCAGAAGCTCTCCAAATGAACAGGCTGGAAGAAATGGCTGTGTGGGCTGAGGAGGCAAGAGGGATGAGTTGTTAAAGAGGTGGCCAGTTGGCAAATAGGAGGCTCTAGAATGAAAAGAACAGAGAGTGGTGCTGGCGAGGATGGGAGGGCCTGCTCCATACCATCCCCGCCCCCCCACACTCCCTCAAAAGGACAGTAGGTCCTTTCCTTCCCAGGGCCTCCTTTCGGAGCCTAACACCCCCTCTTGAGCCTCCCCACCCCATCTGAGCAGCCTGTCACACCTATCTGTCCCCTTGGCCTCTGAGGTGTGACTCTTATCTGGAGGCCTGAGACCCTGGAGCCAGCGGCACTGTCAGGCAAGGAGACTGAGTGGTGAGGGAAAGGTGTTGGGGGTGGGG
Source organism: Talpa europaea (assembly GCF_964194135.1). NCBI lineage: Eukaryota > Metazoa > Chordata > Mammalia > Eulipotyphla > Talpidae > Talpa > Talpa europaea. The sequence continues at coordinate 57,819,512 of NC_140075.1, read as the reverse complement.
GATGCCTCTGGAAAGGCTCAAAGAGGGATATGGGGAATGCCTACTTCCCACCCTAAGCTCCCCCCAGGCTTCACCCCGAGTTGGGCTAAGTATTCTCCTCCTCTGGGCACCCAAAACCTCGTTTAATTTCCTGCCTCCTCTTTGGCAAGGCACCATCTAGTGTACCGCTGTGTCACCAGCACCTAGCTACTCACTTGGCACGTGGTAGGTACTAAGCATCGAGTAGGTGCCCAACCAATATTTATTTATGAGATAATTGCCCCCCCCTCAAACACACCCCAGGGCATAAGGTTCCCAACCACACTGGCAAGGAAAGGCTGGGAGGCAAGAGGCCTAAATCTTGCTTTAAATCCACCAACGAGTAGCTTGGGACAATCCCTTCTGTTCTGGGACTTCAGTTTTCTTATCTGAAACTTGGACTCAATTGGACTTGATAATCTGTAGACAGACTTCTGAAGTCATGACTAATACACAAATGATTAATACATAAATGATTAATACATAAAAAATTTGGATCACACTCACAAACCTTGGCATCTCAGCCTTTCATTTTTACTCATGGCCAAGCACCATAGGTATTTTTATCAACATGTCCCTAATCTAAAAGAGTGTTTCATCTCATCCAGTCATGTAGCCTCTGTGCCTACAAAATTAGGTAATTGATTCATTCACTCTCTCACTCCCTCACTCATTTGTTTATTCAACAAATATTTATGGAAGGCCTATCATGAGTCAGAGATGAATCGTATGTTTCTTGCACTGTCTGTGGGAAGCTCAGCAAGAGCTAGCAGAGCCCAGAGATGGCATGGAGTCTGCACATGGGCATGAGGGGGGCATCAAGGGCTCCCTCCCCCCATCACCTACCCTCCTTCACTCCTGCTGTCCAGCAGAGCCTCTGTCCTGGGGTAGATATCCTTTCTGCACTGGGCAGAGGTCTGGATGTCTGACAGGCTTCCCGAGAAGCAGGTGGTGATATCTGATTCAAAAGCTGGAAAGAACTGAGGACAATGGAGTACCCAGACCTTTCCAGGTGACCCAAAGGAGACCCACTCGTAGCTACCAACTACCCCCCACCGCACGTTAGCCCAACCTAGGTAGGAAGCACCATTAGTTTTGTCTGCAGCAGGTTGACCTGGAACAAGTCTTCTGAGCCCAGAAATTGCCCCAAGAGCTTTTCCTGAGTCAGACTCACTGAGACATGGAGGATGGTCCAGGAACCAGGCCGGGATGTGGTGCTCATGATCCAGTTCATCCTGGAACACATCCAGTGCCCTGATTAGAGTGGGAAAGGTCTTCCTCGAAGTGCTAGGTTCTGGTCTAGCCATGTGCCTTTCCCCCAATTAGCCATAGAAGCTGACTCTAGCAGCATCCTCTCTCATCAGCGGATGTGATGAGATGAGATGAGATGAGACTACCCACAGTAGTCTGTGGGTGCAACCACTGATTCGTGCAGAGCAGCAAACAGGTATTCACATAACCAGTCACAGCCACTGCAAACCCTGGGATAGTTCAGCCTTTCTTCATTTGATCTTAGAAATAAATGGGCTCAGGGTAGGCTGCAGGGTCAGGAGGAGAAGGAAGTTTCATTTATGTCATCTGAACTGAAGGTGTCAAGGGTGGAGGGTGGCCAGTGAAGCCCCAGATGTCAATATGCTGGCAGCTCCGCCTGGAAATCTTCCCTGGGTGACCATGGAGCAGCCCTGGGCTAGGTGCTAAATTTGGCCAGGTTGTTTTCCCTTTGCAAAGGGAAGCTACTGAGCACCCTGGAGTGAGTGCACCCTCATGCGTAGGTCCTTTGGTAGACCCTTCCTTCAGGCTCAGGTGGGGCCCCCGGTTGCTTGGCCATCCTTAAAAAAAAAAAAAAAAACTTACTAAAAAAAAATGCAAACACTTCGTAGAAAACTTAGAAAATAAAAGTAAATAAAAAAAACACCCTTAATTCCACATTCTACCACCCAGAAATAGTCACTGCTAACTGCTATATATTCCTACAGTCTTACGTCTGCCCATGTGTAAACACATCACAGTCTTTTTAAAAACCTGAATGAGTTTATACAAGTTGTCCAATTAACACATCCTGAATATTTTTTCATGTCATCAAATTTATGTTTACATTATCATTTTGAATGGCCATATACTCTTTTTTTTTAATTTTTTTCTTTTTTTTTTTATAGAGGCATGTTTTTATTTATTTGTTTGTTTGTTTGTTTTGTTTATACATGCACTGGGTACAGTCAGAAGCGCGGGAGGGTGAGAGAATTCACCAGAGCCAGAGCGGGGAGCAGAGCAGGCAGAAGGACCGAAGTACACTGCTGAGGGGAGCAGCGGGCGGCAGGAGAGGTCTGCGTGCCATGTGGGACCCTCCTCCGGTGGCCGGGGAGCAGCCGGGGATCGAACCGGTGCCCCAGAGGCCGCGGGCAGCTTCGCAACCCAGCGCTCAACCGCTGCGCCACCGGGGAGGCCCTATGGCCATATACTCTTAAATGAACCTGTATTATCAAGTTGGGGCATCAATAAGATAAATATTTCACAAATATTTATAATAACCACTCAAGTCTACCCGAAGTAATAAGAAATATCTCTTTCTTGGATCCTTCCTCCACCCTGGATTGTTGAAGAAGAATCAGGATGGAAGAATCAGGATGGAAGGCACCTGGGCCTCTGATTAGCTGTGGCTTCTGCTGCCACTCCAAGGGGGTCTTTGTAGAACCTGGTCCTGCGCAGTCTCAGCATCTTTGTCCATCACAGCAATGTCCTCACGGATCCACATTTCTAAGGGATTTCTAAGGTAGTTCTATTATGGACCAAGATCCCAAAGTCTTTGCAGCCCCAAACCAATACTAGTCAGAGCCTGCCAGCTACAGGTTGGCACTGAGTGGGGATAATCCCTGTAGGTGACCACCAGCAGACCTCCTTCATAACCATCTCAATCCATCAGAGAGAGCCTAGTCATATAGCTCCCCAAAGGGAACGGATTAAGGGTTTCTAATCCTTTCCTTTTGAGGCTCTCTGCCCCATGCAGATATTCTCCCACGCTTTTCAGTAATCATCCTTGAGATGTTAAATGAGTTCCCTTGTTTGTAACTCAACTTTTCGTTGGTTTATGGTGCATTCTTTGATTTGCCTCTCATATAAGGAAATTTCCTTCTCTTCTAGACTAGAACTTTCCTTCTAGTCTCCTGAAGGTCGTTGATATCACTCTTTTCCACTCCTCTATCCCTCTTTATATTATTTCTTCTGTATCCTATACCTCCAATCTCTCCCTTTTCCTCCCCAGACCATCTCTCAAACCTAGAAAACCAACAGACTAATAAACCCTCCTACAACTTTCATTTCCCTCCAGCTATGATCCGACTCTCTCCTTACGTCTCTGGACAAATTTCTAAAAAATCAACCTACTCTCACTGCCTCGACTCCTCAACACATACACAACCTGGGCACTTTGGCCACTGGCCATTTTCTCAGAGGTCACCGCTAACTTTGGTTACCAGTGTCCTGGTTTGCCATGAATAATCCTGGTTTATCCCTATTGTCCCAGAATCTTCTTCAAGTGACGCCATTTCTACATTTAGTGAAACGGTGTTCTTACCACTCACAGCCACAATCAGCTCAAGCCATGAGTCCATCAAGCCAGTCTTCCCAACCTGGCCTTTAGGCCAGCAACACTGGCCTTTAGGGCTCTGCCTTTCCTCAACTTCCCTCATCCCCCGGCTTACGGAGCCCCTCTCTGCTGATTTCTCACATCTCCCTTCTGCGTGCCCTCGCATCCCTTGTGTTCACAGCCCTCCCCTCAAATGCTGTAGCTTTGCAGGTTTCTGTTCCTCTCATTTAGCATTTACTCTCCCTCTGAATTTCATCCACACCCACTGCTTCAGCTCATCATGCCCGCCTTCGCCCTCAATTCAGTGCAAATCTAAAGACTTCTGGGAATCATGGTGGCTTAAATGCAGGTTTACAAAGCCACCCTCCCCAAACTTGACAGAAATGAACAAAAAGAAACAAAAATGAGAGAAAAGGCTGCACCAGGGCTGAAATCATAGCATGATTCTTCTCAAACACAAAAGAAGACTTAAATAGAGACAGGCTCCTCTTGGAGGGGAAGCTGCCATGCTATAAAGATATCTATTTCCCTTAATTTATAAATTCAGCAAATCCTAATCAAAGTACAAACATGATTTTTAACACAATCAAATAATTTTATAGTTAATCCGGTAAGAAATAACGAGAAGAATTCTAAAAGAGAGAAGCAATAGAGAAGAGAAACTCCATTTTCCTTTTTAAAGAGATGATAGTATGTCACGGTAGTTTTTGTTGGGGGGGAGGGGATGGTATAGGAATAAGAATAAGAAACAAGTTAATGGAATACATATAGAATCTAGAAATGTGTATCTGCATAGAGAGAGAAATTTAGTTAGGAGAAAAGAAGCACGCGCTAATAGAGGACAGATGGATGATATATATAAGTGAAAACTTATTTGCAGACAAGAAAATTTAAGTATTTCTTGAGGTGAGGAAGAGCCCTTTAAGTGTGCTATCTAGGCTGGAAATCATGAAAGAAAAGGTTGATATGCTTTGCTATATAAAATTTTCTGCATGGTAAACACTCTATAACAAAAGTTAAATAACAAACTGGGGGGAAATGAATATTTGTAGCAATAAATGATAGAGAAGGGAATACGCTCCTCAGAACAGAAAATGTGCCTTCAACCATAAAAAAGAGGTAAAAACTGAATGGAAATGGGGAAAGGGGATGAACAGAGCTTGCAAAGCATTATTTGCTTCATCAGCCACTCTGTGTAAAGGCAAGGCAGGGAGTTGTCAGTTAGAGGAGCAACAGAACACAAATGCTATCAGACCCTCCCAGTCTGTGACTATAAATAAAGTTCCGTTGACATCCATAACGCAAAGTTCCTGCTGTTTCTCTTCTTGCACCTACAGGACCTCTGCCCTCCTCCTCCTCCGCCACAAGTATTTCTGGGAGTTCCAAAAAAGGAGCACACATATGCTGAACCATCACCCCGTCAGCCACAATCCCCATATGGCTTCCCTGGAATTCTGCCTTTCTTGTCCTAGTTCAGAGATGGCTGCCAGCAAAGCTACCGGGACGGTGACCTGTGTGTGACTCCTGCTTCGAGGAGGTGTCCCCTTCCACAGCTCCCGAAGCACCTTTCCTTGGAACCAGAGGCTCCAGGTCCTGAGTAGAGGTGCTCAGTGACTGGCCTCTCTGCTACCACTGAGAGAATGAATCCAACTCAAGAGGAAGACAGAGGAGACAGCAAGGAAAGCTGAAAGGGCTGTATTACTTTCCTCTTGTTGCTAAATCTAATTACCACAAACCTGTTGCTTTAAAACAATACACATTTATTCCCTTACAGTTCTGGTGACCAGAAGTCTGAAAGCAGTTTCACTGGGTTGAAATTAAGGTGCCAGCAGGCTGTGCTCCCTTCCAAGGAGGCTCTAGGGGAGAATCTGTTTCCTTGCGCTTTCCGGCTCCTAGAGCTGCGCTCCTCGTATTCCTCGGCTCAAGGCCCCTTTGCTCATCTTTGGAGTCAACAACAGAGCCCCACCCTCCACGGTCACCCTGCCTTCTCACTCTCTGTCACCTTCAGTCTCCTTCTTATAGACACTGTGATGTCTGGAGGACCTACTCAGATAATCCAAAGCAGTCTTCCAAGCTCAGGATCTTTACTCACATCTGTAAACTTCCTGTTGTCATGCAAGGTAACAGTCACAAATTTCAGGGATTAGGACCTGGCCATCTTTGGTGGCCATTGCTCAGACTGCCACAGGGTTAGATATCTTTTCATCATCCTTTCAACTGCTTATCTCCCTTCCTCCTAGCCCCAGGCCCTTCACTGGCTAAAGAAATTATCCCCCCCACATATTTACAGATGCAAATAAATGCTGATATCAGGAAGGGATGTTGTCCACATCAGGAATGTCAGAGTCCAGTCTGGTAAGTCAAGTGCCTGTAACGGGTCAGGTCACCAGTCCTGGGTGTACATGGAGAATTGGTGCCAGGTGAGCGTCACAGAGCTGAGGCTCTGAGAAGCTCAAAGCAGCCCCACCAAGTGATCACTAAGATCACCAGCAAAAAGTGGGTTTGGGGCACCAACTGACTTGAGTCCTCCTTCTCTGGTCCATGGCACCAAGTACTGAGAGCTGCAGCATCTTCTCATTCATCACCTTGACCCTCTATCATCATCACCAGCACTGCTCCTTCACCAACAAGCTGAGCTCAACCAAGGCTGGAAAGAGATGAACATGGGACATAGTTTCAGGTTTATGTCCAAGAATTGACATAAAGAAAATAACCTGGGTCCTGGCCAGAGCATCGGTGGAGATGGTCCCAAGTGGAGAGATGGTCCCAAGATGAGCGTGCATAATCCATCTTCCAGGAGACAGAAGCAAGGAAGTACTGTGGAATGGGGTCTGCCTCTAAGGACTGCCTTTCTAATGCGGGGGTCAGTGTCTGAAAGTTACCTCCACAATCATCAACAACTAACATCTCTATAATTACCATTACAACCATTAACAAGAGTATGGCGGCCACCAAAAGCAGAGAGCCTATGAAATGGCATGTGTGTGGAGTGCAAGGAAGGTGCTGGTGAGAGGGGATGTGGAAGAAGTAATAGCAGTCAGGCCGTACAGCAGCTTATTTGCCAAGTTGGGGAGTTTGAACTTTATCCTATGGTCAGTAGAAGTCGTTAGAGAGCCTTAAGCAGGCATGACCAGATTCACATTTTGGAAAGCCACTCTGGCAGCATCATGGGTAATAGATTACAGTTAGGCAAAACTGGAGGCAGGAAGGCCCATTAGGAGGCTGTTGCTATAGACATATTTGAGAGATATTTATGAAGGAGAAATACCAAGGCTTTTGAGTGGATTGGATGTGAGGGTATGGAGGGAGGAGTCAGGAGTGAGGCTCATGTTTCTGGCTTCAGCCACGGAGAGGATGGAAGTGCTATTCATTTGAGTGGGAAGAACAGAGGGTCTTTGGAGAAGATGATGTGTGTCAGACATCTGGAGTATGAGAGACTTGTAAGACATCCAAGAGAGCTGAACAAATAGATCTGGAACCCAGGGCCTGCATAAAAGTGTACAGGGAGAGAGATGAGAAAAAAAGAAAGCAATGAGAAAAAAAAAGAGCAGGCAACAGAGTCAGGAATAACACCAACAGGTGAGGAAGCAGCAGGGAGGCCCTCTTCCTCATAAAGGAAACCAAAGACCAGTCAGAGAGGTAGAAAGACAGTCAGAAAAGTGTGTATCCCTGGTCAAGGGAAGGTGATGTTTCAAAGAGCAGGGGTCACCAGCAGTGTCACATGATACTCAGAGGCCAAGTGAACAAGGAACCCGAGGTAGATATGGTCTTCTGAAGACACAGTGCAAAGAAAGTCCAGGGGTCAAAGAATGAGTGGGAGGTAGGGAAGAAAGCAAGTTAAACCCTTTGAGAAGTTTAGATGTGATGGGAAGGAGAGAAAGGGCAGGTAGGCTTTCAGAAGGACCTTTTTTGGGGGGGATAAGACAGGTTTGATGAGGTTTAAATGCTGCGGGAAAGGATCCTGTTGGAAAAGGTTGAAAAATTGGGAGAATTGGTAACTGATAGAACAGGATGAAGACAAGGTAGAGAGGGAAAGATAATGGACTTGCCAGCCAGCACTGAGGCAGGTGAGAGAATGAACTTGAAGAAATGCAAATCTGTGTGGCTGTGTGATTTTCTCAGCTGCCACGGGAGGGCCGCTGTAGCCATGAACCTCAGAAAGGGTCAGTAATTGGTTTAATTCAGAGGCTGGTGTTTCTAGGTGGACAAACACTAAGGACCATGAGGTTGAGACAAGGGAGTGGGAAACACTGGCAAGGTGAGGATGCGGTGGTGGATCTTGGAGACTACACTGGAGAAGAAAATGATTAAGCCAGGAGGGGTTGGGGGAAGACAGTTCCCTTTGAAAGCAAGAGTGAAAGGAAGCTTGGGGGGATTCAGAGACTGAGGTCAGACTGGGGAGTCTGCATTTCAGATTTCACTCGTGGAGCAGTTCTTGGTGGTGGCCAAGGGGTTGGGAGGCTGCATTGAGGAGTTGGAAAACCAGAATCAAGGTCCCTCTGTGAGGTCAGACCTGAGTGAGGAGCAAGCCAGGTGAGAAGGATCCCTGGGTGACAGCCTCTCTGTCATGGAGGGGCGGCGGAGGAGATGTAAGGTGATACAGAAGCAATGATCTGTTGGACCCATAGAGAGTAAACACCTCACTTCCTGACTGGGGAGTCTGGAGGAAGAACTGTTTGTGACCCACGTGGGCCCAGGGAGAGCCTGATAGAAAGGTACAAAGACAACCATAGTCCTTGAGATAGTTAGAGCTCTTCTTGGGAAGAAAATCATGTCCAGTACATCCCCAGTTCCTAGAACCCAGCCTAGTGGCTAAGGTAGGGGGCATAGAGCAGATGAATTCCAAAAATGGACTGGAGGGATGCTTCCCTGTAGGTTCTAGCCTATTCCAGTATGTGGACCCTTTTTCACTGAAAAAATGTCCAATTTCAAAACTTGAAAATATATCTGAAACAATATTGATTGTGATTGACAGAGTTGCTAATGGTCAGCAAAGTTAGAGACAGGGTCAGAAGCAACTGCCAGCAAACCCTGGTTCTTCCTTTCACTCTGGGAGCATGGGCAAGTTCCTCAAGCTCTCTGAGCCTCCATTTAATCGTCTATAAAATGGGGATAATACATACCACTTACCTGGCAGGGCCCGAGAGAGGATTACATGAGCTAATCTGTGCTAAGCACTTGGCATGCTGCCTGGCATGAGCTAGCTCTTCATAATGTTAGTTATCATCGTGACTATGAATTCAGTTACACTTTAAAACAAATTTGTGTTTTATTCATCACAATAGCACCCACACATGGGGGAAATGGTTGTTCGTATGTGTGGAAGGCGCATTACTTATTCAGTCAGTAGGCTGTGCTTGAGGAGGCTGTGGAAATGCAGAGACCTCTTTACAAGAACTTGGAGTCTCACAGGGGTTCTTGGTCAGTCCAGCTTGACACCATCTCACTGCATGAACTGACCTCTCCCCAAGGCAGCAATCATCCAGGACACTGAGGTCCAGAGAGGGCCAGGAACTTACCTGTGCCAAAAGGAATCATGGCAGAACTGGGGAACCGGCCTCGCTCACCTCCCTCAGGCTCTCTTCCTCTGGCAGCTCCAGCCTGTTGGCATTTCCACAAATGCCTGGGTCTGGCTGGGCCCGTGTGTTTGCTGTGTTGCTGTTGTCACCGCCAACTGCTCTGTCGACTGTGGGAGCGTGGGCCTAGGCTGCAGGAGCTGTTGTCCCAACTCTGATTGTGGTTCCAGACTTAGCCACATTTCTGTCCTAGCCTCTGTCAGAACCTTTGTCACAGTCTCATCGGTCCCTGTCACAGCCTCTGTCACAGCTCCTGTCCTATCTGTCACAGTGTCTATCATAGCCTCTTCAGCCTCTGTCATAGCCCCTGTCAAAGGTCCTGTCACAGCTTTTGTCATGGTCATTGTCACAACACATTGGCCTCTGTCACAGATGCTATCATAATCTCTTTCACAGTTTCTGTCACATCCCTTATCACAGCCACATCACAGTCTGTCACAGCCTCTGTCACAGCCCTTGTCACAGCCTCATCAGCCTCTATCACAGTCCATCATAGCCTCTGCCACAATATCTGTCACAGCCTCTGTCACAACCTCTATCACAGTCCTTGTCACAGTTTGTCACAATTTCTGTTATAATCTTTGTCAAGCTCTTGTCACAGTCTCATCAGCCTCTATCATACCCTGTCACAGCCTCTATCATAGTCCATCACAGCCTGTCACAGCCTCTGATACAGTCTCATCAGCCTCTATTATACCCTGTCACAGCCTCTATCATAGTCCATCATAGCCTGTCACAGCCTCTGTCATAGCCTCTGTCATAGCTCCTGTCACAATCTCTGTCACAGCCCTTGTCACAGTCTCAGCCTCTACCATACCCCATCACAGCCTCTATCACAGCCTCTATCACAGTGTCTGTCACAACTCCTATCACAGTCTCTGTCACAGCCTCTGCTACAGGCTCTGCTACAGTGTCTATTGCCCTTTCCTTGACTCTGCCTCTGCTCTGGACCCTGCAGGGTGGCCTGTGGGGCACAGCTCTCATTACACAGCGGAACTGTCTCTCTCTGGAAGGCGTCCAGCGGAAGGCTCATGTAATAGCAGGTTATCCTGATGTGCAGGGCTTGTGGGAGGGAGGCTGGGCTGTGGGGCCCCTACAAAAGATACAGTTTGCAGGGAGCTGGAGAGCAGACTCCCAAAGCAGCAGCCCACTCCATGTGCCCGCAGAGGTCAGGGGACAGGTCCCTGGTTCCTGCCTCTGGCAGGATGACTGGCTGGATTCGTAGCATTGCTTTAATCTTCTTGACCCCACTGTGAGCTTTCAAGAACAGATTCTCTGTCTCATTCTTTTCTTGCTCACATATTCAGAGCTGAGCACAAGGCTGGCTGTCCCCAAAGTCCTGGCCTGTCTTAAATGCCTAACCACCAACCCCTCCCAACTGTTGTCACCCACCCAACCCCCTCCTAAGTCCTTGTGCTCTCTGTTGCCCAAACACCAGGGCTGCAGTGTCCTAGGCTGCTCCCTGATCCCAGTGCAGGGGTCCCTCTGCTGTGCTTCCTCTCCCGGTGCCCTTTGCCTGGAGTGTGTGGCCTCTTGCGCCACTTCTCCCAATCACACATGCCTTCCTCAAAGGCGGATTCAACCACAACTGTCTCCCTCACCCCCTCCTCTCTGCTCTTCCTCCTCCTTCCTCTGTTGTCTAGCCACTTGTCTATAGCATGTGACCCTCGACCGTGGCTTATAGGAACTTCTATGTTTGCCTTATTCTTGTCACAGCCTGGAGATTAGGGGAGGGCTCTTTTTGCATCACACGTAGGCACTCCATGAGTTGGCTACATAAATAAACGGGTGAATGATTGAACAAATAAAAAGAATGAGGTAAAATTGGGGGAAGAAGAAAATGTGAATATATGGAAGTTGGACTGAGGGCATAGCAGGGAGGCCAGCATAGGCAAAGTTTGACAGAGGGAAGGCGCTGTGTTAGGGCTGAGCTGGGTCCATTTCCCAGGCCACCCTGGGGTCCCCAGAGTAAGCCCCATATCTCCACCGCTCCCTACTTGCCTCTCCGCACCATTGCTACCACCACCCTGCCCCTTTTGCCAGCCTCTTCCCTCTCTCCTAGTCCTTCCTGTCTCATCCTTCTTTCCCTCCCTACCACCTCCACCCAACTGTTGAAACCACCCCTAAGGCCCCTGTCTGAACTCACTTCAGCCGTGAGCGATGGTGAATTCCAGATTTGGAACAGAGGAGTCTCTGCTACTTATTTCTTGGCAGTCAGCTCAGCCAGCACCTTGGGGGCCTCCCTCTACCCCAAGTGCCTCCCTCTCCCTCCTGGCTCTGATTCCAGGTGGCCCAGACGTCCTGGAGCCCCAGCAGGACACAGAGACACAGTCCAGGCCTGGCTCAGCTGTCAGCACATTTTTCTCCTGCCTCCCTGGGAAGAGGGGGGCATGATGTCCTGGCCAGGGCCTTGGCACAATCCTGCAGCAACAGCCAGGAGTGCAGGAAGGGGCAAGAGAGTGAAGAGAACAAGGGCGATGGAGCAAGGACTGGCCTGCCGATGAAAAGGCCTAGGGCTCTGCTGGGCTCCAGCACCTCACAGGTGGGGTCTTGCACAGAGTGGGGTGGGTAGCAAAGAGGAGAATACACTGCCTAACACATCTAGATCCTGAAGAAACCAGGCAGAACAGAAGAGAAAGCAGGTGGCAAGCCAAATAGGAAATTAAGCCTGAAGAACTTTCTTTCACTAATGCCTTACTGTCATTGGGGGAAGGGCGGGTGTGTTGACTCCCAGTGATTTTTAGAGTCAGAGTCTGGGGGTGGGGATGTTGGGAGAAAGGGGATCAAGGGACATAGTACCTGCCTTCCACAGGGACAGCAGGCTTTCTCCCAGAGCAAACTAAAGGCAGAATTTTGTGGTCCCTAAGGTGGCCCCTTACCTTAGCCCTATTCTCTAGCCCTGCTTTGTTTACCACTGAGAGAATACAGCAGGCCTCATTCCTGCTAGGCTACTCTACTCACTGTTTCTCCATAAGAAACACACACACAGCAAGTGCGCGTGCGAGAGAAGACGGTTCACTTTCTGCATCCTCCAGGAAGCCCACCTTGACCACACTCAGGAGCACCGTTGCTCTTAGCTTCTGAACCACTTACTCTGACCCTCGATGATAAACTTCTAATGATTTTTTGCTGGGCCACCATTCTGGGAACTGCCCGAGCTAAGGCATCTACCTTCTCAGCCTCTATCCATGTGTTTTTGTGCTCATGGATGGTCACCCAAGGGCTTGGCAAAATCTGGTTGCTTCGTTCTTCCCATACATTGACTTCCAACCAGACTTTCTTCCTATGTGCCCCTCCCCCCTTTCTAGTTTCTTCATCAGGAAGCCTTAAGAGAGGAAATTTCAGGGAAAGGAGCTGATTCCATTGTTCCTCCTAGGACTCCCAGGTCCCCAGGCTAGGACTCCCAGCAGAAATTTCTGATTTCTCTGTGTTGCTGATTCAGCACATAGAGGAGGCCTGCCACAGAGCAGAGCAGAAGGTACAGTGGGCAGGACCATATCTACACGAAACAGAAAGGAGAAGTTGCCCCTGTGCGTGGTAGAGGTCTTGAACAGAGGATCGAGGGCATGGCCTTTGAGTCAGTTCCCCTCTGATCCCCCTTAGGCAAGTGCTCATCCCAGAGAAAAGTATGACTGCCTCCCCGGACACTCACCCCTGGGTTTATTAGGGACAGAGAACTCAAAGAAAGCAATCCTGTATAGCAAGACATCCTTTCTGTCTTTTGAAGAAACATTCTTTTGTCAAAAGCAATTTTTAAGATGGATAAGTGACCTAAATCAGATTCCAGAGGTAGTCTCCTCTTCCATTGGCTAATGCAGGGATTATTCAGTACTCCATCTCTCAGTGTTTATTGAGAACTTAGTACAAAAGAGAAACCCTACTAGGCACGTTCATTTTTTCATGTAGTCTTCACAGTAACTTAAGAGGTATGTAGTGTCAAACCCATTTTCCATATGAGCAAGACCGAGGCTTACAAAGACAGTAAATGACAGAGAAGTATTTAATTCTACAGCTTTTGTTTTCTAGTCTCATGATCTATTGTTTACAGCAGGGGCTCCCAGACTTTTGGAATTCACAGACCAGTAACATTTAAAAAATGATTTTTGGGAACAAACACAGCACCCTATGCCAACGTTTTATTTAGCCAAGGACATAAAAAATACCATCTCCTCGCACTATGATTTCATAAAAGGGCATTTTAACACAGAAAGTATGGCAAAGATATAATGTTAGACTAAAAGACTGTCTTCTAAGAAATGACAGTTGGCAACCTTCCCCTGGAACATCTCTATTGTTCTGTCTCTTTTTTGGTTAAATTTCAAGTAGAACTGGCCAAAACCTGGGCGTTGTAGAATGCAGGACCCACTGTCTTACCCCAGTGCTGTCTATTCACGCATAAGCAATGCCCTCAGCCCACAAGCAAATAAACAAGCAAGACTTTCCCATTCCCCTCTGTTCATCCAGGTCTCATTAAATCAGGTCTGAGGTTGATATATAGGATCAGCTACACCCCCACCCCACTCCCAGCAGGTCTTCTGAATCTCATTGATCTTCAGCATCCCTTCCAGGGAAGGAAGCCCATCTGCCAGTCCCTTCTCTCTTAGACCCAGATCGTCTCTTGGTTTGCATTCTAGGAATGTACACACCCTCCAGCAGCCCTGCAAGAAATCCATCTGTTTCCCACCAAAGCTGAGAGCCATAGTTCTTTTCCCTTTCTAGATGCAGAGACAGGGATCCCCCTCATTGAGGTCCCCAGATCCTGTCAATTATGTTAGCAAATAAACTAGAGCTGACCCCAGACCTTGTAGGTAGTGTTGGAAAGGTGAGACCATGAGACCTGGTGGAGAAATGGGGAAAACACCGAGTGTAGGGGCTGTTTCCTTTCCATTCTTTACCATTTCTCTGCCTTTATTAATAAATGAATTATAAATTACAATGTTCTGGATACATGATGCTCACCAAACTTGATGCTCTCCTCCAGGAAGTCCTCCCTAGCTACTCCAAGCTCAGTAAGGTCCTCCTCCTTAAATCTCTCTTTGATTGAGGCATGATTTAGTACACATTGTGCTCTAGTCTGGAGTTTTCTCCTCTTTCCTGAGCCTAGTTTCCCTACAACTTGTAGTCCACCAAAGGCAAGACCTGGGTCTCTTCCTTCTCTGTCCCCCAGACTTCTGGAAGACCATGGCTGTCCATTATACTTTCACATGGAGACAGGAGAGGCCAAGTTGCTGAGTGCCTATTTTATTTAATAGCCACTTCTACACCCAAGGGTGGTCCTAGATGGTCCTGATTGGGTGCTGCTAACCAAATTGAAGGTAGAGAAGTAATAGAGGGGGAGGAATTAAGCGGCCCTGACCTGTGACCACAGTATCCCAGGAAGCAGAACTTTGGTATTCCCCTCCATTTTCTTCCAGGGTCCCAGTCACTAGCTGACTTCCAGGGTCCCCCACTAGCTGACTTCCAGGGTCCCCCACTCATTGGCAGAATTGACACTTATTGCCCTGCTCTCTATCCACCCTTGTGTTGATGCCGAGGACTCTGAGATGAGTTGGACTTGTCTTACCATCAGGGAGTTCAGTCTTGTAGAGGTTGCACTAAGTAATCAAAGATCAGGTTGACAGGAGATTGTGGGTCATGACAAATCAAAGGGGGTCATGGCCAAGGAGAGGGTTCCGAAAGGAGGGGATGCCTCTACCACGGCTACTGGAAAGTCTGTTTAGGCTGGCTTCTTGAAGCTGTATTAGGACAGACTAGCTCCCAGCCAGATACAGAAGAAACCCTAAGAAGTGGTTTCATGGAGGTCTTCTTCCTGTGGCTGGCAAACAAGGGCAGGCAGAGCTCACAGACGGTTAAGAACACTCCTTCTCAAGGATACCCAAGGACATTCAGGGATTAGGCCTTCCAGCATCTGTGCAGAGAACTGTCAGCTCAGAACTGCTCAAAAGTAGAAATGCCAGCTAGCGGTGATGTCATATCCCAGCCATTCCCTCCCCCCATGGGAGGTCCTGTGGTTCAGTGGATAGAGAGGAAAAGTCCTGCTACCTCCTCCACCCACCCTGCTCTCAAAATTTCTGCTCTGATTGGAGATAGTCACAAGTGGGCTAAGAATGCAATTTAAAAAAAATCCTCTGAAGAAAAAACTTCATTTAATCCTCATAGCAAAGCTAAGGGACCTTTCTGACTCCCTCCTATCAGATTTTGCTCAGCCTCCAGTTCAACATTAATCCAAAGCCCAATCTTCCCTCTAATGCCTCCTACCCATTTCAGAGCTTATCTGGGGCACTGGTCCTGGCAGCATCTGGGTACCCTCTGAGCCACCTTGTTGACCCTCAGTTGAGAAGCAAAACCACCAGGGCAGGGAGGAGGGTGGGTGTCTGGCAACCTGGCCTGTGTGGATTGGGGTAGGGGGAGTATCAGGCAGTCTTAGGGTGCTGAAGAGGAACAGAGTTCTAGCTTACGCTGACTTGGTGGAATATATCCAAAAGCCCAGAGTCTGCACTCAGACAGAGGGGACACACAGCTGGCCTGAGGGAGGTGGGGAAGGACAGACACATAGGGAGTGGGGGATGTGCAGTCCCTCGGGGGTAGGCGAAGGCAGGGTGGGACAGGAACTCACCTAGTTTTGGCCCATACAGGGTTGTCACATTTTGGAATAAAAACTCACGGGCTAGTGCTAGCTAGTTTTAGAGTGCCAGCTCATCAGAGCAACCGGTCCACTGGCTCCCGTTTGTTGCCCACTGGTCTCAGAACACCCGTTTTGGATTCATCCCTGGAGAGGTGCGTGCCAGGAACGTACTCGGCATGTGGGGATGCTGCAGGCACATTTTCCTCGAAGTCTTCCATCGAAGGGCTGGGTCCCACCCGAGTGCCCTGGACGTCTCCGAACGAGTGCCCCCCCACCCCCCCCCCCAAGCCCTCTTTGCCAGGTCACTGCGACGCTTGGCAGAAAAAAGATCATCGGGGGATTTGCTCCCAGCAGATGTCACAGGAAAACCCTGGGAGCAGCCCCGACGCAGCGCATTTCTCAGAAACCCCCTCTCCAGGCGCGGTGCGGGAAGGCCCGCGGCTCCGCGTCCAGACGACCCGCCCGCCTCCCTGGTGGAGGGTTGGAGACTCAGCTGAGAAGCAAAACCACCAGAGAGAAAGGCTAGACCTGAGCTCAGAGAACGCGATCAGGAAACCCCCCGCCCCTGCCACCCTCCACTATCTCCCACTACCCCCTCATCTTGGGGTGGGGGATTCACAGCAAAGAGGCAGCCCTGGACTTGGGGCGCGCTCCCAGCCCTCGGTCCATGGAAGGCATCTGCGGGCCTCAGATGAAGGGCGCCTCTCCGCCCAACTCCCAAAGTCGGGCGAGAGTCCCCCCGGGGCTCGCCGCGGGGCCCGCCCCCTCGCCCCCTCGCGGGCCCCCACGCCCGCGCCGCTGCCCCTTTAAGAAGCCCAGGTAGGCAGGCCGGGCTGCGGGCGCCGCTCCTATGGCAACCCGCGAGCTGCGGCGCTTCATGAATATTCCGGGGCGCGGGAGCCCGGGCGCTGCCGGAGGGCGCTCCGGGGGAGGCGGCCGCTGATGTAAGCCCGGCGGGCCGCTGGGCTCCGCTCGGCTGCGGCGGGAGCCCCGGGACGGGCCGGCCGGGCTCGGCCAGAGTCCGCGGGGCGAGCTCGCGAGCGCCGGCCGCGCGGCCGGGACGGCGGGACAGACGGACAGTCCGCCGCCCGCGAGACGCACGCCCCGGAGGCGCGCGGGCTGCGCGCCCGGCCATCCCGAGGGGCTCTCGGAGCGCAGCGGCCGCCGCGCCGCGGCTCCCCGCGCCCATTGTTCCCCGCGGGGGCGGGGCGCCCGGAGCCCGGCCGCGCGCCGCGCCCCTGAGCGCGGGAGGAGGGAGCGCGGGCGGGACCGCGGGGTCCCCGCGCCCAGCCCGGCTCTGGGAGGAGGCGCCGCGCGCCGCGCCCGGGCACCCGCAGCCGGACGGGAGACTCCGGGGGCGCGCCCCGGCATGGGCGCCTGAGGCGGCCCCGCGGCGGCGAAGGACGCGTCCTCGCGGGCGGACAGACCGACGCGCGGACCTGGAGCGGGTCCGCGGCGCCGCCCCCGCTGCTCGGCCCCCGGCGCGGCCCCGGCCCCTGGAGCGATGGACAAGCTGCCGCCGTCCATGCGCAAGCGGCTCTACAGCCTCCCGCAGCAGGTGGGGGCCAAGGCGTGGATCATGGACGAGGAGGAGGACCCCGAGGAGGACGGGGCCGGAGGCCGCCAGGACCCGAGCCGCCGGAGCATCCGGCTGCGGCCGCTGCCCTCGCCCTCGCCCTCGGCGGCCGCGGGCGGCGCGGAGCCCCGGGGCGCGGCCCTCGGGGCGGCGGACGGCGAGGGGCCCGGCCGCGGCGCGGGCAAGTCCAGCACCAACGGCGACTGCCGGCGCTTCCGCGGGAGCCTGGCCTCGCTGGGCAGCCGGGGCGCCGGCGCCGGCGGCGGGGCGGGGGGCGGCGGCGGCCACGGGCACCTGCATGACTCCGCCGAGGAGCGGCGGCTCATCGCCGAGGGCGACGCGTCCCCCGGCGAGGACAGGACGCCCCCGGGCCTGGCGGCCGAGCCCGAGCGCCCCGGCGCCCCGGTCCCGCCCGCCGCCTCGCCGCCGCCGCCCGCCGCCTCCTGCGAGCCGCCCGCGATGGACACGGCGATCAAAGTGGAAGGAGGCGCGGCCGCCGGCGACCAGATCCTGCCCGAGGCCGAGGTGCGCCTGGGCCAGGCCGGCTTCATGCAGCGCCAGTTCGGGGCCATGCTCCAGCCCGGGGTGAACAAATTTTCTCTGAGGATGTTCGGCAGCCAGAAAGCCGTGGAGCGTGAGCAGGAGCGGGTTAAGTCGGCGGGGTTTTGGATAATCCACCCCTACAGCGACTTCAGGTAAGGGGGCCCGGCGGCGGGGATGTGATGTGGGTGCCCCGAGTGGAGTGGAGTGGCGGCAGGCGTGCTTCCTCTCTCGGCCCTGCCTCTCAGCCGGAGTTAACTTTCCTTCCTCGGAGCTGGGCGCTCTGGGAAAAGTGGGGCGCTGCTAGGCTCGGTGGCACCCCCAGATCTGCTCCATCAGCGCCGGGAACTTTGCTCAGTTTCTGTCCTCATCTTCTAGGTCCGGGCCACCGTAGAGACATGCTGAAAAGGTGTTCTGAGCCTGGCCTAGTCCCACCGCCTGCAGCCAGACTAAGGCTTTGCCACCTTCAGCCATACATCCACCTCCCTCTTCTGGGCTGCCGGGTTAGGATGGCCATCTGAGAGGCAGCTCCAGATCATTCAGCCTGCAGAGCAGGGCCACAGCGGGAGACAGACCTCTGAGCAGCGGGGCCAACTCCTACAGTGCTGACCCCAGACATTAAGATCTGCCTTCTGGTGCCCTGGAGAGCTACAGCTGGGGAGGGAAAATTGGGCCCCTGAAGGGCTGAGGTCCCCAGGCCCAGTGTAAAAGTCCTGTGCCCCCCACCTTGTCCCTGGGCCAGCACCACATGCCCAGTGGTGGGCCAAAACTAGGCACCCTGGGCAACCGGCATTGGGACTGACATGACATGATGACCTTGCTAATAATAGTGGTCAGTGAAGATACCTGGTGTCTGGACTGATGAGCTGCTGTCCTGTAACCCCAGCCTCATCCAGTGCTCCATCCTCACTCCGGGGACCCAAGCTCCAGCAGCTGCTAGGTTTCTCCTGGGTCATCCATTGGTTCCCAAACAGTGTGACTGCATGTGGTTAGGAGGGACGTTGCCCCCTCCCCCATCACCTGAGTCAGATGCCACTGAACAGCAGATACCACTCTAGGTCATGGGGATTTCTGTGCAAAGTGAGAGATGGTGATTGCCTATGAAGTTGGGATCAGGGATCCCCCTAAATCAGGTCTAGGGGTTTCCCAGTCCCCCCTGGACTTTCCTGATTGAAGTGAGGGTCTGGAAAACATTTACCTTTTTAAACTGGGTTTCATTCATCCATTCATATTCTCTCTCTCCCTCTCTCTCTCTCTCTCTCTCTCTCTCGCTCTCTCTCTTTCTCTCCCTATATATAGATATGTATACACCTTGGCCCCTATTTAGCCCCCTTCTCTGCTGGTCTGCCAATATAAATAAGCATTTTGCAACCCAGAGCCCTCCTTGCAAACTCCCGGGAAGCTAGATTGGTAATGAGAGCAAAACCATTTTCTATCCAATGAGCGATTTCATGTGCTGGGCATGACCAGTCAGGCAACACTCAATGGCTTAAAATAGGTGGTGAACAGAGGCACCCCCCCCCTTTTCTTTTTCAAAGGGACTTCTCTTTCTAACCCTAATATTCAGGGTTCCCATTCCCAGAAGGTGGAGGAGACCAGAGATTAGGCCAAATAAGGCCATAGTCTTCAAGTTATGTGAGCAAATGTGGACCCTGCCCTCAGGAGTTGTGGCTAGTTCCCTAGGTCAGGGAACATCTCTTCCAGTCTTCTCTGGGGACCGAGGATCCCAGCCTGAACTAGAACAGAGTTGTGTCTCCTTCACTGCCCTGGAGGTTCTGGGCTTCTCTTTTTCCCTCTGAATTCCTTGGGGGTGGCTGTAGGTAGAATGCCATGTCAATCACCTGAGACTGTTTGAGGGACCCGCCCTTCCCATGCTCAGTACCCCTGTCTTTGTTGTCTGAAAGCCTCTGTTCAGGGTTCTCATCACCAACTCCATTGCATGGGCTGGGGTGGGGTACTGCAAAGCCCTAACCCCGGGCAGGCCTTAGCCTCCATCCACAACAGGTATTGATCAAGCACCTACCGGGAGTGGGACCCTACCTTCCAGGTCTCCCCTTACTTTGGATAGTAAAGGGCAATGACTGGGATAATTGCATCAACAGGGACCTTCCCACCTTCCTGACTCTGTCCAACTTGGCATGTCTGTCTGCGGTTCCCCTGCTGCAGAATCCCCCACTAACTGCAGGCTTCCCGGGACACAGCAAGAGGGAGGATGGTGGGAATAAAAAGGGGTAGATGCTGCAGGATTGATAGATGGGCAACAGGAGAGAGTCATGGGCTTTGAATTTCAGGTTGTACCACAAGCAACAGGGACTGGTAGGTGGAAGCACACGTCCTTATGCACAGCCTTGTCTGGTGCCGGGTGGGGTGTAAGGAATGAAATCCAAGAAAGACCACCTGAGTGTGTGTGTCTGGAGGGGCAGTGGTCCTTGCCTCTTCTGTCTCAAGGCCAAAACAACTGGCCTCATCTTCAGAAGGTCAAAAAGACAAGGACCTGGCTAAGGCTTCGATGCTTTGAAAATCCAGCCTCACCCATTCCCCGCTTACCCACCATCCCAAGCCTCAGACCCTGGAGTTTCAGTCCCTGGCCTTGGGGCTCTATATGGAGCCAATCCCCACTGCTCATCTCAGTTTCACAAGAGCTTCTGCAAGCTTTGCTCAGGCCAGTTGAAGATTTATTCATCATTTTGACGGGCAGGAAGCATTGATCCAGCAGAATTGGTTTAATAAAGAATCGCCAGCAAACCATGATAGATTGAGTTTGTGGTTTGGAGTTCAGGACTCGCTGTCATGGGCTGCTTCCGGCCTCTCCGTCCCTGGGGGAGGAAGGCTGGGTGCCTTTTTCAAGGGCTTGGGGTGTGCTGTGCTCTAAAGGACCTGAACACTGTGGACCACGTCTAATAATAGGCTCTTCTTGACTGCCTCTGCTTCTCGGCACCCCTCCATCCCTTCCCTCATACCATGCCTGACTACCCCAGGGGCTGCTCGTTTGCCTTTTGAAACTTGTGTTTAAATTTTGGTGAGGGAGGAGGTCAGGACACAGAGCCCTTTGGGACATTGCCCCTGGGCTCCCACCTAAAGCTGGGTGGGCTCTTGGGTCCTGGGTGGGCCCTTTCTTTCTAATGAACCCTGTCCTGGGAGCCGAGCTTTGCAGTGGGGAACTGGAACAAATAAAATGTAGTATCTCTGTGATCCTGTTTTCCCAAGAAGAGAGAAGGGGGAAGGAATGAGGACCCCCAGTAAAGATGTCGCTGATTCTGTTCCCAGAAACTGGTGCGGCTGTCAAGCATCAGGCTCAGGGGGGTGGCCTGCATGTGCGTGTCCAGGGATCTGCCTGAGCAGGTGTCTTGGGACTGTGTAAATGGACATGGGGACTGGCAGGGAAGTCCTTGTGTGGGGTGTCAGTTCTGAGAATACTCCTGTGACCCAAACTCTTGCTTGGCCTTGGGAGGAGGCAGACAGAAGCTTGGCTCTTCTTAGCCCTCTGCCCTTTTCCTTTCCTAACCCGAACCTTCTGAATCTGCACAAAGGGAAGGGTCCTTTCCTTCGGGAGAGACAGCTGGGCTTTGAAATCCTAGGAAGTGGACCAATGGCTTCACTGCTGCTAGGGGTCACCCGAAGTTCTGCTTCTCCTTGCGCCCAGGCACTGCCGCTGTTCATCGCATGTCACTCCCCAGTCCAGTGTGCTACGGGGCAGTGGGCCTTCTGGAGCCTTCTCTGAGCTTTGGTTTCCCCACCTAGAGCGTGGAATCCTGCGGCTCTCACCATGTTAGGCACGGATCATACAGTGTGGTCACCCGTGAGGTGAGAGACCCTGTGAGCTGGCAGAGACCATTTGTGACCCCTACCGCCCCTGCCCCCACTGCTTCCTTCCCTGGGCCCTGGGCAGACCAGGCTCTGTTCCTGTTCAGTGGTTCTGAACCTGTTTTGCATCAGAGACCTCACTGAAAACCTGCTGGAAATTCTAGTCTCTGTCTTGAAAAATACACGGTTATCCAGACACACACATCATGCCACTCAATTTCTGAGGGTGGTGGTTCCCGCATTTGAAGATCAGCTGGGGGCTCTAGGTTGTGAACCTCATTCTAGACCATTCCAGAAGAGAATCTTGGCCTGGTAGACAGGTGCTAGTCTTCCATGAAGACTGACCGGGGATCCATCTGAAATCTGTGGCTCTACCTCCCATTGCCAGCAAGATGGAAATGAAAACAGGGACAGGGGGCTGGCGGAAGGGGTGCAGAGTTAGCCACCTAAAGAAGGAAAGGAGCTCAGCTTGTGGACTAATATTCTCAGTTTCCTCAGTCCTGCTTCCATCTCTTCTCCTTCCAGCCCTATGTGGGAAGGACTATTCAGGTAAGAGGTGCGAAGAGAAAGAAGACTACAGTTCGGCTGTGGGCCTGGGGGTTCTGGGGCTTCTCCTTGGATGAACCTTCTGGGGGCCTTGGCCCAGGAACACTGCTTTTGCTGTCAGTGTGGATAGCCAGGCTAAAAGGAGCTGCAGGCCGCAGAGCCAGGAGAGGGGGAAGGGTGCCTTGGTGCAGAGGGGAATTCCAAGGTGAGCTGCCTGGGCGGTGCTGTCAGCTGGCACAGTGGGCAGTGAGATTCTCCACTGAGAAGGACTCGCCCAACCTGACAAGTTTAGGGCCGGCGGGCGGAGCGTGTGCTGCAAAGACCAGCACCCTCCCATGTCCAGGTGCTCTGGGCACAGAAACCCAAAGGGGTGGCGGGAGGTGCTTGGGAGCGAGGGTAGGAGGGCAGGACCATACATTACCTGGGTAGGGAGGCTTGGAATCCCGTTCTCCCTGTTGCAAGCCCTGACGAGGATGGAGACAGCTTTCTCCCCTGCCTGGCTCTGCCCCATTTATTCCCTTAGCTGTTGTGAGAGGCAAGGCTTTCGGGCTGTCGGGTCGTCTGGCTCACACAGTGCCTGTGTCTGCCTGTGCATCTGCTCTCCTTCCCGGGCGTTAGGGCCACCTGGGTCTTCTGGGATGTCTGTCTCGGGCCACTCCACTCCGCCAGCATCATCCTTCTCTCCCTTCTGGCCACCTCCAGGCATTTGGCCGGAGCTCTGCGTTCGCTGTAACGTAGTGCTTCTCACACCATCCTGCCTCGGCCTCACCTGGGATCTTGTTAAAATACAGATTCAGGGTCATGGATCCGGCAAGGAGGGGGCGGTCTGAGAGTCTGCATTTCTGATCAGCGCCCAGGTGATGCCAAAACTGCTGGTGCCTAGCCCAGGGCTGTGCTCAGAGTGCTGAAGTCCAAATCACGTGCTTGATCCATGCTTCGCCCTGAGCTCCGGAGGGCAGAGGCTCTGTCTTCCCTTGGCCTACTGTGCTGAGCCCCAGAGGTCAACTTACAGACTTGAGGGGTGTCAGATTCACAGTTCCTCCCTCCCTGCGTTGCTGCTTGAACCCTGCTGACCCTGGATGCTGGAGTTCGGTGGGCAAGGGGAGGACGGGAAGCCAGAAGAGCCTCATGAATCCGTCCCAGCCCACTGCCTCGGCAGCTGCTTTCCCATTCGAAGGGCCTGAGGGGCAGGCCTGACCGAGCAGAAGGGGCAGGAGGTGAAGTGACCACTGTGCTGCAGTGAGATTTCCTGGAAGAAACAGATGTTGCCAGTGAGAGAATGCAGCAGTGACGGGGGCTGGCTGGGAGCAGGACAGAGGATTCCCAAAGGAGTAGTGCTTTGGCACCTCAGTGGAGGTCAGGGTGTCTGAATCTTAACAACCCCCTTCCTCACTCCAGACCCTACCTGGCAGCCTCCCTTGTGTGCTGAACTTCCTTGTCACCTCTCTCTGTCCCCTCTCACCCTGGAAGGCACCAGCCTACATACTGATGACAGGGCTGAGAAGTGTCATAGCAGCCCGAGTGGCCTTATGCCTGCCATGACACTGGCTACCATGGGGGATTTCATCCAGAGCAGAAGGTCCAGCCCCAGTTCCTGGGGGTTTGTCATATAACTGAGGAGACAACCAGCTTCTCTCTCCCGCCCCTCCCCAGCTCAAGGTCTCTCACAAAACTGCTGCCAGTTGTTAATTAATGAAAGGGCTACTGAGGCCGGCCAGACAGTCCTGCTTGGGCCCAGGCAATGTTGAAGAATCCGCATTTCCCGGCCAGATCGAGCCATGGGGAGGGCAGGGGCATTGCCTTGGCTTCTGAGAGGATGTTCTCTGCCAGCAGGGTTTCTTTACTGGAAAAGCATTGCCAGGGCCCAGAAAATGCGATCAGCACCCACCCAGCACTCAAGCAGGAGGCAGCAGAGAGGTGGTGAGCTCCCCGTCTCCGAGAGTACACAAGATGAGACAGCAGTACTTAGACCAGAGGTTGCTAAGCAGCATCCCATGGACGAAAAACAGCACCAGGTGTGTCCTGTTTGGTCAGCATAGTGTGTCATAGCAAACCTGAGACAATGTTTTAAAATGGAAAGCTGTAACATAAAAGCATGGCTTTGGGGATTCTCCAGAAAAATGGTAAATTCTGATAGCCCCATATTCCTACCTTGCCGTAGGGGGCTAGAGCAGGCTAGAAGATGTCTCCTTTTAGTCTCGTTGCCTGCAGCCCCTACCTGGCCCTATACCCAGACACATCACTCAGGCACATTTAGCTGCCTGGCCCCTGTAGGCTTCTGAGTTTACATCTCAAAACTCAAAGCAAGGGACATGAAGACTAGGTGGACTCAGTCCAATAACCACCACGCATGAGCTGTCTGCTATGTGCAAAAGATGTTGCACCTTGTATTTAATTTACTCTTCACAATGGCCTGAAAATTAGATTCTATTATCAGTTGACAGATAAGGAAACTGAGGCTCTGACAGGGAAAAAAAAAGATTTCTCCCAAACTGCACAGCTGTGAAGTATCAGAACTGGGACTTAAACCTGGTGTCAAGAACTCTAAATTCACGCTTTTGTCCCTGCTCTTTCCTTCCTCTGCCTCCTTTTTTTCCTCCTCCCCCCACCTTAGTTAGCTTTCAAAAGTTAAATTATAAAAGTAATTCAAGAAAACTATAAAATGATTTGAGTAATTCAAGAAAAATTCTTGAAAATGAGAGCTTTACTGATGATGTTTGACCACACGTAATCTGGGAAAAGAGCTCAGAAAGAGAGGCAGCCGGCCAGGGCACATCTATGGGGTCTCAGAGCACCAGATCTGGAGAGGTCCTGGTGAGTTCCTGGCTGAAAGCCTTTATTTATAAACGGGGAGCAGAGGCGCCGAGAGGGGACAGGACTCCCGCAAAGTCATAGAATAAGTCCATGTCAGAGGCTAAGCCAGCGCCCAAGAGGCGCTGCAAAGGTGTTAAAGCTCTGTAGGGAGCCCGTTTGCTCCCTACCCAGAGGGCTTCCATGGAAGGTTTTCCCGAGTGGTCTTGTCACTGGAACTTTTTCTAGTCTCCCAGGCCCACGCTTGCATTTTGAGTGGTATGTACAGTAGTCCCCCTTTAGCCATGGGGCTATGTACCCCAGTGGGTGCCTGAAACCACTGATAACACTAGACTCTGCATAGTGTTTTTTCCATATATATATATATATATACACACACACATACATACATGTAATAAAATTTAGCTGATTAATTATGGACAGTAAGGAATTAGCAATAATAATACAGTAGAACAATTATAACGGTATATATTCTCTCAAAATATTTTATATAATGTTTTGGAACCATGGTTGACTTCGGGTAACTGAAACTGCAGAAAGCAAGACAATGGATGGAGGAAGACTACTGTATTTTTAGAATACTGTCTTAATTTAAGCACATCCAATGAAAGTCAGCGTCTGAGGGTACAGACCCCCAGTGTGGGGCTGCCACTCCTGAGGACACGAGATCTCGTCTTGCTGCTGCTTTTCCCCATGGGGTCCTGGTAGCGTGGAATCACATCTAGGTGCCAGTGGTGCTCCTGTTCCGAGAGGGGTGATTAAGGTTCAGAGGAGAAGGGGACAAAGAATCGGCGACCCCTCGTTCTGTTCTCTAGAGAAATAGGTGGCCATGCGGTCTATTCGTGACATCCTCCAGGGAAGTGAGAACGTGGAGTCTGTTGTTTAGGCTGGGGTATGAGCAGGATCAGCACTCAGTGTGTGAACAGGGTCAGGCCTAATGTGTTCTAGGGTTGAGGTTCAGTGTGCGGTTAGGGTCAGAGGTCAGTATGTGAGCAGGATCAGAGCCAGTGTGTTTCCAGGGTCATGGCACAATGTGGGAAGGCGCAATCTGAGGCCATGATCTGGGCTCAGTCTATGTTCAGAGTTTAGCCTAGGCCTATGGGAAGTTCTTGGTCTGCGGTCAAGAACTGGAGTCCTTGAGCAAAGCCTGCAGGTCAACCTTCGTGCCTCCCGAGGCACCAGGCCTTGGGCCAGGGTGGCGGTGCTGCCCACTCCCAATGTGGCGCCCTCCCCTTTAGGAAGCCCTCGCTGCCTTTAAGCTCCTTGAGCTCCTACACCTCTTAGCATCTGAGCCAGCTGCCTGTGGTCCTCTCCGGGAGGTAAAGTACAAATTATAAATAAACAACGGTGCCACCACCTCCGAAGCCAGAGCCGCCAAATCCCCCACGTGACCACTCCCGCAGCTCTGCTTTCCCATTGTTTGGGGCTGGAGTCTGTCTCTCAGGCAGGCAGCGAGCCCGTGGCTTGGTGGGGCAGCCATGGGAGCTGGGCAGAGAGGTGTGCTGACTTGGTAGAGGGACACCCAGTACCCCAGTGTACCCCCAGCTCTGGGCTCCCACAGATTGCAGAACAAGCAGTAGGGCCTTTAGGTCTGCTCACAGCAGCGGTGGGGGCCTGATAATTGGCTGCTGATGATTTTGTGTCTGTCTAAGCATTTAGCCGTGTGGGTGGACGTGTTATGTCTGTGTGAACGAGGCTTTCAGAAATTAATACATACGCAGGGTTGGCTAATAATTTGTCTTCTGGGCTTGGGGAGGGGCACATAAAGTGGGTTGTGCCCCTGTGAGACTATATGGGCCATTCCAAGACTGCTTTCACCCATTATGGAGGATGGGGTGGGGGGCGGTGTCACTACCCACCGGCAAAGAGGAGAGTAGGATTTCAGCTCTTTTGAGGGTCTCAGGTCTGGTTTGGGGGAGGGCAGACAAAGGGTAGAGCAGTGTAGATTGTTGTTTAGGGAGGGCTTCTTGGAGGAAATAGATCTGAGCTGGATCTGAAGGAGAAAGCTGGTCTGTACAATTTCTTGGAAGCAGGTGTCGGGGAGCTTGAGCTAAGGGGTCTCCTTGATGGTTGGGTTTTGGCAGCCACTGAGGCAGCTTATTTAGAATCTGCCTCTTGTGACCTGCATGCCTTAATTTCTGCCCTTCACTGCTGGGGACTCTGACCGTGCTGCCCTGGGCCTTGCACCCATGCTTCTGGGGATGCGCGCATGAGAGTGTGTGTGTGTGTGTGTGTGTGTGTGTGTTTCTCTCTGGCTCTCATTCTGGGTCCTCGCAGCCCAGGGGAGCTCTCCCGGTCCCTGGGCTCTGCTGCACAACCTCTGGGAAGACTCCCTTTTGCAGAATGAGGCCGGAAGGCAGGTGTTGCCGCTGCAATAATGTCACTGAGCGTGTGGCCTGGAGCCCAGAAGTAATTACCCTGCAGTTCCCCGTTGGAGGCTAGAGCAGCCCCTGTCGATGATTAACGTGAGTCCCCAGCCACTGAACGCCAAAGCGAGCCATGGGCTTCTCCCACCCATAGTTCATCAGAGGACACGAGGCTCTTATTCCCTTTCCCAGGAACAGAAAAGACCCTCAGCCCCCAGTTCTCATCAGTGCCATTGGCACCTTTTAGAGGAAACTGGGAGCAGCTGGGCTCTATCTGTGCAGCACCCAGGCTGGCCCATCCTGAGCTTTCCTGTCTTGTAACTGCCCACCCCGCCCTCTCTGAGTTTGCCCTCCCGACCCTTACCCTGTTCTGCTATGTGACCTCAACAGAGTCTTTTCCTTCTCAGCGTCCAGGCTCAGAACTCAGTCTGAGGCTGCAATGAGAGCAAAACTAATTGGCCAAATAGGTATTGAACCTGCAATCCTGACCCCATTAGTACAAATTGAGCCGGCGGGGCAGGGATGGCGCTGCTGACAATCGCAGAGTGATGAGAATCTCCCTCCCTCTTCCCTGAGACTGTGGAGACCCAACCAGGTGTGTGATCCTGGAGTTAGGCAGCTCCTGTGGTCAGGGATTCCTTCCCTATGTGCCTCTTTCTGCTGAGGCTTTGCTAACCCTTAATCCAGGAAGGGGACAGGGGTCCTGAGCATGCGTGTGGTATTGGTGGCGTCTATTGAGCACCCCTCCCCCGCACACACGTCAGCTCAGGGCCTCTGCAGGAGTGGGTTTCTTTTCTTTATTCCTGCGCATTGTGCCTAAGGACTTACACACAGAAAATGAGCTACAGTGTCACTTTCCTGCAAAGGGCCTCTCCCCTGTTGTCCTCTAACCACCTCTCCCAGGTGGTACCCGTTCCCCCTCCTGGAAGCTCAGACCTGGCCTTAGAAATGTTCAGATGTATGGATCCATGTCCACGGGTCACACTGGACACTATGCTTGGAGGAGTCCCAAGGGACAGATGATTGACTTTGGCATTGGCAGGGGGAGGAAATGTGGCTCGCTGTGACATCCTGGCCCAGGGGCTCTGAGGAGCCATCATCCTGCCGTGTTGTTCCGCAGTATCTGGGACAGAGCCGAGGGGACTGGCTATGAGTAAGAAGCCAGCTGAAGACCCTGCTCTGTCCTGTCTAGCTGCGTGGGCTGAGTCAAGGACTTGCGACCCTGGGCCTTGCTTTTCTCATCTGAGTGTGCAACTAGAGAAGGGCTGGGTTTTAGCAACACCCAAAGTCACAATTTGTGGTCCCAGAGTGACCTGGGAGATTATGTAATTACGAATGACTGGGCCTGCCTGGCCCTGGGTGAGGATCCAGGTAGCTGTAATTTTGGGGAGCCCCTAGATGATTCTGCTTCTGGCACTTAGAAGCCAATGAGCTTGGATGCCCCTAGGCCCCTTCTGCATAAACCGCCTGCAGTTTTCTGATTGCATTACATTTGCCTTAGCCTGTCGGTGCCCCCCAGAACCTTGGGGTGATATATGGACTCCCCTGCCTCGCATCCACACCTGTTCCTTATCGGCCCCCTCTAGGGAGTCATTCCCCTTTTTTCATAGGTTGTTAGCAATCAGAATCATAAAACTCTGGCGCTCACAGGCCCCCAGGGAACATAGTCCTTGCTCAGTGTCCTTGTCAGACTGTGCATTCCGGAGAGCAGTGATACTGGCTTGTATTCTAGGAGACCCCCATCCAGCAAGAAGGGGCCAAGTAGACCCTCCCCGATCTACGTTTAGCTCCCTCTGGTGGGGCAGCCCTCCCGTAGCCCTCCTCTCGGCCCAATGCTGCTTGGCCTTGTCCAGCCCTGCCCCCAGTCCACCCGGTTTCCTCCTTACCCTGATGCGCCTTCCCGCAGAAGCAGGTGAGCTCTCCTACCTAATTTCCCCTGAGCTTGCACTCAGGTGCTACTCCACAGCAATATTCTATTTTTGTTCCATTCTCCTGAGTGGGGAGAGCCATATTTGAGCCTTTTTCCTTATCTGTAAGCAAAGTTCTCTAACCACTAGTCCCTTCCCCAATTAGCTCCAGCTGGTCTTATCAGCTGAGTGAAGCACAGAGAGGTTAAGCTGCTAGCCTGAAGGAACACAGCATCAAAACAACTTGGAGTATTGTAGGGCAGACATCCCGCTCTGTACAGTTTGTTTGTGCACATCTGTGTTTTTGAGCAGGCTCTTAGACTGGGTGTCACTGTGCATGCACTGACCTCCAGAGGGTCTCAGCCCATCAGCGAAGCAATGGACTGATATCTCAGTGTTCCTTAGGGCCAGCCCCGTGCTCAGTTGTGCCTTTGAGAAGGTGCACTCACAATCTCTTCCTCTACCAGCCTCATGGTTCCCTGTGTCCCTAGAGGAGTCCTTACTACTCCATCTAGCAGTCAAGCTGATCCCCCTAGGTCTGTGGGTAGGGGCTGGGTGCAGAGTTCTCTGAGATGTGCACTCCTCCCTTGGCGAGCTGCCAGCTGGCCTGCTGCCCTTGCCTGGCTTCTTTAGCCTCTGCACTGCAGAGATGCATGCAATCAGCATGTCTTTAGAGATTATCTAGCTCCATCTTCTCATCCTACCATTGGGGAAATTAAGGTAGGGGATGTGAGAGGTACAGACTTTCTCAAGGGCACCTAGCAAGTTAGAGACAGAGATGGGACTAGAACCCATGACTCAGGCTCAACCTAGAATCTTTCCACTATATAGTGTGGACCTCTTTCTGTAACCACGGTGCTGATCTTCCTGAACAGTGGACACATGTAGGCCCCTTCTCTTTGGGACTTTCATTCCCAGTAGGCCATGCACCCCCCTGCTCCTGTGTTCACATTCTCCTTTAGGTATCCCCAGCCCATGGGCTGCAGAGCCAAATGACTCCTCTTTCCCCTGCCCCCCACTGGTTTATGGCCTCATGTGCTCATGGAGCTGGCCTGGATCATCATTTCCCCTCTGGGGTGAGTCTGTTCATCCCCAACATAGGACTCCACAAGGCTAGACCAGGCCATACACCTCAGGGTCCCCAAAACTCAGGCCAGGATGTGAATAGTAGTAGTCACAAGACTAATATGATGGTAAAGACCAGCATGTACCAAATATTTATACTATGTAGAATATTATATTACCTCTTAGAATTTTCCCAGAATCCTGTGAAGTGGGGTTAATGTTCTTATCTGGCACATGAGAAAACTAGTTCAGAGAGGTCAAGTGGTTTGTCCAAAGCCACACAGTCAGGTATTCCAGCACTAGCATATGTACCCACCATACTCTCTGCTATAGCCTGGCAACTCAGAGTGTAGTCCCTGAACCAGCAGCCTGGGCATCACTGGGGAGCCTCCAGATGTCAGGGCCCACCCCACATCCAGGGAATCTGAGTCTGCATCTTGATAAGACCCCCCAGATGATCTGTGTGCATGGTGCAGTTTGAAAAGCACTGTGCCTTGTGACAATGGGCCACAGAAAGGGAAGGGCGGGGAGGGGAGGACAGGACTCCACTGGGCATAGCCGTCAGCCCATCTTCTCCTTGGGGAGTGGCTGAGACTAGCCCCTGTGGTACCGTGAAAGGCTAGGACCTCAGCCCAGATAGAGCCACCTGGAAAGAGGCAGCAGGAACGGGTCATCTTGGTTTGGATCTTCAGAACAGAAATAAACTTTGTTCCTCAAGTAATTGATAATCATTGTAAAAATATTAGAAAATAAACATACACTAAAAATGGCAGCCCCACCACAAACTAAGCACTAGATGCCCTTGGTTCTGAATCTGGCTGCTTGCAAGGCAGCCCCAGGCAGCCGAGGGAGCAGCTACCTGGGAGCCCTGTGATTCTGAGTCAGAGATTTTGAGGTGGGTTAAAAATAGAGCCCTAGTGGCCAGGCGGGGGTGGAAGGAAGAGAGCAATTTATCTATTGTAGGGGGAGACCCTGGGGTCAGGGAGGAGCTATAGGGAAAGTCGGGCAAGAAGAGAGGAGGGGGTGAGTGGGTAGTCCCTTCGGAGACAGAGCTGAAGGCTCAGCCTGGCCCAAGATGATTGAGTGAGGTGCACTGGGAGACTGAATGCCGCCCAGGGCACAGGCAGGGAGGACTTCTGCACACCCCCACCTCGCGCTCCCCCAAGCCAGCAATTCCTTTGCGTAGATGTAGGGTTGTGAGGGGGCTGGGCTCTGCCTCAGAGAATGATAAACAGGAGCCTGGACTGGTGGGGGTGGGGAGAAATGGACGTTTCCAAGCAGCTTTTGTGGTTGTGAGGGAGGGAAGGCAAGGAGGTGTCCACGTGTGTGTTCACACGTGTGTTGTGAGCAGGCATGTGTATGATGCTGAGCTGGTCTTGTTTGCCTGTTACACCTGCCCTTCACACGGCCTCTCTGTCTTCTTCATCGACCTCTGAAAAATCAGCTTGTCCTGACCACCATGCTATGACCCTGGCCTCGTAGGAGCCCCTCATCCCACCACTTAGCAACATCAGTGCTAATATTTTAGTGTCCTTTTTTTTTTTTTGGCAGTTTTTTCCCCCCTAGTGACAGTCTTCAAGTCGCTCATCCACCTAATAAAAAGAATTTTTACAGAGATACCCCCTACCTGACCCTAAGTGATCATGTCTCATAAAAGGAAGAGAAACTTTTTCTGCTCTTTGGAAGCACCCAACAAAGTTCGGGGATACGCCTCACTGCCTGCTTCCTTACCCTTTACCCCTCCACTCCCGACCTCCTGGACCTCTGCTAGGCCTTTTTGGGAGAATCCTTAGAATCCCCACTGAGGGGGCACCCCTAATGAGGGGGCATGGTATGCTCTTCCCCCTGGACCCATGCTAGTCAGGCTGGAAATTATCATGGCTTTGTCGAAGTCCTTCGGCAGAGTGTCCCCCACCAACTTCCCCTCTTATCCCACTCACCCCAGCCCCCATGCTTCTCCTGGCCCATCTGTTGTCCATCTGCCTTCTCCCTCTCTTCCAGCTCCCGTCTTCCTTCATGGAGACTTTTCTACCATTATCTTCAGCACCAAGTCGGGGCCATCTGCTGATGCATGTTGCTGGGAGTCTTAGGGGTTTGAGTGGTTCAGTTCTTCCCCAATCATTGGAGGCCTTGAAAACTGTTGGAGTCAAGGCCTACATTTCATTTAGCTTCGGCTGGGTCTCTGTCCCCTTAACTTTTGGTTACCGTGGCCTTCCTCAGGCATTCACTCATCCCACCCACCCATCTATTCATTCACATGCTTGTTAGGACCTAACATGTCAGAGTCACTATGCCAAGTGCAGAGTGGAGGGACCACAAGAGAAATGGTCAAACATGCAGTTTCATTTAAGTGTGACACACATACTGTGCCTGGAAGCACGTAGGAGAGGCAACTGACCAGATTCCTGTGACACAAACAGGAGAAGTGATGCCTCCTCCCTACCAAGAGGCTGGGGTGGTAGAGGACAGTGTGTGGGGGAGAACGCATGCCATGTTGGAAGCACTGAAAGTTGCTGAGTGTGTGGGGGGCAGGATGTGGGAGGGAAGCAATGATGAGAATCAAGGCAAGAGGAGGAGGCAGAGCCCAGATCAGGAAGGACCTTGAGGATGACAGTGAGGAAGTAGGATTTTGAAAGTGTGGAAGGACTTTGATCTTGGCGAAGCATGGAGAGGTGAGACCCCATCCTGAACCTTGAAGTATGTGGGGTCCTGAGAGAGCCAGGGCCCAGGGGGGAAGCTGCTGGAGTAGGCTGGGTGTGGATGATGAGACTCGCCTTATACCATGTGAGTGAGTATCAATAGGTAAGAGAGATGGAAGAGTTAAGGATAATTCCCAGGTTTCTAGATTAAGCCTTTGAATGGCTGGTGTACCACTGACTGGGACCAGAAGGGTTTGTGGGGGAACTGTTACATATGGTTATGTCAAAAGTAAGGTCCCCATGGGACATCTAGGTATAGAGGGTTAGTTGGAAACAAGGGCGTGTCACTCGAGAGAGGTCAGGTTTGAAAGCCAGCAGAGTGAAGAAGCAATGGGAAGGCGGGGCAGGGGATTCCAGACCAAGGATCTCAAAGTTTATCCTGTAAGTCACTCAGGGAGAGTGCACAGAGGAAAAAACACATTAGCATCACTCAGGGAAAGAGGAGCCCCTCCAAGGGAAGGGTGAGAAGAGATAGAGGGACAGGAGAAGGCCCAGCAGTGTGGGGTGTCTCATGGAACAGATTGCAGCGTTGGAGGATGCTGAGGGTCAGCGAAGAACCAATTGGAAATGTCTATTGCGTTTTGCAGTGGGCGTGCCTTGGGGTTGAGAGGAGTGTGGGGGCAATGGGCGTGAGAGAGCATGGACAGTGACCCCTCTCAGGAATCATGGTTTTAAGGGGAGAAGTGAGAAGACTGGGGGATTTGGGAAGTGATTTTAAATTTTAAGTGTAGAGAGCTTAAAGGCAGAAGCTGACAGGAAAGAACCAGATGAGAGATTGAAGCT
The DNA here is from genome assembly GCF_964194135.1 of Talpa europaea. Lineage (NCBI taxonomy): Eukaryota > Metazoa > Chordata > Mammalia > Eulipotyphla > Talpidae > Talpa > Talpa europaea. The sequence goes on along the minus strand of NC_140075.1, from coordinate 57,785,613 downwards.
ACAAAAGGAGAGACTAGATTAAGGTCCCTGGGTAGGAAAAAGGAAATGGTATTGAGGTGGAAGAATGATCGATTCCCTTATGACTAGAGAAGGAAAAGGAGGTGAGGGAGAGGCAAGCAAAGTGGGAGTTTGGGGGCAGAAAGACAAAGGAGACATTCTGATGGCTTCTCTTTCTGTGAAGTGGAAGGAATCTACTGGGAGCGAGAGGGAGGTGGCCATTTCATGGCCTTGAGGAGCTAATTCCAAGTAGCCAGTGTGGAGAAGGGGAGGGAAATTTTAGGAGGGTCTCCTGTAAGGGTAGGCTGGCATAATGGCAGGCTCAGCTGAGTGCAGAGGCATAAGGAGTTAAGGTATTTGAATATTTAGTAGGGCTGGTCTGAAGTCGTGGGATTTGCTGCACAGTCCCATGTAAATATGCAGAGGATAAAAAGGCTGCAATGAAAGGAGGTTAGCACTGCTCATCTGAGATTAGAGATGAAGCAACTGGAGACGGGGACATGGACCAGGGTCTGCTATTGGATGGGCCACAAACGTGGAGAATCAGGGCGTCAGGCCACTGAAAGGCTGGGTGCTGTTGGGTTGATGTGGGGAAGTCGCCCAGAATAGTTAGCAGGATTTAGAGTGGAATGGAAGGTTATGAACCAGTACCAGCAATCACCAAAGTCCCCAAGGGTGGCAGATGGATGCTGGATGGATGGCCGGCAAATGACAGGATGCTCAAAGGATCTTGTAGGCCTTTCTGCTACAAGCAGGAGGTGGCATCAGTGTGGCAGCAGGAGGATGCTGACCCCACTCCTGACCCTGAGCTACGTGGGGCTTCGGGTAGAGGTGTTCTTAGCACACAGCCAAGTTCACTTAAGGGAAGAGGTGGAGTGCCATGGAAGAGAGGAGAAAGGCTAGAGAGTAGGAGGAGGCACAGAGTTTGGGAGAAAGTACCACTGGATTTATATTCCTGTAGAGTGGTTAGATGATCTAAAGTCTTATTAGTTGGGTTTGAGTTCTTGATCCACCACATATAGCAAATTTCTTGAGTTATGCCTCAGTTTCCTCATCTGTAAAATGGGCACATAGTATCGACTTCACAGGGTTTTGTGAGGATTAATTGAGGTAATCCATATAAGGGACTCAGATTAGTGCCAGGCAAGTAGTAATACCAACTGCTACCCTCCATCCTCCATTCTAGTTATTTTCATTAGCGCTTTGGGTAGTCATTTGTACTGGACCTAAAAAACAAAGGGATAGATCAGGAACATGGGGGACACCCAGTTCCCTCCCTTTCTCAGATTTGACTCCTGGATTCTTAGGTTCTAGGATTTTTGTGGGGACTGGAAGGGAGTCAGGTAGTTCGTGATGAGAGGGTGGGATGTGACAACTGCTAACAGATATTCTGCATGGCTAGGCAAAATTAATGGCGAAGGAGGCCATTGAACTGAACCTTGAATGAGGGAAGGGATTTTAAAAGATCGGGGTTCCAAATGCCCAAAAATAGATGACTGGATCAAGAAGATGTGGTACATATACACCATGGAATATTACTCAGCATTCAAAAAAGATAAACACATGCAGTTTGCAGCAACATGGATGGCACTGGAAGGGATCATGCTCAGCGAAATAAGCCAGAAAGAAAAAGAAAAATACTGGATGGTCTCACTCATAGCAGGAATCTAGAAAACTTAAATAAGGGACCAGGAAAATGAATAACTGTAAGAAAGTGAAAATCAAAATCAACAAACAACTATGAACCAGACACACTCTATGGGGAGTGGGGGGTGGGGAGGGGAGGGATTGGGGTCAAAATAAGGGGGTTGCAATTGTATGGGGAATATAAAAATAAAATTAAATAAAAAAAAGATCGGGGTTCAGGAGGCAGGGATGGTTCTCAAGAAGAGAAATAAAGATGTGGATGGAGATGGGGCCAGAGGGTGGGTGCTTTGTTGGCTACTATGGAGAAAGTGGGAGAGTGAGAGGAGGCAGGGGATGACATACCCAATGAGCTCAAACTTTCTTCTGTAGTCAGTGGGGTCCATTAAAAAGGTTCAAACAAGGGCCTCCCTGGTGGTGCAGGCAATTGAGCACCACACTGTGAAGCTGTCTGCAGCCTCTGCAGCGCGGGTTCCATCCCAGCTGGCAAGAATCCCACATGGTGAAGCAGACCTCTCCTGTCTCTCCCGCTGCTCCCCTCAGCAGTGTATTTCATTAGTCTGCCTGTTCTGTTCCCCGCTCTGTCTCTGGTGAATCCTCTCACCCTCCCGTGCATCTGGCCTGTACCCCGGTTCTTGTATAAATAAATAAATCTTTAAAAAAATTATCTTCCTAAAATTAAAAAAAAAAGGTTCAAACAAAGGATGATGTAATCATAATACTGTTTAGAAAGATCACTCAAAAAACATGAGACGAGATGGCAAGAGCAAGAGTCCAGGTGAGGACTGATGAGAAACTGATCAATGTTTGTATTCAGGGCAGATTCAGAAGCCACCACTGAAGGTACCAGGCAAGACTGTCACTGCTTGGGCTGGGGGAGGGGTAGGGGGTGAGGAACAATGCTGGGGCAGGTGGCAGAAAGCAGTTGAGGATAGCTTTGAGGTTCTCAGCTCAAGGGATTGAAATGCTGACTGCCATTCAGCTTTGAGGAGGAAGATGCTGAGTTCAGCCTTGAACTTGTTGGATGTGGGAGACAGAATGCTCCAAGTGGTTAGTGGGAATATGGGTCTGGTGCAAGGAGTGATGTCTGAGTGGGAGTGTGGGGATGGGGAGAGAATACAAGGAAAAGATGGGACCATGGGTGTGCTGCTCACCTGGGAAAAAGCTAGGGACCCTGGCCATTAGTCACTGTAGGGACGCACGTGTGTCTGGGACAGGCACCTGCCCTCAGGGAGCCCAGAGCATTCCATAGCCAGGAGATCCAAAGCCAGGACTCAGGCTGAGATGAGGTTCAATTGGTCAGAGGCTGGAGAGGCAGAAACGCAGGATTTCAGCTGAATCTGGAATACACTTTAATGACAATAAAATGACATTCTCTTTCTTCCAAATGACAGGTGTCCCAGTAGATATCATTTGTGTCAAGTATGTGTCATGTATGCAAATCGGTGTGCAAGGAAGGATGCATATGTGAAAATGAGGGTGAAATTAATGGGAATGCATACATGAGAGACTGAATATAATATATTCATGTGTGTATATGTACAGGTACATGAATGTGCACCCAAGTATAAGAACATGTGTGTTCAAAAATAAGCATGAGTAGATGTGCGCAAAAAGAGGCTGAAGGAGGCCATCCTTGGTCCAGGATCTCCAGTTCTCCTGCCTCCTTTTTATCACCTTCTTTTTCTTAAGTTTCCAGGGAAGGCGAGTACCCTTTGCTGGTCCTTGAGTTTCTGAATTCAGGGTCACAAGCCTCCTATCTTCTCCCTCAGCTCCTTTGAGGCCTTTCTCTCAGACCAAATCCTGAGATGTTCTAGGTATCAGTATAAAAGGGCTGTTTGACTTTTTCCCATCCCTCGTTCCTTCTGCATATGGGACCCACTCCTCCAAAGTTCACCCATGGGTCATGCCTCCTGCTGACAGGCCACTTACCTGCCTGGATGGGACTGTTGGTTCAGGTAGAAGAAGATCCAAGATTGAGAGCAGGCAGACCTGGGCTGTACCTGGGAATGGGCCTCCATAACCGAGCTGGTGTACTGTTGGCCAGGACTTCTCACAGTTGAGAGAACACTGGGGAAGAGGAGAGAACCTGGCATTGGAAAGATGGAGGCTTTTGATTCGGGCATGTGCCAGTTCCAGCATGTCTTAATCTGACTGTCCATTGCTTCCCTGCCAGGGTCTGACACCCACCACCATGGGTAGATACCCTAGATTGTGTGATATATTCATGAATGATTCTAGGGGTAGTAGGTGCTAGGGAGCACTGGACAACCAGCCTGAGGCTTTAGAAGTGTTACTATTCCCTTCTCTGTAGTCCTCAGTTTTCCCTTCTGCAGGATGGGTGCAACTGTGCTTGATTGCTAATGACCAGGGTGCTTTTAGTACTTGCAAGTTGTGCTACTTCCCCAATGCAGGAAGTACTTCAGAAAGTCCAGCATCAGGAGGATAAGTCCCCTCGAAACCTCCATGCAACCTTCTCTTCTCCTCTCTTCTCTCTAGGGTGGGAGACCTGGGTCACATCTGGTATAATAGGGCTACCTCCCCAATGTGATGCAAAGGTGCCAAAAGGGCTTCTCCATCTCTCTATATCCCACTGAAGTGGCTAAAATGCCAAGAGATCAGACTCTGGAACTGCACGGACCTTTCTGAATTTGGGTTCGGCTCCCCACTAGCTGTGTGGTCTTGGGAAGGTACTTCTCTCTGAGCCTCAGTGTCATCACCTGTAAAATACAGACAATAGCAGTCACTTTAGTGCTAAGATGTGAGGGTTAAATGAAGTAATGCATGGAAAGCACAAAGTCATACATGTGAAGTGTTTGGGGGGGAGGGTCTCCATTAATAGTCTTTTAGACACCAAGGAGTCCCTAGTGAAAATGCCAAGGGACGTTAAAGAATCACCTGAGAGGCTTCTGGTCACTAAGATTGGGTGTAGAGAGGAGCCAGGGAGCTGAGGATGCCAGTGGGGAGGTTTCCAACTTCCCCCTGGCTGGGTCAGCAGTATGTGGCTGGCAGGCGCGCCAGGAGCTGTCCGAGGTGCTGAATATCACTTTTCTTATTTTCCTTTTTAACTCTCGCCAGGCCCTGCTTTCAGAAATCTGTGCAACCATCTGGCAAAGAGTAAGGAGGGGTAGTCTGCAAGGCTAAGGGCAGTTCCCAATGCCAGTTCCTCTCACCTCTCTCAGGAGCATGTTCTGGCTTGACCCTGATAGGTCACCAGCAGCCCAGTTACTCAGGCTGCTGCTTGGGACACTTTCTTACAGCGCTGCCCAACTTGACTTCTGTCTAAGCCTTGTCCTTTTACTGGGCCATGGGCTCCCTCATGTCAGGGTATCTGTCTGTGGAGGTAAACAGGTTCTGTTGTCTGATTAGACCTGGAATATCATAGCCCCTGACTTCCATCACTGGCTCTCTTCCTTGGAAGATTTCATTTCCTCCCTTACCTCTTTATTGTGAATTTGTTGACTTTAATTAATTTATTCATTTAATAATTAACTAGGCATGGGTCAGAGCATTTACAAATAATTAATTTAATCCTTATAACAGTTCTGCTAGTTAGGTCTTGTTTTTATCCTTGTTGAGCAGATGAGGAAACAGGCATGGAGAGATTAAGTGACTTGCTAGTAAATGATGGAACCAGAAATTGAACCCATGTTGTCTGATTCTGAGCACCTGTGCTTCTTCCCACCATGTTATGCTGCCATTTGAGCAGCTCTTGGTGGGGGCTGGGATAGTGTTTTACGGGGAGGATTGCTCCAGTGTTCCGACCCCCACCCAGATCAGGCACCAGAAATATCTCTTAGCATCTGGAAACTGATGATGGAGACAATTAGTCAAAATGCAAGGAAATGGGTGTTTTTGCCTCATGCAATTTGGTTTTATGAAGACCACTAAATGCAAACATTCTCCTGTTAATTACTGTCTCAAATTTGGTGTGTAATTGAGGGAAGTAGAAGTGGGGAGAGTGTGGAAACCCGCTGGAGTGGCAGGCCTGCCCAAGTCAGCATTCCCAGCCGCCTTGTGCCTGCTATGTTAATTTTAGAAACTCCTCCAGCCTGAGTATATTATTAGCTTTATGTATATAGGGCCACAGGGCCCCCAGTGGCCTCTCTCTGCCACAATTTTTTTTTTGCTTTGTTTTGTTTTCCCCAAGAGATGAAATGAATAGGGATGACGGCTGTGTGTATACAGGGGTGTTTGCATGCTGTGTGTGTGAATGGGGATACCTGTGTGTGGCATCTAATGAGTGTCCACAGCTGCCTTTGAATGGTGTGCGTGCAACTGAGTAGGAGTGTACACAGCTCAAAAGCACCCCATAGAAACTGAAACCTTCCAGTCATTAGCAGGGTGTGCTGTGTTCTGTGTAGTGGAGTGTGAAGACTGGAGTGGCTCTCAAATCATAGGTTAGACTCTGCCAGATGGCATAGGTGGACTGGGGTTAGTTAGAGAAGGAGCGGTGAGTTGGGAGTAGCTGAAGTTGACTTCTTGGCATCAGCCGTGGAATGAGAAGCCTTAGTCTTTGAGGCCCTGTCTGGAGGTCCTGAAGGGCTTCATTTTCACAGGAGCTGACAGAAGCTGCCTCTCCAAATGCCCTCCCTCCCTGAGCTGTGTGATGTGGGACAGCCTCTCACCCACCTTCAGTGAAGCAGGCCCTATCTGCTCCTGGAAGCTTAGCGCCATTTTGAGTCTGGCAAAGAAAATCATTCGCCTTGATGTGTTTTCAAACCTGTAACACTGCAGGAAAGGGCACTTTGGTTCTGTGGTGGGATCCTCTGGAGGCTCAAGAAAAGCTTGTCTTCCAGTCCCTTCCTCCTGACTTCCTTGCAGTAGAGAAATAGAGATGGCTAAAAGGTTATTTCTCTTGGGAGGAAACATGCTATTTCTGCCTGACTTATTACCTTTATCTATCATAAAATTGTCTAAGTGAATAGCAGAGGGAAACAGCAAGAATTTGGCCTGGAGGTCAGCACTGGGGTGACTGGTGCTTAGGAGTGGTCCCTGGGAATGATTGACAATACTTTCTGCACTGGGGTCTGTGCTACCGTCTGCTGTCTCCATAGTCCCAAAGGGGCCCCCTGTGTAGGAGATAACTCTATGCAGTTGAGTTATCTCACATTGCTCAACCTCTCAGAGCCTTTGCCCTGAGCACCACTCTCCACCTGCCTCAGGAAACACTTGCAGTTGCTTTGAAACTTTAGGAGAAATCATTCTCAAAGCCCCATCTGGTCTCTCTCCACTGCATTGAGTGATACCTTACTGGTGCCTAAAGTCCCACTGGGGCCTGAAATCCCTTCCCCCTTGAAAGATATCACTGCCCTTCCCCAACTCTATTAGTCTGCAAACCTCTGGGGGTGGCGGGAGCTTGCCAGACATTTTCTTATTATTGGGGATAGATTAAAGGGAGAAAGCTGCCCCCCCCAATAGGCTGAGTGGGAGAGGGCTTCAACTCTCACTGCATAAAGGGGAAACTGAGGGCCAGAGTTGGGAGGGCACCCTCCTGATGTCACAATACTTCAGTGACAGAGCTGGGCTAAAAGTGGAGCTTCTCACCTGCTGTTTCTCTGGAGCTTCCCTGCTCTCTGCTCACAATCTGTGACATGTCTACCTGCCAGCCTGTCTCAGGCCACATCTGATCCTTAGGGAGGTTAGGGCAGGCTGGGGTGGGTGGGGGTGGGGTAGAGTAAACTGCTTCTGCCAGTGACACAGCCTTTCACTTCTCTGTATGTCATCATTTGGTTTTCTGTGAAGCTCTACTCTCGTGGGGCATGGGAGTGGGAGTAGGAGACTTGTGATTAGGGAGGTTGTGGAGGGCAGGGAGAGCTTATCCTTTGTGAAGGAAAGCCTCTTTCAGTGTGTGTTCCCTCACACCTGCCAGTCTCTACATCTGCCCTGGTACCTGAGTGCCTGTTTACTGCAATGTCTCAGAACTCCCCAGACTTCTCCCTCCCACCTTGCCTTCTCTCCTAGCATTCTCTTTTAGTCTGTAATTTATTCTCTCCTCTGACAATTGACCCCTGTGTCCCTGGGCAGATTTTACTGGGACCTGACCATGCTGCTGCTGATGGTGGGAAACCTGATCATCATCCCTGTGGGCATCACCTTCTTCAAGGATGAGAACACCACTCCCTGGATAGTCTTCAATGTAGTGTCAGACACATTCTTCCTCATCGACTTGGTCCTCAACTTCCGCACAGGGATTGTGGTGGAAGACAACACAGAGATCATCCTGGACCCACAGCGGATTAAGATGAAGTACCTCAAAAGCTGGTTTGTGGTGGATTTCATCTCCTCCATCCCCGTGGACTACATCTTCCTCATTGTGGAGACACGCATCGACTCAGAGGTTTACAAGACAGCCCGGGCCCTGCGCATCGTTCGCTTCACCAAGATCCTCAGCCTCCTGCGCCTCTTGCGTCTTTCCCGCCTCATTCGATATATTCACCAGTGGGAGGAGGTGAGTGGTCAGACCCAAGCCTCTTGGGGGAGAGGTATCTTCCTCCCAGGGTGAGTGAGAGTAATCTCAGAAACTTGGATAAGGGCTGTTTAACAAAGAATAGTAATTTCTTGATTCTTATGTGCTAGATACTGCACAAAGCACTTCACATGCAGTCCATTTATGTCTATGACACCCACCCAGGATATCGCATAAGCACATTTCAGGTATTTTTACCGGAGGATACCAAGAGAAAGATTAAGTGATTTACACAAGGGCACACAATAGTAGTAGGTGAACCTGGAACGTGAACTTAAGCCAATGACCCTAGAGCCTGCACTGACATTGTAGGGATTGCAAACTCATAATCCTGGAGGGGCCAGAGAGGACTGTGAATGCTGAAAAGAGCAGTGGAAGGCAGTGTGGTGGAGCAGGAAAAACATATCTTCCATCTGTATTAGGAAGCGACTACTCAGCTCTAGCCTGGGAATGGGCCCAGGATTGTGAAATATACAGCCTTATCGTAAGAAGCAGAAATTTGGATTTTTGTACAAATTTTGTTGGCAATCATGTTAGGGTTGTTTTGGAAAAGATCCTGAGATGAGGATTTGCATAAGAGTAACAAGGTTGGAGGGGGGAGCATCTCCAGGAAAATCTGTTATGAGGTTGGGAAAGAGATGGGGAAAGCAAGGGAGTATGACATCAAGCCAAGTCCCAGGGAGGGTGACGCTGAGGACCGTGTATCTCATACTTCAGAGTTGTCCCAATCAGGGCAAAGGAGTTATAATTTTATATCTCGTTACCTGTCAGTCACTGACTCAGGGCACTTCAGCTCAGGTGCCAGCAGGCAGAGGGTTCCCAGAGGGCAGTCTGGGGCAGCCTCTGACAAAGAGCAGCAGGTGGCAGGTGCTGGCCATAGGGAGTGCAAGCACCAGGGAGCCTGGAGTTGGGTGTGCAGAAATGGTAAAGGGATCCTCGGGGCTCTGGGGAGAGCGCTTGCTACAGAAACGACATAGACAATTGCAAAAGAACTGGGCGCCCTAACACTGTTCGGAAAAAAGTAAACTCATCCCTGGGCTTAATGCCGTCTCTGAGGGAGGAGGAGAGGACGGCCATGGGCTGGGGTTTGAAACAAGCTGGTGACCTTGCCAAGCATGCAGTCCACATCCATCTGCCACCACCCAGCTACACCTTTTGGCCACAGTGGCAGGCATGCCAGCCTGGAGGTACATTGGGAAAGGAGAGCACATGCTCTGCCAGAGTGGGCTGTGGTCTGGGGGGAGTGGCTGCACCTTCTGTAGAGGTGCATTTCCCACTGGGACTCTTTGCTGCACTGCTGGTCTCCTGGTCTCCCAGACCTCTATGTGAGTGGGTGAAGTCCCCATGCTCAGGATTCGAAGCTCCTCCACCCTGGATTCCTGCCAGCAGCAGCAGCAGCAGCCTGGATCCTAGCATGCGGCACCCATGGCTGATGGTTGAAGCACTGGCAGATTGAGGTCAGAGGTGTCTTGAGCACCTGTGCCGCAGAAGTGCCTACACCTGCCTGGCAGAATCACTCCATGGCAGAAATTCTCCTTGGCTTGGAAAATGTGCTTTATTCCTGCTGACAGGGAAGGAGCAATGACTTGCCCAAGGTCACGCAGTAGACAGACTGCTGGCAGAGCTAGAACACAACCCAGTTAGTGCTCTGAGCTCCTCCCAGCAATGTGGCAGCCCTGCCTGGAGTAGTGGAATGCTTGGGGCTTTGGAGAGTGAGAATGACACATGTGAGCCCAGTTAATATCTTAGCCCCTCTGTACAGTAGTGGGTCCTCACCTGTCTGAACCTCAGTCTCTGAATCTGCAAAATGGATATAGGTGATACCTTCCTCACTGGGTCATTGTGAGACTGAAATGAGGTGATGTTTGTAAATCCCTTAGTATGAACCCTGGTGCAGAGAATCTTTTCATAAATGCCCCTCCCCCAGCCCAATTGTCTTCATAACCTTCATACTTCCACAGCGTGTCTGCTTTCCTCAAATGCTTTTACCCATTCTCTCATTGGTTCCTTGGACCTACATGGCAAAATAAATAGGGTAGGGCTTATTATCCCCATTTGTCAGGGGAGGAAACTGAGGCTCTGAAGGGTTACCTGCCCTCGTGGTAAACTTTTTGACCTGGGCCTCCTAACTCCTGGCTCCAGGCACTCACACTTTCTCAGAGAGCCTAAAGAACTTTGATTCTACTCTAATTCCCTGTGTGAGGGCTGAGTTCAGATGAGACTGGAAAAGCACGCAAGGACCTGCTGGCAGGTTGGAAAAGCATGCAAGGGCCTGGTGGCAGGTTGGGGTGAGCAGTTCCCTGTGACAGGCTGACTCTGAGGCACCATGGGGCATCTAGCTGCAGAGAGCTGTTGGCATGTGGGTCTGAGCTCAGGGCTGAGCGGGGATGGTGTCTACAGGGACAGTGGTGATGGTTGGGGCCACGCAGAAGAGGAAGAGCGTGTCTTCGTCTCTGTCCCAAGTGGATATGCAGGAGCATTTTTGGCTCCTCAATCCCCCAGAAACCCCCAACCTTCTGTTTGTCTTGGACCCATGACCCATGTCATTTAAAGCAGAGATGGGCCACTCTTCCCTTCTCTGGTATGGTTTGTGTCTCCAGCCCTGGCCCCCTAGGGGACCAGTCCTACCTCCCCCCAACCTTAGGCCTGGGCCCTGACAGCCAGTGTTTGGTGGGACTTGGCAGTGTGGCCAGTGCTGGGCAGGTGGGCCCTGGGGCAGGGCTAAGAGCTTCTCCTTCCGGGCCCACACCATACATCTGGGAAAGGGGTCCTATCCCCTCCAGCCCTCTGGTGTGACTGCCCTCAGAGCTGTCTACAAGTGAAAAAGCAAGCTCCTGTGGTCTTTCCCTGGGGACAGACAGAGGCCCCGGGAGGCTTCAGGTCAGAGAGCTGAACTGAACGTTGCCACCCCATCATGTGGGCAGGAGGGAGATCCCGGGAGGCCAGACAGATTGCTGCCCCTCCCCCCTGCTCTTATCTCATCTAGCAGCTGGGGAGGAAATTGCTCTGAGCTGGTTTCTGCTGGGCACTCCGCCCAGCCAAAGACTCCACTGGACCCCTGGGATTGGATTTGGGGTGTCCAGCTGGCCTCAGGAGCTCTGTCTTCAAATACTTAATGGACTATCCCTGCCCTGGGGCTCCTCCTAACCTCACCTCAGCCTAGAGCAGCAGTAGGGAGGCTACTGTGAGGCCCAGATTCAAGGACAGATAAGGAGGGAAGTATTTAATAGAGAAAACCTGCCCTATCTCCAACTTACTGCGTGAGTCTTTCTTTCTTCAGGGCCTCAGTTTTCCCCCACTGTCAGACTTGTTCCCTGGGCTTCTGTCCCAGCCCCAGCCTCCCTCAAGAGGACACTGTCATGGCCCTGGTTGAGGGCTGCAGAGTCGACCTTACATGGAGAGGACATGCTTGCCCAAAGTCCCCTGGTGACCTAGAGATGCTAAGTTCCTCTCCCCAGCTCCGCCCAGCCTTTCTAGTTCAGTTCCACAGCCTTGGGTGGCAGGTCTCAGGGGTCAGGGTCATGGAGGGTCTCTGCAGGTGTAGACCATCGTCTCGGAGGACACTAGCCTCTGCCTTCATCCTGGGTGATCTAGGTCAGCAACTTCCCTCCCAAGCCTCTCCCAGCCAAGCCTCTTCCCTCCCTCTGAGGTGCGAGCTTGTTATAGGCACGGAGGCTATTGTTAGAAACCTTGGTCGCCCCCCTTCGGATGTTCCCCTGCAGGGCCCAGCACCCCAGCGACCCATCCCACAAGCCTCTTTTTTCCCTCAGCAGCCTGCTGGAGGAGCAGCAGGAGGAAAGCTAGAGATGGGTGCGTAGGCCAGGTGACCCACAGCCCCTCTCGGTCTCCTTCCCCTGTGGGCCTTGGTTTTTCCACCCCTCTCAGAATCAGGATTTGGCATCAGTGGGAAGGGGGGCCAACACAGGAGTGATTCTGTGGGGCAGAGGTTGGCCCTCTTGCCAGGCCTCAGGTAGGGACCCAGCGCAACCTTCAGTCCAGCCCCCTCCAGAATGTGCCCAGGGTCCACATGCACACCCCACTTTCTCAGGCTTTGTTTGGCTTGCTGTCCTCATGGCCGCTCATTTCTGAGACACAGGTAGTAGTTTATTCTTCCCAGAGGAGAAAATGAGGCCCCAGAAGGCCCTTTACCCAGGCCCCAACTCCAGTTTCTGATCTTTCCCCAAGACTGAGAAATCAACTCTTTGTTTTAGGGCTGAGGAAGAGAGGGAAGGAAAGAAAGCAGTGAGCACTTGAGTACCCAAGACAGCCCTGGGAGCTGGCAGTTATTAGACAATGTACAGAAAACTAAGGAAACTAAGGCTCAGAGGGAAGAATCCCCTGCCCTAGGTAGAAGGTATGTCACTTTATGGTCAAGAAACTTCCCGAGGGGTGAGAAGCCAGCTTGCCCGAGCACCATGCAGGGGGCACTAGGCTACCTTGCCAGCAAGGCTTGGGCAGGGGTTGGGGGCCTAGAAATGAAGGTACTCAATCCCCCACAGTCAGAACCACATCATAAAGGGGGGTTTTGATGAGGTATAAAGAGGCAGACAAATATTTGCGCAGCGTAGCTGACTTGCAGTGGCTGGTGGCCCAGCCCACAGCAGGGCATGGTGTTTAGCAACCTCTCCCAGCAACGTCCAGCCTCACTCTCAGCAACCACTGGTGCCAAAGAGCGTTGGGGGAAGGGAAGTACCCTCACTAGCTGGGGTACCTTCCTAGTGTGGATGGATGTGCCCCAGCCACCTTTTCCCTGGGAAGCACAGATTTGGAACTCTTGGTGCCTGTGTCTTGGCAGTACCTGAGCACCACCCACAGCACCCTTCACCGCTGCCCTCCCTGCTCCAACAGGTGTTCCCAGCACCTGCCTCTTCAGCTCAGTGCCAGCTATACCAGCACCACACACTCTGAGGATACCTGAGTCTTCATATTTCTGCCTTTCACACCCAGAGTGATTTGTAGCAAGGAGCAGTGGCTGTAGGACAGGGAAGTCTGGGGCACTTTCTAGAAGTGGCCTGAGTCTTCCTTTAGCTTCATGTCCACTCATTTAGTCAGGCATACATGCATTTTAGTCAGGCAATCAACAAGTGTGTCGGAATGCCCGTGCATGCTAAGCACTGAGGAGTAGAGTGACAACAAAGACCCCTGCTTCATGAAGCAGTAGGAAAGTAAGTGAGTGCCATTTTAGATAGTGCTGAGTCCATGAAGGAAATAAATGGGGGTCTTGGTGGGGGAGGGGAGCACACTAGCTGCTTCACTCAGAGGGGTCAGGAGTCTCTCCGTGGAAGTGGCATTTGAGTCGGGACAGGCTGATGAGTGGGCGCCGGGGAAGGACACAGGCTGCTGGAGTAGCAAGCCCAATACCAAGGCGCCTGGGTAAACACCGACTGGCTGGGAGCGTTCAAAGCCTTCAAGAAGGCCAGGGTGGCCAGAGGTGGTGGCTGGGGACGAGTAGGGAGAGGAGGGGTGAGCAGAACACTGAGGGCCGCAGTCATGGGTTGTGCTCTCAGGGTGATGGAAAGTCATGGAAGCTTTCGGGTGAGGGGGTGTCATGGTCTGACTTTCCTCTTTAAGGGACATTTGCATGTACTTATTTCCAAATGGATTGGATGGGCAGGGAGCTCTGTCTGGTAGGGACATGATGAGGATTCTGTCAAGGTAAGTGAGACAATATTGTATTTAACAATTTGTCACCTTGATTTACAACTCTAAGTATCCAGACCTGTGGCATTCTATTTGTCCTCCTGTCTTGCCTGCCTCCTTTTATCCCCAACTAAGTAAAGGAGAGCATTACTGCTAATACAAATTAATCATAGAGATTAATTATTATTAACAATATCCCAAAATTTGTAATGGTTTGCAGCGAGCACTATTACTGACTATACCCAGGACTAGCATTTTAGATGTATAACTTCATCTTTTTGACAACCCACTCAGGCAAGAATTTTTGTCACCATTTTCCAGATGAGGAAATACGACCAGAGAAGTTCACAGACTTTCTGCAGGTCACACAGCTAGAAACCATGTAGGAACTGGGTCTGGAAGCGTGGTCTTCATGACCTTCGAGCCTGTGGTTTTGTGCTGCTCCGAGGCAAAGCCCTCTGTCCCTGAGTAGGTGCTAAGCGTCTACAGACAGATTTAGAGAAACACAGTGCCCCTGGTGTGACTGCAGACACCACCCACCCCTTGCTCCCCCCTGTCCCCCACCGCCATAGCCTCAGTCTGGCTGACTCTCCTCCCTGTTGTTGCCCTCACACCTGGCAAGCTGACCAAGTGGTTTCTCTGCCCTTTGGGACTACACAGAGCTCCAGATGCCCTTCATCCTGGAAGGCTGGACTTTTCATGGGAGCCCCCCCACTCCATCCACACAGATCCCAGCAGGCATCCCTCTGGGGCCCTACAATCTGTGGTCTGCTTTTCCCAGGGCCTGGCCTGATGCCTTCCTACCTGAGCCACAGCCTGGCCCTGCACTGCTGGGCCTTCTGCCCAAGCGTGTGCAGAGCCACAAGCAGCTGCAGGCGCTGGCTGGGAGGGGGCACCCAGCTATCTGTGCCAACCTTTTCACCTCTGCTGCAGATCTTCCACATGACCTACGACCTGGCCAGTGCTGTGGTGCGCATCGTGAACCTCATCGGCATGATGCTGCTGCTGTGCCACTGGGATGGCTGCCTGCAGTTCCTGGTGCCCATGCTGCAGGACTTCCCGGACGACTGCTGGGTGTCCATCAACGACATGGTGGTGAGCACCAGGATCGCCTCACTTGTGCAGGGAGGGGGCCCTTAGGCACGGCCAGACAGAAAGAGTAGACAGCTTGAAACTCCCCAGTCCCAGCAAGTGGGACCCTGAGATGCCACCCCTGGGGCTCAGGGCTCCTGCTCTATCCAGGGCAGGTCTGTCACAGTCAGAGGAGGTGCTGCTGCCTCCACCTTCTTACAGCCCCCAGTGCCACAGGAAGCCTCCCTATTTGGCCTTAGTTTCACGCAGGGGACTCAAACCTGGAATCCTCAGATTAGAGCAGGCATGGCAAAGTAGGGCTGACAGTTCTGCCCTCCCACTTCTCTCCCTCAAGGCCAGCCAACCCTCACAAGGGACTGCAGATGCTATAGGCACTGCGAGCAGCACAGGTAGCCAGCCAGGTCACACTTGGCTACTTGGGTCACTTTCTGTTCCATCGCAGTGCCCAGCTGTTCCCCTACCTCCCATCTCCTCCCTCCCCCACACCCTTCACCAACCAACCCCCTCACAGGCACATCCTAGTTGCAGGGATGGCAGGGATGGCAGGCAAGATGGAACCTAAGCTCCCTCCTGGCCCCTTCAACCCTGCAGGTGCAGAGAGAATTTGGAATCACAAGCCATAGAGCTGAGCTCCCCAGCTGCATTCTGGACAGGGTGGGATCTAGGAGACTTGCTCTGCGTCGGGAACCCCTGCCTACCTAGTTCTCCCTCCTAGTCAATTTGGTTCAGTCTGAAGGCTAAATCCCAGGACCCCAAGGGAGGAAAAAAGGCTTTGAAAGAGGTGAAGGAGACCCTGAGGCATCTTTCAGCATCAAACAGGCCTTTACCAAACAACCTTTTGATGAGCTAAGTGTAAATGAATCGGCCATATGGATTGAATTTCCGGGTCCCCAGAGGCTCAGCAGTGAGGCTAGAAGCCCTGACTTGAGGCAGCTGAGACTCCCCAGGCCCCCCAGGTGGGGAGCCCTCCCCTGGAGATCATTCCCTCGAATCTCCCGCCCTGTTCCGGACTAAACCACAGGACTAGTTCTGTCTGTGGCTACAGGACATCCTGTCTGTTCAGGATGGTCTGAGTGACCTTTGAACATGGCCTTCCTCCAGGTGCCGAGAACAGCCTGGTGGCCCAGGAAGTGCTTAGGGCCCCTGTGGGTCAGGCATTAGTGTGGTTTCCACATTGCTAATGCACTCCCCATATGAGCAGAGAAGCACTGGGGAAGTGGCCAGCACTAGGGTTCATCTGCGCTCCTGCATTTGGGATGGGTGTGTGAGGTTGAGGGTGGCTGGCTGACAGGTGCACTGAATTCTAGAGCTGGCCCTTGCGAGCCCAGTGAGGGGGCTCCACACTGAGCCTTTCTTGAGACACCTACTGGCTTTGGAGACAAAAATAGCCAGAAGCCTGGCTCCCTCTCTCCATCCTCCTGCCCCCAAGCTTTGTGTGTCCCAGACATTCCATCTCTGGGGAAAGGATAACTAGTGTCCTCAGCCCTGGACAAATGCAAACAGGGATAATGAGGTGAGTTAGCTCCAATGCCTTAACTTTTGCTCGCCCAGAATGAGGACAGTGTGTTTGGCTTGTCTGCCAGAGCTTGTCCCCCCAGGGGGAAGCATATCTGGTTTTATAATTGAGGTCAGTGGGGAAATGGGCTTCACTTGGCAGTAGCTTGGGGGAGGAGGGAGGGAGAGCTATTCCAGAAAGCAAAGGACAGCAGGGTGGCCTCAGCCTGGGATCTTTGCTCCTGAGGAAGCTCCCAGGCTGTTGCCTGGGAGCTGAGAGGTCAGATCAGGGCTAGGTTGCCTCCCATCCATTTGCTGGGGCTTCCTATCTGATTCCTGTCCCCCATTGCAGGAGAAAGTCTCAAATGGGGGATTTACTCTGTCACCACGGGTGGCCAGTGTGACCCTCCCTGCCCTCTACCCAAGGTTTTCAGTCAACAGCAAAGTTGGGAACCCTGGATTCAACCACTGGGAAGGAATTAGGTTGAGGGGTGGGAAGTGGCAGGTGACACGAGTGTTAGTGAGAAGAGCCTACCCTCTCATCGTCCTGAACCCCATTCACACACACCCCTTGGATCTGTCTGTCAACCTGTACATCTGCCCACAGAACAATTCCTGGGGAAAGCAGTATTCCTATGCCCTCTTCAAGGCCATGAGCCACATGCTATGCATCGGGTATGGACGGCAGGCACCCGTGGGCATGTCGGATGTCTGGCTCACCATGCTCAGCATGATCGTGGGCGCCACTTGCTACGCCATGTTCATCGGCCATGCCACTGCCCTCATCCAGTCTCTGGACTCCTCCCGGCGCCAGTACCAGGAAAAGGTAGGGTGGAGAACTGTGATCCACAGGGCTATCTCGCTCTGGAGAACCTTCCCATGGGACCTTACCACAGGGAACACAGCCAGTGGGAACCTGTCCGGCCCTGTGATTGGGATCCGGCTGTGAGAGACAAAGGAAGGGGGGTGCCCTCTAAGGTGTGAACTACTTCACCTCCCTGGCCTTTACTCTATGAATGTCTTTTTATCAGTACCCACCTTGCCCCCTGCTGGTGTGACTCTCTCCTGACAGGGGACTTACTTCTCTTCCCTGCGCACAGTCCTTTCCAGCCTCCTGCCTCCCCCAGTCTACAAGGCTTCCTATGAGCACTGAAACTGAATCAGTCTCGTCCTTCTTAAGAACCTCAAGTCCCTCCATCATTGGGCTTTAGCTATACTTTTTTTTTTTCTGTTGTATTTCTCCTTTCCATCAACAATTTCCTCAAACAAACAATCAAAAGAAAGCCCCAGGCAGCAGCCTTTCTGCCTGCTTGTTTCTATGCTAGTGTCCTTTATTTTTCTCCCCCTTTTTTGTAATAAACCTGCCCTAAAAGGAAAAAAAAAAAACCCACATTATTTATGATTGCCAAATCCACTTCCTTATCTCAGCTGACTAAGTTCAAGTTCACCAAGGCCCTCTGCCCAGCTAAGGCCTCTCAGGCCCTGGTCTAGCTCGTCTCTCAGCACCCATGACAGTTGTCACCGCCATCTGGGCTTTGCCTTGGTACCGTTACTGCACACAGGGTTGTTCTGTTCCTTCTCAGGCCAGCCCTCCCCGCTCCCCTTGGCTGGCTTGTCTTCTCAGAATTCACAGCTGGGTCCCTGGTGGCTTAGACCCGCTCTCTGTTTCTCTGCTCTTCTGCTTAACTAGTTGTTACTGTTCTAGCCCCAGCCCTGCTCTCTATCCATCTCTCGGTGGTGGGGCCCAAATGACATAATCAGCCCCCACCTTCTTTCCTTGGCTATGGACTAAATGAAACCTCCCTGAACACCCCAACCTCATCATGTCCAAAATGAGAACACTCTCCCAAGCTCTGAGCTCCTGCCCAGCTTGTTAGTGGACACAGTAACACAGGCGCCCGGCCAGACATCGGGAGCCATGCCTGGCGTCTCTCGGTCATTAATGCCTCCCTCAGAACATCAACTCTTTCCCTTCATCCAGGCGCCTCTGCCTGGGCCCACAGCAGCTTCCTCACCAGGCCATGACTCGGGCCTGGAGTCAGGCTGCCTGGGTCCCCAGCCCAGCACTTCCATCCACGGGCTCAGTGAGGGGGCGCATCTTGTGTCATGTCCGTGTGCTCCGCTGGCCCATCTGTATGGTGGGGACAGTGTGAGGACTTATATCATGCGGGGTGTGAGGAGTGGGCCATACCTGTCAAACCCTTAGAACTGTGTTGGCACAGAGCAAGCTACTCACTGAGCAGGCTCCACCCTGCCACGCTCTACTCCACTCTCCACAGTTAGGGTTGGCATTTACAAAACATAAATCTAAGACCATTCTTCTACTTGGAGCCTTTGCATTGCTCCTGGGTGTGGATTAACTCCTAAGTGTGCTCTCTCAACCTGATGGTTAAGGGTGTGACCCAGCCCCTGCCCTTCTCATGTACAGGGCATGCCTGGTGCCTCACTGCTTTCTCGCTGCCTTGCCAGACCTCCCACCTCTCCCCTCCTGCCTCACGGCCTTGGCATAGAATCCAGCCTGGAACACTCTTCTCTTCTTTCCCCCTGGCCACCTCTGCATGCCTCAGCCTAAACTCCTCTTTGGTGAAGCCTTCTGGGGTCAGTCAACCTCCTACCTACCGTGTGACCCCGAGGTCCTCTCACTCTCCTTCACCACACCTCACACTCCTGTAATTATGGAATGAATCCTCGGGTCCTGATTGTTTCAGGTCCGTCTTCCCTCTACAGGGCATGGCTCTGTGAGGACAGGACGCTGTCTTGTCCTTTCCGTGTGTTCCCAGTGTCTGGCACACAGTAGGGCTCAGTATATATTAACTGGCTGCCTGCCTGCCCCAGGTGCTGTCCACTGGTGGGGTAGCTGAGAGATGTTGGCCCATGTCCCATGACACTAAGATCCAGAGCCAGGGCAGGCCGAGAAGGTCAGGTAGGGGAGGCAGAGGAGGGAGACCATGGAAGAGAACTCTAGGCCAGCCTTCATGATGAGCATGAGCTAAGGTGTGCAGAAAGGTGGTAAAGAAACCAGCCTGGCTAGAACAAAGGCTTCTGGGCTAGGAGGGAGGGGGCTGCAGTGGGGAGGGAGAGAAAGAGCAGCTTAGAAAGACCAATGTCGGGCTTCAGCATCCAGCCTGTGACCAGGTTAGCATTCCATGTATGAGCAGGGCTGGGCTCAGTGTGTGGGCAGGGTCAGATCTCAGTGTGTGGCCAGGGTCAGATCTCAGTGTGTGGGCAGGGGCAGGGCCAGGGCTCAATGAGTGAGGAGGGCCAGGAGTCAGTGTTGAGCAGGGTGGGCGCTCTGAGACACAGTCAGGGGTTTGTTTAGAAAAAGCATAGGGTTTATTCTAGGGCAGAGTCAAGCTGCTTGTGGCTCCTCATTTGAGACTTGTCTTTATTTTAATCTTTATCTAATATCACTGAGTCTTACTTCACCCATAAATCTCTCTTAAATGTGTTACCTCCCCTCTGCCCTGCTATTACATGTCACTTGAACAACAACCTCTGCCCTGTCACCGGACCCTGCTTCCCTACCCCTGTCGATTCTGCACGCATGAGGAATTCTCTAAATTCCTTCTTCTGGCTGTCCCTGCACAGTGGCTGCCAGCCAGGAAGTCACTGTTTGCTGGGTCCAGGCATAACTAAGCCAGACAGAGACCAGGTGGGCTGGAAGAACTTTAGGAAAATTCACTCCCAGCCTTAGGAAAATTCACTCCCAGCCTTAGTTGCCCATTGGCATCTCTCTGAGCCCTGTGTCTCCATCTCTTGAGGGTGCTAATATATGAAAATCTGTTTGCTTATTTCTGATTATTCCCGCGGTATATGAGTTATGGGAAAATCTCTGTTACTGCCTAACCTGTCCCTCGCCATGCTCCTAAGGTGCCCCATTCTCCCCCCCCCCCCCACCCAATCCAGAGATGGCTGGAGCAATGCCTGCACTTCACTCTTCGGGGGAGGGGAGCAGGAACAGTTTTTATTAGAGCCTGGGCACTTAAGTTCACAAATATCCTGTTCCCAACTTCTGCTTAAGGTCCCAGCTCTACCCAGTGCCTCCCCTGTGCTGGGATTTCTCTCTCCCCCTCCCTCCCTGCCCTCTGCTTCTCTTTCCCTCCCCGCTTCCTTTCCTTCCCTTTCCATTTTCATTTTTTATTCCCCACCCTCTTAACCTCTTAATTGTCAGTGTCTACTAGTTTACAATCATTTGGCTTTGTCAATTCACTTGCTTTGTTTGTTTATATTACTCACATATGTGAAATCTTCCAACATTTGCCTTTAACTTTCTGACTTACTTTGCTTCACATTAATCCCTTCAAGTCCTTACAATTTGCTGTAAATGATATTTCATCTTTCCTTGTGGCTGAGTAGTAGCAATCTACACACATACACCAGGACCTAATTTAATAAAGAAAGGAGCCTCTTTAACAAATAGTCTTGGGAAAATTGAATACCACATCTTCTTTTCCAGTCCTTTATCAGTGAGTACTTAGGTGCCCGTGGCCTACCTACTGTAAGTAAGGCTGCAATGAACACTTTGGAGCATGTAATTTTTTGAGTTGTCTATTTCATGCTCTTTGGATAGATACCAGTGGCATTGCTGGATCATATAGTGTTTCCATTTTTTTTAGCTTTTTTTTTTTTTTTTTTGTGGGACCCTCGCCGGCGGCCCGGGAATGAACCTGCACTGCAGAGGCTGCGGGCAGCCTCGCAGCCCAGTGCTCAACCGCTGCGCCACCAGGGGAGGCCCAACATTTTTTAGCTTTTTAAGTAAGTCCAGAACACGTTCCAAAATGGCTGCACCAATTTTATATTCCTACCAACAATATTTTGGGGTTGCTCTTTCTCCATATCCTCTCCAACACTTGATGTTGGGAGTCTTTTTGATATGTGACATTTTCACAGGTGTGAGATAATCTCTCATTGTGGTTTTGACTGGTATTTCCCTCATTAAAAGTGTTGATGAAAAATTTTTTCATATACTTGTTGACATATGTATCCTCTTTGGATAATTGTCTGATGACATCTGCTGCTCATTTTTAATCGGGTTGCATGTTTCTTTGTTGTTCAGTTGGATGAGTTCTTTGTATACTTTGGATATTGGTTGTGTGATGTGTAAATATCTTCCCCCACACAGTGGGATTTCTTTTTAATCTGCTAAAATGTTCTTTCAAAATATAAAAAGCTTATTAATTTGAAGTTGTCACAATAGCTCATTTTTGTTTTTATTTCCCTTACCATATTTGTTGAATGCCCAGGGACACCTCTATAATTGATGTCATGAAACATATTGCTAATGCTCTCTTCTATGAATTTTATTGCTATAGATCTTATATGTATGTCTTTAATCCATTTTGAATATATTTTGTATGTGAAATTAAAGAGTGGTCCAAATTCATTCTTTTACATGTGGTTGTCCACATTTCCCAATATCATTTGTTAAAGAGACTTTATTAAATTAGGTATTGATGTATGTGTAGATTTATTTCTATGCTTTCAATTCTGTCCCATTGCTCCATGTGTCTATTTTTATTCTAATACCATTTTTTTGTTGTTGCTTTGTAATACAATTTAAAAATCAGGTAACATGCCTCTTTTTTTTTCCCCTCTCAGAGTTGCTTCAGCTATTCAGGATCTTTTATGGTTCCATTTAAGTTTTAGTACTTTTC
Organism: Talpa europaea; assembly: GCF_964194135.1. NCBI lineage: Eukaryota > Metazoa > Chordata > Mammalia > Eulipotyphla > Talpidae > Talpa > Talpa europaea. The sequence goes on along the minus strand of NC_140075.1, from coordinate 57,763,623 downwards.
ATTCTATTGAAGAATATCATTGGAATTTTTATGGGGCCTTGCCCCATTATAGGTCAATTAAATCAATATATTGTTTTTAGTAAAATAGTCATTTTCACTATATTAATTCTCCCCATCCATAAACATGGAATATCTGTCTTTTTCTATATCTTTTAGTAGTGTCCATAGTTGTCAATCTATAAATACTTCACCTCCTTATTTAAGCTAATTTTTAGGTATTTATGTGATTGTAAATAGAATTTTTTCTTCTCATTCATTATATGTAAAAATGAAACAGACTTCTTTTGTGCGTTAATTTTGCAACCTCCCATTTACTGTAGTTGTTTATTGTTCCTAGTAGGTTTTCAGTGGAATCTTTAAGTATGTATGTATGTAGGTAGGTATATATGTATATATGTATACATACATAATATTGTCTGTAAATAATGATAGTTTTACTTCTTTTCTACTCTGGATTCCTTTCCTCTGGTTGTCTGTTCTAGCTAAAATCTGGTTGTCTGACTGTTCTAGCTAAATTAAATGGAAGTGGTAGCAGTGGGCATCTTTGCCTTGTTCCTGATCTTAGAGGAAAAACTCTCTGTTGTTCACCATTAAGTATTACACTGACTGTAGTTTTGTGATACGTGTTTAGGTACATATGTTTAGATACATTCTTTCTGTTCCCATCATGTTTAGAGTTTTTGCCATAAATGGGTGCTATATCTTGTCAAATGCTTTATTCTCTTCAATTGATATCATAGGTTTTTGTTCTTTCTTTTGTTCATACAGTGTATTACATTAATTAATTTGCATATGTTAAACCATCTTTAAATTCCTGGAATAAATCCACTTGATTATGACATATGATTCTTATAGGGTATTGTTGAATTCCATTTACTAGTTTGTTGAGCATTTTCACGTCAATATTCATCAAAGCCATTAGTCTGTAGTTTTTGTTTTTGTTATGTCTTTGGTTTTGGTAATTAGGGTAATGTTGGCAACTTATACTGTGTTATGGAGTAGTAGTCCCTCTTGAATAATTTTCAAGTAATTTGAGTAAAATAGGTATAAGTTCTTTAAAGGTTTGATAAAAAAAATTAAAAGATTTATTTAAGATTTATTTATACAAGAACCAGTGTACAGGCCATTTGCGGGGGAGGGTGAGAGGATTCACCAGAGACAGAGTGGGGAACAGAACAGGCAGACTGACTGAAATACACTGCTGAGGGGAGCAGCAGGTGAGGCAGGAGAGGTCTGCTTCGCCATGTGGGATTCTCCTCAGCGGCCGGAATCAAACCCTCACTGCAGAGGCTGTGGACAGCTTTACAGTGTGTCTCTCAACAACCTGTGCCACCAGAGAGGCCCTTAAGAATATTTATTGGGTCTCCCTGGTGGCACAGGCAGTTGAGCGCTGCGCTGTGAAGCTGTCCGCAGCTTCTGCAGTGCCGGTTCAATCCCCGCTGGCCTGGAGCAACCCGCATGGCGAGCGGACCTCACCTGTCTCCCCCGCTGCTCCCCTCAGCAGTGTATTTCAGTCAGTCTGCCTGTTCTGTTCCCCACTCTGTCTCTGGTGAATCCTCTCACCCTCCCATGCATCTGACCTGTATCCCGGCTCTTGTATAAATAAAATAAATCTTTAAAAAAAAAAAAAGACTTATTTATGTATGCAAGCTGGGGTACAGGCCAGAGGTGCAGGGACGGTGAGAGGATTCCCCAGAGCGGGGAGCAGAGCAGGCAGAAGGACCGAGGTACACTGCTGAGGGGAGCAGCGGGCGGCAGGAGAGGTCTGCGCGCCATGTGGGACCCTCCTCTGGTGGCCAGGGAGCAGCCGGAGATCGAACCGGCGCTGCAGAGGCTTCGGGCAGCTTCGCAAGCCAGTGCTCAACCGCTGCGCCACCGGGGAGGCCCCGATTTTATCTTCTTAAAGAACCAACTTTATTTTCATTGATCTCTTACATGGTCTTTTCTATTTTATTTCTGCTCTAGTTTTTTATTATTTGCTTTTACTAACTTTTGATTTTGTTTGTATTTTTTAAAGTTGCTTTAGTTGCAATGTTAACTTGTTTATTTAGGATTTTTCTTGTTTCTTAATGTAGGCTTCTATTGCAATTATCTTCCTTCTTAAAACTGCTTCACACACATTCTAAAAGCTTGTGTCCTTATTTTCATTAGTGTTCAGGTATTTTAATTTCTACATTAATTTCCTTTGTAGCCCAGTGGTTATTGAGCAGCATGTTGTTTAATCTCCATGTGTTTGAAATTTTTTCCCCAGGTGTTTTTTTTTAATTGTTGATTTCTAGCAATATGGTATTATGATTAGCAAGAATGCTTGGTATGGTTTCAGCCTTCAAGAGTTTATTGACAGTTGTCTTATGTCTCAACATATGGTCTATTCTGAAGAATATTCCATGTGCATTTGAGAAAAATGTATAAATTGAGATTTGGGATAGAATGTTCTGTAGATATTAAGCCTATCTGATCTAGCTCATCATTTAAGGCTATTGTTTCTGTATTTATCCTCTACCTTATTGATCTGTCCATAGTTATAAGCAGGGTGTTAAAATCTTTATTACTGTTCTGTTGTTGATTTCTCTCTTTAATTCTATTAATTATTGCATTATCTATCTTTGTGCTAATCATTTGGTGCCTATGTATTTATAAATGTTATTTTTATTGTATTAGGCCCTTAATCATTATATAATGTCCATATCTGTCTCTTACTACCTTTAATTGGAAATCTATTATCTGATATAAGTTGAGCAGTTATTGCTTTTTTTTAACTATCATTTGCTTATAGGATTATCTTTCAGCCTTTTACTTTAAGGCTGTGCTTAGCTTTTGTAGTAAGATGAGTTACCTGTAAACAACAAAGAATTGATTTTGTTTTGTGATACATTTGGCCATTCTATACTTTTTCATTGATGAATTGAAGCCATCTACTCTTAAGGTGATTATTGAAAGTATGTACTTACTGCCATTTTGTTGGATTTGTTTCATTTTCAGTTTGTCTTTTGACACCTTCCTTTTATTGTTTTGTTGTTCATTTTCATTGTCTTATGTGTTACACCTATAGATTTAGGCTTGCAAATTATACTGAGACTTCTGTGTGATGGTCTATACTTGTGACCTATTGCATAGTGTAGAGGCAGGAAGGGGCACTGAGCAGGTTTTCTGATCCAGCAGACCGGGTAAAGGAGGACTCAGAGTCCTCAGTGGCTTTTGCAGGTCTTTCATTTAGATTTACCAGGCATATGGCAGGCAGGGGTGCTGGGGGGCCAGGAGGCTGGCAGTCCTCCCAGCCCCCAGCAAATCCTCACTCTATCTGGGCTCTCTGGCGTTCTCTCTGCTTCTGTTATTCTCTCGGCTTCCCATTTATTCTTGGTTATGCGGGCGTCCCCGCAATGCTGCCCTTATAAACTCAGTCTCTCAGCCCAGGTGTACCCACTCAGATGCCCGCCATCAGGCATGCATTCAGGACCACAGGGTTCCCTCATCTGTCCTAATGGCGGGAGGGGAGAAAAGTCTGATACTTCTTCCCTACCCTACAGTCCACCCCCTCAGGGTTTTCTGCCAGACAGTCTACACAAGTCACATACGATTCTCTTGGCAATAGAACACTGCAGCCATGACCCACAAAAACAAATAATATACATCACAATAGAACAACAAAATACGTAAAATACAACAGAACACAAATAATTCCAGGCAGGGCACCAACCTAGTGGCAAAAGACAATTATTGGCACCAGCAGATGAGCCACCACATCTGCTGCCGAAGGCACTGCTCATACGAGGGAGGGGAGCCACTCACGGCATCTACTATAACATGCCAGGAGCCGTCAGGCTTCCTGGCCTCTGGCTGTAGTCTCGGCTACAAGCCATACACCGCATCCACCCCCAGGATGCACTCACTCTGGGATTGGCGATTCTATTCTGCTGTTGAGGGAAATCGCCAACCCTCAGGGTTTCTGTCTGCGGTTGCTCCAACACTCAGCTTTCATAGCCACCAATGCGACACGCAGACCCCTGCACTCAGGCCAACCCACTGCACAAGCACATGGGTCGGGGATCCAACTCTACATGCGGCCTCTCTTGGGTCCCCTCTTCGGCTTGGGCTCCACCCCAAGCCACGTTCCCCACCCATCCCCCAAGGACGGGTTCCTCAGCTCCTCACCCTCACTCGAGAACGAGCAGGACATCACCCAGAGGTGATTTGATGAGACTCACTGGCCTTCCTCAGCTTACTTAGTGCTTAAAAGCCACTCAGGGCTTCCCAAACTTAGCATCAGTACCAGCTTTTGCCTTCTCAGTTGACTTTCCTCTGTCTGGCTGCTGGGCACACACAGGCTGCTTTTGGCCATCAAGGCATTCTGGGCACCCCCAGATTCCCATCTCCTGGGGTGTATAAGCAATAGCATCCTCCCCCAGGGTCCCAAAAACTTAACTTACCAAAGTTCCTCCCTCTTCTGGCGGGATTGTCAGTCCAAGTCCATCAGTCCATTAGGCCTCTTCCTTGGGTCAGCACTGGCGAGCTCTGAATCGTGGTCCTCTTTCTTTCCCCATCGATTCTGCTGCCTCGGCGGTCTTGGGCTGGTCCTCTCAGGCATCTCCTCCATGCGAGGTCTCGTCCCGCAGCTCCCGGACCGTGTCCATCTCCTGTGCCGCCATGATACCTCCAGCGTCGTCACAGGCAAACAGTCTGTTACTCCTCAGTCCCTCCAGGTCTTTGGAGGGCTCCATACCCGTCTGCATGGATCATCCTGCCGACTTACACCAATTGTAGAGGCAGGAAGGGGCACTGAGCAGGTTTTCTGATCCAGCAGACCGGGTAAAGGAGGAGTCAGAGTCCTCAGTGGCTTTTTCAGGCTTTTATTGGGATTTACCAGGCATGTGGCAGGCAGGGGTGCTGGGGGGCCGGGAGGCTGGCAGTGCTCTCAGCCCCCAGCAAATCCTCACTCTATCTGGGCTCTCTGGGGTTCTCTCTGCTTCTCTCGGCTTCTGCTCATTCTTGGCTTCTGCGGGCGTCCCTGCGACGCCGCCCTTATAAACTCAGTCTCCCAGCCCAGGTGTACCCACTTCAGGTGTGCGCCATCAGGCATGCATTCAGGACCACAGGGTTCCCTCATCTGTCCTAATGGCGGGAGGGCAGAAAAGCCTGATACTTTTTCCTTACCCTACACATAGTTTGTTCTCAAACTTGTTCCAATGGTCCATATTTTTACTCTCCTCCTCCATGTTGTATAATTTTGGTGTCTATAACTTTTAGATGAATTGTGTTATTATAATAGTCCCTTTAGTATTTATTTCAAGACCAGCATTGTGGTGATGTATTCTCTTAAATTTTGTTTTTCTCCCTCCTTGAGTCTGCTGGTAGGAAATCTTTTTTTCTTTTGAGGAATTTAAATATCCCTACCATTCCCTTATTGCTTGTGCTGTTTCCACCAAAAAGTCCACGGTCTGTCTAATAGGTGCCCCCTTATATGATTGTGACTCTTCTTTTTTTTTGGGGGGGGGGTGCTTTTAGTGTCCTTTCCTTGTCACTTATTTTTAGTGATTTTATTAGAATATATCTTGGGATGTGTATGTTTGAATTTAGTTTGTTTCAGACTCCTTGGGCCTCTTGGATCAGGATATCTGATTTATTTCCCAGAATAGAGAGATTCTTAGCTTTAAATAATTTTTCTATGCCCCCCCCATACACACACACACACACACACACACACACACAAATCTCCTTCTAGGAACACCATGGCATGAATATTGTTTCTTTTTAAATTATCCTGAGGAACTGTTGTACTATTTTTGTTCTTTTTTTCTCTCTGCTGGTCTATTTGTGTGTTTTCCACCACTCTACATTTAAGCTTGCCGAGTCTATTAGCTACTTGTGTTTGTCTGCTCTTGAAGCCCTCTGTTGTGTTTTTAGTTCATTTACGGTATTTTGTAAATCCATTAATTCTCTTTGAAATGTTCTCATGTTTTTTCTATTCATGTTGTATTCCTGCTTTTGTTCATCCATTCTTTTTCTTATTTCAACAAACATTGTTATTACCTTAAAACCCTCATCAGGCCAGTTATGCAGTTCTGCTGAATTTGAACTTATGTGGTTTTTTTTTTTTGTTTTTTTTTTTTTGTTCCATCACTGTGATTTGTTCCTCTGTTTCTTCATCTTTAGTTTTTATGGCTTGAGATAAAAAGCTCTCTTTTTGTTTTGGTGGATTGATCTTGTATTACATTTACACGCTGCAGGATATAATTGTAGGTTGTTTACCCAGGATCCTTTTGTATCTATTGCTTCACAGAAGCCTCTGCACGCCTCTGCACCTGTTCAGATGGTCAGAGCCCAGGTACCGGCAGGGGGTAGGAGATAGGAGCTGAGATACCTCCAGGGTTTCTGGAGTTTGCTGCCAGTGAGGACCAAGAGTTCAAACCGCCTGAGAAGTCATGGATGCACAAGTTGGCTTGGGGAATCTTCAGTGACTCCCTCTCTGAGGCCAGTTTCTCAGTTAAAGCATCCTGAATAATTTTGGGCTAGTTTCAACCTCTCAACTAGGGCTGAACTGTGTGTGCATGTTCTGAGATCAATAGGTTTTTTGATTGTTTTTTGTCAGGGGTGTGGGCCAGAGCAGAATGATCTGAGAGATGTTTTTTCACACTGCGGACAAGCTACTGTCCTGCTTCTGATTACAGGCAAATGAGGGGTATGCGTTTCTCGAGGTTTGCATGTACCTTCCATGAAAAACTGCCTTCCCTGCAGGCCCTTCTCAATCCTCTCAATAGCCATAGCACCAGGAGGGGGCTCTCTTTGGGACAGAGTCATGGCTGGGGTTAGTTCTCTTGTCTTTCAAGTATAGAGCCTAGCCCAGGAGTGCTCGCTCTCCCAGGTGATTTGCCAGGACCCAGGTGCTTTGCACACTGGTTGTCAGCAGTATGCATAGTTCGTGGTTGCTTCCCAGATTCATCTGGTAGAGCTGAAGCAGCTGTTTTGCATTGCATAGTTTTCAATGTAGAAAGGTGCCTCTTCTGTAGGAGGAACAAATGTGCCAGCAGCCTTCCCTCTGGGTTTGGGTTCAAGCCAATAATCACCACACCAGCAGTTACCAATACTGTCCACTGCCCTCAGATTCTCCTGTTTAGGGGTACAGGGTGTTTCACCTCCCAGCTCTGGTTGCTGGGTTGCTATCAGGAAGGACAGCATTGACCTTTCAAGTGTTGATCTACTATTGCAGTATTCTATCGCCGGTGTCTGCTTCCTCCCACTCCTGTAGTTCTACAGAAGGAGACCCTCTGTCTTGCACACCAACTGTGCACACCCTCTCCAGTGCAGTCCCTGGGTTCTAAAGTCCCTGATGTGGGCATGAGCCATTCAGTCAACAGTAAGAGAAGCTCCATATCACAGCAACCCTTCCTTCTCTGGGTTGTGCTGCCTTATAAGACTCCAAACACAATTAAATTTCAGTTTTTCCTACCCTCTCTGTCATGAAGTCCCTCTTTATGCATACCTGGTCATCAGGTCATTCTCCTGGGACCGCCATTATCTGTATTTGTGTATAATTTGGTTGTAAATATGTGGAAGAGGTGAGACTGAGACCGGCATCTTCACTCTTCAACCATCCTACTGGACTCTTGTGCTCTTCAACAAAATACCCAGTTGCAACAGGGCCATATTTGAATACATGCCATTAGATAGGCAGGCATTCTGGCTTAGCCTCCAGTCCCTCTAACACACTGCAGCCTAATCCTGCTGCCTAGGCCAGTGTGTCACCACTATTAAGAAATAGCTCCTCCCACAATGGGTGAGGCTCTTTGGTCTGCAGCATAATTTCCATAGATAGGGGAGAAAAGACTGACATTCAGAGGAAACTTGATCAACCTCCTCCTGGCGTTTTGGCCTCCTTTAACCGCTAGCAGGCACAATGAGGAGCCCCCACAGGATCCCCAAACCTGCACACTCTAAATGGGTTCTGCCATCTGCCGAATACAGACAAAGCACACACTTAGTGTGAAAGAACTTTAATAGGATAGTGTGCACAGAGAGAAGAGAAGAGAAAGGATATAGTTTCCCAATGAAACACCAGGTACCCATCCCCTCATGGGTACATGTCCAGCCAACCAGGTTGGCCCAGAGCAGGGCTGCTGAGGCCTATAAGCTGGCCACAAGTCTAAGTCACCTTCTGCTGAGGAACCATAGGAAAAGAGAAGGGGTCAGATACGTTTGGAATGGAAGTTCTCTCACCCATGTCTCTTCCAAGTGTCTCTACATCTCTGTCTTCCATGTATCTCTGCCAAGTCCCTCAAGTTCCTGGTGCATGCCCAGAGCTGAGAAACAAGCAGGCCTTCTTCACACATCTCTCTGTTCCAGTTGTCTCTTCCAAGTCTCCTTCTTGCTGCTTAGCTTCACACTTCATTAGGTGGGGCAGGGAACATGGAACCTCCCTTTTTCATGGAAATTATACCCTGGGATGTAACTGGGCTTTGGACAGTCCCCATTGTCCCCAGCCACCTCCATGATATTCAACACGGAGAGGACTCAATACTCTGATGGAACCCCTCCTTCACCCCAAGCAACTAGGAGTCAGGGTCATTGCTTGGGGTGCAGAGTAACCAAACCCATAACAACAATCTCAGTCTCAAGGAGCCACAGTCGACCAAAAAGATCCACAAAGTTGACTGTGAGCGTGCTCCTCCCAGCAGGACTGAGGCCGGGTGGGGACAGGTCGGGCAGTGGAGTGACTGGCTGGCTTGGAGGTGACAGCCCCCTTCTCTCCTGGGCCTCAGTACAAGCAGGTGGAGCAGTACATGTCCTTCCACAAGCTCCCACCAGACACCCGGCAGCGCATCCATGACTACTATGAGCACCGCTACCAGGGCAAAATGTTTGACGAGGAGAGCATCCTGGGAGAGCTCAGTGAGCCACTGCGTGAGGTGAGCTCTGTGCACCAGGCAGGGAGGGGAGCCAGACTTCCCTGGCTGGTGGCTCCCCTCACTTCCTTCTCTGTTTTCCAATCCCCACTATCTGGGGAGCAGGAAATCATCAACTTTAACTGCCGGAAGCTGGTGGCCTCTATGCCACTGTTTGCCAATGCGGATCCAAACTTTGTGACATCCATGCTGACCAAGCTGCGCTTCGAAGTCTTCCAGCCTGGGGACTACATCATCCGGGAGGGCACCATTGGCAAGAAGATGTATTTCATCCAGCATGGCGTGGTCAGTGTGCTCACTAAGGGCAACAAGGAGACCAAGCTGGCAGATGGCTCCTATTTTGGAGGTGAGGTGGTCATAGAGAGGGGAGGACAGGGGAACATAGGTTGGAGAGACAGGGGGGGCTGACAAGCATTTCTGCCCTTCATGGTCATTCCTGGAGGTGTCCGTGAGCCAGTAAAGGGATATGGTCCCCTAGATGGGAAGGACAGGTTGGCACCCATTTGGCAATAGGGAGATGATGAGGTGGTACCGATTGTAGTTACAGCCCAGGAGTGGGGCCTGGTGAATCTGTCAAGCTTCTGTACCAGGCAGTGGAAACCAGGTCAGGGTGGGGGCAGCAGGCCCTGTGGAGTTTGCAGGGAGCCCCCTACACGCATGCGCACACTCCTGATGTCCTCCGCAGAGATTTGCCTGCTGACCAGGGGTCGGCGAACTGCCAGTGTGAGAGCTGATACCTACTGCCGCCTCTACTCGCTGAGCGTGGACAACTTCAATGAGGTGCTGGAGGAGTATCCCATGATGAGGCGAGCCTTCGAGACCGTGGCGCTGGACCGCCTGGACCGCATCGGTGAGGGGTTAGGCTGGCTAGGGGTGGGCTGGAGGGCAGCTTCCCTGCGGCCCCCTCCCGGGGCTCCCCCTTCTCTGGCCTGAACCCTTGCTTTTTTTTTTAAGATTTATTTATCTCTGTATACAAGAACTGGGGTACAGGCCAGAGGTGTGGGGGGCTGTGAAAGGATTCACCAGAGACAGAGTGGGGGACAGAACTGGAAAATTGACTGACATCCACTGCTGAGGGTGTTATGGGGCAACCCTGATATAAAACCTGTTGCCTGGCTGTGGGTCCTCACCCGCGTGCTTAAGAGGGACTTATTAATACTCCACTACAGGCATACACAAAAGGTTAATAAAAGGTTTATTTACAAGGGAAAAGGAAAGAAGGAAAATGTACAACTCAGGGAGAAGATAGGGAAATAAAGTCTTTAATGCGTCCTACCCGATCCGCTGACCTGGAAATCCAAAGGCACTCTCAGAGCTGGCCTGAGAGCCAAAATGGGGGAACCCCCTCCAAAGCCCACGTGTCTGGCTTTATACCACACCTGGCTGCTTAACCCCAGCCACCTTACCTTTGGTGGGGATGGGATTTGGAGTTCGCAGTGTCTTTGGCTTTGGCCTGGGGTGGGGGTGGAGTCCACAAAGCCTGTATGGAATTAGCTTTAGGACATCCTTTCCCGCTAACAAGGGGAGCAGCGGGTGAGACGGGAGAGGTCTGCCGCGCCATGTGGGTAGCTCCCTGGCTGCAGAGGCCGCGGCCAGCTTCTCAGGTTGCGTCTTAGCCCCCGCGCCACCAGGGAGGCCCCTGAACCCTTGCTTTGTCTGGCGTCTAGGCAAGAAGAACTCCATCCTCCTCCACAAAGTCCAGCACGACCTCAACTCAGGCGTCTTCAACTACCAGGAGAACGAGATCATCCAGCAGATCGTGCAGCACGACCGCGAGATGGCCCACTGCGCTCACCGCGTCCAGGCGGCGGCGGCCGCCACGCCCGCGCCCACGCCCGTCATCTGGACGCCGCTGATCCAGGCGCCGCTGCAGGCGGCCGCGGCCACCACCTCGGTGGCCATCGCGCTGACCCACCACCCGCGCCTGCCCGCCGCCATCTTCCGCCCCACCCCGGGCTCCGGCCTGGGCGGCCTGGGGGCCGGGCAGACGCCCCGGCACCTGAAGCGGCTGCCGTCCCTGATCCCGTCGGCGCCGGGCCCCGCGTCGCCCGCCAGCAGCCCGTCGCAAGCGGACACCCCGTCCTCCTCGTGCTTCCACCTCCAGCAGCTGGCCGGCGGCTCCGCGCCCCCGGGGCTCAGCCCGCTGCGGCCCGCGCCCGGCTCGTCCCCGCCGCCGCCCGGGCTCGGCGGCCCCTCCCCGGCGCCCACGCCCTCCGCCGCGGCGCACGCCGGCTTCGGCCACTTCCACAAGGCGCTGGGGGGCTCCCTGTCCTCGTCCGACTCGCCCCTGCTCACCCCGCTGCAGCCCGGCGCGCGCTCCCCGCAGGCCGGCCCGCCCCCGCCCCCGCCCCTGCCCCTGCCCCTGCCCGGCGGCGCCCGCGGCGGCCTCGGCCTCCTGGAGCACGTCCTGCCGCCCCCGCCCGCCGCGCGCTCCCCGGCCGCCAGCCCCGGGCAGCTGGGCCAGCCTCCGGGGGAGCCGACCCCCGCGCCGGCCGCCGGCCCGCCCGGCACGCCAGGGACACCCCCGCGGCAGCCCGAGCGGCTGTCCTTGAGCGCCGGGGCCTCCGGGGGCGCCTCTCCCGTCGCCGTCCCCCCGCGAGGAGGCCTCAGCCCCCCGGGCCACAGCCCCGGCCCCCCGAGAACTTTCCCGAGCGCCCCACCCCGGGCCTCCGGCTCCCACGGTTCCTTGCTCCTGCCCCCCGCTTCCAGCCCCCCGCCCCCGCAGGTGCCCCAGCGCCGGGGCACGCCCCCCCTCACCCCGGGCCGCCTCACCCAGGACCTCAAGCTCATCTCAGCCTCGCAGCCCGCCCTGCCGCAGGACGGGGCGCAGACTCTCCGCCGGGCCTCGCCGCACTCCTCTGGGGAGTCCGTGGCTGCCTTTTCGCTCCTCCCCAGAGCTGGGGGCGCGAGCGGGGGCAGCGGAGGCCTCGGCCCCCCCGGGAGGCCCTATGGTGCCGTCCCGGGCCAGCACGTCACTCTGCCTCGGAAGACATCCTCAGGTTCTCTGCCGCCCCCTCTTTCTTTGTTTGGGGCAAGAGCCGCCTCTTCTGGGGGTCCCCCTCTGACTGCTGCCCCCCAGAGGGAACCTGGGGCCAGGTCTGAGCCCGTCCGCTCCAAACTGCCGTCCAATCTATGAGGGGGGCTCCCCCCCTCCCTCTTTTCTTTTTTCTCCTCTCTTCCTTCAGGTTTAACTGTGACTAGGAGAGATACCGATACCAATACCAATTATCGTTTAAAAAAAACCCACTCCAGAAAAACAAAAGACAGCAGAAAATAACCAGGTATTCTTAGAGCTATAGATTTTTGGTCACTTGCTTTTATAGACTATTTTAATACTCAGCACCAGAGGGAGGGGGGAGGGGGGCAGGCAGGGCCCAAATGCAGAAGCCGTGGAAGGCAGGTGGGGCCTGGGGCTTGGCAGGGGTGGGATGATCCATGTTTGGGGTTCCTAAAGCAGACCTGTCATTGTATTTGTTTTAGGGCGACAGCCACCACCAAGCCCTGAGCATGAGCTTGAAACCCCACTCCTGGGGGGTCATCTCATACCCTGGCAAGGGCTGCCCTTGGCCCTGTTCCTGAGGAAACTCGGTCTCAGTTACCTGAGTCCTTGGGAGGACAGGCGGCCAGGCCCTGAGAGTCTTGCATTTTTTTCTACTGCAAACTTAGCAAGCTCTTATATGAATATGTATATGTATATGTATGTAAGTTGTGTATATGTATAGCTATGTAGTGCTCTGTAGAGCCGTGTAGACAGCTGCCCACATGTGTGCACATGTGTGTGCAATCTAGTTTAACCCCCTGTTGCCAGGACACCCAGGTCACCTTACATCCAGCAACACGCCTTGGTTTGTAGGCTGAGCTCCAAAGGGTCTGGGGGAAAGAGTTCTCTCTAGTCCTCAGGGAAGAGGACCCAGGACCTCTCACCTCTGATCTCAAAACTAGTCCAGCCCAACCTCTCACCACATGGAAGCAGAAGACTCCAGGCTGTGCCTCTCCTTTCCTGTGGGGCCTCAAGCACATCCCTTCACCTCTGTGTCCTCAGTTTTCCCATCTGTCTCGTGGGAGGTGAGGGGAACTTCAATTTGAGTCTGCTCCGTGCCAAGCACTGGTTTAGCACTTTACACACACTAACTCTTTCAATTTCACAGTGACCATGTGGTGGAGGTACTTTGATTCTTCCCATTTCACAGATGAGGAAACTGAGTTTGGGGTAATTTTCCAGACTCTTAACTAGGAGTGGCAGGGCTGGGACTGAGCTGAGATTGGAACCCTAACCTAAAGCCAAAGCCTGTGTTCCTCCCATCTGAAAACTTGAGATGGACTGAGCCAGAACCCATGCACAGGACAGGGACAGGAGCCCCAATTTGGGAGGCAGTCAGACCTGGACTTGAATCCCAGTACTGTCACTTCTTAGCTGTGTGACCTTGGGTAAGTTACCTGACTTTTCTGTAGAATGGGAATAGTTATGGTACCACCTCACAAGGGTCTATGAGGACCTGATGAGAAAAATAGTATATATGAATCACCCAGCCTGGCACACACACCATATAGTAGGTGCTCAATAAATCATATTTCTTCTTTCCCTTCACGTGCCCAGCCCATTGTTCCAGCAAATTATAGGGAGACCCCAGGGAGTTTTGAGGGCTCTAGGACTTATTATCTCAGGGGTCAGAAGGTAGTCTGGGTCTCCCTAGGGGGTCTAAGGAAGCTGTGGGGTCCATTCTTGAGATGTGGGCAAGAGTTGGAGAGAGGGGACAAGAGGGGAGGAAGGAAAGGCGAGGGAGAGAGCCAGTGGGGTGGAGTACTGAGTGGGAACAAGAGTGAGGTGGGCTGCGAGTGTGGAGTCGGGGTCTTTGGGAGGAGATCTGCAGGCTGGGTGGTGAGGAGGAAGGCCTTGGATGACGGGGTGAGGGAACTGGCCTTGATTCTGAAGGCAGCTAGGAGCCACCAAGCAGTTCCAGAGTGGGGAGCAAGGTGAAAGCAAATGAGCTGCCTCCTGAGGCATAATCATCTCTGACAAGATCCTTCCAAAGCCAAGATTGGTGTCTGTCCCTCTGCCAGTAGGGCCCAAGGAGGGTTGAGTGCCAAGACTTGATTCATGAGGAGGGCTGGTCCCGCCTCATTAATGCAGCATCTTCTCGTACCTCCAAGCCAGAATATTAGCAAGATCCAATTTTATCCTGAGCTGTCCTGCGTGAGGAGCCGATATCTCTATAGATGGGCTACAGAGAGCGGAGGCAATAATCCAGGAGAGAAGGGGACAAAGGGCCCTAGGGTCTTAGAGAAAAACTAGAACCTGTTGCGCCTTGGTATCCACCGGGCAGGAGAAGCCCGTCGGACCCATTCCCTGCACTGGAAGGATTTATACAGATGCTCCTAGCCCCCAGAAGGCAGCAGCACTTGATCCAAAGCCAGTCTAGTTCTTGGAGAGCGGGGAGGGGACCAGTGGAGAGTTCAGAGGTGTGGGGAGTGAGGACCTCCCCTCCTGCCTTCAGGACCTGGCATCATCACCACACACACACACTCTCACACTCACACACATTTTATAAAAGTTCTGGCCCAGCCCAGCCACTCCCCAGAGACTGGGGAAGCCGGGTCTGGGCAGTGGGCCCTCCCATCCACAACCCCCCACAAGCAATTTTGGAATCTTCCACTTTTAAAACAGAAAACGGCAAATGGGCCGTGTTGTATATTTTATTTAAATAAAAAAAATTCCAGCAGACGCTGCCTTCTTCTAGGGACCAGGGGCTGGGAGGGGGAGTGAGCTCAGGGAGGAGGCCTGGACAGGAGTCAGGTTGTGGAGGGTGGGGGACATGGCCCTGGAGCATGTGTGGAACCTGCGAGCTTCAGAAGCCTGTGCCCAGGAGCAGGGGGCAGAGGTGCAGGGTGTGCAGGGGTCTACCTGAGGATGCAGGCGGGCGCTGTTCTTGGGCTGGTAAGAGTCTTTGTGAAGGAGGGTGAAAGGGAGAGCGTGATCGTTTTCTAGGGAGGTACGAGCTCCTGGTTCAGATTCTTCCCACCCCAGCCAGGTCCAGAGGCCCTCCCTAAAGAGGAGGGTCGTCTGCATGCCCATGAACCTCGGCTGGATATTGAGAGATACCACCACAACCTGCTCAGAGGGGCCCCGGAATCTGGAGGGTGGAAGGTTGGGGAACCCACCCTGGCTGCAGAGGGTTCCCACAGGCCCTTGGATATATTGGGGTCGGGAAGCAACGGCCTACCCTTCCCCCTTGCAGTCACGGGCGGGTGTGAAATCCTAGGGGCTCCCTGTGCAGCGCAGGGAGTGCCCTGTCACCCGCCACCCGCCAGAGGAGGGGGAAGTCCTCAGAATAGGACAGGGAACCCAGTCCCCATCACTGATTACAGAAGTGGATGCTGTTTCCATGGTTACTGGCCTGGGAGTCCCGTTGCTAAGAAGGCTGCTTGGCAGGCCTGGCGTCCCCATGACAACTGCCCCCTGCGGCCCAGGCAGTGGAGCTCCCTCGGGGACCTGAGAGGGAGAGCAGGGGCAGCCCCAGCTCTGAAGGCTCTCCCGGCCCTGAGCAGGCTTGGACCTGTCCTTTGGGGCTCTGGGGAGTCCTTTGCAGGCAGTGAATATGATGAAGCACTTCCTGTGGGAAAGATGAGCTACCAGGGTCCAGCCAAACCACCAGGGCTGTGCGGCCACCCACCGCCCTGCCCGCCTCATGCTGGGTCCACACCAGGGTCCTACACAGGGCCTTGCTCTTCCACTGGGGGCAGGGTGGGTGTGCTGGGCAACACCAATCACTATTTTCTCTGTTCTCTAACTCCAAAAGGACACTTAGTGAGCACCTACTGTGTGCTGGGCACTTGGTGCTTTCCTCTTATCTCATTCTATCCCTGTAACAACCCTAAAGGGATCTGAATTAGCCTCCATTAGAGTGAGCCAAAGGGCGTGGAGGTGCAAAGAAGGTAAGGAACTTGCCAGCTAGAATGTGAACAGCCAGATCCTTGAGACTCAAACCCTTCCTGCCCCTTCCCTTCGGTGGCACCAAGGACCAGGTAGTAGGAGCAGTCTGTCCCTGTGCAGGCCAGAAAGGTGTGTTGTCTGTAAAGAATGAAAAAGCAATAAAAATGACTAAGTGTTGGTTTGCTTTCTCTTATCTTTCACCATCACTATGTGCCAGCAATTCTGAACAATGCGATGATAAAGTGTTCCTCCCCACCAGGACAGACAGCCCCCCAAATGCTGCTGCACCCCATGCCCAGCCCCAAGGGAAACCTGCTATGCTTGCTTCTGGCAGAAGACCCCCCTTCTGCCTTAGTAGGGGTAGGCCAGATCATAATTTTTAAAAGAACATTTTAAAAGTTTAATAGTTTCTTCCCAGCTGCTGCTCCTCGCACTTCTCGGCCAGATGGTCTTGTGCTGGTCCCCACTCCCCTCGGATCTCTTCCTCTGAGCCACTTCTTTCTCCACGCAGTCTCCTCCTCCACAGAAGGTGTCACATAAGGTTGTCGATGAACTGGCTGTGACATCCAGGCTGAACAGACCTCCTTGGCTTTGGGGACCCCTTTCCCCTCTGCTCCACCTTTCCACTCAGCCTCCTTATAAATACTCTTTCTCTTTGAAAGTCAGTGCCCCTGGGCCCCCATTTTCTCACTCTGCACACCTGCTTCCTGGAGAAACCCCCCCGGCCATGGCTTCCCTGTCTGGGTGAGTGCCTCCCAGATGTCCCCCCTCATTCAGGATCCTCCATCCCCGGAGCTTCCTCCTGGTCCTGTTGCTGCCCCCGCGTGGTTTTCTCGTCCTTCGCTGGTGGACTGATCCCGTTCCCTCTTCCTGGAGTTTGCAGCGCCCCACGTTCCGTGGCGCGTGCCTTCCCACCCGCTCTGCCCACGGCTGAGCTCGCTCCCTCAGCTGTCTTTCTCTGGACGCTGGGGCATTTCATACATAAGGAAATAGAAACAAACACACAATAAATACATAAGTAAGTATATAATAAAGAAGACGTTGAAATATGACAGTCATTTACCAATCAATCACTCAGCTTAAAAGCTCTCCCAGAAGGAACGTCTTTGCAAGTATCCCTCTCTCGCGCCAAGAAAAAACACTCATCTGAGCTTTCTAGTCATTCCTTTTCTGTTCACCATACTTTTACTACAGAAATAAAATGTGTCTAAACTCTGTGTTCCGTTGGAGACCAGGGCAGGGGGGTGAGGAGTGAGAGTAGCTGCCTTTGTGGGGAGAGGATGTTATCACAATAATGTTCAGAATTGCTGATGCGTGGTGAGAACAAAAGCAGACTAACTTTTTATTGTCTTTTATTATTACTTGAGATTTCCTTATAAATATTGCACCTTTTGTTGCTGGCATCAGGGGTGGGTCATATCCCCCTCCACTGTCACGCACCTTTGAACATATCTGTAAATCGTTGAACTTCACATGAGTAGTACCAGACAGTAGGTATTCTTTAGCAACTTGCCTTTTCATTCAATATTGCAATTCGGAACCCCTGTTGATGCACTGAGCAGCGTTCAGTCATTTTCAGTGCTGTCTGGCATTCCAGTAGATGAACAGGTCGCCATTGCAGATATATTTTTCTGCAGACAGATAGTTCAGTCAATTCCGGATCTCAGTATTACAAACACAGTTACTACCAAACGTTTGTTTTTGTGGCTCCCAATAAGATGAGTAAAAGGATCTCCAGGCTCTGTGTCCAGGAGTGGAATAACTGAGTCCTAAGGTGAATTAATCTTCACTTTATAAGACAACGCCAAACTGTTTTAAGTAGTTCTAACAATTTACACTCCCACCTGCAGAGTCTGAGCTACTCTTGCTCCACATTTTAGCCAATAATTGGTATCATCGGACTTTCTTATTTTTCCCAATCTAGTGATTTCTAATTGTGTTTTAATGTGCAAATCCCTAATGACTCATAAGGTTGAATGTTTTCTCATATATTCATTTGCATTTGTGTTTCCTCTTCTGAGAAATTTATTTCATGTACTTTGATTTCTGACTGTGGTTGTCTTTTTATTGGTTTGTAAAAAATTTACAAACACACATCTGCTGAGAAAGCAAATCCTTTGTTCCTTACATGCATTGCAAATATCTTCTTCCTGTTATTGGCTTATATTTTCACTGTTTTTTTTTTTTTGGTGTTCTTTAATGAATAGACATTTTATATTTTAATGAGGTCAAGTTTAGCAATACTTTAAAAAAATGTCTGATACTTCCTTAGTGCCTTTTTGCTTATTTAAGAAACCTATTTTACTCTGATGTGATAAAGATACTCTTCTATGTTAATGTCTAAAAATGTAAAGTTTATTTCTCATATTTAAGTCCCTAACCTACCTGACCTTAACTTTGGGTATGGTGGCGGGACATAGTTCAATTTCATTTTTGCCCCATCTGGACAACCAATTGTCCTTACTTATTTATAGTGACATATGCCATATCTGGATCTATGTCGAAACTCTCTATTCAGTACCATTAGCTTGTCTATTCTTGTTCAAACAGTATACTGTCTTAGTTACTATAGCTTTACAAAGTATGGATCTATCTAGTACAATAAGTCCATCTTCTTAAGCAATGGCTTGGTTATTCTAGTCTCTTCGTGCCACCATATACCTTGTATAATCAGTTTGTCTAAGATGCTTGAAGAACTCAATGGGCTTCTGATTGAAATTACATGAACATTATCATTAATACTTGTAGTCCTACGGATGAACAGGGTATAACATTTCCTGCATTTGGGTTTTATTTAATGTCTCTTGTCAATATAATCAGCACAGGCTGTTGCAACAGAAAAATTTCAATGATTTAGCACATTGAAGATTTCTTCCAGCTCAGGTAACATCCCCTGCAGGCCAGACAGCTGTGTTCCTTACTGAGATTGCCCTGAACCCGTGGTGTCCCAGATCACTGTGAGAGGAGAGACAACTAGAAGGGAAGACTGATTCTGAACTACTGTTCTCTGGCAACTGACTCACCATTTACTCTTATATTCTATTGGAACATGGCCAAAATGTAACTGCAAAGAAGGCTAACATATGCAGGGGGACACATGGAATATTTGTTGCTGAGGAAAGATAAACTGAGGCATATCAAAAATGTTGAGTTTATTGGAGCAAAAAAAAATTCAAATTAGGCCATGCCCAAACAGAAGTGGTTACAGAGCCCTCCACAGACAGGAACCAAGGGAAGAAATACATAAAGTGGGCACACAAAGAAAGGAAATTATTTGATTGGCCATAGCTTAAAGCTTAGTTGATTCTTTGCAATTGGTTGTTTTTATCATTTTGATTTCATAACCTGAAAGCATTTACAGGCTTGATTTTGGTTCACTTACAAAAACCACCCAGGCTTAGAGCCACATCAGTTTAATAGTTTCCTTGTTTAATTATTTTAACATTCAGTACTGTCTGTCAAATCTTTCAAGATAGTTTTATTGTTTTCATTATGAAGGTTTATACATTTTATTAGATTTACTCCTAATATTCTGTATTTTGTTGCTTTTCCTAATTGTATCTATTTGTCATTATCAAGATATAATTTATATATAACAAAATTCACCAATTTTCAGTATATAGTTCAATGAGTTCTGACTAACTTACATAGTTCTATAACCTCCTCAACAATTAAAATCTAGAACATTTGCATCAACTCTCCAAATTCCCTCCTGTCCCTTTGTAGTCAATCCCCTCCTCCTACTCCTGACCCTTGACAACCCGCTTTCTGTCACTAAAGTTTTGCCTTTTCTAGAATTTCATATAAATGGAATCATAAAGTATGTCATCTTTGGTGTCTGGTTTCTTTCATTTAGTCTAAAGCTCTTAAGGTCAGTCCTTTGTGTGGATATGCCACAATTTATTTATTCACTTACCCACCGATGAACAATTGGACTGCTTCCAGTTTGGGGCTCTTACGAATAAACCTCCTATGAACATTCATCTTCAAGTCTCCATGTGGATGTGGATGTGGATTTTCATATATCTTGAGTAACTATCCAGGAGTGGCACTGTTGGGTTATACGGTAAGTATATATTTAACTTTATAAGAAACGGTCTGATTATTTTCCAAAGCTGGAATTCTCCTGTACATCCCCCCCAGCAACTGTATGAGATTTTCAGTTACTCCATAAACTTGTAACACTTAATACTGTTAGCCTTTTGTTTTTACCATTCAAGAGGGTGTATAACGTTAATTCCGGGTGAAAATTTACATTTCCATAATGAATAAAGATGCTGAGCATCTTTTCTGATGTTTATTTGCTACCCATATGTATTCTTTGGTAAAATGACTGTTCAAATCTTTACACATTTGTTTTCTTTGTATTATTAAATTATAAATAATATATTCAGGACAAGTTCTTTATAAGATATATGTTTTGCAAATATTTTCTCCCAGTTTATGGCTTGCCTTTTTATTTTCTTTTAAAGAGTAAACTCTTAATTTTGATGATGCTCATATATATACATATATACATTTAGCTAGAATGTATTCCAACTATTTTTTGTCAACAAGAAACATGCTTCGTATGCAAAAACATATAAATTGAAAGAATGTGAAAATATTAGCCAAAATAGACTTGAAATACTATCCTAATATCAGAAAAAGTAGACTTTAAGATAAAATTGTTACTAAAGACAAAGGATTTTCTAAATGATAAAAGGGTCAATCTATCAAAATTTAATGATTATAAACATATATGTGCATGTGTACACACACACACACACACACAAACACACACCCTAACAACAGAATCTAAAATTCATAAAGAGGGCCTCCCCAGTGGCGCAGCGGTTGAGCGCTGGGTTGCGAAGCTGCCCGCAGCCTCTGCGGCGCCGGTTCGATCCCCGGCTGCTCCCCGGCCACCAGAGGAGGGTCCCGCATGGCGCGCAGACCTCTCCTGCCGCCCGCTGCTCCCCTCAGCAGTGTACTTCGGTCCTTCTGCCTGCTCTGCTCCCCGCTCTGGCTCTGGTGAATTCTCTCACCCTCCCGTGCTTCTGACTGTACCCAGTGCATGTATAAACAAAACAAACAAACAAACCAGCAAACAAATAAATAAAGCATGCCTCTTTATTTATTTTTTTTTAAATGAGAGTAGTATTTTATTTTATTTTATTATTTTTTTTAAGATTAATAGAGGCATGTTTTATTTATTTATTTGTTTGTTTGTTTTGTTTATACATGCACTGGGTACAGTCAGAAGCGCGGGAGGGTGAGAGAATTCACCAGAGCCAGAGCGGGGAGCAGAGCAGGCAGAAGGACCGAAGTACACTGCTGAGGGGAGCAGCGGGCGGCAGGAGAGGTCTGCGCGCCATGCGGGACCCTCCTCTGGTGGCCGGGGAGCAGCCGGGGATCGAACCGGCGCCGCAGAGGCCGCGGGCAGCTTCGCAACCCAGCGCTCAACCGCTGCGCCACCGGGGAGGCCCAAGCATGCCTCTTTAAAAAAAAAAAAAATAAAATAAAATAAAATTCATAAAGAAAACCTGACATAATAGAAGGGAGAAATAGAGAATTCAATAATAATATATGTAGACTTCAATACTCTACTTTTAAAAATGGTTAGAGCTGAAATAAATGAAATAGAGATCAGAAAAAACAATACAGAAAAACAGCAGAACTGACAGTTAGTTCTTGAAAAGATTCAAAAAACGACAAATTTTAACAACTGATCCCATAGGAGACCAAGAGCTAATTGAGTCCAATTCCAAAATGATGCAAAATAAAATATATATATATATATATATAGGTAGTCTCTTTGCAAAACGCACATTTTCGTATAAAGTGGACATATGCAGTGTTAGAGTGCTATGAAACTCCTAGTTGAGAAAGCATTGTTTTTCTGTGATAATTACAACTGTGGAAGACAACTGCCATTTTGAAACTTCCCAAGTAATTTTTAAATTTCTGTGAACAAACTTGAAGTTGCAATTTCTTTGATTTGACAATCAATAACTTTAACAAATATCAGCATAACTGTTTAGGAAAGCTTTCATACGCAAATGTTGTGAGTGTACTTCATCAAGGGATCAAAATAACCTTGTAAATTCTATGTTAAAGAAAATAAACTGGCTACTTGTGACAACAAAAAGCCACTCTGCTGAAAACCAGAGAGAGAGAGTCAAAATGTCAACATCAGGAATGAAAGAGGGGTTACTACGACCAAACTTTAAGGGGAAAAAAAGGAATATAAGGGAACATTACGACAATTGTATGCTGAAAAATTAGATAATGTAGGTAAAATGGACAAATTCCTACCAAAACCGAATCAAGAAGAACTAAAGGATTTAAATAGACTTGCAACAAGTAAAGAGATTAAATAAGTAATAAAACATCCCACAAAGAAAAGCCCAGGTTCTGGGCTTCCCTGGTGGCGCAAGAGGTTAAGCACAGCACTATGAAGCGACCCAGAGCCTCTCTAGCATGAGTTCAATCCTGGGCCCTCCAGGGAGCTGACCTACATGGCGCAGCAGACCTCTCCTGTCTTGCCCGCTGCTCCCCTCAGCAGTGCATTTCAGTAGATCTGCCTGTTTGTTCCCCACTCTGTCTCTGGTGAATCCTTTCACCCCCCACACCTCTGGCCTGTACCTCAGTTCTTGTATGCATGAATAAATAAATCTTTAAAAGATTATTATTTAATAATAATAATCTTAAAAAATCTTTTAAAGATTTATTTGCAGCGTGGGGCTGTGACATGTGAAACCTTCCTTACCTCCACCCACGACCAAAGTCCAGACAACAACTGAATGCTCTCACTCACTAGAGTTTGACACACCTGCATCTTAATAACAGGAGCAAATGCTGCAGGTTAAGGTTTCATACTAAAAATTCAAGAATAATTCCCTGACTCAATGATAGCCCCACCTGGTATTATACATGTTGCTCAACCACAACAACAGGTTAAGGCTGGCAAGAGACTGTCTAAGACATGTTGGCTGAGGAGTTGGCCTAGGGGAGATCACTGTGGATCAACCCCACGTGACTTGGGTACACAGCGCTGTAGAAAGCTTGAACCCTTGAAGCTCACTGGAGACAAACAGTATCCCACTGCCCTAGTTCACCAGGCAAGTTTTTGAGTGAACACAGACAGTGTGCTTGGCCGTGGGAGGGAGTGTCCAAACAGCAGCATGCTTGTTTTCCTTAAGGAGCTCATGGTGTATTGGAAGAGACAGAAATAGGAGCAAGAACAATCAGGGGCCTGGATAGTGAGGCTGGGTCTTCAAAGATGAATAGAAATGTACCAGGTAGAGAAGGCAATAGTGAGAGGAGGCAGGGAGGCAATTTGAAGCAAGGGGAATAAATAGTACAGCTCTGACAACATGGCTTATTCTGCAAGTGCAAATTGCTCTTGTTAGGGCCGAATTTGGGTAAAAGTGCAAGTTATGTGGCAAATGAAAGCAAAAAGGCAGACAGGACCACCTGGAGCTCTACTCTGCAGATGGGGCGGGGGAGTTAATGCACAAGGTTGAGCAGGGGGAGAGATCTCAGATTTGAGATAGAAATCTCCATAGTTGTGGAGGCTGCTGGTGAGGTTACGACAGGGATGGGGAGGGGGAGAGTGGGGGAAGCTCATTGTGTTTGAACGAAGGAGTTTGCCCAACAGAGGACAAAAAGGAGCCACCTTGGCATTTGAGAGAGAGAGCTGCAGGGTTTGCTGAGTAATGCCATGGGTGTGAGGAAAGAATGCATGCATATTTCTCCTTTGAGAGGTCATGTTCTCAGACTGCAGACCCACCCATTGCAGGGTGGGGCAGGGTGGGGGGGTGTGGGAGTGGGGAAGGGGTGGGCAGAAGTACGGAGGACAGCACAGTGTAGCTCCAGGACGCCAAGATGGAGGGTGTGGAACCAGAAAGTCCTTGCAACCCAGACAAAGCTGAGGTCAGTCTGCCTCTTCAAATCTGGATAAGGCTGATTGGAATTCACATTTCTTGGCCTATGAAAAGTCCTGTGCCCTCTGCTCACCCCAGGATTCTGCTTTAGATTCTTTCGGTTGCTTCTGGCTCTGAGCTCCTGCTCCTGGTGAGCCAACTCCATTATGGCTCACCCTCACCAGATTCGCGGTCCATGCCCGTGCTGGCCCAAAGGCCCCTTTGTCTATTGGGGGAGCAGCCAGCAGCTCTAACCAGGCCTTGGGCACAGGCAGATGTTATATGACTTTGAAGTCAGAAGGATTTACCTCATGCGAGCGTAGAGAACAGACAGCAATAAGTTACCTCTCAGATCTTCTCATTTAAAAAAATTCCTTTAAAGCACCTCAGGGGCAGCCCTTCCCACAGAGCCCCCCATTCACTTGGTTTCTTGTTAATCATACCTGGTGCCAGCACTACCTCATACTTCCTCTAAGGTACAGCAAGAGTCTCCTCTGACCCTTCTTCTTCTACTACCTTTCTTGTGCTCAGTTCTAGGTCCACCTTTTCATTTCCAGAATCCATCAAATTCCTATTTGAGTGAAATGGGAATTGCCATGAATATCACCCACTTTTCTTAGAGGGTAATTGTAGTTTTAGATAGCATTTTGCAACATTACATACTTCAAAAATATTATGAAAATGTATTTTCTTTCAATTACTGTC
Organism: Talpa europaea; assembly: GCF_964194135.1. Lineage (NCBI taxonomy): Eukaryota > Metazoa > Chordata > Mammalia > Eulipotyphla > Talpidae > Talpa > Talpa europaea. The sequence continues at coordinate 57,739,183 of NC_140075.1, read as the reverse complement.
TCTCCCCTCTGCCCCCGGCGAACGTCCTCCTTTGGTAGCTGGGAACCCATGATGAAGGGTCAGCACCTGCTGTGTGTGAGTGTGTGTGTGGGGGGCTTTGTGTGGGTAGGGCTGGCCCCTTGGGTGCCCTGCTTTTCCACCCTCTTCCTCACCAATGACGGTCTATTTAGTGCTGCTTTGCAGGCTTTCCTGAAGACACCACACCCCTGGCAGGAAGGTGGCTGAAACTGAAAAGGCTGATGGACTGGGGCAAGAGGGCAAGTTCACCCCAAGACACAAAGGACCACAGCTGCTGGAATGGAGGATCCTGCCACCAACCCCACGGGCACCTGGTAGGATCCCTCATGGCAGGGCGGTGCGTGTGGGGAGCCTGCCAATGTGCTCCAGGCCACGAGTCCCCTGTCCGCCCATCTGGGAGACAGGCTTCTCTGGGGTTAGAAACTGCTGGTGGCAATAGGCATTTAGTAGTAAGAGATTATGTCCCCACTGAGTCCAGTCTGGTGGAAAAACTCAAATGCTGTAAAGAGTGGCGAGAGCGCCACCTAGGGAGGCAAGCAAGGCTGGCACTGAGGACTCTGGGCTCTGGGAACAAGAGTGGCGTTTTGTGTGCGAAGACGGAAGCATTTCACAAATCATTCCCTTGGCCTCAATCCTGGGTGCACACACTGCGGGAGCCTGGAAGCTGAGGAGAGAGCAGACTTCAGCACTGGGGCCCCAATTCTATCCTGAGCTCAGAGGGGCACGGTAATGGGATATGGGTTTCATAAAGTACACTCGGTAGGAGAGCAGGTGTATCCCGGGGCCGAAGGAGCAGTCGGTAAGGTGGTGGGCCTGTATCCAGCCCTCACTCTGTTGCAAACTCATGAGGGCCTATGACTGCTGTGTTCCCCACTATCCTGTCCTCAGACAGACCCTCATACACTAGGAGAACTCCTAGTGCTATGGACTGAGTGTTTTATTCAAAATCGTATGTTGAAATCCCAACCCTGGCTGGAATAGATTAGGAGGTGGATCTTTGGAAGGTGCTTAGGTCACAGATTAATCCCCTCATGAGTGGAATTAGTGCCCTATTAACTCTGGAAACCCCTCATGCCCCTTCCACATGTGAGGACACAGTTTACATCTGTAAACCAGAAAGCAGACCTTTAGCAGACACCAGGCCTGCTGGTATCTCAAGCTTGGGTCTCTCAGCTTCCAGGCTGGTGAGAAGTAAATGTTTGCTATTTAAGCCACCCAGTCTATGGTATTTTTGTTCTTGCAGCCTCAGATAAAGCACAGAATGAATGCAGTGGGAGGTGAGGCAGCCTGGGTGAGGCAGGGCTCCTGGCAGACACCTCCTGCCAGGGTCATGCACCAGCAGAGGTGGGGCTGGGGCAGGCAAGCGCAGCCTAGTGTGGGGGCGCAGTCTGAGTGCTGACAGAACGAGCTACTGCCCGGGAAGCTGCCACAGCAGGACTTGCCCGCACACCACACAGGAGCAGGTCTTTCCTGCTGGGGTTACGTGGCTCTTTCTGACAAGGGTCACCTTCGATTCCTCAGGCTGCTCGGGCCCAGAAGGGGAACAACGGTGATGGGGACAGGGCTCACCCTCAGGGCTGGGAACTCTGCCTCTCCTGCAGCCTTCTGCCTCACCCGTCACTCCCCAGGGTGCCCTGCAGAACTACAGTTTTACAGTTGTCAGGACAACATGAAGTCAACTAGGGATGGGCAACAAGGGACCCCAAGGTTCTGTTTTCTTAAGGAAAAAGGAAAATAAGTCTTTGACCAGAGTTTGATTGGATTAAAAAAGTGTATTGGATTTCCAATACTAAATAAAAACATGAAATTGTTTTTTTAAAAACCATAGAGTTTACAGCATCAACTACAGAAAAGGCCAAACAGGTGTGTACAGAAACCAGTCCCCAGCAGTCCTCCAGGCCCCCCTCAAGCAGGCAACAAGGCAACACGCACATTTGTTCTCAGTCCTCCTGAAGGAAGCTGCTGAGAAGCTGATCAACTAGGACATTACAAGACACACAATGGTTTAGTTTCAAAAATCACAGGAAAATGTAAGAAAATGTATTAAATTGTGAAAAGGTGCAATACAGAATAGTTTTTTCTTAATTTTAAAAAATCCCCCAACTTTGAACAGTTAGTTACTTTATTTAAAAATAGGCCCTCCCCACCCACCCCAGTTCTGTGGCAGTATCCAGGTCCCAAGGCCCTGAGGTAACAGAAGTGTCAGGGTTCATGGGGGGATGCCCCGAATACCCAGCATGTTTCTTTGGGCAAAAGGTAAGAGACTTTCTGGGGAATCTAGCCCACCTGGTGTCCAGAGTGCTCTTTTCAGATCAGTTAAGTGCACTGGTTTTGCAGAACCCTGCCTGCACCATCCTCTGTGACGGTCAGCATTGCACGTTTTATTGCCCCCCCAAATAATAAATAGAGTTCATCTCCTAGAAAAACAAATGTGTTTTAAGACCTAAAATGGGAAATAACCAATGCACCAAGGCAAGTGGCCTGCCAGGGGCCCATGGGCCTGGGGCAGGGAGGCTGGGGTACCCACTGGTGGTCTCTGCAGCTGGTCCTTTCTTGGGCACAGAACTCTTCTGGGGATCTGTTGAAGAGTAAGGGAAGAGGCCTGAGGGTCAATCCTGTATTCTTTTAATAATATATTCTTAGTATTTAAAAAATCACCTCAGCTCCTTACCTTTTGAAGAAAAAGAACACAAGAACTATTTGTAAAGGCAAAGGCTTCTGCATGTGGCCGGGCCTCTCAGCAGCTCACAGAAGCCTCCTGCCGCCCTGTTGGAATCTGGGCTGAATTGGGTTTCAGATATAGAGGGGGCAGCTGCCTCCACTGTCCCTCTCTGCTGTCCTCTCCCCTGCTGCTTAGAGAACAATGTTTGGAAAGAGGTGGGGTGCCTCCCTTGTGCTGCAGCCTGCCTCCCTCATTCCTGCTGATGCTTTTTCTGGAGGGGTGCTGGCGCATGGACGGAGAGCTGGACAGGCTGAGGACAGGGCCCAGAGAGAGCAAACAGTCCCGTGTGGAAACCAAGTTCCTTCCTCATCCTCCAGTTTCCCCTGAGGGAACACGGAGCACAGCAGGCCTTTCTCTCTGACTTCCCAGGAGGGAAGGCTCTTACCCTGCCCTATCACTCCTGAAGCTGGAAGTATAGAGCCTGGCCCCTGGTACGGACATTTTTATAGAATCTGACCAAGACATCAGGGTAGCAAAATCCTCAAACCCACAGACTGCACAGAAGAGTTTGACTAGATCCAAATGAAACTCCAGTTGCAAGTGACAATAGATGGGCATGCCAGGAAAGAACAATAAAGATGCTTCCATTCTCTGCAGGCTTCTGGAAGAAAGTACAATGACTGATACATTCACAGCACCTCAGCAGCCCCTCCATTTCCTATTACCAACGCCCCCCAACCCACCCCCACCCCAATACTGAAACTGCACAGAAAGCAACAAACAAGTCTTTTCAATGTTACATTTCATTCAAATAGATCTGTAATCTCACAGTGATGAGAGGAGAAAGTCAGGCCTTTAATAATTATAATAAAAAAATAATAAAAAAGTTTACAAACAGCAATGCAACATTTCCTCCCCCCCTCAAAGTGATGGATTAACAGCTGGTAGAGGATGCAATGACTCGGAACTAAAAAACAAAAACAAAACCAAGCCAACCCCCCTGGAAAAACCCACACTGTCAGTGACCTTCCATATGCAATTCAACCAACCGGTCAAATGTCAACCACTGTAGAGAACACCATGGATTTCCTTGGGTTTTGATGGTTTTTCTTTTGAAGGTAAAATAAAATAGGACACAAATAAAATTGTACATAAATGCCAATGTCTACACTCCATAAAGGCGATGCAGTCGTAGCACGAAGACGCAGCCTGACCACAAAGTGAAATGTAGGTTGCCCTTCTTGTCTCTTCCCTGGACACAAACTCTTGGCCCATGGTGCCCAGTCCTGCAGGGTATCAGCAGGCAAAGGGAAGCTGCCTCGGCACAGGCTTCTTCCAGGCCAACCAGGAGAAGGCAGGTGGCCAGGCCTGGAGCGGGCCCCATGCAGAGACACTGGCTGGCCGGCTTGCTCACTCTGTGTTCTCACGCTGTCCTCTCGCACTCTGTACAAGTCCTTGCTTTCAAGGCGAAGACCCAAGACTTTGAGACTCAGGTCTGGAGTCATGTTCTGGTGAAGGGCGTCATGCTGTTGTGATGGCGTTTAGGTCCTTCATTAGTCCTTCCAGGTGGGCCATCTCTTTGGTCAGCTCATCTGGTTCATAGCTCTAGGGAAAAGAGAACACTGTTACTGAGCCGACCTGAGGAGCTGACGGAAGGAGAACCCAGGGAGAGCGCTCAGGCATCGAGAGGCCAGTGGTAGAACAGCCCTGAAAGCCTGGGACACCAAAAGCCTGCCGGGTCCAGAAGGCAGAGACTGCTAGACGTGCCCCGGTGACTAGGGTACCAGGCTGGCAGTTACTCATCAGCAAAACACCTTTCTCCCAACACATGGTCCCCAGGTCCTAATAATAACCTCGTAGGTCAGAAGCCTCACTGCCCACACCTTGGAGGGCACATTGATAGTCAACACAGTTGGTGTGTCACCTGTCTCTCTGGGCCCAAAGTGAGTCCCGTACCTGGAAATATAGATGCAGAATATCTTTATTAGAATCTGAGAGTGAATGATCAGGAGAGACCCTGTGGATTTTTGTCTTGAGAGTAACTATTCAAGTACCTTCCTCTCCAGCATCCCACTCAGAAAAGGCCAGGAAGTGGAATGGCGCTGAGAGAACAGGTGGATGATTCAATCCAAGAAAAGAGGATCAGATGCATAGCACAGAACTGAAAGGAAGGCAGGTGGGTGGATGGGAGAGAAAAAATTCACTAGCTGGCCTGGTTGGACACGCTGATCTGAGATTCACCAGGGTGGTGAGATAGCAGGCTAAGCCCGCGGCACCATCCCTGGCTCAGAGGAGATGCTCAGTACACGGGTACTGAGTAAGTGACTGCTCCACACTGCTGGTGGCAGAGCCTGGGCCAGCAAAGAGTACAGGCCCGACCAGCACACTCCTGTCTTGGGACACACTAGACATCTGGCGGGGCTGATGGGCCTGTGAACTTACACTCTCGGAGTCTTCCAGCATCCGTGTGGTCTCCTGCACTTCAGGGGCACTGGGAACCACCACTGGCATAGGAGGCCGGCTCCTTCCTAAAGTCCCAATGGAGGCCGTCTTCACCGAGTGAATGTGATGGTTGAGAGCTGAGGGGAAAGGCACCATTAGGGGTGTGGGAAGTTTGCTTCCTCTAGACTTCAGGCATCTAAGGTCCAAATGTTGCTTCAGGGTGAGGGACACACACAGACCCAGTGCAGAGATGATCTTCTAATGGGACGGGAAGAGGGAGAAAGCAAGGAATCCCAGAGACAGAGACAACATCCCATTTGGTTTTAGAAAGCTAACGTCCTACTTTAGGATTCTCAAAGTGTGGTGGTTGTGGACAGACCCCTTGCAGAACATCTGTGAGAAATTCCTTTTTTAATAAGACATTTTTTTTCCTTTATACAAAAGTAACTGGGTAAAACTGCTGAAGCCTCAGCACAAATTAAGGTAGAGGCACCCAACTGCTGTCATTCACTGATGTAAGCCTGCAGCTTTTAAAAAAAAAATTTTTTTTAAAAAAGCAAATTTAACTTAAGATCCTTAATGAAGTAGTAAAAATTATATTAAATCTTGACCTTGATTACATGTTTTAAATATTCTATGTGACAAAATGGAAAGCATGCATAAAGTCTGATGCCATCTCAAAAAAGGCATCTGTGATCGTCTGAGTTGTGAGCTGTGTTGCTTTTATCATGGAACATCAATGTTATTTCAGAGACAGACTGACTGACAAGCTAGTTGTTCGGGCCTGAGCATTTGGTGGACATTTTCTAGAAAGGGAGTAAAGTCTGTCCCTTCAAGGAAAATAATGGACGACATTTTTTTGGCCAATGGTAAAATCAAGTTTCAAGTGAAATTAGAAAAACCTGTATCTGTCACATGAGCTTGAGACCGTCCCGACACACACTTACAGGCTTTGGTGTTATGGCTGAATGCATCTGTAGATATTGTATAATGAATGTATCAAGAATTACAGGATCTGTGTAACTCAGGTCACTTTCCATGTGACCAAAGTGTGATGTTCCATATCATGCACTCAAAATAAAAAACAGATGGAATTCCATGGGAGAGGGTACAAACAGCTCATGGATATGGTTTGACTCCACATTACAAACTGTTATTTATCCTAACATGATAACAGCTTTATTTTTTTTCTTTCCAAAGTGATGTTTTTAATCTGTAAAGAGGAGGTTTGGTTTCCCAGTCACATGTAAATACTACAGCACATCCTGCAATACTACTACTTTACTATCCATTTTGATTCCCTTTTATTTCTTCAGTTGAGATTCATGCGAAGTACTGGATAACTGCTTTATTTTTAGAAAAATTAATAATCAAAAAATTTCCTGGCTTTAATTTCTAATATAGTAAACACTGACAGATATAGCTCATGTGAAGAAAAGCTCTTCCGTGGTCTCATGAGCTTTTAAGAGTGTAAGGGGGTCCTGAAACCAAAAAGTTTGAAGGACCACGGCCTTATCCTGAAACCAGCCATCCTAATAGACACCAGTGTGGAAGCGTAGGGGAAGAATGCTTGCCTTTGAGGTCAAGGGACTTTTGTGGAGCTGTGTGGACTCAGGGAGTCAACATCCCTTCACTAGGCTTCATTTCCCCATCCTAAGGCTCCCTCAGGTCTTGGCCTCCTTAACCCTTCTCCAACCTGCAGGGATCTTATGGAATGAAGTAATTATAGGAGGCTGTTGCTCACGCCCAGTCATACTGCTGGATTTTACCACCTAGCATGCTGGGTAAATTACCCAAAACATTATTCGAAAGACAAGTCCTTGCTCCCCAACATTATTCTATGGCTCAAATGAATCCCCAAAGGAGGCTTCTCAACACTCCCTGAGTGGGACAATAACACTACTCTAAATTTCTGGGGTGAGCAGAGAGGATCATTTGCTCTGCCATTTTTTGTGACTTCTGCCAAAGCAGGAGGTGTCGCTGTCCTCACTCACCTTGCTGGGATAGTAAAGGTGTGCTTGGCAATGCAGGATCATAGGTGGGAGGTCCGGGGGGTGGGATGGCTGGCACGGCAAAGCTTTTCAATGGGTGGGAAGGGCGAACGTGTGCTGTAGGAAGACTCTGGCCTGAATCTTCCTCTTGGGAGCTGGCCAAGTAAGAAGAGCTGGTAGCACCTTCAGGATCTTGGTGATCAGTACAGCACGTCTGAGACGAGGAGGCCGGCATGGTGTCAGTGCTGGGGGTATTTCGAACAGATTCTACAGTGGGAGAGTCTAAATGTTAGCATTTCTTTTGTCATTAATGTAAGCATATCCCAGGGTTCTGGGGCTACTTCTAAGTTAGCACAATAAGCAGTGGGGATCAGTATTAGTCCAAGGAAACACAGTTAGTTCCATTGCCAAGGTTAAGGATGGACTAATCCTCTGAAAGTCTTAAACAATTTTGTCAACCTACTGCTGGAACTTTTTCACCTACACAGCTAGGTGGATATGATTGTATTTTCCTCAGTACTTACTATGGAGCACACATAAAGGTTCCCGAAATTGAAATGTAAGTAAGTACAAAAGTAAATTAAAAATCTCACTCACTGATTGGTAGTCTTAGAGATAGGCCTTTCAAAGACAATGTATCTAGTCACCAAGGCTGGCTAGGTCCATGACAAGCACTAGCTGTGTCTGTGGGCCTGGTGGGCACTGCAAAGGGGGCAATGCCACAGGCCCAGCATGCCCTCCAGGGATTGTGCATGGCCTCACGCCCAGCCACAAAGCTCAAGTATGACCTGGATAACCAAGCAGTCCAGAGAACTGCAAATCGTTTTAAAAATCACACCATATGAAGGGTGTTTTGGTCCAGAGAAAGAAAGAGGAGATTAGTAGGGGCAGAGATGGTCTGGAAGAGCAGTGTAGTGGACAGCAGACTCTAATTTTGGCGTGCTAGCTGGGTGAGCCTGGCAATCACTGTAGCTCTCTGAGTCTCAGTTTCTTCACATGGAGAATAATACATAATTCACTGAGGTTTAAATGAGAAGATGTATGAAAAGTGCTGAACACAGTGCTTGAATAACTGACAAAGTTCTTTGTAACTGACAAAGTGCTTACTCTGAGTGAGTCACTACATTTAATGTACTCATTCAGCTCATTCATTTCTCATACTAATGCAGAAGGCACCAGGAGGTTATGCCATGCCCAAGGACACAGGGAGAAGTGATGGGGGCAGGAAACTGAATCTCTTCCCCCTCACTCCCACAACTGTGCTCTGAAGCACCTCACACTATGCTTGTCCATGCCCAATATCACCCATCCCTGACCCTGCAGGGATAAGGCCCACCCAGGGAGGCCTTTCAAACAGTGTGAGCTGATGCAGGCCACCTTCCCCATCCCTGAAGCAGAGCCTGGAGCACTAGCTCTGGACAATAGACTGCACCAGGAAACCTGAAGGAGAGCTGCCTCTGAATCCTAAAGCTTTCAACCTTAAGAAGGAAAATAAATCCTTAGTAGTAAAGCCCGAGCACCCTGCAGAAATCCCACCCACTTCCCTGTCTTTGCTGCTAAGTGAGCAACTAATCTGTTCCCCTGGGCTCTCAGGAGCCAGGTCAGGTCAGTCAGGAGTGCTGTCTCCTTAGCTTAAAGTTCTTGGGTGCCAAGGATGAGGGACTCAACTGTTGAAAGTATGGCTATGATAACCCTACAGATCTAACTCACTTCTCACCATCTGAAGAGATGGGCTGAGGATCTCACTTCTTACACTTGCTCAAGGCAGCCACTGCATAGTTGGGAGTGGCTGATCCCCTCTGTGATTCTGGTCTAGGTGGAAATTGCTTAGAGAGCTCGGGTTCACACCCAGACCCTGTCACTGCACTGGCAGATATGTCATGTTGGCTCTGGCACACAGGGCCCCCTGCGCTGCCTTAATTTGGTGTATGACTTTCTGAGAAGCAAAGAGATGGTGGGAAATGTGAAAAAGGAAAATAGGATTGCCTATGTGAGTCACAGCCCTGGCCTGCTGCCATAGTTCAGGGCCATTTTGCCCAACTCCAGAGGGCAATATGTACACTTCTCTGTGTATTTTCTGTGAAGGGTGTGCCCTGAAGTGGTGCAACAACATTGGCTGATGAAGAAAACTATGCTATAGTTTCTACTATGCTAAAGCTTCTACTTTGGTGATGGGCCTACTTTCTAACTGACTTATCTTTCAGAGTTGTTTAAGACACACAAGTTTACAGTGGCCAAGGTCCTGGACAGGTAGATAGTGCTCTTCCTGTGTTATATGGTGGCGACAGTGTAAAGGCCCAAGAAAAAGGCCCAGCAAATGGTCTTTAGAGCAAGGACTCTGAGGCCAGGTTCTAATCATTTCCAACCACAGGTTCAAGGTTTGTGGTAACACTGAACTCTGGATACACAGAGCTTGGAAATACAATGGTAAAAGAAGTCTGATTACATCCAGATACTTGCTCTACATTTCAAATCCATCTATACTGAGCCTGTTACTAGCTTTATCTTCTTTTATCCAATCATCAAAGTGAAGAACCCTTTAGTACTGAAAATCATTACTTCATCTCTCCACTTTCTGCCTAGGTCCCTATAGAAGGGAACTGTTACTAACACTAGGCCATTAGGATGAGGGCTGGGTGGGAGCTGCCTTGTTTCCTTCTAACTTTACCCACTCCGAGTCCAGGAAGAAGAACTAATCTGATTGGTTAGAACATGCCATAGACTCAGGCAGGGCCCCATCCTCGTGAGTGAGAGTCCTCTGCCCTTAAAATGGGGAACAGAGGACACAAAACCTGCTTTCTACAAGCAGGTTTGGAGGTTGTTTCTGGGTCTATTCTGCTTGAGACTATGTCTATGGTCTAGAACAGCTGTCTTTTGTGTAGACCATGCTTCCCTAAAGGCAGGATTCCACACCTGGAGGGAAATAGTAGGAAGGCTAATTTTAGACATGAGTCCCAGCAGTTTTCTCCAAGCCAGGTCCAAGTTTTGGAATTAGATAACTTTGGGAATTTTTAGGGCCTTAAAGCTTTGATCTACATCTGATGTTTTGGGTGTATTTATAATTGATCACAACTTAAAGGAGAGGGGGATGTTCTTGGCAAGCCAAACCTTTGGCATGAAATTTTAAAATGAAATTCACTTGAAATTCTTCCCAGAACCACCCAAACTCAGTTCTACTAATAACACTGTAACTACTAATCGATGAGTTTCAAATGATGGAAAAAGAGTATGCTGTATTTATAAGAAGTTACCAGATTTGCACCTTAAAACTGAAAGTATAGACATTAACTTTCAGTTAAGGAGGAACAATAATATTTGTTCCATTTACTATTGCCTCTCCTTCTCTATTTCTCCTTAAAACCGTTTCGTTAACACTGTTTCGTAAGATTTCTGAATTGGGACATGTTTATCTGGCAACATATTCTTTAAGCACACTGCAGACTGTTAGGTTAATCTATCCGGTTTGTGTGTGGACGCTCTATGCCTGTGCAGCCCTTTCTAATTTCAGTAATCTACTAGGTAACCCGAGCTTTATAATGTGCACAGACTCATTGAGGCTGCCGGCCCAGTTGCCCCAGATATATATACCCCCAGATATATATGTGCACAAATATGTGAGTAAGACCTAAGGTAAGAAGGACTTTATGGTTGCCCTACACCCCTCCCCACTTTAGGACGATTATCAGGCAAAGGGACCTTTAGAGTCTGAAAATCACCCAGAATGACTTTGCCTTTCAAATTGGAAGATTATAAAAATAAACAAACTGAAAATAAGACTGAATTAAGATATAAGTTGATGGAACAAGACATGGTTAAGTGATTATAGCTATTGTGTTTATAGGCACATAGGCACTAAAATTATACCTCACAATAAGCATTTAAAACTTAGGGAGAAAATGGAGTGAGTTTTATAGAAAGAAATTTGAGTCAATAAAAGAAAAGTTATGATAAATATGTGACACTGAGAAAAATTCCAAATCCTTCTAAGCAGGGCAAGTTGTTCCCATTTCAGCTGGCCAACTCTGTGGAGTGCTTTCCACCTGGGCTGGTCCTCATCTCTCACCTGTGGAATTGGCCCTGTCTGAAAGGGACATGGATGTGCCAACGGGCCATGGGCTGCCCGGGTGGTAGAGATGACTGCGAGCTGGAGAAGCGAGGCTGCTGGAGTGGAAATGATGGTGAGGGTTATCGAGGGAATGGATGGGATGGGCACTAATCACAGCTGTGAATGAACACAAGACAGAGAAATGCTTAACATGCTTGCACAGACACACACGTCACCGCTGGTCACCCACCCCCACCCACACAGAACCACCACTCCCTCGGCTTTTGGCGGCAGCTGGCTGGATTTGGACAATTAGCTACGGATTTCACATTTGTTATCAATAATTAACATACTTCTATCGCATGTTTTTCTCTCTCTAAAAATCTATATAGTAAAAAAATATGGAATACATACTAAAAGTCTTACAGTGATTATCCTGTAGGGAAGAGTGGCCAGGATTTAAAAAAAAATTTCAACATCAGTTCAATTTGTTGAAACACACAAACACAAATTAAATATTATATATGCATGCATATTCCCTACCACAAAAAAAAAAAAAAAGGAAAAGAAAACAATGGTATTAGCTGGTATAATACTTTTTTTTTCCCTATACTCGTTTTCTAAGTCTTCTACAATAAACATGGATTACATGAGTGATTCAAACGATCTATTTGAATATGTCACAAATATAAACCCAAACCCATACTTTTTTTCTCTGGCTAAAAAATAGAAAACACTTCTTGGGCCTCCCTGGTGGTGCAGTGGTTGAACGTTGGGTTGCGACACTGCCTGCAGCCTCTGCAGAGCCGGTTTGATCCCCGGTCACCCGGCAAGAGTTCCACATGGCGCGCAGACCTCTCCTGCCACCCTCTGCTCCCCTCAGCAGTGTACTTTATCATTCTGCCTGCTCTGCTCCCTGCTCTGGCTCTGGTGAATTCTCTCACCCTCATGCGCTTCTGACTGTACCCAGTGCTTGCATAAATAAATAAATAAATGAATGAATAAATAAATAAATCTTAAAAAAAAAGGGAAAGAAAACACTTCTTCCAGTGTATTCCTAATTTTCACTTTGCATTTTCTTACTTTTTGAATGAGGCAAACAAAAGGATTCATGCTAAATGAATAAGCAGCTGTTTAGTTGCTTCCATATCTTATAGAACTTAAATGGTTTGAACGCCTATGGTCCAGTCTAATACTAAAAGCAAGAAACACAGTCCATGACACCATCTCTTACTGCTGCCAGTTTCAGGGCTCAGTCATATCCATTCACATTTTAAAATATAAAACTTTCCTAATTGCCTCTTTTCTTCCCACATGGGTTAAAGAACTCAATTTACTGCATTTAGCTACTGAATGCAATTTTTCCACACAGATATTTCATATACAACTTTTTGTAAAGACAAAGCACTTCTTTAATGAGGCTTCATTATTGATTCCTGAGACTGACACTAACAAAATTAAACAGTTTGGGTGTAAACTTTGTACACCCTTAACATAGCTGTAGAAACAGAGTACTTAAGATTAAGATAACCAACTCTAAGCCTCCAAACAAGCCAATAGGCAGGGCTGAGTAGGAACACCGACAATCTTCTCTAAGCAAGGACTTCACGAACTCCGTGATGAAATTTAATTGGCCCGTGAAGTATTCTACTAAAATGTCTCTGGGCTTGTATGGAGTCACACAATATTACTTTGGTGAAGAAAAAATCCCAACCAAGAAAACAGATGCCTTCATCTTCCACTAATTTTGGTTTTAGTCACTAGCAAGCAAGCAAGCAGGTGGTAGACAACTAGGAACCCTGGAGTTATTGCTCCCTCCTCAAGACCTAGAAGTTCCCTACTCTCCGGGACCAAAAGACTCAGGTGGTTTTTTGGAGCAAAACACAGCCTAGCAAAGCTGCCTGAGGAGGGTTCTCAGGTCAGTTTGGGAGTTAGCATCTCCTTTAGGAAGATGGGGTGCAGGAGTTTTCAGAGGCAGATCCCTTGGGATCGATGTTTTCCAGAATTAAGGTTAGAGAGAACAAACTTGATTTTCACCCCGGAAGTGCAACCTGAAAGCATTCTAGGCATAGAGGACCCTCACAAAGGAAAAAAAAACAAGTAATTTCCAGTCTTTCCAAATTAAGTAAATAAAAAATAACAATGTGAAAGTGCCTGCCTAGCTAGAATACACTCAGAAATCGTTAGCTTTTAGCTGAATCCAGTTCTCTGTAAGAACTGGATCAAACCTCCCTCTTTCCTAACAGTGCTCAGGCATTCAAGGTTGGGATAGGTAAAAGTGGATACAAACTCTAGGGAATTCTAGCTTGTGAAGAGGATGGTAGTCATGTAGGGAAAGGGGTATCTCAAAACCTGAAGATCACAAGTATATCTGGGTACCTGTTTGCAGGTTATTGAATTAAAAGATTCCACTCATGCACCTAACTGTTGTAACATGAATTAAGTATTATATTCTCATGCATATTCCTTCCCTACCACTACAAAAATAAAACAGAAAAAGATGATATCTTACTTTTTTCTTAACATATTCAAAAGTCAAATTTTATGTTTGAAATATAGGCTGGTTCAGGTAAGAGCTAAAGTCTTAAAAAAACAAACAAGCAGTTCAGTTACCATTCTCTTATAAATCAAAGCAACTGGAATGGATTACTTTATTCTTTTTGAACATCTATAATTTCAAATTTGGAGGCCCTGTCCAGGGTACCTCTTATAAGTGGAAAACTACAGCTTTTCCTTGTATGCTTTCAAGAATAGGCTTCTTTTCATTATAGACTCTAAGCAAAAACTACTTTGTGCAGAAATGACCTACTGTGGAATATATCCACGTCTTTCAAAGCTGACTTTTAGAATCTATTATCTACATGTGAGAGCAGTGAGACAGTGTGTGTGTGCAGACATCTATGTGCTTGGAGCTCTACTGTCTTCCCAGTACAGAGTGCCATGGAGCAGCTCTTTGCAAGTAGCAAATCTGTGATTATTTAAATCTCTGTCACTTGTTGACAGAAAGATGGCTGGGAGTTCGGAAATGAGAAGTATTTTAAGAAATGAATGAAAAATTCAAAAGCTCATTTAGGTCAAATTGAAAAGAGATCTTTTAGGATTTGATGCTTTCAATATTTGAATCTAGTTATCTGAGAGTATTGAGGCTTACTGGCCCACTGTTCTACTTAGAGCAAGTACTCCAATTATCAAATAGTTTTAAAACTTGATACGGGTAGGCAGGTTGCTTCTTATCACTCTAGGATGGTAGAGGGGACCACTCTCATGCCACTGTGCCAGCTAGTCTGATAAGCTTCTATAGCTTGAAAACAGGACAAGGGAAAAGATGCAGTAGTTTGAAAAAAGAATTGGTTCATCCCACTGCTTTTTGGTTTTCATACATGACATTTACCTTATTTTGAATTTCAAATATTATTAAAGGATGCTAGGTTATTCTTATCACAGCAAAGCATAGGTCAAATAAGGTAGGAGAAACACTGCTTTTAAAACTCCATGCTGTAAATCTAAAACTTCTTCTACAATAGAAAAAAAAAATCCCACAGGTGCTCCCCAACACAAAGATCCCACAGGTGACAGGAAGCCTAAGAGGCACTGTGACACCCAGCTCCTCAGCCACAGCCTGGAGGAATGCTCTCCATCAATCCCATAGAGATGTCATGCACTTTTAGGGAGACTGGGTACACTCCCTATTCCTGGGAGACCAGGGAAATTGGCTTTTTAGTTTATTTATGCTAAACATAAGCAAGCTGGTCTCAAGAATAATATTAATTGTAAAACATGGCAATTGCTTGATATTTCTTTCCCTTCAAGGTGCCAAAGCTTTGGGACATAACCTACTGTGTTAAGATCAAGTGAAGTCAAAAGGATCATTCACAACTGTTTCCCAACATGAATGGATAGATTGGCAGCACTGGGGGAAAAAGCTTTTAACTTACGCTGGGGTGGCTGGGAGTCAAAGGGCATCATCATTTTTGGTCTCATCCCCCGTCTTCCAGCCAGCGTAGACATGCTGTCCTCTGATTCATGCCCTAGACATCAAATATGGAAGTTACGCACAAGCATGTGCCCTCAGTGACTGAGCAGCCTCAGCAGTGACCTATCTATAACGGGGGACTGAGGATTCACAAACACAATGAGGATAAGGCGCTTCTTCAGGAAGTGAAGTAGAGGAAAAAGATCATTACTCATTACTGGAACGCCTGTTAAAGAGTCAGTACAGTTGACACAATGCTGCCTACCATGCTTCATGGGGTGTCTGTAAGAGCATCTGCACCAAGAACATTCTGAACACTGCAATGACAGCTGGATTCCAACTGCAGGGCTAAAATGAAATGTGAAGACATGGGCAAGTTTCTCTCAAATGCTGAGGATCAAGTTGGTGAAGCATGATGTGAAGCCTAAAACAGCTAAAATGTTGTCTCTTCTGGGTACAGAACCATTCCCCCATAAAGGGTTAGCTATTCTTCACCAGATGTTGACCAAATTCCATAACATACATTTCTTTAAACCCAACCTCATATAGGAACCACGATATTTAGACAACCTTAGGAAATGCAAAATGATTTAAGTGAAAATAATCTCTCTAACATTTGGGAAAAACCTGCACCTCTGTATGAATTCCGTCTTTGATGTATATTGCTGTCCATGGAATTGTCAACTGGTGTGATATCTTGAGAGTTACGAGGAATTGGAGTATCAGTCATGATGGGGTTTGGGTCTGGAGATTTATCGATGGGTTTCAGCTCCAGTCTCTCATGATGGATCCAAAGGTCTGGGGGTTTGACATCTTTCGAGTTCCCTTTGTACTTGTGGGAGCCATTCACAGATTTGCAAGCAGCTCGTTTCCTAAGCACAAAATTAAGAGAATTTTAAAAAAGTAACTCTTCAGAGTTATAAAAGGCTTATCCTTTTGAAGGCTGCTTCAAGCAAAGTCAGAAACTTAAAAACAAACAAGAGAGGAAAACAGGCAAGAAATTTACTTCTGGAAACAGCAAATGTATTTCTGCTTTGTCCACACGTATTTGGAGATACATACAAGGGCATATTTGAATTCTTTCCTGTGACTATTTTTTTGAGTATCTACAGATTAGACAGCATTTTAAAATCAAATGAGCTCTAAACCAAAAAGTTTCCCCACAAACTTCCAATCAATAGAGAATAGACAACATTAATTAGAAATATAGCAACAGAGTAAAGGTAAAGGTGGTGGCTTATGAAAGAAGAACCCCAACTAGAACTACCAAGTGGGCAAGTCAGGAATGGGAATAGCAGCATCCAGTTCTCCGTGCCTTAGTTTCTCCCTTCCCTACTCAGTAAGCAGTTATTAGGTACCTATACTACTCTATGTCAAATCTTGTGCTGGAATGCTATGTCCTCAGTATTTCTGGTCACACACGCAGACAGATATCAAGCTATTATTTTAAAATCCTTGAGCTTAATAAAACACCAAGCATTATAGTAGGTTCTTAACAGGTGAATATAAAGTAGACAGGAAAAAGTGATATTTAAACAAATGGATGCAGGGCAGAAGGTGCCTTCTAGGTGGTGGAATCAGCTTATGTGAAATCCCTGCAGTATAGAGCAATAGTCTGATACGCTGGAAGGACTGCAGGGAGTTCTGAGTGGTGGGAACAGAGTGAACCATGGGGAGAATGATGCTGGAAAGAGAGTCTGCCATCAGACAGAAAGTGCTCTGCTGAGAGTCTGAAGTTCCCTCTCTGAGTAGTAAGAAACCATTAAATGGTTTTAAGGAGGTAAGGAGATCAATTTTGAGATAAAAATTTATACCAACTGTAGTGTGAAGAATGGATTTCAGGGGTGGGATTCAGAAAAGGAGACCAACTGGGATATCACATGATTTCAGGCAGGACTGATGGGGGCTTAGTATAGTAGGAATGGAGGAAGAGGCAACTCTGACAGTTATTTAGGAGGCAGAAATGACACAGCTTGGTGGATAAATGTGGGGTAGGGTGGGAGTAAAGTAAGGTAAATGCTGATGCCAAAGGTTCTGTTTTAAGTCATTTACCAACAATGGGGTTGAAACATGTTTGACAGATAAGCTGACTAATTCTGGTTTGGACATGCATGTGCTTCTGAGCCTAGTCTAGAGGAAATGCTGAAGAGACAACTGGGTATGCAAGACTGAGACTCAAAAGAAAGAGGCCTTCACGGGAGACAGAAAGATAGGAGTAGCTAGGATGCAGGGAGTAAATGAAGCCATGGGAGTAGGAGATATCACTTAGGGGAAATAGAGAAGAGTGCAAGTCTATGGCAAGTCCCTTAAGCATGTCTGCATTTGATGGCTGGACAGACAGGAGGGCTGTAAAAAAGAACATATATGCAATTACAGAATATAAGAGAAGAGAATGTTTCAACAAGGAAGGAATAGTTGATATCAAGCACTGTTGAGAATTTGGCTTTAGCAATAGGAAAATCACTGGTGACCTCAGCAAAAGCAAAAGTGATAGGGGCAGAATTTAGAAAGGATTGAAGCATGATTAGATAGTGAAAGTATGAACAAGTTGAGTGTAGACCAGTATTCAAGAAATTTTGTTGGGATGGGAAAGACAAGGAATTAGAACAGCTAGGGACAAGGAACATGCAGTAGTGGGAGGGTTATAATTATAACTATTTCTAAAGATGTAAGAAGTTTGAGCACACTTATGTGCTGAAGCATGGAGTCAATAGAGACTAAGAGGTAAGCTGTGCTGGGGAGAGGGATAACAGCAAGTGCGAGGTCTTAGAAAGAGGGGACAGTGAGATGAGGATAAATGAGGAACTGGCGTTGGACAAGAGGAAGTATACATAGAAGGGAGAGAAAACAATTAGTCTCAATGTAGAAGGACCTTTAGATCTGATGGTGGTAGACTGAGGTAGTTTTCATCTGATGTTGGCTTTCCCTCTCTTCATGGAGGAGGTCATCTTCTGGGAGGGAGCGGGTGAAAGAGAAACGTGCTGAGAAGCAATGAAGGGCTAGACTTTATATGCTGTTAACTTTGAGGCTATAAGAGTCTATAAACAGCTACCATTGAAATAGGAGATATCCAGGCATCAGAGAGGAAGAAAGTAAGAAAAGCTCACTTACATTTTTCAATGGTTGATGGAAAACTTGGAAAGCAGGTCACAGGGAGATGGAAGGGGAAAGCCCTGTGAAGACTTGACACAATTTTTTTAAACAAAGAGACTCAAATCTGCAGGACTTAAAGCTTCAAATACAAAGTATAGAGTCTATTATCAACCCATTTTCCCACCTCTAGATCTGGAGACTAAGTGCTTTATTTTGAATTTTAAATCTCCCAAAGCACTAAGGAACTGCCATTTTAAAAATGATTCCTTAAATAAATATCTCAAGATTTCTAAAACAAGATATAAAATCAAGTTCACAGAGATAGATGAATTTGAAATGCCATGACAAGAAGCTAGCAGAATATTTTTTTGAGTAGAAAAAATGTAATCTTTGAAGTTTTTCAAAGAAACCATTTCTATAATCCAAAGTAGACAGGGAGAACAGTAAAAGGCAGTGATCAGGCTTACAAAAGGAGCCCCCATTTTCTTGGACAAGTGACGGTATGAAAAGAAAGCTATTTCATTCGGGCAAAAGAAAGCTCAAAATCATCACATAACCGATATAAAATGATATAAAGCGATTACTAGCAGCAGTTACAGGGTAGCTTGTTCATGTCTTTTCTATTAAAAAAATTTATTAAGTATAAGCATGCTTGTCTTGAGCAGACCAAATCTGACGAATGATAACAGACATGAATTTCTTTCTCTCTTAAGGGGCAGCTCCTCCATCTTATGATCTTAAGGACACTACAACCAAAGTTTTGTGTTTTTGTTATTAGGGGTAACTCTAATATATATATATTTGTTATGTCTCACTGGCCAGTGAGTGTAATCTAGGGTCAAGAATTCTGTCAAGTTTAGGAGAATAAGCTGCTGTCACCAAGTTCTACATTACTAAATCTCCTCGCTGGCTGCTCTATGCAATCAGCCACTAGCCTCAAACTCCCAGAGGAGTTCAGAGCTTTCAAGCAGTTTCCCTGTCTGTGAATTTATGTCTATACATGATTGTTTCTTAACTCATTAAATCAATACATCTCTAGCTGCCTTACCCCAGTCAGTCCCAACCTCAGCTTTTACATTTGGTAGCACTTTAAAGTGCTTAAACTCAGATTCAGAATAAAGGCCTATGGTCTGCTTCCATCTCTGCTGGCATCTGTCCTGTGAAGGAGCCTGCAAACTCGTCACACATATTCCTGTGTGCCTGGCTCATTGGGTGTGTGCAGACAGCACTCCGCACCAGCCTCCAGGATGCTGGACATGTCCATACTCCTCATCAGACCCCCTTCTCTACCTAGCTCTGTAACTGGAGAGGCTGAGTTAAATGAACTGCATCTACTTAGCAACCCTACCCCTGGTTTCTGTTGGGTTGTTGCCATTAAAAGGTACAGGCAGGAGCCCGGAAATAGGAGGGTTTTTCTCTCTTAAGGAGCAGCTCCCTACTGGGTTAGAAGCTAGCAAAGGCAACATTCCTAGCACCAGACAGAGTTGTATTCAGGAGTTCCCTCCTATTGCTTCACAACTCTGAAAACAGCTCTCTTCTCCAGAAAGAATTTTTGCCCTTCTAAGCTTAAGGGCAACAGTGGACTGCAACTGCTGCTGGCCTCTGAACTTCCCTGCCTGCTGCCCCCTGTCCCTGCCTGTGACTTACTGGTCCCTTCAATAAATTCACTCCTCGTGAGTGTGCCACCTCTTCTCCAGGCAGAACCCTGATTGATACATGTTTATAAAAGAAACCATTCTGCATTTTCCTTAAAAATATTAAAACAGCCCTTTTCCTGAATTTTATGCTTTAACTTCGTGTACCACTCCAAATACAGAAGTTACATAGAAACAATAAAAATACACTCCAAGTTCATG